>NC_092722.1:162117456-163358781 GCF_047496885.1 Scyliorhinus torazame
GCAGGCGGGGGAAGGGCAAGCTTAAAGCTGCAATCTGACTTGATTCTATCAAAGGTGAATTCTAGCAGCAGAGGAAACAACTGTGAAAAGATCTACCAAGGCCATTGAAGAAGCAGGGACGAGGCTTCCGGTGGCGGCCATGGAGGAGTAGGTCGCGCATTCGGCAGCTCCCGTCTGGAACTGACTCTCAGACCTTTTTCAGGAGTTTCCATAGACTTCCCCCGCTGTCCCATTGACCTCCCCGCGTGGGAGTCTCCCAATCCATATGCTTTCCTTCGTTCCCCTTCCCGCCTTTTTTCCCGCGCGCGGGAAAACACCCCGCGCTTTCCAAAGCCCGCTCCGCCCCCTCTGGCACAGCTCCTGTTGCGGCCTTGTCTCTCTCCCCCAGTCCATGTAACATTTCCTGCGCGTGATTGACCCCCTATATACAACAACCATCACACATCAAACCTCAAACATCCCCCCTACCCTCACAAACCCTCAGAGTCCAACTTTTCGGCTTGTACAAAGGTCCACGCCTCTTCAGGCGTTTTGAAGTAATAGTGTTGGCCCTTGTATGTGACCCACAGTCGCGCTGGCTGCAGCATTCTGAATTTCACTTCTTTCCGGTACGCCGCTTTGGCCCGGTTGAAACCCGCTCTCCGCTTTGCAACCTCCGTCCTCCAGTCCGGGTATATTCGGATCTCTGCTTTGACCCACTTACTGCACCGCTCCTTCTTGGCCCATCTCAGGACCCACTCTCTGTCCGTGAACCGGTGGAACCTCACCACCATCGCCCTTGGCGGCTCATTTGCCTGGGGCTTCTTCGCCAGCACCCGATGTGCCCCGTCCAACTCCAGCGGCCTCGAAGGGGCCTTCGTGCCCTCATCGCCTCGAGCATCGTGCTCGCGTATGCCCCGGCATCAGCCCCCTCCACTCCCTCAGGGAGACCCGGAATTTCCATTAGGGCTCATAGGGAGAAGACAGAGGGTATGGAAAGGGAGAGGTTAGTGTGGGAAATTTTGAGAGTGGACAGGAGATACGCAGAGGCCCCAGAGGAAAGATTACTTGGGGAAAGACGACGGCTCCAGACGGAGTTTGACCTGTTGACCACAGGGAAGGCGGAGGCACAGTGGAGGAAAGCGCAGGGGACGACCTACGAGTATGGGGAAAAGGCTAGTCGGATGCTGGCACACCAGCTCCGTAAGAGGATGGCAGTGAGGGAAATAGGGGGAGTCAAAGATGGATGGGGAGCCACGGTTTGGAGTGCAACCAAAATAAACGAGGTATTCAAGGCCTTTTATGAAGAGCTGTACAGATCCCAACCCCCAGCGGGGGAAGAGGGGATGAGACGATTCCTAGATCAGCTGAGATTCCAGAGGGTGGAGGAGCAAGAGGTGGCTGGTTTGGGGGCACCAATTGGGTTGGAGGAGCTGAGCAAGGGTTTGGGGAGCATGCAGGTGGGGAAGGCCCCGGGACCGGACGGATTCCCGGTGGAGTTCTACAGGAAGTACGCAGACCTGTTGGCCCCGCTACTGGTGAGGACCTTTAATGAGGCAAGAGAGGAGGGGACCCTGCCCCCGACAATGTCGGAAGCGACAATTTCTTTGATCCTATAGCGGGACAAGGACCCACTGCAATGTGGATCGTACAGGACGATCTCGCTCCTCAATGTGGATGCAAAGTTGCTGGCAAAAGTGCTGGCCACGTGGATCGAGGACTGGGTCGCGGGGGTAATCGACGAGGACCAGACGGGATTTGTAAAGGGCAGGCAACTAAACACTAATGTGCGGCGGCTCTTAAACGTGATAATGATGCCATCGGAGGAGGGAGAGGCGGAGATAGTGGCAGCTATGGACGCGGAGAAGGCCTTTGACCGAGTAGAGTGGGAGTACCTCTGGGAGGTGCTGCGCAGGTTTGGGTTCGGGGTAGGGTTTATCAATTGGGTTAGGCTCCTTTACAGAGCCCCGATGGCAAGTGTAGTGACGAACCGGCGGAGGTCGGAGTACCTTTGACTGTACCGAGGGACGAGGCAGGGGTGCCCCCGGTCCCCCATGTTGTTCGCATTGGCGATTGAACCATTGGCCACGTCATTGAGGGAGTCTAATAAATGGAAGGGGGTGGTCCGAGGGGGAGAAGAGCATCGGGTGTCGCTATATGCGGACGACCTGTTGCAGTACGTGGCCGATCCAATGGAGGGGATGGTGGAGGTCATGCAGACTCTAAGGGAGTTTGGGGAGTTTTCAGGCTATAAGCTCAATGTAGGGAAGAGTGAGCTCTTTGTATTACAGGCAGGGGAACCAAGAAAGAGGGATAGGGGACCTACCGCTGAGGAGGGCGGAGGGGAGCTTTCGGTATCTGGGGATCCAGATAGCCAGGAGTTGGGGGACCCTACATAAACTGAATCTGACGAGGTTGGTGGAGCAAATGGAAGAGGATTTCAAAAGATGGGACATGTTACCGATCTCGCTGGCGGGTAGAGTGCAGTCAGTCAAAATGGTGGTCCTTCCGAGGTTTCTGTTTGTGTTTCAGTGCCTTCCCATCGTGATCACTAAGGCCTTTTTTAAGAGAGTAGGCAGGAGTATTATGGGGTTTGTGTGGGCGAATAAGACCCCGAGAGTAAGGAGAGGGTTCCTGGAACGCAGTAGGGACCGAGGAGGATTGGCGCTGCCAAACCTGGGGAGCTACTGCTGGGCAGCAAATGTGGCGATGATCCGCAAGTGGGTTATGGAGGGAGAGGGGGCGGCATGGAAGAGGATGGAGATGGCGTCCTGTAAAGGAACGAGCCTGGGGGCGTTGGTAACGGCACCGCTGCTGCTCTCGCCGACAAAGTATACCACGAGCCCGGTGGTGGCGGCAACGCTAAGGATCTGGGGCCAGTGGAGACGGCACCGGGGTGCAATGGGAGCATCGGTGTGATCCCCGATCAGGGGTAACCACCGGTTTGTCCCGGGGAAGATGGACGGGGGGTTCCAGAGCTGGCATCGGGCAGGGATTGGAAGAATGGGGGACCTGTTCATCGACGGGACGTTTGCGAGCCTAGGGTCACTGGAGGAGAAGTTCGAGTTACCCCCGGGAAATGCCTTTAGATATATGCAGGTGAGGGCTTTTGTGAGGTGACAGGTGAGGGAATTCCCGTTGCTCCCGGCACAAGAAGTTCAAGATAGGGTGATCTCGGGTGTATGGGTCGGGGAGGCATGGTGTCGGAAATACACCAGGAGTTGAAAGAAGAGGGGAAGCGCTGGTAGCAGAGTTGAAGGGTAAATGGGAGGAGGAGCTGGGGGAGGAGATCGAGGAAGGTCTGTGGGCTGATGCCCTAGGTAGGGTTAATTCCTCCTCCTCGTGTGCCAGGCTCAGCCTGATACAATTTAAGGTGGTCCACAGAGCGCACTTGACAGGGGCGAGGTTGAGTAGGTTCTTTGGGGTAGAGGACAGATGTGGAAGGTGCTCAGGGAGCCCAGCGAACCATGTCCATATGTTTTGGTCATGCCCGGCACTGGAGGGGTTCTGGAGAGGAGTGGCGGGAGCAATATCTCAGGTGGTGAAAGTCCGGGTCAAGCCAAGCTGGGGGCTAGCAATATTTGGAGTAGTGGACGAACAGGGAGTGCAGGAGGCGAAAGAGGCCGGCATTCGGGCCTTTGCGTCCCTAGCAGCCCGGCGAAGGATCTTGCTAATGTGGAAGGAGGCGAAGCCCCCCAGCCTAGAGGCCTGGATAAATGATATGGCTGGGTTCATAAAGTTGGAGAGGATTAAGTTTGTCTTGAGAGGGTCTGCGCAGGGGTTTTACAGGCGGTGGCAACTGTTCCTAGACTATCTTGCGGAGCGTTAGAGGAAGGTCGGTCAGCAGCAGCAGCAACCTTGGGGTGGGAGGGGACACACACACACACACACACGTCCTGGGAGGGGGGCGGGAGGGGGGGGGGGGGGGGAGACTGCCTGGGAGGGTGGATGAGCAAGAGATAACATGAAGGGTTGGGGAAACTGGCACGTACAGGTGAGGGCCAGTGTACAAAGCTGTGTAAATATATCATTTTGCCATGTATATATCTTGCTCTGCGCGATTTCTCGTTTTCGTTTGGTCACGGGGGGGGGGGGTTATTGTTTGTAAGGGAGAAAAATTGTGTTAAAAAACTTTAATAAATATAGTTTTTAAAAAAAAGATGAAGATCTTGCCAAGGTCATCCCCACACCCCCACTACTTGCCTTCAAACAACCGCGCAACCTCAAACAGACCATTGTTTGCAGTAAACTACCCAGCCTTCAGAACAGCGACCACGACACCACACAACCCTGCCATGGCAATGTCTGCAAGGCGTGCCAGATCATCGACATGGATACCACCATTACACGTGAGAACACCACCCACCAGGTACGCGGTACATACTCGTGCGACTCGGCCAACGTTGTCTACCTCATACGCTGCAGGAAAGGATGTCCCGAAGCGTGGTACATTGGCAAGACCATGCAGACGCTGTGACAACGAATGAACGGACATCGCGCAACAATCACCAGGCAGGAATGTTCCCTTCCAGTCGGGGAACACTTCAGCAGTCAAGGGCATTCAGCCTCTGATCTCCGGGTAAGCATTCTCCAAGGCGGCCTTCAGGACGCGCGACTTTAACCTGGTGTTGTAAGACGTCTTACCATAAACATCAGCATTGTGGATTAACAATAACAAGGGAAACTGAAGACAGTTGAGGTCATGTGATGGCATCGTAAGTAGTGAAAATATCACATTCTGCTTTGTGAATGCCCAACACAGCTGGTCAAAAAAACTGCCCAAATTGGATCTTGGCACACACTCCTGCACTGCACGTCAGTGGTGGAGGAAATGAAGGTTTAAGGAGTTTAATGGGGTGTTGTTCAAGTGGACTGCTTTGTCTAGGATGGTGTTGAGTTATTGAGCATTATTGGATCTATACTTATCTGGGACAGTATTCCATTAAACTCCTGATCTGTACCTTGTATATGGTGGAAAGGCTTTGGAGAGTCAGGAGGTGAATTACTTTCCAGATAATTCACAGCCTCCAACTTGCTCTTGTAGCTACAGTATTCACAAGGTTAGTTTAGGTAAGTTTCTGGTCAGTGGTAACCCCCAACTTGTTGATCATGGGGGCATCAACAATGGTAACACCATTGAATGTCATGGGGAAATGATTAGATTCTCTCACGTTGAACATGGTTATTGCTTGGACTACATGTATGCTAAACTGTTGAAGGAGCATTTTATAGATACAGCTAAGGGGTGCCACGGTAGCACAGTAGTTAGCATAGCACTGTTGCTTCACAGCACCAGGGACCCGGGAAGGGCGGTACAGTTGAACAGTGGTTAGCACTGCTGCCTCATGGCATCGAGGATCCCGGTTAGATCCCGGCCAGGGTCCACACTGTCTGTGTGGAGTTTGCACATTCTCCCCATGTCTGCGTGGGTGTCACCCCCACAACCCAAAGATGTGCAGGATAGGTGGATTGGCCATGCTAAATTGCCCCTTAATTGGGAACAAAAAATGAACTGGGTACTCTAAATATATTTTAAAAAAAGGATCCGGGTTCGATTCCCGGCTTGGGTCACTGTCTGTGCGGAGTCTGCACGTTCTCCCCGTGCCTTCATGGGTTTCCTCCGGATGCTCTGGTTTCCTCCCACAAGTCCCGAAACATGTGCTTGTTAGGTGAATTGGACATTCTGAATTCTCTCTGTGTACCCGGAGTGTGGCGAGTTGGGGCTTTTCATGGTAACTTCATTGCAGTGTTAATGTGAGCCTACTTGTGACACTAATAAAGATTATTGTGATCAGAGGACCAACAAGTCAGATCAAAGCTTTGCAGTCCTGCCACACAAGTCATGAATGTTGGTAGACAATGAAACAACTAATCAGAAGAAGAAGGTTCAAAAACATTCTCATCCTCAATGATGGGGGCGCCAGCACATTAGTGCAAAATACAAGGCTGAAACCATCAGCCAGAATGTTAGTTAATCTTGACTTCCCCCTAAAGAACCCACCATTCCAGGTGTCAAGAACAAGGGCAGCAGATGCATAGGAACATCACCACTTGCAAGTCCCCCAAGTCACACGCCATTCTGACTTGAAACTATATCACCATTCCTTCACTGGTTCTGGGTCCAAAACCTTGAACTCCCTCCCCAACAGCACCATGGATGCAACTACATGGACTGCAGCGGTTCAAAGCAGCTTACTCCCATCCCCTCGAAGCAATTAGGGATGGGCAACAAATAGTGGCTTTGCCAGCAACATTCACAACGCACAAAAGACGTAAAAAAATAAATTTTGTTTGGGTGATGGGGAAAGAATGAGGATGGCCAATCTGCTTCCTAAAATTCTTTGAATTGGCTGTGATATGTCGAAAGGATTCAAAGGAATTGTTTGCATGATTGCAGTAATGGCCTCGATTCATGTATCACATGCATTATACCTAGCTCATCGCCTCAAAATTTATAAATGTATTACTTCACAGTTGTGGTCACATGTAGAGGGTCAAATGAATGATTTCTTAATCCCAGAGAATTCCAATTTTGTTCAACTGCACGGGCCAGGATTATGATCTGTATCTGTCCCTCTATCTTCAAATCCATGACACACGGATCAAAGTTAAAGGCACTCTGAGTCAGAAAGTCTACTTTTGTAAATTGTGTTAGCTTGTTAGCATATCTGTAATGTAATCTACATTTTGCAGTAAATTAAATTCTATGTCTATTGAGTGTGCTGGTATGTAGTTAAACTTAAATATATTGCATTAAGACCAATTTGTATCTGATCTGTGCCAATTTATTTTACATAAAAGACTGTAAAAAGCAAGGAAGGAGTTCCATTGATCTCATGTGTGGTGGGATTTTAATAATTCAACAGTTTGCACCACTTTAAGTTCAATATCAAATCTCTGAGTTGTCCAACCTGTGTGCGACCTATGCTTCCAGCTAAACTGTCCTAAGCAACCTAATTTTAACTACAATCCAAAACTGCACTGCTGGAAATGTTTCTTTCCCTTTTATCTCAGCCTCGTATATCCCCACAGTAGCGTGGCACAGGTTAAAAACAGTTGCTTGGGGAAATCAAGTGCAATTTATTCTCCCACGTGTTAAGCTGCCAAGGTGCATCACAATTTTTTTCAAATCAAGTGCCTAAAAATTATACATTTAATGCAAAGTGCCCATGATTGTGCTCATGCAGGGAGAAATGGAGGACAAAGTGACTTGTTTTATCTCAGCTTTTAAGGACATGCATCACAACTTTGTTGAACTGATGCAGTACGTCGGCCAGCAAAATTAGAGATGTTCAATCCTCCCCTAACACTGGAGAAATACAAAGTAATCTGCAGCAAGACCAAATATTATTGTTGTTGATGGATTCAAGACAATTAATTATTTGCAGCTATTCATCACCTATTTCTAGGACATCAGCAAATGTTCTATTTATCAATGTCAAATGTAACAATTTTTTCCTATTATCCCTGGCTGGGGAGATTTGAACACAAATATTTTATTGCCGTAAAATTCAGAAGCCGGGATAACATATTGAAAGCAGACACGGACATTTTAAATCAATCTGCGAACATGGGGGAAATCACCTGTTCTCATTAGTATACTTAACTCTAGTGCAACATTAGTGATAAAGTCTGCCGATGGATAAAATATTTTGTCACCATGACTTTATAGCATATGCAAATTAGATTTGGTAAGAGAGCAACTCTGTTTTGGGACTCAGTTAGGAAACACACATTTAAAATCCAAGACTCAGCAGTCACACTGTCATCCTGCCCACAAACTAGCATCAGTCAGACTATCCACAGTGAATGGGGTGGTGAAGGATGAAGCAGAAATTGTGGTTGGACCTTTCCTGTAATGTTAAAGTCATAAAGTGCATCTACATTAATGATTTGGATGAAGGGATCGACTGCTTTCCAGCCAAATCTGTTCATAGTACAAAGATAGGTAGAAGAACAAGTTGTGAGGAGGGTACAAAAAGTCTGTAAAGGGCTATAGATAGGTTAAGTGAGTTGACAAAAACAAGAGGTTAGCATGCAGGAACAGGAAGTAACCATGGAGACAAATGGAATGTTACCTCTACTGCAAGGGGAATGAAGTATAAAAGTACAGAGGTCTTGCTACAACTGTACAAGGCTGTGTTAGGGTTGGTCTCCTTACTTGAGGGATACATTTGCATTGGATGTAGATCAGAGAAGGTTCACTGTGCTTATTTCTGGGGTGAAGGGTTATCATATGAGAAAAGTTTGAGCAGTTTGGGACTATACTCATCAGGGTTTAGAAGACTGCGAGATGATTTTATTAGTGTATTGAAACACAAGACTCTGAGGGTATTTGACAGGGTAGATACTGAGGATGTTTCCCCTCATGAAGTAATTGTTATAAATACCAAGCTCGTGGATCATAATATTTTACAGGTAATGTTTAGTTCTATTATTAATAAGTTATTATTATTAATCTTTAGTAAGATTGAACTGCAGAAAATGGAATAAATGCAACTAAAGCAGCATAGTACACTTAAAAGGTTGGGGGCCATGTTGACTTAAGGGGTTAACAGCTAGAAAGACAAGATCATAAGACAGCAGGTGAGTATACTTAGCTGGAGAATGAGAGACAAAGGGCGTGATTCAATCCCCAAAACTTTGAGTGTCATTTTGGCCGAGTTGGGCGAGGTGTTTCCCACTGGATTTTTGAACAAGATCCACCCCAGTATTTATCCACACTTAGTCATTTTTGGGGGCATTCGGGATTTTCTACCTGGTCTAACCCACATTTAGACATTTTTTCAACAATGGGGAGTTGAGCTTACTATTGAGACCAGCTCCTCAGAGATTGAAGTGTCATTTTGAAAGGGTGTCCCAATCTCTATGGAAGCAGCAGGGTCCTTTCGGCAACCCCACCCCCCACTTCAGGATACCAACCCTTTATGAGGCCCCTTCATTTTTCAAGAAAAGTGTTTTTACTGGTTTTGCATTCATAATAACATTCCAAGGAGCATCACACAGTAATAAAGAGATATCTACAGAGAGGGTATATGAGGAAAAAAAAAAAGGAAAAATTAGGAATATAGACGTATGTGTACAAAGGTAACGTGTACCGGTTAAGACAATCGTGCCATATTAACTTTACACATGTTGCCTCCTGGCATTAAAACTTACCAGGGACCTGTTTGGTGTTACCTGGGTGTACCTTGGTGCCTTTGTTGTTATCACACCCCTGTGCTTCCCTGCCCGTTGTCCTCTCTAGCTCCTCTGCCTTGCTTGCCCATCCCCCCTCCCCTTCTCCTGCCCCAGTGTGGCAGTGCCAAGGTGCCAGGCTGGCAGTGTCAAGGTGTCCAGGTGCCACAAGGACAGCCAGGATTCAAATCCTGCCCTGACCACTCAGGGGTCTCCAATGACGTGGGATGCCCCCAAAGTGCCGTTATGCCTGGTCCAGGTTTGTGTGGACCAGTAGTAAACGTTGGCCAGTTGAGGCCTCCCTGTGGAGGCTGTTAGTTCCCGGGCGCTGGGAGAATCTGGTGAATGTCATTTAAAAATGCTGATCTGGATCTCGCCCAGCACAGGTAAGATTCAAATCGCGACATCTAGTGGGGTTCTGGTGAATCTCACGAGATGGGAACAACCTCATCATGACACCTAGTCGGGCACGACGATACTGTTAACTTAAATCCAAGGTTTGCAGCCTGAAGAGTTGTTTTGGAAATTAAATCTACAATTAATTTTAAAACAGTGAGCTCTGAAAGGCCACATCATTATGGAAATAGGTGAAGTTTAAGAAAATTCCAGGTTTTCAATTTATCTGCATGTTTACTGGGGGAGTGAATGTTCTGCAGCAGGGGAAAAGGCCATTCCAAAAAGATGCTACTGTTAGCAGGCTTCAGGAAGCAAAAATGTTTGTTAGCTGGCTTTGTGTAGTTGAGGCTCAGGAGAAGTCTCAGGATTTGTTTGATTGAATTGTGCAGTTTGGACGCAGGTGAAGTCCTGAGGAGTGAAAGAAATATCAGAAGGTCACTGGCTCCGTGCTGGAAAATGTTAGGAACATAAGAATTAGGAGAAGTAGGCAATTCAGCCCTTTGAGCTTGTTCCACCATTCAATCAGAACATAGCTGATCTCTTCCTGGTCTCAAATCAACCTTCCCCCCTGTTCTACATATCCCTTTCACCCGTTTTTTTAATAACAGAAATATATCTATCTCCTTCTTTCTTGAAATCATTTAACTCAGATTCCACCGCACTATGGGGCAGAGAGTTCCACAAATTCACCAGACGTAATTCCTCCTCAACTCGGTTCTAAATCTACCACCTCTCAACCCATATCTGTGAGGGCTCAGAAGAAGCCCTGGGAGCTATCTATAACTTGTTGTAGCTGGGGAGATTGGAGCTTGGTGAAATCAAAGAGCAATGCCAGCCCAGTGAAGCTAGCCGGCTATCAAAGAGCTGAAATTGTACGAATAAAGAGAGGCCGGAGTGCAGACTTGGAAATCCAGGGGGCTAGAGTCTCAGGAGAGGAGATCGAAACCCAGGGACATGTGCAGTTGGTGAGGCAACCAGAGTTGGAGCCACTTTGAGGGAATTCAGAGGCTTGATCTTCGAAAGTAAAATGTTTTCTGCCCCTCTTAAGCGAGATAAAAGTTTCAATGATGCTGGTTGACTCTTAGTGTTTACTGATGTCTGGGTGGATTTTCAGAATTCCATGATCACATTTGTTATTTTTATTGCACAGTGTGGTGTACTCAGCCAGTTTGCCTGCTAATTCACATGTACCTCATATTAATCCTAAATGTTGACGTAAAAGGTAGAATTTTAACTGGTTTTATCTTTCTGACATTGTACAGTAAAGGTTAGTTTTATTTGTTCAAATTCCATAGAATCTTATGGCTTTATTTTCTTAGCAAATGCCTTGAATCTCAAACTTGGTCTACTTTAAACAAAATGATATTGATCCTGAAGCAGATCTTATCAAAAAATATGGGGGTCTGGTCGACAGAATGTAGAACTAGCGAACATAGTTTAAAAATAAGGGGTCTGCCATTCAAGACGGAGAGATGGTGGAACTTCTTCTCTCAGACAATCATTCATCTTTGGAATTCGACAGCAGTGGAGGCTGACTTAAGACAGATTTTTGATTGACAAGCAAGTCAAGGGCGAGAAGAAACAGGCAGCTAATTGGAGTTAAGGCCACAATCTGACCGGCCATGATCTTATTGAATGATGGGGCAGGCTCGATGAGAAAAATAGTCAACTACTGCTTCTATTTCTTATGATCTTACAGGTTAGTATTCACAAATGTTAGATGGAAGCTGCCTCTGATGAAGGAAGGAAAGATCAGGAAGAGGAAGAAAAGGAATGGAAATATATACACAGACACACACAGGGTAGCATGTTCCAAATGTACAATATGTAGAGAGGTGAAGACATATTCAAAGTAAATTGCATGAGCCATTGAGCCTCATTAATTGTTTTGCTCTTTTGTGGGATATGAGGCCAGCATATGTTGCACCTCCCTAATTGCCCTTGGGAAGGAGTTGGTGAGCCACCTTCTTGAACCACTGCAGTCTATCTGGTGCAGGTATAGCCACAAAGCTATTAGGAAGGGATTCCAGGTTTTGCCACTGTACATCAGTGGTGGAAAGGGTAACTATTCAAGTTGGTGGCTGGGGTCCTGATCAAATAGGAAGCTTTGTTCTGTATGATATTCAGTTTCTTGAGTTTTGTTAGGCTGCACAAAGACAAGAAAGTAGAAAATATTCCATCACACTCCTGTGTAAGGATAGGGATGACCTACCGTCTTTCAGCAGTGTTTTTTTGTGTGAAAACTGGATGGGTGCAATACGTGGTAATTACATAGATTACAGTGATACTGCTAAATTGAATTGAACATTCTGAATTGAATAGAACAGCCAATTGTTAAAAAAAAGTTAAAATCAGCAGAGGTTTATTGAAAACAGACTGGTAATCATAGTGGGACAGATCCTCTTACATGGATAAGCCAATGGACGACAACTTAGGAAACCAATCATGCCCCCAGCTAACCAATTCGCATCCAGAAGAGGATTGTGCATGAGCTCTTTCAAAATCTATTCTGCATGAAAATTCCTGAGAATGTCCCACACAGGGAGCACTCAAGAAAGAAGTTGTGTATTGATGGGGAGCACTTGAATAAAGACAGAAGCTACAGCTCGACGGGAAGACTACCTGTGAACAAAGCAGGAAACCCTGTCAAAAGTCACTCAATTTCAATAAAGGTGTTGGATTTAGTGTGAGATGTGTCACTATAATTTTCAGTCTCTGAACTTGGAAGAGGTAAAATCACCTATACCTGACTTTTTGATCAGAACCATTGGTTAGACAGCCACTTAACAGCTTTTTATTACCGAACATGAGACATAAAATCAAATCCAACATTCATTACTAAACTAATATTTTGCATACTACAAATAGCTGTAAAAACATATAAAATAGACGATTTCCAACGCAAAATTGTTCACTGCAACGATGACATTACAATTTGAAAATATCTAATTTACATCAATATAGACTTCACTCACTGATTTACAAACGTCATTGTAGAATTTTGCAGCAACTACAACCTGGCGAAATTTTTAAAAACAATTTTAATTATTGAAACAATTTGCATTTCTATGAATTATGGAGTAATTTCTATGAAATATAGGTCGCATCAAATCAAAAACATTGAAGGTAAGGAATGAGGAAGTTAAATCACTCCCTGAATCACTCTTACTAGCTGTTATTCTGGAACAATGTAAAGCATTGAACTATTTTTAACAATTTTAGGACAAAACCGGAGACATGAAGGTTCAGTTAGGGAGCTTGAGAGTTACAAGTTAGCTAGGAAGAATCGAAAGAGAGAGCTAAGAAGAGCCAGGAGGGGACATGAGAAGTCTTTGGCAGGTAGGATCAAGGACAACCCTAAAGCTTTCTATAGATATTCAGGAAAAGAATGACTAGGGTAAGAGTAGGGCCAGTCAAGGACAGTAGCGGGAAGTTGTGCGTGAAATCCGAGGAGATAGGAGAGGTGCTAAATGAATATTTTTTGTCAGTATTCACACAGGAAAAAGATAATGTTGTCAAGGAGAATCCTGAGATTCATAAGGAGGAGGTGTTGCCAATTCGGAAAGTGTGAAAATAGATAAGTCCCTGGGCCGGATGGAATTTATCCTAGGATTCTCTGGGAAGCTAGGGAGGAGATTGCTGAGCCTTTGGCTTTGATCTTTAAGTCATCTGTGTCTACAGGATTAGTGCCAGAAGACTGGAGGACAGCAAATGTTGTCCCCTTGTTCAAGAAGGGGAGTAGAGACAACCCAGGTAACTATAGACCAGTGAGCCTTACTTCTGTTGTGGGCAAAATCTTGGAAAGGTTTGGAAGAGATAGGATGTATAATCATCTGGAAAGGAATAATTTGATTAGAGATAGTCAACACGGTTTTGTGAAGGGTAGGTCGTGCCTCAGAAACCTTATAGAGTTCTTTGAGAAGGTGACTAAACAGGTGGATGAGGGTAAAGCAGTTGATGTGGTGTATATGGATTTCAGTAAAGCGTTTGATAAGGTTCCCCACGGTAGGCTACTGCAGAAAATACGGAGGCATGGGATTCTGGGTGATTTAGCAGTTTGGATCAGAAATTGGCGGCTGGAAGAAGACAAAGGATGGTGGTTGATGGGAAATGTTCAGACTGGAGTCCAGTTACTAGTGGTGTACCACAAGGATCTGTTTTGGGGCCACTGCTGTTTGTCATTTTTATAAATGACCTGGAGGAGGGCGTAGAAGGATGGGTGAGTAAATTTGTAGATGACACTAAAGTCGGTGGAGTTGTGGACAGTGCGGAAGGATGTTACAAGTTACAGAGGGACATAGATAAGCTGCAGCGCTGGGCTGAGAGGTGGCAAATGGAGTTTAATGCAGAAAAGTGAGGTGATTCATTTTGGAAGGAATAACAGGAAGACAGAGTACTGGGCTAATGGTAAGATTCTTGGCAATGTGGATGAGCAGAGAGATCTCGGTGTCTATGTACACAGATCCCTGAAAGTTGCCACCCAGGTTGAGAGGGTTGTTAAGAAGTCGTATGGTGTGTTAGCTTTTATTGGTAGAGGGATTGAGTTTCGGAGCCATGAGGTCATGTTGCAGCTGTACAAAACTCTGGTGCGGCCGCATATGGAGTATTGCGTGCAATTCTGATCGCCGCATTATAGGAAGGATGTGGAAGCATTGGAAAGGGTGCAGAGGAGATTTACCAGAATGTTGCCTGGTATGGAGGGAAGATCTTAGGAGGAAAGGCTGAGGGACTTGAGGCTGTTTTCGTTAGCGAGAAGAAGGTTAAGAGGTGACTTAATTGAGGCATATAAGATGATCAGAGGATTGGATAGGGTGGACAGTGAGAGCCTTTTTCCTCGGATGGTGACGTCTAGCATGAGGGGACATTGCTTTAAATTGAGGGGAGATAGATATAGGACAGATGTCTGAGGTAGGTTCTTTACTCAGAGAGTAGCAAGGGCGTGGAATGCACTGCCTGCAACAGTAGTGGACTCGCCAACACTAAGGTTATTCAAATAGTCATTGGATAGACATATGGATGATAAGGGAATAGTGTAGATGGGCTTTAGAGTGGTTTCACAGGTCGGCACAACAACGAGGGCTGAAGGGCCTGTATTGCGCTGTAATGTTCTATGTTCTATTCAGCAAGAAGGTAAATCAATTGTAAAATAACATTTTAATATAAAAAAAAGAGTTGATCAAAATATAAAATTTCTTTTAAGATGGTGATGAAAGATACTCAGCCGCTCTTCTATTTGAATATTGTCAATCAAATCGAACAGTTTCACTTTTCACAAATACTTATTCTGACGAACAGGACTTGTTCATCAGAAACTACATATAGAAACTAGTTTCTGATTAAGGTGCTGCTGCTCAATATATCTGAAGCTTTGTTGTGAATAAAAAAATTTCAATTAATATTCCGATTTCTGAATTCAGATTAAATTTGTAGAGCTAGGGCGGAATCTTACCAGATATTGGTAAAGTGTCAGGCTCAGACTGAAAATTAGCATGTAACTCTCCAGTTGCACAGGCCAATTTTCTCTCCAATTTTGATTCTCTTTAAAGAGAAAAATGTGTAAAGGCCAGTGTTTACGCCGGCGGCGCACGGCCTAACACAGTCACTGACTGGCTCCTTTAAAGGGCGCCTCGATCCACACTGCAACCTAATGGCCCCCAGCCCCAACCAAGGAGGTTTCAGGGATTCTCCCGCCACCACAGAGGTATCAGGGGCTCTCCCCTGCCCCATTTTCCACCGATAACCATTGTTGACATTCCTTCCTCCCACCTCCTGACAATCATCACCACCATTCGCACCCCACCACGGACATATCACCGGCAACCCCCCCAACCCCGTGTCCAATCTCTTTCCTACCCCACCCCATGGGGTTCACACTAGGTCTGTGTTTGTGCCCAGTAAACCATCAGAACCGTGTTTCAGATTTTTAAATCACCATTCACTTATCAAATTGAATATCTCACTTTCATTAATAACTGATTTATTGAAATCACTCCTAAGTGGCCTCTTGCCCTCCATCTTTCAAAAGCTTCAATTAATACAAGGTGAATTTTTCGATGCAAGTCCAGTACCTGTCAGATTCCACTGGCTTTCTGCTTCCAGGTATACGGATTTCAAAGTTCTTCTTATTTACAAAAACTTCCTATTCCAACCTGACGATCATTCCCAACCATATGTCCCAGCATGCACCCTCTGCTACTATGAGGAGTTTGTTAACTACTCCATCAACTGTAGTCAGTGGTCAATTCTTCAGCCACCATTTCCCTCCTTTCCTTTGAATTAGCTCCAAAACCCCTTGTAATCCATGTCACCAAAGTAATCATGAAAGAGATGCAGCTTCAACATTTTGGACTTAATTTGGTTTAATTTTGCAGAATTAAGGATATATTGAACAATATGGCTAAAATCATTTTTTGACAGAGGTAGTGGGCGTAATTTCAACACAAAATATTTTTCCAGCCCCTCCTTCCCTTTACTGCTCTATTTGCAATGTAAAGCATTGGGCAATTACTATTACAGTACTTCCACAGGCCACTAGCAGTTAACATTTTCACTCTTATTTTGATTTTAGTTAGCTTAGCTCCAATTTCTGTCTCTGCATGAAGCTGAGTTCCATTCATGTTCTGAAAGCTGAGAGAAACAGCTCACTATTTGATAACGTATCAGCATTTTATTCTTCAGTTGAGCTCACTGAGCTCTGTTCCTTCCATCACACCCACACTACATATCTACAGATTTTAGGTCAACAATAGCACTGCTTCTTGCAAGAAATATCTGTATTCAGGTCAAATACAGTTCCATGCGAGAACATACTTTCTATAATGAATGTTCTACACTAACTGCAACATCAGTGGACATTAATATTGTAACGTGAAGTGCTGATTTGATAGCAAGAAAAAAAGAAAGATGGTAAAGTTGCACTTTTTGGGTATACAGGTGTTAAGTTATAAATAAGCAATACCTGTGCACATTGAAAACTGCTTTAGTTATCTATACCCTCTTTAAATGTAATGAATATATTCATCATAATTAAATGCTCAGGAGACCACAGGATTTTTAATTGCTTTAAATTATTCTAATGCAAGTGTTAACATTAGTATGAAAATAACTGGCTCTTCAATAAAATAAATCCCTCCAGGCTACTGTGAATAGTACTTTCAACCTAGAATTAGATAATTATTAATCAGATCTTCAGTCATACAAGAGAACCTTTTTATAAATCAGCGTATTGGCCCTGCATTTTAAATGTGCTTGGAAAGTAACACTTTAATTATGCTTGGAAAACCCCTTCCATTAATCCTAAAAGTGTGCAAGCCTCTTTAAAAATTCCCTCAAAGAGATGACGTTCAAGAAATAGATTAAAGAAAATATAAGAAACTGATGTATTATAAGGCAACAATTTAAATCAATGGGGTCAACGAAGGTTACAAATCATTAACAAGATCAAACATTTTGCATGTTAAATGAACTCAGGTACACAAAAGGCTCTAAATCAGTCCCAGTTATTTCAAATCAAAGAAAAGAAATGGGGTCCAAGATGTAGCAGGCAATTTAGGGGTTAAACAGACTGAAGGAAAAGACTGCTAACAGCAGAGTCAGAGGGATACGCCCACAGCCTTGTCCCATTTGGAATACACACGATGCCTTGGTTCAGCCAGGATGATCCACTCAAGTTTCACTGTCATTCGGGACAACCTTGCTTGACCCGTCATCAGCCCACAACAGAGTCTGATGACATATTTGTACATCAATGGAAGGTTAGTTGCATATGAATGGCATAGCTCTGTTCTTTTGTATAAACGTGAGTGGGCAATTAGCCAAGATAATGATAATGGATTCAAGTCTGGCCACCTTAAGGGAGAACCTTTGGTTGAGCGGAACCTAGCTGTTTTGAACAGTTACAAGCAGAAGCCTGTGGAAACCGAGCACAGAAGTCATGAACGTTGCCATTGAGGCAGGCTTTGAAAAAAAGATTCTGAACAAATGTCCCTAACAGAAGGAATTTGCTTTGTAAATGGAAGTATTGCCTTTGTCTGTGATAGTGGAACAAGAACTTCATGTTCATGTACAGTGTTGTTTGATAGGAACTTGTGTGTTAAGGCTGAGAAACTGCATGTAATCTGTTCAGTCTCAGAGCTGAAGTGAAAGTTAAATATTGTTTTCTTTCGTTTTTATAAAGTCTGTTCATAAAATAACCAAGCCCTATTTCTTATATTATCCTCCTGGAACAAGTCAATCTTTGCACACCGCCTTAAAACTTGAAAAAAAACATTATGCACCTGGTTCAGTATCTTAGCCATTGTTGAGAGTTGATCAGGAGTCCATAACAACTCCTTTAACTAAGTGTTGAAGTAACACAAGAGGATTTACTTTTGTTACATTACTGTTGGACTCTTGGAAGCTCCCCGTTCACTGAGTGAATTGTTCATAATTCCTCACAAGATAAGGATCCTCACAAGGATTTAGTAAAATACTGGACTGAACGAGGAAAGTACTTTCAAACAATATTATAAACCTATTGTAAAATCCAGCAGTGCGCTTAAGCATACAATAAATTCTGTTGGGAATATTCCCATGCTGATTATTAAGGTTATTAAATCGAGTGGGATCATTGGCTTTAACTTGTGACTGAAGAAACGGTGTAGAGACAGATTAACGATGTACTAGGAAAATTGAGAATTTAACGTGTAGCCTACACTTTTTTAAAAACTGTAAGTTTGGCCTGGTGTGTGTTAAGAAATGGTGCAGTACTTAAGAGATATGGAGAGGCATTTTAATCTAATCTGCCTGAGGATAAACAGATAATTGAATTGGATAATGTGGAAACCTAAACTTGACCGTTTGAAGCATCATGGGATACATGACATAAAGTCTAAAAGAGTGTCATTTTAAATTGTTTTCTGTATCTCATTAATTCAGTTTTGAGTTTAATCTATTTCCTGACGAGATCAATTCAGTTTGTATGGTGACACACACACACCATTGTTTAAACAGTACCATCGGAGCCAGTGACGTCAATCGATTAGCTAATGCATATTCATCTCTGTAGAATTACTGCAGTAGACATTGACGTCATCTGATAACCCCCCGCCCCACCTTTGTATCGGAATGGTACCTTTGTCTCTGTGTAAGCCAACTGAAAGGCTCAGCAATTATCAATGTATCACCTGTGGGGGAGGGTGGGGTTCTTTTGTGTATAAAGATCTCTACGTCCCTCATGTTCCTCAGAGTGTGCCTGCTGCAACCCTTGATTCCAGCGGCCTCTCTCCTTGTTGCAAGTAAAATAATTTAACCTTTAACTGTGTTGTTATCTGTTACACTTCTTTCAGTTTAAAAGTCTTGCTCGGATGTTAAAGATATCGACAATGTCCATCTTGCATCCTGCCCAATATTACTTTCCATTGACTTCAAGGGTTAAATTATCCCAGGGTGTTTCTAATACTCAATACTCAATATTGTACTCAAAATTGCCAACATGGACTGTTAGGAAAACAAAGGGATTTATATTTGTATTGGTAAACATTAGAAATAAGGTATAGTCTTAACTGGGTTTAATTTAATGTTTCTGTGCCTGGAAGGATAAAATCTAGAATTAGATTCATGCTGTTTTTATGTGTTTGTATGCGTGGGGGTTGGTTAAATTCCAGCTATGATTCCATTGTGCTTAGAGGGTTGCAGTGTGAATAGTAAATAAAAGCATAGAGCAAAATAAGTTGTTGCTTAATGGGACCACTTCCCAGAGAGAAGGGATTTCCCTCCTGCTCTTAGTTTTAGCTGAATTGTTGGCAGTTGAAGACAGGCACCGGGGAGTGAACGTCTCTCTGCCAAGAGAAGCTGGACAGGACAATGAAGCTGCAAAGAGGCAGACGTTCTAAAGAACCAGATACAGTCCAGTCAACCAGGGAATTGGAACATAAAAAACGTCTTTAGACGACGGAGGTTAATTGAACAGAGACCAAGGTATTGTTCAGAAGAATTCAAGAAAGAGTAAACAAAATGTTTCGAGTTAAAGAGACAATTGCAGTAACCAGATTTAAAACGGGAAAGCAGACTTCAAAGGTAAATCAAAAGTTTTATGCTATTTTAATAGTCTATGATTTGAGAGTAAAAAGCAATTGTCCAGCAGTCAAGACAAAGAAATCTTAACGGGGATGGTGTAAAACCTAGATACTAGATTCACTCTTAAAAGTGGAATGGAAGCTTGTATAAGAGACATTTGGAAAACCTGGACTGGATTTTAGAATGCAAACCCCTAATGGAAAGCCTTATTGAGAGAGAAGATTTCAAAATGTGTATTTGGGAAGAGAGTTTGGAACGCTCATGTAACAATCCTCTGGGGATTTCTGAGGGGAAATCCACAGATACTAATTTGGGTTCAGAGCAGAGTGCCTGTATTTGACCACAGCCAATCTCTGTGCTTAAAGGGACTTTGTGTCAAATGAGACCATTGTATCTTAAAATTTACTTCATAATCCATTTAAATCTTAAAATCTGTGCGCATTTGTTAAGATAAGGGGGGGGGGAAAAGTGCATATTGAATAAATGTTTTTTTCTTGTTGTTTCAACTAATCAGCGGTCCTGTGACTCCGCTCCTCCCATCCACTTATAACATCATCTGGGATTGTAACAGGGCTCCCAATAAAAGCTACAAATTAATGCAGGCTAAACTGTTAATATCTGCTTTCTTAAGAGTAGCTGGTGTCCTTACCAGTAACATAAGTGGCTCTGAAGAGCAAACAAATATTCATTGAAGCTCTCAATCGGTTTTTCTTGCAGAACATAATCAATACGATGTCCTTCATTCAGCATTCCAATCTTCACAGTTGAATCCTCATCCTTGGGTGATTCTGGACTTTCCACTAACTTTTGTTCTAGGATTTAATTGATTACAATTTAACTAAGGCAGTTTCATAATATGTGACAAGGAAATAAAATAATTGCCTGATTTCTTTTGTAAAAGAATTAACTTTCTTGACATTTTTTTTTATTCATAAATTATATATTATCCCCAATAACCCTGAACATCATGCTCGGCCCAATAGTGATGCTCCAGATTAAAACCTAGAAAAATCACTGCTGTGCAAAGTAACAACATTTTCTAATTTTAATTTTATACTCTGGTTTTTACAAAATAAATTTAGAGTACCCAATTTCTTTTTTCCAATTAAGGGGAATTTTGCGTGGCCAATCCATCTATCCTGCACATCTTTGTGTTGGGAGGGTGAGACCCACGCAAACACGGAGAGAACGTGCAAACTCCACACGGACAGCGACCCAGGACCGGGATCGAACCCGGGTCCTTAGTGGCATAAGGCAGCAGTGAAAACCAATGCGCCACCATGCCTCCCTAATTTTATATTTTGGTTAGTGAACTTAATAACTAAGAACCTGGCATAGTGCGGCACTTAGTAGTCTTTTTAAGAAATAGAATGGACAAATATGACAAAAGAAAATCAATAAATCAAATACATGTCAGATAACAAAACAGACAAAGTCAAACTCTGCAGTTTTAAAACCCATAACTGGAAAAGATACTCAGTAAGGCATTCCATCATTTGACTGTTTCATTAGCCATGAAATCTGACAGATTACTCAGATGATAAATTAAAAATTTATGGTGTTTAGTACAGCCTTTGGGCTGTGACGTGCTGCGGCAGCATTAGCCAAGTGTCACTACTCAAGGATTGTACATGCAGAAACCACTATTTGTGAACTGTAACAGTCAATAGGTTGACAATGAGGAGCTTTCATTCCTCAACTGAACGTGTTCGGTATTTCCATGGAAATAGCAAAATAATTCAATGAGAATTCTGACAACTTTCTCATACTATTTTTTCTGGTTTTCTCTGCTTTTCCTACTCTGTACAACATCTCCATATCACAATACACTTAAGCCTGGATCTTCTGAGGAGCAGCAATCATTGGCAAACTTTGCCCTGCCTTGAAGCTGCTCCTCACTTCTTGCCAGGCCTTCTGAGCTCAGCTTTCCCACAAACATTGAGCACAGCATCTCTCAGAAAGCTTTACTAGGTCACAGCAGAGTCAGGGGTAGACAGGATACGTCCTCTTTTTAGAGCACTAGCTGCCATGTGGTAAATTTAAAGATGCAGTGTGAATGTTGTAGTTAGGAAACCCGCAGGTTAGTGAAGGGGCGGGCAAGCGGGTGGCTAAGGTTGCAGGTGAAGTTGGGTCAGGTCGAGGTGAGGTTAGTTGGGTGTAGTCAGGTCTGGTAAAGGAATAGTCAGTTGGTCTGGCGTATAGACGGGGAGTCAGGTTTAGAGGATAATTGGGGAGGGGGTGGTGTGGGCTGCAGAACAACTGTGACTGGGGAGTCAGTTCTGGAGTTACCCAGGAGTTAGACTAGGATTTCCTGGGTAACTATTATGCAGGTTAGGACTTTCCGAAGTCTTCAACTCTCACTGAGAATTGGAGACATTTGAGGAGGGACTGTGTGTGGAGCTTTCACTTTCTTCCTGTGTCTGCGTGAGTGTCTTCCGGGTGCTCAGGTTTCTTCCCATAGTCCAAAAATGTTCAGGTTAGGTAGATTGGCCACGCAAAATTGCCCCTTGGTGTCCAAAAGGTTAGGTTGGGTTACAGGGATAGGGTAGAAGCCTGGGTTTAAGTAGGGTGCTCTTTCCAAGGGCCGGTGCAGAATCAATGGGCCGAATGGCCTCCTTCTGCACTCTACTGCAACTGTTAATTTCTTTAAAAAAAAAATTTTTTTTTTTAAATTCTCCTTTTTCACATTTTCTCCCAAATTTACACCCACCAACAACAAACATCAGTAACAAATATGTCAATCCACAATAACAACGGTCCCATCCTCCCACCAAACCCCAAACATTAGCCGCATGTTTACATAAATAAATGACAAAAAGCAATCAGGAATTACCCATAGTCACCATTAACACACACAGCCTCCCTCCCCCCAACCCTCCCACCCACCCCCCCAACTAATGTTCGATGTTATCCAGTTCTTGAAAGTGCATGATGAATAATGCCCATGAATTGTAGAACCCCTACATCCCTCCCCTCAGTTCAAACTTAACCTTCTCAAGAGTCAAGAATTCCAACAAGTCCCCCCGCCACGCCAGGGCACAGGGTGGAGAGGTTGCTCTCCATCCCATCAGGATCTGCCTTCGGGCGATCAACGAGGAGAAGGCTACAACATCTGCCTCCGCACCCGTTTCCAATCCCGGCTGGTCCGACACCCCAAATATGGCCACCCGGGGGCCTGGGTCCAGTTTCACATGTACCACTTTAGAAAATACCCTAAAAACCTTCCAGTAATCCTCTGGCTTTGGACAGGACCAAAACATATGAACGTGATAAGTGCCCCCCCACCCCCCGGCCCCGACCCCAAACATTTACTCACATCTTCTACTCCTTCAAAGAATCGACTCATCCTCGCCCTTGTGAGGTGTGTTCTGTATACCACCTTCAGCTGATCAGCCCCAACCTCGTGCACGAGGTGGAGGCATTCACTCTCCGGAACATCTCACACCAGAACCCCTCCTCCATATCCTCTCCCAACTCTTCTTCCCACTTTGCTTTGGTTCCTTCCAGTGGTGCCTTCTCCTCTTCCAAAATACTCTGCAAACCGCTAACACTACCTTCTCCAGTCCCCCCTGTCGTCAGCACCTCCTCCAGCAATGTGGAGGCCGGCTCCCCCGGGAATCTCTGTATCTCCTTTCTGGCAAAATCTCGAACATGCATGTATCTAAACATTTTCCCCTGCTCCAGCCCATACTTCGCTTCCAGCTCCTTCAGCCCTGCAAACCGACCCCTAAGAAACAAATCTTTTAGTGTCTTAATCCCCTTCTCCTCCCATTTCCGAAAATTTCCATCCGACCTCCCTGGCTCAAATCTGTGGTTCCCCCGAATCGGCATTTCCCTTGACCCTGCCCCCAACCCGAAGTGTTGGCGAAACTGACTCCAAATTCTCAATGAAGGTATTATTACCAGACTCCCTGAATACTTCCCCGGGGCTATCAGAAGCGGTGCTGTTGCTAGTGCTTTTAATCCCGACCCCCTGCACAAACTCTCCTCCCACTGGGAATCAACCCCTCAGACCCAGCTCCGCACCTTCTCCACATTCGCTGCCCAGTAGTAATACATCAGGTTCGGAAGACCCAAACCCCTGCCTGCCTTCCCCTCTGTAGCAGCACCTTTCTAACTCTGGCCACCTTTCCTCCCCATATGAACAAAGTAATCATTCCCTCAATCTCTCTGAAAAAAGCCTTTGGCAGGAGAATCGGCAGGCATTGAAAAATAAACAGAAATCGCAGCAGCACATTCAGTTTAACTGCCTGTACCCGACCTGCCAGTGACAGAGGGAGACCATCCCACCTTGCCAGATCAGCTTTCACTCCCCCCAACAAACTAGAAATGTTATACCTGCGGAGCCCCCCCCCCCCCCGCCCCCCCCCCCCCCCCCCCCCCCCTCCACCCACTCCGGGCAACCTGCACCCCCAGGTACCTAAAGTGAGTCTCTGCCCTACGGAATGGCAGCCCCCCCACCCCGGGCTGAGACACCACAAAATACTCACTCGTCTAGATTTAGTTTGTACCCGAGAAAGACCCAAACACTCGAAGCAGCCCCAATATTCCCCCTATCGACACACTCTGTTCCGACACGTATAACAGCAAATCATCGGCATACAAGGACATCCTATGCTCTTCCACCCCCCCCCACCCCGCACTATTCCTTTCCATACCCCTGAACTTCTTAATGCGATGGCCAACAGCTCAATCGCGAGTGCAAACAGCAGGGGGGACATAGGACATCCCTGCTTAGTCCCACGGTGGAGAGAAAAGTATCTCGAGCTGATGTTGTTTGTGCGGACACTCACCCTCGACTCCTTATATAGTAGCTTTACCCAGTTCACAAATCTTGGTCCAATCCCAAACCGCTCCAGAACTGCCATCAAGTACCCCCATTCTACCCGGTCAAACGCCTTCTCAGCGTCCAGTGCCACAACCACCTGTTTCCTTCCCCTCTGCCGGTCCCATAACGACTTTCAATGCCCTTCTAATGTTTGAAAAGAGCTGCCTTCCTCTCACGAACGCCGTCTGATCTTCACCTATCACCTTCGGGAGACACTCCTCCAGCCTACCCGACAGTACCTTCGCCAATACTTTTGCATCCACATTCAAAAGCGATATGGGCCTATACAACCCACACTCCGTCGGATCCTTATCTTTTTTTAGCAACAGGGAAATCAATGCCTGCCCCAAAGTTTGTGGCAACACCCCTTTCCCTATTGCCTCTTCAAGCATCCCTACCATCAGGGGTGCTAGCTTATCCTTGAGTTTTTCATAATATTCCACTGGAAACCCATCCAGCCCCGCCACCTTCCCCGACTGTATCCTCCCAATCGCATCCTTTATCTCCTGCTCCACTATCGCCCCTTCTAATGTAGCCCTGTCCCCCTCCCCTAACCTCGGGTACTCCAATCCATTTAGAAATTCCTGCATCTCATGGTCTCCCCCAGGTGGCTCTGACCTGTACAACCTCTCATAAAATTCCTCAAAAACCTTGTTAATCAGATCCGGAGCCACCACCAACTTCCATGCCCTATCCCTCACCTGATCAATTTCCCTTGCCGCAGCTTTCCTCCGGAGCTGACCTGCTAACATATGTATGTTCAACTGTTAATTTCTTTAACCATACCTTCACAACTACCTTTGATGCCCATGTTCTGAACAAAACTACCAAAATTCTACCCCTCACTTCAAATACCAGGTACAAAGAGCTCAAATAATTATTAATCAACAAAATCTGAGACTGCTCATTTTGTTTTTCATTTATTTATGGGACGTGGGCATCGCTGGCTCAGCCAGCATTTATTGCCCATTCCTCGTTGCCCTTCAGAAGGTGGCAGGGGGCTGCCTTTTGAACCACTGCAGTCCAGAGGTGTAGGTACACACACTGTGCTGTTAGGCAGGGAAGTCTAGGATCTTGACCCAGCAACAGTGAGGGAAAGGCCAAATATTTCAAAGTCACAATGGTGAGTGATTTGGAGGGGAACTTCCAGGTGATGGTTACCAGCTATCTGCTGCTCTTGTCCTTCTAGATGGTTTAGTCATGGGTTTGGAAGATGCCTCCAAAGGAACCTTGATGAAATTCTGCAGTGCATCTTGGAGGCCATATACATGACTGACATTGTTCATGTTGATGATGGAGGGATTAAATGTTTGTGGAATGGGTAGCAATCAAATGGGCTGCTTTGTTCTGTATGGTGTTGAGCTTCTTGAGTGTTGCTATCTACACTTATTCCAGACAAGTGGAGAGTATTCCATTATCCTGACTTGTGCCTTTGTGGACAGGCTTTGGGGAGTCAGGAGATGAGTTACATGCCACAGGATTTCCTAGGCTTTGACCTGACACAGTGGCCACAGTACGTATATGGCTAGCCCAGTTCAGTTTCTTTTTATTTTTTAATTCATTTTTTACAGGATGTGCGCTTTGCTGGCACGTCCAGCATTTGATGCCCATCCCTAATTGCCCTTGAGACGGTGGTGCTGAGCTGCCTTCTTGAACCGCTGCAGTCCATGTGATGTAGGTACACCCACTTCGCAATTAGGGAGGAAGATCCAGGATTTTGACTCAGCGACAGTGAAGGAACGGCGATATATTTTCAAGTCAGGATGGTGAGTGACTTGGAGGGGATCTTCAAGTGGCATGTTCCCATGTATCTGCTGCCTTTGTCTTTCTAGATGGTAGTGGACGTTGCTTTGGAAGGTGCTGCCTAAGGAGCCTTAGTGGGTTCCTGCAGTGTATCTTGTAGATGGTACACACTGATGCTACTGCGCATAATGGTGAAGGGAGTAAATGTTTGCAGAGGGGTGCCAATCATGCGGGCTGTTTTGTCCTGGGTGGTGTCGAACCTCTTGAGTGCTGTTGGAGCTGCACTCATCCAGGCAAGTGGCGAGTATTGAAATGAAATGAAAATCGCTTATTGTCACAGGCAGGCTTCAATGAAGTTACTGTGAAAAGCCCCAAGTCGCCACATTCCGGCTATTCCATTACACTCCCTGCTTGTGCCTTGCAGATGATGGACAGGACTTGGGGAGTCAGGAGGCGAATTACTCGCTACAGGATTCCGAGCCGCTCTTGTAGCCACAGTATTTATAGGACTAGTCAAGTTCAGTTTGTAGTCAATGGTAACGTTCAGGATGTTGATAGTGGGGTTTCAGTGATGGTAATGCCATTAAATGTCAAGGGCGATGGTTTAATTCTCTCGTCATTGCCTGGCACTTGTGTGGCACGAATGTTACTTGCCACTTGTCAGCCCAAGCTGGATATTGTCCAGGACTTGCTGCATTTGCACGTGGACTGCTTCAGTGTCGAAGGTGTCACGAATGGGTTGAACATTTGTACAATTATCAGCACCATGCTGGTTAATGGAACCTGGATGCTGATAGTGAGAGATTCAACGATGGTAATACTATCGAATGTCATGGGGTGATAGTTAGATCCTCTCTTGTTGGAGATGGTCAGTGCCTGCACTTGTGTGGCACGAATGTTACAGGCTACTTGTCAGTCCAAGCCTGGATATTGGCCAGGTCTTGCTACATTTGGACATGAACGGCTTCAGTATCTGAGGAGCTATGAATTGTGCTGTCATCTGCGAACATTCCCACTTTTGATTTTATGATGGATAGGACATCATTGATGAAGCAGGTGAAGATGATTTGGCCTAAGACTCCCCGAGGAATTCCTGCAGTAATGTTTTGCAGCTGAGATGATTGACCTCTAACCAGCACAATTATCTTAATGTGCCAGGTATGACTCCAACCAGCAGAGTTCTCCCCCTGATCCCCATTGACTTCAGTTCTGCTAGGGCTGCTTGATGCCATACTCGGTCAAATGCTGTCTTGATGCCAAGGGCAATCACTCTCACATCACCACAGGCATTCAGCTTTTTTATTCATGTTTGAACCAAGGCTGTAACGAGGTCAGGTGAGTGACCCCGGCGAAACCCATACTGAGCATCAGTGAGCTGTAACGAGGTCAAGTGAGTGACCCCGGCGAAACCCATACTGAGCATCAGTGAGCTGTAACGAGGTCAAGTGAGTGACCCCAGCAAAACCCATACTGAGCATCAGTGAGCAAGTTATTGCTGAGTAAGTGCCGCTTGATAGCGTTGTTGATGATCCCTTCCAAGACTTTGCTAACGATTGAGAGCAGACCAATGGAGTGGAAATTGGTTGGTTGGATTTGTCCTGTTTCTTGTGTACAGGACATACTTGGGAAATTTTCCTCATTGCCGGATAGATGCCAGTGTTGTAGCTGTACAGAACAGCTTGATTAGGTTCTGGTGCACATCTTCAGGACTATTGTTGGAATATTGTCAGGGTCCATAGCCTTTGTAACATCCAGTGCTTTCAGACGCTTCGTCATATCATGTGGAGTGAATCACATTGGCTGAAGACTGGCATCTGTGGTGCTGGGGACCTCAGGAGGCTGAGATAGATCATCCACTCGGCTTTTCTGGCTTAAGGTTGTTGCAAATGCTTCAGCCTTGTCCTTTGCACTAATGTGCTGGGCTGCTCCATCATGTAAGGGGGGAGATATTTGTGGAGCTGTTTAATTGTCCACCATCATTCATGGCTGGTGTGGCAGGACTGCAGGGCTTAGATCTGATCCGTTGGTTTCGGGATTGCCTATCTCGGTCTATTATTGCTGTTTATGCTGTTTGGCATGCAAGTAGTCCTGTATTGGTTGACACCTCATTTTTAGGTCTGCCTGGTGCTGCTCCTGGCATACCCTCCTGCAACGCTTCATTAAACCAAAGTTGTTCCCCAGGCTCGGTGGCAATGGTAGTGTGGGTGTTTTGCCAGGCCATGAGGTTACAGATGTGGTTGAATAAAATTCTACTGCTGCTAATGGCCCACAGGGCTCCTGAACACCCAGTCTTGAGTTGCTCGATCTGTTCGGAGTTTATCCCATTTAGCACTGTAGTAGCGCCACACAACATCTCTAGTTTGTTTCCTGAGCATGTTTCCTCGAGCTTCACACCCATCACTTCCATAATTCCAAGTTCCAAGTTCCAATCCCTCCAGTTCAGCTTTCACACTACTCAGAGTATGAAATAGCCTTAACGCAAGTCACGAATGCCATCCTCTGTAATTGTGACTTTGATACAATACACTTCCTTCCCCTCCTCAAGCTTCTTACAGCAAAATTGACCATACCATCTTCCTTTTTGACAATGTCAGCCGTACATCATCCTGCTCTGAGAGGGTACATTCCCACTTATTCAAAACTATCATAGCACCATCAGCAATGACTACTTTATCATCCCATCGAGACCCCAAGAGTTTCTTAAAAATAAATCATGCTGTTGGATAATATAAATATGTTCAGATACACTTAACCATACTAATTGAGCATAATTTTGGAGGAATCTGTGAATTGTGTAAATAATTCCACCCCTCCTTTTTTTAGGAAGTTACGCAACAATGCTGTATGAAGCTTACCTTCTTCCACATGTTTTTCTTCTTCCTCTTTAATTTGGTTAGCGACCTTCTCCAGCTCAGCTTGCAACTGGGTTGAAGAAGTGTGGGCACGTGCAAATTCATTCAGCGTCTGCCAGGCATTCTTCAGAGAACTAATGAAGCCTTGTTTTAAATCTGAGCCCATTCGCGACAGACTTTCTTTCAACTCTGGAAATGAAAACAAGTAAATTATCCCTTTCCCATATAATATTTTGACCGAGGAAGTAAAGCCAACTGCATTTCCCCTTCTTTTCACTAACCTCAAGGGACAGCCTATTTCTGTTCCTCATTGGTATGTCTGTAAATAAAATTCTGCAAAGTCCAGCTCAACTTTTGAGAAGAACAATGAAACTCTGAAGGATGACAGTAAACACATCCTTGAGACTGGAGATTGATGCAATCTCCTCATTCCTTCCACTTAGGAGTTTAGAAGAATAAGAGGTGATCCGATTGAAACGTGTAAAATTATGAGGAGGCCTCACAGATAAATACTGAGAGGTTGTTTGCCCAGGCAAGAGATTGTAGAACTATGGAACCTAGTCTCAGTGGGCTGATCATTTAAGGCAAATGATGAGAAATGTCACCACTCAATGGGTTGTGAATCATTGAAATTCTCTACTCCACAGGGCTGTCAATCGCCAGATCATGGATTATATTTAAGGTTGTTTAGGGGAAATCAAGGGGTATGGTGATTGGAAGCGGGGTTGCGGGGTGGAATGCAAGCATAGTCTTATCGAATGGTGAAACAGGCTTGAGGGGCCAGAAGACCAACTCTTGTTCCCATTTCTTATGTTATGTCAGTACCATAAAGGAAAACTGATTAAATTTATATAAAGCTAAAACCTGAAGCATTAACCTTCCTCTTTCGCATGGAGATGGATATAATAATAATAATAATAATAATAATAATAATAATAATAATAATAATAATAATAATCGCTTATTGTCACAAGTAGGCTTCAATGAAGTTACTGTGAAAAGCTCCTACTTGCCACATTCCGGCACCTGTTTGGGGGGGCCGGTACGGGAATTGAACCCGCGCTGCTGGCCTTGTTCTGCATTACAAGCCAGCTGTTCAGCCCACTGTGCTAAACCAGCCCATGGATCTGCCATGTGTTTCCAACACTTTTGTTTTTATTTTTAGATCTAGAATGGACACTGACAATATAGTTTCCACATTTGGAAATACTGTCACTATATGTCCAACTCAAAAAAAATTCCAACTTTCTACTTGTTATTCCATGTCTGGGAAGCTTAAAGCAGAATAAGAGGTTTTTTAAAAAAATTGCTAGTCATAAATGAAGACAATGTGCCAATAAATTTTTCAATCTACCTCTAGCAATTTTATTTCAACAGAAAGGGAAACAACAATATTGACACTGGTAACCCCCCCCCCCCCAAGACAAAAATGTGAAAATAGTTGTCTTGGTTAATTATATTGTGGTAAGCTGATTAAATGCTTGGCATTTCACTATATGGTGGAAGCAGGAAAGGAATTCAAAATTCAATGGCCTGAAACACAATTGTTATCCACAAGTATAACACCATAATGTGGGAAAATCTATTCAAAAGAGATAGGAATGTGTGAATACATTTAGGAACTGTATTGTGATAAATATTTTATAGCTCATTACTTCTACAACAGTATTCTGATCTTTGGCTAAGAGACAAAAATGTATTTTCTGCCCTCAATCTAATGCATATAGCAGAATACTTTAAGCACAGGAACACAATTACTTGTGACAGGTCATTATTCATTTCACTTCTGGTTGAAGAATTTGTTTCTAAAGCGCTGATAAGAATAATGTAGTTTTATGGCTCTTTTTAACATTTGTTCTAAAATGACTATGCATGCCATTTTATGGATCAAGAATGAACATATTTTATACAAGTGAGATATAATATCTCAAATTAATGTCAGGTTCTAATGTAGAGTGCTTATAATGAAGTGAGAATGTGAAGAGTCACAAGAAGGTCAAGGTCATGCTTGAGAATGTATGGTTCTGTTCAGCAAAGCACCAGGTTATTTATTTTTATTTTCCCATTTACGAAGACTATTACACTGCAAGTAGGAAATATAGAATAGAACAAATGTCCTCTGAAATAGATTAGTCATTTAAACTCTTAGTCAGCAACATAAGAAAAAGCAAATGGACATCCACTGCACTGGATGAGAATGATTTTTGGGGCGAAGCAGCCATCAGAGTGAACCGAGGTATTAGGGATAGCTGCTTCTCGAGAAAGCAGCAATGGAGGTTAGCAGGTAGAGCTGATATTGGGATTTGTTCTGGGATCACACTGTAGATATCAGAAATAATTGATTTTTAAAATATAACTTAAAGTGCCCAATTCTTTTTTTTTTCCAACTAAGGGGCAATTTAGTGTGGCCAATCCTGTACATCTTTGGGTTATAGGGGTGAAACCCACACAGACACGGGGAGAATGTGCAAACTCCACATGGACAGTGAACTGGGTCCTCGGCGCCATGAGGCAGCAGTGCTTACCACTATGCCACCCGGCAGTCAAAAATAATTGATCATTACGGTAACCGTATCTGATCAGTAAATCTGAAAGCACATGCTAAGGTTTATTGTACTTCGAGAAATAGGAATTTCTCGGAGACATAGAAACAATTTATTTTTAATGGGGGGGGGGGGGGAGAAACGACAATGCCTGAAAGTAGCCAATATAATTCTTGCATACTTTTTATTTGAATTTCCAGAGAAGCCCACTTAGGCACAAATTCAATACATGAGCAACTATCAACAGCATCTCCAGCACCAATCTCTCACAGCAGTATCAGGTATAGCAAAGGAGGCAGAATGAGTTAAATATAGAATGGAAGATTGAAGCAATGGGAATTTGAAATATCAATTGTTACTGGTAAATACAACTTTATTCACATTATCTGTTGTATTACTGCACGTCAGAAACTGTGGCCAAACTGAGCAGAGGCTTCCCAAGTACGCTGGCGTAAGTACTAGAGCTGAAAAAAACTCCATCTTTTATTTTCCACAGATAGGTCACACTTGCTGGATCAGTCAGAAAATAGCCATACACCAAGGAAAGCTAAAAGAAATTCTCTCCATCCCAGTTAATATTCCAGCTTTCCAATAATGGTTAGAGTTAACATTGACTTAGGAAAGGCTTATTGGATTTTTTTTGAGTAAAAGTTACGGTTGCAGCAAGTAATGAAGATACATTTGGCATTTATCATTTGGAAGGGCATTTGCTAAATTCTTTCAAAAAAAGGCTTCAAGAGGACAAGATAATGCAAGAGGGGAGGCAAGGAGCCATGAGAAATGTTGGAATATTTATTGAATGGGACAGATAGAAAGTAGTTCCCAAAAATAAAGACTCTTTCAGATTAGAAAGCCAAAGGTCCATTTTCATCTTCATCAGTAGTTTGCAAGGACAGAAGAGTCAAAGGAGAGATTTTTGAGGAGGGAATGAGAACCATGGTTTTGAAAGGAAGGCAGACAGTACTTCAAAAGTGAACTATTTACATAATATTATCCAGCAGGAAAGAAAGTTGGGCGGTCAGCTGTTTTATGGGAATGAGGTCAAGATTGCAGGAGGTGGTTGAATGGATAGTTTGAAAAGGACATGAGGAAGATGACAGATGGGAGAATTATGAAAGAATGATATGGATTTTGCCTTAGGATGGAAAGTGTCATAAGGAGATAGGGGTAAAGCAGCCAAGGCCGGCTAAGAGATGGCTTCCACCTTAATGACAATAAAGTTATGAAGTACTGGTAGCTATTGGAGGCAAGGTTGAGGGGGGGGGGGGGGAGAGAGAGTGGGGTTCAAGGAGACGGCTGGTGGCACAGAAAAGGTTATCTTTGTTGTTCAGAATGGAATGCAATTTTGGGAGAGGTGGGTATGGTCCAATATCCTTTGGTATCACCCAACCAAACTGATGGTTAAGCTTGATATGCTCAAATATGTTCCCTTGAACTTGCTTTCAAGAAGATGCAGCTGAGAAGGACCAATGGGATGGGAGGCAAAGATAAATACAGAGGTGAAGGAATGATTGAGAACATCTACCATGCAGAAACACCATTATGTATGGAGGCCAAAAATAGATAGTTGGAGGTTTTGTCTTGGGAGAATTTATTTCCAGAGAAGTCAAAGAAGGAAGTGTATTTGGAATCCCAGTCACACTGCTTCTCAGACAGTTTTAAAAATACCTAAATTATTTAAAAACTCAGGGAAGTCAGAATGCAAAATTTTAAATTATGCTTTTAGTTGTTAGCACTTTAATAAATGAAAATTCAAGCAAGAAATATTAAACTTTGATTAATAACATCATCTCCAACTTAATCATGAAAGTACCATATATGTTGACATTCGAAGAAAGCCAGATTAATGGAAGTCTGGCCATCTTACATTCTTTGATCATGGAATTATTTTTTCAGCAGACAACATACCAATGCATTTTCAATCACAGGTCTCAAATTGCATTTGTGAAAATAACTGCATAACTTAACTCAAGAGGGTTTGGGAGAAAGATGCTGATGAGGATAATGTAAGTAAATACCACTCATTTATTTACCGGATGCAGAAATTAGTGGCTAATATTTTTCAGACGAATGTATGCAGTCTCCACTATTCTAACATTTAAATAGATGTTTTCTCAAAATAAATTCAACATTTTTAATTTTTGAAAAGACTTATATGTATATACCTCCTTTCACATCCTCAAAGTGATTTACAGTTTTCATTAAAGTATTTTCTGAAATACAGTTATTGCTGTAATCTACAGAGCAAGCTTCCATAAAAGCACTGTGCCAATGGCTGCATTTAAAAAAAGTTTGTTGGCTGAGCAATGAATATTGAACAATATTGAGTGAGGCAGCAAAACTCAAAGACTAACAAGGAACAGCCACCAGATGGTCTGACCTAGAGAACTGCTTGTGTAATTCTCACGATGAAAACTTGGTGAAACTAAGAGTACACCTTATTATTGGAACTTTTATAGCCTAAATGAGACTCTTTGTTCACCAGTCAGATAAGCTCCGAACAATTCAAAGACTGCACGGCTGGGTATATTAGATGGGTGTAGACAAGACTTAACCTGATTTCTGAAATCCCCAAAGCCAATGTGCGCTGCATTGGAAAATATAACTGATAATGAAAGGAAAGGCATCTGGCCTAGAATACATAATGTAAGATTTAAGATTAATTGGGTATTCTATAGGTTCGCCTTTGGGAGAACAAGGAGAAACTGTGAAACTATCCTCATGTCAGAGCAAGCTATCCATGGACTTTTAAAGAACTGGATTTGATGGGCAGAATCCTCTTTATACTTTTTCCTAGTTCTATGTTTTTATAAGGTAGGTTTTAAATTAAAAACGAGTGTAATAGGTCACAATTTCCAACTTGTTGTCGGTTCTTGTTAAAGAGGAATACATGTCAAAAACAAACCTATTTAGAATGGACAAATAAAAATGGGAAAAAGGCTTTTGTTTAAACATGAGGTATTACTTTCAATAAAAATAGATGAATCTGGAGATGAATTTTGCTTTTGACATAGAAGCAAATCATTTTCATATTCTTGTGGGCTGTCCCTTGTTTAAACTTCTTTCTGAGGTGATAACAATTAAAATGGCTTTTTTGTACAAAAATAACCTTCAGCAGAGAAATAATAAATACTGGATGGATCATATTCGGAGTGTGGGAAGATCAGGGGAGAGATCTATGTAAATATTAAAGAAAATTTAAGGAACATCGGGACTGAAGTAAAGAAATAATTTAAGTCAGGTGGGAGAGAGCAGGGCTTGTTGTCTCAAGTGGGTGCAGATGCCAACTAGATTCACACAAAAACTAAAGATCAGGAATAAGCAGGCACTGGGGAGTGTCAAGTGAGGCATACCTACAAGATGTAATTTGTAGGAATAATCAGGAGAGGCAATATGAACTAAATGGTAAAAGACATTTAAAGTGGCAGGGCAAGATGATAAAATTGTTGAGGTATATGGGAGTATTGATTTTATAATTAGCAGCTGAGGGAATAAAAGCAAAGTTATGATAAACTTTAATCACTCTTTTTGCCTCAGATGGAGAAGTGTCCCCAATTCTGGGCAGCACACTTTAGGAAGGATGTTGAGGTCTGAGAGAGAGTATAAAGGAGAACTACCAGAAGGATACCGGACTTGAAGGATTTATGCGACATGACGAGAGGGACTGAGATAACTTTCTTAGTTCTAGAGAAAACCGAGTTAAGATTTAACAGGTGCTCAAACTCACGAGATGACCCAATAGTGAAAATGAATAAATTGTACCAGAAGGATCTGGAGGCTGTGGAGAGGGTCCAGAAGAGGTTTACCAGGATGTTGCCTGATATGTTCTTTGTTTCCACTGGTAGTAGGCACTAAACCAGAGGACACAGCTTTAAGATAACTGGCAGAAGAATTAGAGGGAAAAGAGAGAGCATTTTTTTAATATGGCGAGTCGTTGGGATTCCAAGAGCACTGCCTAAAAGGATGATGAAACCAGGTTCAACAGTAGCTTGAAAGATAATCTCAGACAGGTCTAGTTTAGCAGAAACTGATTCTATATTGCTTTAAAATATTTGCTAATACTCATTGCAACTGCTGTGATTAAGTTTAATTTTAAAAAATGAAATTTTATTACATCAACTCAACATCAAGGGCTAGCTTTATTTGATTTTATTTGTCGAACCTCTAATAAACAGCTCAGATGTTGCTGAAAGTGACAACGTAAGCCGCTGCTCTGAAAGGGCAATAATTGTAAATCTGTGTATGTCAATATTCCAAGTATCACTGAGCCAACAGCAGGAATAGCACTATCATTCAACTACCTCATAACTATTATTGTTGTTTTTACCAAATCCTCACAATAGTTGTGAAAACACATTTGTGATTGCAGTTTCCTTGCACATCACATTTTATCTATGAAGTATGCTAAATTTTCGAGACGGCACGATGGCACAGTGGCTAGCACTGCTGCCTCACAGGTGCAGGGACCCGGGTTCAATTCCGGTCTCGGGTGACTCTGTGTGTGGAGGTGGCACTTTCTCCCCATGTCTGCGTCGGTTTCTTCCGGGTACTCCGGTTTCCTCCCACAGTCCAAATATGTGCAGGTTAAGTGAATTGGCCATGATAAATTGCCACTTAGTCACCAAAAGCTAAGGTGTGGACTCTGGGTCTCGGGGATAGAGCGGAAGCGTGGGCTTGAGTAGGGTGCTCTTTCCAAGGGCCGGTGTAGGCTCGATGGGCCATTGGCCTCCTTCTGCGCTGTAGGTATTCTATGATTCTATAATTTTAGACATAGCTAGTTCAAATTGTAAGTGACATACTTAACATTCACCTATTTGTATTACAACACTGCATTTAGCTTCAATTTCCTGCATTCTCTCCTCTTATTCCTTTAATTTTATTGGGGATGGAGTGGGATTCCAAAGTTAAACCCTTTGGGGCAGCACGGTAGCCTTGTGGATAGCACAATTTCTTCACAGCTCCAGGGTCCCAGGTTCGATTCCGGCTTGGATCACTGTCTTTGCGGAGTCTGCACATCCTCCCCGTGTGTGCGTGGGTTTCCTCCGGGTGCTCCAGTTTCCTCCCACAGTCCAAAAGATGTGCAGGTTAGGTGGATTGGCCATGATAAATTGCCCTTAGTGTCCAAAATTGCCCTTAGTATTGGGTGGGGTTACTGGGTTATAGGGATAGGGTGGAGGTGTTGACCTTGGGTAGGGTGCTCTTTCCAAGAGCCGGTGCAGACTCGATGGGCCGAATGGCCTCCTTCTGCACTGTAAATTCTATGATCTATGAAACCCAATCCTGCCTTTGTGTAACATCTACAAACATTCACTTCAAGCACAGCTAGTGACTGACACCAGGAACCCTAACTGATTAGTGTCACTCTCCCACACGGTCAAAAACAGACATATCCTGTGCAACCATGTCTATTATGAAAGTCTGGAATACGAAACTAGCACTGTCTCTGGCTTGTCTCCTCAGCATCATATCAGGTTGAGTACTGAGCCAGTGAGGATCTCTCCATCTACCCCCAATATTGTTTTTGCTGGAGAACTTTTCAGGCTCTATCCGTGTCACATAAAAGTAGAAGAAACTGACCGACAGCTGAACTCTGCCAATGCACACGTGCATAACATTGCCTGGGAAATTGGCTTTTAATTTCCTCTTGCCTCTTCCCCAACTACTACCCCATGAAAAAAACTCTACTTCTCCACGAATGCATGTTCCTAGCCAACATTAGGGTCATGCATTGAGATTTGGGGTATAAAGCAGCAATTTATGGCAGTAAGATAATCTCTTTGACAAACAATTGCACCATGTAATAAAGCATGGCCAAATACTTGGGGCTGGATTCTCCATTTTCGGGACTATGACTCCACGCCGTCGTGAAAACTGTGGTCTTTTACACCAGGAAATTGGCGTCAAAAGGCCAGATTCCCCCTCTAACTTAATTATCTCACTGATCATGCCAGCACCACTGAATTAAGCGCCTGTATTGCTTCCAGCACACTTTTTTTTGTAAGTCTCTCCCTCTTCCATGTCACCAGTTCCCTTCCTGATCTACAGAGATGAACGGCAGAACTCACCAAGGATCCTTAGACAGCTCCACCCAAACCCATGACCACTGCCACCTGGAAGAACATGGGCAGCAGATGCATGGGAACACCACCACCGGCAAGTTCCCCTCCAAGCCACACACCATTCTGACTTGGAAATATATCACGGTTCCTTCAATGTTGCTGAGTCGAAATCCTAGAACTCCTTCCCTAACAGCACCGAGTTACTGTAGCTACACCACATGGACTGCAGCAGTTTAAGAAGGCCGCTCACTACCACTTTCTCAAGGACAATTAAAGATGGGTAATAAATGCTGGCCTAGGCAGGGAAGCCCACATCTCATGATTAAATATTTTCTTAAATTCTATGTTACTTTCAAAAAGCCACAGGCGAAATGGTATCTGAAAGTTTTTCAAAATTATTTCTGTTTTGCAATCTGGATGGAAAGAATATCATAACCAACCAATTTACTGCAGCGAATTGGGAAGAAGATATTTGAGTTAAAATGAGACTTTTGAATATTCTCCAACGAGCCATCCTGGACTGGAGCTATGTGCTGAATATTTTAACTTGAAAGACTAGGCATGGAATTATATGTCCCATATGTATTGGAGGGTGCATAGGTCCAATGGTTAAAACATTTAAAAATCAAAGCTTTGAAGTTAATTTTTTTTGGTTCTAAAGGTAAATAGTTTCCTCTTGACCCCCATTGCTTTGCAAAGCCCATTCTCAAAGAAAATACACCATTCACTCCCAGTCCTTGTAAATTACCACTCTACCACCTAGAGTCCTGTGATTCTTGCAAACTACCACTCCACCTCTAATCATCCATTCCTCTCCAATAAGCTCCTAAATCTTCATCCATCTTTCCCACGACTTTTATGTTTGAATCTCTGCAATCGGGTCTCTGCCTCTTCCGCAAAACATAAAACAGCACCAATCGAAGTGAAGGTGAGATCCTCCGTGTCCATGATGCACATAGCTGGGCTGGATCAATCTGCAGTATTTGACATGATCAACTAAACGATCATCTTCAAACCTGTATCCTCCATTGCTCTTCTCTTCCTTGAACTTTGCTTTTACCTACCCAACCATAACCAGAATGCCTGAAGCAATAAGATTATCTTCACTACTACAGCACTTCCTTGGGAGTCTCTCTCCCCCACCCCCCCAATCTATTTTTGGCACCCTCGTATTTCTCATCCACATGCTGCCCTTTTGAGATTAATTTAATGGTAATTAGGAGCAGGCACGGCACAAGATTTTCAATAAAAATATTGTGACATAAGAACACAATAATAATCTTTATTGTCACAAGTAGGCTTACATTAACTGTGAAAAGCCCCTAGTCGCCACATTCCAGCGCCTGTTCGAGTACACACAGAGGGTGAATTCAGAATGTCCAAATTACCTAACAGCACGTCTTTTGGGACATGTGGGAGGAAACCTGAGCACCCGGAGGAAACCCACGCAGACACTGGGAGAATATGCAGGCTCCGCACAGACACTGACCCAAGCCGGGAATTGAACCGGGGACCCTGGAGCTGTGTAGCATCAGTGCTTTCCACTGTGCTACCGTGCTGCCCTGTGTGTGTACGTAAATATATTTTATATTTAGAAGAATCCAAGGTTATGCTCCAAATTTAATCCAAGACAATTAGTGTAGTTCAGAAAATTATTAGCGAGGCAGTCAGCGGGATCCTCCGCCCCGCCGGCAGGGTATCCACTCCCGCACGTTTCCCGTTTCCCCAGCCGACCAATGGGGTTTCCATTGTGGGCCACCCCACGCTGTCTGGGGAAACGGGGAATCCTGCTGGTAGCAGGGGCACGCTGCACCAGAAAAGGGAGCTGGCGAGTCAGAGAATCCAAGTATCTTTCCTCACATTCAAGGAAATTGTGGTGAATATGTAATCAGGAAAAATCCAATAGCTGTTATAAACAAAAAAGTTAACTTGTTTGGTGATATATAAAATATAAAGCATTTAAACATGCAAGCTCACTTTCTGGAATGTACATTTTAATATGACAATTGTGTACTCTGATTATAGTTCACATTTTATGCTAAGTATGTTTAGTCAATTTTAAGCACGGGGATTAAATTTGCAGGATGTGGTGCTTACCAAGATGGAGTCTCTTTCTACCTTTGTGATGTGGGACGAGAACTGGCTTTATACACAAATCAGGGAGAATCATAGGTTCCATTCTATATGCCACAGGATCCAACTGCAAAGGAATGAACAAATATTTTGTTTAAAGTAGCAGATAGATCAATTTAAAAAGTGTAATAGGAATCTCCCAAAGGCTAAATTCTGAATAAACACAATTTAAATGGATTCAGCATAATTTCCCAGCTGCAATGTGGAAGAAAATGAAGGCAGCTTTGTTGAAAATCATGGAAAAACTGCCCTAAATTTTTTTTAAAACTTCCAATCAGTGATCCATTGACCTGAATGTCAAAAGCTGAAATTGGAAACCATAAATGTGAAACTGAACAGAAGCAATTTACTGTTATGACATATTCCTAGCCATCAGTTATGCATTGTGTACAGTATGCCAGATAGTTCTGATTGTGAAAAAAATAACTTCTTGAACTTTGATGTCAGAATAAGGACTAGACTGAAGGCATAGTTTAACTATTGAACTGAAGCAGTTAGCATCCAAACGAATTTGCTACTGTTCAGGAACACACAACCTTAATAAAACTGGCTGATAAAATGTAGTGTTTAAAAATAAAAGGATGCACTGAAGAAATTGGATTCCTGTACCTATGAAGCTCAGTAAATGATACCCTTCTGAGCAGAGATATCTTTGGAGGAGCACAAAAATGTGTTACCAAGATGCAGGTGAATTACCCATAGGAGTACAAGAAAACAAAAGATCAATACGTAGTGCATTTCATGACCTCAAGGTGTGCCATAAGGCTTTAAAACTATGACGTGTACCTCCCTTGCAGTACAGGAACTGTAGCAGCCAATGTGTGGACAGCAAACTCTCCCAAACAGCAATAAGAAAAGCATGTACGGTCTGTAGGACAAACGGATCAATTTCCAGGCAAAACTCTCTTTGTTAACAAAATATATGTATGATGAAAATTCCTCATCTGGCAATGGAACTCAACATATGCCCCTCAGACTTTTGTCAAATTGTCAAGGCTTTGCCAACTTATACCCACTAAATCCTCTACCCATGTGCTACAAATTTTTTTAAAAGTGAATACAAAATAGAAAGAGAGAGAGACCGGAAGACAATCACAGCCTGCAACCTGCACAACATGGTACAAGCTTTGCTTTCACCATTGTAACTTTAAATAAAATTGGATGTTACAGCATAGTCATAAACAAATATTCTAATATTTCAAAATCTAAATATGTAAATGTAAATTTTTGTTCAAGTCTTAAAATTAAAAAAAAATCCTAGCTCTCTCTAACATAGTCACTTGATTGAAAATAACCGGAGTATTGATGAAAAAAGATAGATGCTGTCAAAGTTTTTAATCCAGCACTCTTCAGTACAGTTGGTAGTCCTGCAAACTGTTAAGGGAACAGCAATTTATACTGCATAAGAAGTGTGCTGATTCGTTGGCAAGTGGACTCTGACTGGTTGGCAACTAACTTGGTAGAAGCGTTGCCATGGAGAATGCACAATGTTTTTTTAAGAATTGCACTGACAACCAACTTGAGATCACCAGTCAGACTCACGGTGTAGCTCACTTACGCATGCTAGAAGCTAAGGGTGGAATTCTCCCATCCTGTCTGCGAGAATCTAACATGAGCCAAAAGGTTAGTAACCCTGTGTAAAATCATGTTGCAATTCTACCAATGGTGGTCAGTCTTCCCAATGACTGATGTTGTGAATCGCATTTGCATCTCATGGACACTCATCAAAACAGATGCCAGTATTCCATCAGGCCTTTCAACCTTGTGTCACACCAGTGTAAAATTACATCAGTCTTGTGTGGGTTCACCTGTGACCTGGACTAGGGAAATTACATTCAGTGGGAGGGAGGGATGGGTTGTTTTTGCCTGCGGTTGTTTTTTAAAAAAAAAATTTTATTCTCCCCCTTTTTCACATTTTCTTCAAAATTTACACCCACCAACAAACAATAACAGTTAACGAATGCAATGTCAATCCTTTAATCAACAACAATCCCATCCTCCCACCAACCCCCAAACAACAGCCCACATGTCAACACAAACATCAAATAAAAAAAGGAATAAGGAATCACCCATAATCATCATCAACATACACAGTACCCCCTCCCAACATCCAATTCTTGAAAGTATATAATGAATAACGCCCATGAATTGTTCGCTTGCGGTTGTTATGTATGTTTTTGTTAGTATTACCTACTCTGTGTCGTTAATTATGTTGAAGATAAATTTTGTACCATTTTCCTCTCACATTTGGGAGTGTTGGTGATAGGAATATAAAAATGCATGAGATTGGTGGGTTGCGCGGAGTAGGGGGCGAAAGAGTTTGGTACGACGTGGTGACAAATGGAGTGGGGGTCTAAACAGGCTACATTACAAAGGAAGCATGTCCTCTGCCTCTGGGTGGGGCAGTTGCGCCGGGTTAGAGTGCATTTTACAAGTATGGGGAGAAGGGCAGTTGGCTGCTTGCGAACAGTTGAGGCAGCACGTGGTGGCGAGAGAGATGGGTCAGATAAGGGATTTGGAGTACAGGGTGGTCACTGACCCGGGTCATTGGCGATGGCGCTTCGGGCTTCAATGGGTGGAGAGGCATAGAGAGAGGGAGGATGGAACATCGATTCACCCCATATGCAGATGACTTACTGTTGTATCACGGACCCGGTAGATGGTATGGATACAATTATAGGGGTATTGACAGAGTTTGAGTAGTTTTCAGGGTATAAGCTTCATGTGGGAAAGAAGGTGTTCCTGGTCATAGCTCGGATGCTGGAGTGGGGTTTGGAGAAGTTGCCATTTCGGCTGGTCAAGTCGAGTTTTCGATACCTGGAAATAAGGGGGGCACATAGTTGGGCTCAGTTACATAAACTGAATTTGACGAATATGGTAGAGGGGATGAAGGAGGACTTCAAGAAGTAGAATGCTCTTCTGCTTTCATTGGCAGGAGGTTCTACTGAAATTTCTGTTCATCTTTCAGAACCTCCTGATTTTTGAGCCTATGTCTTTTTTTTGGGAGGTTAAATAGGTTGATTTTGGATTTTATATGAGCGGATAAGGGTTGGATGAGGGTTAGGAGGGTGTTTCTGAAGAGGGACAGGCAGAAGGAAGGGTAGGCTTTGCTGAATTTGTTGAATTATTCCTGGATGGCGAACATGGAGAAGCTTCGGATGTGAGTCGTGGAGGAAGGGTCGGTGTGGGGGCGGTTGGAGGAGGCTTCATATATGGGGACAGGTTTGAGGGCACTGGTGTTGGCTCCCCTTCCGGTCTTGCTAGCTAAATAGTCCATGAGTCCGGTGATGGTTGCATCGCTCCGTGTCTGGAATCAGTGCAGGTAACATTTTAAGATTGAGGCCATGTCGCTGCAGGCGCCGAATCTTTGATAATCATAGATTTACTCCAGTTGGGTTGAACTCAACGTTCAGGGCATGGGAGCAGGAGGGGATAGAGAGGTTCAGGGATTAGTTCATGGAGGCAGGTTTGCAGAGTTGGGAGTTGGTGGAGAAGTTTGATTTGCCGAGGGGTAATGGGTTTCGGTATTTGCAAATCAGAGACTTTGTGAGGAAGGAGCTGGCCACGGTTCCGAGATTGCCACCCCTGCCGTTGCTTGAAAAGATTGTCTGAGGATGAGATAGGGGAGGGTCTCCGATATCTATGGGAAGTTAATAGAGAAGAAGAGGGCCTCAGTAGAGGAGGTAAAACTGAAGTAGGAGGAGCCGGAGGGGGGAGTATTTGAAGCATGGTATGGAGCGAGGCCCTGCAGAGGATAAATTCAACCTCCTCTTGTGCAAGACCAAGACTAATTCAATTCAAAGTGGTGCATAGAGCGCACATGGCAGTATCATGGATGAGTCGTTTTTTCCGGAGGTGGAGGATAAAGTGAGTGGTGTTCAGGGGGCTGGCAAACCACACTCATATGTTCTGGTCTTGCTGAAGTTGGTGGAATTTTGGAGGCTTTTTCGGGGATCATGTCAGAGATTTTTGGGGGTGTAGATGGCCCCGAGTGGGTGGCAATATTCGGCATATCGGAGGATCTGGGAGTGCAGGTGGAGAGAGGGGCTGACATGGCGGCCTTTGCCTCCCTGATAGCCTGGAGACAAATCTTGTTTTGGTGGCGGGCTCTGGAGTCGCCCAAGGCGGCAGGGTGGATGAGTGACTTGACAGAATTCCTACTTCTGGAAAAGATATCTTTTGCCATTAGGGGGTCAGAGGAGGGGTTCTTCTCAAGGTGGAGGTTGTTCATCACCTTCTTTAATGCGTGTTAGATGTCAGTGATGGTGGGGAAAGAGGAAGGGGGAGCGTGTTATGGGTTATCATTGTTTCACATTATAATGATAAAGTTGTCCATGCGGGGTGTTCAAAGGAATGGAGGGTTTTTTATATTGTGGCAAGTTTAAAGATGAATGCTTCCTGTGTTTTGTATATAAATTGAAACACCCTGAATAAAAATATTTTTAAAAAGAGTAGTGTGGCACAAGGTAGTCCTCGGTTCACAAGAAACTTCAAGGTGAGTGCAACAATTTTCTGCCATAGTGCTGTGCCGCTCCTGATGCGCTGTTCACCACTCTAATGGGGCAGTTCGGTTCCTGCCCTCCAATGCCACGTCAAGCTGGCGTTCATGGACAGAACTGTGCTGCTAGATCCATGGACCCTCCTATGTCACCGCCTTGAATCATGACAGAAGCTAGGGTTGGGAGTACAGGGGTTCCCTTGCCTTCCCTTCTCTCCCTCCCCAGTGCCATACACCAGTGTCGATTTGAACAGGCCTGTGCTGCTGGACTCATGCAGCCACAATGACAAAGGTCTGAAGCTTGACTGGGGGGTGGAGTGAAAGGTTGAGGCTAGATGAGGGCCTGATCAAGACAAGGTATGGGGAAATGTGGAAGGATGGCTGTGCAAGGAGATGGCTGAGGGAGGGAGGGTGAGGGCTCACGATGGCAGGCAGTGGGGCAAGGAGGTGGGTGCAGAAGACAAACAATGGAAGGCAGGGGGAAGACAGAGGGGAGGGAAGCTGGACCCCGCAAGGCTGCATGAAAAGCTAACAATCAAGCGGGTTAAATTGGGTACCACATCGATTACACAAGAATTAGAAGCAGGAGTAGGCCACTTACACAAGAATTAGGAGCAGGCATAGGTCACCAGGCCCATCAAGCCTGCCCTGCCATTTAATATGCTCATGGTTGATCTATGCCAGCATCCTCTATTTCGGTGCAATTTCCCCAGAGCCCTCTATCCCTCGATCTATCAAATCTTTATCCACCTCCACTTTAAATACTTTTAATGATCCAGTCTGCATGACCCTCTGAGGCAGAGAGTCCAGAGATTCACAGTCAGCAAGAAGAAATTTCAGCACACCTCAGTTTTAAATGACCAGCCCTTTATCATGTAGCTATGTTACCTTGTTCGATACTCTCCCACTGCTGGAAACATCCCACCATCCATCCTGTCTGGCCCCCTCAGGATCTTATATTTGAATAAGGTCACCCCTCATTCTTCTAAAGTTCAAGGAAGGAATACAGACCCAAACTATTTAGTTTCTCTTGATAAGACAAACCTCTCCTCCCAGGAATTAGCCCGGTGAGTATCCTTTGGACTTATTCGAATGTTACTACATTCATGCTTGCAAAGCTTTGCAGAGAATCTCTCCTTTTAAGCAGACCAAAACTGTACGTAGTGTTCTAGGTGAGGCCTCACCAACAACCTGTACAATTGCAATTAACTGTGAAGGGGCTTGGGAAGGAGAAAGGGTGGTTGAATCGAGGAACAAGCTTCTGCTGGAGGCTGCTAGCCTTTTTCCTCTGGGTTGCTGACATCTGCACAGTTTGGTGAAGACATATGGGCTGGAAAAGTGATGTATGCATGCTGGACTGGTATTTAAATATGGCTCCAAGACTTTCGAACCCACCAGTTGATGGCAGGCAGATTAATCAGTTGTCGGACTGCTAGGTGACTCGGAGGGGAACTCACCCGTGCATAATTATTCAAGTTCCTATGGCATGGGATCTCACCATTCTGGTCAACAGGAAAGGCACCTGCCACCACACAGCCTCAAAATGGGAGAATTCCATCCTCATATATGCACACAGGACTCTGCTTGATATCAGTTAAATCAGCTCATACAACAGATTAAATCAGTGATATCTCAAGTCTTGCTATTCAGAAGCTCACTATATTAGACTTGGGAGTAATCAAGGCTGCATTCAATGCAATTTTCTAAATATTGTGTTATTGTGCTATCACAGATTTTTTTTTTTAAAAAGAGAGATTCTCTGCAAAGCTTTGCAAGCATGAATTGTTTCATCAATACAAGAGAGAATTTCCCGAGGGAAAATCATGCATCAATTAAACCCCTGCAGAAGTAGTGCAAGAATGTCATTAACATTCTTATATTTGCTGGTCAATTACTATTGACTAGTCAATTAGGAATTCAAACTAACTAGATGCCTTTTTGATCAGAACATATGAATGCATCCCAAAATATAAAATCATTAGCTAATATATTTATAACCATTCATCAATAGCTCTGCTGTTAATGAAGTTATTAACAATTTCAAAGCAGTATATCTAAATTTAATAGAAACTGACTCAACTATGGAAAGATTTCAGAATACCACAAGATATGATTTTTTAAAAAAACATACCAACACACTTGCAAATGTTGAAAAATTAAATTAAAACAGAAAAAGCGAGTCAGTAAATCACATCCGTAGAGAAAAGGATGTCAATCAGCTGATATTTCAGATCTAAGACCCCCCAGGAAGATTGGCTCAGTAGCAGCAAGCTAACCTCGGAGTCAGAAGGTCATGGGTTCAAGTCACACTCTAGCCATGAACACAATCGAGGCTGATGCTTTAGTCTACTGCTGAGGGAGTGCAGCACTGTGGAAGCATCTTTTTGCAAGGATTTTAAAACAATGTCAGTAACTCTTTGCTTGATGTAAAACATCTCATTTGGAGAAGGAGAGTTCTCGTGGCTGTCTTGGGCAACGTTTATCCCTTGGCTAACATCGCTACACACATTATTGGATCATTTATCACCTTGTCGTTTGTGCTGTGCACATATGATTCCACATTTGCCTGTATTACAAGTCTGATTGGTAGAGATGTTGCCATGGAAAATGCACAATAGTGCTAAGAATTAAATTGACAACTAAACATTCAACCTTGCACTGTGGCACATTTGAGTGCCCGAAGTACTTGTATTCACACACACAGCTCTGCTCAATATCAGTTAAAGCAGTTCATAGGTAGGATCCTGTGATGCCCAAGTTCATTGGCGGAGATGTGCTTTGGGAAGTCTGGAGGTTATGAAAGATGCTACACAAATGCATTTCTTCTGGTGCTTGAAGACTTCTGGTGCTAGGCGTCTCTATAGTTAACGTCCAATTATGTAAATTTGCACATATAAAATTAAGCACGTTTAACTGATACTCAATAATATTCTTGCCTTAAATGAAGATGGTTAACTTCCTGATACCTACAGAATTTTGTGACCTCTTGTAGGGTTGCCAGCACTCCTGGAATGGCCGGGAGACCCTCAGTCTCCCGTTATTTATTAAAAGCAGATTTTTAAATCAATAGGATTCACATTCTCTGACAGCCCAGAGTCCATATAACTGAAAGGCAGCATTTCCACGCAGGCACAGCCAGCACAATGACATTTACATTGGGGCCGTGCAAGCTTTCTGCGCTCACGGATGTTGCTGTTTGCTGACCCTGCATGTTTTTTCCTTGCAGCGACGACACGGAGCGAACAAGCCTCAAACAGCCCTTCAGTGGTCAACCTGAGACTTCTAGAAGAACAAACAAAAATCCTGAGAGAGAGTCAAGGCCAGGACTCACTCAAGGTAAGAAAGAGCGATTCTGTTTTCACCTTTTGTTTTGCTGCTGAGCTAGACAAGTTACATTGATTAAATGGCAACAAATTTGAAATGGAGTGTGTTAGTCAATTGCGGCGGTTAGGGAAGACCCTGTAAATGCTAATATTCTTAGGTGAAAAGGTTCGGGCTGTGTACATGTTTTAAAGTTCCTTTGTACCAAAACAAAGTAATTTACCAAGAACCTGAGTAGCATATACAATTAAAGTAGTAAATGGTTCAGTATAGATTTTTGGTAATTTTAAATCAGATGGAAGACTGGACACCCTTATGAAAAATGCTTTTGTGATAAACCTATTTTCAGCTAAAAAGAACTGCACCAGGTTACCACTCAAGCAGATCAAAGAAGAATTCTCAGAAAAAAAAAAACATTATATTCAATTCTGCTAACTGGTTACGCTGCTTCTTGCAAAATCTTTGGTTTATATTATTCCAATGACTTTCTAATAGAAACATGAATTTTAAACCAAAAGGCAATTCCAAGTGCATCTTGGCTACCGTTTGCTGCTTATATCAAAACTCATCTCCTCTGTATTCCGGAGGGAGGTGTAGTGAACATGCAAGACTTATTTTAATGATACCATGTATAGTTATTGATCTTCAATGTTCAGAAATATGTTGAGCAACAAATTCCACTCTCTAGCTCTCGAGGTTCTCAAGTCGGTTGCCTTGCAATTTTGTGAATATAGTTTAACTTCAAACTTTTTTCTGCATTTACACAAATTGGAAGGAGGGAGAAACCAGCAACATAGAAAGATCCAGTAAAGAGGAAATGTGAAAGAGATGAAGCAGGTCAAAGAACGAGAGAGGGAGACAGGTGAAAATGGGGAGAAAATTATTTCGAGGGACAAGAAAAAAATTGACACTCAGAAAAACAATGCAAGAGAAGGATGGGGAGGGAGGGAAAGAGGCGATGGGAAGCATAAGATTTCAAGCAGATAAAAACACAGCATGTCAAAAATCACATTGATAGGCCAGCCATCAAAATTTCTTGAGTTTTTGTAGTTAAACAAGGATACCAGTCAACATACCAGTAACACCATATTTAATATTTATAGCTCTTTAGCGTTATATCATTGTTACTCTGCCTCTTCAAATTTGAAAGGTTAGCGCCTCAGCTAGCGTTATGGGACTGCCGTCCAGACTTGGACCATGGCTTTACCAATAAAGCTATTTGTGGATATTTAATCATTTTCAGGTTAACAGTGTGGAGTTGGAAATTATGAGTGATAACATTTTGCAATCACATTGGAGTAGGCGTGGGAGTACTTTGCTTGAAGTACTGAAATTATTAATGCAAATCAATCTAGAAATGGAATCATGCCCACAATTTGATCAACAGAATTTCACTGCACTTTTCTCATGCACCCCAAACCAGTTCCTGTCATTCTATCAGTTAAACACATTTAGAACACATTGCTTCTTTTAGATTTTAAAAACATCAATACTCAGGGAAATTTTAAAAATCAGACATAATAAATGATTTTTAAATGAAAAAGATCATCCACGTGTATTCGTATGACTATGTATTTACTTAAAGTGCTCCTGCAGTGCTGCAACACCCTCCGCATAAGCAGTAGCATTTATTACTTTTGAGGAATTACAATATTAAACTGAATAAAATGCGGTTTTAAAAATCTGATGAAAATGTGGATTAAAATTTCACAGCTGAGTTTATGCAAATAAGCTGATGTTATCAGTGAGAAAGGAAATAACAATCCTGTATTATTGCAATCAATATAATGTTTTCTCTATTTGCTGAAATGTTAAATTAAATGAACACTTGTTATGCAACAGACTTTTTTAAGCAGGATTACCAAAAATTAGGCCTATTGTTAGGCACTTTTGTTAACAATTTAAATTGATTCTCCCTAGAAATGGAAAGGGTTGTTTTTACTGCTACACAGAAATTACATAAGCACTTTCATAAAAGCACAGAAGAAATGTAGGCTATTTGGCCCCTCAAGCCTGCTCCCTCAATCAACAAGATCATGGCTGATCCGATCACAACCTCAACTTTTTCTGTCGGCACACCATTACCTTGGTCTCCATTGTGGAATAAATGGCTCGTTTCTGTGCTACAAAATACTTCTCATTCCTGAGAAATATCACATCGGATGAATATTCAACATTCATGCAAGATGGCATTTTCAGAATAAACCAACTAGAGCCATGTATTACGCCAAACCATCCAAATGCATTAAAACACATTTTCTGTGCACTAGGGCTAAATGAAACACGGAGGAAGAGAGGGAATGTTGTTAAATTCTAATTCGATTTACCAGGGACCATCTGAATGCACATCTTGAGAAAATTATTTTTGGAACAAAGCGCCAATGAATGTAGTGACAATGATTCGCAAAGTGCAGGATTAATTTTTTGTTCAGTAAAGATCAAGGGATTCAGTCAGGAAAACAAAAATTTGCTTATATTTACAGTGACTTTAATAAAGAAAGTCATTCCAGGATGAGCAGAGGGATCTAGGTGTCCATGTACATAGATCCCTGAAAGTTGCCACCCAGGTTGATAGGGTTGTGAAGAAGGCCTATGGAGTGTTGGCCTTTATTGGTAGAGGGATTGAGTTCCGGAGTCGGGAGGTCATGTTGCAGCTGTACAGAACTCTGGTCCGGCCGCATTTGGAGTATTGCGTACAGTTCTGGTCACCGCATTATAGGAAGGACGTGGAGGCTTTGGAGCGGGTGCAGAGAAGATTTACCAGGATGTTGCCTGGTATGGAGGGAAAATCTTGTGAGGAAAGGCTGACGGACTTGAGGTTGTTTTCGTTGGAGAGAAGAAGGTTAAGAGGAGACTTAATAGAGGCATACAAAATGATCAGGGGGTTGGATAGGGTGGACAGTGAGAGCCTTCTCCCGCGGATGGATATGGCTGGCACGAGGGGACATAACTTTAAACTGAGGGGTAATAGATATAGGACAGAGGTCAGAGGTAGGTTCTTTACGCAAAGAGTAGTGAGGCCGTGGAATGCCCTACCTGCTACAGTAGTGAACTCGCCAACATTGAGGGCATTTAAAAGTTTATTGGATAAACATATGGATGATAATGGCATAGTGTAGGTTAGATGGCTTTTTGTTTCGGTGCAACATCGTGGGCCGAAGGGCCTGTACTGCGCTGTATTGTTCTATGTTCTATGTTCTATGTTCTATGACACTGCACAGACATGTGATCAAAGGAAATATTAGGGGAAGTGACCAAAAACTTGATCAAAGCAGTGCATGATAGGGCAGGTCTTAAAGGGAGATAGGAAGAAAGATATAACATAGAACATTACAGCGCAGTACAGGCCCTTCAGCCCTCGATGTTGTGCCGACCTATGAAACCACTCTAAAGCCCATCTACACTATTCCCTTATTGTCCATATGTCTATCCAATGACCATCCAGATGGAGGAATTTAGGGAGGGAAACACAGACGAAGGAGAAGAAAAAGCTGGAGGTCATCGTTCTATACAGAGGCTGGGAGAGGAAATTAGGCAGAATGCCTCGGTGAGAAATTTGGGTTGGGAACGATAGAAAGGTAGTGAGAGAGGTGGAAATGAGGGAGGTCTTTGAGAAGCAGCTAGAATAAAAAACGTGTCCAGGAGCTGGCAGCACACTCAATCTGAGAGTTGTGAGGATAGTTCTGCAATGTTATATTGCACTTAAAGTTGTCACTTAAAGTTTTGTTGAGTTATATCAGTTAAGATAAATAGGAAAGAATTTTTTTAATGCTTCATTTAAGGCGTAAGTAATTGTTCTGCTCGGATATTTGAAATAACACTACATTAAGATCAATCCGTTGTTCAATCGATAGGCGGTGGTTAAATCTGAAATTATCCTTTTCAATAATGGATTCTAAGTGACAATAGTTCTGTCACACACTGTTGGTGATTTATGAATCTCCATCCAACCCTCTCGCTTAAGTTTTAAAATCTAATTGTTTGTCATTGAGCACAGAATGGGAGGATTCAGGTTTGTAAAGTAACAAGCTTCAAGGTTAGATGATCAAGGTGAGAAGAAACTTCTTTCCATTCCAAGAGTAGTGGGACATGTGCAATAGATTTCACTAAAAGCAACCGATGCATCAATTGATTTGTTCAAAAGGGAATCAATACTCCATGTGAGCCATGAAGATAAGGAAGCACAAGATAGAAGATACAAGAATTTAATTTCCTGAGAGTTAAACATAAATTTACTGTGATCCCCAAACTCATGAAATAAAAAAAAAGGGAGGAAAGAGCTTCAAATTTACACAAATCTTTTGCATCTTCAGGGTCAAATATGCACTTCCTTTTTGAACTGGTAGCACTGCTGTAGGCAAAATACTTCAGTATATGTATCTACCTTCACATTTCCACGATGAACTTTGGCCTGCAGCCTTGGATGTGCAGCAGCCTTTTTCCCCACATGGGTGTATTTATACAGGTTTATCTTTATTATACTTATAATCTTCAATCTTACTCCCAACTAAATATTTATCTAGCTTTATTTTTAAATCCAAGTACGTTACATACCATTGGACAGCCCTTGCTTGTTAAATCCACAAAGAAGGTCAGCAACTCATTCAATTGATTCAAGAATCAATGAAAACAATTGTTTATGTTATTAATATTTATTATGATTGTACTTCACGATTGTTGCAACAACCCCATGGCTCGGATGTGTACAGCATCTTTAACTTAAGAATGCATAATAAGGTTTCCGGGTGCGGCGATGACCAGCTAAGTCGCACGTTTCGGCAGCCCCCGGTGGAACGGACTTTTGGGCTCTTGATAGGAGCCCCAACGGCAATTTTAACGGCTAAAAACACTGTGCGGTAAACCAGAAGGGAATCCCCCTGGACACGGATGGAAAAAGGAGAGGAAAGTGGCCGGATTGCGGTGGATCCTTTAGAGCAGCGGCAAGGAAGGCAAGCAAAAACCAAGATGGCGTCGGAAGGTGGCAGTTTAATATGGGGCCCTGAACAACACGGGTTTTTGAAACGCTGCGTGGAAGAGCTTAAAAAGGAGATGAAGAAGGAGCTGTTGGCCCCGATATTACAGGCGACTGAAGGGCTAAAAGATGAGCAAAAGACCCAGGAGCGGGAGCTTCGGGTCGTGAAGGCAAAGGCTGCCGAGAACGAGGACGATATACAGGGCCTGGTGGTGAAGACGGAGATGCACGAGGCACACCATAAACGATGTGTGGAAAGGCTGGAGGTGCTGGAGAATAATGCGAGGAGGAAGAATTTAAGGATTCTTGGTCTTCCTGAAGGTGCAGAAGGGGCGGACGTCGGGGCATATGTGAGCACGATGCTGCACACGTTGATGGGATCGGAGGCCCCGACGGGTCCGTTGGAGGTGGAGGGAGCCTATCGAGTTATGGCGCGAAGACCGAGGGCTGGAGAAATTCCTCGAGCCATAGTGGTGAGATTCCTCCGTTTTAAGGACAGAGAGATGGTCCTAAGATGGGCAAAGAAAACTTGGAGCAGCAGATGGGAGAACGCGGTGATCCGCGTAAATCAAGACTGGAGTGCGGAGGTGGCGAGAAGGAGGGCGAGCTTTAATCGGGCCAAGGCGGTGCTTCATAAAAAGATCAAATTTGGAATGCTGCAGCTGGCAAGACTGTGGGTCACATATCAAGGGAAGCACCACTACTTTGAAACGGCGGATGAGGCGTGGACATTTATTGTTGAAGAGAAATTGGAATGAGTGGGTTATTAAAAAAGAACGTTTGAGACAAAGTGGTGGGGCGAATATGGGGGGCGAAGAGGGGGGAAAAAGGGGGGGAGAGATGATTTTTTTTATGTTGTTAATCCTGCGACCCGGTAACTTTTCTCTCTTCCACAGGTTGTGGGGGAGGGAGGAAGGGAGGTGGAGGAGTTGGGGGCGTTGGCCATTGGGGGCGGGGCCAAAAGGGAAGCGCGGGCATGGTTCCCGCGCTATGATAATTATGGCGGGAATAGGGAAGCAGGAAGGAGGGGGCGTCGCACGATGCAAGCCGAGGTCACGGGGGGGGGAAGCCGAGGTCGGCCAGAGTTTGCTGACTTCTGGGAGCAACATGGGAGGTGTAACTACGCTAGTGGGGGATCTAGCGGGGGCGGTGGGAGGGGGGTATTTACTGGGTTGCTGCTGCTGGGGAGAAGGGGGAGCTGGTATGGGGTGGGGTGGGCGGGGCGGGGGGGCACCGCCTGGGGGGGACACAGCTGCGTGGGAACCGGGTGAGGAGCTGGGTAAAAGGGGATGGCTAATCGATAAGGGGGGGGGGGGTAAAGAGCCCCCCGACCCGGCTGATCACGTGGAATGTGAGAGGGCTGAACGGGCCGATAAAGAGGGCACGGGTACTCGCACACCTAAAGAAACTTAAGGCAGATGTGGTTATGTTACAGGAGACGCATTTGAAACTGATAGACCAGGTTAGACTACGCAAAGGATGGGTGGGGCAGGTGTTTCATTCGGGGCTAGATGCGAAAAACAGGGGGGTGGCTATATTAGTGGGGAAGCGGGTAATGTTTAAGGCAAAGACCATAGTGGCGGATAGTGGGGGCAGATACGTGATGGTGAGTGGCAAATTACAGGGGGAGGCGGTGGTCTTAGTGAACGTATATGCCCCAAACTGGGATGATGCCAACTTTATGAGGCGCATGTTAGGACGTATCCCGGACCTAGAGGTGGGGAAGTTGGTAATGGGTGGAGATTTTAACACGGTGCTGGAACCAGGACTGGACAGATCGAGGTCCAGGACTGGAAGGAGGCCGGCAGCAGCCAAGGTGCTTAAAGACTTTATGAAGCAGATGGGAGGAGTAGACCCATGGAGATTTAGTAGACCTAGGAGTAAGGAGTTTTCGTTTTTCTCCTATGTCCACAAAGTTTATTCGCGAATAGACTTTTTTGTTTTGGGAAGGGCGTTGAGCCCGAAGGTGAGGGGGACGGAGTATATGGCTATAGCTATCTCGGATCACGCTCCACATTGGGTGGACTTGGAGATAGGGGAGGAAAAAGAACGGCGTCCACCCTGGAGAATGGACATGGGACTAATGTCGGATGAGGGGGGGTGTCTAAGGGTGAGGGGGTGTATTGAAAAGTACTTGGAACTCAATGATAACGGGGAGGTCCAGGTGGGAGTGGTCTGGGAGGCGCTGAAGGCAGTGGTTAGAGGGGAGCTGATATCAATCAGAGCACATAAAGGAAAGCAGGAGAGTAGGGAACGGGAGCGGTTGCTGCAAGAACTTCGGAGGGTGGACAGGCAATATGCGGAGGCACCGGAGGAGGGACTGTACAGGGAAAGGCAAAGGCTACACGTAGAATTTGATTTGCTGACTACGGGTACTGCAGGGGCACAGTGGAGGAAGGCACAGGGTGTACAATACGAATATGGGGAGAAGGCGAGCAGGTTGCTGGCCCACCAATTGAGGAAAAGGGGAGCAGCGAGGGAAATAGGGGGAGTGAGGGATGAGGAGGGAGAGATGGAGCGGGGAGCGGAGAGAGTGAATGGAGTGTTCAAGGCATTCTATGAAAGATTATATGAAGCTCAGCCCCTGGATGGGAAGGAGAGAATGATGTGTCTTCTGGACCAGCTGGAATTTCCCAAGGTGGAGGAGCAGGAGAGGGTGGGACTGGGAGCACAGATCGAAATGGAGGAAGTAGTGAAAGGAATTAGGAGCATGCAGGCTGGGAAGGCTCTGGGACCGGATGGATTCCCAGTTGAATTTTACAGGAAATATGTGGACTTGCTCGCCCCGCTACTGATGAGAACCTTTAATGAGGCTAGGGAAAGGGGACAGCTGCCCCCGATATGTCAGAGGCAACGATATCGCTTCTCCTAAAGAAAGAAAAAGACCCGCTGCAATGCGGGTCCTATAGGCCTATTTCCCTCCTGAATGTAGACGCTAAGATTCTGGCCAAGGTAATGGCAATGAGGATAGAGGAATGTGTCCCGGGGGTGGTCCACGAAGACCAAACTGGGTTTGTGAAGGAGAGACAGCCGAATACGAATATACGGAGGCTGCTAGGGGTAATGATGATGCCCCCACCAGAGGGGGAAGCGGAGATAGTGGTGGCGATGGATGCCGAGAAAGCATTTGATAGAGTGGAGTGGGATTATTTGTGGGAGGTGTTGAGGAGATTTGGCTTTGGAGATGAGTATATTAGATGGGTACAGCTGCTGTATAGGGCCCCGATGGCGAGCGTGGTCACGAATGGACGGGGGTCTGCATATTTTCGGCTCCATAGAGGGACGAGGCAGGGATGTCCTCTGTCCCCATTATTGTTTGCACTGGCAATTGAGCCCCTGGCAATAGCATTGAGGGGTTCCAGGAAGTGGAGGGGAGTACTCAGGGGAGGAGAAGAACACCGGGTATCTCTGTATGCGGACGATTTGTTGTTGTATGTGGCGGACCCGGCGGAGGGGATGCCAGAGATAATGCGGGTACTTGGGGAGTTTGGAGAATTTTCAGGATATAAACTGAACATGGGGAAAAGTGAGTTGTTTGTGGTGCATCCAGGGGGGCAGAGCAGAGAAATAGAGGACTTACCGCTGAGGAAGGTAACAAGGGACTTTCGCTACTTGGGGATCCAGATAGCCAAGAATTGGGGTACATTGCATAGGTTAAATTTAACGCGGTTGGTGGAACAGATGGAGGAGGACTTCAAGAGATGGGACATGGTATCCCTGTCACTGGCAGGGAGGGTGCAGGCGGTTAAAATGGTGGTCCTCCCGAGATTCCTTTTTGTGTTTCAGTGCCTCCCGGTGGTGATCACGAAGGCTTTTTTCAAAAGGATTGAGAAGAATATCATGAGTTTTGTGTGGGCCTGGAAGACCCAGAGAGTGAGGAGGGGATTTTTGCAGCGTAGTAGGGATAGGGGGGGGGACTAGCACTATCGAGCCTAAGTGAGTACTACTGGGCCGCCAATATCTCAATGGTATGCAAGTGGATGGGAGAAGAGGAGGGTGCGGCGTGGAAGAGATTGGAGAGGGCATCCTGCAGGGGGACTAGCCTACAAGCTATGGTGACGGCGCCGTTGCCGTTCTCACCGAAGAAATACACCACAAGCCCGGTGGTGGTGGCTACTCTGAAAATCTGGGGGCAGTGGAGACGGCATAGGGATAAGACGGGAGCCTCGGGGTGGTCCCCGATAAGAAATAACCATAGGTTTGCTCCGGGGAGAATGGATGGGGGATTTGGAACATGGCAAAGAGCAGGAGTAACACAATTGAGAGATCTGTTTGTAGATGGGACGTTTGCAAGTCTGGGAGCACTGACCGAAAAATATGGGTTGCCCCAAGAGAATGCATTCCGGTATATGCAACTCAGGGCTTTTGCGAGGCAACAGGTGAGGGAATTCCCGCAGCTCCCGACGCAGGAGGTGCAGGACAGAGAGATCTCAAAGACATGGTTGAGGGACGGTAAGGTATCAGATATATATAGGGAAATGAGGGACGAGGGGGAGATTATGGTAGATGAGCTGAAAGGGAAATGGGAAGAGGAGCTGGGGGAGGAGATTGAGGAGGGGCTGTGGGCTGATGCCCTAAGTAGGGTAAACTCATCGTCCTCGTGTGCCAGGCTAAGCCTGATACAATTTAAGGTGTTACACAGGGCTCATATGACTGGAGCACGGCTCAGTAAATTTTTTGGAGTAGAGGATAGGTGTGCGAGAAGCCCAGCGAATCACACCCACATGTTCTGGTCATGTCCGGCACTACAGGGGTTTTGGGTGGGGGTGACAAAGGTGCTTTCGAAGGTGGTGGGGGTCCAGGTCGAACCAAGCTGGGGGTTGGCTATATTCGGGGTTGCAGAGGAGCCGGGAGTGCAGGAGGCGAAAGAGGCTGATGTTTTGGCCTTTGTGTCCCTAGTAGCCCGGCGCAGGATACTGTTGATGTGGAAGGAAGCCAAGCCCCCGGGTGTGGAGACCTGGATAAATGACATGGCAGGGTTTATAAAGTTGGAACGGATTAAGTTTGCCCTAAGGGGATCGGCTCAAGGGTTCACCAGGCGGTGGCAACCGTTCGTCGAATACCTCACAGAAAGATAGAGGGAATGGAAAAGAAGAAGACAGCAGCAGCAACCCGGGGGGGGGGGGGGGGGGGGGGGGGGGGGGGGGAGACACCAGAAGGACTCTCAGAGATGTTAGTGTACATGTATAATATGTATAGGTTGTTGTTATAGGTAATTGTATATTGGACTGTTGAATTGTATTTTTGGAGAGTATTTATTTGGGACAAGGCAGTCGCCATTTAATTTTGTTTTTTTAATTTTGATGTTGTTTATATATTATTTATTTCTTGCTTAAAACTGGCCATTGTTATTTATATTGTTATATTACTGTGTAAAGGATACACAATGTACTGTCATGGTTGGCCAAAAATTTTGAATAAAATATATTAAAAAAAAAAAATACATAATAATATTAGTTTGGTAAAACAGAACTTGAATACTGTTCAAAAAGAGGGACATGCTATTGAAGTTTTTTGTCTTGCAATCGTCAGGACAGCCGTGCAAGAAAAACCATGAGCATAGAACATAGAACATAGAAAATACAGCACAGAACAGGCCCTTCGGCCCACGATGTTGTGCCGAACCTTTGTCCTAGATTAATCATAGATTATCATTGAATCTACAGTGCAGAAGGAGGCCATTCGGCCCCCTGAGTCTGCACCAGCTCTTGGAAAGAGCACCCTACCCAAACTCAACACCTCCACCCAACACCAAGGGCAATTTGGACATTAAGGGCAATTTATCATTGGCCAATTCACCTAACCCGCACATCTTTGGATTGTGGGAGGAAACCGGAGCACCCGGAGGAAACCCACGCAGACACGGGGAGGACGTGCAGACTCCGCACAGACAATGACCCAAGCCGGAATCGAACCTGGGACCATGGATCTGTGAAGCAATTGTGCTATCCACAATGCTACCGTGCTGCCCTTAAGAACAAATCAATCTACACTATATCATTTTCCCGTAATCCATGTACCTATCCAACAGCTGCTTGAAGGTCACTAATGTTTCCGACTCAACTACTTCCACAGGCAGTGCATTCCATGCCCCCACTACTCTCTGGGTAAAGAACCTACCTCTGATATCCCTCCTATATCTTCCAGGGAACAACAAATTATACTACATGAGAAGAGAGTGCTGATTGGTTGGCAAGTGAACTCCAATTGGTAGAAACATTTCCATGGAGAATGCAGCAGAGAATAGCTTGTTCCAAATTCAAACAAGGCCAGTTAACTCTGACTGATCCAGGTACTAATATGGGGAGTGAATCAGGAAATGGCTGTCCCCCAAGCTTTTGTTTAGTTGGAAAAGGCATAATGTGTGGACATGCTCCTTTTGCCTACAAAGGATTAGGCAATGAAACTTTGAAAATGTATTAAAATATATTCAATTGATCAGACTGCAGATATAAGACCATAAGACATAGGAGCGGAAGTAAGGCCATTCGGCCCATCGAGTCCACTCCACCATTCAATCATGGCTGATTTCAACTCCATTTACCCACTCTCTCTCCATAGCCCTTAATTCCTCGAGAAATCAAGAATTTATCAACTTCTGTCTCAACGTCCCGGCCTCCACCGCCCTCTGTGGCAATGAATTCCACAGACCCACCACTCTCTGGCTGAAGAAATTTTTCCTCATCTCTGTTCTAAAGTGACTCCCTTTTATTCTAAGGCTGTGCCCCCGGGTCCTCGTCTCCCCTGCTAATGGAAACAACTTCCCTACATCCACCCTATCTAAGCCATTCATTATCTTGTAAGTTTCTATTAGATCTCCCCATAACCTCCTAAACTCCAATGAATATAATCCCAGGATCCTCAGACGTTCATCGTATGTTAGGCCTACCATTCCTGGGATCATCCGTGTGAATCTCCGCTGGACCCGCTCCAGTGCCAGTATGTCCTTCCTGAGGTGTGGGGCCCAAAATTGCTCACAGTATTCTAAATGGGGCCTAACTAATGCTTTATAAAGCTTCAGAAGTACATCCCTGCTTTTATATTCCAAGCCTCTTGAGATGAATGACAACATTGCATTTGCTTTCTTAATTACGGACTCAACCTGCAAGTTTACCTTTAGAGAATCCTGGACTAGGACTCACAAGTCCCTTTGCTCTTCAGCATTATGAATTTTGTCACAGTTTAGAAAATAGTCCATGCCTCTATTCTTTTTTCCAAAGTGCAAGACCTCGCACTTGCCCACGTTGAATTTCATCAGCCATTTCTTGGACCACTCTCCTAAACTGTCTAAATCTTTCTGCAGCCTCCCCACCTCCTCCATACTACTGCCCCTCCACCTATCTTTGTATCATCGGCAAACTTAGCCAGAATGCCCCCAGTCCCGTCATCTAGATCGTTAATATATAAAGAGAACAGCTGTGGCCCCAACACTGAACCCTGCGGGACACTACTCGTCACCGGTTGCCATTCCGAAAAAGAACCTTTTATCCCAACTCTCTGCCTTCTGCCTGACAGCCAATCGTCAATCCACGTTAGTACCTTGCCTCGAATACCATGGGCCCTTATTTTACTCAGCAGTCTCCCGTGAGGCACCTTATCAAAGGCCTTTTGGAAGTCAAGATAGATAACATCCATTGGTTCTCCTTGGTCTAACCTATTTGTTATCTCTTCAAAGAACTCTAACAGGTTTGTCAGGCACGACCTCCCCTTACTAAATCCATGCTGACTTGTCCTAATCTGACCCTGCACTTCCAAGAATTTAGAAATCTCATCCTTAACAATAGATTCTAGAATCTTGCCAACAACCGAGGTTAGGCTAATTGGCCTATAATTTTCCATCTTTTTCCTTGTTCCCTTCTTGAACAGGGGGGTTACAACAGCGATTTTCCAATCCTCTGGGACTTTCCCGGACTCCAGTGACTTTTGAAAGATCATAACTAACGCCTCCACTATTTCTTCAGCTATCTCCTTTAGAACTCTAGGATGTAGTCCATCTGGGCCCGGAGATTTATCAATTTTTAGACCTCTTAGTTTAGATATCTGACATGTCACAAATATGACATTAGTTTTTCCAGGCTAGAAGGGTTGTTCGCCAGTAGTTATGAATTTAGCGCATAATTAACAGCCCAGTAACACCTCAAAGTGGTAGTTTTCCTCAAAAGACAGACAAGCAAGCTACCAGTACAATTCCAATGCTGGAACCCAATGTTTCTCTAGGGTATACTAAATTGTGATTCATTTCTTGCAGCTTCACCAGGCACTAAATGGCGCACCATACATTGATAACACCATGGTTGATGGAACTAACATGGCCATAATTTGAAGCCAGATAAATAAAATACAATTTTAAGATAGCTAATAGAATCACTTCTGGACTCAACATTGAGTTCAACAATTTTGGACTGAACTGTCCCCTACATCTTGAACGCTTTTTGTTTCCTTAGTTGTCCCCCACAGAACCAACCGCCCACCCCACAAGGCCATCGGTCACTTGTTTTTCAGTTTGGCTTCACTGAGCACTGGCCTTTGTTCTCCTATTAACACTTTCTGTTACCTTGCTTTCATGCCACTCTCAGCACTTCTTTTTGTCCTTAATGCTCCAATTAACTCCCTTTGCTTTATGTCCATTTTACCACTGTCGATCTCTCCTTCGCTCTGATCTATCCCTCGTCATCTATTCTGCCCACCTCCTTCATCCCCCTCTCCAACAATATAATTAATTACATTTCTATTCCTATTCAGATCTTAAGAGTGATAGGGTCTCAAAACATTCACCCTTTCTCTCTCCATAGATGCTGCCAGATATGCTGAGTTTATCAGCATTTTCTGTTTTGTATCTTTGAAGTCCTGATATGCTTCAAAAACTGATTTTACGTATGTTATAATACCAGTTAGCCTTGCTGAAGTTCAAACATGAACTCAAATTAAAAGGTTTTAATTTACAAAACAAGAGATCATGCTGATTTCTTCCAATTTAGAGTCAGCCGTTTAAAATACAAATCCAATTACAGTTAACCTAAATTTAACTTTGGGAATTGTAGCATTTAGACTCTGCATCCTTAAAGGCTGAGACTATATCAAATGCTGCTCCAGTGTAGCGGTATAATATATTTTATTTTATACATTGTCTGTTCAATGTTGCTAAATAATGGCACAACCTTGGTCTTGTAACAAACAACCCAGATGAAGATGATCCCACTTCATACCATCCCTGCACATTTCAGGGTCACACTTTGAAAAGGGAATATTTAAGAAAGAAAGAAAAAAATGACTCCACCCACTGATTTCTTCTGACTTAAGAGGAGAATTAAGGGATTTGCAAGCAGTTGCCAATCTATACAAACATCTCCTATCAATTGGTCTCAAAATTGTTCTCAGGAAGTTCCTATTTGCAGCAATGACATCATATGGGGCAAATCTTCTGAGGAGCAGCAATTTCCATCAGATTGCCACTCGGTTTTTTTTTGGCATTTCTGGCCCAGACTTCTCAACCAAATGAACCTGTTCTGGGCGTGACTTCATAGGGCAGAATTGCCGAGGGAAGCCAAGCCACACCTCCTTTGGAACAGTACTAGCTGCCATATTTTGGTAAATCTTCATTCATTAACACAGTGAAAAGCTGTCGGACATTTAAATAGCTTTTCATTGTACTTGTAAACAAATGTCAGAAAGGTGAGTGGGTCAGATAGCAGGTGGCATGGCTGGGGATAGCGGGGTCCGAGGGATAGGGACGGAGTCAGAGGATCAGTTGCACAGCTATCTAGGAGATGGAAATGTTTTTTTCCTGTCGAACATTTCCTGGACAGCTATCCAGATAATTCAGTAGGAACCCTCTGAAGTATCCAACTCTACCTCCAAATTAGAGACTTGTGAAACTGTCAGATTGTCATAATAACCCAACTGTTTCTTGAAGGAAACCTCCTGCCCTCACCTCGTCTGGACTATGTAATTCCAGACCCTCTCAGAATAATGGTTGAAACTTCCCGGGCAATTCCTGCGGTGTCCCTGCAGAGGAGCGTCCGAGCTTGTCTGCTGGGTCTAGAGACAAGATCTAGGCTCTAGTGGCCTTCATAGAAGACTCTATGGTATACACTTCTGCACCTTTTCAGAATAATGTATAAAATTTACATTTATATACATATATGTAATAGTTATCCGATCTGGTTCAGAACCAGTAATTCTTTGCTTAAAGTTGTCAAAGTTTAAACCCAATAACCCACGGGGAGAATCAAGCAACCAGATTACATGGTTAACAAACAAAATATACTTTATTACACAATTAAAACAATTTTCAATATTTATCGTATTCAGAATTAACACGATGCAAATATTGTGTGTCAAGCAAACTATAGTCAAACACACCATACTGCACATTTAATGGCAGGTGCAGTTTCAACAGATTCCTTAGCAACCTAGCCAGATGTCAGAGTCACAAAAACTTGCCAACTTTGTTTCCCTCATGAGGAATTTCAACTCTGCACATTTAAAGATCTAGGCTATAAAATACCTCAAAAGCTGCTCGGACTCAGACTGCCTCAACAAATTATCACCTCTTGATGGTTCAACCTCTTCTCCGGAGGCCGCATTCCACGGAATTCACAAGGTTTCGCTCGAATAACTGGCACAATTACAACTCTTTCGCAGATCGTGAGATTCACTAAGCTAGCACTCCTCCTGGGTTTCTCTGAATTCCTGTCTCTCGGCTGCGGCAAGCTATAAATGGCTCCCTGGGATTTTTGAAGCTCCAATTGCCAGGCAGGAGCCAGTGACCTTCCGCTACCTTCTCAGCACCCTAGTACATTTGAACCCTAACTGCTGGAACCTGCTAACAACTTCCGGGGCTTCTCGGTGAGCTGAAAACCACACAAGATCCCAACTGCAACAAATCCTCTCCCCCAACAAACACACAGATAAAATTGAAACCAAAGAACCTGCTTAAGTTCCACCCATCTCCATGACAACACAGCCTTTCAGGGCTCACAATGTTTTTAAACTAAGTTAGCTCCAACTCCCAAACAAAACATCCCTCTGGACTGCAGCTCTAGCAAGTAGTTTCAACATCACGTCTCCAGCTAAGTAAGCCCACTTGCTGTTTCAGGATCTTACCTTTCTAGCTGTTAACCCCTTAACTCAACATGGACCCAACCTTAAGAACAATTGACTCCAATCTGCTTATGTTCCATTTATCAACTGTTCTACAGTTAAACTTTATTCTTCACAGAATTAAAAATTATCTCCAAACTATGAACATCAATACAAATAACAATTTCAACATATTACAACATAAAAACAAACACTTGCATTTATATAGATCCTTTCACAAACTCAATACGTATCACAAGAGATCCACAGCCGATGAAGTACTTCTAATGCAGTCACTGTTGTCATGTTAACATAGAAAATGAAAGGAAAAGACTGGCTAGTCCGTTGAGCTTGTCCCATTTCCCCCCTGTTTTTATTCCTTTACAGGCTGGCAAGGCCAGCATTTATTGCCCATTCTCACTTATCCTTGAGAAAGGTTTGATGAGCTGCCTTCTTGAATACATTTGAGTGGCTTGCACTCAAATTTCAGAGACCATTTAAGAGAACAGGTGAGAGTCAACCATTATTCTGAGAGAGTCTGGAATTACATAGTCCAGACGAGGTGAGGACAGGAGGTTTCCTTCAAGAAACAGTTGGGTTATTATGACAATCTGACAGTTTCATGGTAACAATTAGTGTATTATTCCAGATTTATTTAACCAACAGAATTTAAATTTCTAAACCATCATGGTGGGATTTGAATGTACACCTCCAGCTGATAAACCCAAGCCCCTAGAATACTAGTGCAGGAACATGACTACTATGCTACCATAACCTGAAACTTTACATCCATCAAAATACTATGGATTGTCATGTTGATTCGCGTGAATTTTAAAAAATAATTCTGAAATTTTATTAAGTCAATCACAATGGTCCATGGAGAAAATTGGGATTAAACTCAATTGCTTCAGGCATTCATGGTCACTCTCATTGTTATATTTGAAATACAAGGCAATACTCAAGCTTTCGGAGAAAAAGTAGGAAAATAGTTCTTGTGCAGTTGTTTTTAAACCACTTTTACCATTAAAATACTCATGAGCTGTGTATTGTCCAGGTCTTGCTGCATTTGCCCTTGGACTGCTTCAGTGTCAGAGGAGTCGCTAATGCTGCTAAATACTGAGCAATCAGCGAACATCCCCACATCTGACCTTATGCTGGAATGAAGTTCATTGATGAAGCAGCTGAATATGGTTGGGCCGAGGACATTACCCTGAGGAACTCCTGCAGTGATGTCTCGGGACTGAGATGACTGACCTCCAACAACTACAGCCTCTTTCTTTGCACTAGGTATGACTCCAACCAGCGGTGAGCTTTCCCCAATTCCCATTTTCGATCAAATGCTGCCTTGGTGTCAAGGGCAATCACTCTCACCTCTGGAGTTTAGCTCCAGGCTGTAATGAGGTCAGGGGCTGAGCGACCTTGGTGGTACCCAAACAGAGTATCAGAGAGCAAGTTATTGCTAAGTAAGTGCCACTTGATAGCACTGTTGATGACCCCTTCCATCATTTTACTGATGTTCGAGAGAAGATTGATGGGGCAGTAATTGGCTGGGTTGGAAATGTCCTGATTTTTGTATATAATTTGTGACAATTTTACAGATTGCTGGGTAGATGCCTGTGGTACTGGAACAACTTGGCTCAGGGCGCAGCAAACTTTGGAGCACAAATCTTCAGGACTATTGCCGGAATATTGTCAGTATCCAGTTCCTTCAGCCATTTTTGATAGACATGGGTGATTCAAATTGGCTGAAGACTGGCTGCATTTGTGATGCTGGGGATATCTGGAGGAGACGGAGATGGATCATCCACTTGGCACCTTCGCTGAAGATTACTGAGAATGCATCAGCATTGTCTTTTGCACTGTTGTGCTGGGCTCCTCCATTATTGAGATGGGGATATTTGTGAGCCTCCTCCTCCAGTGAGTTGTTTAATTGTCCACCACCATTCACACTGGATGTGGCAATACAGCAACTGTACCCATCCGATATACCCATCTCCAAAGCCAAATCTCCTCAGCACCTCCCACAGATGATCCTACTCCACTCTGTCGAATGCTTTCTCGGCATCCATCGCCACCATTATCTCCGCTTCCCCCTCTCGCGGGGGCATCATCATTACCCCTAGCAACCTCTGTATGTTCGTGTTCAGCTGTCTCCCCCTCACAAACCTGGTTTGGTCCTCATGGTCCACCCCCGGGACACAGTCCTCTATCCTCGCCGCCATCACCTTGGCCAGAATCTTAGCATCCACATTTAAAAGGGAAATGGGCCTATAGGACCCGCATTGCAGCGGGTCTTTTTCCTTCTTTAAGAGGAGCGATATCGTTGCCTCTGACATAGTCGGGGGCAGCTGCCCCCTTTCCCTAGCCTCATTAAAGATTCTCGTCAGAAGCGGGGCCAGCAAATCCATATACTTCCCATAAAATTCCACCGGGAATCCGTCTGGTCCCGGGGCCTTCCCCGCCTGCATGCTCCCAATCCCTTTCACTACCTCCTCCATCTCAATCTGTGCTCCCAGTCCTGCCCTCTCCTGTTCCTCCACCTTAGGGAATTCCAGCTGATCCAGAAAGCACATCATTCTCTCCTTCCCTTCCGGGGGCTGAGCTTTATATAATCTTTCGTAGAATGCCTTCAACACCCCATTCACTCTCTCCGCTCCCCGCTCCATCTCTCCCTCCTCATCTCTCACCCCCCCTATCTCCCTCGCTGCTCCCCTCTTCCTCAGTTGGTGGGCCAGCAACCGGCTCGCCTTCTCTCCATATTCGTACTGTACACCCTGTGCCCTCCTCCATTGTGCTTCTGCATTACCCGTAGTCAACAAGTCAAATTCTACATGTAGCCTTTGTCTTTCCCTGTACAGTCCCTCCTCCGGTGCCTCCACATATTGTCTGTCCACCCTCAAAAGTTCTTTCAGCAACCTCTCCCTTTCCCTACCCTCCTGCTTTCCTTTATGTGCCCTGATAGATATCAGCTCCCCTCTAACCACTGCCTTCAACGCCTCCCAGACCACTCCCACCCGAACCTCCCCATTGTCATTAAGCTCCAAGTACCTTTCAAAACACCCCCTCACCCTTAAACATACCCCCTCATCCGCCAATAATCCCCTGTCCATTCTCCAGGGTGGGTGCTGTTCTTTTTCCTCTCCTATCTCCAGGTCCACCCAATGTGGACCGTGGTCCGAGATAGCTATGGCCGTGTACTCCGTCCCTGTCACCTTCGGGATCAATGCCCTTCCCAAAACAAAAGAGTCTAATCCGTGAATATACTTTATGAACATAGGAGAAAAACGAGAACTCCTTACTCCTAGGCCTGCTAAATCTCCAGGGGTCTACTCCTCCCATCTGCTCCATGAACTCCTTGAGCACCCTAGCTGCAGCCGGCCTCCTCCCGGTCCTGGACCTCGATCTGTCCAGCCCTGGGTCCAGCACCGTATTGAAGTCTCCCCCCATTACCAACTTTCCTGCCTCTAGGCCCGGGATACGTCCCAACATACGCCTCATAAAATTTGCATCATCCCAGTTCGGGGCATATACGTTCACTAGAACCACCGCCTCCCCTTGCAATCTACCACTCACCATCACGTATCTACCCCCACTATCCGCCATTATGGTCTTTGCCTCAAACAGTACCCGTTTCCCCACTAATATAGCCACCCCCCTGTTCTTTGCATCTAACCCCGAATGAAACACCTGCCTCACCCATCCTTTGCGTAGTCTGACCTGGTCTATCAGTTTCAAATGCGTCTCCTGCAACATAACCACATCTGCCTTTAATTTCTTTAGGTGTGCGAGTACCCGTGCCCTTTTAATCGGCCCGTTCAGCCCTCTCACATTCCACGTGATCAGCCGGGTTGGGGGGCTCTTTTACCCCCCCCCCCCTTGTCGACTAGCCATCCCCTTTTTTAATCCAGCTCCTCACCCGGTTCCCACGTACCCGTAATATCCCCCGACGGCGCCCTCCCGCCTCCACCACCCCACCCCGTACCAGCTCCCCCTTCTCCCCAGCAGCAGCAACCCAGTTAACCCCCCCCCCCGCTAGATCCCTTTCTAGCGTAGTTGCACCCCCCATGTTGCTCCCAGAAGTCAGCAAACTCTGGCTGACCTCGGCTTCCCCCCACTGTGCGAGGCCCCCTCAAACAAAGAACAACAAAGAACAAAGAAATGTACAGCACAGGAACAGGCCCTTCGGCCCTCCAAGCCCGTGCCGACCATACTGCCCGACTAAACTACAATCTTCTACACTTCCTGGGTCCGTATCCTTCTATTCCCATCCTATTCATATATTTGTCAAGATGCCCCTTAAATGTCCCTATCGTCCCTGCTTCCACTACCTCCTCCGGTAGTGAGTTCCAGGCACCCACTACCCTCTGCGTAAAAAACTTGCCTCGTACACCTACTCTAAACTTTGCCCCTCTCACCTTAAACCTATGCCCCCTAGTAATTGACCCCTCTACCCTGGGGAAAAGCCTCTGACTATCCACTCTGTCTATGCCCCTCATGATTTTGTATACCTCTATCAGGTCGCCCCTCAACCTCCTTCGTTCCAGTGAGAACAAACCGAGTTTATTCAATCGCTCCTCATAGCTTATGCCCTCCATACCAGGCAACATTCTGGTAAATCTCTTCTGCACCCTCTCTAAAGCCTCCACATCCTTCTGGTAGTGTGGCGACCAGAATTGAACACTATACTCCAAGTGTGGCCTAACTAAGGTTCTATACAGAAACCCTCCTTCCTGCTTCCCTGTTCCCGCCATGATTACCATAGCGCGGGAACAAAGCCCGCGTTTCCCACTTGGCCCCGCCCATAATGACCGTCGCCCACAGTTCCTCCCCCCCCTCCCCCACAACTTGGGGAAGAGAGAAAAGTTACAGGGTCGCAAGATTAACAATTTGAAAAATCATCCCCTCCCCCTTTTTTCCCCCCTTCACCCCACGTAATCACCCTACCACTTTGTCCCAAACGTTCTTTTTCTTGCCCGCCTATTCCAGCTTCTCATCCACAATAAATGTCCACGCCTCTTCTGCCGTCTCAAAGTAGTGGTGCTTCCCTTGGTGTGTGACCCACAATCTTGCCGGCTGCAACATTCCGAATTTGACCTTCCTTTTGTGAAGCACCGCCTTAGCCCGATTAAAACTTGCCCTCCTTCTCGCCACCTCCGCACTCCAATCTTGATATACGCGGATCACCGCGTTCTCCCACCTACTGCTCCGAGTTTTCTTCGCCCATCTGAGGACCATCTCTCTGTCATTCTAGCGGAGAAATCTCACCACTATGGCTCGAGGTATTTCTCCAGCCCGCGGTCTTCGCGCCATAACTCGAAAAGCTCCCTCCACCTCCAACGGGCCCGTTGGGGCCTCCGATCCCATTAACGAGTGAAGCATCGTGCTCACATATGCCCCGACGTCCACCCCTTCTGCGCCTTCGGGAAGACCAAGAATCCTTAAATTCTTCCTCCTCGCATTATTCTCCAGCACCTCCAGCCTTTCCACACACCTTTTGTGTTGTGCCTCGTGCATCTCTGTCTTCACTACCAGGCCCTGTATTTCGTCTTCATTTTCAGCGGCCTTTGCCTTCACGACCCGAAGCTCCTGCTCCTGGGTCTTTTGCTCCTCCTTTAGCCCTTCAATCGCCTGTAATATCGGGGCTAGCAGCTCCTCCTTCATCTCCTTTTTCAGTTCTTCCACACAGCGCCGCAGGAACTCTTGTTGGTCAGGGCCCCATACTGGACGGCCACCTTCCGACGCCATCTTGCTTTGTGCTTGCCTTCCTTGCCGCTGCTCTAGAGGATCCTCCGCAATCCGGCCGCTTTCCTCTCCTTTTTCCATCCGTATCCAGGGGGGATTCCCTTCTGTTTTACCGCACAGCGTTTTTAGCCGTTAAAATTGTCGTTGGGGCTCCTATTAAGAGCCCAAAAGTCCGTTCCCCCGGGAGCTGCCGAAACGTGCGACTTAGCTGGTCATCGCCGCACCCGGAAGTCTCAGAGGTAGGTTCTTTACGCAAAGAGTGGTGAGGCCGTGGAATGCCCTACCTGCAACAGTAGTGAACTCGCCAACATTGAGGGCATTTAAAAGTTTATTGGATAAGCATATGGATGATAATGGCATAGTGTAGGTTAGATGGCTTTTGTTTCGGTGCAACATCGTGGGCCGAAGGGCCTGTACTGCGCTGTATCGTTCTATGTTCTATGTTCTAAGACTGCAAAGCTTAGATTTGAGCCATTGTTTGAGCAATTGCTTAGCTCTGTCTATCACTTGCTGCTTATGTTGCTTAGCATGCAAGTAATCGTGTGTTTTAGCTTCACCAGGTTGACACCTCATTTTTCAGTATGCCTGGTGTTGCTCCTGGCATGTTCTCCTGCACGCTTCAATGAACTAGGGTTGATCCCCTGGCTTGGTGGTAATGGTAGAGTGGGGAATATGCTGGGCTATTACAAATTGTGGCTGAGTACAATACTGCTGCTGCTGTTGGCCCATAGTGCCTCATGGATGCGGAGTCTTGATTTGCTAGACCTGTTCTGAATCTATTCCATTTAGCATAATGGTAGTGCCACAACAATACAATGGGATGCAGCCTCAACGTGAGGACGGAATTTCGTCTCCACAAGAACTGAGCGATGGTCACTCCTACCGATACCGTCATGGCAGCCAGGTTGGTGAGGATGAAGTCATGTGTGTTTTTCCCTCTTGCTAGGGCATTTATGAGTCCATCACATTGCCAATCAAGTGAGGACTTCAGATTTCCTTCCCTAAAGGACATTAGTGAACCAGCTAGGTTTTATTTTTACAATAATTGACAATTAGACTTGCAATTCCAGTTATTTAATGGATCTGCCATGGCGGGATTTGAACCTGGTTTCCCAAAGTATTACCCTGGGTCTCTGGATCACCAGTCCAGTGACAGCACCACTACCTCCCCTGTGCAAACTGCTCACAATTGCTTTAATTCTCGATTCCCAGACTGAATAAAAATTACATCAAATGTTTCATCTACCTCTGAAATCTGCTGTCCCACTTTAAATCTAATTACTGGAATTGTCTCAGAACATTTTGTTTACTCTTCCTTGAATTCTTTTGAACAATACCTTAGTCTCTGTTCTCTCAACTTCAGTTGTCTTAAAAGCTCTATCCTAATTAGTCGGTTATCTGGATAGTAACTTGAATTTTCAGCTCCCGCCCTGTCCAGTCTTTCTTCTGGCAGAGTTGTAAGATGTTCACTCCCATAGATCCTGTCTTCAACTGCAATCAAATTAGCTAAACTAAAACTTACAAGGTCCCTGTTGCTTTCTAACCCCGCATACCTCCGCTGGCCTATTTATTTACTCTTCATGCCATAGCCCTCTCTAAGCACAATAGAAACAGTTGGAACTTAACTAATCCCCATACATACAACACCTTTTTCCAGCATGAACCTAACTATAGGTTTTGCACTTACAGGTACAGAAACATTAAATTAAACCCACGCCTTATTTCTAATGTCTATCAATACAAATTGAATTCCTCTAAAACTATCTTTGTTTTCCAAACAGCAGCAAGTTGATCTTATGCAGTGCAGCATCGTACACTGATCAATCTAAATTCCTGCACAGGAACTTTTCAAGGTGGTTAAATCATTCTGAACAGATGCTGTCGCCACACATGACTGCTAGGCAAATTAAAATGCACACCCAACTTATAACAGTTGCTAATAAAACAATTCAACCTTCTGTTAAGATGTTGGGATGTTCGATTTATGGACTTCGCTTTAGCTGTCGGTTTCTCGAAAGCTGAGAATATTGCGCAGATTAGCTCAAGAATTAATTAAATTATTTCCCAGAGAAGCTTGAATATCAGTCTAAACTGAGGTTGCAACTGCAGAATTTTGGATTTGGGAATGTAATCCTCTTTTAAAGGGTCTCTGAGAAACTTCTCTTCACAAGATATCAGAAAGACAACATGAAAAATGATGAGCAAGAATCACACACTGCAACTCTGATCTAATGTGTGCAACCAATTGACTACTTTTTCTCTTCCGATTTGTCTTCCTGTCAATTAAGAGCTGGATCATCAATATCTTATCAAGCTAACTAGGTATTCATTCCATGGCCATTTGTCACAAATGAAATCTTGGGCTCACAAAATTAACATTCATTAGAAAGTCAATGTTAAATTGGAAGCTATTTGTGAAAACTAATTTTATAAATTTTCATTGCATAATATATGCATAATATAGGTTTCATGGAACTATTTTTCTGAAACAAAAATATGATTTTCCAAATGAATGACTTGAGAGATTAAAACATTTTTTAAATTTCAAAATTTGGATCTTTTTCCAGGATATTCGTTCCACCCATCTGACAGGTTATACTGTACAAAATATATGGAGCAAAAGAAAAGCAAATGTATGTGGATTTCAAAAAGAAAATATCTTGACCTATTTGCAGTTGCATCCCGTGGTCTAGATTTCTGTTCTAGTACTTTTCAGACATCAATACCAAGTCTTTTGCAATCAAATATTAAACAAGAAAGATTTATTTGCCTGACCGTCTGCACAATACTGAAGATTCATCAAAATGCTGGCCTTAAGAATAACCTAAATTATACCAATAGCACAAGAAAGCGGAGACTAGGTGAGTTTAAGAAACAAATAATGTTCGACTGAACACTGCAATAAACATTAGGGCTCGCGTAAATACAGTTAATCCATCACTATTGTAAAAATCTGAAGGATCTAGTATAGTAATAATGCAATCAAATAACAGATCTTAAGTTTACAATCTGTCTTCAAAAATCAAATAAATGCAAGTCACAAACTGGCACTTAAAACCCATCTCTGAATAAGTTAGACTTACCGGATGATAAACGTTGAAAAATCTCTTGCAGGTTGGTAGCCGGTAGTTTTCATCAATCTTCTCCAACCCACGCACTGTGAGAAACATACCAATAGGAGAACCCAAGGCAAAGAAGTTATCTGGCTCAAAGTCTAGTGTTTGATAAGCCACAGACACCTGAGGGAAAAATGTAGAGCACAAAAATAAATGAAATTAGAACCAAATGAATGATTCTATTCCCACATTATTAGTCCTATGCTACACAAGATTTAAGAATTATTTATAGTGTGACGGCATGAAATCTGAAGTGCAATATCATCAGTAATGCTAGCTTTGGCTTTATTATCACAGTTGGTGAAAACAGTTGCAACATTTAAAAGTAGGATCTGACAGCAGTGCTTTCTACCTCCGATATCATTGAATTTACTGCCCAACTGGTCTGTACCTTCCATGAGGCTACTTCGTCCAGACTTCATTGAAACTCATCGATATCACTATTCCTTCCCCTTAAATGTATCTATGCTATTTATCTCAACTGCTCCTTGTAGACTGAGTTCCACATTCTCAACATTCTCTGGGAAAGACATAGTTTCTTAGAATCATAAAAGCCACAGGAGGTGATCAGCTCGTTGTGGCTGTGCCGGCTCTCTCCAGAAGCTATTGAGCAAGTCCCTCTCTTGTTTTTCCCCATAATCGAAAAGGATTTTCTCTTCAGATAATTATCTAGGTCCCTTGATAATAATAATAATTTACAAACACTAGAGAAGGCACAAACACAAGGATAATAGCTGTGATAATACCAGCTATTGCGGTACCGGAGAGGTGGATGACCATTGGTTAGACCCAGGAGTCTACCATTGGCTGATGTACATAGCTCTGCCCTGAGAGGCGGAGTATAAGAACCGGTGCCGTCCCAGCAGCCTTCACTTTCTGTATCGAAGCTGCTGGGGAAGAATTCTAGCAGATTAAAGCCTTCAGTTATGAATCACTTTGTCTTGAGAGTAATTGATTGCGCATCAATAGCAAAAATCAGTGGTTATTACTCTCAGAACAGACTGAACAGGCTGGGGCTCTTTTCTCAGCTGAAGAGGTGTAGGAGTAACCCAATAGAGATCTTTAAAATAAAAAAGGTTTAGGGGCAGCATGGTGGTGCAGTGGTGAGCACTGCTGCCTCATGATGCTGAGGGCCCAGTTTTGACCCCGGCCCGGTCACTGTCCGTGTGGAGTTTTCACATTCTCCGTGTTTGTGTGGGTCTCACCCCCACAACCCAAAGATGTGCAGGGTAGTTGGAGTGGCCACGTTAAATTGTCCCCTAATTGGAAAAAAAAAACTGGTTACTTTAAAAACATTTTATAAGATAAAAAAAATGTTTTGATAGATTGACAGAGGTGTTTCCAATTATGGGAGGAGCCCAAAACTACGGGTCATAAATCTATGATAATTAGTATGGTAGTGATGGCTACCAACAGAACTCAAAATAGTGCCTACTCACAGACTATTATATAATCTTTCTCATTCGAGGTATTTATTCAGCATGCATAACAAAATCCACTAACAAATTCAAGCTTCAAAGTGAGCTTTACCTGGCCAGCTCCTGCTTCAAAATGGTCATATTGCACAGAGACAGGTGAAACACTAGTGCCAGCGTAAGACAGGATCTTCTTCAGTACTCCCTGTTTTTCTGCAGCTGAAGAGTCCTTTTGAACTGCTTCATCCTTGGCTTTTTGGATTTCATCTTGCTGAGCTTTCTTCTGAACTTCCAATGCTGCTTTTTTCTCTGTTGCAGCTTTCTTCTTTACCTGTATTAGGGAAGAAAATAATTACATTTTGTTACTTATTACAACTATCAAATTGCTTATTTATAATGTGGCTTTTATTAACCTTAACTACCAGATCACAAATGTTCACTGCAAACTGAAAAAAACTCAAACAGATTTGCTAATAACATAGTGAACTTAAAAAAAAATCTTAACCCACAAGACTTCGCTGCTCATTATCTTTATTCTTTCACATGATGTACGCCTCACTGGCTTGGCCAGCATTTATTGTCCATCCCTAATTGCCCTTGAAAAGGTGGTGGATGAGCTGCCTCCTTGAACAGCTGCAGTCCACGGGCTGTAGGAACACCCACAGTGCTCTTTGGGAAGGAGTTTCAGTATTTTGACCCAGCAACAGTGCAGAAATGATATCTCGTTCCAAATCAGAAGGCATGTGGCTTGGAGGAGGATTTGCAGGTGATGAGAGTTCCCATGCATCTGCTGCCTTTGTTCTTCTAGGTGGTAAAGATTGGAAGTTGCCATTTAAAAGGCCATGGAGAGTTGCTGCAGGGCATCTTGTAGATTACACACACACCTGCCACTATGCATTGGTGATGGAGGGGACAAATGTTTACGGTGGTGGATGATGTGCCAATCAAGCGGGCTGCTTTGTCATGAATGGTGTCAAGCCTATTCAAGCTGCGCTCAACCAGGCAAGTGGAGAATATTCCACCACATTCCTGATTTGTGCCTTGTAGATGGTGTACAGACTTAATGGAGTAAGGGAGTGAGTTACTTGACGCACAATTTCAAACCTCTGATCTGCCGTTGTAGACACAGCATTTATAGGGCTGGTCCAGTTCAGTTTCTAGTCAATGGTAATCCTCAGGATGGTGACAGTAGGGGATTCAGTGATGGTAATTAATGTCATTGAATGATTGAATGTTGTGAGGAGATGGTTAGATTCTCTCTCATCTCTCTAAACGTTTGGCATTGTGTGGCGTGAAGATTCCTGGTCACTTATTAGCGAAGTCTGAATGCCGCCAGGTTACATGTGGACAAGGACTGATTCGGTATCTGAGTCACAAATTTTATTTTTTAAATTCATTCAAGGGGTGTGGGCTTCAATGACTAGGCCAACATTGATTGTCCATACCTAATTGACTTCAAGGCAGTGGTGGCGAGCTGCATTCTTGAACTGCTGCAGTCCATGTTGTACAGATACATTCATAGTGCTGTCAGGGAGGGAGTTCTAGGATTTTGACTCAGTGACAGTGAAGGAACAGTGATCCATTTCCAAGTCAGAATGGTGAGTGACCTGGAGGGCAACTTGCAGGTGCTGGTGTTCCCATGTATCTGGTCTTGTCCTTCTAGATGGTCGTGTTCCTGAGTTTGAAAGGTGCTGCCGAAGGAGCCTCAGTGAGCCCCTGCAGTGCATCTTGCAGATAGTACATACATCTGCCACTGTTCATGAGTGATGGAAGGGGTGCCAATCAAGCTGGCTGCTTTGTTCTGGATGGTGTTAAGTTTCTTGAGTGTTGCTGGAGCAGCACTCAGCCAGGTAAGGGGAGAGCCATTACACTCCTGACCCGTGCCTTGTAGATTGTGAACATGTTCTGTGGAGTCAGGAAATGAGTTACATGCTGCAGGATTCCGAGCCTCTGACCTGCTCCTGCCGCACAATATTTGCATGGCTAGTCCAGTTGAATTTCTGGAGAATGGTAACCTCCAGGATGTTACACATCATTTGTCAGCCAAGCTTGGGTATTGTCCAGGTCTTCTTGCATTTGGACATGGACTGCTTCATTATCGGAGTCATAAATGGTGAACATTCTGCAATCATCAGCGAACATCCCCACTTCTGACCTTATGATGGAAAGAAGGAAATTGACAAAGGAGCTGAAGATGGGTGGGCGTAGGACACTACCCAGTGTTAGTCCTGCAGAGATTTCCAGGGACTGAAATGATTGACCTCCAACAACCCCAAAAATTTTTGTGCAAAGTATGACTCCAACCAGTAGTGTCTCTCCTCTGCTCTCTCCCCAACCATCTCTCCCGATTCCCATTGGCTTCAGTTTTGCTAAGGCACCTTGAAGCCACACTCGGTCAAATGCTGCCTCTGTGTTGAGGGCAGTCAATCTCACCTCACCTCTATTGTCCATGTTTGGACAAGGTTGTAATGAGTTCAGGAGGTGAGTGGCCCTAGTGGAACTCAAACTGAGTGTCAGTGAGCACTTTATTGACAAGCAAGTGCTGCTCGTTAGCATTCTCAGGCCCCTTCGGTTACTTTACTGACGAGTGAGAGTAGATTGATGGGGCAGGGTGCATGTTGGATTTATCCCACCTTTTGTGGACAGGACCTGCCTGGGCAATTTTCCATATTGCTGGTTAGATGCCAGTGTTATAGCTGTACTGAAACAGCTTGGTTAGGGGGCACAGTTAGTTATGGAGAATATGTCTTCAGTACACATTGGGCTGGAATGTTGTCAGGGCACATAGCTTTTGCAGTGTCTTGCACCTTGAGCCTTTTATTGATATCATGTGAGTAAAGCAAATTGACTGAAGACTGGCTTCTGTGATGCTGGTGAACTCAGGAGGAGGTTGAGATTGATCATCCAATCTGCACTTTTGTCTGATATTTGTGGTTTTTATCAATGACTTATAGATTTCATAGAATTTACAGTGCAGAAGGAAGCCATTCGGCCCATCGAGTCTGCTCCGGCTCTTGGAAAGAGCACCCTACCCAAGATCCATACCTCCACCCTATCCCCATAACCCAGTAACCCCACCCAACACTAAGGGCAATTCTGGACACCAAGGGCAATTTAGAATGGCCAATCCACCTAACCTGCACATCTTTGGACTGTGGGAGGAAACCGGAGCACCCGGAGGAAACTCACGCACACACGGGGAGGATGTGCAGACTCCGCACAGACAGTGACCCAAGCCGGAATCGAACCTGGGACCTTGGAGCTGTGAAGCAATTGTGCTATCCACAATGCTACCGTGCTGCCCCCTTGGAGGAGGGGGCTGAAGGGTGGGTAGGTAAATTTGCTGATGACACCAAGATTGGTGGAGTAGTGGATGAGGTGGAGGGCTGTTGTAGGCTGCAAAGAGACAATGATAGGATGCAGAGCTGGGCTGAAAAATGGCAGATGGAGTTTAACCCTGATAAGTGCGAGGCGATTCATTTTGGTACAAAAAATTTGAATGCGGATTACAGGGTGAACGGCAGGGTTCTGAGGAATGTGGAGGAACAGAGAGATCTTGGGGTTCATGTCCACAGATCTCTGAAGGTTGCCACTCAAGTGGATAGAGCCGTGAAGAAGGCTCACAGTGTGTTAGCATTTATGAACAGGGGGTTTGAGTTTAAGAGCAGTGGGGTTATGCTGCAACTATACATGACCCTGGTGAGACCACATTTGGAGTATTGTGTGCAGTTCTGGTCACCTCATTATAGGAAGGATGTGGAAGCATTGGAAAGGGTGCAAAGGAGATTTACCAGGATGCTGCCTGGTTTGCAGGATAGGTATTATGAGGAAAGGTTGAGGGAGCTAGGGCTTTTCTCTTTGGAGCGGAGGAGGATGAGAGGCGACTTAATAGAAGTTTATAAGATGATGAGGGGGATAGATAGAGTGGACGTTCAGAGACTATTTCCTCGGGTGGATGTAGCTGTTACAAGAGGGCATAATTATAAGATTTAGGGTGGGAGATATAGGAGGGATGTCCGAGGTAGTATCTTTACTCAGAGTGGTTAGGGTGTGGAATGGACTGCCTGCTATGATAGTGGAGCCGGACACTTTAGGAACTTTCAAGCAGTTATTGGATAGGCACATGGAGCACACCGGAATGACAGGGAGTGGGATAGCTTGATCTTGGTTTCAGACAATGCTCGGCACAACATCGAGGGCCGAAGGGCCTGTTCTGTGCTGTACTGTTCTAATAGTTGCAAATGCTTCAGCTTCTCTTTTACCCTGATGAGCTGGGACTGTCCCTCATTCATGATGCTGATAATTGTGCAGCCTCCTCCTCCTGTGAGTTAGTTTAATTGTCCACCACGGCAGAACTGCAGAGCTTAGATCTGATCCGTTGGTTATGGGGTCGCTGAGCTCTGTCTATGGTTTCCTCTGTCTGGCATGCAAGTAATCCTGTCCTGTCTTGTAACTTCAGTAAGTTGACATTTCATTTCAAGTTTCCTTGGTGCTTTGTCTGGTATGCCTTCCTGCACTCTCCATTGAACCAAAGTTGATCCCATGACTTAATGATAATGTTATAGTGGGGGATATGCCAGGTTACAGACTGCAGTATTATAAAATTCTGTTGCTACATGGATGGCCATTTTTCAGTTGCTAAATCTGTCCCATTTAGTGTGATGATAATGCCACGTGACGGTGTTGGGTAACCTCAATATGAAGAAAAAACGTCATCCCCATTAGGACTGTGCAGTGGTCACTCCTACGAATACTGTCACAGATTAATCTGCTACAGGTCGATTAGTGAGGGCAAGTGCGTTTTCCCTCGCCTTCCCGTACCGGCCTCCCCGAACAGGCGCCGGAATGTGGAGACTAGGGGCTTTTCACAGTAACTTCATTTGAAGCCTACTTGTGACAATAAGCGGTTTTCATTTCATTTTTCTTTTTCATTTTCACATGCTGCACCTGTGCCCTTTAGCTCTCCAGCTCAGTCCGCAGTGATGCTACCAAGTCACTCTCAGTGATGGGACTTTGAACTCTCCCAACCGTGGTACAGTTCGCCCTCGCCACTCTCAGTGCTACTCCATTTGGTGTTACGACACCCTTGTGCAGTCAATTCCAGCCCACAGAAACCCCTCGAGTCCCAACGCAAGAGCATTAACCAATAATTTGTGTAACGTTTCTGAGACCTTGGGCCCTTGACTGCTCCAATGACTTACAGGCATCAGATTGGTAAGTGAAACACAATAACTGTTTATTTGTAACAAAAATAGAGATAAGATATGCAATAATTATAATAGAACGGCCAGCTAATCTATTACTTTTACCTCCCACCCTCCACCCAAACATACACAAGGCAGGCACACACAGAGGGAGGGGAAAGGGGTGAAATAGTAAGGATTAATATGGAATGGAAAATGAATGCCCTTGCTTCAGTTGTTGACGTTGTTGTAGCAGCAGGTTGTCCTCCCAGGACGCGGAATGATTGGACCCACCGGTTGGGTTGCTAATGAGAATCGTCTGGCAGGAGTATTCAGTCAGAAACTCCAGGCTGTAGGGTTTCCCATGGAGAGTCACTTTATCTTTTATTATCCTGGATCTTCACTCAAAAGAACAGCCTCAGGCCTGTGTAGTACTTATTTGTTTCCAACTCCACCAGCATGACCAACAGCTGCTCTGAGACAAGAACAGAGTTCCCCAGAAGGGTAGAAAAGGATTTTAAGCCACTAACCCTGCTTTCACTGGCAGCTTGTCTGGATGACCGTAAGATTTTCTTTGTCTCCCCTCAAACCACTGAAAGCTGTCTCGGCCTGTGTCATACTTGGTTTCCAGTCTCACTAGAATGTCATCCAGCTGTGTTGAGGAGAAAACAGAGTCTCTAACCGAGTGTCTGAGAGAGGTTTACCCTTTCAGGGAGCGAGAGAAACTCAAAGACCCTCCTTTAGCAGAGTTCAAAACAAAAAATAAAAGCTGGAAACAGTCTCTGAGAGGAAAGAATATTCCAGAATAGTCAGCACCAATCAGCATATCTTGCTGGAGGTTCATTAAAAAAAATAAAGGTGAAGTTCATCTTAAAGACATAGATCCCATTAGCTGTCCAGGTACAAAAATTGGTAGCAGAATAACAGAAATTAAAAGGAAAAACAGGGTACAGATTGGGGTTAACAGGAGGATCCTTACACTGCTGATCAATATGGAGGAGTGCGGGGTGGGAGGAGACATTTAAAAGTCAACCATATTGCTGAGAGTCTGGACTCACATTTAGAAAGACTGCCTTCCCTAAAGGGCATTAGTGAACAATGACAATCAATAGTGGTTTCAGAGTCACTATTACAGAGACATTTAATTCTAGATTTTTATCAACTGAATTTAAATTCTACCAGCTGCTGTGCTGAGATTTCAACCAGTGTCCCCAGAGTACTAGCCTGGGCCTTCTGGATTATGAGCCCAGTGACATTACCAATATGCTGCTGTTTCCTATTTCATTATTCATTAGTGATATTTGGGGAGTGAACCAAGAGAGAGCTCCTAAATATATCTACTCCCAATTAAATCATTTAAAAAAAAAGTTTCCTCAAGTACCAGGTGACTTAACAAGTAAAGCAATCCATAACTCTAGATTTTTTTTAAAGTGTAAAGACTTTGCCGTCTTTGTTACTGCGGACTGAATAATCCAGTCTTCAGCTCAAGAAATTAAAACTAGATGGCAGCATCTGAATGAAGACACATCATCCTCAACCACGTGATATACCACCAGTTTAATGCCATATTTACAACAGGTAGAGCAATCAAGATGATGGTAAGCAGCAACTTAAGTGACAGGAAAGTGCAAAAGCTCCTTGGGATTTTGCCCATTTCCAACAAAGACAATGACATAGAAATAGTACAATTAAATTAAATTTGGATTCATTCAAACCAAAGCACAGAAAATTGTCAATAGATTTCATGTGCTAATTGAACAATGAAACAGATAACATGCAAGCCAACAATTTATGCCGATAAAGCAGCAATTTTAACTGGTTGCTAAACATCAAGGACATTTGAAATGAATGCATTAACAGAATTAAATTTATTTAAAAATATATTTTAAACTAACAATGCAAGTCAGATATAGAATAACTTAACTGTTGCTAAGGCACTTAGGGGAACGGTTCTTTTGTAAGATACGGCTCATGGGGGTGGGAGTAATATATTCCTTTGGACAGTTTTCTAAGCATGATGTGTGAGCTGGTCCAAAATGCAAGACACTGACGTGCAATGCCATAGTCAAGAGGTCAGGCCAGATCCCTCCCAATCTTCAGTTAAAAGTGCCGAATGGATGATGCATCTCTACCTCCTCCTGAGGTCCCATAGATGCCTATCATGAGCCAATTTGCTTTATTCCATTTGATATCAAGAAACGGCTGAAGGCACTGGATACCGCAAAGGCTCTCGGGGTCCTGATAATATTTTGGCAGTAGTATTGATAATTTGTGCTCCAGAGCTAGCCGTGGTCATGGCCAAGCTGTCTCAGTCCTGCTACAACACTGGCATCTAGCTGGCAATGTAGAAAAAAATTGCCCAGTGACTTCCGGTGGCGGCTATGAAGGGGTAAGTCACATACTTGGTGGCTCCCGCTCTGGCTGGGCTTTTGGACCTTTTTCCCAGACTTTTTTGTGGCTTTGAGTTCTGATTTTGAAAGTGCGGGCATTTAAGCACTGGATCCACTCAGAGGTGCATGGAACGGAGAACCCCAAGGGATCGTAAGAGAAGAAATAGAAAGATAAGCAAGGGCTGGGTAGAAGTGGCTGCTAAGCTAACATGGCCGAGGTTCGGACTCCTGCTGCGACGGCCCAGCCATCGATGGAGGAGCTGATGCAGGTCATCCAAGAGGGCTTTTCCAGACAGAAACGAGATTGTCTCGACCCAATAACGGAGTCGGTCAATCGGATAGAATGTAGGCTGGATGCCCAGGATCGGACGATCCAGAAGTTGGAGAAAGCGCTGGCGGACTAGGAGAAGCACCAAACGGTGGTGGAGCTGGGGATGCTGAAAGATCAGCAGAAAAGGCTGTTAGAAAAGGTGGAAGAGCTGGAGAACAGCGCTCGCCGGCAGAACTTAAGAATTGTCGGTCTCCCTGAAGGGGCTGAGGGGGCTGATGCTGGCGCTTTTGTGGTAAATATGTTCCAGAAGCTTCTGGGGGAAGAGGGCTTTTCCTCGGCCGTTGGAGGTGGACAGGGCGTACAGGGCGATGGCGAGGAAGCCATGGCCGGGGGACCCCCCCAAGGGCGATGGTGGTTCGGTTCCACAGATTTTTGGATAAAGAGTGTATCCTCCAGTGGACCAAACGTACCAGGAGCTGCAAGTGGGACAATAGCATATTGCGTATCTATCAGGATCTGAGTTTGGAGGTGGCCAGAAGGAGAGCAGGCTTCAGGCAAGTGAAGGAGATCCTGTCCAAGAAAAAAGTGAAGTTCGGGCTCCTCTACCCGGTGCACCTCGAGGTCACTCATGAGGACCAGCACCATTACTTCAAGTCACCCGAAGAGGCGATGGATTTTGCCAAGAAGGGTCTGGCGCAGAACTGAGAACTTTTTGGACTGAAGAGGCGGTATCTTTCTCCTTTTTTTTTGAACGATGTATATACGGCTTGATTGTTGCCCTTTTTTTTGTCTTTGAAGGTTGGGTGAAGTTGGGGGAGTAAAACATATTCGGTTTTTGGTGGTTTTTTTCAGTGTTTTGATGGGGATGGTTGGTAGGGTTTTTCATTTTATATCGCTTTAAATTGTATTATAGAGGGGTTTTCTTGTGGGGGGTCTCGATCTCTCTTGGGCTGTCTCCTATGATAATTAGGAGATTGTTCGGTTTTGGTTTGATGTGGGAACCGGTTGCGATATGGGGGGGGGGGGGGACAATAGGTGGGAGACTTTGTGGTGCCGGAGGCGAGGGTCACCAGGCTAGCTGGGTGAGCTCGTCCACGGAAGCACAGTGGGGGCTGTGTATTGGTTCAAAACGGGGCAGGAGTTGGGTTATAGGGTGATGTTGCTAGTGGGGAGGGAGTTACTCTGCTGACGAGGGAGGGACCTGGGTTCGGGGACGGAGAGGAGGTCGGGGGTGGGGGCCACCTGGAGGCAGGCAGATGGCGGCGCGGCGCCAGAAAGGGAGATGGCTGATCGGAGGGGGGGGGGGGGGGGGGGGGGGGGGGAAGGAGGAGGGGGGCGTGGTGCCCCCCATCCAGGCTGATCACCTGGAACGTTAGAGGGTTGAATAGGCCGGTCATGAGGGCCCATGTGCTTGCGCACCTGAGGGCTCTGAAGGCGGACGTGGTGATGTTGCAGGAGACACACCTGAGAGTGGCGGATCAAGTTAGGGTGAGGAAGGACTGGGTCAATCAGGTCTTCCATTCGGGGCTCGATACCAAGACGAGAGGAGTGGCGATCCTAATGAATAAGCGGGTGCAATTCCAGGCGGGCAGTATAGTTTCGGACGGGGGGGGGGGCGTTATGTTATGGTGAGCGGTAAGCTGGAGGGGAGGAAGGTGGTATTGGTTAATGTCTATGCGCCGAACTGGGACGATGTTAAATTCATCAAGAGAGTGCTGGGGAAGATACTGGATCTGGACTCGCACAAGCTGGTGATGGGGGGGGGGGGGGGGATTGTAATACGGTTATCGACCCCGGCCTGGACCGGTCGTGCTCGAAAACGGGGAGGGTGCCAGCGATGGCAAAGGAGCTGATAGGGTTCATGGAGCAGATGGGGGGGGGGGATTGACCCATGGAGGTTTAGGCAGCCGACGGCTAGCGAGTTTTCTTTCTACTCGCATGTACATAAAGTGTATTCCTGCATCGACTTTTTCATTTTGAGTAGGGATCTGCTGGCGGGGGTGGTGGACACGGGGTACTCGGCAATCACTATTTCCGACCATGCCCCACACTGGGTGGAACTGCAGATTAGCGAGGAGAGCTTCCAACGCCCGCAGTGGCGATTGGACGTGGGCTTGATGGCGGACGAGGCGGTGTGCGAAAGAGTAGGGAAGTGCATGCGGGACTACCTGCAGTTCAACGACACAGGGGAAGTCTCAGCAGCGGTGGTCTGGGAGGCGCTGAAGGCAATGGTGAGAGGGGAGTTTATTTCAATCCGAGCTCATAGGGACAGGATTGACAGGGCAGAGACGGACCGACTGATCAAGGAGATCCAAGGGTAGACAGGAGGTATGCGGTGACCCCAGGGGCGGAACTGTTAAGGGAGTGTCGGAGGCTGCTGGCTGAGTTTGAGGTACTGTCCACGGGCAAGGCAGTGGAGCAGCTTAGAAAGGCGAGGGGGACGCTGTAGGAATATGGAGAGAAGGCCAGCAGAATGCTGGCACAGCAGTTGAGGAAGAGGGAGACGGCCAGGGGAATTGATAAGGTGGTCGATGGAGATGGGAACCTGGTAGGGACTCGGCTGGGCTAAACAGGGCGTTTAGGGATTTTTATAGCAGACTATCGCTCGGAACCCCACATGGGGCCCAAGGAGATGAAACGTTTTCTGGACGGGTTGACTTTCCCAAGGGTGGGTAGGGAGCTGGTGGGCGAGTTGGGGGCTCCGATTAGGGCCGAAGAAATATCTGATGGCTTGAAGGCGATACAGTCGGGTAAAGCTTCGGGGCCAGACGGGTTCCCGGTGGAATTTTACAAGAAATTTTCGGGAATGTTAGGGCCGTTGCTGGTTAAGGTTTTTAACTAAGCGAGGGACAGAGGGGTGCTGCCCCCGACGATGTCACATATCTCGTTGATATTGAAGCGGGACAAGAACCCGGAGCTATGTGGGTCCTATGTTCTATAGGCCGATCTTGTTGCTTAATGTGGACGCTAAGTTGCTGGCCTCCAGGATGCCTCCAGGATTGAAGATTGTGTGCCGGAGGTGATTATGGAGGTCCAAACCGGATTTGTCAAGGGTAGGCAGTTGGTAGCCAATATAAGAAGGCTGCTTAATGTGATTATGATGCCCCCAGAGAGAAGGGAAGTTGAGGTAGTTGTGGCCATGGAAGCGGAGAAGGCGTTTGACAGGGTAGAGTGGGACTATCTATGGGAGGTGCTGGGACGGTTTGGGTTTGGTAGCGGCTTTATCGACTGGGTCAGGCTGTTGTACCAGGCCCGGAAGCCTGGTACAACAGGACAAATAAGACAACCTCAGACTATTTTAGGCTGCACCGGGGGACAAGACAGGGATGTCCCCTCTCCCCACTGCTGTTTGCATTAGCCATAGAGCCGCTGGCAATTGCTCGGAGAGCTTCTAGGGGCTGGAAAGGGCTGGTTGGGGGAGGGGGAGGGGGGGGGGTGGAGCATAGGGTATCGCTGTATGCGGATGACTTACTCCTATATGTAGCAGATCCAGGGGCAGGGATGAGGGAGATTATGCCGATTCTGGGGGAATTAGGCCGGTTTTCGGGATACAAAATGAATATGACGAAGAGTGAGATGTTTGTAGTCCAGGCAAGAGGTCAGGAGGGCCCGCTGGGTGAGTTACCGTTCAGGTTAGTGGGAGACAATTTTAGATATCTGGGGACACAAGTGGCACGCGACTGGGGCCGGTTACACAAGTTGAACTTGTCCTGGCTGGTTGAGCAGATGAGGGGCAAGTTTCGGAGGTGGGATGCGCTCCCGCTGTCACTGGCGGGGAGGGTGCAGTCGGTTAAGATGACGATATTGACGAGATTTGTGTTCCAATGCCTCCCGATTTTCATCCCGCGGTCCTTTATTATGAGGATCAACAAAATTATTTTGGGCTTTGATTGGGCGGTTAAGTCCCCACGGGGGAAAAAAGTGATGCTCAAGAGGAATCGGGGGGGAGAGGGGGCTGGTCCTGCCAAATTTTAGTAATTATTACTGGGCGGCCAATGTTGCAATGATAAGGAAGTTGGTAGTGGGGACGGGGGCGGCTTGGGAGCGGGTGGAGACAGCCTCATGCAGGGGCACCAGCTTGGGGGCGCTGATAACGGCACCGTTGCCGTTCCCGTCGGCGAGATATTCTACCAGTCCCGTAGTGGTTGCGGCCCTGAGGATCTGGGATCAGCGGAGGAGGTACGTTGGTGCAGTGGGTGCATCGGTTTGGTCCCCAATATGTGACAACCATCGGTTCGCTTCTGGGAGCCTAGATGGGGGATTTCGGGTATGGCAAAGGGCGGGAATTGAGAAGATGGGGGACCTGTTTCTGGAAGGGAGCTTCCCCAGCTTGAGTGCGTCGGGAATGATTTTAGAGATCTTCAGGTGCGGGACTTTCTGCGCAGGCAGGTATAATCCTTCCCACTCCTGCCACTAAGAGGGATTGAAGATAGGGTAGTGTCGAGGGGATGGGTTGGGGAGGGGAGTGTCCCGGACATTTACAAAGAATTAATGGGGGCGGAGGAGACGCATATAGAAGAGCTGAAGTGGACTTCCGGGTGCGGCGATGACCAGCTGAGTCGCACGTTTCGGCAGCTCCCGGTGAAACGGACTTTTGGGCTCTTGATAGGAGCCCCAACGGCAATTTTGACGGCTAAAAACACTGTGCGGTAAACCAGAAGGGAATCCCCCCTGGATACGGATGGAAAAAGGAGGAGAAAGTGGCCGGATTGCAGTGGATCCTTTAGAACAGCGGCAAGGAAGGCAAGCAAAAACCAAGATGGCGTCGGAAGGTGGCAGTTTAACATGGGGCCCTGAACAACAAGAGTTCTTGAAATGTTGTGTGGAAGAGCTCAAAAAGGAAATGAAGAAAGAGCTGTTGGCCCCGATACTACAGGCGATCGAAGGGCTAAAGGAGGAACAAAAGACCCAGGAGCGGGAGCTTCGGGTCGTGAAGGCAAAGGCAGCCGAGAATGAGGACGACATACAGGGCCTGGTGGTGAAGACGGAGACGCAGGAGGCACATCAGAAACGATGTGTGGAAAGGTTGGAGGCACTGGAGAACAACGCAAGGAGGAACAACCTGAGGTTTCTGGGTCTTCCTGAAGGTGCGGAGGGAGCGGACGTCGGGGCATATGTGAGCACTATGCTGCACTCGTTAATGGGAGCGGAGGCCCTGGCGGGTCCGCTGGAGGTGGAGGGAGCATACCGAGTGATGGCACGAGGACCGAGAGCAGGAGAAATTCCCAGAGCCATAGTGGTGAGATTCCTCCGTTTTAAGGATAGAGAAATGGTCCTTAGATGGGCAAAGAAAACTCGGAGCAGTAAATGGGAGAACGCGGTGATCCGCGTTTATCAAGACTGGAGTGCGGAGGTGGCGAGAAGGAGGGCGAGCTTTAATCGGGCCAAGGCGGTGCTTCATAAAAAGAAGATAAAATTTGGAATGCTGCAACCGGCAAGACTGTGGGTCACATATCGAGGGAGGCACCACTACTTTGAGACGGCGGATGAAGCGTGGACTTTTATTGTGGAAGAAAAACTGGAATGAGCGGGTTATTAAAAAGAACGTTTGATCAAAGTGGTGGGGCGAATGTGGGGGGCGAAGAGGGGGGTTAAAAAGGGGGGAAAGAGGAGTTTTATGTACTAATCCTGTGATGTGGTAACTTTTCTCTCTTCCACAGGTGGTGATGGGGGGAGGAGGGGAGGTGGAGGAGATGGGGCGTTGGCCATTGGGGGCGGGGCCAAGGGAGAAGCACGGGCTTGGTTCCCGCGCTACGATAATCATGGCGGGAATAGAGAAGCAGGAAGGAGGGGGCGTCGCACGGTGCGAGCCGAGGTCACGGGGGGAAGCCGAGGTCGGCCAGAGTTTGCTGACTTCTGGGAGCAACATGGGGGGAGTAATTATGCTAGCGGGGGGGGGGGGGGAGATAACTGGGTTGCTGCTGCTGGGGAGAGGGGGGAGCTGGTATGGGAGGGGATGGGCGGGGGGGCACCGCCTGGGGGAGATACAGCTGCGTGGGAACCGGGTGAGGAGCTGGAAAAAGGGGATGGCTAATCGACAAGGGGGGGGGGGGGTTGGTAGGAAGCCCCCCAACCCGGCTGATCACGTGGAACGTGAGAGGGCTGAACGGGCCGATAAAGAGGGCACGGGTACTCGCACACCTTAAGAAACTTAAGGCAGATGTGGTTATGTTACAGGAAACGCACCTGAAACTGATAGACCAGGTTAGGCTACGCAAAGGATGGGTGGGGCAGGTGTTCCATTCGGGGCTTGATGCGAAAAACAGGGGGGGTGGCTATATTAGTGGGGAAGCGGGTAATGTTCGAGGCAAAGACTATAGTGGCGGATAACGGGGGCAGATACGTGATGGTGAGTGGCAAACTACAGGGGGAGAAGGTGGTTTTGGTAAATTGGGATGATGCCAATTTTATGAGGCGGATGCTAGGACGCATTCCGGACCTAGAGATGGGAAAGCTGATAATGGGGGAGATTTAAATACGGTGTTGGAACCAGGGCTGGATAGGTCGAAGTCCAGGAATGGAAGGAGGCCGGCAGCAGCCAAGGTACTTAAAGATTTTATGGAGCAGATGGGAGGTGTAGACCCGTGGAGATTTAGCAGACCTAGGAGTAAGGAGTTCTCGTTTTTCTCCTATGTCCATAAAGTCTACTCGCGAATAGACTTTTTTGTGCTGGGAAGGGCGTTGATCCCGAAGGTGAGAGGAACGGAGTATACGGCTATAGCCATTTCGGATCACGCTCCACACTGGGTAGACTTGGAGATAGGGGAGGAAACAGGAGGGCGCCCACCCTGGAGAATGGACATGGGACTAATGTCGGATGAGGGGGTGTGTCTAAGGGTGAGGGGGTGCATTGAAAAGTACTTGGAACTCAATGATAATGGGGAGGTCCAGGTGGGAGTGGTCTGGGAGGCGTTGAAGGCGGTGGTTAGAGGGGAGCTGATATCAATAAGGGCACATAAAGGGAAGCAGGAGAGTAAGGAATGGGAGCGGTTGCTGCAAGAACTTTTGAGGGTGGACAGACAATATGTGGAAGCACCGGAGGAGGGACTGTACAGGGAAAGGCAAAGGATACATGTAGAATTTGACTTGCTGACTACGGGCACTGCAGAGGCACAATGGAGGAAGGCACAGGGTGTACAGTACGAATATGGGGAGAAGGCGAGCAGGTTGCTGGCACACCAATTGAGGAAAAGGGGAGCAGCGAGGGAAATAGAGGGAGTGAGGGATGAGGAAGGAGAGATGGAGCGGGGAGCGGAGAGAGTGAATGGAGTGTTCAAGACATTTTATAAAAAATTATATGAAGCTCAACCCCCGGATGGGAGGGAGAGAATGATGGGCTGCTTGGATCGGCTGGAATTTCCCAAGGTGGAAGAGCAGGAAAGGGTGGGACTGGGAGCACAGATCGAGGTAGAAGAAGTGGTGAAAGGAATTAGGAGCATGCAGGCGGGAAAGGCCCCGGGACCGGATGGATTTCCAGTCGAATTCTATAGAAAATATGTGGACTTGCTCGTCCCGGTATTGACGAGGACCTTTAATGAGGCAAAGGAAAGGGGACAACTGCCCCCGACTATGTCTGAAGCAACGATAATCGCTTCTCTTAAAGAAGGAAAAGGACCCGCTACAATGCGGGTCCTATAGACCTATTTCCCTCCTAAATGTAGATGCCAAGATCCTGGCCAAGGTAATGGCAATGAGAATAGAGGAATGTGTCCCGGGGGTGGTCCACGAGGACCAAACTGGGTTTGTGAAGGGGAGACAGCTGAACACGAATATACGGAGGCTGTTAGGGGTAATGATGATGGCCCCACCAGAGGGGGAAACGGAGATAGTAGTGACGATGGATGCCGAGAAAGCATTTGATAGAGTGGAGTGGGATTATTTGTGGGAGGTGTTGAGGAGATTTGGTTTTGGAGAGGGGTATGTTAGATGGGTGCAGCTGTTGTATAGGGCCCCGATGGCGAGCGTGGTCACGAATGGACGGGGATCTGCATATTTTCGGCTCCATAGAGGGACAAGGCAGGGATGCCCTCTGTCCCCATTATTGTTTGCACTGGCGATTGAGCCCCTGGCGATAGCATTGAGGGGTTCCAAGAAGTGGAGGGGAGTACTTAGAGGAGGAGAAGAGCACCGGGTATCTTTGTATGCGGACGATTTACTACTATACGTGGCAGACCCGGCGGAGGGGATGCCAGAAATAATGCGGATACTTGGGGAGTTTGGGGATTTTTCAGGGTATAAATTGAACATGGGGAAAAGTGAGTTGTTTGTGGTGCATCCAGGGGAGCAGAGTAGAGAAATAGAGGACCTACCGTTGAGGAAGATAACAAGGGACTTTCGTTACCTGGGGATCCAGATAGCCAAGAATTGGGGCACATTGCATAGGTTAAATTTAACGCGGTTGGTGGAACAAATGGAGGAGGATTTCAAGAGATGGGATATGGTATCCCTGTCACTGGCAGGGAGGGTGCAGGCGGTTAAGATGGTGGTCCTCCCGAGATTCCTCTTTGTGTTTCAATGCCTCCCGGTGGTGATCACGAAGGCTTTTTTTTAAAAAAAGGATTGAAAAGAGCATCATGGGTTTTGTGTGGGCCGGGAAGACCCCGAGAGTGAGGAAGGGATTATTACAGCTTCGCAGGGATAGGGGGGGGCTGGCACTACCGAGCCTAAGTGAGTATTATTGGGCCGCTAATATTTCAATGGTGAGTAAGTGGATGGGAGAGGAGGAGGGAGCGGCATGGAAGAGATTAGAGAGGGCGTCCTGTAGGGGGACTAGCCTACAGGCTATGGTGACAGCCCCATTGCCGTTCTCACCGAGGAACTACACCACAAGCCCGGTGGTGGTGGCTACACTGAAGATTTGGGGACAGTGGAGACGGCATAGGGGAAAGACTGGTTCAGTTTAAGGTATTACACAGGGCGCATATGACTGGAGCACGGCTCAGTACATTTTTTGGGGTGGAGGATAGGTGTGCGAGGTGCTCGAGAAGCCCAGCGAATCATACCCATATGTTTTGGTCATGCCCGGCACTACAGGGGTTTTGGATGGGGGTGACAAATGTGCTTTCAAAAGTAGTGGGGGTCCGGGTCGAACCAAGCTGGGGGTTGGCTATATTTGGGGTTGCACAAGAGCCGGGAGAGCAGGAGGCGAGAGAGGCCGATGTTTGGCCTTTGCGTCCCTAGTAGCCCGGCGCAGGATATTGTTAATGTGGAAAGAAGCCAAGCCCCCGGGGGTGGAGACCTGGATAAATGACATGGCAGGGTTTATAAAGCTAGAGCGGATTAAGTTCGTTCTCAGGGGGTCGGCTCAAGGGTTCACCAGGCGGTGGCAACCGTTCGTCGAATACCTCTCAGAAAGATAGATGGAATGGAAAAAAGAAGGCAGCAGCAGCAGCCCAGGATCGGGCGGGGGGGGACCAAAAATTTTCAATAAAATATTTATAAAAAAAAAAGAAGAGCTGAAGTGCAAGTGGGAGGAGGAACTGGGGGGTGAGATGGAAGATGGCCTATGGGCGGAGGCGCTGAGCAGGGTTAACGCGACCGCTACATGCGCAAGACTCAGCTTGATCCAATTTAAGGTGGTGCACTGGGCGCACATGACAGCGGCCCGGATGAGTAGAATTTTTGGGGTGGAAGACAAGTGTGTCAGGTATGCAGGTGGACCAGCGAACCATGTCCACATGTTCTGGGCATGCCCAAAAATTAGGGGACATTGGCAGGGGTTCGCGGATATCATGTCCAGGGTATTGAAGACAAGGGTGGAAATGAGTTGAGGAGTAGAGATCTTTGGTGTGTTGGAAGACCCGGGTGTCCAGGAGGAGAGAGCGGCGGATGTTCTGGCCTTTTCCTCCTTGGTAGCCCAGCGACGGATATTACTGGTTGGAGGGAGTCTAGGCCTCCAAAGTCAGAAGCCTGGTTAACCGACATGGCGAGCTTTCTCGGCATGGAAAAGATCAAGTTCGCCTTGAGAGGGTCAGCGTCAGGGTTCTCCCGTAGGTGGCAACCATTCATTTGACTTCTTTGCGGATAATTAATTGGCAGCGGTGGGGGGGGGGTTAGGGTAGTATAGAGTAGGGAGAGCACGGGGTTAAATAGGCGGGCCTTGGAGGGACGGATATCGGCGGTTGCTTTTTGATTACTGTTCTTTGTACTCTATTGTTTTTGTACTGTGGTTGTTTGTTATACCAAATATACCTCATTAAAAATTGTTTGTTAAAAAAAAAAGAAAATTGCCCAGTATGTTTTGTCCACAAAGAGGAGGATAAATTCAACTTGGCCCATTACTGCCCCATCAGTCTACTCTCAGTCATCAGCAAAGTGATGGAAGATGTTATTGTCAGTGTTATCAGGTAGCACATACACTAACCCTAACCTTCTCACTGGTGCTCAGTCTTGGTTCTGCCAGGGTCACTAAGCTGCTGATCTTTTTACAGCCTTAGTCTAAACACAGACAAGAGCTAGACTCAAGTGGTGAGGTGAGAGTAACTGCCCTTGACATCAAGGCAGACTTTGATCGAGTGTGACATCAAGGAGCCCAGCAAAATTGAAGTAATTTCAAATTGCAGGAGCTCTCCACTATTTGGAGGAGTTGCCACACTGAGCACAGAAGATGGTTGCAGTTTTGGAGGCCAATCATCTCATTCTCAAGACATCACTGCAGAAATTCCTCATGGTAGTATCCTAGGCCCAGTCATCTTCAGCTGTTTCATGAATGAACGCTCCCCTACATCATTAGGTCAAAAGTGGGGATATTCTCTGAAGATTGCACAATATTCAATGGAAACTGAGGTAGCTTCTTGAACAGACAGTTGAAATACAATGTCATGCCCAGGTGGCAAGTTGAAAGTCTATTCCAGTATGCATACAATAAACAAAAAATTCATTTTATAATTAAAAATGCATTTTACAAACTGAAACATTGCAGCATTACCCACTCGCTCTATTTTAGTGTCCAGCAACATTCAAAACTCACCAATGTGTCAATTTGTTGTTCAATCAATTGTCGTGAGAAAATAAATCAGTGAACAGGCTAGACTTGTCACAATAATTTCTTTTCAACTATGACTTTTAATGCAAAATTGACATATCTGGCTTAAACAAATTTTGAATCAATGCCTGAAAGGATAGCGGAAGCAGTTTCATAATTGTGTGCCTTGATCCACTACAGTTCGCCTACCGCTGCAACAGGTCCACAGCAGATGCCATCTCCATGGCCCTGCACTCTACCCTGGAACACCTATATAACAAAGACACCTATGTCACACTCCTATTTATCGACTACAGCTCAGCTTCAACACCATCATTCCTACGAAACTCATCTCCAAACTCCATGGTCTTGTCCTCGGCTCCTCCCTCTGCGACTGGATCCTGAACCTTCTAACCCACAGGCCACAATTAGTAAAGATAGGCAACAACACCTCCTCCACGATCATCCTCAACACCGGTGCCCCACAAGACTGTGTCCTCAGCCCCCTAATATACTCCTTATACACCTATGACTGTGTGGCCAAATTCCCCATCAACTCGATTTTCAAATTTGCTGATGACACCACTGTAGTGGCTCGGATTTCAAACAATGACAAGACAGAGTACAGGAATGAGATAGAGAATCTGGTAAACTGGTGCGATGACAATAATCTCTCCCTCAATGTGGTCATCGACTTCAGGAAGCATAGTGGAGAACATCAATGGGAACGAAGTAGAAAGGGTCGAGAGCTTCAAGTTTTTAGGTGTACAGATCACCAACAGCCTGTCCTGGTCCCCCCATGCCGACACTATAGTTAAGAAAGCCCACCAACGACTCTACTTTCTCAGAAGGCTAAGGAAATTTGGCATGTCAGCCTTGACCCTCACCAACTTATACAGATGCACCATAGAAAGCATTCTTTCTGGTTCTATCACAGCTTGGTATGGAGCCTGCTCTGCCCAAGACCGCAGGAAAGGTCGTGAATGTAGCCCAGTCCATCGCGCAAACCAGCCTCCCATCCATTGACTCTATCTATAATTCCCGCTGCCTCGGAAAGGCAGCCAGCATAATTAAGGACCCCACGCACCTCGGACATACTCTCTTCCACCTTCTTCCGTCAGGAAAAAGATACCAAAGTTTGAGGTCACATGCCAACCGACTCAAGAACAGCTTCTTCCCTACTGCCATCAGACTTTTGAATGGACCTACCTCGTATTAAGTTGATCTTTTCTCTACACCTTGCTATAACTAACATTATATTCTGCAGTCTCTCCTTCCTTCCCTATGTATGGTATGCATTGTTTGTACAGCATGCAAGAAACAATACTTTTCACTGTATACTAATACATGTGACAATAATAATAAATCAAATCAAAAACATGCCAAAGAAAACCTGGATAAATACTTGATGGGGAAACAGAACTTAGAACAAGGGAAAGAGCAGGAGTGGGATTTATTGGATGAGCTCTTTGATTCTGTATGATTCAATTTAATCATGAAACTGTCCCGAGAGTCATCTGACACCAGATGACTTTCAAAACTCAGACCAACACATTAGAATAACTTCAGTAAGACTTACTGGTGTGACAAAAATAAGTTTGTACTTTCAGCAAAATTACAAATTTCATTTCGAAGAAAGATTTATGTCTCCAGGAATATATTTAACATTAGGCCTTCAAACTCCTTTATCTTGGAATTTCATCATATACAGAATTCCATCAAATAAATATTTTACAATATCAAGAAATGGAAATTTCAAGACATCGAAAGTGCTATTTGTAATAATGCATTATTTTTAATATAACCTTTATTGTCACAAGTAGGCTTACATTAACACTGCAATGAAGTTACTGTGAAAAGCCCCTAGTCGCCACATTATGGCGCTTGTTCGGGTACACAGAGGGAGAATTCAGAATGTCCAATTCACCTAACAGCACGTCTTTCGGGACTTGTGGGAAGAAACCGGAGCACCCGGAGGAAACCCACGCAGGCATGGGAAGAAGGTGCAGACTCCGCAATGACAGTGACTCAACCTGGGACCCTGGAGCTGTGAAGCGACAGTGCTAACCACTGAGCTGCCGTGCTGCCCCATTTGTTGAGTTTATTTTTGTTGTCTTTAAGATGAAATATATTCATGACAGAGGAATGCAACACTAAAACAAGTTTTAGCTGATCCAATACTTCAGTAAAATTAATATGGTAAATCACCATTATATGGAAACTGCATGTTCCAAAGACAATGGGCACGGTTCTCCAGACCCGCAACTAAGTGCTCTCGCCAGCGGGAAAACCAGAGTGATTCCTGCTGGCGCTAGGAGCGACTGCCTACGTGCAATGCTTTCCACTCGGAATTTTCTTTTTAGGTGAATCGGCTTTTCCATGCCACTGGGGTCAGCACTGTAACTGAGGGGGCGGACCATATCTCTCGGTCAGGTCCCACACCTATTTTAAAGAGCGCTCCGATCTAAAAAGATGCTACAGCCCCATCCCCACAAGGCACTCCCTTCCCACCCTAATCGTTGGCACCACCTCAGAACCACCCTTCAGCCTCCCGCTCCTCAATAGACCCCCCACTTCCCCCTGTTCAGTTCCCCCCCTTGCACTCATCCCCTCCCTTCAGCAACCCCTCCCCCGTATCCCCTCCCTTCAGCAACCCCTCCCCCGTATCCCCTCAGACCCCACCCTTTGCCAATGCCAACCTGGCACCTGCAGTCCAAGGGGTAGCCAGATGGTAAGTACCCTCTCAACTGCCAAAGAGAGTCCTTCATGGGTGATGCGGGGTCAGAGGGAGTTTTCTTGGGCTGGAAGGGCTCAGGTCGGGGGTCCTTGCTGAGATGGGGCTCATTTGGTTGCTCTCCCGATCTGCAGCCTTTAAATCTTTTAGACAGTCAGTATGTAAAAATTTAAGTTTTTTCATAATAACGTGAAAGTGATCCCCTCTGTACCCCTAAACACTTTTAAATGTCTGCAGTATGACTGGTTTAAAGGTCTGCGAGATGAAGGTAAAAGTAATCCCTTTAAAGTGCTGGAAACTTTTGAACTGGTTTTCACACATTCAATATCATTGTCCTTTAAAGTATAGAAGTCTGTGTGAATGCCTAAAAGGCTGAAAGTTTTGATCTACATTGTTTACATTCTATTTCATGCCCCATTGAAAGCTTTCCGATTGGCCGGTCGACCTAGTTTCAAAGGGGAAATTCTAGATTGTTTATTTTTATAGCTCTGTATGGATCCATGAACTCAGGGTAGCAGGTGTTTTCCTAAATGAATGAGTCTGCCTCTTTGTTCTCAAGTGCTTCTAAGAAAGTTTGCGATGGCCTGCAGAATCTCACATCTAGCGGGCAGCCCTGGAGAATCCCAGCAAATATGTATTCACAATTCTTTGCAAAACCCCAAATATCTGCTAACCCAGGTGGCCTAATTAAGTCATCACTGTAGTCGAATCACAAATAATTTGAGTAAAGGCAGTGAGAAATACATTAAAAAAGTTATTACTGGGTGCTGCCTCCCCTTTACAGAACTAGTCATAACTGTGTTCATAAGAATTACAGTTTAATTTGATATCTGATAGATACAGCAACCAGTATGTGAGGTACCCTTCAGGAATAATACCTGTGCATTTACTTTCTCCTTCACAAAATTGGCAATTTTCTTTCTTGGTCCAAGAGGGATTTCCATTTCCTTCAAGTCATCTACGGTACACATGAGCTAAAAATGAGCAAAAAAAGTACATCAAGTCCAGTGCTGATGAAGAGTGACATTCAAGCATTACCCTTTCTTTCTTTTCGAGAAGTTGGTTTATCTGTCGCACAGTACTTATATAGGTCAGAGACTTATTTTTCCTAATGAGAGGAGGTAAGGTACGGCTTTGAAAACAACAATGACTTTGATCTTCCATGTCCCCTTCTAGTTCCTGCGTGGCAAGTTTAAAAGTCCAGTGTGAAAGTTATTAAAAGGCAGGCAGGATGGTGGATGGGCCAGTGAGTCGATGGGTCTGGAGGGCTAGTCAGGTCAGGTCATGTGGTGGGAAGGGGGCTGTTAGTCGTATCATCATCCAGGAACGGAACAAGGTTTCAATCGGTCTAATGTTTCCTGGGTAACCGAACGGTCGGAAGTCTCCGACTCCAGTTCAGAGTCAGAGAGTCGTGGGGAGCTGGGAAATTAACAATTGGAAGTTCAAATTTCCCAAGTAATTCCCATGGAGGTCAGCAAGTTGGGACTTCCATGGGTTGTACACCATCTCTGCGGTGATCTACAGACAGAGAGATCTGGCCAATATTATACAATTTATTAATTGAAAACACAAATGAGCTCTTTGAGGAGAATAGTCCGAACCCTTCAGGTATTAGTCCACATTGCCACAAAGGTCAAGTTGCCAAAAATATAATATAAACATCATATACCCATCTCCCCTCCAAAAAAGAACATTGAATCTCTGAAGAAGATTCTAATCATATGGACTGAATGCCTAAATTCTGTTTCTCTATCCACAGATGCTGTCAGACCTGAGTTTTTCCAGCATTTCCTGTTTTAATTTCAGATTTCGAACATCTGCAGTATTTTGATTTTATTCCAAAAGTAGCTAATTAGAAAGTGCACTATAATATTGCTGAACACACCCTTTTGAGTGCACTGAATTGAAGCTGAAAAATCCTTACCAGTGACTCCATGTCGATTTCTTCCTTTTCCAGAGTGCCAAGGTACTCACAGAGACCAAGTGACTCTAACGCTTGCAGTAATGTCAGGAATTCGTCTTCTTGTTCATCCTTCAATTCCTCAAAATCATCAGGGTCTTGGCAATTCTGATTCATTGTCTGAATTGCAAACAGGCACAAGTTCATACTTAATACTTTGTTGATTTCAGCTAAAACTAATTGAAGTCAATGCACCTAGGAAAAACTTTGCCTATCCTAATTCAACATATAAAATTAAAACACCAAGGGAGAAATGTTTTCTTTTTCAGTTAAGTGTGTTACACAGTGCACTTAATCATCAAGAGATCTTTGGAATTTTGAGAACTGCTTTGTGTGTTTATTTTTTCAGATTCTAATAACAGGTCCTGTCTTCATATTGATTTCTGAAAAAGATTTTTTTTTCCATTCAGAGATTGCGACATCATGTATTGGACAGAGAAACGTCACTCGATTTAGATAGATTGTAAAACAAAAGCCTTGCTCCCTTTACCCATATATCTAAGTAAACAAAGTATATGGACTATTTAGAAAGGCCACTAAAATTACATTAGTTAGGATTTGATAAGGTCAGGGCTGTAGTCCAATGGTTCCACCATGTGTTGACGTAGTAGATCAAACAATATTCTTGTACTTTGGAAAAAGTTAATTTCTCAAACACCTGCCACCCTACCATCAGCATGCATATCTATGCCATAAAATCCTCCAGGTCCTGCAAATATCATCCTCACATCCCCCATATCATCGACTCTCTGTTGTCTAACCCCTGACCTGCACCATAACGCATGCTGCTCACGTTTGCTGTTAGCAGGAGCAAACAAAAAAATCCTGAAAGGCACAGCAATTCCAAATCCCATCAAGGGGCATCACAGACTGTTAGCTCTGTTCCCACTCTTTCTCTCACTACACAATGTGGCAGAGCAACACTAAATCTCTCAAAACTAGGTGAAATATGAAGTACACACACGCAAAGTGCACTGCACCCCCCCCCCCCGCCCCCCGCAAAACTTCAAACCAATACCCTCCAGTCACCACAATCGTGGGACATTTAAAAAAAAAAAGAACCTGGGTGCAGAGAGAAAGAATTATTTATTCAATTAAGATTGTTTGAGGGAAGGATGGCATGATGGTGCAGTGGTTAGCCTTGCTGCCTCATGGCGGCGAAGACCCGGGTTCAATCCCTGCCCCGGGTCACTATCTGTGTGGAGTTTGCACATTCTCCCCGCGTCTGCGGATCTCACCCCCACAACCCAAAGATGCACAGGGTAGATTGACTGGCCACGCTAAATTCCCCCTTAAATTAAAAAAAAATTGTTTCAGAGAATTGCCCTCGGTCTTGAGGCCTGGGCTCCCCTGAGGAGGCAGTGTCCTGTTTTCGGTGAGGCTATGCTGTCCTGTCCCTCGTATCCTTCTTGCAAAAGTCTACGGTTCTAGACTTTGTCTGGTATTCTTTGGCTAATTCTAGTTTTCCCTATTTGTCATTGAATTTACAGTGCAAAAAGGCCATTTGGCCCATCGAGTCTTCACTGGTCCTTGGAAAGAGGCCACTACTATAGCCCACGCCTCTACCCCATCCCCGTAAGCCCATCTAACCTTTGGACCCAAAGGGTCAATTTAGCGTGGCTAACCCACCTAATCTGCACATCTTTGGAATGTGGTGGAAACCGGAACACCCGGAAGAAACCCAGGGTGCTCCACGCCAACACAGGGAGAAAGTGCAAATTCCACAGTTACCCGAGGCCGGAATTGAACCTGGGTCTCTGGAGTTGTGAGGTAACTGCCGTTTCCTTTCATCACTTGGGTAGGTAGAACCCTGATACAGGCCCCGATTTGTTATTTTGTCAGGGTTTTGTTGGGGGTTCCCTTTATCGGTTTAAGGGGCGGGGACGGTGGGAGGGGGAGGATCGTACCCCTCATTAGATACCCAGTTGGTGGGTGCCTTGACAATTCTTTTTCCCCTCGTTGGTGGGTTTTCCTCGGAGGCGGATGGTGTAAAGCACAGTGGTTAGCACTGTTGCTTCACAGCGATAGGGACCCAGCTTCGATTCCCGGCCTAGGTCAGTGTCTGTGCGGAGTCTGCATGCTCTCCCCGTCTCTCCTCCAGGTGCTCCGGTTTCCACCCACAAGTCCCGAAAGATGTGCTGTTAGATGAATTGGACATTCTGAATTCTCCCTCAGTGTACCCGAACAGACGCCGGAGTGGGACTAGGAGATTTTCAAAGTAACACCATTGCAGTGTTAATGTAAGCCTACTGTTGATGGGTTGGAGCAGTGCCTCAGATGTGGCGAGAGAGGAGTGAAGTCGGTTGTGCAGCGAGTCCTAGCATGTTGTGGGTATCTTTGGTTTGTTGGCTCCTGTATATGAACATACACATGCCATGCCATGTTTTGCACTGAGGACGGTATCCTGCTGCTCACCAATGCTTGCGATGTGCCTGCTTGGCATGAATGTCGTGGGAGGCTGAGTGAGGTTTTGAATAAGCAGCTTTTCCCTTATTTATTTTGCGATGAGGGGCTTGCACCATGGGACCATGTGCTCATGGCTATACCCTGTTATCTGGAGATCCTTTGTTCTTGGAAGTATCTTTTTATCCTGTCATTGTTAGTGTGTTGGGAGCCGCTGACCATAATTATTAGATTCTGACCCAACTATTTGAATATTTGCAGGTCTTCTTTGTATAAATGTGTGGAATGATGATCGCTTTGTATTATGCTGGATTTTACGGATTTGTTTCAACTTGTGGCTATCAGTAAAATATCCTCTTAGAACACACATCCTCAGGGGCAGCACGGTGGCGCAGTGAGTAGCACTGCTGCCTCACGGCGCCGAGGTCACAGGTTCGATCCCGGCTCTGGGACACTCTCCATGTGGAGTTTGCATATTCTCCCCGTGTTTGTGTGGGTTTCGCCCCCATAACCCACCTGGCTTGCACATGCTAAATTGCCCCTTAATTGGAAAAAAATGAATTGGATACTCTAAATTTAAAAAAAAGAACACACATCCTCCCAAATATTTTCTGTAGGTCTTTCTTCGTTACTTTGGGGTTAAAGAATCGTTGACTGGTTCCTGCAAAGGTACAGGCAGGTCTTGTATCCGAGTAAAGGGTGTCACAGTGATATTGATGCCTCTAGTATTATTGAAGTTGGGGGTAGATATGCTTTGGCGCACAGCTGAACGTGACATGAAGATCTTATCCTATATACTTGTGGCTGTACAAGCACTCGCTACATGGAAAGGTGTGCGCCATTTATTGTCATAGCCGTCTCCTCTTCTCTCTCATTCTCTAGTTATCTGTTGGTGTTGTATTACTGGGTTCAGTAATATGTATTGTTACTAGTTGCTGTCTATCCAGAAGGTCTGATGGTGTGATCCTGAAGAAACCTCGAGTCTTCAACCTAAAGCAAACTAATTTAAGTAAGGATTAATTATAATTGATTTGACACTCTACAGAACTATCACTAGTAATCAAGGAATTAAATATTAATGTATTAACGTGCTAACTATGCTGTGACCTATCTATCATATACCACTGCTGTCTAGTCACTTCTGGGTTGAAACAGACCAGGATCCTCTGGGAGTTGATACTTATAGTGGGATCTAGTGGTGCCCTCTAGATGTGTTACAGCTAGATGTTATAATTAACCCTTTAGTTATCTACATGTATACATATCATTACAGTTGGTACATACAGAAGCACCAAGTTTAATGATTAAGCTGAACCAACTGCATTGTTGTTCTCATGTCTTTTTCTATATTCATGTATGGGGAGACACTTATGCTGTGCTGTACCAATTCTGAGGATCTATTGTGTTGTTTGTAAAAATGGAAAAAACTTTAATTAAAAAAGTACAAAAAAAAAATCATCAGAAGATAAGTGAGAAGAGAAACGGGGCGACCAAATATTGGTGAAATATTTGGGTTTTAAGAAAGGTCATAAAGGAGGAGAATGTGGAGGAGGCAGAGAGATATTCAAGAGGGAATTCTAGAATATAGGGTTTTTGTTAGGGGTTGTGGGGCTGCAGGAGGTTACAGCGATACCAGTAATGATGTGGAGATGCCAGCGTTGGACTGGGGTGAGCACAGTAAGAAGTCTTACAACACCAGGTTAAAGTCCAAAAAGGGTTGTTTCAAACACTAGCTTTCAGAGCACTGCTCCTTCCTCAGGTGAATGAAGAGGTATGTTTCAGAAACATATATATATATATATATATAGACAAAGTCAAAGATGCAAGACAATGCTTTGAATGCGAGCATTTGCAGGTAATTAAGTCTTTACAGATCCAGAGATAGGGGTAACCCCAGATTAAAGAGGTGTGAATTGTCTGAAGCCAGGACAGTTGGTAGGATTTTGCAAGCCCAGGCCAGATGGTGGGAGATGAATACTAGTAAGAGGATGAGGTTCTTATATTTGATGTATCGGAGACTTGTCAGAATTGATAATTCTGGCGGAAATGTGTCGGGATGGAGAGGTGGGTGACATAAACTCGGAGAGAAGTTAAGAAAGAAAGAGAAAGATGTGGATGCAGGCTAGAGAGGGGTGGGCAGTGAGAGGTTTGACGATTAAGTAGAGGTGGACAAAATGCAGGTGGAAGGAACAGGAACGATGATGGATGTTATTTTTTAAAAATATGTTTGGGAATATGGGGCTGTTCTGTAAAGAAGGCTGTATGACTCTGTGATTAATTAAAGTGACCGAAATTTAATAGAGACAACTTGTCTGTGAGAGGTGGAAGATACAAGGATAAAGGTGCAAGACTCATGCATTCATCATGACAAGTAATGATGAGGTTGGATTTACAAGTAACGAGGTTCAGTTTAAAATTTGCATTATGAGACAAGTAGGGACACAACTTTTCAGCTGTTAAATTGTACAAGAAATTCCAAAGTGGCACAGCATTTTTGCAGCTTACAAAGGTACATTAAATTTTATTGATGCAAAAGATGAGACAAAATTAGAAAACCTAAAAGATTTTAAATCGCTGGCTTTGAAAGCGGACCAAGGCAGGCCAGCAGCACGGTTCAATTCCCGTACCAGCCTCCCCGAACAGGCGCCGGAATGTGGCGACTAGGGGCTTTTCACAGTAACTTCATTTGAAGCCTACTTTTGACAATAGGCGATTTTCATTTCATTTCATTTCATATTTGGGAAAGTTGAGTTCAAAGAGATGTTTGAGGAAAATGGAATCTGAAATGAAAGGGAGAAAAGATATGTAAGGGAAGAGGTTTAGCAGAGTTGTGTGGCTGTGCTTGGGAGATGTTTTGAAATCAGATCTGTCTTGAGAGAAGGTGTGAAAGTTGTGAATTTGAATCAACTATTCAGTCAGCCAGAAAAATATTTATTTTCATAAAGTCAACGGTTTCTGAACCTTCCTTTTGGATTTCCAGAACAGAGTGGAAGGGCTTAAGGGGTCGTGTGGTATACCCTTTTTAAAGTGATAGCAGTTGTTTACCTTGGGTAATTATTACTGGATTTTTATAGTTAAAAATCTATAAGGGGAGATGTCGCGAAATAGATAGTTTACTTGTGTGTTCTGACCAAATATTGTTTGGGGGGAGGTTGTTCTGTAAGACAATTTCAACTGTGTAACAGGAATTTTGTGCGCTTAAGTTTTTTTTCTTGTTGGTAAATCTTTTAATTTTTAAAATCCTAAAAGTCTCACTGGAGTTCTATCTTTTTTGAACAGTAGCTTTCCTCATCATTTTCAAAATGCAAAAAAGGTGTTATGATCAGTAAGGCAGGTGCCGCACGGTGGTGCAGTGGTTAGCACTGCTGCCTACGGCGATGAAGAACGTGGTTCGATCCCAGCCCCGCGTCACTGTCCGTGTGGAGTTTGCACATTCTCCCCGTGTTTGCGTGGGTTTCACCCCCACAACCCAAAGATGTTCAGGGTAGGTGGATTGGCAATGCTAAATTGCCTCTTAATTGGAAAAGAAAAGAATTGGTACTCTAAATTTACTTATTTTTGGTATCTGGCTTGCTCAGCAAAAAACGTTTGCTCTGGTCAAAAAACAGGGAGATCTCTTTAATGAGATGGTTGAGGGGTAAAGCCAAGGAATAGCTTGTGGAGAGGTTAAACCAGTAGGACTTTTAAGAGGCACAAGAGATATAACAAAGTGAGGTTCTTAAAGAAGGAGAGGGTATCAATGGAGTAGAGGGGATATAGTTTGAATAATGAGGGGCATGGCCACTGTGGGTTGATTTGAATATTGCAGGTGATTAAATGAGTAGGGGGCAAGATATCACCACCCCCATGAGCTAAGGTTCAATTGAAGCCAGAAAGTCCAAGCAATTAAGTGGCCAGCAAAACAGAAAATGCTCACCTGGTCTGGCAGCATATGTGGAGGGAGTAACAGAGTTAATGTTTCAAGCTGATGACCTTTCATCTAAACTAATGAAAGGTCACTGACCTGAAACGCTGACTCTTTCTTTCTCTACAGATGTTCCCAGACCCATTGGGTATTTCCAGAATTATCTGTTTGCACTTCAGAATTCCAGCAACTTCATTGTTTTGGTTTTATATTCATGGATGCCAAACCCTTGTTAGTGAGTGAACAGTCATTCTGCGAGAAAATACAGAAAAGCACAATGACTGCTAATCCACTGGGGGAATCCATGTGGCGACGGCAGTGTGACAAAAAGCAGGCTTTAATTGTGGCTGTTACTAAATTTGGAAGAGACTATTTGGTGAAGAGATATATTACACATAATTTAAATAACGCGAAATGATAAACATTTAAACAACACTAATGTAGACAATATGATTTATAAATACCAAGCGAGTCTCTACAGACTCACAAGTGGGGGGTGGGGGGGGTTAGCTTGTGGACTCCACATTGAGCAAAGAGAAAGTTTGCTGATTGTTCAGTAGCTTCTTGGAAGATGTTAAACATGGAGGCTCCATACATGTTAATCAGTGGATAAAAAGAAACCCATTAGACTACTGAGAATTTACAAAGTAAAACATTTAAAGATGTATTCTGAAAATAAAGTGCGTCATAAATAACCATTCATTTGTTTAAAAAGGAAGGATAAATGTGACATAGTTTCTTCTCATGGTTTTTAAAGCCCAGTATTTTCACCTTTTAACCATAAATTGAGTGTAAATTTTGATTCAATGATCTGGAATCGAAATATCTACCTCCCCTCTAGTTACTCATCAATAATAGTTGCTCCATGACAAAGCATATGAACAATCCAGACTATATACTCCAATTCACAAAGCATGATACATAAAGGCAAAATATATAAACAGCAAAGCCTACGTATTTCTTCTTGAAACATTTACTCTAGGTACATTTCAATTTCAAAGTCAAAAAATTGGATTCAACAAATACTTTGCTTCCGTATTATACCGTTAACAGTTATTGTCCAAAAATAAATGATGAGACAGTCTGCCCTTAAGAGAGAACTTAGGTTTTCTAATCCTGGTGTGCTATTTTTCCTTCCTCTTGGGAATACTCTTTTTCCTCCCAACATGGACTAAAAGGCCTTTTCTTGGGCGTTGTAGATAAAAAGGGCACTCCAAAGCGGTTAAGACTGGTATCAAAATAATGAAAATCTCTAAAGCTAGCTGTCTTTCAAATAAACCCTTGCAGTCTCATTTTATTTCTTTTTAAAGCATGCATGCCAAGCATTAGATATCACAGTGTTCAAAAATGCTAATTTGGGATTTTGTCCCTAGAAAAACCGTATTCAGATATTTTACACATCTGCTCAATAATTGGTCAATTGTTTTGCATATTACTGTACCTGAGTCTCTTCTGGGATTACAGGATCATTCACAGTCCCATTAGATGCTAATGGAGTGGGATCGCCAGGGAAAGAGCAGCCCGTCTGATTGGCCAACAAATCAAAAAGGATCAGAGAACCTATGGACAAATTAAAAGTGATGTACATTTCTTAAACAAAATTTTCCTGGAGACACTTTACTTTATTGGAGAGTGAGGAATCGTCCCAAGTATATTTACAAGTATAAATCAATTAAAAATGGCTGATTTTAAGAATAGCTGCATCTACTATTTTGTGCGGCGTGAGGAACAGTGGATTCCTTATAGTCAGAGGTACAGCGTCCCATTTATGTGGGAATTTTTACCTAGTATTGAATTTCATGGTTCAAATGGTTCAGCTTTAATGTCACTCTTGGAATTATCATCCTCTGAACCATTCAACTGGATTATTCTTTCCATACATATTTTGTTCTTTGTTTTGAGATCTGCTAGATTGCAAGTGGAAAACTAAATCCTCTGTTCATTAATATAAATGAGCAACATCAAAACAAACAGAGTGTAAACCAATTCTGTTTTTCCAGATTTACACAACAGGTGTTTGCCTCCTTGGAACTCAGTATGTCAGATAAATAAAAGTTTCCTCAGAAAGATTGCAGCATAATCTTCGTATCCACACAACTGTAAAAGTGTGGCTAGCCTTAAAAAGGATCTCATTAGTTTTTAAAACCATTTAAATAATAACTTAAGTGGTACAAAAGTGAAGCATAAACTGTTGTAGCGCAGTTACTTCAAAAAGCGAACTGAACCAAGACCACTAAATTAACCCGATTGCCTTTTACACCAACAGTCAACGGCTAAGGGTTGCATTTCTCTAGTATTCCCTAATCAATTTCCATTACTCTGCCTCAAAAAGTTCTCTAATAACCTATAATTCATATGAATTATGCAGCAAAACATATAGCACCAAGATGCATTGAACAGCTCGACTCCCAATATAAAGTAGACACATTGGTTGCGTGCAATTTTTTTTAAAGGAAGTATTTACAAAGTGTTGGTCACTATCTGCGAATGAACAAACAAAGCTGCCTGATGATGCAAAGAATCAAGCCAGAAAGTGAGATGAACTTCAAAATTATGGTTAAATGAAAGCATATTTCAAAAGCGTATTCTCAACGATCGAATATGTACTTAACACACAACAAAATAAATTACTCTGACAACATGGCAATAACAAATTACCAGCCTCGTCTTTAAGCCTTTCCTTCATGAAAACATTTCTTCTAAGTAGTGCTTGTGCCCTTTATGATGCACAATATTCGCTGTATTTTTAAAACTGTCACCAATTCAATAAAAAGTAAACAGCAAAGCCTATGTTTCCAAGACCCAAGGAGTAGAGATGTAATCTACCCCTGGGATTTATTAGGTATTTATTAGCAGTGAGGACTGCTGTGGCAATGCCGAGGAACAATTTGATTTGCCTTGAATTCAGATTAATCCATAAATATTGCCGTACTTGCCATTCAAGCCTCTGAACAGAATTTTTTTTTAAAAGCACAAAGAATTCAGCCACAAGAAAGAGACACAGAAAAGTGCCAGGTGATAGGTGCTAAACAACAAAGGGATCAAGTATCTAGACAGGTAAAGTACTCAACTACTTTATTAAAGCATTATTCAAAATATCAATTCTCTTCCTGTTTTGATATTATTCATTGTCCACTCCTCATTCTAAAGCTCTCACTATATCCACCTCAACCAGTTACTCTCTAATCATTTTAAAATTGCACATTCTGGTACCACGGGCATGGTCTGACATTAGGAGCAAGCATCAGCAAAGGTTATCATTTTTACAGTAACTAACAATGTACTGGGAACTTTTCAGCAGTTTTCATTGAAAAGGTGCTGAGGCAAAACACTCTGCCGACGTCAAAAAGAGTACAAACAATAAATGCCGAAATGCCTGATGCACTCTCATACAAAGTGGGACAATTTGTTTGTAATGAAAAAAGATGATGGCATTTCAGCACTTTGTGGAATCTATTTCAGCAACCTGTACATTAATATCACAGAACGGTATCTGGAATTGTACATGGGGAGGGAGGACCACGTGCCCACAGGAGAGAGACAGAGGTGCGTGCCCACAGAAGAGAGAGAGATAGGCGCATGCCCACAGTGAGAGAGAGCGAGACAGTGAGACAGAGACAGCCAGAGGAGCATGCCCACAGCGAGAGGCAGTGAGACAAGAGACAGATAGAGGTGCATGCCCACAGTGAGAGCGCGACACAGAGGCACGACTCCACAGTGAAAGACAGACAGAGATGCGTGCCAACAGGGAGAGAGACAGACAGAGGTGTGCACACAGGGAGAGAGAGAGGCACGTGCGCCGACAGGGTGAGAGAGAGACAGGGTCGCACACCCACAGGGAGAGACAGAAGCGCACGCCCAGAGAGAGAGAGAGAGACAGAGGCCCGCACCCATAGGGAGAGAGAGAGACAGACAGAGGCGAGCGCCCAGAGAGAGAAACAGAGAGAGAGAGTAAGAGAGACAGACAGAGGCGAGCGCCCACAGGGAGAGAGACAGAGGCGCTCGCCCACAGGGAGAGACAAAGGTGCCCGCCCACAGGGAGAGAGAGAGAGGCGCGCGTCCACAAGGAGAGAGAGAAAGGGGCTCACGCTCAGTGAGAGAAACAGAGCCGTGCGCCCACCGTGAGAGACAGAGCCGTGTGCCCACAGTGTGAGAGACAGAGCCGTGTGCCCACAGTGTGAGAAGCAGAGCCATGCGCCCAGTGTGAGAAACAGAGCCGTGCGCCCACAGTGTGAGAAACAGAGCCGTGCGCCCACAGTGTGAGAGACAGAGCCGTGCGCCCACAGTGTAAGACAGAGGCGTGCGCCCACAGTGAGAGAGACAGAGGCAGGCGCACAGAGACAGAGGCAGGCGCACAGAAGACAGAGGCAGGCGCACAGAGCGACAGCGGCAGGCCCACAGAGAGACAGCGGCAGGCCCACAGAGAGACAGCGGCAGGCCCACAGAGAGACAGCGGCAGGCCCACAGAGAGACAGCGGCAGGCCCACAGAGCGACAGCGGCAGGCCCACAGAGAGACAGCGGCAGGCCCACAGAGAGACAGCGGCAGGCCCACAGAGAGACAGCGGCAGGCCCACAGAGAGACAGCGGCAGGCCCACAGAGAGACAGCGGCAGGCCCACAGAGAGACAGCGGCAGGCCCACAGAGAGACAGCGGCAGGCCCACAGAGAGACAGCGGCAGGCCCACAGAGAGACAGCGGCAGGCCCACAGAGAGACAGCGGCAGGCCCACAGAGAGACAGCGGCAGGCCCACAGAGAGACAGCGGCAGGCCCACAGAGAGACAGCGGCTGGCCCGCAGAGAGACAGCGGCTGGCCCGCAGAGAGACAGCGGCTGGCCCGCAGAGAGACAGCGGCTGGCCCACAGAGAGACAGCGGCTGGCCCACAGAGAGACAGCGGCTGGCCCACAGAGAGACAGCGGCTGGCCCACAGAGAGACAGCGGCTGGCCCGCAGAGAGACAGCGGCTGGCCCGCAGAGAGACAGCGGCTGGCCCGCAGAGAGACAGCGGCTGGCCCGCAGAGAGACAGCGGCAGGCCCGCAGAGAGACAGCGGCAGGCCCGCAGAGAGACAGCGGCAGGCCCGCAGAGAGACAGCGGCAGGCCCACAGAGAGACAGAGGCAGGCCCACAGAGAGACAGCGGCAGGCCCACAGAGAGACAGAGGCAGGCGCACAGAGAGACAGACGCAGGCGCACAGAGAGACAGACGCAGGCGCAGAGTGACAGAGGTATGCACAGAGGGACAGAGGTATGCACAGAGGGACAGCGGTATGCACAGAGGGACAGCGGTATGCACAGAGGGACAGCGGTATGCACAGAGGGACAGAGTGTTTCTGAAATAAAGTGTTTGCTTGCAAATTCTTTTGGGATTTTTTTAAAATGAAATTATACTTTTTGTCATTTTCTGATTGAAATAAAAGGTCTCTCAATCACAAAGTGCACTTTAGCTCACAGTCCCAGAATTCTTTTTTTAATAAACGAGAAGCTGTATCCTTTGCAGTTACTTGCTCATCACCTTGGCAGCAATAACAGATTCTTCATTCATAGCGCTGAGGACAGTGATCACTGTCTCAGCCTGCACAGAGACAGAGGCATTCACAGAGATTCACCAGGCATTCACCTAATGAAGGAGCTGCGCTCCGAAAGCTAGTGATTCAAAACAAACCTGTTATACTTCAACCTGGTGTTGTAAGACTTCTTAAATGAAATGAAATGAAAATCGCTTATTGTCACAAGTAGGTTTCAAATGAAGTTACTGTGAAAAGCCCCTAGTCGCCACAGTCCGGCGCCTGTTCGGGGAGGCTGTTACGGGAATTGAATGTGCTGCTGGTCTGCCTTGGTCTGCTTTCAAAGCCAGCGATTTAGCCCTGTGCTAAACAGCCCCTTAGAGAGAGGGACAGAGAGAAAATGACGGGGAGAGGCTAAGTGAAGAAGCAAAAGTGGGCTGAGACGGCTGGTGGGAGTCCCAGAGTAGGGTGCCCTGAGCGATAAAGAGAGGGAGCGACAAGGGGAGGAATCTACGCTAGCCAGACGGGCTGGTGGGGTGCCAGAGTGTGTGGGGCCAGAGAGAGGTTTGACCAGAAGGAGAAGGCAGGGGAGAGGATCAGTGTGGTCACTAGAAAGGACATACATGCATCAGAAAGCGTGAAAGGAGGCGTAGCAAAAATATGAGAGCATAGCAGACTTGGATGCTACAAAACAACTTTTACAAGAGTTCCCGAAAATCCCTTGAAATGCTTGTGCATTTCAGGCACTTCCAGAATTCATAAGCTACAACACTGGCGGCCTTTCCCAAAATGTAATCATATAAATAAAAATACCCACAAGCAGTGGCAGTGTTTCAAAACATCCTGTCTCTTAGACGCCCCAAAGTCTCCCCCAAGGTTTTCCAGTTCTCACACCCACCTCAAAAAATGATCCCACGCGAGACAGCATAATTTTTCTGATGAGAAACATAGTAGTGACATGAGCTTCTATTTTGTGCTCCAAAGCAGCTGGGAGAATTGTCATAATAACTGACTAGTCATTCAAATATTAGCACTTATTACCAAGACTGTGTCCCGTCAGGGAAACTCCTCCTTTGAAATTAGGGTTTCGACTCAAGAAGAGAGCATATAGTCGATTGATTTCTGCAACCACTTTATCCACAATCATCTGACAGTATGCAGGGCTGTTGTAGAAGAAGATGTCCAACAGTGTCTCATTGGTAAAGTGACGCAAGCGGCCTATACTTGGTAATGTGATTCTCTTCATACGTCTGATATAACAGGAAAATAAGTCAATTGAAGCCTCATGGGAAAAGGGTAATATTCCATAATATAGCTCTGAATCAATGAAAATACCAAGTCAAAACTGAAACCAGAACAAAGATTTACAGTATATTCAAATTATGATCTAAATTATTTTACATAGAATTATATTGACTTTTCAGTACAGAAGTAAACCATTTGACAAATATTTATGCTCTACTGCATCTTACTTCATTAATACAATCTTCTACTCATTTATTCAAGTATTTGTCCAAAATCTTTTAAAGGTCCATATTTGTTTACATTTGTTTATATACGTCTTGAGTTTTGGTTTTATTCCTTTTTGCTGTGGGCACGGTTTGGTACTATTCTTTAAGATGAGGGAGGTGGGGATTTGTTGGGGTATGTGGGGCCAGGTTAATGAGGAGGAGGTTGGGAGGGGGGGGGGGGGGGGGTGCTGGCAGGGGTCATTGCACTAGCAAGTGAAGGTTGGCTAGTGAACTGGAGTGTGGAGGGCTGCGGTCGTTGGGAGTCTGGTCGAACAAGTTTTGATTGGCCTGAGAGGTGTGAAAGGTGGGGAGCGGGGATTGATACTGGGTGCGGTGTTTGTCAGAGGAGGACTTGAGGGCGGTTCGATGGTAACAAAAGGTTGGGGCGGGCCTGACCAGAGAGGCAGGGCCCGGGGTAGTGGTGATGGCGGATAGGAGGGGCGGCAGGCGGATAGGAGGGGCGGCAGGCGGTCAGAATAGTGACTTGGAACGTGAGGGGGTTAGGGTGACTGGTGAAGAGATCAAGACTTTTGTGCACTTGAAGAGTTTAAAAGCTGATGTTGTGATGCTGCAGGAGACCCATTTGAGGGTGAAGGATCAGGTGAGGCTTAGGAAGGGTTGGGTGAGTCAGGTTTTTCATTCGGGGTTCAGATAATGATTTGGGGACTGTGTCTTTCAGGTAAAATTAAGGGGGTGACCGGTTCTGAAATCTACCTGGCAGCAAGCCAAAGTGGTTTGATGGTTAGAGATTAAAGGCGGCAATATGTTTGTCCAAGTGGGGGGAAGAGGGGAGAGAACAATGGGAAAACGGGAGGTGGGGGGTGGGAGAAGTCCCCCCGACCAGGCTGATTACATGGAACGTCAGAGGGTTGAATGGGCCAGTCAAGAGGGCTCGCGTGTTCGCGCATTTGAGGGGGCTAAAGGCGGACGTGGCAATGCGACAAGAGACACACCTAAAAAGGTTATAGACCTGATGAGATTGAGAAAGGGGTGGGTTGGACAAGTTGGCCACTCAGGGCTGGACTCAAAGACCAGGGTGTAGCGATCTTGATCAATAAACGAGTGGCATTCGAGGCAGGGGGAATCGTGTCAGACAAGGTGGGTAGGTATATAATGGTGAGTGGGAAGCTGGAGGGGGTGCGGGTGGTACTTGTGAACATATGTGTTCCGAATTGGGACGATGTGGAATTTATCAGGCGGGTGCTAGGTAAGATCCCAGACTTAGAGTCACATAACCTGATTATGGGAGGAGATTTTAACACAGTCATTGATCCAGAATTAGACCGGTCAAAATTCAGGACAGGGAGGAGGCCTGTTGTGGCAAAGGAATTGAAGGGGTTTATGGAACAGATGGGGGGAGTAGACCCATGGAGGGTTGCACGGCCAAGGGTGAAGGAGTTTTCTTTTTTCTCCCATGTCCACAAGGTATACTCTCACATTGACTTTTTTGTTTTGAGCAGGGCGCTAATACCGGGGGTGGTGGATACGGAGTACAAATAACAAAGAACAAAGAAAAGTACACCACAGGAACAGGCCCTTCGGCCCTCCAAGCCTGTGCCGACCATGCTGCCCGTCAACACTGAAATCTTAGAGTGCTCGGCAATCGCAGTGTCGGATGATGCCCCACATTGGTGGATCTACGGGTTAGGAGGGAGAGAGGGCAACGCCCGCTGTGGAGACTGGATGTGGGGTTGCTCGCCGACAAAGCGATCTGTGGGCGGGTGAACAAGTCCACTCAGAACTACCTGGAAACAAATGATACGGGGGAGTCTCTACAGCGACGGTTTGGGAAGCTTTGAAGTCAGTGGTCAGAGGGAATTAATCTCAATACGGGCCCACAGAGAAAAGGTGGAACGGGCTGAGAGGGATAGGTTAGTGGAGGAGTTACTCCAGGTGGACAGGAGATACTCGGAGGCCCCGGACGCTGGGCTACTGAGGGAGCAGTGGAGGTTACAGGCGGAGTTTGGACTGTTGACTACAGGGAAAGCGGTGGAACAGTTGAGGAAGGCAAGGGGGGCGATTTATGAGTATGGGGAAAAAGGCAAGCAAAATGTTAGCGCACCAGCTCAGAAAAAGGGAGGCGGCCAGGGAGACAGGGTGAGTAAAGAGTAGAGGTGGGAATACTGTCCTGGACCCAGTGGGGGTGAATGAGGTGTTTAAGGACTTTTACAGTAAATTATATGAGTCGGAACCCCTGGCTGGGGTGGAGGGGATGAAGCAGTTTTTGGATCAGTTGAGGTTTCAGAGGGTAGATGAGGACCTGGTGGAATGGCTGGGAGCCCAGATTGATGGGCTGGAGGGCATGCAGTTGGGCAAGGCCCCGGGGCCTGATGGCTACCCAGTGGAATTCTATAAGAAATTTTCAGAGATATTGAGCCCACTGCTGGTGAGGACACTTAATGAAGCAAGAGAGAAGGGAGTCCTCCCCCCAACAATGTTGTAGGCCTCGATTTCATTGATCCTGAAACGGGAGAGGGATCCGGAGCAATGCGGGTCATACAGACCAATTTCTCTACTGAATGTGGATGCCAAACTGCTGGCTAAGATACTGGCCACAAGGATAGAGGATTGTGTCCCTGGGGTGATAGGGGAAGACCAGACGGGATTTCTAAAGGGCAGGCAACTCAAAGCCAATGTTCGAAGGCTTTTAAATGTTATTATGATGCCCTCAGGAGAGGAGGTGAAAGTGGTGGTAGCGATGGATGTGGAGAAGGCTTTTAATCGGGTGGAGTGGAATTACCTGTGGGTTGCACTGGGAAGGTTTGGGCTTGGTGAGGGCTTCATTGACTGGGTGCGGTTGCTCTATCAGGCACCAGTAGCGAGTGTGCGTACGAACCGGCTGAGGTCGGAGTATTTTAAATCTGGCCATAGAGCCATTGGCCATGGTGTTAAGAGCCTCTAGGAACTGGAAAGGGGGGGGGGGGGGGGGGGGGGGGGGGGTAGTGGAGCACCGGGTCTCGCTGTACGGGGATGGGGGAAGTAATGCGAATCCTGGGGGAATGCGGGTCATACAGACCAATTTCTCTACTGAATGTGGATGCCAAACTGCTGGCTAAGATACTGGCCACAAGGCAACCGCACCCAGTCAATGAAGCCCTCACCAAGCCCAAACCTTCCCAGTGCAACCCACAGGTAATTCCACTCCACCCGATTAAAAGCCTTCTCCACATCCATCGCTACCACCACTTTCACCTCCTCTCCTGAGGGCATCATAATAACATTTAAAAGCCTTCGAACATTGGCTTTGAGTTGCCTGCCCTTTAGAAATCCCGTCTGGTCTTCCCCTATCACCCCAGGGACACAATCCTCTATCCTTGTGGCCAGTATCTTAGCCAGCAGTTTGGCATCCACATTCAGTAGAGAAATTGGTCTGTATGACCCGCATTCCCCCAGGATTCGCATTACTTCCCCCATCCCCGTACAGCGAGACCCGGTGCTCCACTACCCCCCCCCTTTCCAGTTCCTAGAGGCTCTTAACACCATGGCCAATGGCTCTATGGCCAGAAGTAATGCGAATCCTGGGGGAATTTGGCAATTTTTCAGGGTATAAATTGAACACGTGGAAAAGCGAGGACTTTAAGAGATGGGACATGCTCCCGCTTTCACTGGCAGGAGGGCACAGACCATGAAAATGACGGTCCTCCCCAGATTTCTGTTCGTCTTTCAGTGCCTCCCCATCTTCATCCCAAGAGCCTTTTTCAAGTGGGTGAATAAGGTTATTTTGGGCTGTGTGTGGGCAGGTAAAACCACTGCAAGTGAAGAAAGTGTTGCTGGAGAACGATCGGGGGAGGGTGGGTTGGCGCTGCCGAACGTCTGCAATTACTACTGGGCGGCTAATATAGGCATGATTTGGAAGTGGGTAGTGGGGGAGGGGTCTGTATGGGAGCAGATGGAGGTGGCGTCATGCAAAGACACAAGTTTGGGAGCACTGATAACGACACCACTTCCGTTCTCGCCGGCCCGATACTCCACAAGTTCGGTGGTGGTGGCGGCTCTGAGAATCTGCGGGCAGTGGAGGTGATATAAGAGAGTGGAGGGAGCATCGGTTTGGATCCAGATTTATAATAATCATCAGTTTGTACAGGGTAGGCTGGATGGAGGGTTGCAGAGATGGCAAAGGGCAGGAATTAGAAGGACGGGGGATCTATTTATAGATGGGAGCTTCCCCAGCTTGAAAGCCTTGGCGGATGAATTTGAATTGCCAGCAGGGAACGGGTATAGGTATTTGCAGGTGCGAGACCTCTTGAGAAAGCAGGCTTGGGCCTTCCTGCTACTGCCGCCACAGGGGATACAGGACACAGTTGTCTCCAGTACCTGGGTGGGAGAGGAGAAGGAATCAGATATTTACCAGGAGCTTTGAGAGGTGGAGGAAACCCCGGTGGAGGAGCTTAAGGGCAAGTGGGAGGACGAGCTAGGAGGAGAGAAAGAAGCGGGTCTGTGGGCGGATGCCCTAAGCAGGGTTAATACATCCTCATCATGTGCCAGGCTTAGCCTGATACAATTCACGGTAGTCCACCGGGCACACATGTCTGTGGCCAGGATGAGCAAGTTTTTCGGGATAGAGGACAGGTGTGCGAGGTGCGCGGGAAGCCCAGCAAACCATGTCCACATGTTTTGAGCATGCCCGAAGCTTAGAGGGTTCTGGCAGGGTTTCGCTAAGGCAATGTCCACAGTACTCAAAACACGGGTGGTGCCAAGTCCGGAGGTGCCAATCTTTGGAGTGTCAGAAGAGCCGGGAGTTCAGGGGGTGAAAGATGCCGACGTTTTGGCCTTTGCCTCCCTGGTAGCCCAGAGACGGATCTTATTAATGTGGAGTGACTCGAAGCCCTCGAGTGTAGAGACCTGGTTAGTGACATGGCTGGGTTTCTCAGTCTTGAGAAAATAAAGTTCGCCGTAAGAGGGCCAATGGTAGGGTTCACCCGGAGGTGGCAGTCATTCATCGTCTTTCTCGGGGAAATTTAAAATGTCAGCAGAAGCAGAAAGAGGGCCGGATTGTTGTTTCATGGTTGGGGTGTGTGACGATTGGGATGGGGGGGGGGGGGGGAGGGGGAGGGGGGGGGAATGTTTATTGTACCATGTTCATGGCATTGTTATTGCTATTATTATAAAAGCTTGCAAATACCCGAATAAAAACATTTTATTAAAAAAAAGAAATTAAAGGCGGACAAAATTGCTTTACTGGGAATAAGGTACAAGGTATGCTGACCGTGGATAGAGTACCCAAAGTGCGGGAAACGTGTTGAGAATGTTGGGTTGCAAGCAGTTGCGCTTTAAACTATCCATTTGTTTCCAAGATTTTGAAAAACAGCATTTCCCTCTGGATACAAGACTGTACAATTCATATTGCTATGGAGATTGGCTTTGAGTGGGGAAGGATTTCTAAGTTAACTCTAAGTTAGTCTACCAGGATACAAAAGAGAAAGAGAACCTACAGGCAGCAAGATGCTGTGGTTCACCACACAGGAATGCAGGTGGGAACTCGCGCTTGGATCAAAAAGAGGAACTCACCTAGCTTGAGCTACAGAAAGAATCGCCAGGAAAAAACCTCATTGTGAAAGACAGTTCTAAGATTAAAAGTTCTCAGGCTCAGAAAGGAAAAGAACAGAAGTAAACCCTCAGGAGCTAAGAATTACCTTGGACTGGTTCTGGGAGAACTTTTTCAAACAGTGTACAAATATAAACATAGTGCAAAGGTCGTCTTCCTCCCTCACAGGTCCCAACTTTCTTACACACTCATCTAAGCTAACCCCCCCCCCCATGGTGATTAATTTTCTCGAAAGAAGTCGACGAACGGCTGCCTCCTCCGGGCGAACCCTGATATTGACCCTCTCAGGGCGAACTTGATTTTCTCGAGACAGAGAAAGCTAGCCATATCAGTGAGCCAGGTCTCTGACTTCAGGGGCTTGGAGTCCCTCCAAGCTAATAGTATCTGTCTCCGGGCTACCAGTGAGGCAAAGGCCAAAACATCTACCTCGTTCTCCTCCTGGTCTCCCGGATCCTCTGACACTCAGAAAATCGCCGCCTCTGGACCCGGTGCCACCCTTGTTTTTAACACCTTGGACATGACACCCGCAAACCCCTGCCAGAATCCCCTAAGCTTTGGGCATGCCCAGAACATATGGTTTGCTGGTCCTCCAGCACACCTTGCACACCTGTCTTCTATCCCAAAGAACCTGCTCATCCAGGCCCAGTGAACGACCTTAAATTGTATCAGGCTGAGCCTGGCGCATGATCTGGACGCATCGACTCTACTCAACGCATCCACCCAGAGACCATCCTCTATCTCTCCTCCTAACTCCTCTTCGCACTGGTGTTTCAACTCCTCGGTCTGCATTTCCTCTGACCCCATGAGTTCTTTATAGATGTCCGAAACCCTCCCTTCTCCCACCCATACTTTGAAAACTACTCTGTCCTGTATCCCCCTTGGTGGTAGGAGCAGGAAGGTTGAGACCTGCCTGCGGAGGAATTCCCACGCCTGCAGGTACATAAACTTATTCCCTCCCGTCAATTCAAATTTCTCCTCCAACTCCATCAGGCTGGGAAAGCTCCACTCTATGAACAGATCTCCCATCCTTGGATCCCTGCTCTTTGCTGTCTCCAAAACCCTCCATCCGGCCTCCCCGGGGCAAACCTGGTTCTGGGAGATTTGAGTGTCTACATTAAGGATAGTGTAAAATAAATCTGTGAAATGTATTTTCGGTTTTGTGAAAAGGGAATGTTCTATTTTGTGCATTACACAAGTTGCCTACAAATATAGTGTTTAATTAATAATTTTTATGATTTATGTTACAGTAAAAGCCTTAAAACGGGAGATTTTTATCATGTCATCCTTTCAGCATCAACTGGAAGATCAAATGTTTTTTCATGTTGTTGGTGAGAACAAGAATAATCGTTTTTTGACATGTTAATTGACAAATAAACATTGATCAGGGTGCTGGGGGTAATTCCAGTGCTTTTCTTGAAAAGAGTGCCATGGAATATTTTACATCCGCTGGGCTTTGGCTTAATGTCTCATCTGAAAGATGACACCCCTGAATATGCATTACTCCTCTCCTTCAGGACTGCACTGGACTACTGAATTTTTGTCAAGTGGGATTTCAACCCACAATATTCCCATTCGGAGGAGCGCTACCAAAGGAATGAGGGTTTACACAAATAGGACGTGAAGTAACACTGCACTGGAACCATTGAGACCTTTTTCACATTGTGAACAACTCTTGTAAACATTCACAAACATTAGAAATGCCTGTGTAGACAGCTGAAATAAATAAAATTCTTAAGTGATTCATAAACTACAAGTGACTAGATGCACTAGAATGAGGTTAAAAGGTTTAAATATAAAGGAGCCAAGTTGTTTGACAGTCACTGAAACTTCGCATGATAGCAGAAATGTACAAGCTTTGTTCTCTTGGATGCTGAGCCTTATAAGTCAATGATATTCAAGTTTAGAAGGGTAGGCATTTCTACGAACTCACTCGGGACCCACTGACATTCAAGATGCGAGTTATCAAATTTTAGGGCATTATGAAACTGCCCTCCAGATTAAATGAGTGCTATAATAACTTTAAGATTTGAGTTTTCGTGACTGACCACATTGAATGAGGGAAGAAAACCAATATATAAATAATTTTCTCTAATCACTATTTTATATTTAAATCTTTCATTGGATTGGTCTTTGATCTGAAAATTTTAAAGCTATAAACAGATAGGCGGCATGTAGCACAGTGGTTAGCACTGTTGCTTTACAGCACAGGGCCTCGGGTTCGATTCCCCACTTTGGTCACGACGGAGTCGGCACGTTTTCCCCATGTCTGCTTGGGTTTCCTCCGGGTGCTCCGGTTTCCTCCCACAGCCCAAAGATGTGCAGTTAAGGTGGATTGGGCACTCTTGAATTCTCCCTGAACAGGTGCCGGAGTGTGGCGACTAGGGGCTTTTCAGAGGTTTTGTTGCAGTGTTAATCTAGGCCTACTTGTGACACTAATAAAGATTATTTTTCGATAAACTTTGCTTTAGATGCTGAACATGCTACATTATAATAAAGATGCTCTCGTACAGATTTTGCATGGTGTAGTTCAGTTTGTGGTAACAGCTTTAAAATTCAATTTAGACACAAACATTTTTTCCTAACAGAAAAGGGAAAACATACCTGTCTACTCCAGTAGCATCTCCATGAAGAGCACTGTGCCAATGCACAGGAAGGAATTCAACCCTTGTGATTTTTTTCTCATCTACTGCTTTCTTAAAGTGCGTGTGCAGTAATTTCAGTGAAACATTTCTGAAGTCATCAACTGCAAAGCAGAGTTCACCATTGTCTATTAATATTTGCATCAACATTCTGCAATTAGCCTCAGGAAAGAACCATTCTAATGAAAAATCTTTTAAGGACAAGGTAATTATATTTTACCACAAAAAAATGAGATTGGGCATGGGAGAGAAAAAAAGGTGTGATTCATGGTTACAATGAGATTACATCTAACATCAAAGTATTTATTCAATGTTGTACAGGAATGCACAATTCTTTGATACAAATAATTCTCCTCAGAACCCCGTATTACAACATGGCAGAGGCCATACAGCCCATTGTGCCCATGTTCCCTCAAATGCCCATCCAAATTCCTTTTGAAATCATTGATCATTTTTGCTTCCATCACCTTTGTTGGCAGTGAGGTCCATCCAAGTCATTTACCACTCGCTGCATAAAAGGTTATTTCTCACAATGTCAACCCTCCTACCGAATTCCTAGCCTAAAACCAGAAATCTCTGTTACTTAGTCCTTGTAGCATCAGCTAATGGGAACAAGTTTTGTGTACCTTATAAAAGCAAATTACTGCAGATGCTGGAATCTGAAACAAAATCGGAAAATACAGGACAATCTCAGCAGGTCTGACAGCATCTGTGGAGAGAAAAGGGAGCTAACATTTCAAGTCTGGATGACTCTGTCAAAGCTTTGATAAAGAGCCATCCAGACTCAAAACGTTAGCTCCCTTTTCTCTCCACAGATGCTGTCAGACTTGCTGAGCTTGTCCAGTATTTTCTGTTTTTGTTTGTGCAAGTATCTTTTTTTATATAAATTTAGAGTACCCAATTCATTTTTTCCAATTAAGGGGAAATTTATCGTGGCCAATCCACCTATCCTACACATCTTTGGGTTGTGGGGGCGAAACCCACGCAAACACAGGGAGGATGTGCAAACTCCACACGGAAAGTAACCCAGAGCCGGGATCGAACCTGGGACCTCGGTGCCATGAGGCAGCAGTGCTAACCATTGCACCATGGTGCTGCCCTGTGCACCTTAGCTAAGCTTGTTCAAAAAAGGTTATACGGATAGCTCCAGCACAGTCAAGTCAGTTTAACATTGGTAATGGGCAAGCTTCTAGAAACAATTAGTAGTCATATGGAAAAATATGGGTTGATTAGGAAGAGCCAGCACAGACTTTTAAGGGGATGTCATGTTTAACTAACTTGGGAGCTTTTTTGAGGAGGTAACAGAAAGTGTCAGTGCGGGTACTGTTGTTGCTCTGGTAGACTTGGACTTTCAGAAGGTGTCTGATTCAGTGCCACACAGCAGACATGTGAGAGAAGTTATAGAGTCATAGAGATCTACAGCACAGAAAAGTCCCTTCAGCCCATCGTGTCTGCACTGTTCAAAATCAACGACCTAACTATTCTCATCCCATTTTCCAGCACTTGGCCCATAGCCTTGTATGCCTTGATATCACAAATGCACATCTAAATACTTCTTAAATATTATTAAACTTTCTGCCACCATCACCCTTTCAGGCAGTGAGTTCCAGACTCCGACCACATCCCCTCTGAACCATCCTGCCCCTTACCTTAAATCTATGTTCCCTGGTCTCTGATCTCCCCCACCAAGGGGAAAGGATTCTCCCTGTCTACTCTATCTATACCCCTCATAGATCATGGAATAAAAGAGACAGTAGCAATGTGGCTGAATAATAGGAAGCAGAGAGTAATGCTCATTGGATACTTTTCGGGCTGGGGGGAGGTTCGCAGTGATGTTCCCCAGGGGTTGATCTTCCTGATATATATTAATGACCTTGGTGTGCAGGGCAAGTTTCAACAGTTGTGGAAAATACAAAACTATTTGAAGTATTGTGAACTGTGAAGAAGGCAGTGAAATATTGTGTACATTCCTGGGTGCCACACCATAGGTAGGATGTAAATGTATTGGAGAGAGTTGAAAAGGTTTACAAGTATAGTTCCAAGAAAGAGAAATTTCCGTTACGAGGATAGATTGGAGAGATTGGAACTGTTTTCCTTGGGGAGAAGGCGGAGAGAAGATTTGATAGGGATGTGAAAATTACGATGAGGCTTAACACAGTAAATCGGGAGAAACTGGTCTACCTTGTAAAAGGATCAAGAACAAGAAGGCATAGATTTCAGGTGATTTGCAAAAGAAGCAAATGTGAGGTGAGAATAAACTTGTTCACACAACGAGTGGTTCGGGTCTGGAATGCACTGCCTGGGAGTGTGGTGGAGGCAGGTTCAATGAAGGCATTCAAAAGGGCATTAGATGATAACTAGAATAGAAAAAATATGCATGGTATGGGAAAAGGCAGGGGAATGGCACTAAGATGCTCGTTTGGAGAGCTGGTGCAGACACGATGGACTAAATGGCCTCCTCTGTGCTGTAATAATTGTGATAATCTTGTACATCACTAACAAATCACTCCTCAATCTCTTTTGCTCCAAGAAGAACTCTATATTCTCCAACCTACTCCTGGTAGCTCAAGTCTTTCACCATTAAGCTTTAAAGTTTGAGAAAACCGACCTCTAAAAATAGATCAAAACTGGCATCTGCACTCAAATGCTTACAAGTGGCCATGTGCTTTACTGGAATGTAGAATACATTCATATAATTCAACAAATTTTCTTTTCAATAAAGCACTCAGCCACAATAGAGACAGAGAGAGAGAGAGATAGTTAGATAGATAGATAGTTAGTTAGATTGGTTCGAGACAATGTAAAAATAAATGACAAAACTTAGTCATTTCATTATGAACTAAAACAAATTTCAAATTATGATTTGGGCTGATAAAGCACTTTAGACTCCCCATAGTACTTTATAGTCAACAGATCAATTTATTAAGCTCGGTCAGACCAGGTGGTTAGTCAGACCAGGTACATCACAATCCCATGAGCAGCAAATGAATGAATGATCAGTCAAATAATCTCTTTTTGCTGCGGTTGGTAGAGGGAGAATGTTGACCAGGACACTGTTCTGCTTCTAAAATAGTGGAATGGGATATGTTAAATCCATCTAAATTGATAGGTGGGGTCTCCGTTTAATATCTCACCCAAAAGATTAAACTTGTTTCAATGCAGCATTCTCTTGATACTGCAATCAGATGCAATCTCAGGTTATGTATAACAATGTTTAAACCCATGAGCCTTTGACTCAGAGGCAAGAGTATGAGCCTACTTGACACTTTATCACTGAAAATATTTTTGATACTCAACAAATTGCCCAGCTTTAACAAAACTTGCTTAAATACAATTAATTACATCTTCTCTCAAAATTTTCATCTGTTCTGCCAATGGGAATTTACAATTATTTTTGTGATGAAATGTTCATATGATGCTATCTTCTATGTCACACTGCCACCAAATGGCTAAATATAATATTGCTGTAATGTTTAGGTTGATGTTGGAGAGTTTTGTACATTGAAAAATTAAATGGTAAGCAAATAATATGGGAAGTTGAAACTCTAACATAACAAGTGCAACTTCAGAAAAGAAAAAAATAAGACTGATGCTAATTGTGATAAACAGAAACATTCTGTATGTTTGATGGACATAAGTAAAGCTGTACAATGTCCAGTAAATGGAGTTTGTGGTGCAACATTGTGAAGTAGAGAATAAAATGAAGGTTTAATAGTCTGCTGACCAAAATCAAATCGGGAGACTCTTTGGGGAAGGAGCAATTAGGATGCAATTTCAGAATCACCCCAGTGGGAGAAAAGGGCTGCCCTTTATTATTAAGATGAGAACAATTGCCATGATCATTGCAATATTAATTACCATATAAGTCTCCACAGTGATAGAGCAATGTTAAAAGCTTAATTTAATAGTGATATATATTGTGCAACTTCAAATATTAAAAACTGCTGTAAGCTCTGTGACGAACGTAAGAAATTGTCATATTTTATATTTCTTTGCGGTAATGTTATTAAAACCTGGATTAAGATGCATACAGGCAGTATGGCTGCAAGAACAGGGATTAAGATTTGTTAAAGTGAGGTAATCATTGATTTGTAGGTGAAATGTTCTGCTAATAGATCTTGAGAACCATTTACTTTGTTTGAAGGATCCTTGTGGTGTAGATAATTTATGATTGGTTCTGGTGAAACAAATCAAGGGACATTTTGAAAGAAGAGTGAGAAGAATGCCTTATGCTTTCGGTACAGGTGATACAGTTAATTGGAGGAGCCAGGTCTGTCTGAAGAAACAGTAGGTCTGAGAACTCTAGTCTGAACAGAGGTGTTTCAGTTTGGTCCTGAAAATTTCTCTCTCCAAAGATTCTGCACAGAGAAAAATAAAACCATGGTTGTTAACTTCATTCATAAGTGATATTTTCTATATATATTGGTTTGCTTAACTGGAATATAGTGGCAGACTTAGGTGGAAAGTTAAGGTTTCTTCTTTTAATCAAGAACTGTTTTAATTGTTAACTGTAAAGCTATTTTTTTGTTGCTAACGTTGTTAATTCTGTGATTAAATTACATTTGTTTTACCATAAAAAATACCTATGGCCAGTGTTATCACTTCTGTGGTGCAATAACATTTGCTTACAGTCTACAAATTAAAAATTGTTGGGCTCTTGTCAGAGATCCTAACAGTATAAATCTGATTAACCTAAAAGTAAAACTTCGTTCCGAAGAGTACGATGCCTGACAAACTTTTTTTTTTTAAAAAAAGGGCAGAATAGATTTCAATTAATAAACCTGAAATCTAAGCATTGGAATCATGGCCCTATACATAGATGAGGAATGAAGATTGGAGAAAAGATTTTCAATAAATTTTTTTGTGTCCTCCCTCCATTAGTTGCAGAGACACATGGATACTGGGGCTCTAAATATTTAAAAAACATTCTCCCCATCCCTGAACTATTTTTTGCACTTATCTGTTGAAATATCCTTTTAACTGGTTAAATCTCACAAAACAGCAAACTATTTCTGCAACTCGAAGGTTAAAATGGCAATGGACTGCGAGTTCCATGACTACACACGGTTTATATTGTCTGCAGACTCTCTGTAAATAATGTAAAAGAATCAATGACAAATTTGCAAAATATCAGGAAGAAAAACTAAACCATCCAAGACCTACCACATTCAACAATGCTTCTGAAACGTAGGTCACATACAGGTCCAATTCCATGTGCCATGAACACCAGATGATTAACCGGTGGCAGCTCACCTAGGCCAATAAAAATAAATTGCTGACCAAATAGAAATTTTAACCTTTATCAACATTGTGAGAAATTTTTCAAAACTTTCATATAAAAAGTACGACTCAAAAAGGTAGTGATAGCTGGTGCAAGATCTCAAATATTTCTTCAATACAGAGAAACTTTTACTGGTTAAAAAGTCAATTTTTAGGGAATCAGCAACAACAAAAGATCTCTGAGCAATGAGATGGCTGCAGGCAGGTCATCATTGTGTGTGTTTAGTCTGAAGAAAACACTGGGGAAGTCAGTCATTAGCTTTACGATGTACCAAAAAACACTTTGCAAAGCTTTTCTTTGGCACTGGAAGTTCAAATGTATTTATTCATACCAAATGTTTTTAAACTGTTGCCATTCACTCATAGAGATATGGATTTATGATCAGGCTCATACCTTCAGGAATCTCGTCATGGTCATCATCAATCCCACGTTTGACCACTCTGGGCCTAGTCTGTCCATCCGGTGTTGTTCCCCATTCATCTGGTTGTGAGGAAGCCTGAAACTGAACTATGACCTAGAAGCAAGCGTATCATCTTGAATTATACCTTTTTTAAAAATATATAATTATTGGGAAAGCTGGTAAGCATAAAAACAAGGTTTAAAATAGAATCCGTATAAACAAGTGGAAGTTAAAACAATTAGGAAACACAATACACTTTTCATAATAGCACAGCTCAATATTTCTTCGCTCCTGAAAATAGTGCCTTAAATGTTGTCGTAGGATAATAGCTGGGGCCTTGGACCAGTTAAAATCCCACCATGGCATGTTGTGACATTTAACTAATTCCAGATCGATTTCACGTAAATATTTTTGTATTTGCATGTACTTATTCTACATTGGTGTTCACGACTTCTGGTGGCAACCCCGATTAATGGGCACTTTGTTTGTAAAAAGTGCAAAAAAAGTGGAGGGAGTTGGTTTTGCTTCAGTGGAATGTCAGCAAGTTGCAACACCTGGCAAAGTCGAGTAAAGTCTTGGCACAGGGGGTGGAGAATCCACATGGCACAGTAACCGAGAGCATGGCAGAGTTGGGAGTGTTGTCATCACCTACCCCACTGCTTGTGGAGCAATTAATGGAATTCATCAAGGGGGAGTTTAGGCACCATCAGCAAGAAATGCAAGATGACTGGTCCAAGGTGATTGAGAGAGCAGTAGCCCCTCTCCATGGGACTTTGGAACAGATGGAGAAGCGTTTAGAGTTGCAAGGTGCGATGATCTGAGAGGTGGAAAGGACGGTATCTGATCACAGCGACCAGATCGTTTCACTGGAGGCTGAAGTGGCGATGTTGGAAGAGGCCTGTAAGGTGTTGACAGCGAAGGTGGACAATTAGGAGAATCGGTGCAGGTGGCAGAACCTAAGAATCATAGGACTGCTGGAGGGGTTGGAGGGAAAGAGTGCCATGGACTACGTGGAGGATGTTCGCGAAGCTGGTCAAGGAGAGGGCCTGAGAGAATGCCCCAGTGGTGGATTGGGCCCATCAGTTGCTGCGATAGAGGCCAAGAGCTGGGGAGCTGCCTTAAGCGGTGATCATTTGGATGCACAAGTTTCAGGAAAAGGAGGGGATTGAGGTGGGAGGGGAATTGGATCTGGATCATTGGGGACGACCTCGCCAAACAGCGGGTGGGGTTTTAACAGAGCCGCGGCAACGCTCTTTCGGAGCATGGGCTGGTTTAGGGTTTTGCACCCAGGCACTAGGTGACTTCCAAGGGCAATAATTGGGGGAGGGCTAATGGTGGGAGCGTTTTTGTCTTGAGAAGCATATATTGTTTTTTGCACATGTTGGTCTTGTTTTTGGTTGACGAGATTCCGGGTTTTGGGTTTCTTTCTCCTGTTGGATCGGGGAGAGAGAGTGAGAGAATGAGAGTGAGAAGAGAGAGAGAGAGAGAGAGAGAGAGAGAGAGAGAGAGAGAGAGAGAGAGAGAGAGAGAGAGAGAGAGAGAGAGAGAATAGCAGGTGGCAGGGGGAAGCAGATATTCCCGCTGAAAGCCCAGGGGAGGAGGTGCTAATTTGGGAGCCTTGTCATTTAAGCTGGCCAAAATAAGGTTTCAGTATCTGGGAATTCAAGTAGCCCATGACAGGGCCACGATGCACAAGTGGAACTTGGCCAATTTGGTAGAGGGGGTGGAAGGCGATTTGAAGACGCAAGATACCCTGCCACTGTCCCTTCGCAGGGATGGTGCAGACCATAAAGATGAACATTCTACCTAGGTTTCTATTTGTTTTTCAGTCCCTTCCAATATGGATCTGGAGGTTTTTTTTGGTGGGGAGAGGCTGGTGCTCTCAACCCTGCTGCATTACTATTGGGTAGCAAATGTGGAGAAGGTGCGGCGGTGGTGGGGGGCCAGGGTCAGAGTGAATGGAGGTGGAAGAAGCCTCCTGTGTGGGGTGTGCTTAAGAGCACTGTCAATGGCACCCATCCCATTCTCCCCGAGTAGGTATACTAGTAATCCGGTTGCGGTGCCGTCCCTCAAGATATGGAATCAGCTGACGCGGAACCTTGGAGTATGGGGTATGTCGGCATTGGCCCCAATATGCGGAAATTATAGGTTCATATCTGTGGAGATAGACGTGACGTACAGGAGCTGGCTTAGGGAAGGGGTAGAGTGGGTAAGAGATCTGTTCATAGAAGGGAGGTTTGTGATGCTGGAAGAATTGCAGGGCAAATTCCAGTTGCCGAGGAGGGGTGAATTTAGGTACATGTAGGTATGGGATTTTATAATGTAAGGAGCTCCCCTCGTTTCCTCAGCCAAAGTATACTCTACTGGTTAAGTTGCTAACTCAGAATGAACTGGAGGTTTTGGTCTTGCCTGAAGTTGGGGGGATTCTGGGCATCGATTTCCAAGGCAGTTGGTGATTGTGGAGGTGAGGATGGTGCTGTGCCTATTGGAGGCGATTTTCAGTGTTTTGGAGGTGGGTAAGGAGGCCAATGTTGTGGCCTTCGCAACTCAAGATTTCCCGGCGGTGAATCCTACTGGGATGGAGTTCGGCGGCACTGCCGAAGGTGTCAGCGCGGTTGGGGACTTGACAACGTTCTTACAATAGGAGAAGATTAAGTTCGCTCTTAGAGGGTCGAAAGAAGGACTTTATGTAAGATGGAGGCTCTTTTTGTCTCTATTCAAGGATCTGTTTGTTGCCAGCAGGTAGGGGTGTGGGGTTAGTTTGGGGTGGGTGGGGGGGTTGTTGTGTCAGTTAAAGGGAGAAAAAGGGGAAAATGACAGACTGTTTCTAACTTGTTTGTATCTTTTGTTGATTGTTTGATTTATTGCTCATGTTTGGAATAAAATTTGATTTTAAAAAATAAATGTGTTCATATTTATGATGGAAGTGGTCTATCGAAATCATAGAACATAGAACATTACAGCGCAGTACAGGCCCTTCAGCCCTCGATGTTGCGCCGACCTGTGAAACCACTCTGAAGCCCATTTACACTATTCTATTATCATCCATATGTCTATCCAATGACCATTTGAATGCCCTTAGTGTTGGCGAGTCCACTACTGTTGCAGGCAGGGCATTCCACGCCCTTACGACTCTCTGAGTAAAGAACCTACCTCTGACGCCTGTCTTAAATCTATCTCCCCTCAATTTAAAGCTATGTCCCCTCGTGCTAGACATCACCATCCGAGGAAAAAGGCTCTCACTGTCCACCCTATCCAATCCTCTGATCATCTTGTATGCCTCTCTCTAACGAAAACAGCCTCAAGTCCCTCAGCCTTTCCTCGTAAGATCTTCCCTCCATACCAGGCAACATTCTGGTAAATCTCCAATGGACCCTTTCCAATGCTTCCACATCCTTCCTATAATGCGGTGACCAGAATTGCACGCAATACTCTGCAACTACTGTGTACTTAATTGCCATTCTAACAGTGGACATAGAAATATTTGATGGGAACTTAGACAGAATGAATCTGCAACAACAAAGGTGATCAACTACTAAACCTAGTCATTTGTGGGTTAGTCCCAGGTGAAAATAAGCAATCACAAAAATCAATCTGAGATCCTTAAGGGAAGGGACCCTTTACCTACACTATTTAGAGTTGACTACAGTTCCATACAACATAGATGGTTCTTAAAGTTCTGTTAAAGGGCCAAAACAAGCCACCTAGTGGCTATAATAATCTTATGAGGAGGCCCATCAACCTATCAGGGAAACTATAAATGGGCAATTAAGTCAGCATTGGTAATAATAATAATCTTTATTGTCCCAAGTAAGCTTCAATTAACACTGCAATGAAGTTATTGTGAAAATCCCCTAGCCACACTACGGTGCCTGTTTGGGTACACAGAGGGAGAATTCAGAATGTCCAATTCACCCAACAAGAACATCTTTTTGGGACTTGTGAGAGGAAACCGGAGTACACGGAGGAAACCCACGCTGACACGGGGAGAACGTGCAGACTCCACACAGACAGTGACCCAAGCGGGAATCGAATCCGGGACCATGTCGCTGTGAAGCAGCAGCGCTAACCACTGTGCAACCATGCCGCCCTAGATCACCTATATCCCGGGAACAGTGCTCCTAAACATTGGACCCCAGCCAGAGACTGTTTTTTATTTGTGTCTTGATTTTTATGTTATGACACCCTCGGCGAGCGTGTCAATTCCAGCCCCCCTCGACCCAAAGTCGCAACTAGAACATACAGTGCAGAAGGAGGCTATTCGGCCCATCGAGTCTGCACCGACCCACTTAAGCCCTCATTTCCACCCTATCCCCCAATCACCCCTCCCAACCTTTTTTGGACACTAAGGGCAATTTATCATGGCCAATCCACCTAACTGGCACGTCTTTGGACTGTGGGAGAAAACCGGAGCAGTCGGAGGAAACCCACACAGACACAGGGAGAACATGCAGACTCTGCACAGTGTCCCAGTGGGGAATCGAACCTGGGACCCTGCCGCTGTGAAGCCACAGTGCTAACCACTTGTGCTACCGTGCTGCCCCTAACTGTCAGTGAATCACCTCCCGACGTTTCAGGAAGGCAGACAGCATTCTCAGAGACCCCTCGCACCCAGGTTTGCCTTCTTCCAGACCCTTCCATTAGGCAGAAGATACAGAAGGCTGGAGACCCGTCCATCCAGATTTAGGAACAGCTTCTTCCCCACAGTTACCAGACTCCTCAACGACTGTCCCCCGGACTGATCTGTTCCCTATAAGACATTATTGACAACGCTCTGTGCTGCTCTTGCTTATGTCGTATTTGCTTTGGTATTTTGCCCTTGTTCCATACTGTAACTAATTACTTATTTGTCAATGTACTGTGTACTTTTCCGCATTCACTGTAACTACACATGGTTGTTTTTATGTAGAGTGTACCTTTGGATTATGCATAACAATGGTTTCCCCACTAGAGAACTCGAGCCTTTTATGCCACTGGTTGGTAGTTACAGTCTTTTTATATTCTCCCTGAAAAAGAGAAATAAATTAAGCCAGGCTGCCAACATATCCAATCTGCTTTCCTTAACAAATCAAAATTATTTTAAAATTAAACTGAACATTTTTAATTCGTTCTAGGCTTTATCTACCAGGGTTTGCCAAGTGCATTTATTCCAATGACGAATGCAACAACCGTAAATAGCAGATTTGCAAATTACTTTTGAATGTCATTTATGTTATTGACACTTGGAAGATTGATACTTCCCAGCAAGGAAAATAAAATTAGACAGAAAGGAATTCATTGAATAAAACAATTAATGTGAGCAACTGACTTTTGCTTAAAAGGGTGATCTTATTGAATGACGGCGCAGGTTCAAGGGGCTGACTGGCCTACTCCTGCTTCTAATTCATAGGTTTGTATGTCCTCGAGTGAAATAGCTTTACATAAAATAAATTTTTTATCAGTGACACAATAATTTGATAAAGGAGTACACATTAGTGCAGATACAGAAAGGATTTCTGAAATAGTGAAGCAACATAAACTGTATACAAATGACGAACAAGGATTATAGAATGGTAGAATTTACAGTGCAAGAGGAGGTCATTCGGCACATCGGGTCTGCACTGGCTCTTGACAGGAGCACCCAAGCCCACGCCTCCACCCTGTCCCTGTAACCCAGTAACCCCAGCTAACCTTTTTGGACACTAAGGGCCATCAATCCACCTAACCTGCACATCTTTGGACTGTGGGAGGAAACCGGAGCACCCGGAGGAAACCCACGCAGGGAGAAGGTGCAGACGCCGCACAGATGGTGACCCAAGCTGCGAATCGAACCTAGGACCCTGGAGCTGTAAAGCAACTATGCTAACCACTGTGCTACTGTGCTGCACCTGCCAAATTCCACTCTTGTAGGAAATCTTTTGACTACTTCAGTATCCAATCAGTCAGAACAATGGAATAGTGCAACATTAGTGGAATGCACACAAGGATCCACAACTTCTGCAGAAAGACTGTGAGTTTGTTTCAGGCAGATTTCGACATTTGTTAAATATAAGTAATGGGTAGTGGAGTTAAAGAAGTGCCGACACATGAAATGCTATCAAGAGTATCGGCCTTCCAATTTTTGACTTTGCTCGTAATAAAATACAAACCAATAGCTGACAAAACCAGGTGGGAGCAAATACATTTTGTAAGGCCCCTTCGGTTGATTCCCCTTTTCCCCTTTCTTTATTTTCGCTGTTATCATTTTGATTCATGTGAGCAGGTGAAATGAGGAATTCAAAAGTTACAGCATAGAACACTCTTCTAGCTTTAGGACAGCAGAACTCAGACTTTTTGGCACCTGAGAGATAGGTGGGGCTCGACTCGATTGGTTGACTGGTCTCCAATTAATTGGCCAAAAGGCCGTATTTAGCCGGTAACAGGGGGTGATTGGGTCTTGCCCGAGTGATTTTCAGAGACCTAAGGAAAGCAGAGTTGGAGACCTGGACACTCGGTGAAAAGGGCCTGCTCCCTTGTGCTTTCACCAGAACAGGTATTTCTGAAACTGCAGAGACCTGAATGGATCTACAGTGAAACCATTACAGACTGGAAACAAATCTCGAACCGAAAGAAAGTCTTGAAGGACGGCGTGCTATAAACAACCATCTGAAACAAAGACGCATATCTTTTCATTTTATATCCCTCTTCTGTGTGTGTGCATATATATACATATGTGTAAATATATATATTTTAAATATATATATATATGCACACATATATATATATATATATATATGTGTGTGTGTGTATATATATATATATATATATATATATATAGAGAGAGAGAGAGAGGCAAGTTTAAGTGGGGGGGGGGTTAGGAATTAGATTATAGTTAATTTGCTGCATATTTATTAATAGTTACTGCCATTAATAAACATTTACAAACCTGGTGACTGTAGTTATTGGCAGCTTAGGGCCAACGGCTTTGGGTGGTTTTTCTATGAATTATTTATTGATTTCAATCGTGTTAACATTCCGGGTCAATTGGGGCTGGAACTGACAACGCACTAGCCCAGGGAGTCATAATTTATTGTCAGGTTTAAAAAGAATGTGAATAAAATGATAACAGCAAAAATAAAGAAAGGGGAATCAACAGAAGGGCCCTTACAAAATGTATTTGCTCCCACCTGGTTTTGCCAGCTATTGGTTTTTATTTTATTATGAGCAAAGTCAAAAATTGGAAGGTCGATACTCTTGATTGCATTTCATGTGTGGGCACTTAGTCCACTGCCCATTACTTGTATTTAACAAGTGTCGCAATCTGTCTGAAACAATCTCACAGGTTCAGCCAACAGAACAATTTTGCAAAGAAATACAATACTCAATGCAAAAATAAGCAAGACTGTCTTCATAAAATTCTATCACTAAAATAATTAATATGCATCTTTAGCACTGTACATGATGTGGGCAATTGAAGGTGCCCTCTGGGTGAATACTGCTCACTTTCTGGGCCAAGTAAGGAAAATGGCTGCATGCATCACATCATAACTGCAATATGAAAATTGGTAACTCCAGGGTTTAGCCCCAATTTTAAGTTTAGCAGGCAGGAGGTAATTATTGGAATTAATTTTAAAATCAGTATATTCAGTCTTGGATTCGATAAAATACCTTAGTTATTTTATCAAGAATTCACAGCTTGATTCGCTCTGGCAGATTTACAACATAAATGCTATCAAAGTATGTCATCAGTAACTATGTCACTTAAGTGCAAAATATATTTTCATCAAGCATGGACAAGGTAAAGATTTGATTTTTAAAAATCAACTGGCAGGTTTCTCATGACAACGGCATATTGGAAAGGAAACTGGGAAGGTTCACATGACCGTCCCTGTCAAACACTGTTGGTTTTTTTTTAAATGCAGGATAACCATGTGCAAACCGGCATCAGATTTGCTACTGTCATTGCCATTTTGGTTACTTTACAGGAAGGCCAGCCTTTAGCAGTAGGAGCAATCCATGCAAACTTCCTGCATGATCCTGTATAGGTCATCCAAGTGTTCCCACAGGATTTCAGGCTGTCCTAAAATACATAGATTGAATCACTGGGAAAGTACAGTGGAATCATTTGGATACCCTCGAGATTGGGTGATCTACATTTCCTTTCATTGGGACAGCTGTAGATTGCCCTATAGTAAGCTCCTAGGATAAAGGGGAGTTGCAGCTTAAGGCATGAATGTTACAACCCATGTCAACGTAACTAGAGTAAGTACAAAGCCATGTTGATTTTTTTTTGTTTTACTCTTTGGTCCAAGACACTTGCAGTGTTTTGTAAATTATTGACTCAGAACTGCTGGCAGGTGCTAAACTTTTTCATTTCATTTTAAACAACAGCAGAGTATAGCTCTCTGGGATACTGTACCTCCAACTTCTCGCTGAATTCCTCAGAGTAAGGAATAAACCTGCTGTCCATGTCCCCCTTGTAAAACCACGTGCAGCGTCTCACTTCAGATGGTTCCTCGTCCCAGTACACAGCATGCCGTGTACGATCGTACAACTGAATGTCATAGCGGCCTCCATCAGTGGACACAATCACATTTTCTGGATCTGGTTGGACTGAAAGTTTTAAATCACAAATAGTTACCTTAGAGTTTGTACTAAAAATTGTCAACAAATGCAAAAGAAGTACTATTAATAACAGTTACACAATTGCGAAAAAGTATCTTTTGTATGAAAAAAAGGCAGGTGACAAAGCTGGTTAGATGGCATTTACCCTGTGCCTGCAAACATTTCAAGGCTATAAAAATAATCTGGATAACGATCAAAACAAAACCGAAAATAAGAATTCCACATTGTCATTTGTAGCCACGTAAAATGGCTACGTTCCGATTAATCTGGCCAAAATCCAGTTTAAAATGGCTAACCCGAAAGACTGCTGGAAAAAGCAGCTAACAAGACACAAGCAGGCAGCTGCAGACAGTATTGCATATTCGTCTCTGGGGAAGTTAGCCCAGATCGATACTCAGGGCTATCAACAGCCCATCAACCCAGGTATTTGCAGTTGCATTCAGGACTGTTTGCAGCCCATCTATTCAGACATCCAGTTAAATCGGCTATCCCCGGGAACAATTGCAACATATTAGCAATTGAATACTGGGCCAGACCTGTCGGCGCCTGCAGTAGCCGAAACAAAGACAGGTGAACGACCACCCCCCGATCGAGGAATCGCCTCACCATTGGACACATCGACCCCAGGGATTGGGGACAAATCCAATCACTTGGGACTCAGGGTCAAGGGCCACCCCGGGAGGCGGGAAGCCCCTGGGCCCTATAAAAGTGAGGGGCCAAGTTCAGATCTCTCTTTCTCTCCTCTTCGCCTGCTCGAGACCTTCGCAAGAACAGCAACCGGCAACAGTAAGTTTGAATCCAGCGATCGCTATCCGGTAAAGACACCTAGCCACCGACCTGTAGCAGCCTTTTGAATCCCGTGGGCCAGATCTGATTGGACAAGCCATTCGTTTCCCTGACCTGGTGGGCTCTTCCTAAGTTAAGTATTGGCCAGTAGTGATAGGTTTATTATATAGAAAGTAGCATTAGGGTATTAATATTGCTTGTTGTATATAATAAATGACCTTTGTTTTAATCCTTACTAAGCGGTGTGCTGTATTATTAATTATAACCTGAACTTGAACCACGTGGCGGTATCATAAAGATACCTGGCGACTCGTGAGCAAAGGTGATGTAATCAGAGCCAATAGACTAAGGCTAAAAAGAGCAACACATTATTTTCAAAATTCTTGGGCCTGTCATTTTGGTCATGTTTGTTGGTTGAATGTCTTTTTTTTTTCCTTCTCAATGGTTAGCTTTTAATTTATTTCTTCCCTTCTAACTAGTGAATAATAATGAAGGAAAACAAACTACAAAAAACTTGATGTGCAAATACCTCAAAAATGTTGCATTTTCAACCTTAGAAAGTATTAGAAAGGTGCTTAAAGAAGGTAAGTAGTGTGAAAAAGATAAATCCAGAAAGTTACTTCAAGCTAAATTGAATGATTAAGGAAACGTGACATTGTTTAAAAGGAGTAAAACTGAAATTTAGAAACATAATTTTATCCACATGGAATGGACTTTTAGATAAGTGTAATAATGGACCCTGGATTGAGAACCAACTAGATATTGCAAGCAGATTTAAGATAGTTGGTTCCCATGATTTCCCAGATAACTCAACTGAAGTGGGCCAAATCACTTTGCTTTTCCTCAATTATCTTGTAATGAGAAGCTGAAAAAAGCAGACTTCCTTTAATTTCCCAGCATGAACATTTAGGTATGCGACACTTGCCTGGTTAAGATAATGTTACACATTGGTGCAAGATGGCTTCCCTCACTGCCTTATCTTTCCTTTACACAGTAACACAAGGCAGCTCAACATTTGAAGCAGCTCAATGACGAACAGGTGAGATTGGAATTCAAAATTTAGATTTTCCATTTGGTAGTTCAGCACTTAGTTTTTTTTTAATTCTCTCCCGTATGCATTTTATTCTATTTATCAGTTGTGCTTATATCATGGGGAAACTCGTCACATCCCTCGGACTTCCCCATTGTTAACTATAAATGAACTGTAATGAATACAATAAAAATTAAATTACAAAGACAATATGCTGTGACAGCAGTCAACACAGACTATGACAAGGGACTAATCTGCAAGTTTGTGCTGACTGACATTGTTAGCAAGCAGCAAAACATGACTTTGTTCTAGTCCACATGGGTCGCAAATCAAAGGCATTGTGTATACATTCAATAAATACAAACACTGGCTACGATGGTCAAAAAAAGCATTTTTGTACTCAACAGGTTCATGCTGCAGCTCTAGGAGAGTAAAACTGGAGTCTATTTTTGGTATTTTTCAGCAACTACCACCATCCAAACAGAAGCCTTGAGACTTTGCTTCACAATTCTTAAAGTTTTATCATCCTGGAACTGGATGTGTCCAAAACGCATTGTTTTGGAGAATTAGACTTTTAGCTAGTTCAATATCAATCCATTCTCACACTAAATGCTTCAAACATTAGACTGGTAGCATATTCAAAGCTTCATTGAAAAATATTACTAGCGATTTTACAAGCTATTTGAGAATACTAGATTGAATTGTATCATAAATACACATTGTTTCTACACTTTTCAGTTTTTAAACATGTATTTTTTCTTCCCTAATTAATAATTCTAAAGAATGATCTTTAAATTCCATTATAGTGTAAAATCCTGACAGCTTGGTGGAAAAATGTGCCTGATAACGTATTAAACCATCAAAAAAGTCCCAGATCTGATAATCTAGTCTGTGCTTATTTATCTCATTTAACTAAAATTAGCCAGTCTGGCAATAAGAATGGATAAGTTAAATGTAATTTTCCTGTTCCAAATTGCAATTCACCTCCATCAGTAGCTATTGAGCACAGCAAAGTTTGACTTCACTGTTATGGCTACCACAGTTATATACACTACTAACACCAGCCAGTTACTATCACACGTACATGGCTACCGACATGAAACACAAAGCTAACCATGATCAGTTAACTTCATGAGGACAGAGTTAAGAAATGTTAAAATGGCCAAACTACTGAAAATATTTAATTTGTGGTATGGTTACAAATGACTCATTTGTTGTACATCTACAGTTTGTCGAGGAAAAAAAACTACAGGAAACAAAAGATTCCAAAACCATTCCACATGATTTATTTCAATAGAAATTCAGGGTGAAACTCTTGCAGCAGATACAAAACGTTAGGACGACTGCACATCGGTTTTAATGCAAATGAATAATTTTCTGCAGTAAAGAAAAATTAAAATCAACACATAAAAGCAATTCAATCATGCTGGACCTGATTGAGACCGCTCAACCTCATTCGTAACAGAATGCAACTTGATACTGGGCAATAATGGAAATGTGCAAGAGTCACAAAGGACATAAGCTACTGGAGTGAAGTTACCTTTAGTCAGAGAAAAACATATTGGATACACAACAACCTTATAATCAGACAAATAGGTTTTTTTTTCTACTCACTGGAGTTGAAAATATCCTCCAGCTCTGCTGTATCCAGAAAGCTGAATGGCATCCAGATTGGTTTACCTTCCACCAGCTTACAGTAGAACCAGTGGGGTCGCACAGATTCGTAGAAGTTATACGGCAAATTCAGTAAAGGCTGTATTGCTGTGGATATAGGTTGAGAAGGAGGAGGTGGTAACATAGTCTGCCCTACAGTTGCCTGAAATGAGAGGGTATAATCGATCAATACTTTTGAGAGGACTTTGTACAAGCACAATTAAAACATTATTCTCATCAGAAAATAATAGCTAACCTGGGAGATGAGGGGCAATAAATTATATCAGAATTAATTTGGAACTATAGTTATCCATTTAGCACTGAAGGGGTTAAACATTTCTATATCACACAAGCTTTTAGCTGAAATTGCAAGCTGTAAGGAAAACACTCCAAGGACACATCCTGCTGGTGATTGGGGCCCAGGAAAAGGAATCACAGATGGTCATTATCAAGGATGGCAATAAACAATGTGGGATCTTTCCACCATTTGTACTGGTGTTAGGAAAGAAGACAAAATTATACAGAATCGTTATTGCAGTAGGCATTTTCACCTTGGGAAATAGATTATAAGTCAGACAAGCAGATGATTGATACCCACATTCTTGATAATGGAGAGCTGGTGATGTTAGGGGACAGCATGTACGTGTCTTTGCACCGATTGGATATCATAATTCAGTATTCACTTGTTGCAATCTGTTATTTGTTCTCCTATACTATGTATGATGTAAACCTAATCGAGACATGAGTTAACAAGCAATAAATGAGCAGTATATGATAATTTCTTGTTACCAAATCTCAAAAGTACATCTGTCTTGAGTCAGGACTTTTTGGCATACCAGTTTGGAATGTCGTTCACTCAGTTACAGCCAGTAAAAACGGCCTTGTTCATAACTCCAAGAGTCTTCACCTGGTCTCTCATGAATGTGAGGGGAGGTGGTGACACTAGACTAGTAACCAGGGTAATGCTCTGGGGACCCAGATTCGAATCCTGCCACTGCAGATGAAATTTTAATTCAATAAATAGGAAAAAAATAAAAAAATCTGTAATTAAAAAGTCTACTTATGACCATGGAACCATTGTCAATTGACGTAAAGACCCATCTGGTTCACTAACGTCCTTTAGGGAAGGAAATCTGCCGCCATTACCTGGTCTGGCCGGCATGTGACTCCAGATCCACAGCAATGTGGTTGACTCTTAACTGCCCCCCCAAGGGCAGTTAGGGAAGGGTAATAAATGCTGGCCCAGCCTGCGATGCCCACGTCCCACGAACACATTTTAAAAAGTACACTATAATCGAATAGCTGCATAATTCCCTTCAACATCAGGCAAAATTAATGATTCAGATTCAAGAATGAAAGTTCCGATAAGCAATAAAGCTATAGCGTATGATCTATCGGCCTCGATGTACCGACTCAGGACATGACGAGGCTGGTTGATCTCGCGATTTTTATGATGCTGGCTATGCATCGTGACATCTAATGAGATCCTGCAAGGCGTCGCAATCTAATTTGCATATTGAAGTGAGCAGTTTGTCTCGCTTGAATATGTCTGAGTTAGCCAAGGTGTGGGACCTAACGTCCTCACCTCGGAGACCACAACTACAAATGGGACCAGGCATACTGGCACTTGGGGGAGAGGGTTGTCTCCCAGGAAATCAGGGCCCCCCCTGGTGGTCGGGCTCTGGGTGGAACCCTGGCACTGCCAATGCCACCCAGGTGGCACCTTGCCCATGCCGGGGATCAAACATGGGGTTTCCCTGCCCTTATGAGTTGAGGTGCGGGGGGTCCCTGAGGACCTCCAATTGGTAAGTTTGGGGGCGGTGGGTCCGTTGGCCACAGTGGAGGGTTCAGAGATCGGGGCACCATTCCTTTTCCTGCACTTATGGGTTGAGCTCGTTAGTGCAGGAAATTAGTCTAAGTGCAGCCTCGGTGAGGCATTCCTTGCCAAAGCTCACAAAAGAAGCAGAGTCCCGCTTGATAGTGGGGGTCGTACTCGCTGCTGCAAGCACCGGAAAACACCCCGTTAAACATGCCAAAAGCGGGGCTCGGTTTATTTTCCGTTAAATTGGAAGTATTTATCCCTTGACACTCGAGGCGACCAGGGAGAAATGTGAGGTAAAAGCAAATTACTGCGGATGCTGGAATCTGAAACCAAAAAGAAAATGCTGGAAAATCTCAGCAGGTCTGGCAGCATCTGTAGGGAGAGAAAAGAGCTAACGTTTCAAGTCCAGATGACCCTTTGAGAAATGTGAGGTACTGGGAATCGATATGAAGTTAACTGTGGACACTGGGAAATGATCAGTAGATTGGAAACACGCAAATGTGACAGCGTGGCTACCTTTGGGCAAGAAACAGTACATTAAGAAAAATTGTAAACTGTATAAAATGTCTGTGGAATTTGTAACTGCTTTTAAGGTTGCTTGAAAATATCTTTTAAGCGTTTCCCGTAACAAAATAACACAAATGCAAAAAATAGATTGTGTATCTGAGCTGACAGTTTTTTGAATTTCAGATTTGAAGGTTAAAGTTTTGTGCTTCACTTTGTGCATTAATTCTATTAAGCTCAGCAGGAGTCACTGCCAACTTAAGCGGGGTAATTCCACTCTAGAGTTGGGACAGGCAGTTAAAGGAGTCAGGTTTTGACAAAACATTAACACTGGAGTCAGGCTAGAAGTTATTAACTGTGAAGAATGAAGTCAGGAAGACAGGAGATGGTGGGGAGAAGAATTTCTGTTCTGGTACTCTATGAAAGTGTAAACAAGATCATTTTGTGCATGTCAACAATCTTTAGTACTACGCCAATCACCATTTTCATGAGTGAGCGTACACAGCGGTCATTAGAAGTGAAGGAACAGCGGTTGGCCAATTAGCTCCTAGAGCTGTGGTGGACAGCTTGCAGCCTGGGGGCCACATGTGGCTCATCTGGGTTGTGACTGCAGCCCACGAGACATTTTGTTGACCATTGCCCAGGCACAGGGTTGCCACATTCCTCTAATTTCTGTCTGTGTAGTTTTTTCCTCCTGGTATGACTGAAGTGATATGCACATAAAGCCAGGGCAAGTGCACACTGATTGCGCACAACATTGACTTGAAAGCCCTGTCCTCCCTTGTGTCCAAAATGTAAATATTTATTTTGCTTCTCCGTTTGAAGGTAATGATGGTTCTATTAACCTCTAAATGACTCTTTATATAACTTGTTATGAAATACTCAATGTTTTTAATCTTATTCATGGGGTCATGGTTAGTGAACAAACCTGATTTCAAACTTGCGGCCCGCTAAGGTGAAGGAGGGCCACTCATGCGACCCACTAAACTAGGTTGCCCATCACTACTATGCCATTCAGTGAGATCATTAGAATGAACACAGCCAAATCTGACCTATGAGCCCTACATGTGGTTGCAACACGCATCAATGGCCTATATGGTGCAGAAAGAATTATGCTGAAGCGCAGTGTTTATTGTTACTAAAGAGTAAATCAGACAGCCATTTCAGAGTCTGTACATGTGCATTTAAAATGGAAATCAGGGGGCAGCATGGTGGTGCATTGGTTAGCACTGGGACTGCGGCGCTGAGGACCTGGGTTCAAATCCGGGCCCTGGGTCACTGTCCATGTGGAGTTTGCACATTCTCCCCGTGTCTGCATGGGTTTCACCAACACAACCCAAAGGTGTGCAGGTTAGGTGGATTGGCTGCGCCAAATTGCCCCTTAATTGGATTTTTTTTTTTTTTAATTGTGTACTCTAAAAAATTTTTTAAATGTAAAAAAAAAAAATGGAAATCAGGAAGTTCATGTTCAAGTTGCTCTGCTTGCCATTGGTTTTACTGTACCAGTAGTGTGTCAAGAGTACCATCATTCCAAAACTGGGAGGGGTCAAGGGAGTGACGGGAGTGGCTGGGGTCAGCAGGAGTCAGCTGACTTACGGGAGTGCAATGGGGGGAGCAATGCAGCGAGGGGGGACCTAGCTGGGGGGGGCGGAAATTGGGTTGCTGCTGGAATGGCCAAGGGGGAGCTGGAGTCGGTAGAGGAGGCCGGGGCGAGGGTCTGCCGCTGTGGGGAACGGGTCGTGCGGGGGGCATGGGCACATGGCTGGCCTAGGATGGGATATGGCTAGAAGGCAGGGGAGGCAGGTGGGAAGCTCCCTGATCCGGCTGATAACCTGGGGACTGAACGAGCAGGTGGTGTTGGAGGAGGTCGCCGGCGGCCAAGGTGCTGAGGGGGCTCATGGACCAGATGGGAGGGGTGGACCCATGGAGGTTTGCGAGGCCAGGGGCCAGGGAATTCTCATTCTTCTCCCATGTCCACAAGGCCTATTCCCGGATTGACTTCTTTGTTATGAGTAGGGCTGATTCAGAGAGTGGACGATACTAAGTACTCGGCGATAGCCATTTCCAATCACGCTCTGCATTGGGTAGACCTCAAGCTGGGGGAGGAGAGGGACCAGCGCCCATTGTGGTGCTTAGAGGTGGGGTTGCTGGTGGACGAGGAGGTGAGCGGGCGGATCAGAGAGTGCATAGTGAGGTACCTGGAGGCTAATGACAATGGGGAGGTCCAAGTGCGGGTGGTCTGGGAGGCGCTGAAGGTGGTGGTCAGGGGAGAGCTGATCTCCATTAGGGCTCCTAAGGAGAGGAGGGAGAAGAGAGAGAGGGAGAGGCTGGTGGGGGAGATGGTGAGGGTGGACAGGAGGTACGCGGAGGGCCCGGGGATGGATTGCTTAGGGAGCGGCGTAGCCTCCAGGCCGAATTCGATCTGTTGACCACCAGGAAGGCGGAGGCGCAGTGGAGGAAGGCGCAGGGGGTGGTATATGAATATGGAGAAAAGACGAGCCGGATGCTGGCGCACCAGCTTTGGAAGTGAGAGGCAGCTAGGGAGATCGGTGGAGTTAAGGAAGGGGGAGGGAACATGGTGCGAAGTGGGGTGGGTATGAATGGGGTCTTCAGGGACTTCTATCGGTCCGAGCCCCCACTGGAGGGAGGGAGGGTGGGCCGCTTTCTGGACCGGTTGAGATTCCCGAGGGTGGAGGAGGGGCAGGTGACGGGGCTGGGGGAGTTGGTTGGGTTGGTCAAAGGGATAGGAAGCATGCAGGCGGGGAAGGCACCGGGCCAGATGGGTTCCCGGTCGAATTTTATAAGAAGTATGAGGACCTGCTGGGCCCTCTGTGGTAAGGATCTTTAAAGAGGCAAGGGAAGGAGTGGCTTTGCCCCTGACGATGTCTCGGTCGCTGATCTCCTTGATCCTCAAGCGGGACAAGGATCCCCTACAATGTGGGTCATACAGGCCGATCTCACTCCTAAATGTAGATGCAAAGTTGTTGGCGCAGATTTTAGCCACGAGGATAGAGGACTGTGTGCCGCAGGTCACTCACGAGGATCAGACGGGGTTCGTGAAAGGGAGACAGCTGAATACGAATGTACGGAGGCTCTTGAATGTTATAATGATGCTGGCGGTGGAAGGGGAGGCGGAGATAGTGGTGGCGATGGATGCAGAGAAGGCCTTTGATAGGATAGAGTGGGGGTACCTGTGGGAGGTGCTGAAAAGGTTCGGGTTTGGGGAGGGGTTTGTCAGGTGGGTTAAGCTGCTGTATGAGGCTCCAGTGGCGAGTGTGGCCACGAACAGAAGGAGGTCAGAGTATTTTCGGTCGCACCGGGGGACGAAGCAGATGTGTCCCCTGCCCCCCCTGCTCTTTGCGCTGGCGATTGAGCCCCCAGCCATGGCATTGACGAATTGGAGGGGAATGGTGCGGGGTGGGGAGGAACATAGGGTGTCGCTCTATGCTGATGATTTGCTGTTATACGTGGCGGACCCGGTGGGGGGAATGCCGGAGGTGATTAGGATTCTCAGGGAGTTTGAGGATTTCTCTGGGTACAAGCTCCATATGGGGAAGAGCGAGTTGTTCGTTGTTCACCCAGGGGACCAGGAGAGGGGGGATTGGTGAGCTCCCACTAAAAAGGGCGGAGAGGAGTTTCAGGTCCCTGGGGGTCCAGGTGGCTAGGAGTTGGGGGGGCCCTGCATAAGTTTAACTTCACGAGACTGGTGGAGCAAATGGAGGAGGAGTTTAAGAGGTGGGACGTGCTGCCACTCTCCCTGGCGGGTAGTGTGCAGTCAGTTAAAATGACGGTGCTCCTGAGATTTTTGTTCCTGTTCCAGTGCCTCCCCATCCTGATCCCCAAGGCCTTCTTCAAGTGGGCTAATAGGAGCAGTATAGGGTTTGTGTGGTCGCAGAAGACCCCGACGGTGAGAAAGGTGTTCCTGGAGCGGTGCAGGGATAGGGGGGTTGGCGCTGCCTAACCTCTGTGGGTATTATTGGGCCGCCAACGTGGCGATGGTGCGTAAGTGGGTGACGGAGGGGCATGGAAGAGGCTGGAGTGGCGTGGGCACGAGCCTGGAGGCGCTGGTGACGGCTCCGCTGCCGCTTCCTCCAACGAGGTATACCACAAGCCCGGTGGTGGCGGCTACCCTCAGAATTTGGGGGCAATGGAGACGTCACAGGGAGAGGTGGGGGCCTCGGTGTGGTCCCCGATTCGGGGGAACCACTGGTTTGTCCCGGGGAGGATGGACGGAGCTCACATGACTGGGGCAAGGATAAGTCAGTTCTTTGGGTGCGAGGACAGGTGGGTTAGGTGCTCAGGGAGCCCAGCAAACCACACCCATATGTTCTGGGCGTGCCCAGCGCTGGAGGACTTTTGGAAGGGTGTAGCGAGGACGGTGTCGAGGGTGGTAGGTTCCAAGGTCAAACTGGGCTGGGGGCTCGCAATCTTTGGGGTTGCAGGGGAGCCAGGAGTGCAGTTGGCGAAAGAGGCCGGTATTCTGCCCTTTGCGTCCCTGGTAGCCCGGCGAAGGATTCTTCTTCAGTGGAAGGATGCGAGGCCCCCAAGCGTGGAATCCTAGATCAACGATGCGGCGGGGTTTATTAAATTGGAGAGGGTGAAATTTGCCTTAAGAGGATCGGTGCAAGGGTTCTTCAGCCGGTGGCAACCATTCCTAGACTTCCTGGCAGAGGGTTAGATGATGGTCAGCAGCAGCAACCCTGGGGGGGGGGGGGGGGGGGGGGGGGGGTGTTGGTTTGTTTTTCTTGAGTGGGCGTGTATATTTGCTTTTGTGTTGATGAAGGCTGTTAATTTATTATTTATGTATATGGGGGGGGGGGGGGGGTGTTCTTTTCTTTCTGTATTTTGTTGTTGGTATTGTATGAAAATTTGAATAAAACTTTTTTTTTTTTTAAAAAAGAGTACCATCATTCAAATACATGAAATAGTGTGACACTGTAGTACTTATGTGATAATGATTAAATATGCCACAAAAGGTTAGAGCTTCTCCACAAGTGCAAATTAATTTTAAGTAAGATGGCAAGTATTAATTACTGCTGAGCAACCTCTCCAGCATTGACTATCTACTTTTATAAGTGTGGACTAGGACTCTCATTCTTTCAGATTTTAATTATTACTGGAATTTTAAAGTTACACAATGTGAATATATTTTCAACCACTTTGTTCATTTCTCTCTCTCAAACCCATCTTTCTTCCCCCCACTATTTTGCTTTCTTTATTGATTTTATATTGAATTTAATATACTAAATACAAGCTCTGGTCTAAAATCGCACGGTCTGACCTCAGGTTCTTCAAACTTATTAGGTAAAGAGTCATATCATTATGTGCCCTTTTCAACAAGTCTCAGATCCCCCTGCAGAGGGGAATTTGATGTGATAAATGTTAAAAATTTAGCACTAAAGAGATTACGATCACATGACAGTAGCGCTATCTTGTGTGTATTAAATTTTAGACAAGGCACTTAAACCAACACCCTGTAAACAAATAAAAATAATTTGACATTTAGTGATCGTTCACACCTACTGTTACTGCATAATATATTCATAGAATCATAGAATTCACAGTACAGGAAGCCAGCCCTTGGAAAGAGCACCCTACCTAAGCCCACGCTTCCACCCTATCCCCGTAATCCCACCTAACCTTTTTGGACATTAAGGGCAATTTAGCATTACCAATCCACCTAACCTGCAATCTTTGGACTGTGGGGGGAAACCAGAGCACCCGGTGGAAACCCACACAGACACGGGGAGAACATGCAGACTCTACACAGCTATGTGATCTAAGCCAGGAATCAAACCGGAGACCCTGGAGCTGTGAAGCAACAGTGCCCAGTTATGCCACACTGGGATTAGGACAGGCAGTTAAAGGAGTCAAGCTTTGATGAAACATTAAAACTGGAGCCAGACTTTTAGAAATAAAATATTATCTATGAAGAAAAAGTCAGATAATCGAGTGCTTCAAGAAGACAGAAGGCTGTAGAGGGAAGAATTTCTGATCAGCGATGCTCAAAAATCTTAAGTGGAGTATCATAGTTACATAAAATTAACAATGGCTAAGAGCATCAGATCATAGCTGTTGTTCTGCACATATACCCTACTGCAGAATAAAACAACTTGCATTTCAACACAGTTAAGTATTAACTCAAGTCTATTTTTGGAGAAAGTGAAGAAATACACATGAAAGACACAAAGATCCAGTTCAGGTTGCAAAGCAGTTCAATGTTTACACCCTTGGTCCCTTACCATACAAATAGATATATGGCAGTGTGAGCCAATTCCCAGAGAAAAATATCACTTAGACCTTTTACAGGAGTGAATGGTACCACTGAACCCAAGATAATATCTGTGGTAGGCCCAAATTATTCAAAAAATGATTCTCATTCTATTTAATCAACATAGGGAAATGATGCGCCGAGGGTGCATCTATACTATATAAGTGTCACACTTTCATAATGTCTGTCACACTTATACCTGTGAATCAAATAACCATTATTAAGCTAGCCGATATTGATGGACTTCAATCTGGACAGTAAAGAAAAGCTAAAGGAGTTACTATACAAGTATTCCACTGCTAGGGACGATGCTGGATCTGGAGAATAATTTTCCAGACAGTCTGTGAATAAACAGAGCATTACATGGTTAATGCAACAAACAGTAACAAGCATTTTGGCAGTTAAGCATCAATTCAACTTACCTGTGGTGGAGACGTTGGTGGTGTTTGGTAAAGGTGATTGGCGGGGGTAGTACACTGAAAAGGAGGCATCTGCTGGTGACCTTGGCTTTGCTGCAACTGAGGTGATGTAAAGTAGGGACTGGCCCGGCTGCTCTGTAAATTCTGGCGATAAGGATTATAATTATGGTGTGTCTGAGGAGGTGAGACAGATGTGAAAGCAGTTGATGAGGAAACTCCATGCTGAGTATTCTGATGTGTTGTGCTAACATACTGAGAGATTGGGGGGATCATGTAGCCAGACTGAGACTGGGGGCTCTGAAATGTAAAGGGATCCTGAGCAGATTGAGTTGTAGATACAAGGGGTACTTCAGCTGGCGCCTTTGGAACTGAAGTTGTCCCTGCTGATGGTGATGCTGTTGTGAAAGGATGATGTCCAATATTCGCAAACGGATCACTGTTGGTCGCAGTCTGAGTGAAATAGCTAAATGTTGATGGCTGGTTTGTGGAAGCAGAAGTCTGTCCCACAAAACTATCCTCCTCACCAACATCTGTCGATTCATCTGTCAGAAAACACAACAGCAGAACAGAGATCAGTCTTTTTTTAAAAAAAATACTTATTAACTATTGTATTTTTCTAACTTCTTCTGGTTATAAATGTAATTCAGGGTATTTAAAGTTATAATTAATTACCTTATTGATCTAACAAGCAACTAGTTTAAGAAAACATGTTGGTTGCACTCATGAACAAATCTATACTTATTAATCGCTACTGCCACTTGACTATCTTTAACACAGCAGAATATCAAAGGCTACTAGCGAAAGGGGTGGAAGAGAAATCGGATACAAAAGTAGCTGCTGGGATAATGAGGAAGCCACTGTCAAAGAATCAGGGAGGCACGGTCAAAGAATAAAATTGTGGCAACTTTTGAAATAGGAGGATAAGGGTTTACAAACAGAATTCTGAAGTGTGGTTTTGTGATGATTGAAGTTTGATGTGAATGGGGTAATTCAGCTCACTAATGCTGAGAGTTCAATGACTCCAACAAGGCAACTTTCCAGAATTCAAAAGAATCAGCAATTTAGCATTACCAGTGAAAACAACATTTTATTTTGGTTTCAACAGAATTTTATTGACTATTTTAATTTTTCTTTTAAAACCGGACATTGATTCTGAGGCTCATTAAAGAGCTTCAAGGCATTTTTATCAAAAAGTTATTTTTAGCCAGGCAAGTCAAAAATTAAGACTTTGGAAACAAAATTTAGGATTCCTTGAAAGCAACATATAAATATATCTGGCTAAAACACTAACTTCTGAACATGTTTTTAAAAGATTTGTTAGAAATACAACAAGAAGGAAGATTTAAAACAGGCCCCAAGAAAAACATACGCACCACCACAACAGATCTTTCCAATTTGTAGGAAGGTTTATGAAATTAAATCATTTCTGGTAGTATTTTCAATTGAAAATATGTAAGTTGGCAATAGTCTAATGAAAACATGGAGATTTTCCCTCCATCAGTATTTTGTTCAGCTTAAACTTGCAATCAGCCTCTCCTTGCATCTAAATTACTGAGCACTATCACGTGAATCCAGAAACTACTGCACGTTTGTAAACAACAGCCAGTTTTGAAGCTGTTAAAATAACAAAGATGTTGATCCTGAAGCAACTGATGACCATACAAAAAGAAATTCGCTTAAATCAGCACAAGCATAATCAATCTGAAACCAAACTCAATAGATAAACTCAACGAGAAAAGAAAAATTAAAATTGATGCCTATATTCTGGCAATAGCACAGCTATAGTGATAAGTCGAAGAAAGTGCAGGATGTAATCTTAAGAAGAAAAATCATGTGTCATTGTTATTTGACTGCAAATTTGAGGCTGCGCCCAATGCTATTAAAAAGGCAACCAGCCAGCAACTTCAAGTTGCAACCGCACATGCAGTTAAAATAGAAAACCAAGCGGTTGCTTTCAACTCGCCCTGCTCCTCCACAAGTTTCACTTTAACGGTATCTCATGGAAAGACTTGGCATTGAAATATATGGAACGCCATGATATTGGAGTCCTTTACAAAATATACCCACTAAAGACACCAACAAAAGTCAGTGTAAATCAATTAATATTGAAGAGTCTTAAGTTCTGGAAACACCTGTCTGGCCCTGAAAATGACTTCTTCATTACAAGTATGGAGTTTCATTCTTTCACATCAAGAATTTTTTCCCCTATGAATTTAAAGTGCCCAATTGTTTTTTTTTCTCCAATTAAGAGGCAATTTAGCATGGCCAATCCACCTACCCTGAACATCTTAGGATTGTGGGAAAGTGAGACCCACGCAGACATGGGGAGAATGTGAAAACTCCAAACAGACGTGACCAGAGACCGGGATCAAGCAGGAGTCCTCAGCGCAGTGAGGCAATAGTGCTAACCACTATGCCACCGTGCCCCCCCCCTAAGAATTGTTTTTTAACACTTTCAGAATTGTTTTACATTTATCTTTCTCTTATTTCTGCTCCCTTAATCTCATTTGTGCCACCTTCACTACATGATTTGGCATTCAATTAACAATCCTTTCATCTACTTCCTGGTTAAAACTCTGAATGCCTCAGCGACGATTCATCAAGCTGGTTGGTGAAAGAGGAACACCATCGCTTACCCTCTTAACATACATCCCAAATCTCCTGCAGTTTTCGATTTTTAATTACCAGGACTTCATGAATAGAATTAATTACTCTGGCTTGAAATGAAATATGTCTGGTCTAAGAATATAACCAGAAGTAGGGGCGGTATGGTGGCGCGGTGGTTGGCGCTGCTGCATCGCGATGCTGAGGAACCGGGTTCGGTCTCGCCCCCATGTCGCTGTCCGTGTGGTATTTGCACATTCTCCCCATGCCTGCGTGGGATCTCACCGCCATAACCCAAAAAGATGTGCAGGATAGGTGGATTGGCCATGCTGAATTGGCGCTTAACTGGTGGTTCAGTGGTTAAGACTGCTGTCTCACGGCGCCGAGGTCCCAGGTTTGGTCCAGGCTCTGGGTCAGTGTCCGTGTGGAGTTTGCACATTATCCCAGTGTTTGCGTGGGTTTCGCCCCCACAACCCAAAAATGTGCATGGTAGGTGGATTGGCCACGCTAAATTGTCACTTAAATGGAAAAAAATTAATTGGGTAGTCTAAATTTATTTTTAAAAAGGAATGAATTCCTCCTCATTTCCATGTAAATGGAAGACCGCTTATTTTTGATCATAGAATCCCTACAGTGCAGAAAGCCATTTTGTTCAGCTTAAACTTGCAATCAGCCTCTCCTTACATCTAAATTACTGAGCACGGTCACGTGAATCGAGAAAATACAGTACGTTGTTAAGTAATGGGTTAAGAGACATTGCAATTAGTTGTCTCATTTATGTTAAGTATCCATTAATTGACACTGATATGTAAAGGGGCTTAAGGTGGCCTCTGTCAGGTGGTGTGTTGTTAAGAGTTTTGTGCAGAGGCTGTGGAAGTGAATTATATGGTGTTTGGTGAAAAGGAAACAAGAACTTTAGACTCTTCATTTCACAGCACCCAAAACGTCTAACATACGTTTGTTTACAACATCAAGTTTTGAAGCTGTTAAAATAACAAAGATGTTGATCCTGAAGCAACTGATGACCATATAAAAAGAAATTCACGGAAATCAGCACAAGCATAATCATCCTGAAAACAAGCTCAATAGATAAACTCAACGTGAAAAGAAAAATTAAACTTGATGCCTATATTCTGGCAATAGCACAACAATAGTGATAAGGCGAAGAAAATGCAGGATGTAATCTTAAGAAGGAAAATCAAAGCATCATTGTTATTTGACTGCAAATTTGAGGCTGGTTATTGAGTGCACCCCAGCCCCTGAAAAGCCTTACTTAAGCCTACGCCTTCACCCCATCTCCGTAACCCCACCTAATCTTTTGGACATTAAGGGACAATTTATCATGGCCAATCCAACTAACCTGCACTTCTTTGGACTGTGGGAGGAAACCGGAGCACCAAGAGGAAACCCATGTAGACACGGGGATAAAGTGCTAACTCCAGACAGTCACCAGAGGCCGGAATTGAACCCGGGTCCCTGGAGCTGTGAGGCAGCAGAGCTAACCACTGTGCCCCCTAGTTCTAGATTCCCCAACAAAAGGAAACATTTTCTCAACATATTCCCCTTCAAGTCACCTCAGAACCTTATACGTTTCAATAAAATCATCTCTTATTCTTCTAAACTCCAATGAGTAGACACAACTTTGTTCAACCTTCCCTCACAAGACAAACCCCTCATCCCAGCAATTAGCCTAGAGAACCTTCTCTGAACTGCTTTCAATGCAAATATATCGCTTCTTGAATAGAAACCAAAACAGTTCACAGTACTCCAGATGCAGTCTCACCCTGTACAGTTGCAACAATACTTCACTTTTATACTCCAACTCCCAAGCATTAAAGGCCAATATTCTGTTCGCCTTTCTAATTACTTTCTGCACCTGCATGCCAACCTTTTGTGGTTCATGCACAAGCACACCCAGATCCTTCTTGTAGTCTCTTTCCATTCAACCAATATTTGCTTTTCTATTCTTCCTGACCTGATCCATATAAAGATTAATTGCAGTAACTCGAAAAGGGGCGACAGTTGCATATTGGACTTGTTATCCAGAGGCCCAGGCTAATGATCTGCGGACAAGAGTTTAAATTCCGGGGCCGCACGTGGCACAATGGTTAGCATTGCTGCCTGCGGCGCTGAGGACCTGGGTTTGAATCCAGGCCGTGGGTCACTGTCCGTGTGGAGTTTGCAGTCTCCACGTGTCTGCGTGGGTTTCAACCCCACAACGCAAAAGATGTGCAGGTTAGGTGGATTGGCCACGCTAAATTGCCCCTTAATTGGTCAAAAAATGTATATATATTTTTTTTTTTTTTAAAAAAGAGTTCAAATTCCATCATGGCAGCCAGTTGAATTTAAATTCAATTAGTAATTCTGGAATGTAAAGTGAGTCTTAATACCATGGCGACCATGACAGCTATCAACGATTGTCATAGAAACCATCTGGTTCACTTAGGGAAGGAAATCTGCTACCGCTATGGCCTCCTTATGACTCCACACCTGCACCAAAGTGGTTGACTCTTACTCTGCACTCAGTTCAAAGGCAATTAGGGTTGGCAACTACACTGGCTTTGCTAGCGGCATCCACATCCCATGAAAGAATAAGTTAATTAAAAATTAATCTAAAATTTGGTCATCTCACCTCACCTGCTGAAGTTGCAGTTTACCACATAAACTTGATGATTTGGAGACCCACAAATGATCTGTGGTCCTCGGCGTAAGATAAAAGCAATTGTGGCCCTCCCAGCTCAAAGGATTCCAGTTAACATTTAGATAAAAATTCCCAAGTGATTGAAAGTTTATTCTTGATCACTGATGATAATAATAATCTTTATTGTCATAAGTAGGCATACATTAACACTGCAATGAAGTTATTGTGAAAAGCCCCTCGTTGACACATTCCGGAGTTGTTCGGGTATACAGAGGGAAATTACTTGTGGGAGTATACACTTTTGAGAGAATTTACCCATATCCTAGTGGGGTGATTGTTTTGTAAATTTACAGAATGAAATGAACTGGGTTTGATCAGCCATTTCTGTACAATTCCCTCACCCCAATCCTGCCGAACAATATTTACTCAGGAACACCAGGAATCGGGCTGAAATCCAAAGTTTCAAATGGAACCACAGCGGGGAATAGGACCACTAAGCTTTCATTGTGCTGAAAGCACAATCCATGTTATTTAAAAGGTTTCTTATTCTTAAATTCAGTCAAATTGATCCACGTACTTCCATTACCACCATTAGCATTGTGTAGTTCCAACACAGCACAGGGAAGATTCCAGAGATTAGCATGTCATACACAGCATAGCTCATGGGTTGCCAAACCATGGTTCACGGTTAGTATCAGGCAATTGGATGAATCATTAAACCAAGATCCTGGCTGACTTTTCAGATTAAAGATCTCATAATATTGTTCCAAGACGATCAAAGTTCTTCTCATGTCTTGGTCACCATTGGTCTCTCAAATACAACCAAAGACCACATTAATTACATCTATTCATCTGATCATTTGTGGGTCAATACTGACACAGAATGGTTGCCATGTTTACCTATGTAACGGCAATTACTACACTTCGAAAACAATACATTATGCTTTCTAGAGTTCTCAGATATTTCAATATGACAAAGTTTTTAAAAAAGTATTTAGATGAATGCACGATAGAAACAAAACTAATAGCAAAAAAGATCAGTATTTTTCAATGCTTCACCAGAAACAAAATTATAGTAACTTCATTTGAAGCCTACTTGTGACAATAAGCGATTTCCATTAATTTCATTTTCATTCACCGAAAATCAAAATGGAGCCTTGCACTTAACAAAACATTAAACACATGATAACTAAGTCACAAAAATTTTATTTAGAACTGATGGCATTGCAAACATATCTTTATCAGTAAACTTGAATATCTGCTTACATAGGGGAAACGTTATTGCCATGATTTCATGCAAGGGCAAGATTTCAAACACATGCCAAAAGTGGGATGAACATCTACAGTCGACCTCTAGCAAAGAATTTCAGCAATCCACACCTTTGATCAACTCCTCCCCTAGTACTTGCATAGGCACACTCAGATTCAGTTGTTTTATAAAATTCCGATATAATGGTAAATAATTCCTACTAGTTAAACATATTTAACTTTGTTTACAGGGTCAGTGCAGACTCGATGGACCCATGGCCTCCTTCTGCACTGGATTTGGATTTTGTTTATTATCACGTGTATCGAGGTACACTGAAAAGTATTTTTCTGCGAGCAGCTCAACAGATCATTAAGTACATGAAAAGAAAAGGAAATAAAAGAAAATACATAATAGGGCAACACAAGGTACACAATATAACTACGTAAGCACCGACATCGGATGAAGCACACAGGGGTGCAGTGTTAATCAGGTCAGTCCATAAGAGGTTCGTTTAGGAGTCTGGTAACAGTGGGGAAGAAGCTGTTTTTTAGTCTGTTTATGCGTGTTCTCAGACTTCTGTATCTCCTGACCAATGGAAGAAGTTGGAAGAGTGAGTAAGCCGGGTGGGAGGGCTCTTTGATTATGCAGCCCGCTTTCCCCAGGCAGCAGGAGGTGTAGATGGAGTCAATAGATGTGATGCAGGTTTGTGTGATGGACTGGGCTGTGTTCACGACTCTCTGTACACAGGGATGTGCACAGTACTTTGCGTCCTGAAGTCAATGACCAGCTCTTTAGTTTTGCTGGCATTGAATCATAGAATTTACAGTGCAGAAGGAGGCCATTCGGCCCATCGAGTCTACACCGGCTCTTGGAAAGAGCACCCTACCCAAGCCCACACTTCCACCCTATCCCCATAACCCAGTAACCCCACCCAACACCAAGGGCAATTTTGAACACTAAGGGCAATTTATCATGGCTAATCCACCTTACCTGCACATCTTTGGACTGTGGGAGGAAACCGGAGCACCCGGAGGAAACCCACGCGCACACGGGGAGGATGTGCAGACTCCGCACAGACAGTGACCCAAGCCGGAATCGAACCTGGGACCCTGGAGCTGTGAAGCAATTGTGCTATCCACAATGCTACCGTGCTGCCCCTGAGGGAGAGATTGTTGTCGCTGCACCACTCCACTAGGTTCTCTATCTCCCTTCTGTATTCTGAATTGTTGTTATTCGAGATCCAAACCAAATTTTGCCACGCTGTCGTGCGTATACAGGGAGTACAGTAGGGGGCTAAGTACGCAGCCTTGCGGGGCCCCGGTATTGAGGACTATTGTGGAGGAGGTGCTGTTGTTTATTCTTACTGATTGTGGTCTGTTGGTCAGAAAGTCGAGGATCCAGTTGCAGAGTGAGGAGCCAAGTCCTAGGTTTTGGAGCTTTGATATGAGCTTGGCTGGGATTATGGTGTTGAAGGCGGAGCTGTAGTTAATAAATAGGAATCTGATGTAGGAGTCCTTGTTGTAGCGATGCTCTGGGGATGTGTAGGGCCAGAGAAATTGAGTCTGCTGTGGACCAGTTGCAGCGGTATGCGAATTGCTGTGGATCAAGGCGTTCTGGGAGTATGGAGGTGATGCACTTCATGACCAACCTCTCGAAGCACTTCATTATGATTGAAGTCAGGGCCACCGGACAGTAGTTATTGAGGCACATTGCGTGGTTCCTCTTTGGCACCGGTATGATGGTAGTGTTCACCTCAAGTGTCAACTGTTCCCTATATGCACGTCCAGCCCATGTGCATGGAGTATTCAGTCAGACAGTGTTGCATGTATGTAGCACTTTTCATAATCTTAGGGCACCCTAAAGCAATTATGTACTTTAGAAATGCAATCACGGTTATATTATAGAAACATAGCAGCAAATATGCACATAGTTAAGACCCACAAACAGCACTCTGACAATCAAACAATCTGTTTTTCTTTTAAATGTATTGGTTGCTGCACAAATACCGACAGAGGTAACTTAGCTGCTCGTCTTCAAAATAGTATCATGGAATTTTTATATCCACGAAAGTAGATAGAACCTTGTCTTACCTTTTCCTGCAAAAGGCAGTATCTGCCGACAGTGCAGCATGCCCTCAGCACTGTACAGGACTGCCAAACTAGATGTAAGCAAGCCTCTTGAATGGGATTTAAACAATCTTGATTCAGGAGGCGAGAATGCTACCATTGAGTCACAGCTGGCAGCACAGCCTCTCCAGCATCCGGGATTATACACAAAGACTTACAAGGGTGTTGATTTCCGATAAAATAAATCAAAGATATGTCACACACGTTATACAACTCAGCAAAATATAGTAGGGGCAACGTAGACAACAGGTTTGCAGGTGAAATAAACCACAAGTGAATCTGAGCTGCGTCAACTCACTGGCTCGAGTGATCAAAGTAATATCACTCATGTTTTTGTTTAAGGACCTGACTTTTGATGCATTACCTCTCGGGAATAAACCACTCCAACATCTTTTAGATGGAATGTACACGTCAGGCTCAGTCAGATGCTCAATGAAACAAGCACCTGAACCAGCCACCCCCAGAACAAGGCGATACACAGCTCCAATCACTCAATGGGCGATGGAATACGTTCCTTGAGAGTTTAAAAACGCAGACACCGGGCCGTGAATGCAGATGCCGCCCCTCAAGTTACCGGGACTCGCGCGGAGCAGGGCCAGCCCAGCCCGCATTCACTCACCGGCTGAGAGGAGACTGGGGTCCACCGCGGGAGCCGGAGGCTGAGCCTGGCTGACCGGGATGAAGGGCAGGGAGAAGTTGAATTCGGTGTCGGACGATAAGAGCAAGTTGGTACCTCCTTTCCTCTCGGCCATCTTGCTGTTCGGCGCGCACCGACACGTAACCAGTGGCTCCGCGGAGCGAGTCGGTCGCGCGGAGGGGGCGGGGCGAGGGGTGAGTGCGGCCTGTGGGTGACGTCGGCGCCACGTAGCCCCGCCCCTAGGCAGATGACGTAACGGTGCGGCGTACGTGGGGCCGGGTCGGAGGTCGGTGGCTGCGTCAATGACGCGCGGGTTTCCCGCCATTGCCATCCGGCCGCTGTTGTGGAAAAGTTGTATCGGCCGCGCCGCTCCCTTCCCTTCCCTCCCCCACCCCGCCCCACAGCAACTTCTCAACATGCCGTGCGTGGATGACTGGGTGAACGACCCTCTGAGCGCCGTGCAGGGCATTTTCGGTGAGTCTTTTGCTTTCGTCTGAAAACCTCTAATTTTTTTTGGAATTGCCCTTTCCTGGTGTGCGGTTGCGGAGTTTGCTGAGGAGGCCTCCCTCCCTCCTCCCACAGCCCTACCCTCAGCAGCTTCTCAGCTATTCCTCCCTCCCTACAGAGGGGTTTGAACTCCCCAATTTTAACAAAACACGGTTGTGAAGTTACAGATTGGACGTTTATTTAAATACCCAATGAAAAAGCAGGGCTTTTACCAAAAGATTTTTTTTTAAATCAATTTAGATGGAATGTACACGTCAGGCTCAGTCAGATGCTCAATGAAACAAGCACCTGAACCAGCCACCCCCAGAACAATCGTTTCTTGTAAGCTCATTGCTGAAAGTGTGAACTACTTTTAATACCATAGGCTTGATAATGTGTCTTGTTCTGTTGGAGACCAAGTGTTTTGGATCCCAAAATAACGAAACTGGTTTAGTTTATTGGAATGGGGGGGGCAGCATGATGATGGTGACATTAGATTCATCAACAGTTCAAAATATTTTACATGTCCTGGCTTTGAACAAAGAACAAAGAAATGTACAGTACAGGAACAGGCCCTTCGGCCCTCCAAGCCCGTGCCGACCATACTGCCCGACTAAACTACAATCTTCTACACTTCCTGGGTCCGTATCCTTCTATTCCCATCCTATTCATATATTTGTCAAGATGCCCCTTAAATGTCCCTATCGTCCCTGCTTCCACTACCTCCTCCGGTAGCGAGTTCCAGGCACCCACTACCCTCTGCGTAAAAAACTTGCCTCGTACATCTACTCTAAACCTTGCCCCTCTCACCTTAAACCTATGCCCCCTAGTAATTGACCCCTCTACCCTGGGGAAAAGCCTCTGACTATCCACTCTGTCTATGCCCCTCATAATTTTGTATACCTCTATCAGGTCGCCCCTCAACCTCCTTCGTTCCAGTGAGAACAAACCGAGTTTATTCAATCGCTCCTCATAGCTTATGCCCTCCATACCAGGCAACATTCTGGTAAATCTCTTCTGCACCCTCTCTAAAGCCTCCACATCCTTCTGGTAGTGTGGCGACCAGAATTAAACACTATACTCCAAGTGTGGCCTAACTAAGGTTCTATACAGCTGCAACATGACTTGCCAATTCTTATACTCAATGCCCCGACCAATGAAGGCAAGCATGCCGTATGCCTTCTTGACTACCTTCTCCACCTGTGTTGCCCCTTTCAATGACCTGTGGACCTGTACTCCTAGATCTCTTTGACTTTCAATACTCTTGAGGGCTCTACCATTCACTGTATATTCCCTACCTGCATTAGCCCTTCCAAAATGCATTACCTCACATTTGTCCGGATTAAACTCCATCTGCCATCTCTCCGCCCAAGTCTCCAGACAATCTAAATCCTGCTGTATCCTCAGACAGTCCTCATCGCTATCCGCAATTCCACCAACCTTTGTGTCGTCTGCAAACTTACTAATCAGACCAGTTACATTTTCCTCCAAATCATTTATATATACTACAAAGAGCAAAGGTCCCAGCACTGATCCCTGTGGAACACCACTGGTCACAGCCCTCCAATTAGAAAAGCATCCCTCCATTGCTACCCTCTGCCTTCTATGGCCTAGCCAGTTCTGTATCCACCTTGCCAGTTCACCCCTGATCCCGTGTGACTTCACCTTTTGTACTAGTCTACCATGAGGGACCTTGTCAAAGGCCTTACTGAAGTCCATATAGACAACATCTACTGCCCTACCTGCATCAATCATCTTAGTGACCTCCTCGAAAAACTCTATCAAGTTAGTGAGACACGACCTCCCCTTCACAAAACCGTGCTGCCTCTCACTAATACGTCCATTTGCTTCCAAATGGGAGTAGAAGGTGTCTCGAAGAATTCTCTCCAGTAATTTCCCTACCACTGAAGTAAGGCTCACCGGCCTGTAGTTCCCGGGATTATCCTTGCTACCCTTCTTAAACAGAGGAACAACATTGGCTATTCTCCAGTCCTCCGGGACATCCCCTGAAGACAGCGAGGAACCCAAGATTTCTGTCAAGGTCCAAAGATTTCTGTCAAGGAAGTTGGCTGAAATTTTAGAAGAGTGGCCATGCTTTGTGATAGGTGTGGTATTAACATTTTCCTGAAATAAATGGAGTTTGCTGATAAAGATATGCTTCACTAGTTCCAAATAGATTTTTTTTATGCACTTGCATAAAGGTTTCCTTGAGTAGCTAGATACATGTTAATGTAGGCAAATGTATTCTGCAGAACTTTTTTTAATACCTGTTTTTCTAAACCCCTGGAAGGGTGCCTGTGATGCATATAATCTACTACTGGACTCTCAGGTCAAAGGTTTTCTTAACTGTAAATAACCATATTTTGGTCGCTGTTTAACCTTCACATTGTGGTTTAATATGTGCATTTGCAAAACAGTACGATCCGCGGAGTGAATTGTTCATTTAAATGTCTTTCAGTAAAAGACTAGGTTGAATATATTTCTGATCATAGGGTTACATGATTAGTGTAGAACATTTCATACTTCCAGTGCTATGGTTCTTCGTCATCACAAGCCGTGATTCGTAAGATGTATCTGTATAATCTGTGCAAAACTCTTCAGCCTATTGGAGCTGAGAAGCTGATATAAGTGGACATGGTTAAGCGTTTAACAAGCTGTAAAAGCAGCTTGAGTGCCGTTTTGCTCTGAGGTCTCTGACTTCTCTCTGCACTGAGTACCTTGGCATCCAGGGCTGGATGAGTAGAAATTATCTGCAATGAAATGATGTGATGAGTGGAGTGCCATAGGGATCAGTGCTAGGGCCTCAACTATTGACAATTTGTATCAATAACTTGGATGAAGAGATGAAATGTATGATTGCAAGGTTTGCTAATAACAAGGATATGTGGGAAAGTTTTTTTTTACAAGATGTAAGGAATCTTCAACGGGATAGATTAAGTGAATGGACAAAAAAATTGGCAGATGGAGAATAATGTGGGAAAAAGTAAACTTGTCCACTTAGCAAGAAGAATAGAACAGCAGCATATTATTTGAATGGTCAGAGATTACAGAACTCTTGAGGTAAAGGGGATCTGGGTGACCTGGTACATGAATCACAAAACGTTACTATAAAGGTACAGCAAATGATGAGGCAAATGGAATGTTGCCTATTGCAGGGGGAATGGAATATAATAGTAGGGATGTTTTGCTACTGTTGTGCAGGACATTGGTGAGACCACACATGGAGTACTCTGTACACTTTTGGTCTCCTTATTTAAGAAAATATATAAATGCAGCTCAGAGAAGATTCACTTGACTGATACCTGGGATTAGGGGTTAAGAGAATGTTCACGCAACTGATACCTGGGATTGGGGGTTGAGAGAATGTTCACTCGACAGATACCTGGAATTGGGGATTAATTTATGAGCAAAGGTCAGACAGGTTGGGTTGTATCCACTGGAGTTTAGAAAAATGGAGGTCACCTTATTAAATCATACAAGTTTCTGAGGGGAATTGACAGGATGGACGCTGAAAAGATTTTTCCCTTTTTGGGAGAGACTAGAACGGAGGGACCCAGTTTCAAAATATGGGACCTCCTATTTAAGACAGGTGAGAATTTTTTTATTCTCTGCGGTTTGTAAGACTTTGGAAGTCTCTTGCCCAGAGAGTGGTCGAGGCAGGCTCATTAAATATTTTTCATCAGGCGAATGAGGCTCTGGGAATTCTTCCACAGACCCGAAGAGGCCAACAGCGAACCCAAGCAGACTACCAATGAACCGGAACAGCAGACCGAGAGATCTGCGGTGCGGCAACTGAAGAGGAAAGAGTCGAATTGGACCCCACCGGAAGGCCACTGCCATAGACTCGACATGTATGCTCAAGCCGTCAGGAGTCGCGTCAATGCCAGATTCATCAGTCGCATTCACAAGACAGCCCCGAACGTCACCCAAGCACAACGCAATGCCATCCGCGCTCTCCAGACCAACCACAGCATCGTCATCAAACCAGCAGACAAAGGAGGGGCCACTGTCATACTGAACAGAATGGACTACTGCAAAGAAGTATACCGACAACTGAACAACCAAGAACACTACAGACAGTTACCCGCAGATCCGACCAAGGAACACATCCGCCAACTTAACAGACTGATCAAGACCTTGGATCCAGATCTTCAGAGCACCCTACGTGCTCTCATCCCACGTACTCCCCGCATTGGAGATCTCTACTGCCTCCCGAAAATACATAAGGCCAACACACCAGGCCGTCCTATCGTTTCAGGCAATGGGACCCTGTGTGAGAACCTCTCTGGCTACATCGAAGGCATCTTGAAACCCATCGTACAAGGTACGCCCTGCTTCTGTTGCGACACAACGGACTTCCTACAGAAACTCAGCAACCATGGACCAGTTGAACCAGGAACGTTCCTCGTCACAATGGACGTCTCGGTACTCTACACCAGCATCCCCCATGGCGTCGGCATTGCTGCAACAGCCTCAGTACTCAACACCAACAACTGCCAATCTCCAGACGCAATTCTGCAACTCATCCGCTTCATTCTGGATCACAACGTCTTCACCTTCGACAACAAGTTCTTCATCCAGACGCACGGAACAGCCATGGGGACCAAATTCGCACCCCAATACGCCAACATCTTCATGCACAAGTTTGACCAGGACCTACTCACCGCACAGGACCTTCAACCAACGTTATACACCAGATACATCGATGGCATTTTTATCCTTTGGACCCACGGCGAAGAATCACTGAAACGACTACACAATGACATTAATAAGTTCCATCCAACCATCAGACTCACCATGGACTACTCTCCAAAATCAGTTGCATTCTTGGACACACTCGTCTCCATCAAGGACGGTCACCTCAGCACTTCGCTTTACCGCAAACCCACGGATAATCTCACGATGCTCCACTTCTCCAGCTTCCACCCTAAACACATTAAAGAAGGCATCCCCTATGGAGAAGCTCTCCGTGTACACGGGATCTGCTCAGACGAGGAGGAGCGTAACAGACACCTACAGACGTTGAAAGATGTCCTCGTACGAACGGGATATGGCACTCGACTCATCGATCGACAGTTCCAATGCGCCACAGCGAAAAACCGCACCAACCTCCTCAGAAGACAAACATGGGACACAACCAACAGAATACCTTTCGTCGTCCAGTACTTCCCCGGAGCGGAGAAACTTCGACATCTTCTTCACAGCCTTCAACACGTCATTGCTGAAGATGAACATCTTGCCAAGGTCATCCCCACACCCTCACTACTTGCCTTCAAACAACCGCGCAACCTCAAATAAACCATTGTTTGCAGCAAACTACCCAGTCTTCAGAACAGTGACCACGACAGCACACAACCCTGCCATGGCAATCTCTGCAAGACGTGCCAGATCATCGACATGGATACCACCACCCACCAGGTACGCGGTACATACTCGTGCGACTCTGCCAACGTTGTCTACCTCATACACTGCAGGAAAGGATGTCCCGAAGCGTGGTATATTGGCGAGATCATGCAGACGCTGCGACAACGAATGAATGGACATGGCGCAACAATCACCAGGCAGGAATGTTCCCTTCCAGTCGGGGAACACTTCAGCAATCAAGGGCATTCAGCCTCTGATCTCCGGGTAAGCGTTCTCCAAGGCGGCCTTCAGGACGCGCGACAACGCAGAATTGCCGAGCAGAAACCTATAGCCAAGTTTCGCACACATGAGTGCGGCCTCAACCGGGACCTGGGATTCATGTCGCATTACATTCACCCCCCACCATCTGGCCTGCAAAATCCTACCAACTGTCCTGGCTTGAGACAATTCACACCTCTTTAACCTGGGGTTACCCCATCTCTGGATCTGTAAAGGTTTAATCACCTGCTAAAGCTCGCATTCCAAGCATTGTCTGGCAGCTTTGAATTTGTCTATATATTTGTTTCTGGAACATACCTCTTAATTCACCTGAGGAAGGAGCAGCGCTCCGAAAGCTAGTGACATCGAAACAAACCTGTTGGACTTTAACCTGGTGTTGTAAGACTTCGTACTGTGCTCACCCCAGTCCAATGCCGGCATCTCCACATCATGAATATTCTTAAGGCAGAGGCAGATAGATTCTTGACGACTGTTATTGTGGGTAGGTGGGAATGTGGAGTTGAGACAGCCGTGATTTTCTTGATTGACTTGAGCAGGCTCGAGGGGCTGAATGGTCTGCTGCTACCTCTAATTTGTATGACCGAAGCTAGCACCTTTGGTCTCCACCAAAAACTTTGTTCCCAGGCACCAGCTTTCTCTGCAATTGTCTAAGGATGAACTCGTTGGTATGCAATCTTGGTGTCATATTTAAACCCAAAATGAGCTTCAGATCACATATCCAAGCTATTGGTAAGACTGTTATGAAGAAGAGTCATATTTGATCCGAAACATTAACTTGGTTTCTCTCTCCACAGATGTTTTTTAAAAATATATTTTTATTAAGGTATTTGCAAAAATTTTATAACAAAAACAATAACATTAACATGGTAAAATAAACATTCCCCCACCCGACCCACGGTTCACACACCTCAACCATCTAACACCTATCCGCCCGCCGCCCCCCCTTCAAAGTGCTGCTTCTGCCGACATTTTAATTTTCCCCGAGAAAGTCGACGAACGGCTGCCACCTCCGGGAGAACCCCAACATTGACCCTCTTAAGGCAAACTTTATTTTCTCAAGACTGAGAAACCCAGCCATGCCACTAACCCAGGTCTCTACACTCGGGGGCTTCGAGTCCCTCCACATCAAAAGGATCCGTCTCAGGGAGGCAAAGGCCGGGACATCGGCCTCTTTCACTCCCGGATCTTCTGACATTCCAAAGATCGCTACCTCTGGGCTCTGCACCACCCAAGTTCCTAGCACCGTGGACATTGCCTTAGTAAACCTCTGCCAAAACCCTCTGCGCTTCGGGCATGCCCAGAACATGTGGACATGGTTTGCTGGGGTTCCCGCGCACCTCATGCGTCTATCTTCTACGCCGAAAAACTTGCTCATCCTCGCCGCCGTCATGTGTGCCCGGTGGACCACCTTAAATTGTATTAGGCTAAGTCTGGCACATGAAGAGGAGGAATTGACCCTGCTTAGGGCGGCCGCCCATAGACCTGCCTCTAACTCTCCACCTAGCTCGTCCTCCCACTTGCCCTTAAGCTCCTCCACCGGGGTTTCCTCCGCTTCCAATAGCTCCTGGTAGATATCCAACACTTTCCCCTCCCCCACCCAGGTACCGGACACAACTCTATCCTGTATCCCCCGTGGCGGCAGCAGCGGAAAGGCCGGTACCTGCTTTCTCAGGAAGTCGCGCACTTGCAAATATCTAAAACCATTCCCTGGCGGCAGTTTAAACATATCCTCCAGCGCCTTCAAGCTGGGAAAGCTCCTGTCTATAAATAGATCCTGCATCCTTCTAATTCCTGCCCTCTGCCAGCTTGGAACCTGCCATCCAGCCTGCCCGGTGCAAACCTGTGGTTGTTACAAATCGGGGTCCAGATCAACGCATCCTCCACATTCTTATACTTCCTCCATTGCCCCCAGATCCTCAGTGCCGCCACTACCACCGGACTTGTGGAGTATCAGGCGGCGAGAATGGCAGAGCTTCCAGATGCCGCCTCCAACCGCTCCCATGCCGACCCCGCTCCCATTACCCACTTCCTAATCATGGCAATGTTAGCTACCCAGTAGTAGTTGCAGAAGTTCGGCAGCGCCAACCCACCCTCCCCCCCCCGACTACGCTCCAACCACGTTTTCTTCGCCCGCGTGTTTTATTCGCCCATACATAGCCCGAGATAATCTTGTTCACCCGCTTTATAAAGGCCTTCAGGATGAAGATGGAGAGGCACTGAAAGACCAACAGATATCTGGGGAGGACCGTCATTTTCACGGTCTACCCTCCCCGCTAGTGACAACGGGAGCATGTCCCCCTTCCATTTTCTCTACCAACCGGGATAGATTAAGCTATAGATGAAGTGTCTCCCATTTCCTAGCCACCTGGATTCCCAGATTGCGAAAGCCCTTTACTATTCTAAGTGGCAGATCTCCCAGTCTCTCCTCCTGCCCTCTAGCCAGAATCACAAACATCTCGCTCTTCCCCATGTTCAATTTATACCTCCGAGAAACTGCCAAATTCCCCCAAGATCCGCATAACCTCCCCCATACCCTCCAACGGGTCCGAAATGTACAGAAGCAAATTGTCTGCGTAGAGCGAGACCCGATGCTGTGCCCCCCCCCCCCCCCCCCCCGGAACCAGCCTTGCCAGTTCCACAAAGCTCTTAGTGCCTTGGCCAGTGGCTCTATAGCTAGAGCAAACCATAACGGGGAGGGCGCACCCTTGCCTCGTCCCTCGATGTAATTTAAAATACCTCAACGCCAGCCGGTTCGTATGCATGCTCGCTACAGGCGCCTGGTAGAGCAACCGTACCTAGCCAATAAAGCCCTCACCAAATCCAAATCTTCCCAGCGCCTCCCACAGGTACTCCCACTCCACCCGACCAAAGGCCTTCTGCATCCATCGCTACCACCACCTCCGCCTCTCCTCTTTCTGAGGGCATCATAATAAGATTTAAAAGCAGTTGGCTTTGAGTTGCCTGCCCTTAACGAATCCTGTCTGGTCTTCCCCTATCACCCCTGGAATGCAGTCTTCTATCCTTGTGGCCAATATCTTAGCCAACAACTTGGTATCCACATTCAAAAGCGAGATCGGTCTATATGACCCACACTGCTCAGGATCCTTCTCCCGTTTAAGAATAAGTGAAATTGAGGCCTGCGACATTGTCGGGGGGAGGATTCCCTTCTCTCCAGCCTCGTTAAATGTCCTCACCAGCAGTGGGCTCAATATCTCTGAGAACTTGTTATAAAATTCCACTGGGTAACTGTCCGGCCCCGGAGCCTTGCCCGACTGCATGCCCTCCAGCCACTTGATCATTTCCTCAATCTCAGTTGGGGCTCCCAGCCCCTCCACCAGGCCTTCCTCCACTCTCGGACACCTCGACTGATCCAGAAATTGCCTCATCCCCTCCACTCCAGCTGGGGTTCCAACTCATATAATTTACTGTAGAATTCTTTCAAAACTTCGTGTGTGTCCCCCCCCCCCCCCCCCCCTCGGGTCCAAGACCATGTTACCATCCCTATTCTTAACACTCTACCAATCTCCCTGGCCGCCTCGCCCTTCCTAAGCTGTTACGCCAACGTCCTACTCGCCTTTTCCCCGTACTCCTAAACCGCCCACTTTACCTTCCTCAACAGTTCCACTGATTTCCCTATGGTCAACAACTCAAACTCCACCTGCAACCTCTGCCGCTCCATCAGGAGCCCCGCGTCTGGGGCCTCTGCGTATCTCCTCTCCACTCGGAGTATCTCTTCCACTAATCACTCCCTCTCCGCCAGTTCCCCCTTTTCCCTGTAGGACCGAATCGAAATTAGCTCCCCTCTAACAACCGCCTTCCGAGCCTCCCACACCGTCGCTGCAGATACCTCTCCTGTGTCATTTGTTTCCAAGTAGTTCTGGATGGACTTAGTCACCCGCCCGCAGACTGGTTCATCTGCTAGCAACCCCACATCCAGTCTCCAAAACGGACATTGCCCTCTCTCCTTGCTAACCTGCAAATCCCCCCATTGCGGGGCATGATCCGACACTGCAATTGCCGAGTATTCCGTCCCCACCACCTTCGGTATTAGCGCCCTGCTCAGAACAAAAAAGTCAATACGAGAGTAAACCTGATGGACGTGAGAAAAAAAAAAGACTCCCTCGCCCATGTAAACCTCCGTGGGTCTATACACCCCATCTGTACCATAAAGCCCTTCAATTCCTTTGCCACAGCCAGCCTACTCCCTGACCTGGATATTGACCGGTCAAATTCCGGATCAATGACCGTGTTAAAGTTCTCCCCCCCCCCCCCCCCCCCCATGATCAGGTTATGTGACTCTTAAGTCCGGGATCTTACCGAGCACACGCCTCATAAATTCCACGTCGTCCCAGTTCGGAGCATATATGTTCACGAGCACCACTCGTACACCCTCCAACCTTCCTCTCACCATTATGTACCTACCCCCCTTATCTGACACGATTTTCCCAGCCTCAAATGCCACTTGCTTACTAATCAAAATTGCTACCCTTCCTGGATACCAAGTCCAGCCCTGAGTGGAACACCTGGCTAACCCATCCCTTCCTCAATCTCATCTGGTCTATGACCTTAAGATGTGTCTCTTGTAGCATTGACATGTCTTCCTTCCATTCCCTTAGATGCGCAAACACGCAAGCCCTCTTGACCGGCCCATTCTGTCCTCTCTCACGCCACGTAATCAGCCTGGACGGGGCGGCTTCCACCCCACCCCCTGCCGACTAGCCATCACCCTTTTTAGGCCAGCCCCCCGCTTCCCCGAGCCCCCCCATGAGCAGCAGCCATTCCTGACCTCTCATTTATTCCCCGCCAATTGTTCTTCCCCTGTCAGCAAAGCAGCCTCCCCCTCCCCCGAACAGCACCAGAAACCTCATCTCCCAGGTCAAGTACCAGTTTAACACTTGCTCACCCCCCACTGCGCTTCCGAGAGTCAGCTGACCCCGATAGCCCCACCTCTGGCGCCAAACAGCCTGTCTCCCTATTGTTCGAACCTCTTTTTCTCTCTTCCCCCCCCCCCCCACATGATTAAACCTTTTAACAGCATCACATTCCCCAGTAAGTAAACAACCGCCAAAAAAACAACAAAAAACGAAAAACATAAACCAATGAAGAGACAGTCACTTAAAACAAAACCCAATCTCCTGAAGAATAGCTCTAACTTAAAGACCCCCTCCCATCCCCCCGCATCAAATCCCTGCAAGACAAAAGCACTACAACCATCACCGCAGCCCATAATTTCACCCAGACCGACATAAAATCTCTTTTATTTTAAAAAATCAGTACAGTATTACGAACCACCGCTATAAAACTTTGCAGCTTAAATGTCCTTTAAATCGTCACCAGCTTCTTTTCTTTAATGAACATCCATACATCGCCTGGCGTCTCAAAATAAAAGTCCCGTTCTTCATGCGTATCCCACAGCCGCGCTGGGTACAGCATCCCGAACGTCACCCCCTTTTGAAGAGGGTCGCCTTTGCCCGATTGAACCCAGCCCGTCTCTTGGCCAACTCCGCTCCCAGGTCCTGATAAATACGCAACTCACAGTTCTCCCACTTGCTGCTCCGTTCTTTCTTGGCCCACTGCAAGACGTGTTCCTTATCCGTAAAACGGTGAAAACGTACCAGCATGGCCCTCGGCGGGTCATTCGCCCTGGGCTTCCTCGCGAGGGCTCTGCGCTCTATCCACCTCCAGGGGCAGCGGGAACGCCCCTGACCCCATCAACCTCGCCAGCCGTCACATGCCCTCGCATCCGATCCCTCACTGCCTTCAGGCAGGCCAACAATTCTGAGGTTCTGCCTCCTGGACCTATTCTCAAGGTCCTCCAGCTTCTCCTGCATTCTCTTCTGGCGGTCGTCCAGCACCTCCACCTTGTTCTCTAGCACTGGTCGGATAACTTTTGTTCAATCTCCTGTATCGCTTTTCCCTGGGTCTCCTGATTCAAGACTACTTGATCAATCAAAGCCTTGATCGGGTCCAGCGTATCCTTTTTCAGCTTGGCGAAGCAATCCTCAAAAAACTTCACCAGCTGCTCTGTTGACCACTGTGCCGTCTCTCCTCGGCCCTTGCCCTCCGCCATGCTGTCCAACGGTACCAGCTCCGCTTGCTTCTCACTACCAGGTTTGAGTCGTTTCACACTGCCATTTCTGGTCCAATTCTCCATACACCAGAGGGGGAATCCTCCTTACTGTAGCACAGTTCACTGATTTATCCCATAGAATGCAAGAAAAGTCGGGGGGGGGGGGGGGGGGAAAGGTCCGAAAGCCCGTTAAAGGCGGGAGCTATTGAATGTGTGACCTACTCCTCCAGGGCCGCCACCGGAAGTCCTCTCCACAGATGTTGCCAGACATGCTGAATATTTCCAGCACCTTCACTGTTATTATATCACTACGGTTGTCTATTTCCACCTTTGTAACCTTCTCTGCGTCGGCTCATCTGTTGCTGAAACCCTCTTCCATGCCTTTGTAACTTCTAGACTTGACCTTCTGTAAACTTGAGGTCATCCAAAGACACTACCCGTATCATTACTTACACCAAATTCCATTTATTCGCCAGCCCTCTGTGCTCACTGATCTACAATGGCTCCTGATTAAGCAATGCTCATCCTACCTAGATTTCAATTTTCTCCCCCCTCTATCGCTTAATCCCCAGTCCGACAACCATCTTATGTCTGCACTCTTCCATTCCTGGCCTCTTGAATATTCCCTGTTTTTAATTGCTCCACCGTTGGCAGCTGTGCCAAAACCCACCTCTTTAAACTTTTGGTCACCTGCCTTAATATCTCCAAATGTGGCTCGGTGTCATATTTTGCTTTTTACCTGTTATGGAATATTTGAGAATATTTTACTACATTCACAATGCTATACAAGTACTGTTCTTCATCTCATTGATTGGGAAGCAGGTGCTTTCATTTATATGGGAAGAAAAATTCATGGAAAGTTAGTATTGTCTCCATCTGTACATTTTTGTGGTTCACCCTTGCAGAGTCTGGCAAGTGGTTATGATGATCTGTATATTGGGGAATGGGAGTCCTGTCTTCCTGAAACTTTTGCGTTGTGCAAGTTTGGCTGTTACTTATTGAGCATTCTTTGAAAATTATCAGGGGAGCTAGTCTTTGGGAATAAATTGAACCCCAAGATAGATTGTTGCAGAAGTCTTGGGAGGTTGAGGGTGCATTTATGCCACAATTGTCATGTCTGGACCAAGTGGTTAAGGCCCTACAAGACCTCCAGAGCAAAGCAGAATGAGCCGACCTGCAGGGCAACTTGCTGCACTCCAGAATCAGGCTGAAGATTGCTTCACATGAGGGTTAAACATATGGAATAAGTACACTCTATGACATGCTTGTATAGAGTTGTCCATAGCCAGAAAATAGGCCTGGGTTAATCTTTAAGTTTATTTCTTACCATCGTCTATGGATCTATCCTTGCTAACATCATCCTCTTCTTCCAAATGTTGTCCTTTTTTGACACCGCGCGGATATACCGTCTTTTTGCATCTCTTTACTAACCATACCCTGCTCTACTATAAACAAGATATCCCAAACACGATAATTCCCAACCACTGTGCTGTCAGACTGCTTGACTGGCATTCAGTGTCAGATGCCGTGAAATTGAGAAAACTGAAACCACTTGTCTTCCACTCCTGCAATAAAACTCTGAATCCTTGCCACCAACTCCAATCTCCTCCTCCATTGAGCGATGTCTGCTTGAATTGAACTGTTCAGAACCTTTATGTCTTATTTGGCTGCCAGCTGAGCTTTCAACCACTCCACCACAAAGATCCCTGTTTTTTTTCTCTTCCACTTCATCTACCTCCACTGCTCCTTCAACCTTTATGCTGCTGAACTTCTCTCAATCATGTATATAACAGCAAAATAAAAAAAGAAAATGCTGGATAAAATCAGCAGGTCTGGCAGCATCAGTGGAGAGAGAAACCGAGTTAACGTTTCAAGTCCATATGACTTCAGAGCTGAAGAGGGATATAAATGTGATTGATTATATAGTGGGAGAGAATAGAAAGTATGGGATATGTTGAAACTAAGGAGAGATTGACAAAGATGTCATGGGCACAAGACAAAGGGAATGTTTAAAGGTGGCATTAAGGACTAAAGAAAGTGTTGATAGTGGCATAAAGTTAAGATAGCAGAAAATGTGTCAACAAGAGAACAAAGGTCAGTGGTCAGTGAAAGCAAAACTGAAAAACAAGAGACAGGTGGCCCTGTCTGTGTTGGGGGGTGAGGGGCACCACACGCTGGAAGAACAACACCTCATCTTCCGATTAGCCTTCTGGATTCAACATGTCACATCTTGACTTGGTTGCCTCAATGCTATCCTGGCTGCACCTTCCTCCATGCTAGTAAAACCTAAGCTCATCCAAAAGTCTACTGCGTATATCCTAAACCACACTTGGATCCAGCTCATCATCCCCAACACGTTTTTTGCTGCTTTCGTTGCCACCCAGTCCCGCATTATCTCCTCTTCAACATTTCTATCCTCATGTTTTAATTCCTTTATGGTCTTCCCTTCTCTTCTCTCACCCTGTCTCCCCCCCCACCCCCCCCCCCCTCCCCAGTGTGCTCTTTAAATGCATGTTGTAGCATCTCTGACATACCTCATCATGCACTTGTAACCCATGAAAATCGAGCAGCAGGTTAGCAAGTGTTTCTAAAACCGGAGATTTGACATTAACTTTTGCTTTTGCAGTTCAAAATGGTGCCAGTGGTGAATGGGAGAAGAAAGTGATTGAATATTTCAGAGAGAAGCTAAAGGATACGACTGCATCAAGTTGGGTAGGTGGTTATATTGTGTATATGGTTCAAGTGCAATGGTACTGGAAACTAAAGAGTTCTCTTGTCAGAAATGCATGGAATTAAACCATTTTGAAATATTGGGAGTTACAGTTTATAAAGTCTGTGAAATTTGCATTCTCCCAGTGTCTGCGCGGATTTCCTCCTGGTGCTCCGGTTTTCTCCCATAGTCCAAAGATGTGCAGGTTAGGTAGGGTTATGACGGGGTGGGGGTTAGTGGGCTTAGGTAGAGTGCTCTTTTGGAGGGAAGGTGCAGACTCGATGGGCCACACTGTAGGGATTCCAAGGAAGCTTTTTTAAATTAAGGGGTAATTTAGTGTGGCCAATCCAGCTACCCTGCACATCTTTGGGTTGTGGGTGTGAGACCCACGCAGGCATGTGGAGAATGTGTACACTCCACCACATGGACAGTGACCCGGGGCCGGGATCAAACCCGGGTCCTTGGCGCCGGAAGGCAGCAGCAATGCTTTTTTTTAATGGTCCAACAGTTTTATTTCAAACAAAATTCTTGGATTCCCTAACGTTTACATGGGCTTCAGAGGGGGTCCATGTGGGATGTTGTCGTCTGGCCTGAAACACCCTTTATTTGTTTTAACAAATTTCTGGTGCATGTCATATTGAAATATTGAGTTCAAGGGCATTATAGCAGTTATGTGACAGAATAGTATGTTAGTGGTTAATTGATTATGTTGTTAAAGATGCACGGGATCTGTAATACTATACGATGAATAAACCTAACAAAGAAAAGATCAGTGTGTTTCACCATCAGGCTTATATCCATTTAACGTTGTGGATAGCACATTGTGAGACTATTGACTGATCAACAACCAAGCCACTTATACCCACCTGCCCCAAATCGTCTTAGAACATTGGTTAAGAAGCATTTATCATCCTTGGGTTTAAATGTAACAATTGATCTAGCTGGCCAAACCTCCTTGAACTCTCCTTCCAGACCCACAACTGTCATCATCTAGAAGGACAAAGGCAGCAGACACAAGGGAATGCTGCCACCTGCAAGTTCCTTCCCAAGGCCCACACCGTGCTGACTTGCAACTATATCACTGTTCCTTTATTGTCACTGGATCAAGATCCGGAAAGCCCTAACAGCACTGTGGGTGCACCTGCATCAGAGAGACTGTAGCAGTTTAAGAACGTCCCTTGCCACCACCTTCTCCAGGACTGTTAAGATTACGCAATAAATTCTGGCCTTGCCAGGAATGCTAACATTCTACAAAATAATTTTAAAAATCTACCCCTCTGTGCGTATAATTGTTTCCTAATTTTACTCATGAACGTTCTGGCTCAAATTTTGCCATGCCTGCTCGGCATTGACTCTGAACCTCCGGAAATAGTTTATTTTTGCCTATATAAACTGTTCTCTCTTCCCCCCCCCCCCCTTCAGGGGAGCAGAGCTGGAATGCAGAGAGAATTGTATTTCTACTAGCCACACTTGTGTAACTGCTGTCTATTTTCCATTGGCGAGAGCCTTCAAACCTGTTTTATTATTAAAGTTAAATGGTATGGATGAGTTGGTGGAATGAGAGAGGCCATTCTCTCAGTGGCTAACCTGGGTTTCCCTGTAAATGATTTGATTGAAATATAGTTTTTGCCTCCTCCTAGGTGCCTTCCTTGAATGATGTTCCACTGCATTACTTAAAACCAAATAGTTTGGTGAAATTCCGTTGTATGATCCAGGATATGTTTGATCCAGAGTTTTATATGGGAATTTATAAAACTGTGGAGACAGCGGCCAAGCCTAAAGTAAGTATTTTGGGGGTAGAAATTAAAGAAACTTTTAAAAGGAAAATATTCAGTAACGGCAATTAAGACAAGTAATGTCTCTGATTGCCAGCTGACCCAGTTTTATTGGGAACTCACAAGAACTATTACTATTTTGTACATTATTTGTGCAATCTTCCAACTTGGAAATGAAAGAACTGTGTGATGAATGTAGGAATTTCAGAAATATTGTATTATAGGTATTTGGTGCAGTAAGGGTTAAAAGCCGGGTTAGTGTGTATGACTGCTGCAGTAATGTTTTTTAAAATCCTGGTTTGCAAGACGGCTCAGTGTTTTGGAGCTATGGGGTGCAATTAAAGCATCGTAAAAGTTTGTGCTGATGGGCTTTTATTTATATTAAGACAGATCCCTACGGAGTAGTTAATTAGAGACTGGTGTGCAGCTTAGCTAGATTAACGTAGTTTGTGGGAGGAGCCGAGGATTGAAAGAGGTTTTAAAGCTTAGTTTTTGGCTGGAAGGTGAGCTGAGAAGGTTTTCTGAAGAAATACAGCCAGAGATTCTGCATTATTCTGACAGAAAATCAGGTGTCTTTCTTTCAAGCAGTCTCAAAAGACCATCTCAAAGTGGAGTATTCAAAATATTTCTATACAGCAAGTGTCCCTGAGTCTGCTAGCTGTATTTAAAAGTGGATTGAGATCAGAAATGGTTTTATTGTTTGATTGGGAATAATGGGAGCAGTTAATGGTTATTGTGTCATTATTGATTAGCACTGTTTAAGGGGTAATTGTAAGCTACTTTCTTGGTCGATGTTAAAGATATTTTAATACTGCGTTAGTAATAAAGTTTGTTTTGATATACCATATCCCTATTTTGTGTGAATCACTCCTGGAGCGAGTTATCCTTTCCTCACAGTCTTACACAATTCAATTCAAATAAAATATTGGGGTTTCTGTCCAGTATCCTGCTGGGGTCTAGTCCGGGATCGTAATGTGTGGCATCTTTCTTCATGTGGGGCCTGTCATTCAAACGACAAACACATTGAAAAATGTTAAAATTAAACCAACATACTGTGAGTGCTGAAAATCTGAAATAAGAACAGAAAAAGCTGGAAAAGCTCAACAGGTCTTGGCGGCATCTGTGGAGAGAGAAACCGAGTTAACATTTCATGTCCAATGTGACTCATTGTGTTATATTGTTGACAATTGATTTTCTTCTCGTCTTCAAGACCTGAGCCTTAAAATATTTGCCTGCTTTTGCCCACCCTGTAACTTTCCTTGCCCTTTTAACTTCTGTGTCCATCAAATATTTTTGCACAAGTGTACCTTTTTTGGTTACGTTTTAAAGACTGGGTTGGCCTGCTCTGTTAAATTGAGTCTCACAAGGCTTTTGGAAATACATTTCCTAACTGTGCCTTGTGGCCACCTTGTGCTCTGAGGTTCATGAGGAGATGTTTCCCCTTGAGGGAGAGTCTAGGACCAGAGGGCATAATCTCTGTAAAGGGTCACCTGGTTCGGACAGAGATGAGAATACATTTTCTTCTGGTTTGAGGGTAGTGAACCTGAGGAATTCTTTGCCGCTGCGAGCTGGATTGTTCAGCATGTTCAAGGCTGAAACAACCAGAATTTTAATCAGGAAAGGAATCAAGGGCTATGGGGACAAGGGAGGAGAGTGGAGTTGAGGATTATCAGATCAGGCAGGATCTCATTGGATGACAGAGCACACCCGATGGATCGAATGGCTGGCTTCTGCTCTATAAGCTTAAGATGTGGCTTTGAGGAGGTGCCCAAGAATCACCTAAAGAGGCTGGTTTCTTAGCACAGAGGAGTAGAGTACTTGGTAATCTCTGGTACCACTGGCCACCGGTTTCTTTCTTGTGTCTGAGTTTCCCACGTACGAGTCTGCAGAGCTCCTCCGACTGACACCCATTTCCCATGGGCCATAAATAGGAAGTTCTTCGAGTAAAATTACTAATAGCTACTGTCCTACACAAAAAAGAATCAACTTTTTGTCAAGTGTGGGTGGGAGTCTTGTTTTTAAGAAATAGAAAGCAAACACTTTTTTGTTCTCTGGGAGTGCGCTCGAGTGCACAGAACAGCTGTGCTCTGTTCAACTCCAAGCTGAGCTCCAATCCAAATATCCTTTTTAATGACAAACTCAAAATATATTTTGTGTTCTGCTTTTGTGGCCCGTGTATACAGCAGCCAGAAACATTACAATGCAACTGCTTTCACCTGAGCAGCAAATCCACTGTCACATCCTGTTCTCCGTCCCTGCAAATAGTGGTCCAGCATTCAATGCTTTTGGCTTTAATCTGTCATGTACCAGTTTTTTGAACAGTTCCTTGCCAGTAGTTCCCATTGAGCCATAACAGCAAAATTAACAAGTCCTTTTTGATCTTGGGCAAGTTGATATCGCGAGCGAAAACCGTGATGTGTGTTGCATTGGCACAGCCAGTATTTTGTAGGAAGAAAAGGCAATTTAGCCTTCTGTGTTGCCAAACTGTTCTTCAATGTCTCCTGCTATCTTAGCAATTCTGTGACTGATTGTGTTGTCAAATTATGGGATGCAACTTAGCTGGTCAGCAACCTTCCTCTACAAGCTACCAATGCTTTTCAATCACTGTTCAAAATACATTTCACCAATTGTGTCAGATTTGCCACTCCTTGCTTTCAGCAGCATAGAATGCATTTGTCGTTTCCTTTGAAACAGGGTTTCATTATGGGGGAAGAAAATCTTGCAGTTTATTTGTGTGGTGCAGATGTTTAATCTCGGTGACATTTTATGCTATCCCGATGCTATCCCTAATGCCACATTGGGTCAGGGATTTGTGTCAGAACCACTAAATGTGATTTCCAAGTTCAGGAACGAGATTTGCTATTTATATTTTGATGAGCTTTATGTGTTCTTTCCTTGGGATCAATATGGTTTAACCATAAGGTTTTTTTTTAAAATAAGCCCCGGATCCTTCACAATTAAAGAAGTATCAGTTTAATAGTCCACGAGGGGTTGCTGGGTCGCTTGGAACACGTCAATTTAAAGTGACAGATCTGTGCAGACAGCAATTCAGGCTGGGATCACCTGGACTGGTAATACACTGTAACGCAGTTGAAACACACTGCTCACTGGTGGTTATCTATAGCTGCCATCAATGCAAACTCACCCCAACTTTCAGGTTTTCTGTGATAGATTGATAATCAGAAGTCTGAATTACTTAAATTTGATGGTTTATTTCAGTACATTTTAAAGGAACTCCCACTTTTGGTGCAGCTGGGTATGTGAGTTTGCGTCAATGGCTACCCTCCATAAATATTTTCTTTGCAGCACGTTTCCCCACCCACTCCCTCCCAGATAATCAATAGAGAGGTACTCTAAATTTATTTAAAAAGATTTTTTTTTAAATTATTTGGCATATATTGCTGTCTTTTAGAAGTGATGGATTTATAAAGAACAGAACCACTTTGTAGTCGAATTATCCTTCAGCCCGTGACTCTTTTAAAATTAAATCCTGTACAGAGATTTAATGGAATGTCGATTAGAGGAGACCTGAAACACTGCTCTTTGATGTTCTAGGATGCTACGGCAGGGCTTTAGGATAGTGAAGAGCATATTTAACATGGACATCAGAAAGCATTCTTTATAGAGAGGGTGATGATCATCTGGAGTGGATTGCTGGGTGGGTAGTTAAAGAAACCACTGGCTGCTGTGACAGAAAGCCTGTCGAGGTGATATTCTGGAAGGATGAGATCAGATGAGCCGAAGAGTCATCTTTAAATAAACCTCTGAATTAATGTGAAATGGACTTCCCAAGGTGCATCATGTCTGGACTGCCACTGCATTACCTTCAATGGATTCAGCTTTCACAAACGAGCACTCTTAGCAAATAATATGCTACATAATACTGGCAGTTCCCTTGTTCGATTGTATTTGAACTTGAGCTAGAAGCATGATTTTTGCTTTGTGATTGAACTGTGCACGATTGCTGATCACATTTTTTGACTATTTGCATGTGCATCTCTACTTTGCATTTTTATATATGGTATGCTTTTTCAACTTTTTAAATATTTCTCTTGTGTAAAGGTTACAAATTGTTTTTTATAGGTTCTACGCTTTGGAAAATATAAAGATGTTGCTGAATGTGGGGTAAGTAGTTGTTCCCTGTATAGTTGTCCACAATTCACTTTGCCTATTTATTAAGGCAAATTGTATGTTAAGTACCAAATTCCACAGATGTATAGATTTTTAGTGTTTTAAATGCAGTTAATGAGTGGGTTACACCATCCAGAAACAAGGTGTTGCCATCCTAAAGAAAGAATGTTACGTCTGGGTTGTGTGGAGGGTTCAGTTTGGGGGGGCGCTGGTGGCGGCATCTCTGCCATTTGCTCCAACAAAATATTTGTCAAACCCACTGGTTGTCTCCGCTTTAAAAATATGAAAACAGCTACGTCAGCATTTCAAGTTGGGGTCAGTATCAAGGTTGGCCCCATTGGTAGGAACCACCTTTTAGAGCCGGTGAAGTTAGATGCCATGTTTTTGGGGGGTGGGGGGTGAAAGAGGAAGGGGCTGGAGAGAGAATGATTTATTTTTGGAGGAGTGGTTGGTTTGCCAGCCTGGAGGAGTTGAAGGAGAAAGTCGGGCTCTCGAGCTCTGATGCGTTTAGGTAATGTTTACAGCGCACCTTGCTATGGCCAGACTGAGTCGTTTCTTTGCAGGCATGAGGGTAGGTGCGAGCGCTGTTTGAGAGGGCCTGTGAATCATACTCAAGTTCTGGTCCTGCCCAAGCTAGTGAGTATTGGATTTCTTGTTTCAACACCGTATCGGCGATTCTGAACGTTGAGTTGAAACCTTGTTCTTTAGTGGCTATATTTAGGGTGTCGGATATGCAGAGCTGTGGACAGAGGTGGGGGCAGATGACTGGCCTTTGCCTCTCGGATTGCTTGGAGGTGAATCTTGATGGGCTCGAGGCTGGCAACGCCACTTCGTGCTTCATCGTGGCTGGGTGACTTGATGGAGTTTTTGCACCTTGCGAAGGTCAATTGCACTATGAGGGGGTCAATTGAAGGAGATGGTAACTGTTTATATTGTATTTTAAGGAATTGGTCACTGTTAGCTGTAGTTGTTGGGGTGGGGTGGGGGGAGCAATGGTTTATTATTTTTGTTCTTTTAGTTTATTGTTGTTGTTTGGATATGGTGTATTTTTTGGTATAAAATGACAAACATCGGATACAACTATATATTTTTTTAAAGAAAGAATGTTACGGCTAATATAAGTTCCAGGTAGCCACATTTACAAGGTTCTCGTTCAATGACATCTGATGTGATGATTAGTTGCAATTTTACTTTACAACAGTAGATGGAGCTAGCACTAAAGGTAAAGTTGGCTGAATGCTGAAGAGAAAGAAAATATTCAAAGTTCCTTTATTTAACAGAGGCACAAATCCCTTTTTATCAACAATGGTCACAGACTCATCTTATAAAATATCATTGCTCATTGGTTGTTCTTTATCTTTCATTCTGTAAAAATGCTACTTCCACTTCATTCCATCTTTCATTTGTATATGTGTGTTTACATGACCTTACTGCCAAAATACTACTTAACATTTTGGCTCAATTGCTGACACACCCACTTGTGCAAAAGAAGGTTGCGCTCTCACCCAAGAGCTTTTTTTTATTCCTTCATGGGTTGTGGGCGTCGCAGGTTGTGCTGGTATTTATTGTCCATCTCCAAATGCCCTTGAGGGGGCATTGCTGTGGGTCTGAAGTCACATGTAGGCCAGACCAGGTAAGGATGACAGATTTCCTTCTTTGAAGGGCATTAGTGAACCAGATGGATTTTTACAACAATCGACACTGGTTGCATGGTCATCATGAGATTTTTAATTCCAGATTTTTATTGAATTCACATTCCACCATCTGAAGTGGTGGGATTCAAACCTGGGTCCCCAGAGCATTGCTCTGGGTTTCTGGTTTACTAGTCAAGTGATAATACCACTATGTCACCACCTCCCTCTTATTTAGAACCACTGTCATTGAATTCCCAAAGGTATTTTGCTGAGATTTGACTCTGTAAGCGCCAGTGTCATTCTGGCATTCCATCCAAGTGACCTGTTCCTTCCATTGTGAGCATTGCTGGTGAGTTTTAAGCTGGTTGTTGACTTATTGAAGACTTTGTAGTTCAGTTTGATCCTCCTCTCAGTCAGTGCCCAAGTATGCATTTTCCAGCAGGTTATTGATCCACGTTTGTTGAGACCAATTACAACACCCCATCAGTCACCTGGCAGCACGGTACCATTGTGGATAGCACGATTGCTTCACAGCTCCAGGGTCCCAGGTTCGATTCCGGCTTGGGTCACTGTCTGTGCGGAGTCTGCACGTCCTTCCCGTGTGTGCGTGGGTTTCCTCCAGGTGCTCCGGTTTCCTCCCACAGTCCAAAGATGTGCAGGTTATGTGGATTGGCCATGATAAATTGCCCTTAGTGTCCAAAATTGCCCTGAGTGTTATGTGGGGTTACTGGGTTGTGGGGATAGGATGAAGGTGTTGACCTTGGGTAGGGTGCTCTTTCCAAGAGCCGGTGCAGACTCGATGGGCCGAATGGCCTCCTGCACTGTAAATTCTATGATAATGATAAAACCTTGACTGGAATTAGTTGCTGGCAATGGTATCACTAACATAGACCATTTATGGGAATATAGCTCCGTTTTAAGTTTTAAAATGCTGCTGTGTGTTATCTTTCATCGTGTGCATTGGAGGGAAGTGCTGGATTAGTGTGTGATGATTTGATTTTGTTGGCATCTTACAGAATTTATTTTCTCCCCAGCTCCAACAAGAGGTTGCCTTAAACTCTGCCAAATGTGTCACCCAGGAGAGGCTGACATTTTACTGCATTCCAGTGCCTGGAGAGTCAGAGTGGGTCAAAGAAATATCCTTTTGGTGACATGGGTTCCTTCAGCTTCAGCGTGAGAGGCTTTTCATCTGAATGAATAAATTAAAGTAATCTAATGGAGTCGTTGTGTTTTCCTTAAATTGTCTTCATACGCCTATGCCAGTGCCAGCCAGGCACGTGGCAACCCTTCTACATCCTATACTCCTAGTCGTCACAAGAGGAGTTATGAGGAGGATGAAGACATGGAAATGCATCCACCCAAACTAAAGGAGCAGTGTGCAGGTAGGGACATATATTCAGCAATTCTATGCTCCTTCATTGAGTTCACTAACGAGGGATGCAGAAATGGCTGGATACTGCAGGATAATGCTCTTTACTCCACAATGTAAGTTTTTCATGTTAGCCCTCAAGGCAATATTGCAGTACTCTTGCTGGTTTCTCTCATGCCCTGTTAATGAATGGAGTAGATCTCTTGTCACCGGTCACATTGAGACTTTCCCAAACTACTCATTCATCACAAAGCAGCAATCTAAAAGGGGTAAGCTTTTTTTCTTGTGATGAATGCGATGTGCTAACCAGAGTAACAAACTACCTTTAATTTAATTAAGAATAATTAAAGGGATACAGTTCTAACTCTGCTTGTGTTATAAAGCACTCGGTGGTAGTCAGCATGACCTGAGGAGAATCTGGTCTCTTGTGAATATGAATGTCATGCATGCCATGTTGTGACGTGTCCTTCTTGTTCACTATTGGTTGTTAGGTTGATCAATTTGAAACTTCACTTTTTTCTAATTATGGTTAGAAGCCAGCCAAAGAGACTGTGTTAATACTGCTTTTAACTTGTGTACCAGCTGGCTGCAGTGCATCACAAGCATCTGGAGATGCTAAACGCCTTGAAAAGGAAGCACCAGGTGGACACCAGAGTTTTCCTAACCGCACAACGTCAATTGATCTCAACTTCCCATTACCAGGAGAGAAAGGGCCTGCATGTCTTGTGAAGGTAGTAATGTGTTTGTGAGGAATGGAATGCATAATGCAGGCCTTCTTATTTGTGATAGATATCTATTCAGAAATTTCCTTTCCAATATTAGATATACATATTTAAGTATCCGTTTCATTTCAGTTTTTAAAGGTCAGTAGATCTGATTAGAAAACAAAAATTACATACTGGAGTAGGGCATTTTCATAAAATGTTGTCATGTTGATTGCATTGCATTAAATTTTAATACATTTCATGCTGTATACATTGTAAATTCCAAAGCCTCATTATGTCTTGACTGACTAAAAGATAAAACCTCTTTGTGTTCTTAAAGATTTTTTTGTATTCTTCAAAACATTACTGTTCAAAACTTGTTGGGGGGAGGAGAACACAACTTGATGTGTTCTTTTTCGATACTACAGGTATGCTTTGTCAGTAAATATGGAAGCAGGTCATGCTCTCTTGTGTCTCACAAGATCCTGCTGATAGGTTTGGCTATAATTTTTGTAACCCCCCTCCCCACCCATCCATTTTGCCAGCCATCGAGCTGTTCCAGAAATCTTTAGCTCCAAATGTCCTGCCAAATGCTTTTGCAGAACCTGAATGCTGAGATTTGGTACGGAAGCTTACTCTGTCTAAAAACTGTTGCTAATTATTAATGGTTGGAATCCTTTCTGATGAGTTAGTTGGTTTAACTAATCAAAATGCACTTGCTGTGCATCAGTCTTCCGAGTCCTTTCTGCTGTTGAAGGGGATGGAGGTAACTAACCAGTTTTCCTCTTGCGTAAATGTGGGATTGCTACTTTCAGGACAGCAAGGGCGTTTTACTTGTTGGTGCAAGTGATGGATCAGTTACAACCATATAATGGAGCAACACAGAAGGCCATTCCACCTTTTTGTGTCTGTGTCAATTCTTTGAAAGGGCTGTCTAATTTGTTTTACTTCGCCGATCTTTCAGCCTTTTCCCTTTCAAGTATTTACCCAGTTCCTTTTTGTTATGTCTGGCGGCACGGTAGCACAGCAGTTAGCACTGTTGCTTCACAGCGCCAGGGACCCATGTGTGATTCCCGGCTTGGGTCACTGTCTGTGCGGAGTCTGCGAATCCTCCGTGTCTGCATGGGATTCCTCCGGATGCTCCGGTTTTCTCCCACAAGTCCCGAAGGACATGCTTGTTGGGCGAATTGGACATTCTGAATTCTCCCTCCGTGTCCCCGAACAGGCGCCGGAGTGTGGCGACTAGGGGATTTTTCACAGTTAGTTCGTTGTAGTGTTAATGTAAGCCTACTTGTGACACTAATAAAGATTATTATTATTATTGAATGTACTCCTGCCATCCTTTCACGCAATGCGTTTCGGTTCGTAATTGTTCGCCACTTTAAAAGAAAATTGTCCTGATCATTTCTGGATCTTTTGGCAATCATCTTAAATCTCTTTTCTGGCTACTGACCTTTCCACTGTAATCCTTTTCTCCCTCTGAACCATCAAAACATGTTTTGAACCCCTGTATTATATCTCCCTTTAACCACTGCTCATGGAGAACAACCCAAGCTTCTCTAGTCTTTCCAGGTAGCTGAATCCCTGGTCCCGTCCTTGGAAATCTTCCTCTGCACCCTCTCCACAGCCTTGACATCCTTAAAAAGTGTAGACAGAAAATTGCATACTGTACTCCAACTCAAAATGTATTTTATTAAATGCCCAAAATAATCAAGCTTGTGCAGCTATTTTTTCACATCTTCCCCCCCCCCCCCCCCCCCCCCCCCCCCCCCCCCCCCCCCAATCTCTTCGGTGTTAGGCCACTGTGTAATGTAGTACATTTTAATTAAAAGCCCATGTTGATACTGGATCCATGACGCCGTCATGCATTATTCGGTTCAGAATACTTGTCCATTAATGTTTTATTCTCCTACTTGGCAGATCTATGAGGACTGGGATAGTTTCAAAGTGAATGATATGCTGGAGGTTTATGGGATTTTATCAGTGGATCCAGCACTAGGTGTAATAAACGATGAGAGGTAAGGCATTAGGTGTCTATAATACAAATGCTGTACTCATCAGCCCTAATGCAAGGATTGTTCAGTGAGCTTTTGTGCCTCTTCAATTTTCACATACTCTTATCATGGAGAATTTAGTCTTGCAACTGAAATTAAAAGTGCATATCATTCACTTGTTTTAAGGAGCTTGAGGATCAGTCTATTTATACACACTGAAATATAACATATTGCCGATATGTGAGCAATTAGTCTAATTTTCTCAAGTACAATGTAGAATGACTGAATTAATTACATTTTTAAAGTTCTGTGTTTAACCTTGCATAAAATGAATGTTGCCCAGCCTGTTAAATATTTCCACCATTTTCTGTTCTTAATGCACATTGTGCTGTGAAGTGACAGTTCCCGTTCTTTGGTTCCTGTTTGATTTAAAAATTGGCATTCTTAATTGAGATTTTCTCGTGGAGTAATTCAGGGCAGTGAAATGAAGGAAATGGAACAGCTTTTTTTTTTAAACAACATGGATCTAAATGTCGTCTTGCACTTGTAGAGACAAGAAAGATGAATCTTAAGTTTGCAGCTTTGTTAACACTGAAATGATAATTTACTGTGAGTTTGTCTTTTCCCCATGGGTAAGCACAAAGGATGGTTCGTCAATACTGGACCCAATTGAATGTATGGACACCATGGAAGAGCAGCGTGTTCACAGTCCTCCGCCTTCACTGGTTCCAAGACTTCATGCCATCGTAACTCGCAAACTGCAGCACGTTAATCCCTTCCTTCCCACCACCCTGAAAGATACAGAAAACAAAGACTGTAAGTCCCATTTTCCACACAGCTGCCGTTAGTTTTATGCCTTTGCGGTGTCTGCATATGTGGGATGTTTATCTGTGGTTAGTGTGATGTGCAGAATTTTATCTTGGAAAGAATGTAGAAATGTTTATTGCACAATCATGAGACCCAGGTTCAGACCCGCTATAGACCGTAGATACAAACAATAGTGCAGAGAATTTTGTCGTTGTGATTCTGGGCCGTCTCAAACCAGTTTTGGGAACCGCACAAAGCACAACTAACTGCCCATTAAATATACAGTAATTAGCAGTTTTTCAATTGAGCCCTGTGGATAGCTATATTCGGTGGAAAATGGCAAAATTCAAGGGTTTGTGGCTGCAAAATTAAGGAACCGAGTGGGAGGAACTTTATTAGGTTTTACAGGGCCTGAACTTGGAATATTTGATGACTTCATTCCAAGCCAGGATCCCTACAGTGGAGAAGGAAGCCATTCAGCCCATCGAGTCTGCACCAACCTTCTGAAAGAGCACCCTACCTAGGTCCACTCCTCCGCCCTATCCCCGTAATACAACTATCGCATCCCTGGACACGGGGGAACATTAGCAAAGCCAATCCACGTAATAGTGCTAGGGAATGGAATATTTTTATTTCTCAGCTATATTCTGTGTTACAGAATCTGACCAAATAAGCATATAGATGTTGCTGAGGAGGGGGGTGCACAAGAGCCCATTTTGTGGTGGACTGTTGTTATTTAAGATGCCATATAAATATTTCTTTCTTAAAATTAATGTTCTTCTATTTTTCCGCTGATTTATTACAGATATCACAAACATCATGCCTGAATTGTCAACAGTCAGAACAGAGTTGCTTGGGTTCCTGACGCATATGTTATTGGGAGACAGTCTGGCAGCTGAATATCTCCTCCTACACCTCATATGCACAGTGTAATTATATGATTTTTGTTTTGCATCATTTTTGGACATACACAATCCATACTTAAATTGCAAACATGTATTTTCTATAGTGTATTTTACAATGTTAAATAAGACCCTAAGAGTTGCTTGATCTAAATAAATAAGGGATTCAGTTTTAAATTCTGCTGAAATTGTAACTGCTTTTTAAAAATGGATATAACTGTTATTTTGAGCAATGGAAATGCGGTTTTGCAATTGAGTTAGGTGTCTTCCTGGGGCGGTTAGCACTGGGACTGCAGCACTGAGGTCCCGGGTTCGAATCCCTGCTCTGGGTCACTGTCCGTGTGGAGTTTGCACATCCTCCTCCTGTCTGCGTGGGTTTCACCTCCACAACCCAAAGATGTGCAGGTTAGGTGGATTGGCCACACTAACTGGCCCCTTAATTGGGAAAATAAAATAATAATAATTGGGTACTCGAAATTAAAGTGCCTTCCTGAATCAAAATGTTCCTCAACGGAACTAATACAACTTCCAAAATTCATAAAAGGTATGATTGAATTGTGGGTGCAAGTGGCACCAGTGACGTTTCTCACTTCTAAGGTTGTACTTCTATCTTGTCGGGTGCAAAGCAAATCAGTTTGGATACATCACAAACACTCCCAAGTGTTCAGAATCACAATCTGCTGTGTTATGAAGCAATCTTTTCCTTACAACATAATATATTTTCATCACATCATGATGTTACTAATTGAAGTACATTTCATTGGAGGGAGGTGGGGGGGGGAGGGAGTGGGAGCTGCTGCCTATACGACTCAAATGAAGAACTGCTTCCCAGGATTCTGTTTTTAAGATTTATTTGATGGGGAGTAAATATGCACAGTTTTAAACAACCAGAAAGTGTAATGTTTTTTATTTCCTGCTTTGGCTCGAATGGACAGAAGATGGTGATTACATTGAAAGCAAAACAACACTTTATTTGGTGTCTTGGCAGAAACTGCCAAAGAGAAATACAATGCAGAAATGTAGAGGATGTTAGGTCATGAATCTGAACAAAATCAAAACATATTTTTTGCTGGTGAAGCCTGCAATGGGGTGGAAAATGGGTCAATGGGACATGTAACTTTTATTTTCCACACCAGGGCAGTGGGGGAAGCTTGATGGCTGAAATAACTTAATTTATTTTTCAAAACTGCGAAGAACATAGCAATTCTAGGCCAAGGAGCCACCTGAGTGATTTGTTTCTCAAACTACCCAGCTGCCAAATTGTAGCATGACTTGCATTGGAGAATTCATATATTAAATAGACACAAGAAATTATAACTTGAGGGTATATATCGAGAGTTATAGTTCCATGTAGAACAGTAAATTTAGCTTCTGAGTTTTTCATCTGATGTACAAAATGAGATAGCTGGAACGCTGCTTATTAACCCGTTTTGATCAACGTTGCAGATACTCCCGACGTGACATTCTTCCACTGGGTAAGTTCACAGTAAATTTGAGTGGCTGCCCAAGGGATAACACTTACACAAAGTACCTCCATAGGACCATTCAGCAGCTGGTTCCATCGGTAAGTAGTTAAATCATAGGTGTTCACTGCGGTATATGATCATTCAACTCTGGTAATTGCTGTACTTTTTAAATATAGTTTACCATGGTTGAGTTTCAACATAGTCAAAAGATACATTTTCCTGCTGCGAGCACTGATAACTTAGAGGCTCTGGGAATTTTGAACAGATCTGGCAGGCAGGAAAATTGATCTGAGGGTATATCAGTGCCTTTGTGGCATCCCAGATGACTTCCAAAAGTGTTCGGAACAGGAGCAAGGCCAGCAATTATGTAAGAATTTGTTACTCTGGCTATGTTATTGCAGCAATTGTTCTAATTATGGGCCATTAGCTTTAATTATAATAATGCAATATACATCCCTGGTGATGCTATGTTGAGAATACATACCACCTGTATATAGCATGGAAACCAGTGTACTACTATTCTCCCATGTTGGGGAAAAATTGACCATTTTAAATATATAGCGTTAAAGAGTACTACTGGACCAGCAATTATGACATATTTTTGGTATTCCTGTTCCAGCCTGTAACCTGTTTGTTTAGTTTCCTTGAAAGACAAGAAAAATAACGTGATTCTTCATCAGAGTCATAGAAACTTATAGCACAGGAGGTCAGTCACCCCTAAATAGCTCTTTAAGAGCGTCTTGTACACTGTTGTGTGTCTGTAGTCCGTAGTTCCTCATTCTAAAATATCTGCCTAAGTACCTTTTTAAAATTACTTATGGAATCAATTTCTACGACCTTTTCAGCTGGAGTGATTCAAATTTCAGCAATATTCAAGTGGTAAAAGCATTTTCAGTTTTCTTCGCGATGATCTTGCCAATGATTTTAAATCTGTGACCTCTGGTTATTGTCTGAATGCCAGAAGGAATGGGTTTTCTCCATTTACTTTAACAGCTGCAGTATAGTTATTGGAATGTCTGAAAATTCTGCCTTTGCTTTTGATTGTTATGTTTTAAATGAGAAAGTAACTTTAGGGATCAAATCGGTGCTTAACCTTTCTCAGGAAAAACTAGTTGTTCAAAATGATGGAGAGAGCTGATGGTCCGGATTTTAAATGATGGCAGAACTGTTCAGAGTCATTACGCCTCTCTAACTAACAGCAACTCTCGATATGCTTGTTAAACTGTATGTGTGTGGACTTTTGAACATGTGGAGTTAAACAGTCATCCAGAACTTGCTGTCGGAGGTTGTACACTTTTCCATTACTACCTGGCCATTGGTCTCTCAGTAAAAACCTATGCAAACGTTGAATCTTGTTGAATAAAGTATAACTGGGGTTTTAAATGGGCTGCTAAGTTTATAATTACCACTGAGGAATTAATTTTATGCTTGTGGAATGTCACAATTTTTCAAGAATTTTTTTTTTTTAATTCATTTTAACATTTCAGCTTCTACCTTAGTCTCATGTGCATGTCCCAGACGTTCATTTTGTGTCGTGTAAAATTTAAAGTCAATGATAATTGGTGCGTTTTAGTTCCTGGATTGCAGTCAATGAGAATACTTCAGTGTGATTGGCTGCTTCCTCTGTTTAATGACATCACTGTTGATGGAACTTCCCCCTGGTTTGTCATCAGATTCAAACTGACGTCAGGAAAGAGAAAATACATGCCCCAGAGTTTGCTCGATCTTTGTGGGCAGCTTTCTTCAAGGTCAAGTGGGGAGCATTTCCTTCGCCACTGACTGTGAAATTCAGGCCATTGGTCCTGTGAATAACTCATTAACTAGTGGTGTTGACTCTAAAACTTTGACATGATGTGGACATAACCACAAAATTAGTTGTCTTACATGTTTGTAGGTCACAGCCAGGAGTGGGTGCATAACAGAGAATAGTAGTGTGTGTGTTATTTTCTGAAATTCACACACATCATTGTAATTTAAATTAAAGCAATTTGTACCATTTTATATTTATCTAGCAAGGTCGTTTGTTTTCCTTAATAGTCATTGTTTGCTGTTAAATCTGCTCAACGTTGTTATTGTTGAATACTGTTTCATTCTTAATTTGATTTTTGTTTTTAATAGTCCTATTGTCTACCCATGACCCTTAACAACATGAACACTCTACGTTTCATCCCACACAAAGACTATACTGCAAATCGTCTTGTTACTGGAGTACTGCAGCTGGCCAGTAACACTTCACTCATGTTGGACGAAACGTTATTGGAACAAGGGCAGCTGGATGCCACAGGTCAGAACTGAACTTTGCAGACTAGAGCAGGTTCTGCTGTCAACTTCAGTAGCTGAGATGTTTCAAATGCTGGCATTATTAACCCTCATGAACAATGAATAATTTGCTTGCCCACTAATCTGGGAACGAGTATAGGAAGCACTAAGCAGAAGAAGAGGATGAGAAAATTCTATGGAATGACAGAACAAGCCAAAATTGAAGATTGTGGGATAAACACACATCATCCAAAAGTGGCCAAACTAGACCAAGCAGTTTCCACAATCTTTTGCTGGAAGCCAACAATTTTTGCAAAACTGCCCACATCCCCAGCCTGAATTAAGTGCCATAGGTTTCTGCTAAATGTACCTGTTTGAGGCTATTTGAAGGCGTTCTTGAAATTGGGTGCAAGAGCCCTCATAAGCACCATTTACAAAATGTTAAATTTTGAATATTAGATTCGCTAATAATATAAATAACCACTAGTCAAAACTAGTAAATGATTATGTATGGTTTTTTAAAAGTCAGTACAGATGGTAGACTAGGCACTAGATATGTGTATTTGGGTGATAAATATTTTTAGCTCTATTGATAAAACTGCATCAAGCTTCCACCCTTGAATATATTGGAGTAGCATTAATGCCGGGGGGGGGGGGGGGGATAATATTCTAAAATACTCCTTGATTGCACTGGTTTGTGGGAGATTTTATATTTGTGACTAGTAAATGAGGTTGAACAGAAACCTGAACAATAAACTTCACTTTAGAAAAGTAGTACGCTTCTGAGTGCAATTTTCACCTGGATTTCCGATTGCGCACAGGGGAATCTATCCACATGTCCCTAAACACATTGAAGTAGAACATCAGAAATGTTGGAAACGGAGGTTGGGCAGTATCAGCGGAAAATGAAACATCTGTATTTTGCTTTTGTGTTTTGAAGCAAATAATTTAATGTCTGTAAAGAATTGGTCACCGTGATGTGGAGATGAATCTCCTGTGGTTTCTCACTTTTTGAGAGATCCAGCCAGACAAGAGAGGAAACTGGACCCAGCTTAATGTATGTTACAGGCAAATGTATTTTCAAGGAATGTTGAAGATTGCAACGGCGCTGAGGATCCTGGTTCGATCCCAGGCCCGGGTCACTGTCCGTGTGGAGTTTGCACATTCTCCCGTGTCTGCGTGGGTCTCACCCCCACAACCCAAAGATGTTCAGGGTAGGTGGATTGGCCATGCTAAATTGCCCTTAATTGGGAAAATAGAATTGGGCACTTTAAATTATTTTAAAAAGAGAATGTTGAAAATCGCAATATAAGCAGGACATTACGTTTATTTTAAATGAGAGAGGATGCAGAAGTTTGTTCGGGGCAGGATAATTGGCTCCTGAGACACTGGGGGGAATGTGAGGAAGAGCTTTTTTATGCAGAAAGTGGTAATGATCTGGAACACGGCACGTGTAGGGTTTCAGAGATCAAGGGGGGAGACTAGGATGCTCCCCTGGGAGCTGACATGCAATCCACGGACCAAGTGGCCTCCTCACGTGGCCTAAATGCCTCTGACTCTTTATGCAGCATTATGATCATTGCACTGACGTTGAGAAATAACTGCTGGAAAAATTACCACCCATTGGGGTTGCAAACCATAACTTGGGAGCTTCTCGTTCTTTTTATGATTATTTTCATCGTTCCAGCATTGTGCACTAGACACAAGTTTTTAGGTGGTTGTTGGATGTTTTTATTACATTCAAATACAGGCAGGTACTGGCTTTACACAGTGCAGGTTTGAAATATTTTTTCCTTCTTCAAAGATATCGGGATTTTTAATTGGAATTGCTGCGATTATTTGAATGAATTTTCCTTCTGTACCTTAAAAATGTTTATTTTATTTTGTCGTCTTGGATTTTTGAATCCGAAGCTGTAGTAACTGAGCTGCCATGAAAACTAGTGTCACTCGTTGTTGCTCAATCTTTCACAGGTGTCCGAAATGTGACAGCGCTTGGTAATTTGATTACCTGGCAGAAGGTGGACTATGACTTCAACTTCCACCAGATGGAATTCCCTTGCAATATTAATGTACTGATCACTTCTGAAGGAAGATCTCTCTTACCGGTATGTGTATTCTGTGGATTTGTCTCCTTCAACTCCCATGTATGTCATGCTCCCGAAGCCTTGTCGATTTTTGTTCTGACTTAAGTTGTTTGCTGCAGCAGCTGTAATGCAGTGGAGGGATTTTTTACTCCAGTAAAACCATAGCGACAGCACAATATGATTTTCATTCAATAATATTTTGAATCATAAAATGTCTTTTGAACCGATTTTTTTTGGAATCAACCTTTAGCATTAATATCTTGTGTGGAGGATTTTTTCAAAAATGCTGGGGATAACATTTTTAAATGCAAGCGGATTCTCTTATCACAAATGTGTGTCGTCGTTGATGATTTGCATCTTGAAAAGACACACAAACATACTTCCTGATATTAGCCTGGAGCAGGAGACATTACAGAGTCGGGTTCCCTTTAAGAACTTCCCTTTACGTTTGTGGTCCTGCTCCATTCTTAAGACCCAAAATCTCCAGACTAATTGAGATGCCAAAATTATTTTTTTTTAAAAGGATTAATTTCCTATTGTTACATTTTTAGATCTGTCCATCTCAGTTTTTACTGCGTCTTTTTAAATGTTTTTCTTGGGTTTTTGATATACAGAACAAAATCTAAATACACACAGAACAATAAGAATTTTGCAAGGATCTGATGCCCCAGAGACTGCCACTTTTGGGCATGGCTCCACCCTCATCCCCACCACTTTGGACATTGCCTCGAAGAAGGCTATCCAGTACCCGGCAAGTCTGGGGCAAGACCAGAACATGTGGGCGTGGTTGGCTGGGCCTCCTTGGCACCGTTCACATCTATCCTCCACCTCCGGGAAGAACCGACTCATTCGGGTTTTGGTCAAGTGGACTCAATGAACCACTTTTAGTTGCATTACGTTAAGCCTTGCCCATGTGGAGGTGGAATTGACACAATGCAGTGCTTCGCTCCAGAGTCCCTCCCCTGTTTCTCACCCCAAGTCCTCCTCCCACTTCTCGTCCAGTTTCACGTCGGCCCTTTCTATCAGTCGTCTGTACATTCAGAGAACATAGAAAAATACAGGACAGGCCCTTCGGCCCACGATGTTGTGCTGAAGTTTTGTCCTAGATTAAGAACAAATTAATCTACACCCCATCATTCTACCGTAATCCATGTACCTATCCCAATAGCCGCTTGATGGTCCCTAATGTTTCCGACTCAACTACTTCCACATGCAGTGCATTCCATGACCCGCTACTCTCTGGGTAAAGAACCTACCTCTGACATCCCCCCGCCCCCCCCAATATCTTCCACCATTCACCTGAAATTTATGTCCCCTTGTAATGGTTTGTTCCACCCGGGGGAAAAGTCTCTGTCTACTCTATTTATTCCCCTGATCATCTTATAAACTTCTATCAAGTCGCCCCTCATCCTTTTCCGTTCTAATGAGAAAAGGCCTAGCACCCTCAACCTTTCCTAGTAAGACCTACTCTCCATTCCAGGCAACATCATGATAAATCTCTTTTGCATCTTTTCCAAAGCTTCCACATCCTTCCTAAAATGAGGCGACCAGAACTACACACAGTACTCCAAATGTGGCCTTACCAAGGTTTTGTACAGCTGCATCATCACCTCACGGCTCTTAAATTCAATCCCTCTGCTAATGAACACTAGCACACCATAGGCCTTCTTCACAGCTCTATCCACTTGAGTGGCAACTTTCAAAGATGTATGAACATAGACCCCAAGATCTCTCTGCTCCACATTGCCAAGAACCCTACCGTTAACCCTGTATTCCACATTCATATTTGTCCTTCCAAAATGGACAACCTCACACTTTTCAGGGCTAAACTCCATCTGCCACTTCTCAGCCCAACTCTGCATCCTATCTCTGTCTCTTTGCAGCTGACAACAGCCCTCCTCACTATCCACAACTCCACCAATCTTCGTATCATCTGCAAATTTACTGACCCACCCTTTAACTCCCTCATCCAAGTCATTAATGAAAATCACAAACAGCAGAGGACCCAGAACTGATCCCTGTGGTACGCCACTGGTAACTGGGCTCCAGACTGAATATTTGCCATCCACCACCACTCTCTGACTTCTCTATCGGTTAGCCAGTTCGTTGTCCAACTGGCCAAATTTCACACTATCCCATGCCTCCTTACTTTCTGCATAAGCCTACCATGGGGAACCTATCAAATGCCTTAATAAAATCCATGTACACTACATCCACTGCTTTACCTTCATCCACGTGCTTGGTCACCTCAAATAATTCAATAAGACTTGTGAGGCAAGACCTATCCCTCACAAATACGTGCTGACTATCCCTAATCAAGCAGTGTCTTTCCAGATGCTCAGAAATCCCATCCCTCGGTACCCTTTCCATTACTTTGCCTCACCGAAGTGAGGCTAACTGACCTGTAATTCCCAGTGTTATCCCTATTCCCTTTTTTGAACAGGGGCACGACATTCGCCACTCTCTAATCCCCTGGTACCACCCCTGTTGACAGTGAGGACGAAAAGATCATTGCCAACGGCTCTGCAATTTCATCTCTTGTTTCCCATAGAATCCTTGGATATATCCCGCCAGGCCCGGGAGACTTGTCTATTCTCAAGTTTTTCAAAATGCCCAACACATCTTCCTTCCTAACAGGTATTTCCTCGAGCTTACCAGTCTGTTTCACACTGTCCTCTCCAACAATATGGCCCCTCTCATTCGTAAATACTGAAGAAAAGTACTCGTTCAAGACCTCTCCTATCTCTTCAGACTCAATACACAATCTCCCACTACTGTCCTTGATCGGACCTACCCTCGCTCTAGTCATTCTCTTATTTCTCTCATATGTGTAAAAGGCCTTGGGGTTTTCCTTGATCCTATCTGCCAAAGGTTTTTCATGCCCTCTCTTAGCTCTCCTCATCCCTTCAGTTCCCTCCTGGCTATCTAGTATCCCTCCAGTGCCCTGTCTGAACCTTGTTTCCTCAGCCTTACATAAGTATCCTTCTTCCTCTTAACAAGACATTCAACCTCTCTTGTCAACCATGGTTCCCTCACTCGACCATCTCTTCTCTGCCTGACAGGGACATGCATATTAAGGACACGTAATATTGGTTCCTTGAACAAGTTCCACATTTCAATTGTGTCCTTCCCTGACAGCCTTTGTTCCCAGCTTATGCACTTCAGTTCTTGTCTGACAGCATCGTATTTACCCTTCCCCCAATTGTAAACCTTGCCCTGTTGCATGCACCTATCCCTCTCCATTACTAAAGTGAAAGTCACAGAATTGTGGTCACTATCTCCAAAATGCTCCCCCACTAACCATTACCAAGTACCAAATCCAATATGGCCTCTCCTCTGGTCAGACAATCTATATACTGTTAGAAAAGCTTCCTGGACACACTGCACAAACACCACCCCATCCAAACTATTTGATCTAAAGAATTTCCACTCAATATTTGGGAAGTTGAAGTCACCCACCGATGACTACTACCCTGTGACTTCTGCACCTTTCCAAAATCTGTTTCCCAATCTGTTCCCCCACATCTCTGCTGCTATTGGGGGGCCGATAGAAAACTCCCAAGGTGACTGCTCCTTTCCTATTTCTGACTTCAACCCATACTACCTTTGTAGGCAGATCCTCCTCGAACTGCCTTTCTGCAGCTGTTATACTATCTCTAATTATCAATGCAACCCCCCCACCTCTTTTACCACCCTCCCTAATCTTATTGAAACATTCAGAACCAGGAACCTCCAACAACCATTTCTGCCCCTCCTCTATCCAAGTTTCCGTGATGGTCACCACATCGTAGTCCCAAGTACCAATCCATGCCTTAAGTTCACCCACCTTATTCCTGATGCTTCTTGCGTTGAAGTATACACACTTCAACCCATCTTTGTGCCTGCAAGTACTCTCCTTTGTCAGTGTTACCTTCCCCACTGCCTCACTACACACTTTGACGTCCTGAACATCGGCTACCTTAGTTGCTGGACTACAAATCCAGTTCCCATTTCCCTGCCAAATTAGTTTTAAACCCTTCCGAAGAGTACTAGAAAACCTCCCTCCCAGGATATTGATGCCCCTCTGGTTCGGATGCAACCCGTTCTGCTTGTACAGGACCCACCTTCCCCAGAATGCGCTCCAAATATCCAAATACCTGAAGCCCTCCCTCCTACACCATTCCTGCAGCCACGTGTTCAACTGCACTCTCTCCCTATTCCTAGCCTCGCTATCACGTGGCACCGGCAACAAACCAAAGATGACGACTCTGTTTGTCCTGGCTTTTAACTTCCAGCCTATCTCTCTAAACTCGTTTATTACATCCACACCCCTTTTCCTACCTACGTCGTTGGTACCAATGTGCACCACGACTTCTAGCTGATCCCCCTCCCCCTTAAGGATCCTGAAGACATGATCTGAGACATTCCTGGCCCTGGCACCTGGGAGGCAACATACCTTCCGGGAGTCTCGCTCGCGACCACAGAATCTCCTATCTATTGCCCTAACCATTGAGTCTCCTATCACTATTGCTTTTCTATTCTCCCCCTTCCCTTCTGAGCCCCAGAGCCAGACTCTGTGCCAGAGACCTGGCTGCTAGGGCCTTCCCCCGGTAGGTCATCCCCCCCCCCCCCCCCAAACAGCATCCAAACAGTATACTTGTTTTGAAGGGGTACGGCCACGAGGGATCCCTGCACCGTCTGCCCATTCGTTTTCTTTCCCCTGACTGTAACCCAGCTACTCTTGTCCTGTACCTTGGGTGTGGTCATCTTCCTGTAACTCTTGTCTATTACCCCCTCTGCCTCCCAGATGATCCGAAGTTCATGCAGCTCCAGTTCCCTAACACGGTCTCTGAGGAGCTGGAGTTGGGTGCACCTCCTGCAGGTATAGTCAGCAGGGACACCGGTGGTATCCCTCACTACCCACATCCTATAGGAGGAGCATGCAACTGCCCTAGCCTCCATCCCCTCTTACCTTACAGAATATAGCTGCCCTGTGGACCAACTGGAACTCTGCCCTCCGACTCTGCTCCCAGTCAGCTGCACTCTCTGTAAAATCCTGGCTCCTTTCACGCTCTTTGAGGAAATGTATGAAATGAAAGGAGCACCTTTCTCCCTCCTCACCTAACTCCCCCAGTCACCAAACTCTCACTATAGCACTCAAATGCACCCAAATTCAGCACTCCGTCAGTCACCAAACTCCCACTATAGCACTCAAATGCACCCAAATTCAGCACTTCGCAAACAAAGTCTGCACTGTAGTTGGCTCACCTTTATACTGTGAATCTAGCCTTTGAAAACTGGCCTAATCCAATTAACTAATTAACAAGCTCCAGCTACAAGTAGAACCTTTGTTTAAAGCTGATTGAAAATTCACCTTCTAAACCAAACAGCAACTTTTAAGTTAATTAACTAAATAAAAGAAAGACTAGACTTTCGATAAAAATGAACCCTTGTTATCCCTCAGTCACCAAACTTTCACTATGGCACTCAAATGCACCCAAATTCAGCACTCAATGCAAAAATTCCGCTAGTTTCCTCTGCCTAAAATGTCTGCGTCCAGTAATTCTTCTAGTAGTGACTCACGGCAGTCGTGGGTATGTCCTTGTTTCTTTCCATAGGAAGTTTTTCAGCTGCAGGTATCTGAATTTATTGCCCCCTGTTAGTTGCAATCTTTCCTTCAGTTCGTCCAGTATTGTGACCCTACCGTCTGTGTACCGATCCCTAACTCGGTGTGTCCCCCATCCTGCCTCCACCTTTTAAAAGAGGCGTCCAGACTCCTAAACTACCCTTTTATGGACTGACCTGATTAATACTACACTCCTGTATGCTTCACCTGATGCCTATTTACATTGTGTTCCTTCTGTTTCCCTATTATGTATTTTCTTTTTATGTACTATATAATCTGTTTGAGCTGCTCGCAGAAAAATACTTTTCACTGTCCCTCAGTACACGTGACAATGATCAAATCCAGTTCAATCTGTGAGTCAGCTTTTACCGCCTCTTTAATTACATTTGCTGCTACTGTTTCTTTCATGTTTGCTCTATTAGTGTCATTATTAACACGGATTCTCTAGACAAACTCAAACTGAACTGTTCATTGTGCAGATTACCTGCGTATACTGGAACTTAGTTTGACAGTAGATACAATGATTTATCCATTGAGCCGTCAAAATGATTTTTAATAATGTGCTTCACTTCATAATGCTGTAATTTATGATGATTTGGCGCTATAAATCATTATTAGAATAATAAAGTATAGTATGAATCATTGTGACCTCCTAACAAGTGGATCTGACAGCAGAAGATATGGGGTGAAGTTGCAAGTTCAGTCATAATATGTAATGTAGATCTTTGTAATCTACATTTACAATACAGATTGCTACAAGTTGGGTCTTGAGAAATATTTTAAATTGCTCTTTTTATTGGTATCCTTTCCAATGCTGTTGTGTGACTGAAGCAAACAATTTTTTTTGATTTATAGTCTGACTGCCAAGTCCATCTACAGCCTCAGATGATTCCTGCCAATGTAGAAGAGTACATGGCTAATTTACAAACAGCTGTAGTGCCTTCCATGCTCAAGAAATTTCGCATATATGTGAGCTTACTAAGACTAATAGACTACAGCATATCCGATGAAGTGACCAAGGTATTAAAGTCATTTTAATTTGTTAAAGGCTACATTTTTGTACTAGGTAACATGATTTAATTTTTAATTGTTTATTTTCCAGGCAGTGGAAGAAGATTTTGTGGAAATGAGAAAGAGTGATCCTCGGAGCATAACTGCAGAAGATCTTCATCAATTGCTTGTTGTAGCAAGGTAAGTTGTGTCGATGAGACATGAAATAGCTGTTTGCTTCTGGATTGTTAACTCCTGCCAATAAATGCATTAATATAACAGTTAATAATTAATGTTTTCTCATTTTGTAATGTTTCAATTAACAAGCATGCATCAAGCAGTTAATTAACAAGCATGCATCAAGCAGTTAGGCAAAATGGCATGTTTGTCTTCATGGCAAGAGGATTTGAGTACAGGAGTAAGATGTCTTACTGCAGCTATACAGGGCCCTGGGTGAGACCACGCCTGAAATATTGTGTGTAGTTTAAGACATGATAGACTTGCCTTGGAGGAAGTGCAATATAAGTTCACCCGACTGATTCCCAGGATGGCAGGATTGTTGTATGAGGCGCGATTGAGCCGACTGGGCCTGTATCCACTGGGAATTTGGACGTGTGAGAGGGGATCTAATTGAAATGTAAAAATTCTGTCAGGTCTGGACATAGTGGATGTAGGGATGTTGTTTCCTCTGGCTAGAGGGGGGGGTGCGTCTAGAACAAGGGGCTCACCGTCTCAGGGTATGGGGTAGGCCGCTTCATACTGGGATGAGAAGAAACTTCTCGGCTGGTGAACCTGTGGAGCGCTCTACCACAGCCGATTGTAGATGCCGTTACTGAACATATTTAAGAAGGACATAGATTTCTAGACTCGGGTGTCAAGGGGTATGGGGGAGAACATGGGAGTGAGGTAAAGGCTCAACCATGATCATAGTGAATGGTGGAGCAGGCTTACAGGACCAAATGGTCTACTCCTATTTTCTATGATTACCAAATTTTGAATGACCACTTATTGAAAGCATGAGTAAAGAACAGTTGGAACTGTTGACCCGACTGTCAACTCATCTTTAAGGTTCTTTTCTCGCTCCTTCCTTCAGTCCCATCTTAATCTAGTTTTTGTTTGCGAAATGTTCAGCACCTGTTTCTTTTTTGTTATCTTTCATTAAAGCACTTGCATTTTTGGTGGTAATGCTGGAACAAGTTGCAGAGAAAGGGTAGGGATGAGGTCAAAGAGGGTGTGTCAATGTCAGTGGGAAGTGAGGTGGATGAATGGGATTTTGCACATGTCGGCATTTCGAGGGGGTGAAGGATGGGAGGCCAACAAGGAGAGCATTGGGATAGTGTGTGAGATTGACACTGCTATATAAATTTGCAGAGATTTATACTACAGGAGAAAATCAATAGTTTTTGTGCTGGCTGTTGGGCAGAGCAATCCAAATCACACTACCATACTTCATCATCCTTCTCTGCAAACTCCACACGGATAGTGACCTGGGGCCGGGATCGAACCTGGGTCCTCGTCGGCATGCAGTGCGAACCACTGCCGCCGTGCCACCCTGAACTCTTGTGCATTTATGAATGTATGTAGAGATCTCTTCACTTGAGTACATGTGAATGTATTGCTGCAGGGTCTCACCTTCTAAGTAGATAGTCATAAACGGGCATTAGAGTATAACCGCACCATCAGGCAAAGTTTTTACTAAATTGTGGGGAATCAACAGAGTAGCTGTAACTTAAGTGTTCCATCATTTTCTGATCTGAGCTTTAATGGTGACTAGATTATTTTTTGACCTGCGCTTTTGGTAAAATTTGTAGAATGCAAACATTAGTTCTTTGAGCTCAGATTTATGATTTAAATGTCTGACCAGGACATGGTATTGTAATAATCTCACATTTTTGTATTTGGAGGAATTGCAGGTTGGTTCTGTATTTTGATTTTGCACTTTCGTTTAACCTGGCTAAATGACTGTTCGCACCAGAACCCTGTGTTTCATTCTAATAAGATGGCCAAATTGAAAAGTTAATTTGACAACCTGGTTTGGAAGGGAAGAATTTGAATTTTGTGAATGGGTTTAAATAAACTGTGTTGTACATAAACCGATTTTGCAAGATGTAAAGAACGTTTTTTCATATTACCCAATATGTTTTTATACTGTTGAAAGTTAACTTCAACTTTCCTTTTAAAAGATTGGTATCTCTGAGTGCTGGTCACACAACCTTATCACGAGAGAGATGGCAGCGAGCAAAGCAATTGGAGGTTCTTCGCAAAAGCAGGATACAGCAACAAACCCACGTAAATGGCAACGAACCTTAACGATGGACTGTCTTTAAAACTCAAGAATTTATTGAACTTGTATGTCAGTGGGCTTTATGTAAATTTGAAGAATTAACATTCCTTCTCAGCCCACCTGCCAAATCTCATCAGGTTGAGGAAAAACAATTTTTTTCCTCCTTTGTAGATCATTTGTATCACCTTTTCTTACAGAAGTTTCTTATAAATCTAAATTCTGACTACTTTGTTTCTAATGTCTGCGTTGCATTTTAGTTGAATACATCCATTTGTGAAAATACTTATACATTCCTCTTACCACAATTTCTCAAATACAAGCTATTTTTGTAATTTTGTAAACTGCATTTGCATAACATTGTACTTGTTTAAAAATGGCCTTTTTAAAAAGAAAAAAGTGAAATATGAAGAATTCAACGGCTGTTATATTCTTTGTTTCTTTTTTAAACTATTCGTCTCCGTGTGGGTCAGGGATGAACTTCCAGTGGTGTCTGCACATCTAGATCTAATGTTGAGTAATGACACTGGAACCAGCAGTGAATCTGTATGTTTACATGTCATAGTTTTAAGTGTGGACAACTTTCTGCTTCATCCAAGATGGGTTAACCTCTAACTTTGAAAGAAAAGCAAAATACTGTGGATGCTGGAATAAATACAAAGCGTTGGGAAAACTCAGCAGGTCTGGCGGCATCCGTGCAGAGAGAGACACAGTTAACATTTCGAGTCTGTCTGACTTCAGAGCTGAAGAGGAGTCATCTGGACTTGGGAGGTTAATTCTGTTCTCTCCATGGATGCTGCCAGACCTGCTGAGATTTCCCAGCGCTCTGTTCTTATTTCTAACGTTGAGGCGGTCTCTTATTTATCACTTTGGCTATTGCCGCTCAGACTTGCTGGGTATTTAAATTATGTACAACCTGCCTTCAAAGCGTAACTGTTTTTGCATCTATTCTAAAATTCTTTTTTTTTTTTTAATTCAGCAAAGTTATCTGCCAGTAATTATACTGAATGTGAGTCAAATGTACAATTTGGTACATCTGATGAAATGGGACAGAATTCCTGATGGGACAGATGGGCTGTGGAAAGAGTGGATTTGATGGGTTGAAATGGCCTTTCCTTTGTCCATGCTTTTACCTTTTTCAATTATGTAGAATGTGTGCATCTGGTAACATGAGTAGTTTGTGGACTTGCATAAGAATAAGCAGAGTTGTATAATTTGTGCAAATTAGGCCTCTTGGAGCAGCTGTAAACATCTTAACTTAGTCTTATAAACCCACTTGATTTTCACTTCAAGGTGGATTATGGGACTACGGCAGTGCTTTATCAATTCCGTGGTATCAATTTCCATGCCTGTGGTTTACTGGCTTGTGCGCTATATCACCTTGTGCCTGAGCGAAACAGTGAGGAGCCTTGAGCAGTCTGTGTTACTGATCAAATGGCCAATTAAAATGTTTTGTAAAAAATTGCAGCTTGTTGGGCATTTGGGTTAAGGAGGTTATTACAGGACTATGGAGCCTTTCTCCATTTTGTCCACACCCAGGTTCGATTCTAAAATTTCCCTGTACTTTGTCCTAACATTGTGGCCTATGAGTCCAATTTCAAAAGGAGCTCCGATTCACCAACACAAGATTGTAAATTTGGAGCAGTCTTTAGTAGTGTGATCCTCTAAAAAGGAACCGAAGCAAGACTGCCCAAACTTATGTAATATATGGACTTCACAGCTCGTGGGGAAGACGAGCTAATCGGTCAATGCTAGTTTTGCACACAGGCCCAAATGGTACAACTTCGCCTGCTCATCAAACTGAAGTACTTAATCACTCCTTAGAGCTGACAGCTGCTAAATTTCAATATAGGGATTTTGCAGCTGGTGACATGGATTTTTAAATACGATCTGTCAATCTTGTATTCCTGGAGCTGAAGGATGTTGGTTTTGGAGAATGGAAGCCGTTATTGAGAACAGTTTTGGCTTTTAGTACATTTACTAAAGATGGAGAGCTGAGCCACCTCTTTTCCACATTTTGGCCGGGGATGTGGGGGTGGGGGGGAGGAGTAGGAGTGGGGGGGGGGTCCAAAGATGTGCAGGTTAGGTGGCTTGGCTATGCTAAATTGCCCCTTTGTGTCCAGAGGTTATGGGGATAGGGCGGGGGAGCGAGACTAGGTCGGGTGCTCTATCGGAGGGTCGGTGCAGACTCTATGGGCCAAATGGCCTCCTGCACTGTAGGGATTTTATGACCCCTTTATGATGTACTGGAGCGGCACGTACCACAGTTATGCCTTCCTGACCCGTCCTTTTAAACAGGCCCCTTGTTGCACAGTTAAGTAAACACAAATTACATCAAGCAACTTGTTTTTAAAAGCATTGCTACATTGAAGGATTAATAGGAAACCAGTAAGTTATGCAAGACATTTAGAAAGACATGATTGTTAACTTGAAGTTTAAACAAAGCCTCACAACCAATAGAAGAACCTTTGAAGTAAAGGGGGCACCGTGAGGATTTTTCCTAACTTTGAAAATGTTTAAAAGTTGAATCATTTGGAATTTGTGACAGAGTTGTGTAATGATTTTGCCTCAGGAGCTAATGAATGCACTTGATTTGCTGCTCTTGACTGTTTTACAGCATGGTAGCACAGTGGTTGGCACTGTTTCTTCACAGCTCCAGGTTCGATTCCTGGCTTGGGTCACTGTGCAGAGTCTGCACGTTCTCCTCATGGCTGCATGGGGTTCCTCCGGATGCTCCAGTTTTTTTCCCACAAATCCCAAAAATTGTGCTGATGGGAAATTTGGACATTCTGAATTCTCCCTCAGTGAACCCGAACCGGCACCGGAATGTGGCGACTCGGGGATTTTCACTAACTTCACTGCAGTGTTACTGTGAGCCTCCTTGTGACAATAAAGATTATTATTATACACCTAGGATTTCATTACTGCTTCACTTAAACTAATATGGGTGAATAAAATTAGTCTTCATTTTCTGTTCAAACGATCTATCTTATAGTAATTGATATTAATGGCCTTTCACATTGATTTTTTTTAAAATAGGACTGTATTAATTCAAAAACAGGCTGGCTGGGCTGTCTTTGTTGCATAATTTCCTTTAGGAAGAACACATACTGCACTACCGGTTAACTTTTAAAAGTTACTGGTACTCTTACATAAAATTCCCTGCTGCATTAAAGTGTGGTTGAATCTAAAGTGTTAGAAAAGAATTGAGGTAAGTGATCTTTGAAGATTTCTGTACAATGATCATATCAGGGATATTTACTGTAAATTGGTTTGTTTTTCTTCAAATTAAAAGCTACTTTTTTAAAAAGTTTGATTCTTTTTCGGACTGGTTATTATAAAGAGTTGAAAAAAAACCAAACTCCTGCCCAATAACATCAGGCAAGAGCCTGGCTTCAAGGTAGCTGACACTGCACTTGGTACTTAGTAAACTGAACGTCAGAGAGAAACTATTGAAACATGATTCCTATTTTGGGTAAATAAAATAAACATTAAATCAGATAAACTGAGGGACAAGTTAAAGGGACAGCTCAAAAGGATGCTGCCCGAAACAAAAAGTAATCACAAATGAAACTGGAGGTTGATATGCACAGAAGGCACTGACCGTGCCACTAGACACATGCTTCCCCCTCTAGGGACAGCCGGCTGCGAATGTAGTTATTGCATTTAATTATCCCATCCTCAGTTGCCTGTGGTCTGGAACTATTTATGGTCAGTCTGGGCAGGCCTTAGAGCAGTTTCAGGAGGAGTTCCTTATCTGCACTGGGTACACACATCAGGAGCCTGGGGTGGCACAGTAGCTAGCACTGTTGCTTCACCGCTCCAGGGTCCCAGGTTAGATTTCCGGCTTGGGGGGGTCACACTGCAGAGTCTGCACGTGCTCCCAGTGTTGTGTGGGTTTTCTCCCACAGTCCAAAGATGTGCAGGTTAGGTGGATTGGCCAAGCTAAATTGCCCAGTGTCCAAAAAGAAAAAGTTTAGGTGGGGGTACTGGGTTACAGTGATAGGATGAAGATGTGGGCTTAAGTAGGGTGCTCATTACAAAGGCCAGTGCAGACACGATGGGCCAAATGGCCTTGATTCCTACACTTGCTCATTATCCGCACTCAAAATCTCAATTCTCCAAAGCAGGGAAGAAGCAAGGACCCAGAACAGCTAAACTCAGGGAAGTTTAAGAAACTGGGTGTAACATCAGTCACTTAGTTCATTCCCACCGTTAACATTTTTTGCCCGATCCTAGTTATCCTGAAATGGTAGTAGTTAAAGGAGAATATACCTGGTACATAGAGGGGAGGGGTAAAATAGCAGGACAGTAATTGCCTTCTACTTGTCTTGGATAATGTTGAGCTTCATGAGCATTTCTTAATCTGCACCCATTCAGCCAGGGCAAGCTCCATTTGATTTATGCCTTTCCCTGGGGCATTCAGGAGCCGAGATACAAACTGCAAATCACCCACTCAGTTGCATCGCTAAAAGGTCTCGGGAACTAAACCAAATGGACCACTCACGATCACGTGAGGTACTGGAAACTACAACGGCCAACTCAGCCCTGTCAACCTTGCAAAGTCCTTAGTAATCTGGGGGCTTGTGCCAACATTGGGAGAATGGTCTCAGACTCATCAAGCAAGAGAGCCTGCCAGTCACAGAATCAGACCTCAATGTGGCAGACAGCACCAGCCAGATAGATGCAGAGTGGTGGCACAGTGGTATATAGTCAGTAGGGAGTTCTCTGGAACCGACAAAATCTCAAAACCTACAATATAGCTGTCTGCCACAGATGCATCTGTCCATGACCATCTGAAGAGGAGTAACAACTGCACAGCTCTTGTCGAGATAAAATCCTGTCTTCAAATTGAGGATATCCTTCAGTGTTATATGGCATTCCACCATGTTAAATGGGATAGATTTGGAACAGATCTAGCAAATTAAGACTGGAGAAACATGAAGCACTGCAGGCCATCAATAGAGAATTGTACTCAACCACAATCTGTAACCTCATGATGCTGAATATCTCCCATTGTAAATTCTATAATGGGAATGGTACAATGCAGAAGGAGGCTATTCGACGCATCAAGTCTGCACTTGGAAAGAGCACCCCACCCAAGCCCACACCACCCCATCCCCGTAACCCCACCTAACCTTTTTTGGACACTAAGGGCAATTGAGCATAGCCAATCCACCTAACCTGCACATCTTTGGACAGTGGGAGGAAACCGGAGCACCCGACAGAAACCCACGCAGACACGGGGAGAACGTGAAGGCTCCGCAGTCAGTGATCCAAGCCGGGAATCGAACGTGGGATCCTGTAGCTGTGAAGCAACTGCTAACCACTGTGCTGCAAGAATCATAGAATCCCTACAGTCCAGAAGGCCATTTGACCTATTGAGTCCGCACCGACCCAACAAAGCACTCCACTCCAGTCCCGCTCCCACCCAGCCCTATCCCAGTTACCCCAGAACCTAACCTGTATATCCCCGGATATTAAGGGGCAATTTATATTGTTTGTGGTTGTTGGAGGATAATTACCAGCCCAAGAGGAGTATCCTCAGTCCAACCATCTTCAGCTGCTTCATCAATGACCATCATAAGGTCAGGTGGGAAGGATGTTTGGCGATGACTGCAGTGGTCAATATCATTCACGATTCCTTCAGATACTTAAACAATCCATGTCCAAATACAACAAGACCTGACCAATATCTAGGCTAAGTAACCTTTGTGCCATCCAATTGCCAGGCAATGATCATCTCCAACAAGAGAGAATCAAACCATCACCCGTGACATTCAATGGCACTACCATGGCTGAATCCCCCACTATCAACCCGGGAGTTACCACTGACAAGAAATAGTGTGGCCACAAGAGCAGATAAGGCTAGGAATTCTGCAGTGGGTAACTCGCCTAAACTTCCCAAAGCCAGCCCACAATCTACAAGGCACAACTCCAGAGTGTGATGGAATACTCCCCATTTGCCGAGATGAGTGCAGCTCAAACAACTCTGAAGCAGCTTAACACCATCCAGGACAAAACCGGCTTCACTTGATTGGCGTCCCATCCACAAACTTTCACTCCCTCCACCACCAACGCACAGTGACAGCATAATGCACCATCTACAAAATGTACTGCAGGAACTCACCAAAACTTATAATAATCTTTATTAGTGTCACAAGGGGCGTGTTTAGCACAGGGCTAAAGAGCTGGCTTTTAAAGCAGACCAAGGCAGGCCAGCAGCACGGTTCAATTCCCGTACCAGCCTCCCCGAACAGGCGCCGGAATGTGGCGACTAGGGGCTTTTCACAGTAACTTCATTTGAAACCTACTTGTGACAATAAGCAATTTTCATTTCAGTTCATTTCAAGTAGGACTGTTTCTGGAAATGATTGCAAGCTTCTTACATAAGAAGCTTGAGAATATATGAGCCATAAAAACAGCAACAAAGGAATTAATTCAACGGCATTGGAGAGCTATAATAATAATAATAATCTTTGTCACAAGTAGGCTTACATTAACACTGCAATGAAATTACTGTGAAAATCCCCAGTAGCCACACTACAATACACAGAAGGAGAATTCAGAATGTCAATTTCACCTGGCAAACTCATCTTTCGGGACTTGTGGGAGGAAACCCACGCAAACACGGAGTGTGTGCAGACTCCGCACAGACAGTGACCCAAGCCGGGAATTGAACCCAGGTCCCTGGCGCAGTGAAGCAACAGTGCTAACCATTGTGGTCCATGCTACCCCTTCATTAGATAGCACTTTCCAAACCCATGACCACAAACATCTAGAAAGACAAACACTACCACCTGGAACTTCCCCTCTATGCCACCCATCACCCTGACTTGGAAATATATCGCTGTCCCTTCACTGTCACTTGGTCAAAATCCTGGAACTCCCTCCATAACACTGCGGATGTACCTTCGCCACATGGAACACAGCAATTCAAGAATGCAGATCACTATCACCATCTTCTCAAGAGCAAGCCTAGCCAGCGATGCCCACATCCCTTGGATGGATAAAGTATCTCTTGCAGGCCCAGTGTGGCAGATATGTCTTTCAGGACCCAGCTAACTCAAGTCAGTAGTGCAACCAATCAATTCTTGGTGATGAACATTGAAATTCCCACCAAACGTACATTCAGTGCCTTTGCTATGCTTAATGCTTCTTCCAAGTCATTTTCCATATTGAGGAGTACTGATTCACCATCTAATGGAGGTGGTGACTGATAATCAGCAGGTTTTCATGCACATGCTTAACCTGGTGAGAACTGCCAGGCCACTTCCTGCTGTCAACTGTGCCACCATTTCTGATGTCCGTAAACATGATTTGGTGACTATGAGCTTCAGGCTGCTGCGTAACTAGTCTCTGGGACAACGCGCCCACCAGAGAGGACTCTGCAGGGCCGACTGGGCAGGGTGTGCCTTTGTCACTTCCAGTGCCAAAGTAGATGCCAGGTGGTGTGTCTGGTTTTATCCTCCCACTTTTCTGTAACAGTTGATACAAAGAACAGCTTGCTGGGTTATGTCAGAGGGCAGTTAGGAGTCCAACAAATTGGTCTGAGGTTGGAGTCAAATGCAGGCCAGGTCCAGGCAGCAGATTCCCTTTCCGAAAGGACATTAGCAAGCCAGAGGACTTTTTAAATGACAAGCCAGTAGTTTCATGGCCAACATTGCAGGGACTAGCTTTTCATTCCAGATTAATTAAATTTAAAATTCCACCGACTGCTCTGTTGGGATTGAACCAGCATTAGTCCAGTCACCTCACAACTATGCTACTGTTCCCTGTCATCACCAGTGGGAGCAGTTATTGATGCAGATTGGACAACTACCTTTGCAGAACAGCTCACAGGCCTGACCCAGCCACTAGTCTAGTTACCTGTGATTTTAATTCTCCATTGAACGCCCACACTGACCTCGCTGTCCATAACCACCTGCAGTGTCCCAATAAAGCTGAACCTAGACTCGAGGATCATCACCTTGTCTTTCAATGAAGCACTTCACGCCCTTCCCAGACTCAACATTAGGGTTTGTTTTCAGATCCATGACCTCAGACCCTTTTTCTTTTTTTGAATTTCACATTTTATGTTACACATTTCAGTTCATATGTTAAATTCCAAGTTTCATAACCGCGCATAATCCCAAGTAAAAGTAACCAAGGAAAGATTAAAATTTACAAAAAAAGGGATAAACCAAAGAGCGGTAAAGAAAACATAAACAAAGATCACTATAAATATTTACATCTACTTGTGTATGCCCCCCCCCCCTCTCTGTGGTTGTGGACCTTTATGGTGGCAGCTGATTAAAGCAATGATTCTGCTTTGCCACTCACATCTCCCATCTTTTTCTTCACTTGGCCCATTATCCCCCTCTTTTGCCTCATACCATCTTGTTTTTTTGCCATTCCAACTAGTGTCTTTCGCGGACTTGTCTTTTGTCTTCTCTCTCCGAACTTGCTTTGAAACAATTCTGGTGACAGGGTCATCATCAACCTGAAATGCTAGCAACTCCTTCTCACTGTGCACGTGGAGTATTTTCAGCATTTTCTGTTATTATTTTTAAATATTTTACTCTTTCAAATGGGAAAAAGCCAAGGAACTGCAACACCCTCCATCCAAAGCTCCGTCAACTATCCCATAATTGTTTTCTTTGTTGCTATTACTCAGCCAAAGGTGTATTAAATTAATTGCGTTCACCTCTCAGCCAGTGTTGGTCTCAGAGCTGTCAAATTGCTGTGAAAATATGTGAGTATGAAGGTTAGCTTCAACACTTGCACTCAACAACAACAACAAAAAATCACAAAAATAGCATGTTTTGCTTTAACTTTTTTTTAATTAAAATAATGTACATCCCTCATGTCAAAATACACTGGAGTATATCTACCTTTGAAGCATATGTGGATTTTTTTTTAAACACTCCAAAGAAACCACACTACTGTGACAAAACAACATAAATAAATAAGCACATTAAAACATTTAAAAGTTATAATACCAGGAGTTTATTACAAGAATGGACAGTTTCATTTCCTTTGAAATTCTCTGCAATAGAGACTTATCAGACCACAATTAAGACATTCGGGAGCCTGCTTTAGGTGTCACGTTTACAGTCTAGCTACAGTACATTTATGAAAAAAAGACAGGCACCAGTTATAGGATCCTACTAACTCTACATCAGATTTAAGTCAAGGTTGCTCTCAGGCCCTTTAGCTGCAGGTAACTTTCATTGGGATCTTGTCTCTTTGGTAGTGAGACATGATGGGGGGGAATAATACTCCTTTTCTTGGTAGTTTACACATTGATGCAATACTTTAGTAGTGAAAATATCACAAGGTATTCAAGTCCCTTCAACTAAACTCGAGCTACAAAGGCATGATGTTACGTAAAAACTGAGACGCAAGCAAAATAAATTTTTAAAATTTGTTTTTAATGGAGTGCTTTGTTCAGTTTGAACCACAACTTCCCTTGGTGGCAGTTTCCCTGTGTGGCAGAGAAGACAAACTAGACCAAAATACAACTCACTATCCCACTAATACAATTCAGTGCAACACAAACTAAGTGAGAGTGCTTAAGTTGTGTGGCATGACGTGTTTTAAGTTACATGTAGCAGACAACTCCCCTCAAGTGATACAGTAGATAAAGCCATCCGGACCAGGGCAGGGTTTGAGCCCATTACAATTAACAGGGATTACAATAGCCCTAGCCTAATATGTACTACCACAATTAATATTGCACATTGGCCTGTTCAGTAGTTAGTGCTGCAGTAGTTTACAGAAATAATCTAGGATTACCCAGATGTGTGTATAACAATGACCATCAGAAAACCTCAAATGCCATGTTAAAGATTGGATACAAAACTGCAGACACCACTTTAAAGGACTTCTGGTTTTGGGCCATAACTTTGCAAAGTATTAAATTTAGTCAAGGTTGGAAATGACCCACCACTGGCTAAATTTGGATTATCCTAGTCCGGCACTGTGTAAACATATCTTTCAGCTGGGGATGCTGACCTTCATTTACACTATCAGGGGTCCGCTGAACCTTTCCCACTGCAAAGTTTACCCCCTGAATTAGCCCTGCCTGGGTCATGCTCGCTACCTGGACCATGGAGCTTCGGATCTTAGCAAATGGTGAAACAGCCCTGCTCCCTGCTTCATCTGCTGGGGAAGGAGTAGCTTGTAAACCAGCCTCCATGTCAGGTGGAATGGATAAACAGACTGAACTGCTATCAGACGATAAAGCAGAATATGGTGGTTCAACTGAAAGAAAAGGTGGATTCGAGGTAGCGGAGGGTACGTCCAGCTTGGAGGGTCTTGATAAAAGTGGTCCCATCACCTCTGGTTCAGATTTGGACTTGATACCCAAGATAATATTGCTTTGTTCACACTGCTGATGGAATGCAACGTCCACAAGAGGAACTTCTGGAGTTTTGTGCTGTGCGTCTTCTACAAACTGGTGACAATAAGCCTCAGTGGGAGTGTTGAAATCAACCAATATACCCTCGTCGGTATTTGGTGCTTTACCCGAAAGTTGGACATCGATCGTGTCTTTACTCACTTGTTCAGAATCACACTGAGCTATGTGGATTTCTGAAGGATTACTCGGAATACTAAAATCTGAACTGCTAATAGATTGCGACCGACTTGCTAACCGTGGTAGAGGACCTGTTGCAACGATACCGCAACTGGGAAGAACATAGTCACACTGCCTGACATCTTCAGAGTCTGAGAGCTGGCAGTCATCATCTGATTTGGAATTAGAGAGGAAACCATCAGATTCAAAAGAGTCTGAGTCAGAAGAGATCTCCAAGTCTGAATCGGTGTCATCTTTGGAGATCACGACTGGTGAATCAGAGCTCGCCAAGCTGCTGTCCGACTTCCACAGATTCACCCGCAGGTTTGGTCTCAAGAAATTGACCTTCATCTCTGGCTTTGGGAAGTTGCCAAGCTTGCGAAGGCTTCCGATGCTCACACTGGATTTGGTTTGTTTGACTTTCTGATTAAGGGAGGAAAACTTGTTGATGAGAAAATTCTTGCCTTGGGTTAGGCTTGTACTGCTTGAAGACTGACTCTTGGATCGGATACCAAGGATGTCTTCATGTGGTTTACTGTGTTTCCTGCAAAAACAAATGTAGAATTCAGTCATTTCTTTTTACACTTTGTAATATTTTATTCAGAAAAGTTGCAGCATACTTGTCATCAACCCAGAAAATTTAAAAAAACTGGCTACATGCTTTTTCAGCCCAAGTGTCCAGGCTTTTGCAGCAGTGGGTTAGATAAGTTCCCCCCAAACAACGTGATGAGACTGGACTGCATCTAACTCAACGACTTTCAAGTTAGGTATAATTGTATTTAAACACCATGTCCAACATGTAATCCAGTTGGTTTCTTGCCGCCCTTTATCAACAAAGCTTCAGCAGAACAAGATTGTTTTAAAAAATAAGATTTTCTGGGGCATTAGTCAATGTGGAAGCATTTCTTCTGGACAATTCCGTGACTAGCAACAGGCGAACCATTCAAAAGGGGACACTAATGGATGGAGAACATGAAATGTCGCCACTGTCGTAACGCTACCTGCATTGAAACGCAGAGTTGTAAAAATTGATCTCGACTGCCCATCATGTCAACATATTTAATTAATGGATTCTTGAGCTAGATTAGAACCAAGGGCCCTAATCATAAAATCCCCACAGTGCAGAAGGAAACCAATCAGCCCATTGATTCTGCACCGACTCAACGAAAGACCATCTACCCACTCCTCCATCCGCCCCTATTACACCTCCCTGGACACTAAGAGGCGATTGAGTCTGGCAAATCCACCTAACCTGCACATCTTTGGACTTAGTTGAGGAAACCGGAGTACCCAGAGGAAACCCCTGCAGGCAGGAGGAGAAAGTGCAAACTCCACACAGTCACCCAAGGCTGTAATCGAAGCTAGGTCCCTGGCGCTGTGAGGCAGCAGTGCTAACCACTGTGATGCTGTGCCGCCCATGGGTCTAACTGGATAAAAAAGCAGCCCCATTGGAAACACGAAGCAGGTATCAACACTCCCACTGGGAAAGGCAGCAACCTCTGTCTCCTCTTGGTTTGACGCCTAGATGACTTGTTCTATCCTATCCTCCAATCCATGGGTGAACACCTCTCTTCAATAGCTCTCTCACCTCACTGGTGTGGACCTGTACTCGAGTAAGACAGATCAGGTCAAACATGTAAAAATTTTTTTTTTTTTTTTTTTTTTTAATTGAGTTGAACAAACGTGATATTGGCTGATGAGCGAGAGACATCAGCATTAAAAGATACTAAAACTGGGATAACATTTAACTTACAAAATTGTATTATGAATTATAATGGGAGGTTGAATGGAGATTAACAAAGTGTCTCAGGAACATTAAAAAGACAGCCCTTTATAAAAATTAGGAACGGTACTTTTGGCAAGCGTGATTTTGCACATCGAACTTCAAAATATGACATGTTGAGAGTTTTTGGATTTCAAAGCTCCACCGCTCTGCCACATCCAGTCATGAATTTTGATAGACAATTAAACAATTAACCAGAGAAGGAGGTTGTTCCAGGAACATCCCCAACCACAATGATGGTGAAGTCCTGTGCGAATACAAAAGATAATGGGGTAGTGTTTGCAAACATCTTTAGTCAGAAATAGCAAGTGGATGAAACACATCAACAACCTCCAGAGGTCCCCAGCATCACAGAAAACAGTCTTCAGCCAACTGAATTCACTGCACGTGATGAAGATACTGCGAAAGGCGCTGGACACAGAAAACCGCTACTGGCACTGTCAACAACGCAGCTATTGTGCTGTGCTCCAGAACTAGCAGCACTTCTAACCCAAGCTGTTCCAGTACAGCTACAACATTGGAATCTAGCCAATGCATTTGCCCAGGTTAGGGAGGTCCACAAAAAGGACAAATCCAATTTGGCCAATTACCACCCCATCAGTCTATTTTTAAGCAGCAACGTGATGGAGGGTGCCGGCAACAGTGCTATCAAGCGCCACTCTCAGCAATACCTTGCATCCCGATGCTCAGCTCGGGTTCTGCCAGGGCCACCAGGTTCCTGACCTCATTACAATTTTGGTTTACACATGAATAAAAGAGCTGAATTCCAGAGGCGCGGCTTGATGACTGCCCTTGACATCAAGACAACATTTGAACCAAGTGTAGCATCAAGGAGCCAGAGCAAAAAGTAGAAGTAAATGAGAATCGCAAGGAATGCTCTCGGCTGCTTGGAGTCACACCTGGCATAAAAGAAAGATGGTTGTTATTGTTGGAGGCCAATCATCTCAGCAACAGGACAACACTGCAGGGATGCCTCAGGGCAGTGTCTCTGACTCAAGCATTTTCAGTCATTATATCTTCTCTCCAAAGAACCCTATCTCATCATCCACAACCTCAAACCAACAGCACACCTTGACTGTGTACCATCCAGAAAACGCTCGCAGCAAGTTGTCAATGCTCCTTCGAGAGCCCCTTCTAAACCCACAACCTCTTTCCATAGGAGGCACTTGGGAACACCAAGCTCCCCTTAGAGTTGCATGTCATCCAAACCCTAATCATTTAGAACTCCCTAACCATCTATCCTTACAGCGGTTCAAGGCGGCAACTCACCACCTCAAGAGAAATCAAGGATGGACAATGCATGCTCGCGTGCACATCCAGCTAATGAATTTAAGAGAATGGGCAACAAGTAGGATTTAGAATTCAATGACATAATTAAGAGGATCGACAGTTATGAGTGAGGCTTCCATCATTAAAGAAAATCATTCAGAGGGTTCGTTCAAGCATTTCAGCAGATTAAAGTAATGTATTTATATTAGCAATTACCTGTAATTGAAGAACTAGACAATTAGACCTACAAAAAAGTATGAATACACGGTACAAAAAGAACCCTGTTACACTCCACAAATAGCAGCTACTAAAAATATTTAATGCTCTGAAAGAGATTAAAAGAACACCTACAATTCCAAATAATTGCTACTTTTCTTTTAGGATTAAACTGTTCAGGTTTGAGTAACAATTACATTAGATTGTGATACTATAGCTTCAGCTCCTTTATCTTGGTGGGCAGCAAAGTGGCTAATTTCAACAGCATCGAGACCACTAACTGCACAGTCTGCCAGAGGCATTAAGCTTAGTAGCCTTAATGGCAAATCCTTATTCATTATTCCAAAAACAACTTCTGAAATTTCAATTTTGAAACTCTACATTACCATGAGTAATCACCAGAGACAATATTGCCACTGCTGCCAGATGTGCATTCATTTCATAACTAAAAATCTACTTCAATAAACCTGAAAAGCATCTGCCACACACTCGTGCCGCCAGTATGGGTAAGAACACGACTGCCTCACCCTCAAAACACTTTACAGATTTTGCTCGACAGATGTGGAATTTCAACATCTGCCTTTTTCCCCACCCTCGGGAGGTGAGAAAGTGATTGAGAAATATGGAGTAAAAACACTTGGTTGCGAGCATCAAAACCATGCTCCAAAATGCTGAGAGAAGAATCGGAATCAAAAAGAAAAATGTCCTGGATTAAGGAGATTGTATTGGTGAAACTGACAGCATCCGCCATCATTACAATTGTGAAACGGACTTCTGATGCTGTTCAACATGGCGATCCAGAAGCGACCAGCAGAAATTCCCTACTCCTCCACAGGGTGCATTGAACACCTTGAAGATGGAAGCCTTTGCACAACAACTTGGAACTGATGCGATCTTCCACTTGTCACACTCACAGTTAAAAACCCGGGAAGAGGGTATGCCCTTGTTGAATTCTACCGGTTGTACAAAATCATAATTGCTGTTTAACCTCCTTGGTGTTGCAAAACTCAGTTCATAATTTGTGGAATGTCAACTTTCTCCATTATGCTAAAAATTCAGTGGATTTTAAATAAACCATTTTTTCTTCAATGGCTTAAGAAATTTTAGTTTGGACCTTAACCTCAATCTTTTTTAAAAAATATAAATTTAGAGTACCCAATTATTTTTTTTCCAATTAAGGGGCAATTTAACGTGGCCAATCCATCTAACCTGCACACCTTTGGGCTGTGAGGGTGAAACCCATGCAGACACGGGAAGAATGTGCAAACTCTACACAGTGACCCAGGGCCGGGATCGTACCCTGGTCCTCAGTGCTGTAGGCAGCAGTGCTAACCAATGTGCCACTCTTTAATCACAATCTTTACTCGGTTCTGTAAAACAATTGAACTAAGTAAAGGATATTGAGTGCATTTTACTTCCTGGTATGTGGCCTGTGAGAATTTTTCATGGTGACAGGCTGAGGATCTCACTGTTGTTTTTTCATAGAATTTTTTTAACATATAATTTGCAGTGCAGAAGGAGACCATTCAGCCCATCGGGTCTGCACTGGCTCTTGGAAAGAGAACCCTACCTAAGCCCACACCTCCACCCTATCCCTGTAACCCAGCAACCCCATCTATCCTAAAGGCAATTTAGCATGGCCAATCCACCTAACCTGCACATCTTTGGACTGTGGGAGGAAACCGGAGCACCCAGAGGAAATCTGCGAGACACAAGGAGAACGTGCAGACTCCACACAGACAGTGACCCAAGCAGGAATCGAAGCTGGAACCCTGGCGCTGTGAAGCCATAGTGCTAACCACTATGCTACCGTTCTACTGTTGCCGGAAAGCAGAATTCGGTTACAGTTGGCGCCAGAATCAAATTAATATCAGGAATGTGAAAAGTACAACAAATTCACTACAGCTTTGTGGGTGGCTTTCTTAGAGGTCAACAGCAAACCATTAAAATTTTACTATTGATATCAAAAACGTGTCACCGATCCCAAATAAGCAATACAGCAGTTTAGTGTCGTTGGATTACAGAAAGGGTTTTCTAAAACCACCCATATCATATGAAAGGAATTACCAGTTACAGATTATTCTTTCTACCATCAGAGTGTACTTCAGAGTGAAGAAATGGTGATTTAAATATTACTATTCGTGTCAAGAAAGAAAGAACAAAGGGGGGGGTGCTTAACCCACATGTTCCTTGCTTTCCTCTGGCCGATTATTCACACTGAATTCTGCTTGCTGTGTGCCGGTTTAAACTGAAGAAATACCATTAAAAAGTAAATCCAGAAATGGGGAAAAAATGCTTAATTTTTAACCAGATCATAGCTGGTAAAACTCAAACCTTATTTAAAAAGTTATTTTTACATCTGTTATCTTGAGCAAATTTCATTTGGTAGCTATAGCTCCTCAGTCTCTTTCCTTTTTCTCCTGTCACAAAGTACAACTACAGCTGGAACATTTGCACTGGAGTGTCTCTCGGGGATTCACATAAGGTGAGTTCAAACAATGCTTTTAAAATTAATTGAGAACAGGGCAAGGGGGTATAGGTTCAAATGAAAGATTGATATCAGAAAGTTGAGAGATAATGCTCACTTATCTGGAGCAGCCGTTCAAGCAAAGCTGTCGAGGTGAAAACGCAAAGATGGTTGGAACAGTAGGCTGCCACACTGGGGGTCAGGAATGTATAGGGTCCTTCAGGATGGATGAACTAAAGAGAAAATCACCTTCCGAGCTCTTATTTAATCTCACAGGTTGTCAGGAATTTGGACAAAATCCAGGGGGGATTCTGCAAGTATTTGGTCTGCAAGTCTCTGCTGAGGGGACTTTGATATTTCCATTTCAAGACTCCAGGGAGGAGACATTACTTAGGCACAAATCCTCAATTCTCCCCTGGATTCTGGGGAAAACCACAAAGTCGAACACCATAAGCAAGTAGTATACAGCAAGTGACATTCTGCACTTCCCTCAGTCCCCACTAAACAATTCAAACTGCTGTGCGCGCTTGAAAATTATTCGCTGCTTAACTGAATATTTACACCAACACGTCAGCTCAGAAATATCCCTCCCGGTCTTAAAGCAGTTACATAAACCAGTCTAAAACTGGACAAGGGACAATGGTGAAAGCGGCAACTTTCATGAAGAAAAATGTGCACCCCAAGGTACTTCACAGAAATACAATTCGACCCTGAGCTCTTTAAAGGAGACAGAGGAGAGATGACCAAACGTTTGGTCAGAAGTAGGCTTTAAAGGTGATATCCACATTAACATATCATGGTGCAATCACACACACGCACTGATGGACAGGTAGTTGGACCAACCAACACACACACAACATCGTAGCCAATCACCAGTGAGAGCACACACTATAAAAAAAGACAACACCACAGTTCCCGCTCATTCTACCAGGAGTTAGCTCAGAGCACAGAGCTCAGAGCGTGCCACTCAGACATACACCATATGCTGAGTGCCTCACTAAGATAGTGCGAGGGCTGGGTCCACAGGTTAGCTGGTGAAGTACGAACCACAGCCAGAAGTTAATAGTTATTATTGTACAGGATAATAAAACAGTTGTACCATCTACAACCGTGTTGGTTTGTTTGTGTATCGGAACACCCGACCCGACATGATACCAGGGCTGGAAACTCGCCAACGACTGTGAGACCTACCTGCACCTCTTCAGAAACCCGCCATCCTGCGCCATGGACACCATCAGCCCGCCTCAGCCACTCCAAATCGCTGGAAATCTCGGCGTTAAACTGAAGCTGTTCAAACAGCGCTTCCAGCTCTTCCTAGCAGCCACAGACAGGGAGAATGCATCCGACACCAGGAAGATCGCCCTCCTCCTCTCCACGAGGGGGCAACATGCCATCCACATCTACAACTCCCTGGCATTCGCGGAAGGCGAGGACAAGAGGAAGTACAAGACGGTCCTTCTAAAATTTGAGGAACACTTCAGCGTGGAAGTTAATGAGAGCTTCGAGAGGTACCTCTTCCAGCAGCGCCTGCAGGGTAAGGATGAGCCTTTTCAATCTTATCTGACACACCTCCGTATCCTCGCGCAGTCCTGCGACTATGAGGCCACCTCCGATTCCATGATTCGGGATCAGATAGTTTTTGGGGTCACCTCGGAGACCCTACGCCAGCAGCTCCTCAAAATAAAGCGCCTCACCCTAGCCACCGCCATCGAAACCTGCGACCTCCACGAAAACGCGACCAGCCGGTACTCTCAATTCCGGGCGGCTGAATCGGCACGGTAGGGGTCCTATGAGGCCGGGCGGGTCCAATCGATCGAGTTCCTCCCGGCCCCGACGAGAACGGCCATTTTGCGCGCTTTCGGAGGTCTTCCGCGCTTGTACGTGCCAAGAGGGGACGTCGACACAGGGGGGGAGTGATGCGCAGGCGCGCTCTACACAGGACCGCACCGCGCATGCGCAGTGGCGCAACGAACGCCATGACATCACGGCGTGTGGCAACTGTGGATCTGCATACTTAAAGCGGAAATGTCCAGCTAAAACGTGACAATGCCTCCGCTGTGGCAGGATGGGCCACTACGCTGCCTGCTATCGAGCAGCTCAACCTACCAACCCTCCGCAATTCCGCCAGCCTCGCAGGGACGTGCGGGCCATTCAGCCCACATACACAGTGTCATACCCTGACGACGTGCAGACTGGTGCCACAGACGACCGGGAACCCTTCCGCGTTGCGGTAATAGACAGGAACCGGATGTCCCCAAGTAGGACACACCAGCCAATGCCAGTGCACAGCATTAATCTGGGCGATGAATGGTGTGCCACCCTAACGGTCAACCCGAATTCGTCGCTCACCTAATAGACTGGACTTATGAGCCTGTTTGCACATTGGACTCACTGATTTGTTGTGCAATAATGTTAACGTGTTTCTTTCCAAGAGTTCTCTTTCGATATTTGATGATTGCACTTGTTTTGTTCGTGGTACAACCTTGTTGCTCTGTTGCACCTGACACCTTCCTCTGTATATAGTTTAGACTCATGTACATGTTGTAAATATTGCACACACATACTCAGATGCACTCAGTACACACCAATATTTATTACCATGTAGGCACATAGCCTTGTGAAAAGGGGGATGTCTTGATATCCATATTAACATATCCTGGTGCAATCACACACACACACTGATGGACAGGTAGTTGGACCAACCAACACACACACAACATCGCAGCCAATCACCAGTGAGAGCACACGCACTATAAAACAGGGAACACCACAGTTCCCGCTCATTCTACCAGTAGATAGCTCAGAGCACAGAGCTCACAGCGTGCCACTCAGACATACACCACGTGCTGAGTGCCTCACTAAGATAGTGATAGGGCTGGGTCCACAGGTTAGCTGGTGAAGTACGAACCACAGCCAGAAGTTAACAGTTATTATTGTACAGAATAATAAAACAGAGTTGTACCATCTACAACCGTGTTGGTTTGTTTGTGTATCGGAACACCCAACACGACAGTGTCCATAAAGCAGAAGTAAGGGAGAGGAGTCGAAGGGGGGAGTTCCAGAGCTTGGGCAACTAAAAGTATGATTATCAATGGCAGGGCGATTAAAATCAGGGATGTGCGTACGGCTCGAATTGGGAGTGGCTCAGTTTGCGAAAGGTTTTGAGACTGGAAGAGGTGAAGGAAAACAGCAAAGAAAGATTTGAAAACAGTTTCAAAATTGAGGCATTGCTGCACTGTGAGTCAATGTAGATAAAACATCCCGCTTTAAGAATTCCAAGGTGTGACTCTTTGAGCAATAATACATATGGCTCAGTGAGCAATAATACATATTTTTACAACCTGGTTGCAATTTATCAAGTAAGTCCAACAGGTTTGTTTCGAATCACTAGCTTTCGAGCACTGCTCCTGCCTCAGGTGAATGAAGCGGTGGGTTCCATACACGTATATATATATATATATAATATCAAAGTCAAAGATGCAACACGATACTTTGAATGAGAGTCTTTGCAGGTAATTACGTCTTTACAGATCCAGAGAGTGGGGTAATCACAGGTTAAAGAGGTGTGAATTGTCTCAGGTCAGGACAGTTGGTAGGATTTTGCAAGCCCAGGCCAGATGTTGGGGGGGGTGAATGTAATGCGACATGAATCCAAGGTCCTGGTTGAGGCCGTACTCATGTGTGCGGAACTTGGCTATAAGTTACTGCTCGGCGATTCTGTGTTGTTGCGCGTCCTGAAGGCCACCTTGGAGAACGCTTACCCGGAGATCAGAGGCTGAATGTTCCCGACTGCTGAAGTATTCCCCGACTGGAAGGGAACATTCCTGCCTGGCGATTGTGGCGCGATGTCCGTTCATCCGTTGTCGCAGCGTCTGCATGGTCTTGCCAATGTACCACGCTTCGGGACATCTACTTCGCAGCCTTCAAAACATCATCGATGAAGACGAACCTCTTGCCAAGGTCATCCCCACACCCCCACTATTTGCCTTCAAACAACCACGCAACCTCAAACGAACCTTTGTTTGCAGAAAACTACCCAGCCTTCAGAACAGCGACCATGATACCACACAATCCTGCCATGGCAATCTCTGAAAAGACGTGCCAGATCATCGACATGGATACCACCATTACACGCGAGAACACCACCCACCAGGTATGTAGTACATACTCGTGCGACTCGGCCAACGTAGTCTACCTCATACGCTGCAGGAAAGGTTGTCCCGAAGCGTGATACATTGGCGAGACCATGCAGACGCTGCGACAATGGATGAACGGACATCGCGCGACAATCGCCAGGCAGGAATGTTCCCTTCCAGTCGGCATCTCTACATCATGGCAATTTATCAAGTACAGAGCATACAATTACAGATTTTCTTTGAAAATATTTCGCCAATGGAGGCTAAATGATATTACAGGGAATAGTTTTGCCTTCAAGAGAAACTTTAGGCACTTTTAAATATGTTGCCGATTTCCTCAGTACTGCACTGAAGCACTAGCTTAGCTAATGTGCCCAAACCATTGGCCCATGGCCTGAGATTCGAGAGTGCTACCTTGGAGGCCCTCGTTGCTGACTTGATTCTCACTGCCATTGAAAATAAAGATGTAAGCCACAATTTTGCAAGACCCTTGTTGAGGTCACAAAATCTCACAACCAGAAAGCACAGGTTGAACAATCAAATCCAGAATGCAGTCTCACTCCACATTCGCAGAGCACTTCATTCTCCGACAGATAACCAAGTGCAAATGCAGAGACTTTGCTGCTGACATATACAGCCTTATGTCAATATTTATATCCAAATGCATAGAATGAGGCTCTGTCCACAGCTTGCGCCTCTCACTGTAATAGGAATAAAGAACTACCCTGAGAACTTGCCTGAAGGAGCCTCCTTCAGAAGGCAAAGAATCATTTTTTTTGGGCTTTCCTACCTTTTGCTGCATTCTGTTGTACCATTATTTGGTTTTGATGGACAAGCCATGTTTGCACTGAGGGAGGAAGGCATTCCCCGATCAATTGCAACCCATGGCTGTTGCTGAATTTGGTGTCAAGGTGGTAACGGTGGTCCAGTGCGCCTTTGGATTTCCAAAGTCATTGTATTATTTGCGCTTTGACCGCACAAGTCACCATTCTGTAACTGGGGTATACAATCACTCCACATACCAGTCACAGCAGGGGACACCCATTTGCCACCTCTGCTTTACAAGGAAAAGTGCCAGTCCTGTGCCATCCACTGCCCCCATGACCTGCAAATCAGATGTGTTGGGAATATTCGCTCTATGGAAATGAAAATTACCATAACATGGAGCTTGCTGTATGTGTTTTTTTAATGCTTTTTGGCACAGAAGAGAAATGAAAATTAAGGTATTTGACATTAAAGGGAATGCAATCATATGAATACATTAATAGCAAGGTAACAAAAGTAGGGATAAATGGATGTTTCTCAGATATGGGTGACAGTGTGCCACTGCAAGGGAGCCACTTTTGTTTGCAATATATCTAAATAATTTGGTTAAGAGGAGTAATACTACGGCAGCACGGTGACGCAGTGGTTAGTACTGCGCTGAAGACCCGGGTTTGGTCCTGGCCCCGGGTCACTGCCCGTGTGGAGTTTGCACATTCTCCCCGTGTCTGCGTGGGTCTCATCCCCACAACCCAAAGATGTGCAGGGTAGGTGGACAGGCCATGCTAAATTTGCCCAGAGTTGGAAAAATTTGAAAAAGAGGTATAATACTCAAATTCGCTGGCAATGCCAAACAGAGGACAGAAAACAGGTCAGCAGAACAGGGGGAATAGGGTTCAGTCGAAAGAACTGTAAAGTAAGTTTGGGGAAAAAGGGGGGGGAAATGAAGTATGCCTGACATGGCAAAAGTGGTGCAGCAGTCACATCTGAAGGTGCAAATACATCGATCTTTCATTGGTGACAAAGGTCAAAAAAAAATTATGAATGTGTTTCAGAATTTTAAACATTAAGTGATGCATGCCACCTGTGCAGTTTTGAATGTAGTTCAGAGCATCATCCCAATGTCGAAAGTATATTAGGCCACATAGAAGTAACAGCAACTATTCATTATAACAGTATCAGGAATGGGAAATGCAAATGACCCTTTCATTGGAAGAGAACATTGATGGGTTTAAAAAAGACTCCATAATTTTGAAATATTCTGAGTGGGTAGATCGCAAGCTTGCTTCCAACAATTGAAAAATTTGTGACAAGACTACTCAGGATGGTCACAATAACGTTTTCCTCACTGCAGAGGGTGAATGGAATATACTATTTTAACTACCTAGATAATGGCGGTAACATCGTTCAAAAGAGAATTAGTTTCAGTATTTGAAGAGGAAGAACATAAAAGAATACAGGCAAGGGGTTGTAAAAGTAATTGAAAAGCTGTCATTGGCACAATGAGCCAAACGTGCACAATTTTTCAAATAGATTTACTGAACGGAAACAATTCTTTCATTTTACAAGTTCATAAACTTCCTTTTTTTTTGTTTGAAAGCAGAATTGGAATTCAATCCAGCCTTTGTTCTACAGGGCTGATAACATGGCGATGTTTCAAGTGAGAGCATTTTCTTGCTTTATATCTACTTCCATATGCACGGTAAGTACTAATGAGGTAATTAAATCGGTCTCAAATCCAACTCACCTCTCCAATTTCTTCTCCACAATTGAGACGTCTAGTCCCAGGCTTTGCTTCGTAAGCTGAAGCATCTCAGCAATGCATTGAAGGGTGTCTGCAAACCAATTAAAAACAGTGTAAAGGCCCTTCCTGTTGGTTCTCCGATTTCCCCTTTCTTTATTTTCCTGTTATCATTTTGATCCATGGATGCTTAATGGACATGTATCTTTAAGTTGGGGAGGGGAGGAATTCAAAAGTTACAAAAGAGAACACCTCTTTGAACAGCAGAATTGAGACTTCGGCACCCAAGGGATCAATGGGACTCTGTTCGGTTGGTTGGCTGGTGGACAATGAATTGGCCAAAATGCTGCATTCTGCCCACTAACAAGCGATCATTGGGTCCTGCCTGAGTGGGATGATTTTCAGAGATCCAAGGGAAGATGTTGGAGTCCTGGAAGCTCAGAGGAAAGGACCTGCTCTTTTTTTCTCTCTCTCTTCAGAAAAACAGCTCTATTTCTGAAACTGCAGAGATCGGAATGAATCTACAGTGAAAACCTTTACAGACCCGGAAGTAGAAAACCTCAAAATAAAAGCCTAGATTGAAGAAAGGTGCTAGAAATAACCATCTGAAACAAAGACTATCTTTTTTACTTTTATTATTTTTACACCCCTCTTCTCCCCTCTGTTTAGCACAGCGGGCTAAATAGCTGAATTGTAATGCAGAACAATGCCTGCAGCATGGGTTCAATTCCCATACCAGCCTCCCCGAACAGGCGCCGGAATGTGGCGACTAGGGGCTTTTCACAGTAACTTCATTTGAAGCCTACTTGTGACAATAAGAGATTTTCATTTCATTTTTCATTTCATTTCACTCTGGGGTAGCGAATCCCACAGATTCACAACCCTTTAGGAGAAGTAGTTTCTCCTCATCTGTGTTTCAATTTTTCTACCTCTTATCCAAAGACTGTGACCTCTTGTTCTAGAATGCCCCAGAAGAGGAAGCATCCACTCCACATCTACTTTATCCATCCCTTTTATCATCTTGCATTCCTCAATTTGATCTCTCCTCATTCTTCTAAACTCTATAGAGAGTATTGGCCCGGATTGTTCAATCTCTCCTCATATGACAAACCCCTCAGCTCAGGAATCAACCAAGTGAGCCTCCTCTGAGCTGGGATGCCTCTTCAATGTTTCATGAAAGCATTGATTCCTTGCTCAGCGAGTGGTTCCACAGCAAGAGTGTCTTGCCCAAGCATTTCACATGTGTTCTAAGTGTAACATACCACCTGTGTGGGGTTTTGGGGGGGGGGGGGGGGGGGAGGAGAAAGAGGGGAACCATCAACAGACTTCTTCAAACCTATTAACCCCAATGAGGTTTGTAAACAATTGTAGGTGCCAGTGATGACTGTGCAGCCTCACCTGGATGGTATCAGCAGCTTTATGATGCAATGTTCAATGTAGCCTTCGCCCCGAGTTCACAAGTGGATACTTTTCAAAGGCAAATAGGAGTAAGAATTGTGGTGATTTTCCTCCCTCTATACACAGGAGCACCGGGGCCAATTTCTTTCTCTGTTCACCTCACCCCAATCCTCAGTGTTGCCCCAGGTAAAATTAGGGAACTATATTTATACTGGTTCATCAGACTAAGTGTGAACAACAATAGCGGGTCAGGATCTTTCACAAGATGGTGCACAGTTAGGGATCATGAGCTAAACATTTTTAACTGGTTTCCAATCAGAGAACGCCTCCCATTAAACAGCACTCCCGCTGCAAGTTGATTGCATCAGACATTGTGCAGAGATGGCAGAATCAGATTTATTACCTTTTCCATCCTCCTCAGGATTGCGAATCACAGCTCGGAGTGTATGAAAGTATCCACTAGCTCCATTGTGCTTGTAATGTAGTCTCATGCAAGTAAACTTGGGTTTCCCAAAGAAGGTTGGTTCTGGACCTTTAAAAACAAAGAATATCATTACAATACTTGCTTTCATCACTCTTGATTATGAAGACGTACTCACAAGGATTCAATAAATCCTTTACTGAATAAGATCCAGTGTCTTTGCAGCTGTTTTTCAGACCAAACAGCATGCAAATGAAAAATTTGAGTGTAAACTAGTAAATCAATTAGAGTGGGGCACACTGTAAATCACAGAACATGGTCTCTCTTGCTAGTGGTCTTCATGTTAACTGTTTCACTGCTCCTCTTTTCCAAACAATCCCAACAGTGCAGGAGACGGTTCTTTGGCCCATTGAGTCTGCACCGACCCTCCAAAGGAGCACCATCTAGGCCCACGCCCCCGCTCTGTCCCCGTAACCTCACACATTAATCATGGCCAATCCACCTAATCTGCACATCTTTGGACTGTGGGAAGAAACCGAGCACCCGGAGGAAACCCACGCAGGTTAGGGGAGATTCCACACAGTCACCCAATGTCGGAATCGAACTTGGGTCCCTGGCACTGTGAGGCAGCAGTGCTAACCACCGCGCCACTGTAACGACCAATTGTCTGTCTAATCGTTTTCTTCTAACTTATTCCCTTCCTTTTATTGATCCGTCCGTTATGCTTTTTGTTCCTCTGCTCTCTTCTGCCTGTCTTTTTCTTCCTTTCAGTTGGGGTTTATCTTACGGCAGGCTGCACGTGGGTGAATGGATCTGCTTCCCGTTCTGTAACTCAATTTTCTCCCCATTCCTTTGCTCCCCATCTTGCCCCCTAAACTGTGGCCAACAGCACCTTAACCGCCCTAGCTACTCAAACTAAACCCTTCTTCTTTGAATTACCAGTTCAACCCACAGCATTCCTTTGCCTTCAATGCATCAAATCCTCCATTTACCCTATTCCATTGCTAAAGGCTGGGTAATACCCAACCTCTGGACATAGTTTCCTATCTATCATTTGTGACATCTCCTAAGTTGGATTCAATCCTGGGTAAATTCTGTGAAAACATAGGTAGATAGGTAGGAAAGTAAGTCATGAAGAAGTCACAAGGTGGTTGTAAAAGGATGTAGATAGGTTAGGTGAGTGGACAAACATCTGGCCTTGGAGTGCAAGGTGGAAAAATGGGAGATGATCCAATTTGGCAGGAAGAATGAACAAAGAACAAAGAAATGTACAGCACAGGAACAGGCCCTTCGGCCCTCCAAGCCCGTGCCGACCATACTGCCCGACTAAACTACAATCTTCTACACTTCCTGGGTCCGTATCCTTCTATTCCCATCCTATTCATATATTTGTCAAGATGCCCCTTAAATGTCCCTATCGTCCCTGCTTCCACTACCTCCTCCGGTAGTGAGTTCCAGGCACCCACTACCCTCTGCGTAAAAAACTTGCCTCGTACATCTACTCTAAATGGTCAGGGACCGCACAGGCCCGGGACCGTCGAGGCTCGGGACCACAGAGGGATCTAGACATCTTAGTGCCTGAATTGCAAAAGGTTAAGCAAGTAATTAGGAAAGCTAATAGTGTGTTATCATTTATTGTTAGAGGAATTGAATACATAAGTGGGGAGGTTATGCTTTAGTTACACAGGACATTGGTGAGACCAAATCTGGAGCACTGTATACAGTATTGGTCTCCTTATTTAAAGAAAGATGTATGCGTTGGAAGCAGTTCAGAGAAGGTTGACTAGAATAATACCTGGAATACGTGGAATGTCTTGCGATGAAAGGCTGGACAGGCTAGATTTGTATCTGCTGGGGATTAGAAGAGTAAGAGGCGACTTGATTGAAACACAGAAGATTCTGAGGGATCTTGGCAGGGTCAGGGGGAGAGAGATGGGGGGGGGGGAGAGAGAGAAGGGGGGGGAAGAGAGAGAGGGGGGAGAGGGGGGGTAGGGAGGTGAGGGGCGGAGATGGGGGGGGCGGAGAGAGTGGGGGCGGAGAGAGTGGGGGCGGAGAGAGTGGGGGCGGAGAGAGTGGGGGCGGAGAGAGGGGGGGCGGAGAGAGGGGGGGCGGAGAGAGGGGGGGCGGAGAGAGGGGGGGCGGAGAGAGGGGGGGCGGAGAGAGGGGGGGCGGAGAGAGGGGGGGCGGAGAGAGGGGGGGCGGAGAGAGGGGGGGCGGAGAGAGGGGGGGCGGAGAGAGGGGGGGCGGAGAGAGGGGGGGCGGAGAGAGGGGGGGCGGAGAGAGGGGGGGCGGAGAGAGGGGGGGCGGAGAGAGGGGGGGCGGAGAGAGGGGGGGCGGAGAGAGGGGGGGCGGAGAGAGGGGGGGCGGAGAGAGGGGGGGCGGAGAGAGGGGGGGCGGAGAGAGAGGGGATGGAGAGAGGGGGGGGAGAGAGGGGGGGGCGGAGAGAGGGGGCGGAGAGAGGGGGGGCGGAGAGAGGGGGGGCGGAGAGAGGGGGGGCGGAGAGAGGGGGGGGCGGAGAGAGGGGGGGGCGGAGAGAGGGGGGGGTGGAGAGAGGGGGGGCGGAGAGAGGGGGGGCGGAGAGAGGGGGGCGGAGAGAGGGGGGCGGAGAGAGGGGGCGGAGAGAGGGGGGCGGAGAGAGGGGGGCGGAGAGAGGGGGGCGGAGAGAGGGGGGCGGAGAGAGGGGGGCGGAGAGAGGGGGGGCGGAGAGAGGGGGGGCGGAGAGAGGGGGGGCGGAGAGAGGGGGGGCGGAGAGAGGGGGGGCGGAGAGAAGGGGGGCGGAGAGAAGGGGGCGGAGAGAAGGGGGCGGAGAGAATTGGGCGGAGAGAAGGGGGCGGAGAGAGGGGGGCGGAGAGAGGGGGGCCGAGAGAGGGGGGCCGAGAGAGGGGGGGCCGAGAGAGGGGGGGGCCGAGAGGGGGGGGCCGAGAGAGGGGGGGGCCGAGAGAGGGGGGGGCCGAGAGAGGGGGGGGCCGAGAGGGGGGGGCCGAGAGAGGGCCGAGAGAGGGGGGGGGCCGAGAGAGGGGGGGGGGTGAGAGAGGAGGGGGGTGAGAGGGGAGGGGGAGGGAGGGAAGGGGGAGAGAGAGAGCGAGCGAGCGAGGGAGGGCGGGGGGTGGGGGGGGGGGGAAAGAGGGGAAAGGCAGGCTACAGCTGGAAGGCCGAGAAAATGCGGTGAGCCACCAAGCAGAAATGCGAGAGGAAAGACGCTGTCTGCTCACAGAGACATATCTCACGACAATCAGACTCATCCTGACATGGGGAAAGACCACCAGAGTGCACCTTCCAGCTGGTATTCAGTTTGGGACTACTCTAGAAAACAAGAGAAGCGCCTTTTGATAGTAATTTGGCGTTACTATTCGGAAATACAGGGAGAATTGAACCGACTGGAAGCAGAGTGTCAGATCGGACTGGTTCCTTTAATAACTGCAGTTCTGCAGATAGCAGCCAGAATGTAGTGTGGGGTCATCAGTCGTGCCAAAAGTTTGGGGGGGGGGGGGGGTTAACTTTCCTGTAGTTCAGAGTATCAGTTGTCTGCTAAATAATGTTTGTGTGTTGTGGATGTTGATTTTTGATCATTTCTCACAGTAAAAGTCTTAAAATGTAACTGAGTTGCTCAAGTTGATCACTGGGAATTCAAATATCTTGTTTAAAATTATCGGGGATCACAGCATATGAAACAAAATTGCACCTTTGTAAGATGAAATAGCGCTTGACAACTTTATGGGCAATGTTACTGAAAACTGCAACATTAAATACATATACTTTTTAAAATCTCAGAACTCCGGCACTTTCACTCACTGCTTATGACACATATATATTTCTTTTAAATACACAAGCAGGAGCATGGACAGAAACATACTGCAACAAAGGATGAAGGGATCTATCTGTGAGTCCCAGCAAGAATCAGTGCCAGAGTGCAGAGTCACTGAAAGTCGAACGGGAATGCAAGGGCAAATGGCAAATCCCGTACACTCATGACAACGGCGAGAATCGGACACCAGCATCAAAATAAACCCACCGATGTCAATCTTCTCCAAGTCTTCCAAGTTCATTCGCTCATACTGATTCACTTTGTCAACTTCATCGTCATAGCTGCCAACAGAGACAGAAGGCGTCAGATTTTAAACCCGCTGCACGCACAAGTGAACAATCGCGTACTCGTTCACTGGTTGCTTAGCAACAGTCAGTTACGGATTTTGATCAGTCTACTTGCGAAACGATCATCGCGAACTCTAAAGGGGTTTCAAACAAGCTGGCCATTTACTTACTAGGCCACGTAGTAGGCACAGTTGGAGAGGAGGAGGAGCACATCAACATCTCTATGGGTGGCATCGATAAGGCTGCAAAAGAATCACAATTCCAGGCAATATAAATTTCCAATGGGGACACGCGACAGTCTTTTACAAAAGAATGAACTCTTAATTTTTAAATTTATACATTCTAATATTGAAAATACCCCTCTCAATTAGAAGAGCAAAGATATCAAACCATGAAACCCTGTCCATCTCGCCCCGAGTGCTTTTCTTTCCAACTTGAGGCATCAGCTAAGAGTGTAAAACCCCTGCTTCAAGTCTCAAGTTGAGGGTACGAGGTAAACACGGGTCTCAAAGTTGGAGGCGATCTGCTTCGGGGCTATAGCAACACTTACCCACTAAAATCGACATTTAAAGCCCCAAACAAAACTGCTCGTTGCCTTGGCACAAGTTGTTAATAAAATCATCGCACAATGTAGTAAGTTCTATACACAGCTTGAACATTTAATTTTTTTTTGAACAAAGTGAACATGATTTTCATCGATTACTTCCCAATTTGAGCAAGATCCATTTTAGCCGATGGCCCAGTAGGTCCAGCGGCCTCAGTAAAAGGACCTGGAACCAAAACACAGCCTCATTGGATTGTCAAACTCAGCTATTGTTTGGGAGATGCAGTTAGCTGGACTTGCATAAATATCCTGATTGAATTAGTACAATGCATCCAAGGAGATTCCCACAATTCAAACCGTGCCAACCTACGGCAAGAGGGTAGCCACAAAAAGAAGCTCAAAGCGAGAAGATCACAGACATCTGAAAATTACAACATCTACTCTGTCACTGAAGCTTAAAGTGACCGTTTCCTTCCAACAAGTTACTTAATCGTGACTCTACATTTCCAGTTACATGGATGTATAAGATCGATCACTTGGGAAATTCCAATTGGTAATATTCAATTCAATGTCATTCATGTGCCTCATCTTTATTTATTTGGAAGAATACTCAGTTTCGGCGATTTTTAAAACCATGAACAGCCTCAATAGTGAAACAATAGAAGTAAATGTTTAATTGTGCAACAAGATATCGTCAGTTGTTGGGACTAGGATTTGATCTGACATTCTCCCCCTCCTGCTTCAGTTGTACTTGACCTTTTCCCATCTTCTTACACACTGTGATACAACGTGGTTGCAAACCCACAACCGGAAATCCAGTATAAACAGGTTTGCCATCAAGAAAGAAACAAGTAAACAAATGGGGGGGCAGCACGGTAGCATTGTGGATAGCACAATTGCTTCACAGCTCCAGGGTCCCAGGTTCGATTCCCTGCTTGGGTCACTGTCTGTGCGGAGTCTGCACATCCTCCCCGTGTGTGCGTGGGTTTCCTCCGGGTGCTCCGGTTTCCTCCCACATTCCAAAGATGTGCAGGTTAGGTGAATTGGCCACGCTAAATTGCCCTTAGTATCCAAAATTGCCCTTAGTGTTGGGTGGGGTTAGTGGGTTATGGGGATTAGGTGGGGTTACTGGGATAGGGTGGAGGTGTGGACCTTGGGTAGGGTGCTCGTTCCAAGAGCCGGTGCATACTCGCTGGGCCAAATGGCCTCCTTCTGCACTGTAAATTCTATATAAGATACCAGCCATGTCTGTTTAATACAGCTTAATGGTGGTCCCATGTACGATTACATGCTGAATAAAATGTTAGAGCTACTGTTAACATAAATCTGTGATTTTAACCCTCAAACATATATTTGAAAAAGTTATATTTTTAATAACATGCAACATCTAAAGATGATTATAAAATAGCACGAGTAACTCAAGAGAAGATTCTTTGGTCAAAATCCAGAGTAACAAAATAGGATATTATTAAACATCACAATCAGTTCCAACAGTTCTTCTCTAGACAAAGTGGGCCCGTCATGTTTGGATTCTTTTCAATTAAACTTGTGGGGGGGGTTCCAATAAAGGTATTTTGTTCAAAATTTAACTCTTCACTTCAACAAATTGGTAATGCATTTTACCCCAAGCATTCAAACATGGTTTTCATGGTTAGACCTTTTGCAGCACATGCTCACTCAGTCTTGCTGGCATTCCAAGCATATAGTTGAATCAACTGAGTCAAATGGCATTTCAAAACTTCATTAACAATTCAGCCTTCAAATAACAGACTCAACCAATTTTCTTGTGCCATGTAGACTATAAACAATGTTATGTTGTGGTGCAGCCATTTTTCACATTTAATCAGGAATGACAGGTTGAGATTCATCAATATTTAATTTCGGAGCGAAACAAAAAAATTGCTCGTGATGGATGCATTTGGTAATTACAGACCTTGGATCACAATCTATCACAGCCCAGCCGCCGTGGAATTTCTCATCGTCTGGTAATAACAGTTTCATGTAATTCTGCAAGAGGAGACTGAACTGCTCCTGTTGGTTTCTCTGGTTCTGTTTATGCAAGGCTTCGTGCTCTTTCTCCTTGTTGAAGATTGAGTAGAGATCTTCAGTCACTGGGATTCCCTGCATTGGATCTAATTGAAGAGGAAGATTATTACATGACAGCAAGTACATTTAAACACAAATGCAGACACATTGAAACTAATTATCACTTAAAAAAAGATAAAAGCACAAGGACCATATAACCACCACAATAAACTAGCAGAATTTGTTTGACAACAATCAGCAATAAGAACGATGTTAAATACGTGCATCCTCCATGAGGTAATGGACGACAAAACCCCTGAATAAAGCTGGAGACTCAGACCGAGAGCAAAGTTGCACATTCAATAACCCTGAAATTATTTTGAGAGGGTGAAGGGAATCCCGTTATAATATCCATTTAGTTGAATCCTCCATATTTGTCAACAGCGCAGCACTGTAGCACAGTGGTTAGCACAGTTGCTTAACAGCTCCAAAGTCCCTGGTTCGATTCCCGGCTTGAGTCACTGTCTGCAGAGTCTGTACCTTTTCCCAATGTCTATGTGGATTTCTTCCAGGTGCTCCAGTTCCCTCCCACACATCCAAGGGTGCAGGTTAGGTAGATTGTGCATGTTAAATTGCCTCCAAAAAGGTTAGGTGGGTTTACTGGGTTAAGGGGATAGGATGGAGGTGTGCGCTTCGGTAGGGTGCTCTTTCCAAGGCCGGTGCAGACTTGGTGGGTCGAATGCCCTTCTTCTGCACTGGAAATTCTATGATCTATGAACTTTCCCAGAATAAATTCCGGTGTCCAGATTTAATGACGGAAACGACTTGTGGAAACCAGTCAGGCTGGAGTTTCACCCTGGCCCCCAGAAGTTATGCAGCACCACCACCACCTTTTATTTTTAATTCATTCATGAAACGTGGGTGTCGCTGGCTGGGCCAACATTTATTGCTCATCCCAGAGGGCAATTAAGAGTCAACCACATTGCTGTGGGTCTGGAGTCACATGTAGGCAAGGACAGCAGATTTACTTCCCTAAAAGGACAGTAGTAAACCAGATGGGTTTTTACGGCAATTGACAATGGTTTCATGGTCATCATTAGACTTCTAATTCCAGATTTTTTCCAATTCAAATTCCTCCATCTGCCCTGCGTCTCTGGATTACTGGTCCAGCAACAATACCACTTCGCCACTGCCTTCCCTCCGGAGGGCGTCATTGCAGTGCAAAAGGTTTACCAATGGAAAGGGTGCAGAGGAGATTTACCAGAATGTTGCCAGGTATGGAGGGAAGATCTTATGAGGAAAGGCTGAGTGACTTGAGGCTGTTTTCGTTAGAGAAGAAGGTTAAGAGGTGACTTAATTGAGGCATACAAGATGATCAGAGGATTGGATAGGGTGGACAGTGAGAGCCTTTTTCCTCGGATAGCGATGTCTAGCACGAGGGGACATGCCTTTAAATTGAGGGGAGATAGATATAAGACAGATGTCAGAGGTAGGTTCTTTACTCAGAGAGTAGTAAGGGCGTGGAATGCCCTGCCTGCAACAGTAGTGGACTCGCCAACACTAAGGACATTCAAATGGTCATTGGATAGACATATGGACAATAAGGGAATAGTGTAGATGGGCTTTAGAGTGGTTTCACAGGTCGGCGCAACATCGAGGGCCAAAGGGCCTGTACTGCGCTGGAATGTTCTATGTTCTATAAATAGTTTCCATTAGGAATGTGAACAAGACGTGTGCAATGAAACACAAAAGAACAGTGTATCTAACTTCAAAATGCAGACCGAGTTGCATTTACTCACCCTGGTCCAACTATACCCACGCCTTTGCTTTATAATTGTACTTGATCCTGGCATCCAGTGCTCACTGCAGTGGCAGACGGGGCAATCAGATATTGTAAATACTCAACTTAATAAATTTCAATCTGTATTCGCCCATCCCCATCTGTAGGCATTTCAGTGCATACGTTAACATTAATGACTCGTAACTCACATATGGAAATCAGATGGAGTTTTCCAGCATATTTTACTGGAGCAACCCCATAAGAGAAAGGGACAACAGAAAGGATCACTTGTAGCAATGGCCAGCTACCAGCCAATGCTGCAGGAGCTGGAAAGGAGGTTGTCAAGACTATCTTGTTGATCAGGGAATCAATAGAAATAGTACAAGCAGGCTTCAGGAAAGCGCGAAGAGAGACTTGAAAAATTTAACAGGCCGAAGTGTGTAAATCTGACCATTGCAACTCGCTCAACGTCTTCACATTACTTTAATCGGAAACTGTCACGTAGCTAATGGATATTCTAATAGAACGGGATAGGTGATATAGTGAAGTGATATGACGTACTGATATTCCAATACACAATGCCAGAATATTGCAACTGGTTAACTAAAAATTGAGATGCACAACATCAAAATGGGATACATTTTACTTCTGTTAATTTGACAGAAGTCTGTTAAAAGGAATAATTTCCTAGGAGCACAATCCTTCATTTGAACTGGAAGAAAAAATGTGAATCATAGAATTTACAGTTCAGGAGGCTGGCATTCAGCCCATCGAGTCTGCACAGGCCCTTGGAAAGAGCACCCTACTTAAGCCCACAACTCCTCCCTATCCCCATAGCCCAGCAACCCCACCTAACCTTTTGTTCACTAAGGGGCAATCCACCTAACCTGCACATTTTGGACTGTGGGAGGAAACCGGAGCACCCGGTGGAAATCCACGCAGACACAGGAGAAAGTATAAACTCCACAAAGTCACCAGAGGCTGTAATTTAACCCAGGACCCTGGAGCTGTGAGGCAGCAGTGCTAACCACTGTGCAACCGTGCTGCCAAAAATCAAACCTGTTGCAAACATGTGGGCACAGAACATTCTTGCTTCTTTTTCATTATTCTATACTGGTCAAAGTTTCTTATCGCTCCTGAAGCTACAACATTCTTACCAATGACAGCTTGTCGATATGCATCACGGAAGCGATTGAGATAATACCGATTGGCAGAGTTATAACCATCCTTCATCATTCCTGCAAGCCTTCGTTCTCCAGTTCTTGTGAAGTCACCCTAACATTCAAACGTTACGCAAGATTAATACAACCATTTGGTTTTGATGATCAAAGTGTTTCAGATTTCAGGTTAAGACTTCAGATTTGAATTTATTGCTTTTGAAGAGAATAAAAATAGTCGGTATCACCTAGAATAAAAGACATTCCAACTGATGCACTAGAATTGTTCAGCATCTATTTTTTTTACTAATTACTTCCTCTTCTATGCAGCAATGGGTGGGAAATCATGATGATAACGACGTGAGGACATTAAAAATTAGATTTGAAAAACTATTGATGATGATCAACCTATTCCAGATACCTCTATTTCACTTGCTTGGCTTCTTCCTTGCAGTGTAGCTTCAATGTAGCTGACCACTTCACCGCCCCCCCCCCACCTCTTCGTCCCCAACAGCAGCATCTCTGGTCATGCGTGAACTTAGATCAACATGCTTTCTCCAATAGAAGCATTAACTGCAGCCCCCACTTGACGTGAATTCCAGCTTTCAGTGGCTCAAGGTCAACTTACAGGAGACACTCGGGGTGCAATGGGAAACATTATGCCTACTACTCAATCAGTGGCTATCCTGAACCTACGCCGAGTACAAGGTGATCCAGGAACTTCCAGAAGTGACGAAGCTCACGAGTGCTCCATCCTAGAACTGAACCATGTGAAATCCTTGTCCCAAGTGGCTCGCATATTAAGCTAACCACTCTCAACATTGGTTTTCCAACTGGCACCTCAAGGATTGACACAAGGAAAATGCATCACAGCCCCCAAGGGGAACATCAAAGTGCAATCACTTATCGCAAATATCATATACTTGAAAATGGGGAATTTACACGTCTATGGGGAATAAGACCAGTTGGATAGCTTTTTCAAAAAGTTGCCACAGATTATGATGGGCCAAATGGTTGTCTCCCATACAATAATCCATTTTCTAATGCTCGATGAGCACACGGTATTGCAAGATCAGCTGGGGACAAATGACAGATGTGTTTGGGGGCCAGAAAGTCAGGTGGTTAAGTAGAAAATTGATTGGAATTGATTGGAATTGGCTGGAATGCTCGAGAATGCACTACTAATAACCTCCTTACGGGTTTCTCTGGCAACTATAATGGAGGAGCCTTTAGAGTACAGATTCTAGAGGCTGGTTTTGATGTTGCTCAATCTTCTCCGCAGCAAACACCATGTCTTCCTATGATTCCGTGTATTATGATCCCAGACCACACCCCAACAGTGAATAGTACACTGGACCAAAACCTCAATATTTTAATTTATTTTAAGACTGTGTGAAAAGAATGATTCGCTCCAGGAGTGATTACTTGGAAAAGAAAAAATTGGGCTTTGGTATTTCGAAAACAAAACTTTATGAATATATTGAACTTTTAACTTCACATGTGAAAAGAATGGCTAACAATCATACTTGAACACAACTATACAACTTCCCATTAAACAACAAGAAAAGACACCATACAGCTCTTAATCCATCTTAAAATTAGCAGGCCTTTGAATAATACTGGTTATAAAACAGATTTGACTCAGTTTGGAACCCCTTCAGGCTCTGACTGAACAGCTTCAAATAGCTGTTTCAGCTATTTGTTTCAGCCTCTTCCTCGCCTTCATGCAAGAATGATGTGCTTTAAAATATTTGTCTTTTTAAAAAAAAATATCCTACTTGGAAAGAATTGTGGACTCAGAATCAAGCAGATCAGAACTCAGCTCCTCTCATCTCACAGCTTCCCCAAACTCAATGCCTCTCTGCCCTGCTGAGCTCCATCCAGTAATGACCTCATTTCCCCAAACTGAAAACACATTATCACTGCAAGCTGCAAAAGCACATTAACTCCTCAGGGACCTCCCCAGGTCAATTTTACCTGCTTTTTACCAAAAGCAAAACAAAATCATTTTTACAAACATGACCATTGCAGGCAAACACACTATACTCCCAGATCTTTAGCTCTTAACTTGTCCCAATATTTAGAAACCAATATTCCTAAAATTCCCCAATCATCACACCCGGACAGTATCCAGAAGAAGAAAAACATGGCAAGAAACTGTGATACCCAGTACCTGAAGTCTGCTCAGGAGAATACAGCAACACTCCTTCAGACCATAGAATTTTGCCTCCCAAAGCCCAACAAGTTGTCAGAGTAACTGCAGTAGTCAATGAAGAGGCATTGCTGTAGTAATGCTCCATCGATGTGTTTGGCAATTAAAAGTAGGGCCATGTGTCATAGGAGCAACGGCTACACTAAGAGAGGGTCAATGCCGAAGGACTGTTTTCCTAGAATTAGCAGCCTTGGTCTCAGGATTAAGGGTTAGCCATTTAGTACAGAGATGAAGTTCTTAACTCAGAGGTTGTGAACCTTCAGAATTTTATCCCACAGATCTATGAACGTTCAGTCGTGGAGTATCTTCAAGACAGAGATTCCTGGATTGGTGGACACTAAGGGGCATGGGGGTCAGGCAGGAAAATGGAACTGAGCTAGATATCACCCATGATCTTATTGGACGTGGAGCAGGCTCAAAAAGGCCAGAGAGCCTATTCCTGCACCGTTATTTCTTGCACCACAAAAGCTACCTTAACACTCCTCGAAACAGCAATAGGAGGCAAAGTTTCACATGATGAAAAAGATTACAACGCCCTGAAAATCAGGCATCAATCTGCAGGATTCATTTTAGCTGCTCATCCTGTTTGAACGTAGATGGAGCAGAATAGTCAATGCTCAGGAAATTCTGGATGTCATATATATATATATTTTTTAAAACATTTAATTAAGGGACAATTTAGCGTGGCCAATCCACCTACCCGGTTGGGGAGAGAAAGAGGAGGAATCCCCTGGGAATATCGTTCTGGGTTTTTAAAAATAGTTTTGCAGAGGTTAGAAGAGGTTTTATTTCTTCTAACGTTTTCGGAGTAATGATTAGCGTAACCCTGGCGGAACCAACGTCAGCAATTTATAATCACTTTTTGGGTAGTTCCCAGTACAGCACAATTGCCCAGAAGTTAGCACATCTGGATAGGTGATGTGCAAACCCTTACCTGGGAACATCCAAAGGGGATGCCCCAGTGCACCTTTGGGCCCGCCCCCCCCCCCCCCCCCACAAATCTGATCTTGGGTAGGCTGGATGTTACAGCCCATTGTATTAAAACCAGCACGACGACTGCTTCCTGACAGAGAGAGGAGGAAAACCACTCCCAATGACTAAAATGGTGGGGGTTTTTTTAAACCTTTAATGCAGCCGTTCCAGCGTACTGCCTGCTGATGGCATCTCCATTGTTGGCCCACATGATCTGATAAATCCGATAGCATTTTTGAGGCAGGGGCTGTTCAGGAGGCATGACCCCCAGTTTCTTCAGCTGAAAGAGAACAGTTGAGAAAAACCATCAGAATCTGCTAATTATTTGCATCTTTGCATGGTACTGACACATATCTAAGTCAACAGTGTGCAACAATTTAAACTCTACTGCAGTACAATCAACGATCTGCTATCAAGAATAATGTCAGGGGGTGGTAGGTGCAATAAAATGGCAAAGAGCCATTTACTATGAAACATGCAAATATTCTCAATCGAAAAGGCGGAATGAAAGAAATAAAATTCACCCACACAACTTGTCTTCAATATGTCCTGAAGGTGTCTGGACAACACGGTGGCACAGTGGTTAGCACTGCTGTCGCACGGCACCGAGGTCCCAGGTTCAATCCCGGCTCTGGGTCACTGTCCGTGTGGAGTTTGCACATTCTCCCCATGTTTCCGTGGGTTTCGTCCCCACAACCGAAAGATGTGCAGGGTAGGTGGATTGGCAGTGCTTAGACAGAACTTTGCGCCCTTCTTCAAACAGCTTAAGAGAGATTTTTACAACTCAAATAGGCAAATGGGCTTAATTTAACAACTGTTTTGGAAGATAGTATGGTGACAGTACAGTCTTCCAATTTCACCATCCAAATGTCTCCTTAAATCGTGTCAAGTCCTGGAGTTCAGCCTGACGCCACAACCTTCTGATTCAGGTGAGGTGGCCATGAATTAAGCCAAATTGACAAGACTAAGAATGGACCACCCTTCACCACTGATCATATAGTAGCAGAACCCCACCTCACAGCCCTGTGAAGCCCCCCTTCAATTGCCCATCAAAGGCCTCAATAAGGACCTCTTTCACACCTAAGTGAGCCTTTCCATCTCTCTATTTTCTCCATTTGAAGAGTCAATGCAGTCAGTCATTCAGAGTGAGTCTATAGTTAATACCAATCTAGGCTTATACTGGGCAATGTAGTGGTCAGCCCAAACCCACCCTGAATGAAGCTGTAAGTGGCTATTTTTTCCAATCAATCCGCTTAGGGATAGCAGGAAGCTAGGAATGTCAGTCCATGAGCCAGAAACGGATCCCAATCCTTACCTCATGGGTAAAAAGGCAATGTATCATTCATGTGACCACAACTTTTAATTAGGAAAACTAAATTTATTTGGTGTAGAGAAAAGGAAAAAAGGTCGAAGTAAAATAAAACTATGCAATTTTACAAAACAAAAAGTTGTCATTCTATTCAACAAATGTGCAATTTATTTTTGACTGCTAAATTAAATTTGCACTGCGCTGCAAAGCCAATTGCTAGTGCTGGTGACACAGTCTTTAACTTAATCAAATGTGAATAAAACCCACAATTAAAAAATAATTTACAGTGTCAATAATTACCCTGTGTCAATTTCTCTAGTAACAATACTCACTTGTAATTAAGACTTTGAAGCTCCCGGCCTCTCACAGCCGAGATATGGCATCTCCTTCTGCGATTGCATTTTTCCCACCTGATCCTCCCCATTTCTCCTTCACACATCCCCACCCTCATTGCGCACCACTTTACATAGAATGCATAGTGCAGGGTGTGCCCATTCGGCCCATCAGGTCTGCATCGACCCTCTGAAAAAGCACCCTACCGAGGCCCAATCCCCCTCCCTATCCACGTTATCCTACTTCTTGGTCCTCTTGCTATATTTTAATTAGGATCTGCTGGTTAAAACAATAACATTCAATTGTTAATGCGTGTCCCAATCTACAGTAGGAGACACTCACTTATCAGACACTAATTGATGATACTGCACAGGTTAGAGATAGGAAATTATTTGTTCTGTCCAAGATTAACTTTCAAACTACAATTACTCTCCCAGCCAACCTCTGGTAATCCACAATGTCCAATTCTAATTGTGCTTCAAGATGAATGACGTGCCTGGGAGAAAAGAAATAGTCAATATACATGTCACAGCTGTAATATTACCCGTGAACTTACTGCCTCTTCAAGGATATTTTAAATCCCAAAGCCACATCTTAAATGTGATCAATAAATGAAGTGCACCTCCTTTAAAACTTTACCAGATTTATTAGGATATTAAATATGGGATTTTAAAGATTCATTTATGGGATTTGGGCGTCGCTGACGAGGCCAGCATTTATTTCCCGCTCCTAATTGCCCTCGAGAAGGTGGTAGTTGATGTGTTATGTACTCTGGGATAACACAGGCTGCAACTCGATGCAGCTTTGACCAAAAGATACTCCAGACTTTGAAGTAAGTTCAATGCGATTTATTGAACCATTAGCACAGTTCTCTAGGAGTTTGACTCTCCTGCTAATCTTCCTGTAGTAACTCCGTCTAACTAACCAGTCTGCTCTAAGTCACATGCTGGGTGTGATGCTTCTGATCTGCCCCTGTCCTTCTCTCTAAGTGTTGCCTGTGGAAAGAGAAAGAGCATGTGTGTCCTGTACTTGTATATGGGTTGCCCCCTTGTCGTAGCATCACCTCTGGGTGGCTTGACTGCCCATTGGTTGTGTCCTATTCTATGTGTTCATTAGCTGTATGTCTGCATGTCATGACATCTCCGGTGCTCCCTCTAGTGTTTACTTAGTTGTAGTGTATTTACATTAACGCCTTGTGTATTTACAGTGATACATATCACCACAGTGGTGAGCTGCCTTTTTGAAACCACTTAAATTCCTATGGTGTAGGTACATCCACAGTGCTGTTTGAGAGGGAGTTCCAGGATTTTTGACCCAGCGACAGTGAAGGAAGGCAATATATTTTGACTGGCTTGGGAGGGGAACTTCCAGGTGGTGGTGTTTCCAGGCATCTGCTGCCCTTGGTCCTTTAGATGGCGGGAGACGTGGGTTTGGAAGGTACGGTTAAGAATGTGTAACTAGGATTGAACCCATAGCCATCAAATCAAACCATCTATGTTGATCGGAACATTCAAAGGGCAGGTACGTTCAAAGATTCTATTAACTTGAACTTAACATTGGATCATTAAACATCTGCTTTCTGCGTTTCTCCCCCACCCATTTTATCACACAATTCTGCTGAAGATCAGAAGTGCCTTCTACAAAGCCCCAATATTAGTGATTGGCAGGTGAGGTGTTATTTGGTTGGTTTTACTCCATCGTGGCACCTCTGTGGCACAATGTGTTCTCAGGCCTTAAAATTAGCAACTGTGGTGAAACCTATAAAAACTTGACTGGACACCAGTAGAATGAATGCAACTGCATTTTCAGAACTTGTATACTTTACCTTTAAAACTTGATTGGGCACTAAATACCACTTTCCATCTTGTGGGTTGTTTCAGTTCAACACGCAAGAAATCGAAAGCAACTTTTGGGCACAGCTTAAGAGCAAAATGACTGCAATGGGACTGCAACGCAGTTCTGGGAAGTCGGTGATGACCGATATCTCAAGTTTCACGTTCTATTCACACCACAAGCAATCTAATGCGAATTTTCTCATAATCTGAACACAACCCTTTTTCATCTGGTACTTTGTTTGAGCACGACAGAAAAGTATAATGAATGTTAAAATTGGTCCAAAAAAAACTACCCTGCAACCAGAGTCTTTCAATAACCTCACTCAGTTATTCGCTGTGGTTGTTGTAGCCATATGCATTCAGATTTGAGACAACCCAACGTTAAATAGTCAAGCTATTAATGACTGTAGCATTGTAGTCAGTCTGACTTCATATCATTGACACATTTGTGTAATTAATAAACTAAGTTAATAAATTGTACTGCACATAAGTTTAGCCATAGGAATTCTTAATTTTTGTATGTATTAGTGGAATGATGCGTGAATTTTGGAGCAAGTTCTTGAAACTTGAAGCTGGCATCTCCAAGTGCCTAATACTGTGATGTAGCTTTCAGAACGAACACACGCAGTGACCTCGAGTTACAGCTGGGACAGAGACGCACATTTAGGCTTCAATGAGTCTAGCTTAGCAGTAAACTGAAGCCAAAGCTACAAAATTAAAGCAAATTACTGCGGATGCTGGAATCTGAAACCAAAGAGAAAATGCTGGAAAATCTGAGAAGGACTGGCAGCATCTGTAGGGAGAGAAAAGAGCTAACGTTTCGATTCCAGATGACCCTTTGCCAAAGCTACAATGCTAATTGGCCAGGAATTGGCCAAGGACTAGATGTTCTGAGGATCGCTGGTTAAGGGATATATGCCAATGCTAGATTGTTATAGGTGTACTAGGAGCGCTTTTGCATTGGTTTAAGAGTTGCAAACATTGTTTGTTGTGTTGACACAGACGCACATTCTCGGGCTCAATGTTGCAAGGTCACTTGCAACAGAATGGTATAAAAATAGGGGTTCCTCGCTAAGTACTTTGCACTTGCCACGGGTCAGCATTTGTTACAGGACACTTATTCAGGGAAAATTGTTGGAGAGAGTTGGGAGTGGACACCCACTAGGAAGGTATTATTTACGTATGACATAGCCAGGTAATAGGAAATGATCAGAGGTTGGGGGCTGCCATAGTAGGTTTAGTGGCGAAAGTAATTGTCACAGAATCGAGGATTGTCATTAGAATCCAGTATTAGAGATCGGTGATTCACTCTGTTAAAGTCTAGCTTGGGAGAATCAGTGGTAAAATCAGTGACAGCTGTGAAGTGTGTAGCTTCAGCAGTTAAGATGGATTGGAAGCTTCAGCATGTTAAGGCAGACTGGGAAGTTGCAGGTTGAAAAAGGATCTTCTAGGGTTGAAGTCTTAAAGCTGCAAAGGAATTTGTATGCACATTAGAGTTAAGTTGGCGAAACTAAAATTTCAAAGGAAGTTGAGCGTCAAGAGACAGTGGTTAGCACTGTTGCTTCACAGTACCAGGGTCTCCGGTTCGATCCCTGGCTTGGGTCACTGTTTGTGCGGAGTCTGCACATTCTCCCCGTGTCTGCGTGGGTTTCCTCCGGGTGCTCCGGTTTCCTCCCACAAGTCCCGAAAGGTCATTTGGACATTCTGAATTATCGCTCAGTGTACTCCAACGGGCGTCGGAATGTGGTGACGAGGGGCTTTTCACAGTAACTTCATTGCAGTGTTAATGTAAGCAGACTTGTGACAATAATAAACATTATTTTGTCCAGTAAATAAAACCTCATCAAATTTACATTCTAAATTACTGATGTCCATTTCTTTCCCAATAACGTTATTCCTTGATAAGAATTCTCATACCCTGGGGTTAGTCCAAATCCCTACAAAGCCTTCGATAAAGGTATGTGGTGACAGGACAGGTACATAATGGATACTAAGCTGGCTGTAAAACAGAAGGAAGAATAGTAGTTACTCAGACTGGCAGAAATATCAAGTGATCTTCCACAGGTATGACCGGTTCAGATTTATATCAATGATTCAAACTCAGGGATTGGAAGTACAATTTCTAAATTTGCAGAGGATCCAATTTTTTTGTTATTAATTCATTGGATATGGGCTTCACTGGCTAAGCCAGCATTTATTGCCAACCCCAACTTCCCTCAAGGTGGTGGTGGTGGACTTCCGGTGACGGCGGGCGGGAGGCGGCCACACAATGGAGGGCTCCCGTTCGACAACGGCATTTTCGGGGCTTTAAGCCCGGTCCCAGGGTCCACGGAGGCGGCAGAAGCAGGGAGAAGGCACGGAGGAGGCACAGTGAAGACACAGGAGGAAAAAAAGAACAAAGAAAAATGTCGAGGGTGAGCAAGAAAACGGCCGGAAAAAAAAACAGCTGAAGGTCCGTCGGGGAGTGGAAAGGTCACGACGGGGTCACCAAGGAAAATGGAGGCTGGAGCACCAGGGAAGGCCGCACTGCTCACGGCTGAAGAAATAACTAAGGTGATGGCTGCGGAATTTGAAAAGCAGTTGGCGCAGATTGAGAAATGCATGGAGACGGTGAGGAAGGAGATGAGGGAGGTTTTGAGTGTGCTGGTGGAGGAGGCGGTTTCCCCGGTGAGGACGGAGGTGGCGAGCGCAGTGGCAGAGGTGCGAGAGCAAGGGGAGGCGCTGAAGGAAGTGGAGGAGACGTTATTGCAGCACGGTGATCAACTTGCCTCGATGGGGAAAGAGATGCGGAAGGTGATGGACATTAACAAGGATCTGCGAGGAAAAATGGAAGACCTGGAAAACAGATCCAGGCAACAGAATTTGAGGATTGTGGGGCTACCCGAAGGAATTGAAGGACCGAAGCCGACTGAGTATTTTGCCGCGATGTTGGGGGAGGGGGAGGATCCCTCCCGATATGAACTGGATCGGGCTCATCGGTCGTGGAGGCCTGTACCAAAGGCGAGTGAGCCGCCAAGGGCAGTGACTCTGTGCTTCCGTAGGTACAATGTGAAGGAGAAGGTCCTGAGCTGGGCCAAGCAGAAGCGGGTGGTGCAGTGGGCTGGAGCTGGTATACGTATATACCAGGACTTTGCGGTGGAGCTGGCAAGGAGGCGGGCTGCCTTCAACTGGGTGAAGAGGGCACTGTACATTAGCAAGGTGCGGTGCGGCATTGTATATCCAGCGAAGCTGAGGGTGACTTACAAGCTCAGGGACTTTTATTTTGGAACGGCGGAAGCAGCGGAGGAGTTTGCAAAAGCAGAAGGACTGTGGCAGAACTGACAAATTGAGGAATGGCTATGTGCCGATGTAACCTCATGACTATTTTCTTCTTTTTTGTATGTAGAGTGTAGAGATTAAAGGAGCCAATGTTGTATATATTTGGACAAGGGAAGGGATGGGACTTTCACTCGAAATGAGGGTTCTTTGGGGTGTAGGTGGATATGCGGGGTTTGTGCGCTAAAAGGGGATCTTTGGGCTTTCCTAGGGCCGGGCAAGTGGGAAATGGCCCCGGGCGGGGGCCTCCACGCTGGCCAGTTTAAGCCGGCCAGTGAACTGGAGTGAGGTGGGGGGAGGGACTGCGGTCATCGGGGCCTGGCAGAACAGGGTCTGAGTGGTCTCGCCGGGGTGGAAAGTTGGGGGGAAGGAACCGAGGTTGGGAAGAGGAGTTTTACAAGAGGCAGTGGAGGGGAGGAGCTGGAGACTGAGGGGGGGGGGTCTGTGTAAGATTAAGGGTGACTACGGGTAATCCCTGATTCCTTTTTGTCATTTGTTTATGTAAACATGCAGGTTGAGGTTTGGGGGTTGGCGGGTAGATGGGATCGTTGTTATTATGGGGACTGACATATCTTGCTGATTATTGTTTATTGTTGATGGATGTAAATGTGGGAGAAAACGTGAAAAAGGAGGAGAATAAAAAATTTAAAAAATTTTTTTTTTTATTTTTTTTTAAAAAAGGTGGTGGTGAGCTGCCTTCTGAACTGCTGCAGTCCAGGGGGTGTAGGTCCATCCACAGTACAGTTAGGGTTTTCTGAGCTTTTACAAAGCGACAGTGAAGAAGCTGAAATTGAGAAATGCAGCTTATCCAAAGGAAGCATATGACAAAATAGAAGACAAATAACTTTCAAAATGGGGTTTAAATTGCTATCTTAAAGAAAGGATGTAGAAGTCTTTGAGGAGGTGCAGAAAGGGCCAACACAGATGTTGCAGAATTGAGATTATAACCACCAGGAAAGGCGAAGCATGTTGGAGCTCTTTGCTCTGGAAAGGCACAGAAGTCGAAGGCGTGGTCTGATGAGGTCAAAAGGAAATTGGATGGAACCCTGCAGGATGATGGGGACAGGAGTAGGGAACAGGAGTGTTGTTGTTCAGAGAGCTGGCATGGACCCGATGGGTTGAAGAGCCCCCTTGTGTGCTGTAAGATTCTGAAAGGGTTTGATAGGGTAGGCCTGGAGGGAATGTTTCCACTTGTGGGGAGACCATAATAATAAGACAGTTAATAAACACGACAGGGAATGAGAGAGAATATTCTTTACCCAAAGGCAAATGTCAAGCACCCAAGTGCATGAGTAGTTGAGGCAAAGAGCATCAATGAATTTAAGGGAAAGCTAGATAACTGCATGAGGGAGGAAAGGATAGAAGGGGGTGCTGATGGCATTGGGTGAAAAGTGGTGGGAGGAGACTCATGTGGAGCACAAACTGGTATACACCAGTGGGGCCGAATGGCCTGTTCCTGCATTGTGGGCTCGATACAACAATGTAGCACTTGCTGCTGAACCTTCAATTCCAGGCGTTGAGAATGGGGACAATTGATCCAAGAGTTTTGTCTAAGTGACAGCCCTCTTGCCTCAAACAAAAGGTTGTGGGTTCAAGCCCCACTCAAGCAGTCCTGACCGTGTGGGTCAGACAGTCACTTCCTCAGACTGACTGAGGGGGGTCCCTGCACTGCCAGCATGTGCCATCCTTTGGATGAGATGTAAATCGAGACGTCATTGGCTCTCAGGTGCACACAAACGATCCCTTGGTGCTATTCGGGGAAGAGAGCAGATTTGGGAGCACACGTTCTGAGGTTCCAGCAGTTGGCAGGTTTGATAGCTCTGCTACCACTGGCTTGATGGTAGATGGCACAGGCAGTTGCCTGGAGTTCTGCCATGTGGATTCAAAAACTTAACTCTTTCTCTCTCCAACAGATGCTGCCAAACTTGCTGAGTCTTTGCAGCACTTTCAGTTTTTATTTTGGATTTCCAGCACCCGCTATATTTTGATTTTACCAAAATAAATTGGCTGGTCATTTATGTTATTGCTGTTTGTGGGACTTTTCTATGGCCAAATTGGCCTTCACGTTTCTCTACATTACGCCAAGGCTACACGTCTTACACCAGGACTATATGTTAAAAGTACTTCTTTGGCTATGTAGACCAGTGAGATCATCTGGATTATGAAAGGCACTACATAAACATTTCCTTCTCATCCCTTTCACACAGCTCCAGCCAAGTGTTCAATACAGTAATGCAAATAGGAACTGGGATTCCAGGCTTTGCACTTCAATCTTATTTAAATACACTTTCGAACACAACAAAAGTAAATTCCCCGGAAAACGCCACTTGCATCCCTTTTAATTAGCAATATGAGGGACGATTTGAGGAAGAAGCTCAAAAGCTCTATATTATTAATAAACATGAAGCAAGCAGCTAATGAAATCCAGGCTTGATTCAAGTAACAGAATTAGACATGCAACTAGGCAGAGGAAAGAAAATGAAGAGTTCACAAAAATCCTCCATGGGAATCTGATTATCGGATAGCTGATTTTAAAACTTCTTACTGGCACTTAATATGCAAGTAAATAAATATTTATTGCGTTGATATCCGACTTTGAAGCTATTCACTAGACTGGCGACTTTGTTTTCTGTTCCTCCCCTTCCAATGTCTGATACAATTGAACACAACGGCAAATTCTTAATCTTCTTGATGGGCGACATCTGGGAATGTGATGATGCCAGTGTAGATTTGCATAAACAAGGAATCAAGAGGAGAGTGGAAGGGGAATTACGCGGACATCCACAACGTAATCAAAATCCCTTGCAGGCCCAGGACAACCATATAGCTACAACACTACGTTGTTTAAGAGATGTTAATATGTTAAACTGTGAAAATTACAAATGCTTCTATAAAACATTTTCTAAAAAAATAACTACAATACTATAAGGAGAGGATCGGGTACCACAAGCCCAAGGAAATGTCAGGCTTCAGACCTCAAACCCAAGGTCTCACACAGAAAATTAAGAAAAGAGCAAAGGGTAAAGAGCAAAAACCTGAGCTACCAAATCCCATCCGCTGAGTCCCAGGTCCAAAGGAGGAACAGGCCTCGAGGACCATTAAGTAACGGCACATCCCCTCGGGGAAAACCAAAGAAACCATGAGGTTGAAAAGGATATCAAATGCCAGCCAAAGGAGTAGTCCTGTCCCAAAGAGTAGTGGGCCGTCAGAGCACCCCCAAAAGGATGCATTCCCCGGTAGGGAGGGCCAGCCCACCACCTCCCCGACAACCATGACCACTCAGGCAAAAGGAGTAGGGCGACCATGAAATCATTTATCAAACAGACCCACGCATTATGGATCAAAGGGCCTTTTCTGTGCTGTAGGCCTCTGTGACTAACATACTGTAGCTGGAAGAAATTGCAACAAAACCACAGCAATTTTAAGAAGAGACAGATGACGAGCGGGGTGGGGGTGCTGTAGGGTAGAGTTGAAGCTGACAGAGATCTGGGTGTGGCCATTGATGAATTTTATAAACAGATTTGGGCTTTAAGATTAAGGCATTGCTGAGGCAGCAGCCAATGTAGGTTAGCGCGCTTGGAGGTGATCAGATGATTGGAACTTGCCGCGAGTTACGACACAGGCAGCAGAATTCTGAATAGCCTCAGGTGTAGAAAGGTAAAAAATGGGAAGCCAGCGAGGACTCCAATGTAATTGCTAAGGTTAGAAGTTACAAAGGCATGAGTAAGAGATTCAACAGATGACCAGAGGCAGGGACAGAGTCGGGCAATATTACACAGGTGGAAATGGGAAGTCCTGGTGACTTCACAGAAAAGTGGCCAGAAACTCATCTCGCTGTCAAATGAAACCAAAGGTTCTGTTCAACGGACACAGGCGTGAAATGTCAATTTGGTTCCTCTCGGCACAATCCCTGCCAGACATTTTCTTTTTTTTTTTTTTTAAATCAAAGATTAGAGGACAGTTGCGGCTCAGCCTCAGAGTTGCCACGGACAAGGATGTTGAGTCATTGGCTAGAAAGTGCTGTTTATGGAAGGGACAGAAGGCAATGGCTCCAGTCCTCCCAATAGTTAGTTGGAGGAAATTTCTTCTCATTGAGTTCTGCATGTTGGTCAAGCAGTTGCTCGACAGGGTAGATGGGGGAGGCGATGAGAGACTGTTTTCCTTGTCCGTGGAACTTACAATGCAGGGTCACAGTAATAGATTGACCATTCAGATCTGTGATAAGGAGAATTCTTGTCACTCGAAGGGTTGTGAATCTTTGGAATTCTCCACTTCAGAAAGCTGTGGAAGCTTCATCTCTTTAACATATTCAAAACCGAGGTTCAATGCCAACCATAATTTTGTTACAAAGTCAAGATGAAATGACCATGTGGAAGTCACTTTCAGATGATAGATCAGTTAATTTTTTTTTTTTTAAAACAGAAGAAAATGAAAGCATCTTGCACCAGAACCACTTGTGCAAAGCTCCCCACCAGGAGAAAAATTTACTGTTAGTGCCAAAATACTACAAATGCATTTTCACCTGCTTTCCTCTTCAAAACTCATTAAAGCAAAGATTCAGCTACTCAATGGCCTAAATGAAATATCAGTGCCTCAACACAACATTAGTGTTCATTTTACCTTGTTGGTTTCAGTTAAACGCGAGACCTTTCTCCACAGCTACAGGTTCATTTGATGTTAGAGTTATGGACGACAAATTCAGTGAGCTTATTTTCATTATCGTCCATCTAGGTTCCTAAAAGTGTCAATTGTGCCTTCTTTTCAATGAATTTCCGAACACCATCCTGGATTACTTCTTCATCTGATTCGTTTTTCTCCTTTGTGTATTCTTAAGTATAAGTCAGACCTTTGCATCCTCTACTTTGAACTCAGATCTTCAATCCAATATATTCAGGCTTTTCCCGAAGCTGCTGTTATTTTATTAACAGCTGAAGGAATCAAAGTTAAGAGCTGCTCTAGTGGGGATCAGCCGTTCCCCGGCACTGAAAGCTCTAATGTAGGCCCTCAAAATTGAGGCAGACATATTGTAGAGAGCGGGGGAGGGAGTGAAGGAGGATCGGAGGGAGGAAATGGAGGAGGGGGAAAGAGTGACATTGATCAGTTAAAACGGATACACTAGTTATACAAATTGCCGTGAAGCTAATCAAACACTTAATATACAGAACATAAAGAGTTCATAACATAAAGAGTAGGCCATTTGGCCCCTCACGCCTGCTCCACCTATCAATACAATAATAGCTGATTTGATGGTGGCCTTGAATCCACTTCCCATGCCTGTCCTCCTGAAAAAATCCCTCTCCTCGTGGCAACCTGTATTTTGACAGGTTGGATGCGGAATTTAGCTGCAATGTAATGACATCTCTGAAGAATTGCCAACTAATGTGTAATTATTGCAAGTTTGTCAAGTGATGACTTACAACGTAGGCGAACAGTGAATATGTAAAACGGATAGTTTGAATTTCAATGACAAAACATGTTTTTCTAAAAACAGATCAGGATAAATTAACAACACTTGATTTGTGGGACCATATTTTGTTTCGGCAAAAACAAAGTCACCTGAAACTTTGCACCTTACGATCTGATGGTTAGATCCAAGTATTTCCTTCTAAAATCCTGGTGCATACTTTGGTCTGACAAATATGGTACTTTTCCTTGCAGCATTAGACAATAATCGCCACATTTTGTGAGGGAGGAGTGGAGAGAAGAGAAAGATTGAAGGTAAAGTTAAACATCAAGTCAGTGAGACACACAAAAATATGGTGTCCTAGTCTCTGAAGTCTCTCTGAACCACAGATTACCTGTTGTTCCATGACCACACGAGCAATCGCAGCTTGAACCACATTTGTCCGATCCAAGCAATCCATGCAGTTCACCCTGAAGATCCCTTCCTGTTTGCAAATCTCCCCTGCCTGGTCAACCCTGCATTCAATCAAAACAAAAAAAAAGGTTTGCTTTTCCTGCGAGCACGCCTGCAGCGGGTTATGTTAATACCACATCCGGACAAACGAGAAAACAATGCCCACTTTAAGAGTGAACCTGCCAGCATTTGTAGGGAATCGATCCTCTGCCAAGCATTCTGCGCCAGACGATTGTGTGACATTCTTTTCACCGGTCGGGAATGCCAACACTTCCTGTTTCCACGGTGCAGAATGAGGAAAGCAAGCTGCTGGCTCAGAAACTGCCAGCTTACAAAAAAAGGACTGCTTTACTTCACAGTGGAAATTGTGTGTGGGAGTGCTGCTTCAGAGTTGAAAGGCACAAGCCACCTACAGGGATTCTATTGTCCCTAAAATGTAGAAGGAGAAGCTTTTTAATGGCGGATAAAAGGTTGCATGTTTTTTTGCCAGCGGTCTGAGTTAATGATGAACTGTAAAATTAGACACCTCGGCAGATCTCTGCTCAGCCCTACAGACCCAAAGTCTGAAGCGAGGACAAGGCAGCTCAGTGATGCAGTCGTCCCTCAGTGGTGACATTTCAATCCTCTAATTGTCAGACTGGCCCATCCTCATTCACATCACTGGTGTCAGATGAAGCCCTCCTGCAAAGTGGATCTCTGTGCAAAATGTGCACAATGCACAGAATAGTCCAGCATTGGCGAGGCCTAGTCATTTTAAATAAGTCTGACAATGGGCAGCTAGACCAATAAGTGTGTAGATATAACCTTGTAGATTTGGACTTAATTAAGATACATTCTTCAAAATAATTCATTTGTCTTTTTAACAGTTAATTAGAACTTCTGCATCGCCAACTCCACTTCTTTAAAATACAAAGTGAGCTCGATACACAACTAAGTCATTAATGCCACATTCCTACAGTTGTGCCTTTTTAAAAAAAATTTTGAGTACCCAATTAATTTTTTCCAATTGAGGGGCAATTTAGCATGGCCAATCCACCTATCCTGCACATCATTGGGCTGTGGGGGCGAAACCCAACAAACACTGGGAGAATGTGCAAACTCCACACGGACAGTGACCCAGAGCCGGGATCGAACCTGGGACCTCGGCGCCGTGAGGCAACCGTGCTAACCACTTGCGCCACCGTGCTGCCCCCTAGTTTGGGTGCATATTCATCTTGCAAGAGTCAAGAAATTGAACACTTGCATTGAGCACCTAATGGCAGTTCTGAGCACTCCTCGGCCAGGTGCAACATGAGATAAATAAAAGTGCAACATTACTAAAATAAATACTTCAAATCTAGTCTCAAAAAGAACGCTCATAGCTACAAGGCAAATGTTTCAGATTACCACTCCAGCCTCACCTGAAGCATTTAGACTTTTGTTCGGGAATTATATGTCAAACATCCACAAAACGGTTTGAAACTGCCCAAACTCATTGTATGTAGAACATTTATAGATGGAAAAAGGTGGCTTCCATCCCTCAATATGGGCTGGATTTGAACCCAGGTTTAAAAAAAAGACACAATTGTGTAACACTGTACAAAATTAGATGCTTCTTCCTGAATGTTTCATCATTACTTTTCCTGTTCAACCCCTTGTAGTGCTCACCACTTCCAGAAAAAGAGGATTGGCAACAGATATGGTCTTGAAGGTAAAGATAAAGTCGCCATAGTCCCAGATTACCATAGGCTGCTTTCCCCTTTGAGGGGAGAGCTGACTGGTGGTGATTTCACCTGAGGATCACCACACCTCAGGCGAGGGGAAAGTTTGAGAAGGCTGGGCCTTCATGAATTACCTGTCAGTACAGGAATTGAACCAATGCTACTGGCCTCGCTCTGCATCCCGAACCAGCTGTCTAGCCAACTGAGCAAGACTCACTTACTGTCCCGGCCTGCAAAGAGGAGCATAGTATTTAACTGCCCAATAACATGCGGATTTGGGGAGGGGGGAAATAAACGGCAAGCATCACAGTGCTGATTCCTATCTTTGCCTCATCACTCTGACATACAGATATAATGAAAAGTTGAAAAAACAAATCACAGTGCAGAGTATAAAACAAATGGATATTAATGAACTATCACAACAAAGTCAATAGCTAATGCAGGAAATTCTAGAAGAGCAGGGCAGCTTTGATGATAACTTTAGGCCATTACAGGCATCCAATAACTTGCTGAGAATTGCTGTCCCTCAACACATCCATAAATGATAATTGGTTATATCTGTCAAGTCTTAACAGCTTTGTCTAACCAGTGCAAACGAGGAAGGGAATACGTTCATAACATTTCAGAACTTTGACAGTCTAACAGTCGGTCAGTCTTTGGTTTTGTGAACTTTTCATTACAAGGACACTTACTATTACACAAAATCATCAAAAGTAGTAAATGGAGATACTAACCAGCCCCACTTCATGTCCAAGATGATATCAGAGATAGCATCCGTCAGAGTCTGCACATTTTCGAACTTCATTCCCCGACTAAAAAGCAAGCAAGCAGCCACTTCAGTTCTTCTGATATTTTAACTCAAATAACTTTAAAATATCAACATCATGACCCAACCGATGGATTTATTTTCTTAGCTTAATCACTTTTCTTTTAAAAAAGTGATCTTTCCAGGGAACGGCAGTCACGCAAGACTAATGCAAGGTGCCCTTATTGCAGTCATGATATACAAAAGGTACTTGCAGAGTATTTCATGGATGGTGGTGATAGAATGAGCCCGGAGCAGTTTGATAACTCCACAGAAATGCAAATCTGACAGAATGCCAAAGTATGCAGCCAGCCCACATACACTGTATATAATTCTAATGGATCAAAGGTGTATCAACCACTGGAAGTTAGAATGAAAATGATGGAAGGGCAGGGGAAAACGAAGATAGCTTGTAAATGTTTTCAACAAGTTAAAATGGATTCAAACATCCAGCATTGCAGGAAGTTCCTTTCTCAGTCCTCACAATTTCCCACTGCACAGGAAACGCACATTTAAGCAGCAACCCACATTTTGAATTGTACAGTAATTCTGCTTTTCAAGCCAAATAAAAGAAAAGCTGGCAGCACGACAAATATCTGAAACATGGTCTAGTTCGGACCACTGGGAACTGAATTCCATGTAGATTTGCACACCGAAACTGAACAGCTAAGCCTACAATAAACTCAACCAGCTTAAGCTGCCTGACAGGCTCTAATGCAAGCTGGCCCAGGGACAGGCCACTGCTAACCCCAGTGTTGACGCCAATAAACCTATAAAATCTGAGGTGGGATAATCAGAAGGAAAAAGAGCACTTCAGTCCCAATGAGACAAAAGGCAACTCAGTGGGTGCTGCGGGATAACTAATAAACTGTTACATAAATTTTTTTCCCATTAGCATTAATGAATTGGATTAGTGCGGGCTGCAGAATGGTCTTTTGGGGTCAGCCTGATAAATCTCACATCTTTTCTGGTCCTGCATTCCTACTGAGGGTTTGGATAGAATCAAACATGCCTTTTTACCTTGTGTACCTGCCTTAATGCAGTTAAACGAAAAGCAAAATCAGTGCTACGAAAATGCAAGCACAGGCTTAATTTTAAAAGCAGGGTCGTGTACAACTCACTGGCACTGGGCATTCTCTCCATTGTGACATGTCGCGCCACTGATAATCACAGTCCAACTCTTGGCAGTTTCTTATACTTAGTTTTGGCAAGTCATTTACCTCAGTGGTACTCATATTAAATTCTTAAACACAAGTAGCCCCAGAAATGCCTCATGTTAGATCATTGTTCAGTAACTGTAACTCACCCCACCCACCCCAAGCGGTTGCCACGTATAAAAATACTTATGTTACATCCTGGTGAATGCTAATCCAAAATGACAATTTCCATTGTGTGTTTAAAAATTAAGACAAACATTTGAAAAAACCCCGGTGTCATCCAAAACAATTATTATTGTGCGATATTCATTAACTCTAGTGTTGGGAATGAAAATTATTTCTAATGTTTGAGGATGACATTCGCAGACAAAACAAATTGCTTTTCCACTACTGCCAAAGAGCAAAATGGAAAACACTGTTTTCCACCTCACCCATTCCCAAAATGGATTCTGGGGCTATTCAGCAAATTGAAACCACATTGAGTGATTAGGCAGCTGCCTAAGCAACAACTGTCTAAATACCAGCTCTGCTGATTTTCAACTGGAGACATGAACAGATACCGAATTCTAACAGCTCACAAGGCTTTCTGTTGATATGTGATCTTTGGTTTGAATCTTGCCTTCACTTTCCCCTGAATCTGAGTCTGTGCCACAAAAGTATTTCCATAACACACAAATCACATACATTGCGCAATGTTGGCAAAAAAAATCTCAGTTTTGGCTCTTCTGCTCATGAATTTTATTTTAGAAAAATAATTTTGAAGCAAAATTATGTTTTCACATTATACATCAAGAACCTGATAGGGTTCATTACCCTATCATTAGGGTAATTGAGGAACATTAGGGGCAGCACGGTAGCCTTGTGGATAGCACAATTGCGTCACAGCTCCAGGGTCCCAGGTTCGATTCCAGCTTGGGTCACTGTCTGTGCGGAGTCTGCACATTCTCCCCGTGTGTGCGTGGGTTTCCTCCGAGTGCTCCGGTTTCCTCCCACAGTCCAAAGATGTGCAGGTTAGGTGGATTGGCCATGATAAATTGCCCTTAGTGTCCAAAATTGCCCTTAGTGTTGGGTGGGGTTGCTGGGTTATGGGGATAGGGTGGCGGTGTTGACCTTGGGTAGGGTGCTCTTTCCAAGAGCCAGTGCAGACTCGATGGGCCGAACGGCCTCCTTCTGCACTGTAAATTCTATGATATCCCTATGATAACCAATCCTCCTCAAATAGTTAAACATGATTAAACTAGAGGAAGTCACAGTAGCTTAAGAGCTGAAGAAAGGCCAGATAGTCCAACGGGGAAAGGAGGACACCTGGGGCCTAATCAACCACACAGGCCGAGAAGCGGAGAACAAAAGTATAATTCATCTGATGTATTTGCATAAGATGGGGGGGAAAAAAACACCATGCCTGATAGATGTGAATTACAGTTCACTGTGCCACAAAGTGGAGTGAATTGCACATCAAGCATCAGCCTGACAATTAGCTGCATTTACATTGCATTTAAATGTGTGTGTTTCCAAAGCTTATTATAAGCTGGTGATTCAGTCATAATCTACAGGCAGAGACTTTGGTTCTTACCAGTGCTCATGGAAGTCAAAGGTCACGTAGGTAAGGCTTGGGTTGTTGTAGAGCAGAACTTGTCGAAGAAAGGCATCTCCAATTATTTTCTCCCTTCCAGTCTGATCTACTAGGCTGACAATAACCTATCAAGATTGAACAAACATGAATTGAATGCAAAAAAAATAAATCCTCAAATCCACCTACAGAAGACTGAAATCCCATTTAGTACCAAGTAACCAATCCGCAAAACGATTAGCAGGTTATTGAGTCTGTTGGTGGGCATAGCTGCCTAGGCCTGAAGGTCTGGAATACCCTCCCCAAATCTCTCTATCCCTCCGCCCGGTCTTTAAGACACTTTTTGAAAAATGTCTCCCTCTGATCAAGTCTTGGATCACCTGTCCTATCATCTTGTGAGTCGATGTCCAATTTTGTGCGATAATCGATCCCATGAAGTGCCCTGGGATATTTTAAAAGGCATTAATAGAAAGGCAAATTGTTGCTGCTTCACAGCACACAAGTGCCAGAGCAACACATTTACAAGGCTAATTCAGCCATACTAACGATTCCAAAGATCTCTGGATGAACATAGTTGCCAGATCATAACTTGCAATCAGAATTTCTGTTCTGTTACACTGGTATGTCTGTTGAGAATTATACCACCGGATGGGGGAAGGGCCATTATGAAGCTTAACAAATTTAACACAAGTCAACGTTATATGCATGTGCAACAGAAGCAATGAAATGCTCAATAAATCAACCAAAGCAAAATAAGGCCATAAACTGTTATGTTGGAAACAGTAAAAATGCAAGATCACAATAGGCTAAAATAATGTGGATCATGGGACCATTAAAAGGTGACAGATATGGATTGTTGATTAAATAGTCTGCATACACCCACATACAATGTAGGATATTGAGGACACAACTTCCATACAAATCAAGTCCTATTTCACGGGAGGCACAGTGGTGAGCACTGACCTCCCGACCCCGGGTCACTGTCCGTGTGGAGTTTGCACATTCTCCATGTCCGCCTGGGTCTCACCCCCACACAACCCAAAAGATGTACAGGGTAGGTAGATTGGCCATGCTAAAGTGCCCCTTAATTGGAAAAAAATGAATTGGGTACTCTAATAAATCTATTTTTTAACAAGTCCTATTTCACATTTTAGTGAAAGAAACAAACATTCAAGGAACTAATTTCAATCAACCAATGAACATTATTGATATTCTTGCACTGAACAAGTCTTGCACTGAACAAGCCAACATCTGTGATGTGTACAATCCACATTGTTTATGAAGTATTAAGTACAGGATCGCACGTCAGTACTTCAACAGATTTTGTCAAATACGAGTGCACAAAGGGTTTCTCCATGTGGAAAATTCTTGATCTAAAGGTCATCAACAAGATCTCACTCCCTAAACACCTCAGTGGCCACTTGAAGAGCAGGGCTGGCAGCCAGTGCACGGGCCAACTCTTTGATGAAATGGCACCCAATTTAGAATGCGAAAGAGATTTGCATGACTCTAAAGATACTTAGGCCCATAACTTCCTTATGGCGTGTGTGTTTGTGAGATGTGTGCATGCATGCAGGATATCCCATGCAAGGCTCAATCTGGGTGTTAAAACAGTTACTCTGGAATTAAAAATAATTTTTTCCTCCAACTCTTGCAGAGTAACCATCAGGGTAAAACTGACAACCATCCAAGTGATTTAAATGATTTCTGTTGGATCGTTCTCAGGCCAGTGCAACTATCATGGGGAAGTTAGCACTTTTGGAAAACTGCCGGGTAAACTTCTAATTGGGAACTTCCCAGGGGGATTCCCCAGATCATTGAGAAACCAGGACATTATACACCATGATTATAGTCACATTGAGGAAATCTACAGCTGTACTGGAATAATCGTTAGAATTCAACAAAGAGCAGCATTTAAAGATGCTTGTTAATACTGTTTACTTGTGCTTTTTTTTTTTAAAAGTGTCAAAGAATAAAAGGTCTTTGAGGATTTAAAAAAAAAAAAAAAATTTGAATTATTTTACGGGAAGGCCAGCATTTATTGTGCATCCCTAGTTGCCCTTCATAAAATGGTGGTGAGCTGCCTTCTTCAATCGCTATGGTGCCTTTGGTGTAGGTACACCCATAGTGCTGTAGGCAGGGTGGGGGAGGGGGAGAAGAGTCCAGGATTTTGGTTCAGCTACAGTGAAGGAACAGGGATATATTTCCAAGCCGTATGAAGAGAGATTGAACAGTTTAGGCCTATGCTCTCCAGAGTTGGAAGAATGAAGGGAGATCAAATTGAGGTCCACAAGATGATAAAATCTGTGGATAAAGTTGACGTGGAGTTTCCTCTTGTGGGGCATTCTAGAATGGAGGTCATTGTCAAAGGATAAGAGGTAGCAAATTTAAAACAGTTGAGCAGAAACTACTTCTCCCAAAGTGCGGTAGATGCTGGGACAGTTGAGTAAATTTATGGAGGATTTGGACAGAGTTTTAATTGGTACGAGCTGAAGCGTTATGGAAAACAAACAGGACATATGTATATATAAAATATGGCTAGCCTGGTTCAGTTTCTGGTCAATGGCAACCCCCAGAATGTTGATAGTGGAGGATTCAGCGATGGTCATGCCATTGAATGTCAACGAGCGATGACTAAATCCTTTTGTTGGATTTTATCAGTGCCTGGCACTTGTGACAGTGTCACATGCCAATTGTCTGCCCAAGACTCGATATTGTCCAGGCCTTGCTGCATTTGGGCATGGACCGCTTCATTTTCGGAGTTGAGAATTGTGCAATCATCTACAAACATCCCCACTTCTGACCTTATGATGGAAGGAAGGTTATTGAAACAGTATCTGAAGATGGTTGGGCCTCGGACACTACACTGAAGAAATCCTGCAGTGATGTCCTAGAGATGAGATGATTGACCTCTAACCACTCTTACCACCTTCCTTTGTGCCAGGTATCACTCCAACCCGTTTTAGGTGTGCCTGGTGTTGCTCCTGGCATTCCTTCCTATACACTTCATTTCATAAATAGTAGAAGAGTGGCAAGAGGTATAAGGCTAATTAGGAACCAAAAATGGGATTTACGGATGTTGGCAAGTGTCATGGTGGAGGCATTAAATGAATATTTTGCATTGGTCTTTATTAAGGTGACAGAGCAGTTAGTTCCAACACGTGAAGCATTTAAGTTGAGGTCGTATTCGATTGTCTGCCTGTACTTTTAAAAAACACAAGAAGCGAAGACCAGATAAGGTACCAGAGGTGCATCCAAGGATACAGAGGGAGGTGAGAGGGGAAATTAGAGGCACAGGCTATAATTTTCCAATCTCCTTTTGATTTGGGGGGTGCCCGAGGATTGGAGAATTGCAAATGTTAAAAAAAGTGTCCAGAGGTAAGCATAGAAACTACAGTTTGTCATTTTAATCTAATGGTGGGGAAGCTTTCAGAATCAATAATTCAAGACAAAATTAATAGTCACTCGGGTAAACACAGATTTATGAAGAAAAGCCAGCACACATTTTTCAGGGCCAAATCATGTTGAACTAGCTTGGAGATTTTTGATCAGGTAATGGAGAGCGTTGATGAGGACAATGCTGTTGATGTGATGCACAGGAACTTCCAAAAGACATTTGTTGCAGTGCTGCACAACAGACTTGTGAACAAAGTTCGAGCTCATGGAATAAAAGGGATAAGGGGATAAGGGTAACATGGAAATGAAATTGGCAGATACTAAAACACAGAAGCTAAACCAAAAATTACAGCCAGCCTAAAAATGGAAGTGTTTGAATTGGATGAATTTTGTGACTGCTCAGTATACAAAGAACAAAGAATGCAGCACGGGCCAGAAATCCAATTAGTTGTATTAATATTGGGGGGGACGGGGGGGGGGGGGAGGACGACACATGGGAAACTCACCTGTTTCTTATAAATTTTCAGCTGTTCCTCAAAGTGTGCTGCAAACTTCCTGGTCGTCTCCTCCTCAGCTGCACAAATCAAACCATTTTAATTACAAAAAGAGGCAGACATGGAACAGCCTATAGACAGCATTAACCATCCACAGCAAAGGGCAATAAAGTCAGTAATTATTTAAGTAATCGAAAATCAACTTTTGCAGAAACAGTCTCAACTATTTCTTAATCTCAGTTGGAAACATTTCAATTTGGCAGCATAGCCCTAAGCTTGCATAGTATAGCCAGGATTTTCTTTCCCGCCAACAGGATCTCTGGCCTCGCACCTCACACGGGTAGGTTCCCTGACACGGCAGCCGGCAAGGAACTCAAACAGCCGTTGACTTGGACGGGGGGGGGGGGGGGGGGGGGGGGGGGGCACTGAAATTCTTGGAGCAGACCACCTGACTCCAAAAAGGTTTAGAGTTTGGAACTCAAGGGGGGGGGGGGTAATTAAAGGATTGTTGAGTTACGGACAGGGTTACTTTTTCTAAAGAAAGGTAGTAAAATGGTTCAGTTGTGCATTGACGCCCACAGGATAGATTTACAACAACAACAAAAATCCCACATTAAGTAGCTTTAGGGTAGCACAGCAAATGGCGTTCCACTGGAACAACAAATTGTCCACAGCGAAACAACAATTGCAAAGTAGGCAAGAGTGACATTTTCTCAGTTGAAGTCTCTTCTCCCTCCAAGGTTTGTGTGTCCAACGTCTGTAGGCAAATGAGATTTTAATATCTGCCTGCCAGTGCTCAGTTTGGAGCTGCTCAATGGGGCATTTCACCAACTGACAGCTCCGTCTGTCCCGATTCTGTACATCTCCAGCCAGCTGCTCCATCAAAATGAGGCAAGCAAAGTGAGCAGTGGCCTGTGCTCAGTACCTCTTGGATATAGCAGCAGCTACAAAAAGACTAGCCTTTTGTTACTGCTCCCCCATGCACTGTAGCACTATTTGTTCAGAACATAAAGCGGATTAATACTTTCTTTCAGGCAGTTCAAATCAGTAACTCTGCAAAAATATTTTCCGTTTTATTGTCTCTCCCAAGTCAGCCTTCAAAATAATATTTGCTCATACATTATCAGCACTTGTTGAGACATTGCCTTTTACTAGAGACCTATGGCAGCAATCAAAGCTGCAGGACCTCACAACATATGAACAGCTGCTGTGGTTTGACTGTTTTAGAATTTAAAGGCAACCAGTGGCTCATCTCATTTACAGACGCTGAGCTTTTCATTCAGTGTCAATATTGGACTCCGGAGTCTCTCAATTCTGACAAGCTTTCCATGAGAAATGAGTAGAACCAGCATCCATATGGTACCAATGATGTTGAACCAGCTGCTGTGCAATTGCCAAGTTGCCAGGAGAATACTTGCTCCAGGGTATTTGGCCAGCCAACCAGACACAGTAAAGCAAAAGCTTTTTTTTGGGGGGGGGGGGGGGGGGGGGGGGGGGGGGGGGGGGGGGGGAAGAGAAGCGAGAAGCAACACACAAAGTGCATTGGTCTTGGGCAAATTTGTTAATATTGATTGTAAAATAAACGAGCAGGGCGATTTAACAGCAGTTTTTCCAAAAGAGGTTAGGTGTGAATAATGAGGACCAAAGGAATGAAATGAAATGAAAATCGCTTATTGCCACAAGTAGGCTTCAAATGAAGTTACTGTGAAAAGCCCCTAGTCGCCACATTCCGGCACCTGTTCGGGGAGGCTGGTACGGGAATTGAACAGTGCTGGTGGCCCGCCTTGGCCTGCTTTCAAAGCCAGCAATTTAGCCGTGTGCTAAACCAGGAAGCTACAAAGAGATTACTATTAACATGGGCAAATAAGCAGATGGTATCGGTAATTATAATGTAGTGTGTTTTGGCTAGCTTAACGAAAATAAAAACTTAAGAGCGCAAGTGGCTCAAAACAGTAGAAAAGCAGAGGGACCTGCAGGTTAAAGGTTGGGAAAGCTGCCGAGAAAATCCTATTTTAAAAAAATCATGAGGTAAAGAATGCAAAAATTAAAACGTAATCGAGTAAAATATTGAGGTTCATAAGGAGGAGATGTTAGCAATTCTGGAAAGTGTCAAAATAGATAAGTGACCTGGGCCGGATGGGATTTATCCTAGGATTCTCTGGGAAGCTAGGGAGGAGAGTGCTGAGCCTTTGGCCTTGATCTTTAAGTCATCTTTGTCTCCAGGAATAGTGCCAGAAGACTGGAGGGTAGCAAATGTTGTCCCCTTGTTCAAGAAGGGGAGTAGAGATAACCCCGGTAACTATAGACCAGTGAGCCTTACTTCTGTTGTGGGAAAAATCTTGGAAAGGTTTATAAGAGATAGGATGTATAATCATCTGGAAAGGCATAATTTGATTAGAGATAGTCAACACAGTTTTGTGAAGGGTAGGTCGTGCCTCACAAACCTTATTGAGTTCTTTGAGAAGGTGACCAAACAGGTGGATGAGGGTAAAGCAGTTGATGTGGTGTATATGGATTTCAGTAAAGCGTTTGATAAGGTTTCCCATGGTAGGCTACTGCAGAAAATACAGAGGCATGGGATTCAGATTGATTTAGCAGTTTGGATCAGAAATTGGCTAGCTGGAAGACGACAAAGGGTGGTGGTTGATGGGAAATGTTCAGACTGGAGTCCAGTTACTAGTGGTGTACCACAAGGATCTGTTTTGGGGCCACTGCGGTTTGTCATTTTTATAAATGACCTGGAGGAGGGAGTAGAAGGATGGGTGAGTAAATTTGCAGATGACACTAAAGTCGGTGGAGTTGTGGACAGTGCGGAAGGATGTTACAAGTTACAGAGGGAAATAGATAAGCTGTAGCACTGGGCTGAGGGGTGGCAAATGGAGTTTAATGCAGAAAAGTGTAAGGTGATTCATTTTGGAAGGAATAACAGGAAGACTGAGTACTGGGCTAATGGTAAGATTCTTGGCAGTGTGGATGAGCAGAGAGATTTTGGTGTCCATGTACATAGATCCCTGAAAGTTGCCACCCAGGTTGAGAGGGTTGTTAAGAAGGCGTACGGTGTGTTAGCTTTTACTGGTAGAGGGATTGAGTTTAGGAGCCATGAGGTCATGTTGCAGCTATACAACACTCTGGTGCGGCCGCATTTGGAGTATTGCGTGCAATTCTGGTCGCCGCATTATAGGAAGGATGTGGAAGCATTGGAAAGGGTGCAGAGGAGATTTACCAGAATGTTGCCTGGTATGGAGGGAAGATCTTATGAGGAAAGGCTGAGGGACTTGAGGCTGTTTTTGTTAGAGAGAAGGGTTAAGAGGTGACTTAATTGAGGCATACAAGATGATCAGAGGATTGGATAGGGTGGACAGTGAGAGCCTTTTTCCTCGGATAGTGATGTCCAGCACGAGGGGACATACCTTTAAATTGAGGGGAGATAGATATAAGACAGATGTCAGAGGTAGGTTCTTTACTCAGAGTAGTAAGGGCGTGGAATGCCCTGCCTGCAACAGTAGTGGACTCGCCAACACTAAGGACATTCAAATGGTCATTGGATAGACATGTAGACAATAAGGGAATAGTGTAGATGGGCTTTAGAGTGGTTTCACAGGTCGGCGCAACATCGAGGGCCGAAGGGCCTGTACTGCGCTGTAATGTTCTATGTTCTATATGCAACATTGTCAACCACACTATAGAAAGGATCTTGGGGCTTTAGGGAAGGTACTGGGTTGCTTTCTGGAATGGATTGAATATTATTTACTGTCACGTGTACCAAGGTACAGTGAAAAGTATTTTTCTGTGAGCAGCTCAACAGATCATTAAGTACATGAAAAGAAAAGGAAATAAAAGAAAATACATAATAGGGCAACACAAGGTACACAATGTAACTACATAACTCTGGCATCGGGTGAAGCGTACAGGGGTGTAGTGTTAATGAGATCAGTCCATATGAAGAAATATAAGAGTAAAGGTGGACTTGGAAAATTGTTTTTTATTCATTTGAACAGAGGTGGGAGATAATAGGATGGGATACAGATAAAGTAGACAGGAAGGATCTTTTCCCTTTAGCAGAGGGGTCAATAAACATCGGGCATAGATTTAAGATAAGGGGCAGGAGGTTTAGAGGGGATTTGAGGGTGATAGGAATCTGGAACTCGCTATCTAAAACGATGGTAGAGGCAGGAACCCGTACAACATTTAAGAAGCATTTGAATGATCACTTGAAACGCCACAGCATACAAGGCTGCAATCAAGTGCTGGAAAATGGGATCAGAATAGATTAGGTGCTGGATGGCTGGTGCAGACATAAGTTCACAAGTTCATAAGATATAGGAGCAGAATAGAGTCTGCTCCGCCATTCGATCATGGCTGATCTTATCCTGGCCTTAACGTCACCATCCTGCCTGTTCTCCATAACCCTTCAACTCTTTGCCAATTAAAAATCTGTCTAACTCCTTAAATTGATTCACTTGCTGTAAAGTGCTCGAAGCATCCAGTGGTTGTGAACGGTGCCATTTCAATACAAGTCATACTTTCCCAAATGGATATGGAAAGGAAGAAAGTGGTTGACAGAACATGGGAACGGGTTGCAGAAAGGTGATTAGAACTACTTGCTTGCATGAAGGGTATATATGATGGCACAGATTGGTGAAGCCAAATGGCCGATGCCATGTTGCACACCAGTTCATCATTGTGATAGTCAATTGGAAGGTGCAATTTGAGAGGCTGTATCATCTTATTCCAGTGTCTAGTATTCATTACAAGGCATTAAAACGGTGATGAATACTCAAACTAGGGTAAATTTAATTAACATTAGTTGGATTCCCATCTAAAGATGATGTGGAGATGCCGGCGTTGGACTGGGGTGAGCACAGTACGAAGTCTTACAACACCAGGTTAAAGTCCAACAGGTTTGTTTCGATGTCACTAGCTTTCGGAGCGCTGCTCCTTCCTCAGGTGAATGATGAGGCACATCTAAAGATGCGCTAATAAAGGATACACAAGCTAACAAACCCAATTGTACAAAGGCCACGGAAATAAATGCAAATGAAACTTGATGCCAATAAAATGATCGGAACATTTTGTTTTCCCACATTTTGTAGTTCAACCAATGGAATCCATCCATTGCAATCATTCCTTATAAAGAAAGGAAAGATATGCGTTATGGTCATCATTTGATGATCCAATTTACCAAATAAATTGGTTCCTTCAGTGATGGTAGCGTAGCTCTGTTGAACAGTTCCAATTTGCCATCACTTGTAAGTGTGGAGATCCACTTTTTCCCCACTTACCTTTGTCCAACCGTGGCCGAGGATTATACCGATACCCAATCTGACTCCAAAACACTGGTACGGATCCACGTGCGAGGACAAACGAGAGCGTGTGGCTATGGACATGGATTAACTGCTCTGTCTCCACGTAATTTGCCACATTCCCATTTTCATCCACACCACGGCGCTTGTAACGCATACCTGCAAAAATTCAAAGATGACGTGATACGAGTTGGCTATGCTTTAGTCACATGCTACAAGCACAGGAAATCCAGTTGGTTCGATGCCGACCTCCTACAATGCCTTAACCCCAGGCGCCCAGAAACAAAATAACAATGAGAATTAAAACGCGGTAACGAAGTTTGCAATTATTACAATGTAGTCACTTTTCTCAGTGTGGATTTTTTTTTTTTAAACTTGAAATTTACATCTATCCTGATCAGTCAGAAACTAAACTCCTATCCCTCTGATGTGCATGGCACTGCCATATACAGTACTTAGAGTAATGTCAATGAGTAATTAATACTGTGGCATCTGATCCCCTTGATGAGATTAGTCCTTAATAAAAATAGTTGTCCTGCATCCAGTGTTCCGCAGACAATACAAACCAAAATGCTCATTTCAGAATTTCACCCTGAATCGAGGGGCTGGTTTAGCACAGCGGGCTAAATAGCTGAATTGTAATGCAGAACAATGCCTGCAGCATGGGTTCAATTCCTGCACCAGCCTCCCCAAACAGGCGCCGGAATGTGGCGACTAGGGGCTTTTCACAGTAACTTCATTGAAGCCTACTTGTGACAATAAGCGATTATTATTATTATCTTTTAGCCGATGTTACTATTTCTTTGCAATTGGAGATTTTTCTTTAATATCAATGTTCACTGGCAGTAACTGAGAGAAAAATTGGCAACCAAAAAAATACCAAAAGCTCTTGCAAGAACTCTGAAATGAGCTCTGGAAGTTGAGAGATCCATACATTCGAAGTGTTGGGTTTCATACGGTTTTGAACTTACTTTAATGATTTGAAAGTGCACAAATATTCACAAACATTAGGCTGGTTATGGGCAGAAAGCTCAGGAGTAGGAATGAATCCATGTCGTTCCACACAGCCTTTTGGCCCACCATACCTTCTGCCCCTCAGAAAACAGAACTGACGTGATGATCCCGTCCCCATGCAATATTGTGTCACAACCCTACATCTCTTCTTACCCCCACCCCGCCCCCCAGAGGCTATCTTCAAATACTTGCCCGGGAGGAAGTACAGCCAAGGTTCACCAGACTAGTTTCTGGGACTGCAGGGTTGCCGTAATAAGTAAAGATTGGGTCATCTAGAACATAGAACATACAGTGCAGAAGGAGGCCATTCGGCCCATCGAGTCTGCACCAACCCACTTAAGCCCTCACTTCCACGCTGTCCCCATAACCCAGTAACTCCACCTCACCTTTTTGGTCACTGAGGGCAATTTATCATGGCCAATCCACCTAATCTGCACATCTTTGGACTGTGGGAGGAAACCGGAGCACCCGGAGGAAACCCACGCAGACATGGGGAGAATGTGCAGACTCCGCACAGGCAGTGACCCAGCGGGGAATCGAACCTGGGACCCTGGCGCTGTGAAGCCATAGTGCTAGCCACTTGTGCTACCGTGCTGCCCACTCTAGGCCTGTAATCACTGGAGTTTAAAAGAATGAGAGGGTATCTCATTGAAACATTTAAAATTCTGACAGGGTTGGACAGACTGGATGCAGGGATGCCTCGGGCTTCAGTGGTTTGGGGTGGGGGGTTGGATAGAGGACAAGGGTCCACAGTTTCAGGATACACGGTAGGACATTAAGGACTAAGATGTGGGGGGGGGGGGGCGGGGGCAACTTTCTTCACTCAGAGGTAAACCTGTGGAATTCTCTGCCACTGAATATATTTAAGCAAACAGACAGATTTATAGACACTAAAGGCGTCAAGGGGAATGGGGAGAGAACAGGCATATGGCATTGAGATAGAGGATCAGCTGTGATCATATTGAATGGCGGAGCAGGCTCGAAGGGCCAACTGACCCACTCCTGCTCCTATTTTCTATTTTTCTAACTCGGGTGCAAGGAGCCCACTGAACCAGGATAACATTTCAAAAGAGAAGTGGATAAGTACAGTAGAAAAAATAAATAATGATAATCTTTGCTGCTGAATTGGGTTCCAGTAACAACTTGTAACAGCAGTAAGGCAGAGTTCCAGGAAGGCTGGACTTCATGAGCAGAGTGCCTGATCCAGAAGTGCCATCATCGGAGTCCCAAAATAAGAAACAGCTGCACAGCGAGATGCCGAAACCCAGAGGTTACTGCGAAACATGCCGTTAGATAAAATGTAATGTGCCCGCACTAACAGCAGATTCAGTTCACAGTCCTCCTTTCCAAGGGATCAGTTTCAAATGTCAAATTGTAATTGCAACTTCGCACCTTCCAATACACCCTAATCTCAGCACAATCGCCCGGCTCATTAACACTCCCCATCAGTAGTTACTGCAGCTGGATGATGTGTTTCAAACAGAATGCATGAGGCAGTGATGTTGTTAACATTTTGGTTGAGGGGATGGTGAGAATACCGGGGGGGGGGGCTGGAACTGATATCAAACCTCAGGCTGTCAGACAATTTGCCAATAACTCAAGCCTTCGTCACATGGTTGGGGCTTCCTTTGCCACAAACAACGCTCAAGAACTCTAAATTCTAGGTTCTAAGACAAACCTTCAAATGAAATGCCCTCAGATTAATCAACTGGAATTTATTCTGTGCTTCGACTTAATTTCCAGATCTCAAGTTAAAACATGAAAGAATAACCCTGTTACACATTCATCCCACACCCTTAGCGCTTTCTGCTGAAGAGAAAGCTATTGTTAAGGTTATTGAAATCAATTAATGCCAAGCAGCTATAAAGTGCCCAATAGCACCAGAAGGAGCCAGTCCTCAAGCTTCCGTTCAGCTTCATTATAACTGTGGGTAGCCGAAGATGCTGCCAACTGTAGGACAGCTGGTGCTTGAAGGGCTGGGAGATGGGCTGTTTGGATTGGTAGATCGCCCAGTGTCCAGGGATGTGCAGGTTAGGTTACGGGGATAGGGTGGGGGAGTGGACCTAGGTAGAACGTTCTTTTGGAGGGTCGGTAGAGAGACTATGGGCCAAATGGCCTCCTTCTGCACTATAGGGATTCTATACCGATTGTGTCAGACCAGGAACCGAAGTGGACTACATGCATAGACCGTTTTGTTTTTTTTAAATTCAGTTGCTATGAAAAGTGTTTTGAGGATATGTCATTGTGTAAATAAAGGTCTAATATTCACGCAGCACTATCCACAGTATATTAACAGGAGTGAGTTGTCGGTTTACAAAAGAAAGCTTAATTAAACTAGTCGCAAGAAGATATAAAATTGCAAAAGCAAAATGCTTTGGATGCTGGAAACGTGGAATAAAAACAAATACTGGCGAACACTCCGCAGCTCTGGCAGTATCAGTGGCGGGAGAAACAGAATTAAAATGTTGATAACCCAGAACGCTGAGAAAACGGTCATGAATCTGAAGCGTTAACTCATGTTTCTCTTTCACAGATGCTGCCTGACTTATGATCGTGAAGGCTAGTTGAAGCAAAAACAATGTGCAAATTTACAGTTAAGCAGAGGCCTGTTGGCCGATCATATCTGTCCTGCCTATCTAGTAGAATAATCGAGGACTAATTCTACTGTGCTGCTCCCTTGCCTTAGCCTCATCACTAGATTAATCTTCAGCTTCTATCGCTGTGTATTTTCCTTCCTTTGGTATTTTACAACCCCAGCATCAATGCAGAGACATTGGAGGCAAGGTTTCCCTTGCATTCCAAATAATGATAGGACTGCTGTCAGATCAAGTGGCTGAAGCTCCTCTTCAGTTGTGATAGAATTGCCGATAGACTGTTCTCAGAAAAAAACCCTGCATAATTGCACATGATAAATGTACTTCATGTCTCTCACAGCTGCACGAGTCAGTGACAGTAAGCAATACATTCCCCATCTACAGTGACAGCCCTGTGGACCTATCAAACTGCAAATCTAGAAATCTGCCATAAGCCCCCAATCCCTGGAAAATCTGTGCAACTATTGTGGAGATGGCCATTATCCGAAGCCCAACCTTGAATAAAATTCCTTCACTAAATTAAACAACATTGACCCATTCAGAGAAAGTGCTTATTCAAAGTTATTTCAGATTTCAAGCATTAGCTGTCTTTCAGTTGTTGACTCTGGTTGAGCGGGTTTCAAGGTAGCTTCCCAGATTTAAAAAACGGACACTTTTTATAAGATTGGGACATTCCCACCGTCTTCAGAGTGTCTGGAAGCAGTTTGTCCCATCAGTAAGAGCAGTGCTTTTGGGGACAGACAGCATGGTGCAGTATCGTAGCACATAAATGTGTGGAGATTCATTGTGCAGCCACATCATATTACCTGCACTGGGCATGTCAGTATTATGTCACAAAATGACATTTCAATAAATACTTTTAGAAATTGGACATCAATAAATTGTTACGGTGACTGTCCCATCATGTGACTTTTAGCAAATAGACTATAGACAGTATGAAGTCTCTGGCAATCTAAACATCAACATAGTGGTGGGTACTTTCCAGTCATTTATGGAATTCACACTTTATTTATGGATGGGCAAATGTAAAGACTATGGAGACTGTCTCCATGTTTCATACTGGACTATTCAGTGGAATAGTCTCCATGGAGACTATCTGTCTCCAAGTTTCATACTGGACAAAATGGAAGATCAGAACATAACAGTTGCCTTGCAACACAATGGTCTCTCCCATCCAATCTAGACTAGGTGGGCCTCAGAAATGTTAACTCAGGAGGGGAGGCAGCGGCACCGTAACTCAACCAGTAATCCAAAGTCCCAGAGTCATGCTCTGGGGAGCCGGGTTCAAATCCCACCATGGCAGATGGTGAAATTTGAATTCAATTAAACAAAAATCTGGAATTAAAAATCTTAAAACAAAAAAAAAAAAAAAGGTGAACATGAAACCATTGTCAATTGTCATTAAAAAATCCATCTGGTTCACTAATGTCCTTTAGGGAAGGAAATCTGTCATCCTTAACCGGTCTGGCCTACATGTGACTCGAGACCCACAGTAATGTGGTTGACTCTTAAATGCGCTCAGGGATGGGCAATAAATGCTGGCCCAGCAAGCGACACCCACAAAGATTTAAAAAAAGATTGAAGCTGGCTTCAAGGACTGCACCTTATTACTCGATGGGCCCAGCAGATGTTGCAGAATCATAAATCATCTACCAGTCCGAGAACCAGACTCAAACTTGCTGCATGTCATCAAGCAGCCAAGCACTTGTCCTGCTACATTTCCACAGTTCACCCGAGCACCAACCTGCTAGTTACTTGACAACAAGAAATCTCAAAACCCTTCACTTTACAAGACACTGGATTCAAATTTAAATTATTGATTTAAATCATTGAACCCACATTCAAGAAGCCTCAAGCCAGCCACTTGGAAGACCAGAAATCATAGACTGAATGACTTGCAATCCACAAATGTGCACTCTAACTATACCCAATTTGTGTGTGAAAGAGATCTAGAGCGTGACATTGCACTGATTCGGGGCATGCGTGAGAGAATAATTAACGCTGACTCATGAAAATTTGCTGTTGAATTAATTCATTTGATCTCATACTTCGAGAGTTAAGACACCCTTCTTTCCATACAAAACACACCAATTATGGGCAGGGAGAAAAAAAAACATCATCTGACACTAACTGACTACATGCTCACTGGCCAAGATGTTGAGGCCTACCTCTGCATGTGCAGAATCATAGAACATAGAAAATACAGCACAGAACAGGCCCTTCGGCCCACGATGTTGTGCCGAACCTTTGTCCTAGATTAATCATAGATTATCATTGAATTTACAGTGCAGAAGGAGGCCATTCGGCCCCCCGAGTCCGCACCGGCTCTTGGAAAGAGCACCATACCCAAACTCAACACCTCCACCCAACACCAAGGGCAATTTGGACATTAAGGGCAATTTATCATTGGCCAATTCACCTAACCCGCACATCTTTGGACTGTGGGAGGAAACCGGAGCACCCGGAGGAAACCCACGCAGACACGGGGAGGACGTGCAGACTCCGCACAGACAATGACCCAAGCCGGAATTGAACCTGGGACCATGGAGCTGTGAAGCAATTGTGCTATCCACAATGCTACCGTGCTGCCCTATATCGCAAGGCCAAAGAGGAGATTTAGATGAAAGTTAACTTCAGAAGAAAATGCAGCACAACAGTGCGATCAGCTCCCAAACTGTAATCTTTTTTAAAATGCTGCTGATTGCTCATCTAGTGTCTAATCCGAAATGCCATTTTCTTATCCTCCCACACTATAAACCTGTTTAACTGACAGCTGGTAGAATCACAACCTGCAACCTGGGCAGCACAGTGGCAGCAATGCTGCCTCACAGCTCCAGGGTCCCATGTTCAATTCTGTCTTTGGGTGACTGTCTGTATGGAGTTTGCACTTCCTCCGTGTCTGTGTGGGTTTCTTTCAGGTGCTCCCGTTTCCTCCCACAGTCCAAAGACATGCAGGTGAGGTGGATTGGCCATGCTAAATTGCCCCTTAGTCAGTGGTTAGCACTGGGACTGCACCGCTGAGGACCCGGGTTCGAATCCCAGCCCTGGGTCGTGTGGAGTTTGCACATTCTCCCCGTGTCTGCATGGGTTTCACCACCACAACCCAAAGATGTGTAGGCTGCGTGGATTGGCGACGCTAAATTGGAAAAAAATAATTGGGTACTCAATTTATTATTATTATTTTTTTTTTTTTTTTTTTTATAAATAGAAAATAAATGCCCCTTACTGAACTAAAGGTGAGGTGGGGTTGCTGGTTTACGGGGCAAGGGCGGAGACGAGGGTGCTCTTGGGGAGCACGGTGGCGCAGTGGTCAGCATTGCTGCCTCATGGGCAGCACGGTGGCGCAGTGGGTTAGCCCTGCTGCCGCACGGCGCTGAGGTCCCAGGTTCGATTCCGGCTCTGGGTCACTGTCCGTGTGGAGTTTGCACATTCTCCCAGTGTCTGCGTGGGTTTCGCCCCCACAACCCAAAGGTGTGCAGGGTAGGTGGATTGGCCATGCTAAATTGCCCCTTAATTGGAAAAAAATGAATTGGGTACACTAAATTTATTTTTTAAAAAGCATTGCTGCCTCACAGCGCCAAGGTCCCAGGTTCGATCCCGGCTCTGTGGAGTTTGCACATTCTCCCCATGTTTGCATGGGTTTCGCCCCCACAACTCAAAGATGTGGATTGGCCATGCTGAATTGCCCCTTAATTGGAAAAAATGAATTGGGTACTCTAAATTTTAAAAAACGAGATAACCAAAAAGGTAGGTGCTCTTTCCAAGGGCTGGTGCAGGCTTTTTTTTAAATAAACGTTTTGTTGAGGTATTTATGGTTTTATAACAATAACAGAAGAAACAATGTACATACAAATATAAACAGTACAAAAGCCGTCTTCCTCCCTCACAGGTCCCACCTTTTCTAACACCCTACTCTAGACTAAACTAAACCCCAACACCCCACCCCCCTTCTGCTGACGGTTAATTTTCACCAAAGTCAACGACGAACGGCTGCCACCTCCGGACGAACCCGAACATTGACCCTCTCAGTGCAAACTTGATTTTCTCCAGACAGAGAAATCTAGACATGTCAGATAGCCAGGTCTCAGACTTCGGGGGCTCCCAAGCTAATAATATCTGTCTCCGGGCTACCAGGGAGGCAAAGGCCAGAACGTCAGCTTCTTTCTCCTCCTCGATTTCCGGGTCTTCCGACACTCCGAAAATCATCACCTCTGGTGCCACCCTTGTTTTTAACACCTTGGGCATGACATCCACAAACCCATGCCAGAATCCGCTAAGCTTCGGGCATGCCCAGAATATATGGACATGGTTCGCTGGCCCTCCCGCACACCTTGTGCACCTGTCTTCTACCCCAAAGAACCTGCTCATCTGGGCCACTGTCATGTGAGCCCGGTGAACCGCCTTAAACTGTATCAGGCTGAGTCTGACATGTTGTGGACGCATTGACTCTACTGAGCGCGTCCGCCCAGAGACCATCCTCTGTCTCTCCTCCTAACTCCTCTTCCCATTTGTGTTTCAGCTCCTCAGTCTGCGTTTCCTCTGACCACACGAGTTCCTTGTAAATGTCCGAAACCCTCCCTTCTCCCAGCCACATTCTGGAAACTACCCTGCCCTGTATCCCCCTTGGTGGTAGGAGCGGGAAGGTTGACACCTGCCTGCGTAGCAAGTTCCGCACCTGCAGGTAGCTAAACTCATTCCCTCCCGTCAATTCAAATTGCTCCTCCAACTCCCTCAGGCTGGGGAAGCTCCCCTCAAAAACAAATCTCCCATCCTCCCGATCCATGCTTTCTGCCATCTCCGGAACCCTCCATCTAGCCTCCCCGGGCAAACCAGTGATTATTGCAGATTGGAGACCAGACCGATGCTCCCTCTGCTCCCACATGCCGCCTCCATTGTCCCCAGACTCTCAGGGCTGCCACCTCCATGGGGCTGGTGGAGTCCCGTGCTGGCAGGAACGGCAGAGCGCCGTTACCAATGCTCCCAAACTAGTGCCCTTGTATGATGCCGCCTTCCCCCCAGGGGAGGACCGTCAATTTCTCTGTCTATACCCTCCCAGCCAGTGACAACAGGAGCATGTCCCACCTTCGGAAATCCTCCTTCATTTGGTCCACTAGTCGGACCAGAATGACGTTGTGTAGCCGTTCCCATTCCCGAGCCACCTGGAGGCCTAGGTACCAAAAGCTTCCCCCTACCACTCTAAACGGCAGCTCCCCCAATCGCCTCTCCTGCCCCCTTGCATGGATCGCAAACATCTCACTTTTCCCCATGTTCAATTTATCGCCCGAAACCAGCTAAATTCCCTAAGAATCCTTATAATTTCTTCCATCCCATTTGAAGCATATAGGAGCAGGTCGCCTGAGTATAGCGAGACTCTGTGTTTCACCTCTTCCTTCCTTCCTCGCCCCCCCCCCGCCGACCAGCCCCTTCCGGCTCTCAAAGCAATTGCCAGCGGTTCTATGGCCAACGCAAACAGCAGTGGGAGAGGGGACATCACTGCCTCATCCCCCGGTGCAGCTTGAAATATCCCGGTGTCAACCTGTTCATCCGTACACTCGCCACGGGAGTCTGATACAGCAGTCTAACCCAGTCGATGGAGCCACGTCCAAATCCAAACCGCCCCAGTACCTCCCACAGATAAGCCCATTCCACCCGATCAAATGCCTTCTCTACATCCATTGAGACCACTATCTCTACATCCCTACCCACTGGGGGCATCATAATCACATTCAGCAACCTTCTTACGCTGGCCGCCAACTGCCTACCCTTTACGAATCCCGTCAGGTCCTCCCCAATCACATCCGGAACGCAGTCTTCAATCCTAGAGGACAAGATTTTGGCCAACAGTTTGGCGCCTACATTTAGTAAGGACATCGGTCTGTAGGACCTGCATAGCTCCGGTTCCTTATCCCGCTTCAGGACCAATGAGATAGTGGCCTGTGACATCGTCGGGGGAAGCACCCCTCGCTCCCTTGCCTCATTAAATGTCCTCATCCGCAACGACCCCAGTATCCCAGAGAACTTTTTGTAACACTCCACTGGGTACCCGTCCGGTCCCAGGGCTTTACCTGACTGCATGGCCTTCAGCCCCTCTGCTATTTCCTCCAACCCGATCGGGGCCCCCAGCCCTTCTACTAGCCCTTCCTCCACCTTCAGGAACCTCAGCCGCCCTAAGAGTTGCCTCATCCCCGGCCCAGCTGGGGGTGCAGACTCATACAGCATGCTTTAAAACTCCTTAAACACCTTATTAACCCCTGCTGAATCCCCAACCAGGTTCCCATCCCTGTCCCTTACTTTCCCAATCTCCCTGGCTGTCTCCCTCTTTCTGAGCAAGTAGTCTGCTGGCCTTCTCTCCACATTCATAAATCGCCCCCCATGCCCTCCTCAGCTGTTCCACCACCTTCCCTATAGTTAACAAGCCAAACTCTGCCTGTAGCCTCCGTCATTCCCTTAAAAGCCCCGTCTCTGGGGTCTCCGCATACCTCCTGTTGACCTGTAGTATTTCCCTTAGCAGTCGGTCCTTCTCTGCTTTGTCTGCCTTCTCCTTGTGGGCCCGTATCAAGATCAGCTCCCCTCAAACCACCGCCTTCTGCGCCTCTCAGCCCATTGCAGCCAAGACTTCCACTATGTCATTAACTTCCAGATAGTTCTGGATACATTTCCTCACCCACCCACACACCTCCTCATCCGCCAACAGTCCGACATCCAATCTCCAGTGCGGGCATTGGCCACCCTCCTTCCTCACCCAGTGTGGGGCATGATCCGAGATCGTGATCGCTGAATGCTCAGTGTCCACTACCCCCGTCAGTAAAGCCCTGTTCAAGATTTTAAAAAGTCGATCCGGGAGTACGCTTTATGCACATGTGAGTAGAAAGAGAACTCCTTCACTCTCGGCCGCCCAAATTCCCTATTAGCAGCTGATGACGACTAACTCTTTAAAGTGGAAATGAATTGTCGTCACTTCAGGTGGGGCATTTCTGGCAGGACGTTTACACCCATCACATTAGGATCCTGAAGTTGATGACATTGCAAAATCTAAATAATCTGACTCCAGCAAATGAACATGGGTTCGGTGATCTTAGATGACTACTTTCTCTGGCCCAAGCAAACTCCATGCACAAGTATGCTTGTATTATAGTGTGAAAGATGATGCAGGTCGAACCACAGCTTATTTGGAGCAATTTGCAGGCCTCTGGCACACGGTGAGAGAAAATGCTGCAGGTCACAGTGAGGATGTTCATTGATGATTGCACAATGTTTAGTACCATTCAAGATCCCTTAGATACTGAATTGGTCTAGGTTTGGGTCCAGCAAGGCCTGGATAACATTCAGGTTTTGGTTGATAAGTGGCAAACAACATTTGTGCCACACAAGCGCTGGGCAATGAGCCGAAAGCAGAAATTGGACCATCTCCCCTTGACATGCAATGGCATTACCTTCGCTGAAACCCCACTATCAAGGGGCAGCATGGTAGCATTGTGGATAGCACAATTGCTTCACAGCTCCAGGGTCCCAGGTTCGATTCCGGCTTGGGTCACTGTCTGTGCGGAGTCTGCACATCCTCCCAGTGTGTGCGTGGGTTTCTTCCGGGTGCTCCGGTTTCCTCCCACAGTCCAAAGGTGTGCAGGTTAGGTGGATTGGCCATGATAAATTGCCCTTAGTGTCCAAAATTGCCCTTAGTGTTGGGTGGGGTTGCTGGGTTATGGGGATAGGGTGGCGGTGTTGACCTTGGGTAGGGTGCTCTTTCCAAGAGCCGGTGCAGACGCGATGGGCCGAATGGCCTCCTTCTGCACTGTAAATTCTATGAAAACATCCATGGGGTCACCATTAACCAGAAACTGAATGGTACCAGCCATTTTAATCAAGAACCGGCTCGAGGCTCGGATTTCAGCAGCAAGACCAGACTCCACCAGCCGGTGCACAGTGGCAGCAGTGTGTACCATTTACACAATGCACTGCAGTCACTCACCAAGGTTCTTTCAACAGCACCTTCCAAACCTGTGACCTCTACCACCCAGAACGACAAGGACGGCAGAGGCATGGGAACGTCAGTACCTGCACGTTCCCCTCCCAAGTCACACATCATCCTGACTTGGAACTACACCGTTCCAACATTGTTGCTGAATCTAAATCCTACAATCCCCTCCCTAACAGGGTGCACCAACATCACATGGACTTCAGCAGTTCAGGAAACAGTTCACCACCAGCTTCTCAAGAGCAATTAGGTATGAGCAATAATTGCTGGCCTAATTAGCGATGTTCATACTGTTGTACGAATAAAAAGCAATTATGCACAGAGAGGAATCCAAACAAATTACCTGCATTTGAAATGAAATGAAAATCGCTTATTGTCACAAGTAGGCTTCAAATGAAGTTACTGTGAAAAGCCCCTAGTCGCCACATTCCGGCGCCTGTTCGGGGAGGCTGGTACGGGAATTGAACCGTGCTGCTGGCCTGCCTTGGGCTGCTTTAAAAGCCAGCGATTTAGCCCAGTGTGCTAAACCAGGCCCTTTATGCACACCTTTAACACACAATGGTATGCCATGGTGCTCCACAATGGAATAAAACACAAAGCCACATAAGAGGTAATAAGACAAATAGCTAGGTTTTAAAGGAGCGGCTTTTAGGAAAACAGGTCTGTTACTCCATAAAAGATTGAGTATGGAGACAAATAGCATTATAAATAATTTTGTTTTAAACTATGCAGCGTGATTGTTCTGGCATCACTCTCCAGTGGCCAGATAATAAAAGTCACAAGGAGGAAGAACTGAACTTAGCATTTCACTACAAATTCTGCTCGCATTTCGGTAATCCCAAATTAAAAAGTTAATTACGAATGAATGAATGAATTGCTCTGGTTACCAAATGACAGAAAAACGTGCATCAAGCACAGAGGTGCCTCATTAGCTTTGCTGAAGCCGATCGGAATGCAAACACTAACGCGTTAAAGCTTTTGATTAAATCTCACTCAGAGATACAAGAACAGATAGAACAGTAACGAGTCTCTGAAGACTTCCGCCAAAACAAATCGTAGGGAACAATAGGTGGTTATAAATCAAACACTTGAGCACCTTTCTGCTCCTTGCTGTTCTGACATGTGTGATTACTGTTGGGTTTCTGTACCTGCTCTATGCCGACTCCGCCTCGAAATAATTGCCACCAAGAATCTTGGGTGGACATCATCCACACACTGTTCCTGTGATGGGGTTTCTGGGCTGCTCTTCTCATCATCTGAGGACTCGTTATAATTGACAACCAGTTCTTCAATTTGTACAAACCCTTGGATTACTGGAACAATCCAGAAATGCGCATCCGGGACCTGCGGGACAAGAATATTTCACACTTTATCTAAAGACGACTGCAGAATTATTTCCAATTACCTGTGAATAATTTAACGTCTATCGCCTTTCGGCCGACGTGCAGCATTCTCTTCGAGCTGCCATCACTGCTGCTTCACTGCTTTTTACTTTCCTGACCAGTCTGCCACGTGGGCTTGGTCAAAAGTCCAAATCGAATCCATACAGCTGAAACATGCGACCATCACCAACACCAAAATTTCAAATTATGTCAGACAGGCGTGGTCTTCTCTTAAATCCATCCCGACTACCCTCAATTAATCAGTGTCTAGTTTGATGACAATTCATACCACTCCTCAAGAGTCCAATTCAATAATTTGCCATCACCAAGGCTGCCTGGCCTCTTAATTGTTCGGTCCACTCCTTGCTGCCTGGTTTAAAAAAAAAAAATGGTAAAATATTCACGGTCCTCCAGCACCATCAGATGTTTGAAAAATGAGAGTCAGGGCCTCCGGTATTCTCTCCCTTGCTTCTCTTTGCAGCCTGCGATACATCTATTCCAGCGTAGCAATTTATTTCCTCCCAAACCACATAATAGTCCTTCCGGCACTATATTTATCCCATCCAATATTTCATTAGATATGCAATGAAATATTCCACATTGCTCCTCCACAACTACAACGTCTGCATCATCCCTCTCTTTTGTTAAGACAAAGATCTTCCAGTGTTGGATTCCATTAAGAGGGCTGTAGAGGCACATGTGAACACTATAAAATTGTTGATGAGTTGAAGAATGTCTAAAAACAGGGATAGGGAGGAGAATTGATACTTTTCTGGGATCAAAAAATTAGGGAACAAACATTCGCCTGCTGAAAATTGCCTGTAACCATCATACAACATTGACTTGACATTATTCTGTAGTTTAAGACACAGTATTCAAACCCAGAGGCCTAAACACTGAATAAGCGGTGACCTATTTCAGCTCAATTGGTTAATATATTCTGAAGCTTTGAAAAGGTTTTGCATATCCCCGCTGCAGAAATGATTTATGCCCTCGAACACTGAATGAAGTCTTGTGCAACAAATCAACTTGATGTCCCACGGAGCTAAAATTGCAATCCACTTTATGCTGAATAATTAAGAGTCCAGGCACAATAAATATCATTTTCTTCAGAACAGGGTCGACCTCCTCCTAGCACCTACTCTTCCCTGTGATGCTTCATGCTATAATTTATAGTACACCACAAACAGATTGTCAAAATAACCAGTCAAGTAGATGGTGGATTGTGGGGGAGGAGGAAAAACACAGACTTATTGAAACTAGTAACTCTGGAGGTCAGAATACATAAATTGGGCTATTTTTAGCAAAGTTTTCATACGGGACACAGCACATTTTACACGTGTATGCTGCAATGCCATTGTGGCTAGATGAGGAGGAAACCAGAGACAGAACCGGGAACAAATCATTTTATCCACTGACCTGTTTATAAAAGCACCAGTAAAACTTCAGAAATGGGGGTCACAAAAAGAAATCCTATGGTAGGGATGGGAGAGAAGATTATTCACTGTAGTCAATTAATTTTAGTTTTAAATAAGAGACGAGAGTCCCTTGGTAGGTTTGTCTGGAAGAAAAATTGATTAATGCAATGCATGCAAGGGATTAATCCAGGGATCAGTAATTAAATAGGAGCAGAATTTACAGGAGTGATGGGCAACTTGGGCTAGTGAGTGGCCCTCCTTCATCTCAGTGAGGCCCGGGTGGGGAGGGGGCGGAGGTGCTGGGGGGGGGGGGGGGGGGGGGGGGGGTGCTCTTTCCAATGGTCGGTGCAGACTCGATGGGCCAAATGGCCTCCTTCTACACTGTATATTCTATGATTCTATGAATACATTTAATGCATGTCACAAGTTACAGAAAATGCTTAATCATTCATATATTAATAGAACTATTAACTACAAGTAGTAAAAACAAAATAGACCTTTACACTGTGGATGCAGAGGATGCACACAATTCTCACAGTCAATGTTGTGTGCAATCAGCATGTAGCTCACTTCATTTGCCCTCACGTAAAGCACTTTGTTATACAGGTCAGGAAAAGGCTAAGCGGATGGAAACCAGCGGAACGTGGCAACCCTGCGCGTGGGCAGACAACAAAATGTCTGCTGGGCTGCACACAGAACCCAGGTGGGCCACATGCGGACGCAGGGTCGTAAGTTGCCCACCACCGATTTACCGGGTTCCTTGCCTATCCTCTCTTTGCTCAAAGGAACATTTAAATAGGTCTGACATCAGTCCTCTACATCAGGTTAGGAGACATCTCTTTCTCTTCATCCTTTGCGATGTCAGCTGTCTCTCAGTTGGTAGTATTCATGTCTCCTGGTCAGACCCTACTCCAAGAAGCTGGAGTGCAAAAATCGAAGTTGAAACCCTACGGCAGTACTGAGGGAATGCTGCAGGGTCAGCGGTCCCATCTTTCGGATGAGATGTTAGACCATCGGTTCTCTCAGGTGAGTGCAAGAGATCCCGTAGCACAGATTCGAAATGGAATGGGATGTGATTCCCCAGTGTCATAGCCAGCATTTATTTCTCAATTAGCTACACTATTACAGATTATCTACTCATTATAACATGGCCGTTGTGCGTAAATTGGTTGCTGTGTTTCCTACATTACAACAATGACTACATTTGAAACTTGGTTTGCAAAGCATTAATGACCTCACGTCATGAAAAGAGCTACAGAATTTCTCTTTCTGGCATTTACTAAATTTACTCCATTATGTGACTGACGAGCGAAGAGAGGTGAAAGGTAGTAGGAAATGTGCTGCATCAAATTTCTTTTGGAAATATTCCGAATAAAAATCTACCTTGTATCGCTGAACTGCAAGGGGTTATAATGATACAAAGCTAAAATGCCACTGAGCTGTTAAGCTATAATACATTATTGAGTGTTGCTGCACAGAACTCTGGTGAATGAAAGCAGCCCTGAAACCTCTTGCAGATTTGTGACAAAACAAACTTAATGTGGAACAGTTGCACAAAACCTTTAATTTAGCTGAAAAGGTTCCTGCTGCAAGAACAGACTGATATAGTCAAACGGATTCTAATTGAATTCCACCCCAGTGTGATACAGATCCAACCAAGCTGGTCTTTAAATTAACCAGTGATGTCTTTGATAATCGTCTGTAAGAAAATCAAATCAAATGTTCCCTCCCAGATTAATCAAATTGGAGGGGAATCGATTCGGAAATGGTTGAGCATCGAGGGATGAAGGAACAAAAGAATTACCTCATCTCAGTGAGATCAGATAATGTAATTTATGAAAAAATTCTCTTCGTAAAAGAAAAACCAAAAATTTGAAGTAATGACGAATATTTAATTGCAAATGGTTAAGGGCTCATTTGATGAACGTCTTCAAGATATTAAGGTGGGGGGATGGAATGAGGGGTCACGACCACAGTTGTTATTATGAAGATGCTCACTTCTAAATACAAGTGCTGGTTTTTACATATTTTTTCTGATAATGTATAACTTATAATTTGTTGCAATATAAAATATGAAAACTCAATAATAAACATTTCCAAGAAAAGAGGTATTAAAGGTAGGTGGGGAGAAGATATTTGTGGGTTGTGGAATTCAGAACTAGGAGGCATATTGAAGCTAGACTGTTGTGCCAGCTGTGCCTTAGTTGGCAGCAGTCCAGCCTCCAGTTCGAGCCACTCCAAGGGGCTGGAGTCCAAAAATGTCATTTGGAACTCGGCGGCAGTACGGAGGGAGTACTCCAGGGCCAGCGCTTCCATCTTTTGGATAAGATGTGAAGCCATTTGTTCTGAGGTGGATGCAAAGACCCCAGGAGCACACCTTGAAACTTCAGGTCTGAAATTAGCAAGCGTTTCAACACACAAACGATTGGGAGAAGTTTGTAACTCTCTTCCGCAAGTGACGCAAGGTCAACCATTAATTTTCAATCGGTGTTTGCTAGATTTTTGTTCATCTCAGGTTTTAAAGGGATACCGAGTAAAATGTGGGCAGCACGTGGAACAGTGGTTAGCATTGGGTTCGATTCCAGCCGCGGGTTACTGTCTGTGTGGAGTTTGCAAGTTCTCCCAGTCTCAGCGCGGGTTTCCTCCAATAGTCCAAAGATGTGCAAGTTAAGTGGATTGATCAATGTGCGGTGTTACGGGGATAGAGCGGGGGAGTGAGCCTAGTTAGGGTGCTCCTTCAGAGGGACGGTGCAGATCTGATGGGCCGAATGGCCTCATTCTGCACTGTAGACATTCTATGGAAACCATTAGTCAGAATATACATCTAGAGGGTGGAGTCAGGTCCTGGCAACTTGGTAGTTTGTTTCTGTATTCCATTGACGGTGATTAAACATCATATGGTTTGTGAGAGCGAAACTGATCCATCAGCATTTATTTCCCCGAACTTCAATTGGAATGTAGCAAACTGGAATGTAACCATGTGAATAATAAGGCTCTACATGTTGGGCTAATTATCACAGACAGAAGATGATGTTCTCTTCTACCATTCGGACACCAGAATGTCATTGATGTTTACCCCAAATTACAGGTAAGGCCTAGCTCAGGCTCATTTAAAACCTCACCCCAGAGAATGATGAGGTGACCTCGGGTGGTGTTGGATATGGAGTACATACACACCCAAATAAACTAATGTTTCTCAACTACTTACATTTAAGTTAATCAGGTCATCAATCATGTGTTTATTCCAAAAAAATCTATCATCGACCTAGCAAAAGAGGAAACACATGATCAATTAGCAGCCTATTACTGTAGTTGTCTGTTAATGTTTAGTATGCCTCACTTTGATAACAGATCCTCTCTTTTTCCGGTGTTCTATCTGAACTACTGAGTCTACAATTGAAGCTACTTGAATCCAAACTCCCCAACATAGTAATTACTGTGAACCATGTTCCAGTAAATCCAAGTGACTGGTTCAAATCGAACAATAACCTTGACTGCAACTTCATAAAATACCCAATGGCACTGCAGAGCTGCCGTGGAAATACATACCAAGTTTGGGAGGTGCAGTCTAAGGGGTGGGTTCTTTCATGGATCGGCAGGGAATGGCAGCAGGCGGAGCGGTGGTTAACACTGCTGCCTCACAGCGTCAAGGACCCGGGTTCAATCCCGACCCCGGGTCACTGACCGTGTGGAGTCTGCACATTCCCCTCGTGGCTGCGTGGGTCTTACCTCCACAACCCAAGGGTGTGCAGGGTAGGTGAATTGGCCACACTAAATTGCCCCTTAATTGAGAGAAAAAAGAATTGGGCACATTAAATTTAAAAAAGGAAGGGAATGCCAGTGCATGGGATCCAGGCAGGTAGAGGCATACCCACCAACGATGGTAAAAAGAGGGTTATAACTGGAGAGTGGAGCCAGAAAGGTGATGGAGATGGTATGAGAGTTGACAAGAAATCAAAACAAACCAACACTTGGGAGAGGCATAGTTATTTATCCTAAGCCCACTTCAACCTAAAAGGAGGTTGTAGTTGGGGACTGTTGCAAGTACTGCGGAAGGTGCTCACACATTACAAGTGGCTAGCAGTCAGTTTTTCCCTTGTTCGGTTGCCCTTTGCAAGACCTAACTGGCAGGAAGATGGGGGTGGGGTGACAAGCAGCCCGGCGGCTCGGTAAAACAGAAGATACCTCTTCTTCTGTGAATGAAGAGGTGACTCACGCCTAGTCAAATTAAATTTTTAAACAACTGTTAGGAATTGTATAGGCTGGCTGAGAGAACATAGATTGCAGTCACAAATGGTCGCTACGTTTGATAACATCCCTCTCCAGCTAACAATGGGGAGCAGTTACTATTGAAGAAAATCTTACCCTCTGCCATATTGATTCCCCTCTCTTTTCAGAGGCACTTAGTCTCTGCACAGAATTGGTAAGGTCATAGGTCAGGCTATAATAAAATGAATCCGAGTCCATGAACATCTTGATTAATTCCTCCAACAACCTCCGTTCCAAACGCTCCTTTTCCTTGTGTTCCTTGGCCTGCAAACACAAACCCGTTAACGTGGATAACAAGGACAGAAATGAGCAGAGGCGTGTCCATGTGAGAGCGCGGCTTCAGGTACATTTTGCACTTTCATAGAATTTACAGTGCAGAAGGAGGCCATTCGGCCCATCGAGTCTGCACCAGCTCGTTGAAAGAGCACCCCACCCAAGCCCACACCTCCACCCTATCCCCATAAACCAGTAACCCACCCAACACGAAGGGCAATTTTGGACACTAATGGCAATTTATCATGGCCAATCCACCCAACCTGCACATCCCTGGACCGTGGGAGGAAACCGGAGCACCCGGAGAAAACCCACGCACGCACGGGGAGAACGTGCAGACGCCGCACAGACAGCGACCCAAGCCGGGAATCGAACCCGGGACTCTGGAGCAGTGAAGCAATTGTGCTAACCACTATGCTACCGTGCTGCCTATAGCACGATAGCCCATAGTTAACTGATGTAATTTGCTCCTTTAAGGAACTGTGACAAGCCACTTTGTCCAATGATTTGGTCTGACTTTGAAACAAGTGTGCCCAATGGTCTGGCCTCCACTGTTACTGAGCCAATGAACAGGCAACAATGATGTACTTAAACCCACAAGCTGCAAATCTGGCTGAAACTAGCACTCAAATTATGGTCAAGTTTCGAGGTTTAAACAATGCACTGTTCATGCCCAAATCGAAGGACCACTCACTCTCCTTCCCCGCAAACCAAAGCTGCAATCAAAACAAGCTCCAATCCTGTAGTTAGCCGGTGAACACAAAGACCTGGGGCCGAATTCTCAGGCCATTCGCTGGTGGTGGCATTCTCAGTCCAGCTGACAGCCCACGTGTTTCCCGGCGGTGTGGGGTGTTTTCAATGGGAAATCCCATTGACAGCGACGAGAACAGAGAACCGTGCCACCAACAAACACATGGCGGGTGGACCGGAGAATCAGCCCATGATCCTGCATTTGCCCGAGAGAAATGGATCGCTCGGTGATCTCCTCTTCTGCACAATGGAAAAATAAGGTTCCAGATATGCAACAGCAAATTAACTGGAGTAGTTTGAATTATTTTTAAATCGAACAATTAAATCGCACCTACTTTTACAAATGCTCCTGATGAAAATGAAACCTGCGCAGCCATCGATATGGTTACATCTTGCATGTGGAGATGGAGCATCGACTTCAACAACACCATCATACACAAGCTATAGTACAGCGATACAAAATGAAGTGTGACCAGCCCAGCCTGCATGTGAAAGGCTCCAATGAAACCCTCCCCCCCCCCAGTCGGGAGACCCTGTGGGATCAAGATAACCCATTTATTTAACTTTAGGTTTTTCATCCATTCCCATTAACAAGTGAATCAAGGCTACAGATCCTTCAGACTTTGTAAAAGATGGCATACAGAATTTAGCGTATGGCTTAGATGCTACCTGGTACTCAAATGGCTGGCTCCTTCCCAAGTTTCGATTAATCTGTCAGACTTCGGTCTCCATTGAATAATGAGCATCCTTTCAAAACAGTAAGTGAGCTGTGTTGAGCAGCCTAATTAGTGCATCCGTTCTCAACAGGTTTTCCCTGTATATTTGCATAAAATCTCCCTTTGGCTTGGCACTACTGCCGATGATTCACATCCACTGCTTAGCTTGTGATCTTCAGGTGGGAAGGCAGTCCAATGCGAGCAAAGTGCTGTTGGCTGCAGGGGAAGGGGCATTGTAGCTGACCACTTGATGTTGAGATTACTATCTCATACTCTTTCTGAAGACACAGCTCTTCAAATTTCTATGCTCCACGTGGAGACTTTGACACTACGTACCTGTCATGTGCCAACAGCTCCCAGCTATCAGAATCAACCTGGCATGCAGTGCGTCACACTTGCTATGAATCCGCACAGCCTAGTTTTTGTGGGTCTAGCGGCACGATCAAGCTCACCACACAGTTGATCTCATGGTTGGCGACTATCATCCATTCTAACAACATGGCCTACCTATCATAGTCAATATGATTTGAGCATTGCCATGACATATTTGGAGTTTGAAAGCCACAGCGCTTGTACACTGGGGACTTAATACTGCCAATGGATGGCAACGATCTTTCTCATGCAACACATTGCATAGCAAGAACCTCAGTACATGGGATATCCCAGCAATTAAAATGTGAAAAACGTATAGACCGGGGCACGATTTAACCATGCGCTGCACCTAGCATGGACCTAGACACACCAGTTAAATAATGGGGAAGGCCAAAATAGAGATTCGTGCCCGACACAACTGAAGGGTGCCAAGTGATAGGTGTCCTTATTGTATTGTCTTTTGTATTGTCAATAAATTAAAATATTTTCAGGCTGTGCTTGCTGCTTGCTCCTGCTGGTGGCTGCAGATGCCTGGAGGCTGCTGTTGCTGTTTCCTTCCTTTTCTTTTCTTTTTTAATTTAGAGCACACAATTCATTTTTTCCAATTAAGGCGAAATTTAGCGTGGCCAATTCACCTAGCCTGCACATCTTTTGGGTTGTGGGGGCGAACCCACGGGGAGAATGTGCAAACTCCACACGGACAGTGACCCAGAGCCGGGATCGAACCTGGGAACTTGGCGCTTCCTTGTCTGTAGCAGGAATGAAGGACAATTTTTTCTAAGATACCTGGGTCATGGAACACCTGGCTCAGGGGAATGAGAGAGTTGATAGGGCGATCTGGATTGAGACGGGGGGGGGGGGGGGGGGGGGGGGGGGGGGGGAGGGGGGGGGAAGAGAGCGCGAGAGAGGCGAGAACGCTGTAGGAGCTGGTGCGCAACATTGTTCCAAATGGGCCACCTGCTGACACCGTTGAAGAAATACATTTGATGCTTTTGTTGCTGGTGTGATAAGTGCTGCACTTAACTGGCCCGTCATTGTGGGTTAAACACACTGGAATTCAAGATGTTCAGCTGCACCTTGACCACCAGTGAAGTGTGCGGAGGCAGGATTTGAATCCGGTGAGATTCATAGAATTTACAGGGCAGAAGGAGGCCATTCGGCCCATCGAGTCTCTACCGGCTCTTGGAAAGAGCACCCTAGTTCAGCCCACACCTCCACCCTATCGCCATAACCCTACAACCCCATCTAACCCAAGGGCAGTTTATCATGGCCAATCCACCTAACCTGCACATCTTTGGACTGTAGGAGGAAACCGGGACACCCGGAGGAAACACACGCAGACGTTGAGAGTAGCAGCATCAACGCTGGCTAGAGGCAGCACCCCATGTGCAGGGGTCTGCCGCACACCCTGAAGACCCAGCCGCCATCAGCCGAGGAGGAACCCAAAGGGGGGCACCAGCAACGACCCAACGTGTACAGACAGCATGTGCCGCGGCTGTGGCCCTAGCATGCTGGCCTCAGTTCCACCAATTGTTGACATCACCTATGGGATTCCTCCAATCAGCTATGCACTTGCTGGAATGTCGCCGACATCCCCGCCTGAAGCTCACAGCCGTGTCCTAATCTGTATCAGCTCTGGGATTAGCTTGTTCAGAGGCTTGGCATCTGACTGGGACTCTGCGGAGTCCTGGGAACCAGCAGCATTCCGACTGCTGACTCCCTTGAATGCTCCTGCCTCCACCTGATGTGCATCAGCAACTGTGTGGTGCTCACCAGATTGTGTCCCTGACCACTAATGTCAGCCACTGAGGGGTGTCTCTCTGCAATGTTTAAAGATGGATGGCTTAGCTGTTACACCTCGATGGTCATCTCCTTGGAGCTCTTCTCCAGGGTGGTCTCTCGGGTGGGAGAAGGGGGTGGTGGTGGGGGGGGGGGGGGGGGGGGAAGACGGCGATTCCTGATGGCCCAGACCCACCAGATGCAGATCCCATGAGATGATGGGCATGTGATTAGAGAGTGTGAAGGATCATTTTGCCTGACGTCAATGTACTTGGGACAGGTCATCTGGGTGAAGGGACAGTGGATCCTCACCTCTGCAGCGCAGGCCAACATTGCTGTCGGTTACTACTCTCTCCTTGGGCAATCCTGCAATTTCCAGAGCCCGTTCCTCAGAGGGGGCGAGGACTTGGAGTAAATGGTGAGGGAGTGTTTGAATCTGCATCTGCAGAAAGTGCACCCAACTGGAGCGCCTCACAGACCGCATGGTTCGGTTGGCGCAGCAATTGGATGCACTTAGGAGCATGCAGGTGGCAGAAAGCGTCATAGATCGCAGTTATGTAAATGTGGTCACACCCAAGGTGCAGGCAGAGAAATGGGTGACCACCAGAAAGGGCAGGCAGTCAGTGCAGGAATCCCCTGTGGTTGTCCCCCTCTCGAACAGATATACCCCTTTGGATACTGTCGGGGGGGATAGCCTATCAGGGGAAAACAGCAGCAGCCAGAGCAGTGGCACCACGGCTGGCTCTGATGTTCAGAAGGGAGGGTCAAAGCGCAGAAGAGTAATAGTAATAGGGGACTCTATAGTCAGGGGCACAGATAGGCGCTTCTGTGGACGTGAAAGAGACTCCAGGATGGTATGTTGCCTCCCTGGTGCCAGGGTCCAGGATGTCTCTGAACGGGTAGAGGGAATCCTGAAGGGGGAGGGCAAACAGGCAGAGGTCGTTGTACATATTGGCACTAACGACATAGGCAGGAAGGGGCATGAGGTCCTGCAGCAGGAGTTCAGGGAGCAAGGCAGAAAGTTAAAAGACAGGACCGCGAGGGTTGTAATCTCGGGATTACTCCCTGTGCCACGTGCCAGCAGTGAGGCTAGAAATAGGAAGATAGAGCAGATAAACACGTGGCTAAACAGCTGGTGTAGGAGGGAGGGTTTCCGTTATCTGGACTACTGGGAGGACTTCCGGGGCAGGTGTGACCTGTATAAGATGGACGGGTTGCATCTAAACCGGAGAGGCATAAATATCCTGGCCGCGAGGTTTGCTAGTGTCACACGGGAGGGTTTAAACTAGTATGGCAGGGGGGTGGGCACGGGAGCAATAGGTCAGAAGGTGAGAGCATTGAGGGAGAACTAGGGAATAGGGACAGTGTGGCTCTGAGGCAGAGCAGACGGGGAGAAGTTGCTGAACACAGTGGCCTGAAGTGCATATGTTTTAATGCAAGGAGCATTACGGGTAAGGCAGATGAACTTAGAGCTTGGATTACTACTTGGAACTATGATGTTGTTGCCATTACAGAGACCTGGTTGAGGGAAGGGCAGGATTGGCAGCTAAACGTTCCAGGATTTAGATGTTTCAGGCGGGATAGAGGGGGATGTAAAAGGGGAAGCGGAGTTGCGCTACTTGTTCGGGAGAATATCACAGCTATACTGCGAGAGGACACCTCAGAGGGCAGTGAGGCTATATGGGTAGAGATCAGGAATAAGAAGGGTGCAGTCACAATGTTGGGGGTATACTACAGGCCTCCCAACAGCCAGCGGGAGATAGAGGAGCAGATAGGTAGACAGATTTTGGAAAAGAGTAAAAACAACAGGGTTGTGGTGATGGGAGACTTCAACTTCCCCAATATTGACTGGGACTCACTTAGTGCCAGGGGCTTAGACGGGGCGGAGTTTGTAAGGAGCATCCAGGAGGGCTTCTTAAAACAATATGTAAACAGTCCAACTAGGGAAGGGGCGGTACTGGACCTGGTATTGGGGAATGAGCCCGGCCAGGTGGTAGATGTTTCAGTAGGGGAGCATTTTGGTAACAGTGACCACAATTCAGTAAGTTTTAAAGTACTGGTGGACAAGGATAAGATTGGTCCAAGGATGAATGTGCTAAATTGGGGGAAGGCTAATTATAACAATATTAGGCGGGAACTGAAGAACATAGATTGGGGGCGGATGTTTGAGGGCAAATCAACATCTGACATGTGGGAGGCTTTCAAGTGTCAGTTGAAAGGAATACAGGACCGGCATGTTCCTGTGAGGAAGAAAGATAAATACGGCAATTTTCGGGAACCTTGGATGACGAGTGATATTGTAGGCCTCGTCAAAAAGAAAAAGGAGGCATTTGTCAGGGCTAAAAGGCTGGGAACGGACGAAGCCTGCGTGGAATATAAGGAAAGTAGGAAGGAACTTAAGCAAGGAGTCAAGAGGGCTAGAAGGGGTCACGAAAAGTCATTGGCAAATAGGGTTAAGGAAAATCCCAAGGCTTTTTACACGTACATAAAAAGCAAGAGGGTAGCCAGGGAAAGGGTTGGCCCACTGAAGGATAGGCAAGGGAATCTATGTGTGGAGCCAGAGGAAATGGGCGAGGTACTAAATGAATACTTTGCATCAGTATTCACCAAAGAGAAGGAATTGGTAGATGTTGTGTCTGGAGAAGGGGGTGTAGATAGCCTGGGTCACATTGTGATCCAAAAAGACGAGGTGTTGGGTGTCTTAAAAAATATTAAGGTAGATAAGTCCCCAGGGCCTGATGGGATCTACCCCAGAATACTGAAGGAGGCTGGAGGGGAAATTGCTGAGGCCTTGACAGAAATCTTTGGATCCTCGCTGTCTTCAGGGGATGTCCCGGAGGACTGGAGAATAGCCAATGTTGTTCCTCTGTTTAAGAAGGGTAGCAAGGATAATCCCAGGAACTACAGGCCGGTGAGCCTTACTTCAGTGGTAGGGAAATTACTGGAGAGAATTCTTCGAGACAGGATCGACTCCCATTTGGAAGCAAATGGACGTATTAGTGAGAGACAGCACGGTTTTGTGAAGGGGAGGTCGTGTCTCACTAACTTGATAGAGTTTTTCGAGGAGGTCACTAAGATGATTGATGCAGGTAGGGCAGTAGATGTTGTCTATATGGACTTCAGTAAGGCCTTTGACAAGGTCCCTCATGGTAGACTAGTACAAAAGGTGAAGTCACACGGGATCAGGGGTGAACTGGCAAGGTGGATACAGAACTGGCTAGGCCATAGAAGGCAGAGGGTAGCAATGAAGGGATGCTTTTCTAATTGGAGGGCTATGACCAGTGGTGTTCCACAGGGATCAGTGCTGGGACCTTTGCTCTTTGTAGTATATATAAATGATTTGGAGGAAAATGTAACTGGCCTGATTAGTAAGTTTGCAGACGACACAAAGGTTGGTGGAATTGCGGATAGCGATGAGGACTGTCTGAGGATACAGCAGGATTTAGATTGTCTGGAGACTTGGGCGGAGAGATGGCAGATGGAGTTTAATCCGGACAAATGTGAGGTAATGCATTTTGGAAGGGCTAATGCAGGTAGGGAATATACAGTGAATGGTAGAACCCTCAAGAGTATTGAAAGTCAAAGAGATCTAGGAGTACAGGTCCACAGGTCATTGAAAGGGGCAACACAGGTGGAGAAGGTAGTCAAGAAGGCATACGGCATGCTTGCCTTCATTGGCCGGGGCATTGAGTATAAGAATTGGCAAGTCATGTTGCAGCTGTATAGAACCTTAGTTAGGCCACACTTGGAGTATAGTGTTCAATTCTGGTCGCCACACTACCAGAAGGATGTGGAGGCTTTAGAGAGGGTGCAGAAGAGATTTACCAGAATGTTGCCTGGTATGGAGGGCATAAGCTATGAGGAGCGATTGAATAAACTCGGTTTGTTCTCACTGGAACGAAGGAGGTTGAGGGGCGACCTGATAGAGGTATACAAAATTATGAGGGGCATAGACAGAGTGGATAGTCAGAGGCTTTTCCCCAGGGTAGAGGGGTCAATTACTAGGGGGCATAGGTTTAAGGTGAGAGTGGCAAGGTTTAGAGTAGATGTACGAGGCAAGTTTTTTACGCAGAGGGTAGTGGGTGCCTGGAACTCGCTACCGGAGGAGGTAGTGGAAGCAGGGACGATAGGGACATTTAAGGGGCATCTTGACAAATATATGAATAGGATGGGAATAGAGGGATACGGGCCCAGGAAGTGTAGAAGATTGTAGTTTAGTCGGGCAGTATGGTCGGCACGGGCTTGGAGGGCCGAAGGGCCTGTTCCTGTGCTGTACATTTCTTTGTTCTTTGTTGTTTTTTGAAAGCAGTTCCCCCTCATTAGCGGCATGAAGCTGAGACATAAGTCCGGCGAATCAGACAGCGAGGGAGCCAGTAATGGCAAGAAGCTCGTGGGCGCTCATATCCAGCACAAAGTGCTGTTAATGACCAGCCACGTTCTCACCACTGCGGCCGTCGAGAAGCACCTCACCAAATGGGTCCAAAATTACACTTTGAAGTGTTTCCGTTAAATCGCAGCCTCTATCACTTGACTCCCATTTGTCAATGTCATCAGTTCCAATTGTCTTACTGAAAAGTGCAAAATCCTTCAATGAGCTCTCATGCTTAGTTTCTATGGGTACATGGGACATCAATTCCAAACTGCTGATCAGTTCACTATTAAACTCACAAAGCAAGAGGAAATGGGGCCTCCCAGGGGCTTAGATTAGACTCTTGAAGACATCTCAGCCCTGAAGAGCTCCCCTGCTTCACCTGGAAATAACCTTATCCTCACCAGATGAATAACTAAGAAACTAAAACAAAAATACATATCTCAGGAGAATATTTGATGGTTCCAATACTAAAGACCCAGTCGCCTCGCTCCCGGTGCTCAACAACTTGGCTGAAGAAAATTGCTGACTCAAATCAACTCAATATTGTGCAGCACAGCAGATTCAAATGGGTTGCCACTACTTGGCTCCATGGCCCCAACCTTTATCCCTAACCTCCTCCAGCCCCACAACCCTCCTATCCATGCCCCTCCAGTTCTGGCCTGTTCTGCATCCCCAGTTTTAATTGTTCCACTACTGGCAGCTTGGCCTTCAGTCCCCTTGGCTGCAAAATGCTGGATTGCCACCCCCTCAATGGCGCTTTCCTCCTTTATATCATTCCTTAAAATGATTCCTTAAATGGGCAGCACAGTGGTTAGCACAGTTACTTCACAGCTCCAGGGTCCCAGGTTGGATTCCCCGCTTGGTCACTGTCTGTGCGGAGTCTGCACGTTCTCCCAGTTTCTGCGTGGGTTTCCTCCGGGTGCTCCGGTTTCCTCCCACAGTCCAAAGATGTGCGGGTTAGGTGGAGTGGCCCTGCTAATTTGCCCTTCGTGTCCAAAAAAATGTTAAGTGGGAGTTACTGGGTTACGGGGATAGGGTAGATACGTGGGCTTCAGTCGGGTGCTCTTTGTTAGGGCCGGTGCAGAAGCGATGGGCCGAATGGCCTCCTTCTGCACTGTAAATTCTATGATAAAACCGGCCTCTTTTGACCAAGCTTTTGGTCATCTGATCCAATATCTCATGTGGCTGGGTGTTACAGTTATAGATTGTAGTACCAGTCACACAATTACATTTATAATATTTCAAGCATACATTCCTGACAAGCTTTGCTTTAGAACTTGGATAAAGTGGTATCCAAGGGGGAAGTTATTTAGTGGTTAGCTAAAGCACTGGAAGACTCACTTCCCTACCAGACCATCAGGAGTCCACCATTTTAATTTCTCCAGAATCACTGCTGTATACGTCAATAGAAAAGGATTTTCTTTTTTTGCATTACAGGTCAAAATAAGAAATCTATGCTCAGAATACCTTTATACACAACGTCAATAACAACAGCGAAATTAAATATAAAAATCCTTCTGCTTGCTCTCTTAACTAGCCTTGAACCCAACATCATTCGATGATATGGACTGTGGGAATGAAATTCCTCACTTGCACTTCAGTCATTATTATTACTGCAATCAGACTGCTAGTTTACATCAAATTATGGTAGTTTTGTGCTGTGAACTCACTATTAATCAGTTCTGCATTTCCCAAAACTTATTCCATCTATCTATTAGCCAAGCAATATTTTCACATTGCTGGATGGGTTTCACTTGGCTTCCAGATAAAAATGCTAAATGACTGCCCAACAACGCTATTTTCCTGAACTGCTTTTGCCTCTGAGGAGACCGACTTCAGCTCTTGAAGTTTCAAATTACTCCTGTTTCTTCAATTACTCGTCAACTGTGGCCAAGCTTTTGAAACAGTACACTACTATCACAGATCCCATTTTGCCCTCACCAGGTCACCACTTCCTCTGCCAGGAGTTTCCAATTGATTATTGATGACCTCAGTTGGAATCAAGGCCAATTTTAACTTCCTTAATCAACGCTGGTAAAAGCCAGCACAGACCCTGCAGCTGAACCTGGGACTTTCCTGATCTGCAACGTTCAACTACTTTGTACCTGGGAGGTTTTTTTTCCCCTTCAGGCAGAGAAAGGAGTGCGAAGCCCCTCTCTACACGATTAAATGGCAAAGAAACGAGTGCTAGATGGAAGAAGCACTAATGGTGCCACGGGTACAGACTGGAGTACAATGCCCCATCACAAATGATTTGGTAGTACCACGTCTGACCAAGTTCAGAATGATCCATTTACCAGATTGGGCGTGCGCAAGGTGGTGAATAAACTAACAGGAAGCCAGACCCTATGGGGCAGCACGTTAGCACAGTGGTTAGCACTGTTGCTTCACAGCGCCAGCGTCCCAGGTTCGATTCCCGGCTTGGGTCACTGTCTGTGCAGAGTCTGCATGTTTTCCCCGTCTCCTGGTTTCCTCCCACAAGTCCCGAAAGACGTGCTTGTTAGGTGAATTGGACATTCTGAATTCTCCCAGCGTACCCGAACAAGCGCCGGAGCGTGGCGACTAGGGGCTTTTCACAGTAACTTCATTGTAGTGTTAATGTAAGCCTACTTGTGACAATAAAGATTACTTGACCGTGGCCTGTTGCAAATGCATCAGTCCATTGAAATATTGGTAGGATGGACCACTGCACAATAAACTGATCAGATCAACGCCCTGCCATCCTGCCACATATAGTTATGAATGGCAGTGGGCGTTTAAACAAAAAAAAGAAAGAAACTACACAAGTATCCCCACCCTCAATGATGGCAAAGACCAGCACATTGGTTCAAAGGGCAAGGCTGAAGCATTTGCAACCATCTTCATCCACAAATGCCGAGTGAAACTTTCATCTCAGCCTCCTCCATCAGATGCCAATCACCTGCCAATTCAATTCACTCCACATGATACCAAGAAATGGATCAAGACACTGGACACAACAAATGCTATGGGTCCCACTAACATCCTGGATATGGTATTCAAGACTTGTGCTCCAGAACTAGGGGCGCTTCTTGCCAAGCTGATTCAGTATCAAGCTGTTTCACTAAGTGAAAATTTATCTGGGTATGTCCTGCCCACAAAAAAGACAAAGCCAGTCTCACCAGTTAGCACACCAGTCTTCTCTCGATCAAAGTGATGGAAGATGTTGGTGACAGCGCTATAAAGTGCCACACAGCAATAGCCTACTCAAATGCTCAGTTTGGGTTCCACCAGGATCACTCAGCTCCTGACCACATTACAACCTCAGTCTAAACATGGACAAAAGAGCTTAATTCCAGGTGAGGCAAGAGCGACTGCCCTTGAAATCAAGACAGCATTTGACCAAGTGTGGCATCAAGGAGCCCTAGCAAAATTGGAGTCAATGGTAATTGCAGGGAAAACACTCCAGTGTTTGGAGTCCTGACTAGCACATAGGAAGATTGGATCGGATTGGATTTGTTTCTTGTCACGTGTACCGAGGTACAGTGAAAAGTATTTTTCTGCGAGCAGCTCAACCGATCATTAAGTACATGAGAAGAAAAGGGAATAAAAGAAAATACATAATAGGGCAACACAACATATACAATGTAACTACATAAGCACTGGCATCGGATGAAGCATACAGAGTGTAGTGTTAATGAAATCAATCCATAAGAGGGTCATTTAGGACTCTGGTAACAGTGGGGAAGAAGCTGTTTTTGAGTCTGTTCGTGCGTATTCTCAGACTTCTGTATCTCCTGCCCGATGGAAGAAGTTGGAAGAGTGAGTAAGCCGGGTGGGAGGGATCTTTGATTATACTGCCCACTTTCTCCAGGCAGCGGGAGGTGTAGATGGAGTCAATGGATGGGAGGCAGGTTCATGTGATGGACTGGGCCGTGTTCACGACTCTCTGAAGTTTCTTGCAGTCCTGGGCCGAGTAGTTGCCATACCAGGCTGTGATGCAGCCTGATAGGATGCTTTCTATGGTGCATCTGTAAAAGTTGGTAAGGGTTAATGTGGACATGCCGAATTTCCTTAGTTTCCTGAGGAAGTATAGGCGCTGTTGTGCTTTCTTGGCGGTAGCGTCGACGTGGATGGACCAGGACAGAGTTTTGGAGATGTGCACCCCTATTTTGAGATGTGCATCTCATTTCAGGACATCACTGCAGGGGTTCCTCAGGCCCCGCCATCTTCAGCTGCTTCATCAACAACCTCCCCTCCAACTGGTCAAAAGTGGGATGTTCGCTGATGAACACTCCGTCCCATTCATTATTCCTCAGATACTGATGAAGTCCAAGCCCACATAAAAGAAGACCTAGACAGTCAGGCTTGGGTTGATAAGTCACAAGTAGCATTCACACCATTCGAGTGTCAGGCAATGACCATCTCCTAAAGGGAGAATCTAACCAACTCTCATTGACATTCAATGACAATCCATCACTGAATATCCCACTAAAAACATCCTGAGGGGTTACCATTAACCGGCAGCTGGATAAATACTGTGGTTACAAGGGCATATCAGAGACAGGGTATTTTGTGGCAAGTAACTCAGCTCTGGATTCCCCCAAGCTATCCACCATCTTGCAGCACAGGTAAGGAGTGTGATGGAATACCCTCCAATTGCCTGGCTGAGTGTAGCTTCAACGACACTCAAGAAGCTGAACACTATCAAGGTCTATGACTCTATAACATAACAGTCTGCTCGAACAGCATTCCATCCATTTCACCATCACCAGTGTGCACCTTACACCACAATGGCAGCAGTGTGTACCATACACCACAGTGGCAGCAGTGTGTACCACACACCACAGTGGCAGCAGTGTGTACCATACACCAGTGGCAGCAGTGTGTACCATACACCACAGTGGCAGCAGTGTGTACCATACACCACAATGGCAGCAGTGTGTACCACACACCACAATGGCAGCAGTGTGTACCATACACCACAGTGGCAGCAGTGTGTACCATACACCACAATGGCAGCAGTGTGTACCATACACCACAGTGGCAGCAGTGTGTACCATACACCACAATGGCAGCAGTGTGTACCATACACCACAGTGGCAGCAGTGTGTACCATACACCACAGTGGCAGCAGTGTGTACCATACACCACAATGGCAGCAGTGTGTACCATACACCACAGTGGCAGCAGTGTGTACCATACACCACAATGGCAGCAGTGTGTACCATACACCACAGTGGCAGCAGTGTGTACCATACACCACAATGGCAGCAGTGTGTACCATACACCACAGTGGCAGCAGTGTGTACCATACACCACAATGGCAGCAGTGTGTACCATACACCACAATGGCAGCAGTGTGTACCATACACCACAATGGCAGCAGTATATACCATACACCACAATGGCAGCAGTGTGTACCATACACCACAGTGGCAGCAGTGAGCACCATACACCACAATGGCAGCAGTGTGTACCACACACCACAGTGGCAGCAGTGTGTACCACACACCACAATGGCAGCAGTGTGTACCATACACCACAGTGGCAGCAGTGTGCACCATACACCACAGTGGCAGCAGTGTGTACCATACACCACAGTGGCAGCAGTGTGCACCATACACCACAGTGGCAGCAGTGTGCACCATACACCACAGTGGCAGCAGTGTGTACCATACACCACAGTGGCAGCAGTGTGTACCATACACCACAGTGGCAGCAGTGTGTACCATACACCACAGTGGCAGCAGTGTGTACCATACACCAGTGGCAGCAGTGTGTACCATACACCACAGTGGCAGCAGTGTGTACCATACACCACAGTGGCAGCAGTGTGTACCATACACCACAATGGCAGCAGTGTGTACCATACACCACAATGGCAGCAGTGTGCACCATACACCACAATGGCAGCAGTGTGTACCATACACCACAGTGGCAGCAGTGTGCACCATACACCACAATGGCAGCAGTGTGTACCATACACCACAGTGGCAGCAGTATGTACCACACACCACAATGGCAGCAGTGTGTACCACACACCACAATGGCAGCAGTGTGCACCATACACCACAGTGGCAGCAGTGTGTACCATACACCACAATGGCAGCAGTGTGTACCATACACCACAATGGCAGCAGTGTGTACCATACACCACAATGGCAGCAGTGTGCACCATACACCACAGTGGCAGCAGTGTGTACCACACACCACAATGGCAGCAGTGTGTACCATACACCACAATGGCAGCAATGTGTACCATACACCACAATGGCAGCAGTGTGTACCACACACCACAGTGGCAGCAGTGTGTACCACACACCACAATGGCAGCAGTGTGTACCATACACCACAGTGGCAGCAATGTGTACCATACACCACAATGGCAGCAGTGTGCACCATACACCACAGTGGCAGCAGTGTGTACCACACACCACAATGGCAGCAGTGTGCACCATACACCACAGTGGCAGCAGTGTGTACTATACACCACAGTGGCAGCAGTGTGTACCACACACCACAATGGCAGCAGTGTGTACCACACACCAGTGGCAGCAGTGTGTACCATACACCACAGTGGCAGCAGTGTGTACCATACACCACAATGGCAGCAGTGTGTACCATACATCACAGTGGCAGCAGTGTGTACCATACACCACAATGGCAGCAGTGTGTACCACACACCACAATGGCAGCAGTGTGTACCATACACCACAGTGGCAGCAGTGTGTACCATACACCACAATGGCAGCAGTGTGTACCACACACCACAGTGGCAGCAGTGTGTACCATACACCACAGTGGCAGCAGTGTGTACCATACACCACAATGGCAGCAGTGTGTACCATACACCACAGTGGCAGCAGTGTGTACCACACCACAGTGGCAGCAGTGTGCACCATACACCACAATGGCAGCAGTGTGTACCACACCACACAGTGGCAGCAGTGTGCACCATACACCACAATGGCAGCAGTGTGTACCATACACCACAGTGGCAGCAGTGTGTACCATACACCACAGTGGCAGCAGTGTGTACCATACACCACAATGGCAGCAGTGTGTACCATACACCACAATGGCAGCAGTGTGCACCATACACCACAATGGCAGCAGTGTGTACCATACACCACAGTGGCAGCAGTGTGCACCATACACCACAATGGCAGCAGTGTGTACCATACACCACAGTGGCAGCAGTATGTACCACACACCACAATGGCAGCAGTGTGTACCACACACCACAATGGCAGCAGTGTGCACCATACACCACAGTGGCAGCAGTGTGTACCATACACCACAATGGCAGCAGTGTGTACCATACACCACAGTGGCAGCAGTGTGCACCATACACCACAGTGGCAGCAGTGTGTACCACACACCACAATGGCAGCAGTGTGCACCATACACCACAGTGGCAGCAGTGTGTACCACACACCACAATGGCAGCAGTGTGTACCATACACCACAATGGCAGCAATGTGTACCATACACCACAATGGCAGCAGTGTGTACCACACACCACAGTGGCAGCAGTGTGTACCACACACCACAATGGCAGCAGTGTGTACCATACACCACAGTGGCAGCAATGTGTACCATACACCACAATGGCAGCAGTGTGCACCATACACCACAGTGGCAGCAGTGTGTACCACACACCACAATGGCAGCAGTGTGCACCATACACCACAGTGGCAGCAGTGTGTACCATACACCACAGTGGCAGCAGTGTGTACCATACACCACAATGGCAGCAGTGTGTACCATACACCACAGTGGCAGCAGTGTGTACCACACACCACAATGGCAGCAGTGTGTACCACACACCAGTGGCAGCAGTGTGTACCATACACCACAGTGGCAGCAGTGTGTACCATACACCACAATGGCAGTAGTGTGTACCATACACCACAATGGCAGCAGTGTGTACCACACACCACAATGGCAGCAGTGTGCACCATACACCACAGTGGCAGCAGTGTGTACCATACACCACAGTGGCAGCAGTGTGTACCATACACCACAATGGCAGCAGTGAGCACCATACACCACAGTGGCAGCAGTGTGTACCATACACCACAATGGCAGCAGTGTGCACCATACACCACAGTGGCAGCAGTGTGTACCACACACCACAATGGCAGCAGTGTGCACCATACACCACAGTGGCAGCAGTGTGTACCATACACCACAGTGGCAGCAGTGTGTACCATACACCACAATGGCAGCAGTGTGTACCACACACCACAATGGCAGCAGTGTGCACCATACACCACAGTGGCAGCAGTGTGTACCATACACCACAATGGCAGCAGTGAGCACCATACACCACAGTGGCAGCAGTGTGTACCATACACCACAATGGCAGCAGTGTGTACCATACACCACAATGGCAGCAGTGTGTACCATACATCACAGTGGCAGCAGTGTGTACCATATACCACACAGTGGCAGCAGTGTATACCATACACCACAATGGCAGCAGTGTGTACCATATACCACACAGTGGCAGCAGTGTGTACCATACACCACAGTGGCAGCAGTGTGTACCATACACCACAGTGGCAGCAGTGTGTACCACACACCACAATGGCAGCAGTGTGTACCATATACCACACAGTGGCAGCAGTGTGTACCATACACCACAATGGCAGCAGTGTGTACCATACACCACAGTGGCAGCAGTGTGTACCATATACCACACAGTGGCAGCAGTGTGTACCATACACCACAGTGGCAGCAGTGTGTACCACACACCACAATGGCAGCAGTGTGTACCATATACCACACAGTGGCAGCAGTGTGTACCATACACCACAGTGGCAGCAGTGTGTACCATACACCACAATGGCAGCAGTGTGTACCATATACCACACAGTGGCAGCAGTGTGTACCATACACCACAATGGCAGCAGTGTGTACCATACACCACAGTGGCAGCAGTGTGTACCATACACAAGCTAAACTTGCGACCTCTATCACGTCAATGAACAAAGGTAGCAGACACAAGGAAAGAAGACCACCCGAGAGTTCCCCTCTCAGGGTCATACGTCCCGGCAACGGAAATTCGTCACCGTGATTTCAGTCACTGGGTCAAAATCTTGAAATTATTTCCCCAACAGCACTGTGGATGGCAGCAATTCATCACCTTCTCCAGGGCAATTAGGGATGGGCAATAAATGACATTATCCTCCCAATAATCCTCACCAGTGATGCCCACATCCCACAAAAAAATTACAGTAATAGCCAAGAAGAATGAAAACAAAGCAATGTTATTATTGGATTAAGCAGCAGGCTAAGGATCAGTCTATGCAATGCAACAGGCAGAAAGCACCATCGTGATATGTCCATTTGTACATTACTGCCCAGGTTATAAATCTGCGACTATAAATTGCTAACATTACCAAAATAAATGAGAATACATTTCTTAGAAAGAGAATCGATTAGGACAAAGTAAACTTCAAAATATCTGTAAACAGCATAGCATTCACAGCTAAGCATTTAAGACTCGATGTCAAATACACTTGCAACATTTCGAGTAGAGGGACCACAACTTGTATTTACAAGTGCTTATCAGGAGATAAAATGGATGCCACGTCCAAGGCTTTTATACGAGGCTAGATGTAACACACCTGGAGACTCTCTCCCATTGCAATCTCCACTCCCATCCCCATATTGCTAAATCCAGCTGTACCCCAATCTTTGTCAGTGGCATACACAGACTCACACAGGTCAAGTGTCAGATTTAGCAGTGCAAGTAGCAGGAGTAAGCTCCAAGTATTCAAATTAATCTTTCATCAATACCCATGCGTACCACATTGGCAGTCTCAACCACTTACACTTTCCGTCAACCAGGGTGGGTCACGGGAGAGCAATGTAAAGCGTGCCAATAAATTGCACTGCCCGTTTATGATTGATAGAAAAAGGAAAACAAAATGACAATGGCTGTCTGGTCAGCCCGTCCGCAAGAATGTTGGTGTGACCACATTGCAACGTGACATTAGCGAGAGGGAAGAGTTGCATCGTTGTGTGACCAGACCACGAGACACCAGCGCGACCTTCAAATTTGCCAATGAATGCAAAGACCGAAGCGAGTGATGTGGCAGAGGCCAACAAAAACGCTGACTGCCAGCCTGAAAATTACATTGATGTAGTCCCTGAACACAAGGGTTCAAGAGCTGTGTGCCTCAGGAGCTAACGGTGTCTAGCACCTTGGAGGTCAAATCACAATTTCAAACGGAAGTTGTAGGTTCAATGGGAAATATTTCCATTGCTCCTCATTGGGGAGCAGTCAAGCAATTCGAAGCAGTTCATTCATCGCCAGAACTCATCTCCATAAATTTGCATCACAAAACTCTGCTGCCTGCCCAAGGCTCCTTTGCTGATACTAAGAATAGAGTGCAACAGTTCTATTTCAAACCCTTAGCCAGCACATGTAATGATTCAGTCATTGTAGTTTACCCATGTCTGCATAACTGTGCACTTCGGTGATTAAGAAAAAGAAAGACTTGCATTACGGAGGAAAACCAGACATCTCAAAGCACTTTACAGCCACGTACAGAAGATTAGTCACTGATTGGGGTAGAAAAAAAACCAGCAGCCAATTTGAGCACAGCAAGCTCCCACGAAACAGGAATGGGATTATGATCAGATACCCATTTTTGCGGTATGGACTGAAGGATACTTATTGGTAAGGACACCAGGGAAAACTCCCCTGCTCTTCAAGGTAGTGTCATGGAAACTTGTACATCCACCCAGGCTGGCAGATGGGAGTCTCGGGTTTAACATTTCATCCAACAGTACATGTGGAGTTTGCACATTCTCCCAGTGTTTGCTTGGGTCCTCACCCCCACAACCCAAAAAAGATGTATTGGGTAGATGGATGGGCCACGCTAAATTGCCCCTTAATTGGAATAAAAGAATTGGGTGCTTTAAATTTATTTTTAAAACATTTCATCCAACAGCACTCCCTCACTACCTGTCAGCTTCGATTTTTGTGCTCCCAAGCCCTCAAGTGGAACTTAAACCAGAACTAAGCCGCAGTTGATGAACTTGTAAAAGACATGGAATTTCTCCCCCCCCCTCAAATCAAGCGTCATTTTCAATGAGCTCCTGTTTCCTCAAAACATGAATGCACTTTTCAAGCTTCATTTAAATATTTCACACAACATTGCACTCATATCCTTTTTTAAAAAAAAATAAGTCCCATCCTTAAAGCAATCTTCTACAATGGTTGATTACTTGATTCGAGTGAAGGGAGGTTAAAACATTGCAAGGATTCGGTTGATTAATGCTCATCAACTAGCTTTACAGAAAGGTCTTTGCCATTTTTATAACCACAAAAACCATGTGCTTCAGCAGAATGTTTGTGTTTCCTGCAATAGTGAGAAATACTTGGCCAATATACGGAGGTCAGTGGCCAGGAAGATAAATCGCTTGTGCAGTCACATTATTTAAAAAAAAGAGGCGGTCAAGGACTCAGGTGTGGATGCTTCTCCAGTTTTTGCCCTGCCCCTGCAGGGAGCCATCAATCGCTGCTCAGCTTTCCCCTCCGACAGCAGAGCCAAAATCAGTAATTCACATGACAAGTGAAAGCGCCAGTTACAGTTTAAAATAGAACTGCCAAGATAGATCCCAAATGCACTCTTGTGTTGCAGCCTCAAATTCATTCCTGCAATAGTAGCTCCTGGCTCCACCGCTGTGTGAAATCTGCAATATTAATAAAAGGTTGAGCATTCCTTATCCAAAATGCTTGGGGCCAAGTGTGCATCAGATTTTGGAATTTCTCAGATTTTGGAATTGAGGAACGATCAATTGGACAAAGACGATAGTTGAATCCAACTGAGGCTTTATTGCTATCAGATGTGTGGCCTCCCACAGCAGCTGGCGAAATGGCTGCTGGCTGGAGGACACACATATTTATACAGGCAGGGACTACCGGCGAACCTGTAGTACAGGTCCTACCGTACATCACCAAATACAGGTGCAACAGTGGTTTACCACATTCACCCCCTGTTAAAAATTGAGTCCGGCGGGGGTGGTGGATAACTATATACAACAATGAGTTAATATTTACAAGATTTGAACAAACAAATGTCCTTTGATGTCCGGTGGACCGGTCCGAGATTTAACCAGTCCGGGGCCTTGATGTTCCTCTGGGAGCGACGCAGTGGTGTCGGCGATGTTGGTGCTGATCTGGTCGATGGTGACTCCGGGAGCGTGCCGAAACCCTCTTCATCGTCAGGCGTGGACAGGGGGGGGGACGGATGGTCCTGAGGGGGGTGCTGTTGGGAGCGACGGGAGGGGAGGGTGGCTCCGGGGGAGTGGGAGTGGAACCTGCTGGTGCCAGCTGGGGAAGGCAAAAAGAGGTTCATGGGGTGTATTGTTCGTGGCAGTACAGAGTAAGGAGCGAATGGAGTGGAGTGCATCAGGGAGGACCTCCTGCCAGTGGGAGGCCGGGAGGTTTCTGGACCGTAGGGCCAGCTGGACGGCCCTCCATACCGTCATATTATCCCTTTCTACCTGTCCATTTCCCCGAGGTTATAGCTTGTCGTTCTGTTGGAGGCGATACCCCTGCTGAGCAGGAACTGACGCAGCTCATCACTCACGAATGAGGATCCCCTGTCACTGTGGATGAAGGCGGGGAAACCGAACAGAGTGAAGATTGTGTTGAGGGCTTTAATGACGGTGGCAGACGTCCGGGGCATGGGATGGCAAAGGGGAATCTAGAGTATTCGTCGATCACACTGAGATAAATGAGTGACGGTCGGTGGAGGGGAGGGGGCCTCTGAAGTCCACGCTGAGGCGTTCAAAGGGGCGGGAGGCCTTCACCAGGCGCACGCGGTCCGGCCGGTAGAAGTGCGGCTTGCCCTCCGCACAGACCTGGCAGTCCCTGGTGATTGTCCTTACTTCCTCGACGTAGTAGGGCAGATTACGTGCCTTAATGAAGTGGTACAACCGTGTGACTCCTGGGTGACAAAGGCTGTCGTGCAGTGTCCGGAGTCGGTCTAGCTGTGCGCTGGCACATGTACCTCGGGATAGGGCGTCTGGAGGTTCATCGAGTTTGCCGGGGCGAAACATAATCTCATAATTATAGGTGGAGAGCTCAATTCTCCACCGCAAGATTTTATCATTTTTGATATTGCTCCGCTGTGTGTTGTTGAACATGAAGGCTACGGACAGTTGGTCAGTGAGGAGAGTGAATCTCCTGCCGGCCAGGTAATGCCTCCACTGTCGCACAGCTTCAACGATAGCTTGGGCCTCGTTTTCGACGCACGAGTGTCGAATTTCAGAGGCATGAAGGGTGCGGGAAAAGAATGCCACGGGCCTGTCTGCCTGATTGAGGGTGGCGGCAAGGGCGACGTCTGATGCGTCGCTTTCTACTTGGCAGGGCAGTGTCTCATCTACAGTGTAGCCTTGGCAATATCAGCTCTGATCCGGGCGAAGGCCTGTTGGGCCTCGGCCGTCAGGGGAAATTGGGTGGATTGTATGAGTGTGCCGGCCTTGTCCGCATAGTTTGGGACCCACTGAGCGTAGTAGGAAAAGCTCCCCAGGCAGCGTTTGAGGGCCTTGGGGCAGTGGGAGCTCCATGAGGGGCGCATGCGGTCGGAATCGGGATCCAGAACTCCGTTCTGGACCACATAGCCGAGGATGGCTAAGCGGTTCGTGCTGAACACACACTTCTCCTTGTTGTAAGTGAGGTTTAGGAGAGTAGCGGCGTGGAGAAATTTAGCGAGGTTGGCGTCATGGTCCTGCTGATCATGGCCGCAGATGGTGACATTGTCTAGGTACGGAAAGGAGGCCCGCAACCCGTACCAGTCGACCATTTGGTCCATCTCCCTTTGGAAGACCGAGACTCCGTTAGTGACGCCGAAGGAAACCCTAAGGAAGTGATATAGGCGGCCGTCTGCCTCGAACGCGGTGTATGGATGGTCCGATTTACGGATGGGGAGCTGGTAGTAGGCGGATTTCAAGTCTACCGTTGAGAAGACCCGGTCCTGCGCAATCTGGTTAACCATGTCAGATATAGAACATAGAACATAGAACAATACAGCGCAGTACAGGCCCTTCGGCCCACGATGTTGCACCGAAACAAAAGCCATCTAACCTACACTATACCATTATCATCCATATGTTTATCCAATAAACTTTTAAATGCCCTCAATGTTGGCGAGTTCACTACTGTAGCAGGTAGGGCATTCCACGGCCTCACTACTCTTTGCGTAAATAACCTACCTCTGACCTCTGTCCTATATCTATTACCCCTCAGTTTAAAGTTATGTCCCCTCGTGCCAGCCATATCCATCCGCGGGAGAAGGCTCTCACTGTCCACCCTATCCACCCCCCTGATCATTTTGTATGCCTCTATTAAGTCTCCTCTTAACCTTCTTCTCTCCAACGAAAACAACCTCAAGTCCGTCAGCCTTTCCTCATAAGATTTTCCCTCCATACCAGGCAACATCCTGGTAAATCTCCTCTGCACCCGCTCCAAAGCCTCCACGTCCTTCCTATAATGCGGTGACCAGAACTGTACGCAATACTCCAAATGCGGCCGGACCAGAGTTCTGTACAGCTGCAACATGACCTCCCGACTCCGGAACTCAATCCCTCTACCAATAAAGGCCAACACTCCATAGGCCTTCTTCACAACCCTATCAACCTGGGTGGCAACTTTCAGGGATCTATGTACATGGACACCTAGATCCCTCTGCTCAGCCACACTTTCAAGAACTTTACCATTAGCCAAATATTCCGCATTCCTGTTATTCCTTCCAAAGTGAATCACCTCACACTTCTCTACATTAAACTCCATTTGCCACCTCTCAGCCCAGCTCTGCAGCTTATCTATATCCCTCTGTAACCTGCTACATCCTTCCACACTATCGACAACACCACCGACTTTAGTATCATCTGCAAATTTACTCACCCACCCTTCTGTGCCTTCCTCTAGGTCATTGATAAAAATGACAAACAGCAACGGCCCCAGAACAGATCCTTGTGGTACTCCACTTGTGACTGTACTCCATTCTGAACATTTCCCATCAACCACCACCCTCTGTCTTCTTTCAGCTAGCCAATTTCTGATCCACATCTCTAAATCACCCTTAATCCCCAGCCTCCGTATTTTTTGCAATAGCCTACCGTGGGGAACCTTATCAAACGCTTTGCTGAAATCCATATACACCACATCAACTGCTCTACCCTCATCTACCTGTTCAGTCACCTTCGCAAAGAACTCAATAAGGTTTGTGAGGCATGACCTACCCTTCACAAAGCCATGCTGACTATCCCTGATCATATCATTCCTATCTAGATGATTATAAATCTTGTCCCTTATAATCCCCTCCAAGACTTTACCCACTACAGACGTGAGGCTCACCGGTCTATAGTTGCCGGGGTTGTCTCTGCTCCCCTTTTTGAACAAAGGGACCACATCTGCTGTGGGAGGGGGTACGCGTGAGCTGCGTGTACCGGTTGATGTTCTGGCTGTAGTCCACGACCATTGGGTGTTTCTCCCCAGCTTTAACTACTACCACTTGAGCTCTCCAGGGGCTGTTGCTGGCCTCGATGATGCCTTCCCGAAGCAGCCGCTGGACTTCGGACCTGATGAAAGTCTTGTCCTGGGTGCTGTACCGTCTGCTCCTGGTGACAACGGGTTTGCAATCTGGAGTTAGACTGGCAAAGAGGGAAGGTGGGTCGACCTTTAGGGTCGGAAGGCCGCACACACAGCAAGGGGTGGTAAGGGCCCGTCGAATTTCAGAGTTGCACTCTGGAGGTTGCAGTGGAAGTCCAGGCCGAGGGTTAGTGCAGCACAGAGGTTAGGGAGGACGTAGAGGCAGAAGCCGCTGAATTCTACGCCCTGGACCACGAGCGTGGCCGTGCAGTACCCCCAGATCGATACGCAATGGGATCCGGAGGCCAAGGAGATTTTTTTGGTTGGCGGGGTGTATCTTGAGGGAGCAGCACCTTACCGAATCCAGGTGTATGAAGCTTTCGGTGCTCCAGCAGGCAGGAGGTTACATGTCCATCGACTTTCACGCTGGTGGATGCGTTGGTCAGGTTATGCGGACGAGACTGGTCGATTGACATGGTTGGTCAAGTGCCCATGTGCTGAGGGGTGGACAAGATGGCAGCGCCCAAAGATCTGGAGGGTTACAAAATGACGGCGCCCATGGAACGCACATTGCGGGGGTGGAACAAGATGGTGGCGCCCATGAAACGCACGTGTTGCGTGGAGGGGAAGATGGCGGTGCCCACTGGCCGCACGCAATCCGAGGGGGGGGGGGGGATGGCGGCGCCCATTGTCCGTGACCGAGGGGGGTGGGGGCGATAGCGGCTACTGAGCGGGCCTGGCACACCGCGGCGAAGTGGCCCTTCTTCCCGCAGGCTTTACAAAGGGCAGCGCGGGCCGGGCAGCGTTGGCGGGGGTGCTTCTGTTGGCCGCAAAAATAGCATTGTGTACCCCCGGGGTTCGCTGGCTGGCGTGCAGCGCAGGCGAATTGGGTGGGCAGCGCCCCCGCTGGGGCGGCTGTCTGTGGGGTACACGAAGCGTAGGAGGAGTGGGCCACGCGGCTGGGGGTGTAGGACTGGACGTTGCGCTGGGCGACCGTCTTGGAGAGTGCTAGCGTTTTAGTCTCTGCGAGGTAGTGCAGCACAGAGGTTAGGGAGGACGTAGGAGGCAGAAGCCGCTGAATTCTACGCCCTGGACCATGAGCGTGACCGTACAGTACCCCTGGATCGCTACGCAATGGGATCCGGAGGCCAAGGAGATTTTTTTGGTTGGCGGGGTGTATCGGGAGGGAGCAGCGCCTTCCCGAATCCAGGTGTATGAAGCTTTCGGTGCTCCAGCAGGCAGGAGGTTACATGTCCATCGACTTTCACGCTGGTGGATGCGTTGGTCAGGTTATGCGGACGAGACTGGTCGATTGACATGGTTGGTCAAGTGCCCATGTGCTGAGGGGTGGACAAGATGGCAGCGCCCAAAGATCTGGAGGGTTACAAAATGACGGCGCCCATGGAACGCACATTGCGGGGGTGGAACAAGATGGTGGCGCCCATGAAACGCACGTGTTGCGTGGAGGGGAAGATGGCGGTGCCCACTGGCCGCATGCAATCCGAGGGGGGGGGATGGCGGCGCCCATTGTCCGTGACCGAGGGGGGTGGGGGCGATAGCGGCTACTGAGCGGGCCTGGCACACCGCGGCGAAGTGGCCCTTCTTCCCGCAGGCTTTACAAAGGGCAGCGCGGGCCGGGCAGCGTTGGCGGGGGTGCTTCTGTTGGCCGCAAAAATAGCATTGTGTACCCCCGGGGTTCGCTGGCTGGCGTGCAGCGCAGGCGTATTGGGTGGGCAGCGCTCCCGCTGGGGCGACTGTCTGTGGGGTACAAGAAGCGTAGGAGGAGTGGGCCACGCGGCTGGGGGTGTAGGACTGGACGTTGCGCTGGGCGACCGTCTTGGAGAGTGCTAGCGTTTTAGTCTCTGCGAGGTAGCTCGTGGCCCCTTTGTACCGTTTCATCATCAAACTGCCTGACTGACAAAGCAGGTTCATGCCAAGGATAAGTGACAGCCATACCTGCCAAAATGTAACATTCTTCCCCAATGTAAACATTTAGAAAATTGGAGAGACCAGTTTGAAAATGAGCTCTGAAACATATCACCTTGCGGTTACCAGTTACTGCACGGCAAGGCATTTTCTAAACGTTGATTAATATTCAAACAAGGCCACAGTGATCCAACACATTGCACGGTTTGCTAACCGAGATATCCTATCATTCCTTGTGCTAGGGGCCCCAATAATTAATTTTAAAAACCAGCGCTGTGATGTGGCAGGTTGCCAGGCTAATTCATCGAAAAGCATCAATGAAACACAAACACTCACCTTCTTCTTGACTGGAGCAGCCACATTGCATTTAATCTGACTCAATGTCTTGAGCAAAAACTTGGAGTCATCTGGAGACTGGGTAATCTTCTCCGTCTTGTTTATACCAAAATGATGCTTCTTGCACAGCTAAAGAAAATTAAGAGTAAAAATTATCATTGTCTGTTCTGACACTTTCCAAGGCTCTTGTGAATCAGTTTAATCTGATAGTCTCGTCAGAACACTCCCACTTCAATGTGTCATGCTGCAGTGATTCAGTACAGCCCTGTAAACGAATGTCTGGGCAAAGAGCATCCCCATTTCTTCCATTCTGCTTCTAATACATCTAAAAGTGACAGGTTATTGCCGAAACACAACAATCTAATCCAAAGCCGACCTTGAATGTTCAACCTCAAATCTCATAACGATTCATTCATCCTCAGCCAATTGAATCACTCCTCAAACCTGCCTTTCATCATAAGGTCAGAAGTGGAAAATTTTGCAGATGGCTGCACCATTCGCAACTCCTCAGATACTGAAACAGTCCATTTCCAAATGCAGCAAGACCTGGACAATATCCAGGCTTGAGCGGACATGTGGCAAGTTACATTCGCGCCACACAAATGCCAGGCAATGACCTCCGCCTACAAGAGAGGATCTAACCATTGCCCCTTGACATTCAATAGCATTACCATCGCTGAATGCCCCACAATCGACACCCTGGTGGTTACCATGGATCAGAAACTGAACTGGACTAGCCACATTAATACCGAGGCTACCAGGGCAGGTCAAAGGCTAGGAGTCCTACGGCGAGTAATTCACCTTCTGACCCCCCCCCCCCCCCCCCAAAGCCTGTCCACCATCAACAAAGCACAAGTCAGGACTGCAATGGAATACTCTCCACTTGCCTGGATGAGTGCAACGCCAACAACACTCAAGAAGCTCAACACCATCCAGGACAAAGCAGCCCGCTTGATTGCTCCTCCTTCCACAAACATTCAAACCCTCCATCACCAACGATTAGTGGCAGCCATGTGTACCATCTACAAGATGCACTGCAGTAACTCACCAATGTTCCTTAGACAGCATTTTCCAAACCCACAACGACTACCATCTAGAAGGACAAGAGCGACAGGTACCTGGGAACCCCACAACTTGGATGTTCCCCTCCAAGTCACTTCCCATCCTGACTTGGAAATATATCGCCGTTCCTTTGCTGTCGTTGGGACAAAATCCTGCAACTCCCTCCCGAACAGCAGTGGGAGTACCTACACCTGAAGGACTTGAGCGGTTCAAGAAGGCCACCACCTGCTGAAGGGCAACTAGGGATGGGGAATAAATGCTGGCCTAACCAGCAATGCCCATATGTTAATAAAAAATATATATCATAATGTGAACATGTATCCAATGGAAACCTTGATATGAATTAATCCCTCCCAAGCTGTGAAAGGTGCTGTGAAATATTTGCAAATTCACTGCAATTCAGTTTGAATGAATAAAAGAGAAGCAAATTGAATCTTCAGTTTCGACCACCCCCTCCCAGACTGTGCACAGGCCTAATCGCAATGTCCAGCAGGCATCATTAGTACTTCTCATTTTGTTTATGAACAGTTTAGGCAAGAAGCCTAAAATGATGAGAAATTCCAACTCCAGTCCAGGAGAGAGAAGTTACAAGCTTTAAGCAAATTAAGTTGAACTGTTTATAGGTGGATATAATAGTACAACTACAGAAAGAGTTTAAATCTTATGACTGGAATATAGTCTAGGACTAATGTTGTTTTCAATATTGCAGTCCTATTTGTACAGGAGCTCACAAAATACATCAAGGTAATGAACCAGAGGACTGGATGCTGTAGCTGTGTCATGACACCTGGTAAGCACCGAGTAACTACCTGGTCTGTAACCAATATACACGCACAGGACTGTGGCCCCCATTCAGGTTTGGGAAGGAGGGGCTCACAAAGCCTGCCATACCAAAATTCACAAAACTATTCATGGTTCAATCCTGTCAAATATCCATGCTTTGTTTAGAGCCCCTACAATGAACGTTATGTGGAGTCGTGGAGGCAGCAAAGTGATTAAATACCTATTCAATCAGATAATTGATGGGATGTGAAACTACTTCACTGAACAGAAGTTACTGCAGCATCTAGATTGCAAAGATGGCCAGAGCTTTAATAGTGCAATTAAGGCTATTAACAACAGCAACATAGGACCTGTGCTAAACGTCTGCTGTGGTAGAAATGGAAAACATGTGCTGGTCCTATTTGGGTCACTGAAATAACAATTCCCCCTCCACCGACCCCCATCTGCCCACCCAAGTGAAATGCCAAACCATTCTCATCAAGTAAACTGTGACGGTCCCTCGTTCACCCAAATATCTGCATCAGAATAATACTTCCCATTTTTAAAACGTCTTCGAGATTGCCTTAGTCAGATGGCACGGTAGCACAGTGGTTAGCACGGCGCCGAGGAACTGTATTCGATCCTGGCCCCGGGTCACTGTCCGTGTGGAGTTTGCACATTCTGTCCGTGTGGAGTTTGCACATTCTCCCAGTGTCTGCGTGGTTTTCACCCCCACAAGCCAAAGATGTGCAGGGTAAGGGCAGCACGGTGGCGCAGTGGGTTAGCACTGCGGCGTCACGGCGCCGAGGTCCCAGGTTCGATCCTGGCTCTGGGTCACTGTTTGTGTGGAGTTTGCACTTTCTCCCCGTGTTTGCGTGAGTTTCGCCCTCACAACCCAAAGGTGGGCAAGCTCGGTGGATTGGCCACGCTAAATTGCCCCTTAATTGGATTTTTTTTTTTAATTTTGAGAAAAAGAAAACTTCTACAAAAAAACCACACTGATTTAGTCTGTGGTGCAGTTGTTAGCCATGATTTGTATTTTAAAATCACCCTTAGAATCTGGGGGCCATGGGCCAAGCCACCAGTTGACTGGCCATTGCTATCTTTCCTGGCAATGGAATAGTTTGCACGGTCACTGCAGAGAGCAATTAAGAGTTAGCCATGCTGTTGTGGAACACAAACCACACACAAGATGGAGTAAAGACGGCAGATAGTTCCCCCAAGGACACTCGGGAAGCAGTTATGTTTTGTCTGACAATCTGACAGCTTCACGGTCACTTTTATCAGCTTTAGTTTTCAAAGAGTTGACTTCCAATTAACATGGCGGGATTTAAAATCTCACCCCTGGGTATTAATCGAGTGAATCAATCACCATTCTCCCGTCTCCTCTGGAAACCTTTGATAGGGCAGAGGGTGGAAAATGCACAGTCAATCCCTTCCATTTAGCTATTAAAAATGACCTCACATTGAAACTAAAATTAACCTCTACCAGAAGTGTTTCTCAGTATAAAATTGATCAGTTGGCTTCTGGCCATTTCAAATAAAAAGGTTTGTACCACCCCACCCTCAATACAAACAGCTCTAAAATGACTCCATTGTTAATAACATTGAACCTTGGTTCCTAACCTTATATTCACGCTGAAATTAGGTAATTGAACGAATACATTTTGTAAGATACGTAGCACTCCCATGATGATTCATTGAGCAGAAAACAGAATATATTTTATCGTTGCCCGAAGAAGTGTTAAATAAAACAATGGGTGAAATGAGTTAAAATTACGTGGAAAAGGGTGGTAGAATCTTTCTGAAGCCCCAAGGCTCACAAGTACAAGACTATTTTTGGAGCATGTTTTATGGCATTAAAGGGATGCAATGTTAAATTATTAGACAGGGTGAGCAGTTAGATACTTTTAGTTGAGGCACCGACAATCCGGAGTGGACTTGACAGCTGCAAAGAATAATTTGGAATTTTGTTCCAATCGCTCATATCTCAACAGTTAAAGTTCCCAACACTCCAATTTATTAACCTAAGATTTCTTCCCCAGTTTACTTTACAAAGAATGAAAATGGACTGTGCGTTGGACTTCTGACCATATTCGAGTAACAGACTGTGGTATTGTTAGCCACGATTTGTGCGGGCAGCACGGTAGCATTGTGGATAGCACAAATGCTTCACAGCTCCAGGGTCCCAGGTTCGATTCCGGCTTGGGTCACTGTCTGTGCGGAGTCTGCACATCCTCCCCGTGTGCGCGTGGGTTTCCTCCGGGTGCTCCGGTTTCCTCCCACAGTCCAAAGATGTGCGGGTTAGGTGGATTGGCCATGCTAAATTGCCCATAGTGTCCAAAATTGCCCTTAGTGTAGGGTGGGGTTACTGGGTTATGGGGATAGGGTGGATGTGTGGATCTTGGGTAGGGTGCTCTTCCAAGAGCCGGTGCAGACTCGATGGGCCGAATGGCCTCCTTCTGCACTGTAAATTCTATGATAATCTATGATTGTGGAGGAACTTGCAGCTTCACAATAGTATACGTTATAAAATACAAATTAGATACATGGTGGTTTTCATATTTTTTAACTCAAAAGCATATAGGTGCCATTGTGAGGCCCCCCGTGAATTACTTCAGCCCAACACGTGTGAGCAAGCTTTTCAAGGTCATAATCGGCTACATTTCAGGATGTGTGGCAAAATCAAGCAGAACTCCGTGAATGGGCAAAATTGTGGCAGATGGAATTCAAAGTAAGCAAGTGTGAGGTTATCCATTTTGGACCAAAAATGGGACACAGCAGAGTACTTTCTTAATGGAAAGAGGTGATGAACAGTGGATGTCCAAAGAGACTTTGAGGTTCAGGTGCATCGAACCTCAAAAAGCCAGAAACAAGTGCAGAAAATAATCAAAAAGGCCGAATGGAATGCTGTCTTTTATGTCTAGAGAATTGAAATATAAAGACACCGGGGTTCTGCAGCAACTACACAAAACCCTGGTTAGACCCCACTTGGAACACTGCCCAGAAATGCTCACACCCACACCTTAGGAAGGCATATGTTGGACTTGGAAGAGTGCAACATAGGTTTACAAAAATACTAGCTGGATTACAGGGGTTAAGTTAGGAGGGGAGATTACTCAAATTAGACCAGTTTTCACCAGAATTTAGAGGAATTATGGGGTGATCTGATGAAAGCATTCAAGATATTAACAGGGAACGACAGGGTAGATAAAGATAAACTATTTCTACTGGTTGGAGATTCTAAAACCATGGGGAAACAGTAAAAACTTGGGCCAAACCGTTCTGGAGAGATGTTAGGAAGAACTTCTTCACACAAAGGGTGGTAGAGGTTTGGAACTCTCTCCCACCAACAGCAGTTGAAGCTAGATCAGTTGTTAATTTTAAATCAAGAGTTGGATAGATTTTGTGAATCAAAAATCTCAAAGGGATATGGGCCGAAGGCACGTATATAGAGTTAGGTAACAGATCAGCCATGGTCTCACTGAATGGTGGGACAGGCTCGAGGGACTGAATGGCCAGCTCCTGTTCCTATGTGAACCAGTTTCAGTTTGTTGAAGGAGTCATGTTTGAAAATTTAGAGTTTTTCTTCAAATGAACAATTGTAAGAAGGGGACACAATGTCGTGTGTATGGATTTTCAGAAGATGTTGAAAGAAAGTGTCCCATTAGAGGCTTGCTGCACAAAGTCAGGTACACAAGGGGCGATTCTTTGAGCCCCGCGCCGGGCCGGAGAATCGGCGCAACCGCGCCCCGACGCCGGCAGGTGATTCTCCGAGGTACGGAGAATCGGCGCGTTTGACGCGGCGCCAGGCCGCTGGAATCGGCGGGGCCGCCGAATCTCCGGCCCAGATACGACAGAGTCCCACCAGCGCCGTTCACCCCTGGTCGCTGCCGGCGGGAACTCTGCGCGAAGGATCGAGGGGGCGGCCTGTGGGGTGGGGAGAGGGGGGCTCCTTCCCCAGGGGGGCCTCCGATCGGGGCCCACTGATCGACGGGCCGGCCTCTCTCATACCCGGGCCTACTTTCCTGCGCGGCCAGCCCCTGAACACCGACGCCATGTTGAGTCGGGGCCGGCGCGCGTAAGAAGTCCCCCGCGCATGCGCAGGTTGACGTGACCCAACTGCGCATGTGCAGGTTGGCGCAGCGCCCATTTGGCGGCGTGAACCGCTACAGCGCCGTGCTGGCTCCCTGTGGGGGCCAGAAACGGTCATCCCCGTGCCCGTTTCGCGCAGTCTTGAAACGCGACGGCGTTCACGACGGCGCAAACTCGTGGACTCCATTTGGGAGAAACACCCTCATGGTGTACAAGAGTTGTACAACCTGAATGGAAGGTTTTAGACAAAGGGTTAGGGTTAGTGTGCGCCTGCTTGGATAGGAGGAAAGTTGAAAGAGGTGTATGTAGTCCAGCAGTCAGTGCTGGTCCACTGAGAAGTAACTTTTTAAAAATTCCTTTCATGAGGTGGAAGCGTCTCTGGCAAGGTTAGCATTTGTTGCCCATCCCTAAATGCTGTTGAGATGTTGGTGAGTCAGCTTCTTCAATTGCTACAGTCTATCTGGTGTAGGTACATCCACAGCGCTATTAGGGAGAAAGTTGCAAGATTTTGACCCAGTGACACTGAAGGAAGGCAAGGTTAGGATTAGGGTTAGGGGCTGGTTTAGCACACTGGGCTAAATCACTGGCTTTGAAAGCAGACCAAGGCAGGCCAGCAGCACGGTTCGATTCCCGTACCAGCCTCCCCGAACAGGCGCTGGAATATGGGGACTAGGGGCTTTTCACAGTAACTTCATTGAAGCTTACTTGTGACAATAAGCGATTTTCATTTCATTTTCATATAGTTCCAAATAAAGATGGTGTGGTTGAAGGGGAACTTGCAGGTGATGGCGTTCCCATATGACTGCTGAAGATACTCTTCAAGATGTTAAGTGTTAGGAGTTTGAAAAGGTGCTGAGCGAGTCGTTGCAGTGCATCGTGTAAATGGTACATACCACTACCAATGTGCGTCGGTGATGGAGAAAGTTAGGTAGTGGAAGGGGCGCAGATCAAACATACTGTTGCAGCCTTGAGCTTCTTTAACATTGATAGACCTGCACACACCCAGGCGAGTGGAGAGTATCCATCATACTTCTGGGCTGTACCTTGTAGATGGTGACCAGGCTGATGACCAGGATGGTGATGGTGGCCAAGGTTGGTGATGGTGGCCAATCAGATGGCGAGTTACCTGCCACAGAATTCCCAGCGTTTGGCCTCTTGCAGCAACAGACTTTATATAGTCGTTCCAGTCACTCAAGATATATGTGGTTGGGGGTCGAGTGATAGTAATGCCATTTCAATGTAATGGGGAGTTGGATGGATTCTCTGGTTGGAGATGGTTATTGCCTACCACTGGTGTCCACTTGTGTGGCATGAGTATTACTTGCCACTTATCAGCCCAAACAACAATTTGGTCCAGTTCTTGCTTCATGTAGACATGGACTGATTCAGTATCCAAGTCACAAATTATCCTGAACACTGCAATCATCAGCCAACAGTTTGGACTTGGAGGGACGATTATTGATGAAGCAGCAGAAAATGTTTGGGCCTCGGAAACTACCCTGTGAAAATCCTGCAGTGATGTCCCGGAGCTAAAACGATTGACGTTTGCATTAGTTGAGACTTTCAACAAGTGGACTGATGGGATGGTAATTGGCAATGTGGTAATCCACTGTATTGTCTTATACCTGCTGTATGTAACATTCCTGGGCTTGCCCCTGCTGGCTCTGCCTGTGGCTCCTCCCCTCGGGCTCAGGTATAAAGGTGGCCAAACTCCGGCCCTGCCTTCAGTCTGGGGCCAGCTGCCAGCAGGTATCTTTAAGCTAATTAAAGCCACAGTTTCACACTCAACTCATCTTCTGTCGTTACTGATGGCACATCAGGCCAGATATGTTTCGCCCTGCTTTTCGTGAACAGGATAACCCTGGGGAATTTTCCACATCGTCAGGTCAATGCTCGTGCTGCAGCTGGATTGAAACAGCTTGGTAAGCAAAGAGCACAGTGCTGGAATTTTCTACTTAGCTCAAAAATAGGTGGTTTGACAAGCAGCAGAAATAAAAGACCGTTAGTGCAAACAACTTAATGGAACTGGAGGAGACGGAAGCTCTTGCAGGGGAAAGGAGTGAGGTAACACAATCCACAAAGGGAAAAACTAGAAATGAGCATCTAATCTCAATGTTAACTTATACAGATCAGCGGCACGGTTGCACAGTGGTTAGCACTGCTGTCTCACGAGGCTGTGGACCTGGGTCACTGTACGTGTGGAGTTTGCACATTCTCCCGTGTCTGCATGGGTTTCGCCCCCACAATCCAAAGATGTGCAGAGTAGGTGGATTGGCCACGCTAAATTGCTTCTTAATTTGGAAAAAAAAAGAATTGTATAAGCTAAAATTTTTTTTAAAAAATACAGACCTTGGGTGCAAAATTCTTTGAAGGTGCAATTATTAAAACCACAGAGATTTTAGATTTAGTAAGTTGTGTACAGGAGCAGAGATTAGAAATGGGTAGGCCACAAAGCAATGTTGTTTTGCGGCTTCATTATAGAAAGGACTTTAAATCCATCAAGGATGTCCAATATAGATGCAGAATATCAATGCAGGAAACAAATTTGCCAGAGGGGGATATGGAGGAAGGAATAAAATCAAAATGGTCTGGTAATATACAGACTCAAGTAAATATGGATGGCAGCTCAAGACAAAAACCATGAGAAAGGAAGGTTAAAATGTGCCAATCATGACATGCAGATTGTGTGTTAAACCAGAGAAACCACATGATCCTTGTGCAGAAAGACAAGTTGCAAGACCTCACAACAAAACTCTGGTTGTAAATGACACAAAAATGTATTGGGGTACATTTAGTGGGGTACAGAAAGGATAAGCGGCAAAGTGTCAATACTGGTCTTAAATAAAGGGACCAGGGGGCAGCACGGTGGTGCAGTGGTTATCACTGCTGCCTCACAGCACCAAGGACCCGAGTTCGATCCTGGTCCCCTGTCCATGTGGGGTTTGCACATTCTCCCCATGTCTGCATGGGTTTCACCCCCACAACCAAATATGTGCAGGGTAGGTGAATTGGCCACACTAAATTGTCCCTTAATTGGAAGAAAGAATTGGGTACTCTAAATTTATTAAAAGAAATAAAGGGACCACATGCTGTCAGGAAGATTATTGCGGACAAGAAAGTGGCGGGGATCGCGCCTATATGAAATTGAAGATCGGTGAGCTGGAACCCAAGATAAAGGCTCAGTACATTGCCATAATAATGAAGGAAAAAGACCAAATTAGGTCTGGAAATATTGATCAGGTGAGGTTTTTTTTAATGGAATAATAGACTGGGATAAAAGCCAGCTGAAATACTGCCCGCGTGACAACCAGTGTTGGGGTGTCAGTACATGGTGACACCAAAGAGAAAGCCAGAAGCAGCAAAAGCTTTTGGCAGGTATATCGACAGCTCTCTCTCTGAAATAAGCTAAGTTAGCAAAGACCACAGCTGAAACCAGAGAGAGGCTTCTTCGCCAAGCTGCAGAACACCAGATATCTGAACTGACTATTCGCCCAACGAAGTCAGTGCTACCGGAATCTTGAATCGCAACAGCTGTAGAACCCAATCATCTACGTCTCACGAGTCAAGGACTGCTTCATACCCTTTTTAAAAAAACTTACTTAGGACTCAAATCTCAGTTCTAATATGTACGAATGCATGTGAGTTATAATTTTTTGCCTTTAGTAGCCAATAAACTCACTATCTTTAACACAAGAAAGCCTGGTTAAATTGGCTCCTTATAATTTTTAAAAAAATGTAAACTACCCAATTTTTTTTTTCCAATTAAGGGGCAATTTTAGTATGGCCAATCTACCTACCCGTACACATTTTTGGGTTGTGGGAGTGAGACGCACACAGACACGGGGAGAAGGTGCAAACTCCACACGGACAGTGACTGACCCGGGGCCAAAATCGAACCCGGGTCCTAGGCTCCGTGAAATTGGTTCCTTTTAAAACAAATATTGGGACTGGGAAAAGAAATCTGCAAAGGGAGGGATCCTTTTTAGATTACTCTTATTGTGACCAACCATGGGGTTGAATAAAGCAAAGCAGCCCGTTGAGCCCCCCTCACCCAGGCATGACAATTTTGGGGTTATCTCAACTGGGCGGTAAATTGAGGGATTCCGCCAGGTTAACAAATTTAGGGAAACCTCACCCAGTGAGATTTAAACGATCAACTTACTGCGCTTGCGCAAGAGATAAAAAGGGAGCGTAATTTCCGAAGTGTATACAAGACTCCTTCCTGAAGCAGTATGTTAAGAGGCCTATGCAAGGACAGCGGTGTGCGGTTATCTGCTTTGCATCAGCCTTCAAATCAAGATGGGTATCAGAGGGCAGCATGGTGGCGCAGTGGATTAGCCCTGTTGCCTCATGGTGGCGCCGAGGTCCCAGGTTCGATCCCGGCTCTGGGTCACTGTCTGTGTGGAGTTTGCACATTCTCCCCGTGTTTGCGTAGGTTTCACCCCACAACCCAAAAGATGTGCAGGCTAGGTGGACTGGTCACGCTAAACTGCCCCTTAAATGGAAAAAAAAAATGAATTGGGCACTCAATTCATTTTTTTTTTTTAAAGATGGGCATCAAGGGGGCAGCAGCAAACCATGAAGTGGGCAAAAAGTACAATAGCTCAGTTATCTTAAAGGATGACAAAGCTCCAGAGCCCAAAGGAATCTCTCCTCAGAGGAAGGAAGTTGCAGTGTCCCCAGAAAAAGCTCAAGTGTGCCAACGGTCTGAGTGGTCAGTTTAGTACCATTTAGTCTGGACAATTAATTAGAGGCCGGTTAGCTTCACACGTAGCCTCGGGAAAATTTTTCACTTCCCAATGAAAGTTGAAATTCCCACACCTATCAAAAAAAGAGAACAATAGTCATCACAAATTTAGAAAGAGATGACTGGATTTGGCAAACCTTTTGAGAGAGATGGAGGAAATGCAGTGGATGTGGTTTTGACTTCGACTGGGACTACAAAAGATTACTAGAGAAGATCAAGGGATGTGGAATTAGGGGAATCTTAGGAAACTAGATTTAAAATTGATTAGAAGGGAGGAGAGCAAGAGTCAAGGCCAAAATTTCCAGAGTATTTTTCGTATTCTTGCAACAGTAGTGGACTCGCCAACATTAAGGGCATTCAAATGGTCATTGGATAGACATATGGACGATAAGGGAATAGTGTAGATGGGCTTTAGAGTGGTTTCACAGGTCGGCGTAACATCAAGGGCCGAAGGGCCTGTACTGCGCTGTAATGTTCTATGTTCTTTTAAGGGATGAAAGCATCACTGGCAAAGTCAACATGTGTTGTTCATGCCAATTTGGCCTTAAGAGGGCAGTGGTGAGCTACCTTCTTTAATTGTTGCAGGTATACCTACAGTGCAAGGAAGAATGGGGTCCCCAGTGTTTTGACCCAGTGACAGTGAAGTGGTGCCCAAATGGTCACTGTTCTCGGTCTGCTTCTATTTACTCTGTGCAACAACGACTTAGATACACAAGTCAAAAGGGTTGCCATCAAAGTTTGCAGATATCAAAATAAAGGTACAAGTAATTCTTTAAAAGACCTAAGGAAACTGTAAAGGAATGGTAATGGGCGGACGAATGGCAGGTTGAATTACATATCAAGGGGCTGGTTTAGCACAGCGGGCTAAACAGCTGGCTTGTTTTGGAGAACAAGGCCAGCAGCAGGGGTTCAATTCCCGTACCGGCCTCCCCGAACAGGCGCCGGAATGTGGCGAGTAGGGGCTTTTCACAGTAACTTCATTGAGCCTACTGGTGACAGACAATAAGCGATTATTATTATTATATCAACACAAGGTGATCCATTTTGGTTAAAAACAGCAGGAATTATGCTGGAAGTAGAACTCAACTCGATACGGTGCAAGGACACTGATTAAAGGCTCTTTAATCTAGTTTAAAAGATGCAAATAGAATTCTAAGTTTTACCACAATAATTAATCAGCCTTCATTCAGAGTACAGGGTGCAGTCCTGGGCTCTATATTACGGAAGTGATCTCAAGGCCTCAGGGCACACTCCAGATTCAATATGATACTGCCCATACACGAGGAACTGCAAGTACAAATGTGAATAAGTGAGTTTTTTCTTTAATCCTCCTGAACAATTACAGGCCAATATTTTGTCAAATTGTGGAAAGGTGGGACAGAGTACATTGAAGCAACATTGATGCCCATTGATACAATATTGAACAGATTTCAACTGAGGACAAGAGAAACCAGGATTCTTTTAAAAACACTACTGCAGCAGTCATACGCATTAATCCCAAGCTTTTAACCCTTACTGCAGCAAATACCTATAATACAATATTTCTGAAATTCTGACATTCATCACAATATATAAATGATTTGGATGAGGAAACTTAATGTAATATCTCCAAATTTGAGGATTAAAAAAAGCTGGGTGGGAGGGCAGGCTGTGAGGAAGATGCTTCAGTGTGATTTAGACAAGTTCAGTGAGTGAGTAAGCGAATGGTAGATGCAGTATAATTTGGACAAATGCGAGGTTCATCACTTTGGTAGCAAAAGACAGGAAGGCAGTTATCATCTGAACGGCCTAAAATTAGGAGAGGTGAATGTGCACCGAGATCCAGGGGGCCTCACTGAAGGTAAGCATGCAAGTGCAGCAGGCGGTTAATGGTATGTGGCTTTCATAGCGAAAGGATTAGCATACAGAAGCAGGTATGTCTTGCTGCAATTATATAGGGCCTTAGTGCGTCACACCTGGAATAGTGTATGCAGTTTGGTCTCCTTATCTGAGGAAGGATGCTCTTGCTAGATGGAGTGCAGAGAAAGTTTACCAGACTGATTCCTGGGATGGCAGGACTGACTTATATGAGGGGAGATTGAACCGACTAAGATTGTATACGCTCAAGTTCAGACGAATTAGGGTGGGATGTCATAGTCACCTATAAAATTCTAGCAGGATTAGACATGGATGATGCAAGGAAGATGTACCTGGTGATTTGGGGGTGGGGAGCGGGGGAAAGAGGAGAAGCAAAATCAGGCTATTAAGCGGGATGATTATCCATGATCATAATGAATGGCGGGGCAGGCTCAAGGGGCCGAATGGCCTCATCTTGCTCCTATTTTCTATGTTTCTATGTAACAGAAGGCTGCAACCTTGATCTTTGCATGCTTGTAGCAAATGGCACTTTCCTTAATTTACTCTCAAGCTAGTTATCAATGCAGCCATTTACATTTTTCTCAAAGGCACTTGCTTTAAATGTACCTGTCACCGTTATATGAATCCTTATTAAAGAGGTGATTAAATGGTGTTTTATAAGCTTATACACATTCGCTGTAAGAAGTTAACAGAAAACAAATAATGACTAAAAACCCAAATGATGTCTGGTAAGGAATACATTTTTTTAATGTTACAGCAAACAAACAATCTATGATCCATGAACTGGGGACTGGATGGTGAGGAAGAGTAGGTTCTATCTGCTGTCCAAGTGCAGGAGATTTATTAATAGCACAAGTTTCCTTCAGTACACCTCCATCAAGTGAAGCCAAATTTATATTCAAAGCCAATAATATTTCAGTATCACTGACACCAAGATCCAGGACAGCAAGCATGCACTTTGCTGGCAGTGCAACATTGCCAAAGTCATGTAAAATTAAAAGGGGCACAGCTTGCAAATAAACTTCTTACCAGCATCAGTTATGTACTTGAGCTTAATTAGACTAAAGATGCTCTAGATTTATGAATCAAAGGCAGACTGATCTGGTATAAACATCACCACCTGTGTTGTACTAAAAATTTAGTTCAAAGATCGCTGACCAAACTGCTGTTGCAAGGTGGTCAATGTAGAAGGGACTTTAGTTGGCAGATTAGCGGCCTTAAATACCTTGTATTATTTTAATCAGCTGCTTGACTTTATTTCATGGAAATAGGCACTTAGCGAAGCATGATGGATATATAGCCTTATTTTTAGTCAAAAAGTTCGAAGTTCTATATGAAACAGTCGGATGGTCACACCATGTAAACAGGCGTACAGCTGCGCATTGTTTTGCTCAGGTGAGGAACTCAAGGCCTGTTATTAAACTTTGCTCGCTTCCGGTCTCCTTGTTTAATCTCAAGAATGCCTCTCTGTCCTAGATATTGCTTATGATATTATATAAATTACTCGCCTTACCTTTGTAAAGCGGGGACAATTAGAAAGACTGCAGTCATTCTAATTCCCTCCACAAACTTAGTATTAAATAAAGGACCTATTGCGGAAACTCGAAGTGCTGACTATTTTTTATTCAACAGTCAACTTGGGTTGCAATTTCGGACTGGATTATTTCCTCAAGGTTCGATCACGTGACATTTTATCATCTGCAAGTGTCACCACATTTTGCTGAGTTGAGCGACCCCAATACTGCACAATTCCTGAGAAGTTAATTCTGCAGAATTCCGAGTTAATTCTGCAGAACTCCCAAGTTAATTCTGAAGTGCAGAAGAATTACCTTTTAGAAATTAGAAGCACAAGTTGGACAGAAATGTTTTGGAATCATATGGAACACCAAAATGAACTGCTGCTGAGTGTGTAGGGCGATTAAGGTAGAAAATCAGGGCGATGATACAGATGAGAAGAACATGGGAAATAAAAGTGTAAGAGTCCTTCCTGTTTATTTCCTTTGTTCCCATTTATTTTATTAGTTCTGGTCAGTGGACCCATAATCGGGATGCACCTTTAAGAAGAAGAGTGCGTGCCAGGACAGTGTGTTCCCGGGTCTTGTTTTGAAGAAGAGAAGTCAGACTCGTCGGCACCGAGTGAGTCTGAGGAACCCGTTTTGGAAGAAGTTGGTTCAATTGCCTAACTGGAAACTGGCAGGTTCTGCCTGACAAGAGTCAGCGATTGGTTCCTGCCAGAAGCCCCTGGACCCTCGAAGAAAGATGAGCTTTGTTTTCTCCCCCTCTCTGCTGCCAGGTGCCTGCTGTCTCCGCGGGTCTGCAGCAAAGATTACAAGCTGAAGGAAAATCAAGTACCCAACTGAAGCCTTGACCTTCAGGAAAAAATTAATTAGACACATAGGCACAGACATCCATCTGCCTATGGCACTGAGGCCTCAGGTTCGATCCCAGCTCTGGGTCACTGTCCGTGTGGAGTTTGCACATTCTCCTCGTATCTGCGTGGGTCTCATTCCCGCAACCTAAAGATGTGCAGCATAGGTGGATTGGCCAGGCTAAATTGCCATTAATTGGAAAAAATGAATTGGGTACTCTAAATTTATGTTTAAAAAAAGACATCCATCTGAATCAAAGATCCTTAACCTTTTATTTTATTATTGATCTTTGGGGTTGGGGGGGGGGGGGGGGGGAGGGGGGGGGGGATCAGATAGTAGATTCCCAGTTGTACTTCCCTCCTATTATAAAGACTGTTAATAATAAAAGGTTACTTGTGTTTACATTTACTGGTTTCTAGTCAATTTAACTCAACCAGAGCCATGGGAATTAATACAAAATCTAATTTCATCAGTGGTGTGACTCAAGTGGGACTGGACTTGCCCTGGATGCTGTGACACATTCCACTAGTTACAGATTGCCATCCTTAAAATGCTTCTCTTATCTCAACTTCAGTTCGCCAATACTCTATCCATACTCAATGAATGAGCCTCCACTGCTCTCTGGGGGTAGAGAATTCCAAATGCTCACAAGCCTTTGAAGAAATTTCTCATCTCAGTTTTAAATGGCTGATGCCTTGTTCTGAGCCATTTCTATCCAGCCCATTCTCAACTACACACCAACAGCTAGTTTTCGCAGGCACTGGCAAGTCTTAGTCTACCATGTAAAACACAGAAAACTTTGAAAAGAGAAACTGTGAAAGGAAATATTAATTTACACCAGAAGAAAAGCTCCCCACCAACAGGCTATGCTTAATTCATACAGGTGTTGGCAGCAAGTAAAAAACTTCACAAATGGGAAACATTACACCTCAACAGAAAGTTTGCAAGTTGCAGAGAATAAAAGGCATCTCAACGGAAAGAATTTCTTAAAGTTTGGATCATGTATTTTGTGTGTGAATGACCCAAATCAGGTTTTAGATGGAGCCGTGTAAAAGATTTGTGTATAAAAATATACATTGGAATTGTGGTATTTATATTAAAATTTATTGTTGATGTGCAGGGGTACGAGGAAAAAGCAAGGGAATGGCATCAAACCATGATGCTGGTTTGGAGAGCAGGTGCAGACACAATGGGTCAAATGGTCTCCTTCTGCATTGCTACAATTCTGTGAATTAGTAGCTTTAAATGGTGATCCGAAGTGTAACATGCATTGACAAAGATATCCTGAGCTGCCACCAAAAGCCTGAAGCCTGAGAAAAGAACATTTTAGTCACCAAATATTTCTTTGGTTGGTTGCTTCGTTTCAATCATTCTTAACCATGCCAACTGTATGCATGGAATGCTTTCACAAAACTGCTTTTATCTTGAGAATGCGAGGAACATTGTTCAAGTTCAGGCGGACAATGTTGAGTTAGAAGGAAACTAAAGCTTGATTTGATCGAGGTTACAAAATCAAACAGTGTGCACTTACAAACTAACGGTGAACTGGATGGGTCAACATTTCAATTTTTAGCAAATTACCACTCCAACTAAAGCTTTGGAAGGATATTCAAGTAAACTCATTAATGACATAAAGGAACTTGAACCTCTCCGCTAACAAGGAACTCATGCTGTTCGACAGGAAGGTATTTTCTGTTCAAAGCACCCTAGCATAGCAACTGCACTTCATCACTGCAGCCCAGAAATGCCATCATGACAGCTTTAATGAGGGAAAATGGTGCTAAGGAAATGAACCAGTCTTATCAGACGATGGGAACAAACGTACTCCGTTTCAATAGCAGTGTAAGTTCTGTTACCCTGCTTGGTCAAGGAAACTTTCCAATCCAAAATTACCTTTCAACATTCAGAAGCAAAAATATTTCATTGGGTGCTCAGGTAGATTGCTGAGCCAGGTGAGAGCTGTCGGAACGCATTTCCTCTCTTAGCCATAACACTGCAGTTTCAAGGCTCTCACGAGGAATGAGCCTCTTTGGTCTGAAACATATTCAAACCTCTGTTTGGCTCCTACCTTGACAAAGCCCTTCAATGTCCTATTGTCTCAAGATCAGGACCATCTTATTTTCATTGTCACTTTTGTCATCTTATGGTCAATATCTCTTCATTTACACTTCTACAAACATGTATATGGGGAGACTGGGCACCGAAGGATGTGTACTGGCTATATTTTTGATTTTGATTTGATGTATTGCCACATGTACCGAAGTACAGAGAAAAGTACTTTTCTGCAGCCAAGGGAATGTATACAGTACATACATAGTAGACAAAAAGAATAATCAACAGAATACATTGACAAATGGTACATCGACAAATAGTGATTGGTTAGTGCGGAACAAGGTGCCAAACAAAGCAAACAAAACAAACACATGAGCAAGAGCAGCATAGGGCGTCGCGAATAGTGTTCTTACAGGGAACAGATCAATCGGAGGGGGAGTCGTTGAGGAGTCGTGTAGCTGTGGGGAAGAAGCTGTTCCTATGTCTGGATGTCTGGGTCTCTGACAATGCTGTCTGCCTTCCTGAGGCAGCGGGAGGTATGTACAGAATCAACGTGAGGGTGGCAAGCTTGTGTGATGCGTTGGACGGAGTTCACCACACTCAGAATGGACCAAGCAGTTGCCATACCAAGCTGTGATGCAGCTGGATAGGATGCTCTCACTGGTTGTTTTGATCATGAATCTTGGCTTCTCTTCCACCAATCCACGTCCTACCAGGCAGTATGAAGCTAAATACAGTGGATGTCCAAAGAGATCTAGGGGTTCAAGTGCCATAATCTTTAAAAAGGTATATGGGCCAATGGCGGGTTTATGGAGTTAGGCACAGGTCAACCATTGAATGGCGGGGCAGGCTTGAGGGGTTAATGGCCTATTCCTGTTCCAATGTTCCGATGTACTGCAAATTACTCAGGTGAATCTCACCTGGTCTGACTCTCCCAGAAAGCTTAAAACCACCTTCTACAAAATGAGAGTTACAATTTACAGGAAGGCATAGTCAATTGCATTTTACCACTTACTAAAGCTTTGGAAGGCTATTCAAGTCAATTTATCAATAATATGAAGGAACTTGAATCTCCCTGCTCACAAGGAGCTAGTACGGTTCATCAGAAAGGAGTTTTCTGTTCACAGCACCTTAGAATAGCAACTACACTAAATTGTCGTAAATCCTCAAGGCAGAGAAAACAGTCAGTGCATTGCAATACACCTTGCATTACCCGATCCACTCGCTCCAAAGTTAGAAATATCAGTAAAGTGAAGGGACTGGCTCCCTTTATTCATATGGTTCAGTGGGTCGTTCGTCTGTGGAATTATTTTCCCCAGAAAGCAGTGGAGGCCAAGTTGGATAAATTTTTGATTGACAAGGGAGAAAAGCAAGGGTTCTGGAGGGGGACCGACTGGAAAAGTGGATTTCAGGCCACAATCAGACCAACCATGATCTTATCAAATGGCAGGGCAGTCTCGAAGGGCCGAGTGGTGTCCTCCTGCGCCCAAGTCCTATGTTCCTCTACTCAAAATCCCAATACTGGAGCAGAAATTAGTTTGCAGCAAAACTCCATTCATAGCCACAGTTGCGAACATGGCCATCTAGCAATCTCCAACTTTTTTTAAAATTTAGAGTGCCATGTTACCTTCTTTTTTCCAATTCACGGGCAATTGTGTGTGGACAATTCATCTACCATATACATCTTTGGGTTGCAGGGGGGGCGAGACCCACGCTGACATGGGGAGAATGTGCAAACTCCACACGGACAGTGACCTGGGATCGAACCTGGCTCCTCGAGACAGCAGAGCTAACCACTGTGCCACCGTAGCAATCTCCAAATTTCAACGACTTAGCACTGAATTGGAGATCTCAGAGTGCCTCTAATGAACCATTGCAAACATTTACTATTCCACGCTACACATGAAATCCATCTGTTATGTTCTCGATTTGCTTTACCTGGATGGCTCGGATGCGCCGTGTTGAATAAAGAACACAAAGTTTGGTTAATAAAATAAAACTATAAATTTAATACACTAAGATTCGATCACATTCCTAAAGCAGAAGGTTTCTCTATTAAACTATGCTATCTCTAACCAGCAGACTCTCTCACGTACAACTGCACTCTCTTGTGCCTCACTATCTTATCCCAGAATCCTCCAAGTCACATGATATATATATATATATATATATATATATATATATATATATATATGACTTCCATGGTAGAAACATCATTAACTTGTCTTTACATCCCAGTCGATATACATATTACACCATCCAAACAGGATATGTAACTGTTTAACTGCCATTTGCAAGGTAGGACTGTGTTGGAAGAAAGTGAAGTGGAACAGATGATATATAAAGATACACTTACACAACCAATGTGCCTCAATTACAGCAACAGAACAGTGTGCCTATCACAGCAGAGGTCCAATATTGATTAATTCTATTCTGGTGGTGTCTTGGCATTGTAAACTTACACTGGGAAAATAACACAATACTGCCCAAACATACATCACTTGGAATGTTTTACCAGAATCCCTAAATCTATCACCGCAACTAACCATTTTAACTTTTATTTCATCAAATAATCACAATGCACCACTGCTTATCCAAGTTTGATATCAGGACGCTGACTGAACACAGGTTTCAATACACTGCAAAACATCGTTCCCTCCAAATTTACATTCAAAAACAGTTCCCAAAAAACATTGTGCGGGTTTTTACTTTCACGTATTATCAGTCATATCCATCAGATTTTTGGTAAAGCTCACAGGATGCAAAAGTTGGCCAGAATTACGCTTCATTTGAAAAGGGTAGTCACAGATGTGTTCAAGATTTAAATATCTATATATTTTACTGTTTATGATACCAGGTAGAAGAAATATGAGGAAATGTTGGAGAAGTTCTAGAGATGTGTTTTTTTTACCTCCAGTTCCAGATCCTGAGGCTCTGCTTCAGAGAGTGGGATCACCGCTATCTTGGTTATTTTATACACTTCATGTTTGCCTGGAAGTTTTCCAACAACTGTTTTCTGGCGGATTAGAAGGAGCTGCCATGCAAAATCTGGAAAGGAAGTCAAGACCGTCAATAATAAAACTCATTTACACCTATTACCCAGATAGACAGGCATATGAACAAAGTGACTGTCATAATATACACATCAGTACATGATGGTGCAGAGACACACACTGACTGACACACTGCAAGACCAATCAACACACACAACACAGCAGCCAATCACCAGTTAGGACACGGTCACTATAAAGACAGAGGGGCACTAGTTTTCCCGCTCATTCGGGATGCAGCCTCTGAGACAGAGCCCGCAGTCAGTAGCACAAACATCCACCATGTGCTAGCAGTATAGGCTGGTCAGGTTAGGCATAGGTCTTCAGTCAATCTAACAGTGTCGACCCACAGTGCAAGTATGTTTAACAGCTCTTAGTTAAATAAAATAGAGTTGTACTATTCCAGGTGTTGGTAGCCTGTCTATGTTACTGCCAAGGTAAACGCAGTCTCCACAGATCCAGAGTACCCAACACATTAGTGACTACACCAGCAAAAATGATGAATGGAAAATACTTAAATGCAGCTGTCAAGTCAATTTGGACCAGGTGAGGCAATAGAAAATTGATAACATGGTATTTTCGACTAAAATGTAAAGAGGTAGCCACTCCTGTACACAGAGCTCCAAAAGCAGGTCTCAATCGTGAAACACAAACCAAGGTTTTTCTTCATTAATCTGTTTCCAAACTAGGTGATCACACATGGGGAAAGTATTGCATGGAAGGTCATGGGTAGTGGAGAAGGCTTTAAGGGTAAGAGTAAGCCATTCAATCCTCAAGCCTGTTCCACCATTCAATTATTATGCATCTGATCTACCAATCCCAGCTTTGAAATTTGTAATTCTCACCCCCCCCCCCGGATGTTTTATAGGAACATGGGAGCAGGAGTAGGCCCATTGAGCCTGCTCTGCCATTCAATTAGATCACAGGTGCTTATCAATCTTAACACCACCTTCCTGTGCTATACCTAAAACCTTTGGTGCCATTAGTATCCAGAAACCAATAGATTTTGGTCTTTAACATAGAATCCCCACAGGGCAGAAGGGGGCCATTCGGCCCATCAAGTCTGCAACAACCCACTGTTTGAGCACCGTACCTAGGCCCATGCCCACACCTTATCCCAGTAACCCAATAACTCCACCTAACGTTTTGGACATGAAAGGGCAATTTAGCATGGCCAATCCACCTAACCTGCACATCATTGGACTGTGGGAGGAAACCGAAGCACTCGGAGGAAACCCAGACAGACATGCGGAGAACGTGCCAACTCCAGTCACCCAAGGGCGGAATTGAACCCGGGTCCCTGACGCTGTGAGGCAGCAATGCTAACCACCGTGCCACCCCCATGCTTAATGATTGTGTTTCCACCGGTGTGGTAAAGAATTCCAAAGATTCACCACCCTTTGAATGAAAATTCCTCTTAATCTCAGCCTTAAATGTGCGCTTGGCTCTACACTCACCAGCCAAGAAAAGTTACTTGCTAACAAGTTATTTTTATTCTGCCCAACATTCTGAAAGCAAATTCTTCAGGGTTTTTATTTGGCCAGGGCAGTAAAACTAGGCAATGACAGTCAGACTGCTGCAATCACATACTGCAGTTGATAAACATAACACATCAGGATTTTATCTTGACAAATGACATAGAAGATGTCTACGTAGTTAGTGCTCTGGCTGACTTTTGGTAAGATTGTTTTAAGTTAATGGCACATCGACCGCCTCGATAAAATACTGTCCGACCTGGTCATGTGGCAGACAGGTTTTAAACTATTATGCGAATGTAAAAGATGGCAACTATGAAAAATAATGTCAGTCATTGACATGGGAGAACATGGAAGAAAAGAATATCTCATAAAAGCAAGCGTTTGCTGCAGGTTCATGTGACTTGGAATAGATTTTGGTTATGGGGAGCACAAGGGCCCACTTTCCAGGTGTGATGCAACAGAGAACTATAAGTATGTATAAACAAAACAATTTTTATTCTAAGAATCCAGTTAACATTTTATAAACCACAGTAAACATTTTACCAACTACCAACACTGATAACCCCCCAAAAATGATACTGTACTCTATAGGTAACCCTTAGTAACTTCCCTAACAACATCCACAAGCCAAAACACTTTTTAGCAAAGACGTAGGTTTGAATTCTCTACAGAAACAGGTATTACTTTGAAATCAAGTGATCTGGGGACATTCTTGAGAGAGAGAGAGAGAGAGAGAGATACACCTTGTTTGAATGCAGCTCTCCAACTGAAAGCAAACAAAAACACAGAGCCAAAAAGAGCTTCCAGCTCAAAACAAAAGTAAAAAGCAGAGTCACATTCCAGCTCCACCCACACAATGACTCACTGCAGTCATTTGATAAAACACACTTTTCTTAAAGGGACTCTCACATGACAGCAGTCAGAAACTAATTGTGGATAACAATTTTAGCCAATCCAATAACAACTCGACTTCCAAATGTGTCAAGGCTATTTCAGTTATTCCAATTGTATTTTCACAGGTTATTGAAACCTCTGCTTAAGTGATTATAGTTACAGCTGGTTATACAACATGCAAATGGCACAATCAGAGATTTACCAATTATAATATCTTGTCACGCTTTCGTGATGGTTCAAAAAATGGTCTGCCATCAACATGGATCACGGCTTGGTGAAAGATAGTGAAGGGATGAACACATTGACGTTATTGCTACTCGTTAGGTGACCGTTCTTCACCTCAAAAGTGCAAAACAATTTGCCTCTACCAGTTTACTAAATTCTGGTACAATCTGGAATTTATTGAGAGCGAGCGAGATGGAGAGCGAGATGGAGAGCGAAAGCGAGAGAAAGAGTGAGCGAGAGCGAGATGGAGAGCGAGAAAGAGAGAGCGAGAGCGAAAGAGTAAGCGAGAGCGAGAGAGAGCAAGCGAGCGAAAGAGAGAGTGAGCGAGAGCGAGAATGAGCGCAAGAGCGAGACAAAGAGTGAGCGAGCGGTCGACAGAGATCGAGAATGAGAGAGCGCGAGCGCGAGAGCAAGCGTGAGAGAGAGCGCGAGAGAGAGAGAGCGAGAGCAAGCGAAAGAGCAAGCGCGAGAGAAGCATGGATTGTCTCATGAAGTCACTCAGTACACAGAAATCGGAATCTTCACCGGGTTTCCTGCTGCGACGTGCAAGGATCATCCTAAAACCCAAGTATCTGGGTTAAATGCAAGGGGTTATGAAAGGGTAAAAACCAACAGGCCCAAATAGGTTGCTGCTGGCTAGCTGGTAAATTCTTAGAGACAGAAAACTAATGATGAGAAACCAGTTGTTTCAGCTGCTGAGTCTACAGATGCAAATCCAAGGACCCTTGATATATTAATGAGGCAGGAGTCACACAGATCGCAAACAAAAATCCAATTGATCATTATGCAGCTGCAGCTTGAGTGCCTTACAAAAGCTCTTGATAATGGGAGGACAGTATCTATGTCTTGTCATAGTACCTCTTCTGCTTCTTCTTTTGAGGTCGCAACTGATCACTTATCTTCTCATTTATTTGCTGTTTGGCATGGCAAAGTTGTTGGCAGCTTTTCCGATCGTGACAAACCACAACTTAGAGATGCTGGATAGCTGAGCAATGCGCGATATGGATCTGGACTGTCCATAGCCTTTTTCAGTAATTGTTTGACTACCTGCGCACCTTGTTCTGCTTTGCCATTTGATTGAGGGTACAATGGACTTGGTGTTACATGTCTGAAGTCATAATGCTGCGCAAATGCCTTCCATTCTTTACAGTTGAAACATGGTCCATGATCACTCATAATTACCCGAGGTATGCCATGTCGTGCAAACATTGCTTTCGTGTGCATAACACAATTTGCTGATGAACTTGACAACTGGGCTAATTCTGGATCGTTTGTATAGTAGTCCACCACTAGCCAATATTCTTTACCTTCAAGTAGAATAAGTCTACCCAACCTTTTGCCAAGGAACTGACACAAATGCGACCATTTTCATCGGTTCTTTTACTTGTCGATATTGATATCATTGGCAAGTTTCCGCCATTTTCTGTATGTCTGTATTTATTTCTGGCCAATATACAGCATCTCGTGCTCTTCTCTCGCATTTTTCGAATCCAAGGTGCCCATCATGAATCTTTTGTAGTATTTCTTTGCTCAGAGACAGTGGAATCATAATTCTCTCTGGTCTTAGTAACAAACCGTTTGCTACACTCAGCTCTTAGTAGTATGTGATGCTACTTAGAACATAAACCTTTCGGCCATCCATTGTTGAGATTGCGCATCACCATTTGTAGTACTTCATCTTCCTCGGTTTCTTCAACAGTCATTTTTTTATTAAATGAATTTTTCCAATTAAGGGGCAATTTAGTGTGACCAATCCACCTAACCAGCATGTGCTGCCCCTTTCAACAATCAGTTTTGACTTTGCAACGGACACTGGTGTTGTTTCCGTGATCATATCTACATGAACTTGGAATGCACGGTGGCGCAGTGGGTTAACCCTGCTGCCTCACGGCGCCGAGGTCCCAGGTTCGGATCCTGGCTCTGGGTCACTATCGGTGTGGAGTTTGCACTTTCTCCTCGTGTTTGCGTGGGTTTCGCCCCCACAACCGAAAGATGTGCAATGTAGGTGGATTGACCACGCTAAATCACCCCTTAATTGGAAAAAATGAATTGGGTACTCTAAATTTTTATTATTATTTTTTTAAATATCTACATGAACTTGCACATCCTCTTCCATGGAATTGTCATCCAGTGCTGTTGTAGCTCTGGATAGCGCATCGGCTACTACAAAGTGCTTGCCCAATGTATAGATCAATTCTCAGTCATATCTCAGAAGTTTCATCATCCATTGAATGAGAGGTGACATGTTATTTTATTTTTAACTATGGTAACCAACAGTCTACGATCTGTCTCAACAATGAAAGTAGGTGAGACAATACACAAAACTGTGGAATTTCACTAATCCGTTCACTAGTCCTAAACATTTTTTTATTTGAGCATAACGACAATCAGATTCTGTCATTGATCTATTGCATATACCACTAGTTTTAATCACTATCATTTTCCTGTTGCAGCAAAACTGCACCTAGGCCATCCTTCGATACATCTGTTGACATTTTCGTATTTTTGTTGGATCTAAAAATGTTAAAACAGATGTTGTCATTAAAGCTTTCTTTAATGTGATCCACTCTTGTTCATGCTTGCCGGTCCAAGTGAAGTTATTCATCTTCGTTAGGACTTCTCTGAGACATGCTGTCTTCACCGAGAGGTTTGGTATACATTTACCAATGAAATAGATGAGGCCTAGCACTCTTAGTACTCCCTTTTTGTCTGTTGGTCGAGGCATATTCATAATGGTTTGTATCTTCATGTCTTCAGGCTTTATTCCTTGAGCAGACAACTGGTCTCCTAGGAACGCTATTTCCTTCACACCAAACTGACATTTGGCCTTGTTGCGACGTAGCCCATTTCTTCTGAAATTTTCCAATACTCTTATCAACCTGTCATTGTGTTTGTCTTGGGTGGAACCCAAATGATTGTCATCGACATATACTTGAACACCCTGAATGCCTTCAACAATGTGTTCCATTGCTCTGCAGAAAATTTCTGACACCGAGATTATGCCAAAGAGCATATGAAGGAAACAATAACTACCAGAGTATTGAACGTCCAATACTTGGTACTTTCTTCATCTAACTTGAGCTGCCAGAATCCTTGCGAAGCATTAAGTTTGCTGATACCTACACCAGACATCTCACTTGTGATCTCCTTTGCTTGGGAATCGGGTAGTGTTCCCTTTTCATATGTGCATTTAGATCTTTAGGATCCATGCATATCCTAAGATCATTACTGTTTTTTTCTTTACACGCAACCACCGAATGGACCAAATCTGTTGGCTCTTCGATCTTTTTGGTAACATGACGCTCTGTCATTCTGTCCAATTCAGCTATTAGATAGTCACGCAATGGTGCTGGAACGCTTCTCAGAGCATTTATCACTGGTTGAGCATCATTTTTGAGTTGCATTTTGTAGGTGTACGGCAAAACACCAAAATCCCAGAAAATGTCTGGAAAAGCCTGCCCAATGGACTCCACCGATCCACTGTGTGAGACGAGTGGACAGTCAGTACTATACACTCTTTTTACCAGTTCCAGTGCTTCACCCGCTTCAATACCTAGCAGCGACTCACGATCTTTAGCTACCATGGAGAATTTGACTTTGTGAACTTTATCTTTTACTTGGACATCAAGTTCACACATCCCAATATGTCAATTTTCTGACCATTATAGTCCTTCAAGAAGACTGGCTTGTTTAATATTCTCGGTTTTATTTTCATAGCTTCAATATCACTGATGCTTATGAGGTTCGCTCTTGCTCCTGTGTCCAATTTAACATTGATGAGTGATTTCTTTATTAACAAAGAAACTGTCCAGTTGTCTTTTATTACTGTTGAAATATAATTTTTATAACTTTTTGTTTCTGTAGGCGACATTTTAGTCTGTTTGGCTTTGTTGGCCCTGTCTTCATTTGAGACTACACTGATGAGAAACATGCCTTCTAAGTTATCATTAGTATTGATGGACTTTTCTAGATTAACTTTCTGGTTTGTAAAACATTGTTTGGCAAAAATGATTTTTACCTTTGCATTTTGTGCTAATTTTTCCATATGCTGGACATTGCCTCAGTAGGTGCCTGTTTCCACATCTTTTACACGTAATGGCTGCTTCTAGCAGGTGTTTAAATTAGAGTGCATCACAACAAAGAATGGCTTCCACATCGCTCCCAATCTTTGCACTAAAACTCTGTGCATTCAATATGTTTATATGCTGCGCAGCTAGTTCACTAGCTTTGCAAATCTTAATCGTGTCATCCAACTGAAGTTCATTCTCCAGTAAGAGACGGTCACGCACCTTGCTATTAATTCCGAAGACAATCTGATCTCAAATCAGAGGATTTTAACTTTGTGAAGTTACAAGCTTGTGCTTTCAACTGGAGGTTGGTAGGAAAGCTATCAAAGGACTCGCCTGTCTTCTGCGTGCACGTTCTCAATATGTAACGCTCGAAAGTATCATTCTTTTTCGGAGTACAATGCTCATCAAATTTCTAAATGATGACATTGAAGCTTTCACCATCACCCTTCTGTTCAAAAACAAACGTGGTGTAAATCTCTATCGCCTGGAGGCATGCTATAGTTAGAAAGAATGCTATTTTTCATTCATCTGGCTGTGCTATAATGCTACATACAGCGTGACCTGTTGCTTAAATGCGCGCCAATTACATTACTGGTTACTCAAAGATACAGAGGCGTTTTCAAACTTTCTATGTTCTTCTTTTACTGGCTTAGCGTTTTCAGTGATTATTTTTGATGTTCCTCGTTTTTTTAGGCACCTTTCCGAATTTGAAGACGGTGTCCTTCAAATGTTCGCACTTCAGATCTTCAGTTTTTGATCACTTCTAGTACAGAGACAATGACTAAATCAGTGTACCAAAGAACATCTAGTTCTAGACTGTTCAAATTTATTATTGTATAACTGTGGGTTGGAAACTAATCCAACAAACTGGAACAATCACTAACACAACTAACCACAATGAATTCTCCTACAGACTCCCCAGAGGTTAGTGTCACATGGTATTACTTGCCTGCCCCCTAGTGGTCAGAGGTCAAACATATTTACATGTACAATTGCTGCTTATGCATATCACTACAGTTACATGTGAAAACGGTGGGTCAAAAATGCTCACAATACATCAATTTCCACGAAGTGAGCATTCCTGCTCACGGGTCACAAAGATGGTCTTTGAAGTAGTTATCCTCAACCTTCATACAATCACTGGTGAGGTCTCAGCTGAAATTTTACAACCAATTCTGGGAACACTAAGCCACGTAAACAGTCAAAGCCTTAGGGAGAGTAGAGGAGATTTACCCGAATTGGATTGGGGAAATGAGGAACTTCAGTTCTGTGGAAAAACAAGAGGAACCGGGATTCTCTCCCTGACCCCCCCCCCCCCCCCCCCCAACCCCCAAACACCTCCCCTCCTCCCCCGCAGAATCGAGAATGTTCAGGCAAGTTGGAATAGAGGCTCAAAATTAAACAGTTTGATCGAGTAAATAAGGAGAAACTTTCCACTGGCAGCAGGGTCTGGAGCAGAGATTTAAGGTATTTGGCAGAAAGGGAATTCGTTTTTTTGCAGAGGGTTGCGATGACCTGAAATGTACTGTCGAAAAATGTTTGTGGAATATTAACGTGCAGATGTATTGCGAATGCATACTTGGAAGAGGAAACAGCTGCATGACTATGGGACTAATTGGACTGCTTTTTCAAGGAGCTGCCCAGACACAATGGTGCTATATAAGTCGACACTGGTTGAAAAAGCAGAACCAGAGTATTTGGGCGGTGGGAACTCCATTTGTGATCTCAACTATGCTAGATCCAACCTGGGAGTTCTTGGTGCCATTACCAATGCTGAATGACAAAAAAAAATATTTTCCATAGTGCCATCCCCCAGCCTGACGACTGTGTAAAGTAATAAAATTAACCCATCGCCCACCATGAAATGCAAGCATGAATTCAGCAATCTCGTGCACCCAGTGTCTCATGCACTGCGTTTTTGCGAGCTCTGCTCAACTTTCAATCTTTAGTTATATCTTTGTGCACAATTTTTCCCCGTCTTTTCTTGGTCTGCATGGTTAGTACAACGTGCCAAGAGTTGTTGGTCAATGTTTCTGCTTGATTGAGTTGAGATGAAAGGTTTTAATCCACATTGATTCGTGGCAGCTGGAAGGAGTTGAGGCCCCCTCTTTGGTGACACAGCTACTTTTGGGAGAACTCCCACCCTGACAGTACAGTGTTCGCTGGCGGATGCCGGCTGCTGGTTATGAAGTTCCTCCGTCTGAATGGCTTGGCCCTGTGATGCGGAACATCAAAACCAGTTTCAGGAGTTGCAAACGAAGGCAGCGGTGCCACTTGGAGGTCCCTGCAATAGAGAGAGCATAGTCCTTGATACGAGACCACCTCTGCGCAGTTGAGGTCCTGTTGCATGCATGGTCTGTCGTCCATCCTGAGGGGGGGGGCGGGTGGTGCGGGGCCCTGCTGAGTCTGGTGTCTCTGGTGGCATGTTAGCGCAGTGAGGTTCCCAGCCGAGTTTGAGGGAATCTCAATTCAGAGGGTAGGCAGCTCAAATTCGATGGAACACATTTAATTCAGTCTTTGAAGCCTGGGGTGGCCTTCCAACCCCTTGTTTTTGTATGGCCCTGTTCCTGGTGTCAGCCAAGAGGCGTGGGATGCTGCCCAAGCTAGCCGGACCGTTGATGGCCAGTTCAGTCAGCAAGCTGGGGGTGATGAAGCTCGTGTTCCGATGGCTGAAATCCTTAAAATATCCTCCAGGATGTTCCCAGTTATCGATCCTGCTTCATCCTTGATGTCTACTTTCTTCGTTCTCCAGTAGAATGACCTTTGTGCTGATGACTGCCTCGCACCTCACTTGTGATCCTGGACTTTACTCGCTGATAAACATGTTACCTGTTAATGTTATTTTATCTGCGCTACCATGCCGCCTAACCTTCATTTCAAAACTAAAAGGTGGATGCATTTATCACAAACACAGCCTTTAATATGCTCTGAGCCATATCGTCAGCTCATGTATCCTCGACAAGTTGACATCCCCTTCAGGCTTCACCTCCTTGTACCTGCTCCCCGTTCCATTCACTGCAGAGCTCCATCCACCTTCCCAATTTAAAACATCTATTGACGAAAAAGTAAATCTTCATCTAAAGAAATCTTACCAAGTCTGCCTGCATCAAGGATGCAAATAAATCCTGAAAGGTGTTGCTAAGCACAATGATACTAAGTAGATGACTCACCTCTTTCCCATTTGCGCCACCGTGCTGCCACAGGCCAGTTAATGTTAATACTGACATTGCTAGGTTGATGTCGGATGAGGTTCCGGTCTTGAGTTTCAGACCATTTGCCTAAATAAAGGAGTTGTTGAAAAGGGGGGAAAGTGGAAACAGGGGCAGGGGGTGGAAAGTTTCAGAGAATGAACGTTGATGTTTCAAATTCGGTTTGTTGCGGCAAGGCTTTAATCCACTAGGAATGTCTAGCCTGCCTTCTGCAACAGTAGTTGTCAGCTTCTATAGGTTTCCTTCTCAGGGATCATGGCTCATTTTGAAGACCTGAGCCTCAAACGACAACCTAGCAAACATCAGTTGAAGTAGTCATGGTTTTACTCCTAAGGGGCCAACCACCAAATGGACAAGAGGTGCAGACACCTGACAATCTGTCTCACATCAGCGCTGAGAGAACAGTTAAATTAACTGACCTGCCTTGTGGAGAAGAGGCTAGCTTTCAATCCTGCCAGCCTAGTCAAAGCCCAATGCACATCAGTAGTCAGACAGTCAGCAAACCACTAAACTAAACCAAATTGGCCTTGGGAGATTACTCTGCCCAGTTCAAAATGTACTCATGCAGTATCTTTCTTGGGCTAATTACTGCTTCTGGATATTTGCTGCTCAGGTGCAAATACGATCAAAAGTCTGTGTAAGAGTTTCCATTCACATGATTATTTTATGATGCCATTGTATTCTTTGAATGCACTATGTTTGCATGGATACTATTTCTTAGTCTGGCCGGGCAGGCTTAAGGGCAGTGTAGGTTCTTGTACAGAATTTCTGCTGTTACTCTGGTGTTTCCAGTACAATTTACTCCAAACCGGTCAAACCAGTGCAAAGGATTGAAGAATTTCAAGTTACTGCCGGCATAAATGTGGTTTCCACAACCTTTTGCATTGGTTTCTCAAACACACATGCATTAGATAGAAGCTGGCCCCGCCCACAAAACTGGCCCCAACCCCAGATCGAATCACCATGGTGAGTGCCTTTGATAATATTGTCCACTATCTGTGCCTGCTGGTGTGCCTCAAGGGTTGTGTGGCGCAAAGGCATTTATAGGCATCAAAACATTTTGAACATCAAAAAAAGTATTTAATTTACCAGGAAGCTGACTTTCGCACAGTGGAACTAGTGCAATGTTACTGTTTGGTTGCCTAAAAAAAATTAGTTTCAATTCTGTAAAATCATTTTACACTGACGACACAGGAATAGATGCTACTTTCAACTTTTTGGCCAAGATCAAGCATCAGGTGTAGCCCAAGATGAGATGTAACGTCATTTCTTATCAGCCTAGATTTTGTACGTCTCTCTTGTGGAGACCATGAATTGGCTTCAATTTGGATTGGGTTTTGGGAGCAAGCAATGAGATGGATTAAGGGTTTGCTTTGTATACTGTACCTTTTAAGGATGGGAAATTTTTTTTAAAACGTATGTATTTTCTGATGAAGCCATTTTTAGCTGTAATAAAACTACCAGTCTTAAATACATCAAGGACTGTGCTGGTTCATGGAAGCTTTTAACAATTGTGATTATGCAAATGAGCAGATTTTATGGTTCACGTTTGTGCTAATTTTGAAAAATGTATGTTCTTGGCCTAAGGATTTCCAGTTGACAGAAGCCTCTCTTTGCAAGATTCTGTGGCTCTGCTGGTTACTGTTGTGAGCCAGTACTCATAATTGATGGGCGCGATTTAATGGAAACATTTCGGTGTCATTTCGGGTATGATTGGCGGGGCAGTGTTTAGTACTTTATAAAACGGTGAAGCTGGTGCAATAGCTACTGAGGGGAACTGAGGAGGTGAGTAGCCATATCTATTTTGGGGCATGCAGTTCCAGGGTACTGGAGCTTCTGCCCCAGTGTGGGGGAGGGGGGGGCATGAGGTGAGATGAGGGGCTTTTCACCTGCTCGGCCGTCTAGCTTTCTTTTAGTAACGTGGAGACCCATAACAGGGGCAACAACAGCTCGACGGCCAACTTGGCGAGATTTTGGCCCGTATCTAATGGCACTAAGTGGCGGAAATGAGCCCCCACGAGCTTCTCGTCATTACTGGCTGTCTCGCCATCTGATTCGGCAAACTTGTACCTCAGCAAACATCTCGTCGATAAAAGGAGGTGGTACTTTTCAAGCTCCCTCAGCATTCACTCCCAGGTACAGTGGCACAGTGGTTAGCACTGCTGCCTCAAGAGCTCCAGAGTTCGGGTTCAATTCCGACCCCCGGTGACTTTTGTGGAGTTTTCACTTGCTCCCCTTGTCTGCGTGGGTTTCTTCCGGGTGCCCCGGTTTCTTCCCACAGTCCGAAGATGTGCAAGGTTAGGTGGGTTGGCCATGCTAAATTGCCCTTAGTGTCCAAAAAAGGTTAGATGCGGTTATGGGGATAGATTGGAGGTGGGGGCTTAAGTAGGGTGCTCTTTCCAAGGGCCGGTGCAGATTCGATGGGCCAAATGGCCTCCTTCTGCACTGTAAATTCTATGATAACACAAGCATGGCAGCATGCAGAACTGATCCTCAAATTTGGCGATGTTGACCTGGCCAGACCTCTCAACGCCAATGAGAGGCGGGACATCCTATTCCCCGAATGGGGTCGGAAGACCATCAGCAGGACTACCAATGCCGCCTGGGAGGCAGTGGCAGCCAATGTGGGCAGCAAGCAGCAAACACCGCCTGCAGCTGTAAAGTACTCTCAATGAAGGACAATTCCTCATTTGCAATAGCCTTCAGCTACGAAGCTCAAGGCTGTTCATAGCCAAAGGGAGTTAAAGTGACCTTCAGCATAGATCAAGGGCAGGGCTCTGTCCTGGAAGTTTTTGGTAGGACAAACAGGCAGCAGCTGTGCCCCTGTTATGGGTCTCCACATTACTAAAAGAAAGCTAGACAGCCGAGCAGGTGAAAAAACCCTCATCTCACCTCACGCCCCCCACCTCACCCAGCTCAGGGGCGATCCCCAAACCCTCCGTGCCCCCCTCCCCCCAGAAGGGGGCAGAAGCTCCAGTGCCCTGGAACTGCATGCCCCAAAGTAGATATGGCTACTCACCTCAATTCCCCTCAGTAGCCATTGCACCAGCTTCACCGTTTTAAAAAGTACTAAACAATGCCCACGTGATTTCTCGCTGGGGAGACGGTTAATTCTTGGGAGGCTGTTACGTTAGACTTCAATCTCGCCAATGAGAGGAAAACGAATGCAAATGAAAGTTAATAATATGCTCGCCTTATTTGGGGGTGATCCAGAACTCGCCATCAGTAGCCGGCCGGTTAGAGAGCAAATGGATTTGTGCCCGGCGTAAACCTCTACTTTGCCCTCTCACTATTTAACCAGCGCGCCGCCCGGAGTCGCGCCGGGCGCAACGCGGTGGTTATATTGCACCTGGTGAATTGAAATTTGCAGAAATAGAGAAGGGAAACATTGACGGGCAGCAGTGTCTGGATAGCAAAAGGATCAACTCGTAAGTCATAGAAACCACAAGTACCATGGGGATACAACTCAGCAACAGCATTAAGCTTTAGTGTCTCATTAATCTCTCTTCCATTTGACAGTTTATTAAAATTCTTCACACTGCTGCCAAGTGATTTCTGCTCAATCAAAGATTGAGATTTTCCATTTCCATGAATTGCCATGACAGTGACCCATACAGTCAGTCACTGTGACAGTGACCCATACAGTCAGTCACTGTGAGAGCAGACTGGTAAACTGCAAATTGCAAAGCAGAGGTTCCATCAAATATAACTGCATTCATTTGTTGCTCTTTTTTTTTTTAAATAAAAAGACATTTTTAAGCAGCCAGGCTGACGTATGGGAAAGTTTCATGGTCCAGGTTGCAGCCTTGAACTGGAGAGGACTAAGTATTGCAAAGTGGTGGTGGAGTGGGTGGGGAGACATCAGCTCACAGTTGCTTAGGATTCCCTGAGCCAGGGGTCAATGATGCTGGACACTTGTGTAACATGCTGGATGTTGGGAGGGTTGGGCATGGAAGGGGGGGGGGGGGGAAACCACTGGTCCAGTCACATAAGGGGTTCGGGTATTGGTCCGGGTGTTGAAAATAGTTATCCAGAAGTGAGAAGACATCTAACTTTTTTGATGTAATCCTAGCGACTTCTCGCATTTTTGGGTGGTTACTAGCACAGCGCAATTGGCCAGGAGCAAGTTGGCACTTCTGAGCAATTGCCCAACCTGGGATGTTCGAGGAGGATTCCCCAGTGCGTCTTTGGGGTACCTCCACAAAATCAGATACAGGTGAGTCTGCACATTACAGCCCAATATGTTTGAATCTCTACCTGCACCATCCCAGTTTCCACTGTTGCATCGATTATATTGATTGCAGGGAGGAATTTGGGGGGGGGGGGGGGGATTTTCTAAACGAATATTCCGTTGGAGCCTGGAAGGAGCTTTCGGCAAGCATAAAGAAATTTGCCGGAATCCATAGATCAGAATCAAAGGGTTCAGAACAAAGGGTGATAAGATTTGGATTCAGAGCAGAAAGCAGCACAAGGTAGGCACTGCACATGTCCACAATCATCTGGTGCATAAGCAGAGTTGGCCTCGCTGGATGCTAGTCAATTACTCTACTCCTAATGTTTGTATGGATGTTTGACCCAAGAAATCTCAGACTAGCAGAAACACAGAGGAGGGCTAAAGTGAATTCATGGGAGCTGTGGCACACCTTGGTTTGGTGCTAGAAGTGAAGAAACCCTTAAGATCCAGTAAGGTACAGGGGATCTCAAGTGAAAATGAAAGTAGAATGGGAAGTTAGCTGTTGAAATTTTCAGGTTGCACACAAGAGTACTTAGAAAAGTGTTAAGTTAGTAGCATCTGCTTTGTTTAATTTGTGCAGTAAGTTTTCCCTTAAGGTGTGGAACTTTGTGGTGTCATTCTGCCAATAACTGGGAGTTAAAATTTAGTTCTTTGAAATTTGCTGCACCCCCTTGAGATCATAACTACATATACTGACCTATCTCTCAGAAGCATGTTGCTATCTCAACCCTCAATCTGCCCACGATAAACTGGAAGCAGATATTTTGGGATGGGACACCCCACTCCAGACTAACCATGCTGACAGGCAGTCTATCCAGTGGAGTTAAACTTGTGCCTCACTTACCTCAGTGACATGTTTCTGATTCAGTGATGCCGCCAATGTCCATCTCCGATACAAAGGATCTGCCCTTGCCTCTCGTCATTCTGACATTAACATAATGGGACTTAAACACTGCGGAGTCAGCAGGCGCACTATATCAAACTGAACTTTCAAGTATCAACAGTGCATTCATAAAATAAATTAGCATTTAAAACATATTTAAATATTTGTGTTAATAACTTGGACTCAAAGTTTTCAATGCTTCAGTACATCACCAAATTGAGGGTGGGGGACAGTCAGTACAGAAGACGAGTTCCAGCAAATTAAAGGACATTAGTTAATTTGCACAACAGGCGTACAATTGACCACTAATTTTATCTTGGATAACTGTGAAGTATATTTGCCTCATATTACTTAAGAATCAAAATGGGAGAGAGGAACAAAGAGGCATACATGCACCAATCACTAAAATTAGCAAATTGTGGCCATTTTTAAAAAGCAAATCAAATCCTAGCATTTATTTCCACAGGGACAGAACTGAAAAGTAGAGAAGTTAAGCTTTTATTGAATTTTGGTGAGACCACACTTTAAGAGCTCTGTACATTCCTGGTTGACATATTACAAAAAACAAATTGAATTGGAAAGGGCACAAAAATGATTTACACAGATTATCAGAACCGAGGTGATATTCAATCAGGAAAGGATGAGCAGGCTAAGTTAAATAGAAGGGTGACCTTGCAGAAGTCTTCAGAATTATATATGGCTTTGACAACGTGAACAAACATACAAATTAGGAATCGCCACTCAGCCTCTCGAGCCTGCTTCGCCATTCAATAAGGTTACGGCTGATCAGATGTATCACCTCAAATCCATCTGCTCGGGGGGGGGGGGGAAAGAGTATAGGGTTGCTGCTGCATTGGCCAAAGGGGAGCTGGAAGTAGGAGAGGTGGTCAGGGCGGGGGTCCGCCGTCTGGGGGACTGGAGGGTGCGGGAGGCGCGGGCACGTGGCTGGCCTAGAAAAGGAGATGGCTAGTCGGCAAGGGGGGGGGAGCAGCCCCCCAATCCGACTCATAACTTGGAATGTGAGGGGCCTGAACGGGCCAGTCAAGAGGGCCCAGGTGTTCGCGCACTTAAAGGGACTGAAGGCAGACGTGGTTATGCTTCAGGAGATACATCTGAAGGTGGCAGATCAGGTTAGGCTGAGAAAGGGATGGGTAGGACAGGTATTCCATTCAGGGCTGGATGTGAAGAACAGGGGGGTTGTAATACTGGTGGGGAAGCGGGTGTCGTTTGAGGCAATGAATATTGTAGTGGATAATAGAGGTCGATATGTGATGGTGAGCGGTAGGTTGCAGGGGGTGCAGGTGGTACTGGTAAACGTATATGCCCCGAACTGGGATGATGCCGGATTTATGAAACGCATGCTGGGTCGGATTCCGGATCTGGAGGTAGGGAGCTTGATAATGGGGGGGGGGATTTCAACACGGTGCTGGACCCAGCACTGGATCGCTCTAGGTCAAAGATGGGTAAGAGGCCGGCTGCAGCCAAAGTGCTCAGGGGGTTCATGGATCAGATGGGGGGAGTGGATCCATGGAGGTTTGTCAGGCCCCTGGCCAGGGAATTTTCATTCTTTTCCCACGTCCATAGAGCCTACTCCCGGATAGATTTTTAAATTTTGAGTAGGGCGCTAATCCCGAAAGTGGAGGGAGCGGAGTATTCGGCCATAGCCATCTCAGACCACGCCCCGCACTGGGTGGAGCTGGAGTTAGGAAAGGAGGGGGACCAGCGCCCGCTGTGGTGTCTTGATGTGGGATTATTGACGGATGAGGTGGTGTGCGGGCGGGTGCGGGGGTGCATTGAAAGATATTTGGAGGCCACCGACAACAGGGAGGTGCAGGTGGGGGTAGTCTGGGAGGCGCTGAAGGCGGTGGTCAGGGGAGAGTTAATCTCCATCAGGGTCCACAGGGAGAAGAGAGAGGGCAGAGAGAGGGAGAGGTTGATGGGGGAGATCTTAAGAGTGGACAGGAGATATGCAGAGCCCCCCCGAGGAGGGACTACTCAGGGAGCGGCGGAACCTCCAGACGGAGTTCGACCTGCTGACCACAGGGAAAGCAGAGGCACAGTGAAGGAAAGCGCAGGGGGCGACGTACGAGTATGGGGAGAAGGCGAGTCGGATGCTGGCACACCAGCTTCGTAAGAGGGAGGCAGCGAGGGAGATAGGTGGAGTTAAGGATAGCGGGGGGAATACGGTGCAGTGCGGTGAGAATAAACGAGGTATTTAGGGACTTCTATGGGGATCTGTACAGATCTGAGCCCCCAGCGGGGGAAGAGGGGATGCGACGATTTTTGGATCAGCTGCGGTTCCCGAGGGTGGAGGAGCAGGAGGTGGCTGGTTTAGGGGCGCCAATTGGGCTGGAGGAGCTGGTTAAAGGATTGGGGAGCATGCAGGCGGGGAAGGCCCCGGGGCCAGATGGGTTCCCGGTCGAGTTTTACAGGAAATACGTGGACCTGCTAGGCCCGTTGCTAGTGAGGACTTTCAATAATGCAAGGGAGGGGGGGACCTTGCCCCCGACAATGTCCGGGGCGCTGATCTCTCTGATCCTGAAGTGGGACAAGGACCCACTGCAATGTGGGTCGTATAGACCGATCTCGCTCCTAAAAGTGGATGCTAAGTTGCTGGCAAAAGTGCTGGCTACGAGAATTGAGGACTGTGTCCCGGGGGTGATTCATGAGGACCAGACGAGATTTGTAAAGGGCAGGCAGCTATGTGCGGAGGCTCCTCAATGTGATTATGATGCCCTCGGTGGAGGGAGAATCGGAGGTAGTGGCAGCTATGGACGCGGAGAAGGCCTTCGACCGGGTGGAGTGGGAATATCTTTGGGCAGTGCTTCGGAGGTTTGGGTTCGGGGAGGGGTTAATCAGCTGGGTCAGGTTGCTATACAGAGCCCCGGTGGGGAGTGTGGCTACGAATCGGCGGAGGTCGGAGTACTTTTGGCTGTACCGGGGGGACGAGGCAGGGGTGCCCCCTGTCCCCCTTGTTGTTTGCATTGGTAATTGAGCCCTTGGCCATGGCACTAAGGGAGTCCAGGAAATGGAGGGGACTGGTCCGAGGGGGAGAGGAACATCGTGTGTCACTGTATGCGGACAACCTGTTGCTGTATGTGGCAGATCCAGTGGAGGGGATGGCGGAGGTCATGCGGATCCGAAGGGAGTTTGGGGACTTCTCGGGGTATAAACTCAACGTAGAGAAAAGTGAGCTCTTTGTGGTGCATCCAGGGGACCAGGGAAAGGGGATAGACGACCTACCGTTGAAGAGGGCGGAAAGGAGCTTTCAGTACTTAGGGATCCAAGTGGCTGGGAGTTGGGGGCCCTGCACAAGCTCAATTTGACGCGGTTGGTGTAGCAGATGGTGGAGGATTTCAAAAGATGGGATGTGCTGCCACTCTCGCTAGCAGGCAGGGTGCAGTCGGTTAAAATGATGGTCATCCCGAGGTTTCTCTTTGTGTTCCAGTGCCTTCATTATGATTCCCAAGGCCTTTTTCAAACGGGTAGGGAGGAGCATCATGGGTTGCGTGTGGGCAAATAAGACCCCGAGGGTAAAGAGGGTGTTTCTGGAGCGTAGTAGAGACAGGGAGGGCTGGCGCTGCCGAATTTGTGCGGCTATTATTGGGCTGCCAATGTGGCGATGACCCGTAAGTGGGTAATGGAGGGAGAGGGGGTGGCGTGGAAGAGGTTGGAGATGGCGTCCTGTGTGGGCACGAGCCTGAGGGCGCTGGCGACGGCACCGCTGCCGCTCTCGCCGACAAGGTACACCACGAGTCCGGTGGTGGCGGCGACATTGAAGATCTGGGGGCAGTGGAGACGACACAGGGGCGAGGTGGGAGCCTCGGTTTGGTCCCTGATTCGGGAGAACCATCGGTTCGTCCCTGGAAGGATGGATGGGGGGTTTCGGAGCTGGCATCGGGCAGGGATTAGAAGAATGGGACGTTTGCGAGCCTAGGGGCGCTGGAGGAGAAGTTTGGGTTATCCCCGGGAAATGCTTTCAGGTACATGCAAGTGAGGGCATTTGTGAGGTGGCAGGTCAGGGAATTCCCGCTGCACCCGGCACAGGGGACTCAGGACAGGGTGATTTCGGGTGTATGGGTTGGAGAAGGCAAGGTTTCGGCGATCTACCAGGAGCTGTAGGAAGAGGAGGAGGCCTCGGTAGAGGAGTTAAAGGGCAAGTGGGAGGAGGAGCTTGGGGAGGAGATAGATGAGGGTCTGTGGCCTGATGCCCTGAGTAGGGTTAATTCTTCCTCCTCTTGCGCCAGGCTCAGCCTAATACAATTCAAGGTTACTCATAAAGCGCATATGACAGGGGCGAGGTTGAGTAGGTTCTTTGGGGTGGAGGACAGATGTGGGAGGTGCTCGGGGAGTCCGGCAAATCACGTCCACATGTTCTGGTTGTGCCCGGCACTGGATGGGTTTTGGAGGGGTTTCGCGAGGACTATGTCCAAGGTGGTGAAAGTCCAGATCAAGCCAAGTTGGGGGTTGGCACTATTTGGGCTAACGGACGAGCCGGGAGTGCAGGAGGCAAAAGAAGCCGGTATCCTGGCCTTTGCGTCCCTGGTAGCCCAGCGGAGGATCTTGCTATTATGGAAGGACGCGAAGTCCCCCAGTGTGGAAGCCTGGATAAATGACATGGCAGGGTTCATTAAGCTGGAGAGGATAAAGTTTGCCTTACGAGGGTCTGTGCAGGGGTTCTTCAAGCGGTGGCAACCGTTCCTAGACTATCTCGCAGAGCGTTAGGAGGAGGTCAGCAGCAGCAGCAACCCAAGGGTGGGGGGGGGGGGGGCTTCCCTATGGGTACCTTTGAATGTCATATGGGGGGGGGGGGTTACTGTATAAGGGGGAAACCCAATGTACCTATCTAGTTATGGCTCAACAGTATCGAAAGACTCTGCATCCGTCACCTTTGTGGCACGGTGATGGTGGTTAGCACTGCTGCCCTCACAGCACCAGGGGCCCAGGGTCAATTCCAGCCTTGGGTGACTGGCGTTGCCATATTTTCCCTGTGGCTGCACGAGTTTCCTGCCACAGACCAAAGATGTGCAGATTAGGTAGGGTTACAGGAATGGGGCAGAGAGTGGACCTCGGTAGGGTGATCTTTCAGAGGGTTGGCGTAGACTCAATGGGCCGAATGGCCTGCTTCTGCACTGTGGGTATTCACTGGAACAAAATTGCGTGTTCCAAAGACTCTCTCTCAACTCTCAAAAAATTCCTCAGCTCAATCTTAAGTGGGCAACATTTTTAAAACAATGACCCCAATTCCAGCCTCTCCCATAATTCTTTCTTTTCATAGCAACCCTGTCAAGACCCCATAGGATCTCATGTTTCAATAAAATTGCCACTTGCCCTTCTAAACATCAGCGGAATCAAGCCTCAACTGTTCAACCATTCAGCACACCCAATACAGTTATGAGTTTAGTAAATCTTCTCTGAAAGTTTTCCAACAGATTCACATATTTCCTTAAATAAATGGAGGCCAAGATGATACACAATACTCCAGATGTTGTCTCACTAATATTCTGTAAAACTGGGACATTGTCTTCAATTCCCCCTCACAATAAATGATATTCTATTGGTTTTCATAATTACTTGCTGCAGCTGCATTCTAACCTTTGGTGATTAGTGCCCCAGAACACTCAGATCCACCTGTATCTCAGAGTTCTGCAATTCCTCACCTTTAAATAATATGCTTTACTGTTCCTGCTGAAATGCACAATGTCACTTCTTCTCACATTATTCTGCATTTGTCAGATCTTGACCCACTCCCTTAACCTAGCTATAATCCCTTTGTAGCCTCCTCATATCCTCTTCACACCTTACTTTCCTACCTCTCTGTCATTGTCAAAGTGCGCAACCATACTTTCGGTACTTTCGGTCCCGTCTTTCAAGTGATTTACAAAAATTGTAAAGAGGTTGATGCCCCGGCCTTGTGGCACACCACTCGCTATATCTTGCCAACTGGAAATCGACCCATTTACACCTATTCTCTCTTTCCATAAAGTAGACACGGAGAGATGATTTTGACTTGTGCAGGAGAACATATCTAGAGACCAAGAAAGATGGTCACCATGAACTGGGAATTTGGAAGAAACTTTACCCAACATGAAACCTACTACCAGAGTAGCTGAGGTGAATAGCACAGGTGCGGGGAGGCTCAAAGTGCAAATGAAAGAGTGGAAAATAAAGGGTTATTCTGAGAGATAGAGGAAGGGTATCAGGTGGCAAGTACAGTATAAACAACAGCATGGTGTGGCCGAGCCAAATGCCCTGTTTGTGCTCTATGTTGTTATGATCCCAGTTGATGTTATAACTTAACAGGAAGATCCCAAAATGGAACCCCGACTCACATTTTTTTTTCTTAAAATTTAGAGTACCCAATTCATTTTTTCCAATTAAGGGCCAATTAGTGTGGCCAATCCACCTACCCTGCACATCTTTGGGCTGTGGGGGTGAAAGCCACGCAGACACGGGGAGAATGTGCAAACTCCACACGGACAGTGACCCACGACCGGGATCAAACCCGGGTCCCCACAAGGCAGCAGTGCTAACCAACGTGCTGCCCGGGGGTTTAGGTTTAAATTCAAATTATGTTTGCATTGTGCTCAGAAGTTTATGGTGTAACGAGTAAACAAAAGCTAACAGAAGCTTGAAATCATTGCTTCGCAATATTCTATGTGATTCCATGTGAACTACAACGGCTTTGGTGAAATGAGTTCACACACCAATTGGCCAAAAGCACAGTGGGCAATCTAAAAATGTAAAGACTGGATGGAAATGCAAATATCGACCAAAAAAACATCAAATTTGTTCACCATAACAATAGAAGTGATACTGAGGAATAGGAAAGCTAGCTTGATGGGAAATAAACTGTTTAGTTGATGTGCAGCACAGTAGCACATGGGTTAGCACTGTTGCTTCACAGCGACCGAGCCCGGGTTCGATTCACAGCTCAGGTCACTCACTGTCTGTGCGGAGTCTGCAAGTACTCCCCGTCTGCGTGAGTTTCCTTCGGGTGCTCTGGTTTCCTTCCACAAGTCCCAAAACATGTGCTTGATAGGTAAATTGGACATTCTGAATTCTCCCTCTGTTCACCCAAACAGGCACCGCAGTGTGGCAACTAGAGGATTTTCACAGTAACTTCATTGCAGTGTAAATGTAAGCCTACTTGACACTATTAGAGATTACTACTTTTAGCTGCACCCAAGTAATCACATGCACATGGTTGCAACCACAAAAATCTGTCCCATGATGCCATGGCAAGCATGCAGATTTGATGCCTCGTGCTGTTAAGTTGCTGGTTCCAGCTTTCCTGGTGCCAACAGGAATCAGATACCTATGAGGACTAAGAAATGCTGAAAGCAGAATTTTGGTTCCTGCTGTGGACATCAATGTTAATATGAAAAATGGAGGGACTAGGACTGAGATGCAAGGTGGCAACATCGCATAGTGCACAAAAACTAAGAGTATTGATCCAAGACAGTGTCAGCTAATTTTAGCCAACAAGAGCAAATCAAATTGGAACATGGATTAAAAACTGATCAGAGATCCAAAGTTAGCCATCACTTTTGGAGTTCTCATACACAGTAATGATGACCATCATGCAGCAACATAAACAATGCAGTTACAGTCGATGTGTTCAACTTTGAAAAGTTTAGGGGGGGGGATTATTGAGAATGGGGATGAAAAAATATCAGCCATGATTGAATGGCGGAACAAACTCGATGGGCCGAGTGGCCTAACTCTGCTCCTCTGTCTTATGCCATTCCAGATTTTCCAGACCATACACACAGCTGCTAGGATGCAACTGAATAATGTACTGCTGCACAATGCAAAGAATTGGCAGCGGGTTCAGTTAATTAAATGGGATAAAGGCAGAACTGGAGGATCACCACATCTTCAATCTTTCATAAGTTCAGAGGACAGAACATGTACATCACTGACTGAGTTACCCCTGGCAACAGCTCCACGCTCCACTATGCAATATGTGTTACTACAGAATCTTATATGAATTCAGTGCACACTGTGACTGAGAACCATTATTGAATACGTATCGTATCCAAAAATCACATTTTACTGTTGACATTCCCACATCTATAGAAAGGATGCTCTTGGATTCCAATTAAAAACCACTACAACTGGGGCACACAGTTTAAAGAATAAGCCTACCGTTTAAGACAAAGCTGAGGAGAAATTTCTTCTCGGAGGGTCATTATTATGAGGGACTCTCTGCCCAGAAAGCAGTGGAGGCTGAGTCACTGAATTTAGTCAAAGCAGAGTCATACATATGATACACGAGGGAGTGGAGGGTTGTGCAAGGCAGACAGAGAACAGGAGTGGAGACATGATCTGATATTTAATTTATGCAGAGTCTGCCTTCGGCTCCAGGATAGATGCTTAATTATCAGATGAAAAATTTACCTTTGATTTCAATCATAAAATGGCACATGGTCTGCATTTAGCTTCCCAAGTTAAGAGGCCATGTTATCTAAAATGGAATAACTTGCAGTTATGTCGCATTAAACAAAATTTGAAATGATCTGAAGTAAACCTCAGAATGGAAGTCTGATTAAACATGTCCCAATTTAACCATGCATCTTTGGAAGGCAGCACGGTGACACAGTGGATGGCACTGCTGCCTCAAGCCGCCAAGGTCCCAGGTTCGAGCCCGGCTCTGGGTCACTGTCCGCGTGGAGTTTGCACATGCACCCTGTCTACATGGGTCTCACCCCCAGAACCCAAAGATGCACAGGGTAGGTGGATTGCCTAGGCGGATTGGCCACACTAAATTGCCCCTTAATTGGAAAAAAAAAAAGAATTGGGTACTTTAAAATGAAAAACAGAAAATTAGTTTCTTTTCTCCCTCCAGAAAACCACAAACAATCCCGCGAAATGGCGAGCGTGTCTGGCTGGAGTTAACAAATGGCAGCCAGCATTCGATGAGCTAAAAGATGACGTCAGGATGTAATGGACAAGGGGGAAGTGAAACTCCGACACCTGTTGGAACCTGTCCTACAAAATGGCGAGAGCTAGTCAAACAAGTGATCGATGTTGAGTAACCAACCTAGAAAAACTATATTAATGGGTGTTCGAGGCAGGGGCAGCCCTCATCAGATAGAAGACAGAGCAGGCTGTTGTGTTATGCTTCTTCATGTAGCATAAGCTGCTTCCTTGATGAATGCTCTGACAAAGGAAGCTCCCGACTTGGAGATAGGTTTAACACATTTATTGAACAGTTAACAATTCTGCTACTCGAGTTCGACTCTCCTGCTAATCTTGCTATAGTAACTCAGTCTAACTAGCCAGTCTGCTCTAAGCCATGCGGTGGGTGTGATGCTTCTGATCTGCCCCTTTGCTTCTCTCGGAGTGTCACCTGTGGATAAGAGAAAGAGCATGTGTGCCCTGTCCTTTTTTATGGGTAACCCCCTTGTGGTAGTGTCACCTCTGGGTGGGTAACCCCCTTGTGGTAGTGTCACCTCTGGGTGTGTCTTGACTGCCCATTGGTCGTGTCCTATCTTACTGACCTATTGGTTGAATGTGTGTGTCATGATGTCTCTGGTGCTCCCTCTAGTGTTTACGCAGTCCTAGTGTATCTACATTAACTCCTTGTGTATTTACAGTGATGCATATCACCACACAGGCAAAAGGCTTCCTAATGCTGGTGACTGAGCAGAAGGCTGCCACCACAAGCTACAGATCAACACACACACTACACCATCTATCTCATAGAATTTAGTGCAGGAGGCCGCCATTCGGCCCATCGAGCCTGCACCGGCTCTTGGAAAGAGCACCCTACCCAAGGTCAACACCTCCACCCTATCCCCATAACCCAGTAACCCCACCCAACACTAAGGGCAATTTTGGTCACTAAGGGCAATTTATCACGGCCAATCCACCTAACCTGCACATCTTTGGACTGTGGCAGGAAACCGGAGCACCCGGAGGAAACCCACGCACACACGGGGAGGATGTGCAGACTCCGCACAGACAGTGACCCAAGCCGGAATTGAACCTGGGACCCTGGAACTGTGAAGGAATTGTGCTACCCACAATGCTACCGTGCTGCCCCAATGCTACATATCTGCTGGGATCAATAAACTGCTCTTGCCTGGCATGGGCCATACACTTCTCTTATCTATTTAACTTCGGCATCATATCTAAACGGTTGCTTCTAAGGAAACTAGCTTTGTCGACTGTCTATTTTGGGCAATCTGTGACTCCCTAAGCTTAAACCTTCCAATGGTATTTATGGTTCTACTTACCCTCTGGCTATGAAGCTAGAGCATGAAATTCTCGTTTAAAAAGCTACAGTTATTTAAATAAACCAGCACCAGAAATAATAGGCCACTTATTGGGCTTTTTCTAAATAATGAATAGCTTATCAAAATCAGTGCCACAGCACACAAATGACACAAAGCAAACAATATGCATAGGTTTAATCACACCTACAAGTCTCATGACAAAAAACAAACATCTTTGCAGGTATTTCCCCCACAAAGTATTTCCCAAAGTTAATAAGACCGAGAGATATAATCCATGTCAGAACTGTAATGAGAATAAAGGTTTTCCACATCAAGAGCTCGCCATTACAAATTCATAATGCAGCCAAAACGGTGGGGAGATTCCCAGAGGCTTTGATTAGTGAGAGTGGGGCTGGTTTAGCACAGCTGCCTTGTAAAGCAGAAGAACAAGGCCAGCAGCGCGGATTCAATTCCCTGACCAGCCTCCCCGAACAGGCGCTGGAATGTGGCGACCTGGGACTTTTCACAGGAACTTCATTTGAAGCCTACTTGTGACAATAAGCAATTTTCATTTCATTTTTCTAATGGTTTCCACTGGCTGGAGGGTTAGCAACGGCACCGTGGCAAGCGCTGTTGCTCACAGAGTCATGGCCAAGTCCAGCATTTATTGCCCATCCTGATTGCCGTGGCGACGGTGGTGGACCACCTTCTTGAATATAATTAACCGCCTTGCTCAACCCTCTGAAAGGTGAAGTATCAACTACATTGCTATGGGTCTGGAGCCACACACTGGCCAGGTGGGTAAAGGCAGCCAATTCCTTTCCCTAAAAAGGACATTAATGAAGCACATGGATTTTAATGAATACCGGTGGTCGAGTCACTGGGGGTTTTATTGTCCTTGGACCTGCTCGTCTGTGAGTCAGCACATGGAGCTGAAACAGCTTGCCCCTTGGTTTAGCATTTGGTTCAGCATTATTAAGCAGGCCTAGTTGAAGGAAATCCATCTAACCATATCTCATAGGTCTGAAACACGTTGATTAGGTCACTATTTATAATAATGTGATTGAAGAGCACAAGTAAGCTACAGAGCCATGGGATCTGAATCATTGGGAGATATTGAAATGAACATTAGTGTGTCTTTTTAGCCCGATGGATATCTGAAGTCTGCAATGTATGGTTTTTGATGCATCATGGTTCAGTATTTGAATGCATGGCCTGTATAAATCAAATGGTAGATTTTTGTCAAAAAGTGTTTTGGGTAACCCGCTTTATGGTCAGGCTGGAATTGTGAAGCATGGTACCCAAATTCAGAGTGAACTATGAAGCCAATAATGAAGAAACATTATGTAAAGAGAACCGTATTCTAAGATCTGACTGAGTGCTCACATTGGATTGTGTAATACAAGCTCATTAGAGACCAAGATCTGATTCTGTGGCTGTGCACCTGATCTCCATTTGCTCTTGTATATAAACCAATCAGCCAAAATGTTCTCCAACAGTTCGCCAGTCTTTTCAGGTGTTCTTTAGAAATACTAGATTTATTTTTTTTATAAATCGATTTAGAGTACCCAATAATTTTTTTTCCAATTAAGGTGCAATTTAGCGTGGCCAATCCACCTCACCAGCACATCTTTGGGTTGTGGGGGTGAAACCCACGCAGACACGGGGAGAATGTGCAAACTCCACACGGACAGTGGCCCAGAGCCGGGATTCGTACCCGGGTCCTCAGCGCTGTAGTCCCAGTGCTAACCACTGTGCCACCGTGCTGCCCAATACCAGATGTATTTAAAAGGAGCCGGTGGAATTTGAACTCCCATCTTTGGATTTGTAGTTCAGCTTTCTGGATCATGAATCTGGTTACATAACCATATACTACCATACATACACTGAAGAGGCAGAAGCTTGAAATGGGTGGTGGAAGCAGATTCAGTAATAACTTTCAAAAGGGAACTGGATATATAATTGGAAAAGGAAAGATTTGCAGGGCTGTGGCCAAAGAGGTGAGTGGGATTAATTGGATAGCTCTTTCCAAGAGCCAGAGGCACAATAGACAAAATGGTTCCAATTCGATGAATGCAAATAGCATCCACAAGTGACGATTCAGAGTCGGCTAAGCTTGTTATGTGACAACCTGTGTGATGCACGATCAATGACCACTAAAGCGAGGTTGTAATCCAACTGAAGGCTTTAATAAGCTCGATGTTTCGCCCAGCAGCTCAGGTACAGAATGAAGGCTGCTGGGGCGGCACGGGTTCTTATATCCCGCCTAGCAGGGCGGAGCTAACATACAGCTTGACCAATGACCAGGTACCGTAATACCTCTACTACCACATTCACCCCCTGTTAAAAAGGAGTCCGGCGGGGGTGGTGGCCTGATACTACAAACAGGGCAACGTGGTAGAATAAGTTATGGAGATACCGTAATACCTCCGTACAGCGTTTTGTAACTATTTGCAATTCTAGTAACTATTTACAATTTCTGATTTAAATTTACAATTTAAAATGAAGCAATCAGTCGATCGGGGGCCCTGGTCGTCCTCTGTGATCGTCGGAGCTTCAGTGGTGACTCAGGTGGAGGCTCGGGCGTCTGACTCGAGGAGGGTGGCCTCGATCTGTGGCAATTTCAACACCCCAGACGGCGCTGGTGGGGAAAACGGTTGACCTGGGAAGGGAGCGCCTGCGGGGTGCGTCAGTGGCTGGGAGGGGCCTAGATGGGGCCGGCGAAAGGACCGATCCTCCTGTAAGGTGCCCTGGTGGAGGGGAGGGTGGGACTGGTAGTTGGGGTGCGCACGGCTCTCCGGCGGAAGGCAGGTCTCGTAGGGAGACCATATCTTGTCGGCCATCGAGTTACGCCACGTAGGCGTACTGGGGGTTAGCGTGGAGAAGATGGACCCTCTCGACCAACGGGTCTGACTTGTGCGCCTGCACGTGTTTTCGGAGCAGAATGGGTCCGGGAGCTGCCAGCCAGGTCGGGAGCGAGGTCCCAGAGGATGACTTCCTGGGGAAGACAAGGAAACGTTCGTGAGGTGTCTGGTTGGTTTTGGTACAAAGCAGTGACCGGATGGAGTGGAGGGCATCCGGGAGGACTTCCTGCCAGCGGGAGATTCCTGGACCGTAGGGCCAGTAGGACGGTCTTCCAGACCATTCCGTTCTCCCTCTTTACCTGTCCATTACCCCAGGGGCTGTAACTGGTCGTCCTGCTCGAGGCGATGCCCTTGCTGAGCAGGAATTGACACAGTTCGTCGCTCATAAAGGAGGACCCCCTATCACCGTGTATGTAAGCGGGGAACCCGAACAGCGTAAAGATGCTATGGAGGGCCTTGATGACGGTGGTTGCGGTCATGTCTGGGCAGGGGATGGTGAATGGGAACCGGGAGTACTCATCAACCATTTTCAGGAAGTACGTGTTGCGGTCGGTGGAGGGGAGGGGGCCTTTGAAGTCCATGCTGAGGCGTTCAAAGGGAGGGGAAGCCTTTATCAGGTGCGCCTTCTCTGGCCGGCAGAAGTGCGGTTTGCACTCCGCGCAGATTTGGCAGTCCCTGGTGGCTGTCCTGACCTCCTCGATGGAGTAGGGCAGGTTGCCGGTCTGGATAAAGTGGAAAAAGAGTGTGACCCCCGGGTGGCTGAGGTCCTCGTGGAGGGCTTGGAGGCAGTCCACTTGTGCGGTGGTGCATGTGCCGCGGGACAGGACGTCAGGAGGCTCGTTTAGCTTCCCGGGATGATACAAGATCTCATAGTTGTAGGTGGAGAGTTCGATCCTCCACTGCAAGATCTTATCGTTTTTTATCTTGCCCCGCTGTGCATCATCGAACACGAAAGCAACCGACCGTTGGGCAGTGAGGAGAGTGAATCTCCTGCCATAAGACCATAAGACATCGTAGCGGAAGTAAGGCCATTCGGCCCATCGAGTCCACTCCACCATTCAGTCATGGCTGATTTCAACTCCATTTACCCGCTCTCTCTCCATAGCCCTTAATTCCTAGAGAAATCAAGAATTTATCAACTTCTGTCTTAAAGACAGTCAACGTCCCGGCCTCCACCGCCCTCTGTGGCAATGAATTCCACAGACCCACCACTCTCTGGCTGAAGAAATTTCTCCTCATCTCTGTTCTAAAGTGACTCCCTTTTATTCTAAGGCTGTGCCCCCGGGTCCTAGTCTCCCGTGCTAATGGAAACAACTTCCCTACATCCACCCTATCTAAGCAATTCATTATCTTGTAAGTTTCTATTAGATCTCCCCTCAACCTCCTAAACTCCAATGAATATAATCCCAGGATCCTCAGACGTTCATCGTATGTTAGGCCTACCATTCCTGGGATCATCCGTGTGAATCTCCGCTGGACCCGCTCCAGTGCCAGTATGCCCTTCCTGAGGTGTGGGGCCTAAAATTGCTCACAGTATTCTAAATGGGGCCTAACTAGTGCTTTATAAAGCTTCAGAAGTACATCCCTGCTTTTATATTCCAAGCCTCTTGAGATAAATGACAACATTGCATTTGCTTTCTTAATTACGGACCCAACCTGCAAGTTTACTTTTAGAGAATCCTGGACTAGGACTCCCAAGTCCCTTTGCACTTCAGCATTATGAATTTTGTCACCGTTTAGAAAATAGTCCATGCCTCTATTCTTTTTGCCAAAGTGCAAGACCTCGCACTTGCCCACGTTGAATTTCATCAGCCATTTCTTGGACCACTCTCCTAAACTGTCTAAATCTTTCTGCAGCCTCCCCACCTCCTCCATACTACCTGCCCCTCCACCTATCTTTGTATCATCGGCAAACTTAGCCAGAATGCCCCCAGTCACGTCATCTAGATCGTTAATATATAAAGAGAACAGCTGTGGCCCCAACACTGAACCCTGCGGGACACCACTCGTCACCGGTTGCCATTCCGAAAAAGAACCTTTTATCCCAACTCTCTGCCTTCTACCTGACAGCCAATCGTCAATCCATGTTAGTACCTTGCCTCGAATACCATGGGCCCTTATTTTACTCAGCAGTCTCCCGTGAGGCACCTTATCAAAAGCCTTTTGGAAGTCGAGATGGATAACATCCATTGGCTCTCCTTGGTCTAACCTATTTGTTATCTCTTCAAAGAACTCTAACAGATTTGTCAGGCACGACCTCCCTTACTAAATCCATGCTGACTGTCCTAATCCGACCCTGCACTTCCAAGAATTTAGAAATCTCATCCTTAACAATGGATTCTAGAATCTTGCCAACAACCGAGGTTAGGCTAATTGGCCTATAATTTTCCATCTTTTTCCTTGTTCCCTTCTTGAACAGGGGGGTTACAACAGCGATTTTCCAATCCTCTGGGACTTACCCTGACTCCAGTGACTTTTGAAAGATCATAACTAACGCCTCCACTATTTCTTCAGCTATCTCCTTTAGAACTCTAGGATGTAGTCCATCTGGGCCCGGAGATTTATCAATTTTTAGACCTCTTAGTTTCTCTAGCACTTTCTCCGTTGTGATGGCTACCATATTCAACTCTGCCCCCTGACTCTCCTGAATTGTTGGGATATTACTCATGTCTTCGACTGTGAAGACTGACGCAAAGTACTTGTTTAGTTCCTCAGCTATTTCCTCGTCTCCCATCACTAGATTACCAGCATCATTTTGGAGCGGCCCAATGTCTACTTTTGCCTCCTGTTTGTTTTTAATGTTTTTAAGGAAACTTTTACTATCATTCCTAATGTTACTGGCTAGCCTACTTTCATATTTGATCCTCTCCTTCCTTATTTCTCTCTTTATTATCCTCTGTTTTTGTAGCCTTCCCAATCTTCGGACTACTCTTTGCCACATTATAGGCTTTCTCTTTTGCTTTGATGCATTCCCTGACTTCCTTTGTCAGCCATGGCTGCCTAATCCCCCCTCTGATAACCTTTCTTTTCTTTGGGATGAACCTCTGTACTGTGTCCTCAATTACTCCCAGAAACTCCTGCCATTGCTGTTCTACTGTCTTTCCCACGAGGCTCTGCTCCCAGTTGATTTTCGTCAGTTCCTCCCTCATGCCCCTGTAGTTACCTTTATTTAACTGCAACACCTTCACATCTGATTCTACCTTCTTTCTTTCAAATTGCAGACTGAATTCTACCATATTATGATCACTGCCTCCTAAGTGTTCCCTTACTTTAAGATCTTTAATCAAGTCTGGCTCATTACATAACACCAAGTCTAGAATGGCCTGTTCCCTCGTGGGCTCCATCGCAAGCTGTTCCAACAAGCCCTCCTGTAAACATTCAATGAATTCCCTTTCCACTGGCAGCATTATTTACCCAGTCCACCTGCATATTGAAGTCCCCCATGATCACTGTGACCTTGCCTTTCTGACATGCACTTTCTATTTCGTGGTGCATTTTGTGCCCCTGGTCCTGACCACTGTTCGGAGGCCTGTACATAACTCCCATTATGGTTTTTTTGCCTTTGTGGTTCCTCAACTCTACCCACACAGACTCCACATCATCTGACCCTATGTCGTTTAGTGCTATCGATTTAATTTCATTCCTAATTAACAAGGCAACCCCACCCCCTCTGCCATCTCTGTCTTTACGATAGGTTGTGAATCCCTGGATGTTTAAATGCCAGTCCTGAACGCCCTGCAACCACGTCTGTGATGCCTACCACCTCATACCTGCCAGTCACAATCTGGGCCACAAGCTCATCTACCTTGTTCCGTACACTGCGCGCATTTAAATATAGCACCTTTAATTCTCTATTGACCGTCCCGTTTTGTTTTCTTAGTGTGGTGGACCTTGGTTTACTGAGCCTTTCCATACACTGTCATATTTTGTGAGATGGGGACTATCGTAACCTCTCCTGAGTTCTGTCTTTTCGTGCTTTTTTGTATTCCCAAACAGCTACGCTTCCCACTGATTACTTCACCTCTTGGTTCCCTGGCTTTCACTTCCGGCCAGGTAATGCCTCCAATGTCGCACAGCTTCTTCTATGGCCTGGAGGAGTGGCGGTTTTCGGAAGCATGGAGGGTACGTGAGAAGGCGGCCACGGGCCTGCCCGCTTAGTTGAGGGTGGCCCCCAGAGCTACGTCAGACACGTCGCTCTCGACCTGGAAGGGGAGGGAAACGTCGATGGCGTGCATAGTGGCCTTTGCAATGTCCATTTTGATGCAGCTGAAGGCCTGGCAGGCCTCTATCGACAGGGGAAAAGCTGTGGATTGGATCAGGGGACAGGCCTTGTCTGCATAGTTGGGGACCCACTCGGCGTAGTAACTGAAAAACCCTAGGCAGCGCTTCAGGGCCTTGGAGCAGTGAGGGATGGGGATCTCCATAAGGAGGCGTATGCGCTCAGGGTCGGGGCCTATAACTCCATTTCGCACTACGTAGCCGAGGATGGCTAGGCGGTCGGTGCTAAACACGCATTTATCCTTGTTGTATGTAAGGTTAAGGATCTTTGCAGTCTGGAGGAATTTTCGGAGGTTGGTGTCGTGGTCCTGCTTGTCGTGGCTGCAGATGGTGACATTATCGAGATACGGGAATGTTGCCCGTAAACCGTACCGGTCAACCATTCGGTCCATCTCGCGCTGGAAGACCGCTGGGAACCCTTAAGAAGTGATAGAGCCCCCCATCTACCTCGAAGGCAGTGTATTTGCAGTCACTAGTGCGGATGGGGAGCTGGTGGTCGGCGGACTTAAGATCCGCCGTGGAAAATACCTTGTAATGCGCAATCCTGTTTACCAGGTCGGATATGCGGGGGAGAGGGTACGCATCCAACTGTGTAAACCTGTTGATGGTCTGACTGTAGTCGATGACCATCCTATGCTTCTCCCCGGTCTTTACCACCACTACTTGAGCTCTCCAGGGACTGTTGCTGGCTTCAATGACTCCTTCCCTCAGTCGCTTTGGACCTCTGACCTAATAAAGATCCGGTCCTGGGCACTGTACCGTCTGCTCCTAGTGGCGACGGGTTTGCATTCCGGGGTGAGGTTAGCAAACAGGGAAGACGGGTCAACCTTGAGGGTCACGAGGCTGCGGACAGTGAGGCAGGTTATAGGGCTACCGAATTTGAAAGTTAGACTTTGGAGATTATACTGGAAGTCGAAACCCAGGAGTGTGGCCGCGCAGAGGTGGAGAAGGGCGTAGAGCTGGTAATTTTTAAACGCCCTTCCCTGGACTGTGGGGTTTGCTACACAAAACCTCTCTCTCTACTGAGTGAGAACCGGAGGCCAAGGAGATTTTTTGATTAACTGGGTGGACGAAGAGAGAACAGCGCCTTACCGTGTCGGGGTGTATGAAGCTCTGTGCTCCCAGAGTCGATTAGGCAGGATGTCTCGTGCCCATTGATAAATACAGTCGTTGTAGCAGTTGAGTGTGTTCGAGGCCGGGACTGATCCAGAGTCACCGAGGCTAATCGCAGCAGTTGAGTATTTTCTTCGGGCAGTGTGTGGTCAGCCGAGCTGGGGTCCTGGGGGTACATCCAAGATGGCGGCTCCCATTGGTCGCACATGGCTGGGGGTGCACAAAATGGCAGCGCCCACCCATCTAACGTGACGTCCGCGGGACAAGATGGCGGCGCCCGGGGGCCGCACCTGGCCCTGGAGTAGGAAGATGGTGGCACCCGCTGGCCGCACGGGGACCGTGGAGAGGTTTGTGGTGGCGGTTCCCATTCGCCGCCGAGGACCACGACATCCACACGGGCCTGGCATACCCCCATGAAATGGCCGTTTTTACTGCATCCTTTGCAGGTGGATGCGCGGGCCGGGCAGTGCTGGCGGAGGTGCTTGGCCTGCCCGCAAAAGTAGCAGCGGGGCCCCCCGGGGTTGCCAGGCCGCCTTGCAGCACAAGCTTGTGGGGGGATGGGGCATGTCTCGGGGTCGGCTCCGGAGGGCTTCCATGCTGCCCGGGTGGCTGCCGTGCGGTCGGGAACATAAGCGCAGGCGTTTCTGGAGGCCACATCCAGGGAGCCTGCAAGGGCCCTCGCCTCCTTGAGACCTAGAGTGTCTTTTTCCAACATTCGCTGGCGGATTTGAGAGGACAGCATACCTGCCACGAAAGCATCCCAGACCAAGAGTTCAGTGTGTTCGCTCGCCGAAACTTGCGGGCAGCTGCAGTTTCTCCCCAACACCAGAAGTGCACGGTAGAATTCTTCCAGCTTTCCCAGGAATTTGTCGCCTCGTTGCTAGCAGATGTCGGGCGTAGACCTGGTTTACCGGGCGAATATAATGTCCTTTTAGCAGCTCTATTGCTGCATTGAAGTCTTCCGCTTCCTCGACGAGGGTGTAAATCTCCGGGCTCACCCTCGAGTGCAGGACTTGCATTTTCTGTTCTCCCGTGGGTGTGTTTTCGGCCGTCCCAAGATATCCTTTAAAACACGCCAGCCAGTGCTTGACGATTGCCGCCGAGTTCGCCGCATGGGTGCTGAGGTGCAGACACTCCGGCTTGATTCGGAGCTCCATCCTTTTAAATCTAGCTTATTAAATTGAAGCACGATTAATGACCACTAAGGAGAGGTTGTAGTCCAACTGAAGGCTTTAATAAGCTAGATATTTCCCCCAGCAGCTCAGGTACAGAATGAAGGCTGTTGGGGCAGCACGGGCTCTTATACCCCACCTAGCAGGGCGGAGAGACCATACAGCTTGACCAATAGGAAGCATACAATTTCTACCAATGGTGTTCCAGCATTACCAGGTACCGTAATACCTCTACTACCACACTGTGAACATAAATGAATTTGCACCTTCCAGTGATTAAAGAGTCTGCTCAAAACTCTCCTTTCATTTTTCAATCTATTCCATTCAGTCACAAGAGTATAGGTTCAACTTCCCCCTCAGATTCGGAGCACATAGTCTACACTGACACCTCAGTGTGGCACTGCAGGATTGCTTAATTTGCAAAGCTGCCATCCCAGGGTCAGCACCGGCTGCTTTGGGTGATTCGGATACAGGATGAGATTTCCCATAGCGCTATTCAAAACAGGACAGGGAATTCTCAGTGGCCTAACTGGCATTTTTCCCATAGCTTAAACTCAATTCTTTGCACCTCTCCAATACTCCAAACCTTACTGACACATATCTCTCTCCACCTCTCCGATATTGCAAGACCGTACTGACACATCCCTCCCTCCACCTCTCCGATACTGCAAGACCGTACTATCACATACCTCCCTCCACCTCTCCGATACTTCAATCCTTACTGACATACCTCCCTCCACCTCTCCGATACCTCCCTCCACTTCTCCGATACTGCAATACCGTACTGTCACATACCTTCCTCCACCTCTCCGATACTGCAAGACCGTACTGTCACATACCTCCCTCCACCTCTCCGATACTGCAATATCGTACTGTCACATACCTTCCTCCACCTCTCAGATACCTCCCTCCACCTCTCCGATACTGCAATACCGTACTGTCACATACCTTCCTCCACCTCTCCGATACTGCAATACCGTACTGTCACATACCTTCCTCCACCTCTCCGATACTGCAAGACCGTACTGTCACATACCTCCCTCCACCTCTCCGATACTGCAATACCGTACTGTCACATCCCTCCCTCCACCTCTCCGATACTGCAATACCGTACTGTCACATACCTCCCTCCACCTCTCCGATACCTCCCGCCACCTCTCCGATACTGCAATACCGTACTGTCACATACCTTCCTCCACCTCTCCGATACTGCATTACCGTACTGTCACATACCTCCCTCCACCTCTCCGATATTTCAAGACCGTACTTAAACATACCTCCCTCCACCTCTCCGATACCTCCCTCCATCTCTCCGATACTGCAATACCGTACTGACATATACCTCCCTCCACCTCTCCGATACTGCAATACCTCACTGAAACATAGCAGACCCAGAGAGACCTATAGGGTGGATGCTGGGCGAATGCTTCACTTATTGAGACGAGAACTTAGAGGAACGAGTTTAAACAAGTTGTTAGCCTGTAGCATTCTCCTCCAGAAAGCAGTGGAGGTTGAGTCATTGAATTTATTGAAGGAGGAGTTAAGATTTCTGACAGATAAGGGAGTCAAGGGTGATGAGGGGCTGTCAGGGAAATGGCTGACCTAATTGCAGTCTCAACTCCATGATCTTATTGAATGGCGGAACAGATTCAAAGGAAAAATGGCCTACTCCTGTTCCTCAGTCCTATGCTCCTATTAACCTGCAATGTTATTTTTCTTTATTTGAGAAAAAAAAAAGCCTGAATCAGAATTTGATGCTGAATTCATCACTTGGTATGACCAGCTTAAGAGAACATCTCTTTGTGGCTTCGAGGAAGGAGCTGCTGCACACTGGGGCAGAAACAAAATGCACCACACCACAGCAAACCAAGAGCAACTTAAAGAAATAGGATTCACAAGCATTCAGGACTAATGAAGTGACCCACGAGGCTGTATGGGAATCTGCTGCTGCGTTGGCACATGATTTATGATGGAGCTGGCTCCAACAAGTCTGGCCCTTTCCTGCCTGCCAATACTTCGAAAAGCCCCTCCTCAATTACAGGAATGCTACTGAGAAAACGCATGCACACAGCTCACCGACATCGATTTGAACAGATGAAAGATGGCATGACCAGTAAACTCATCAATTCAACCGCATGAGAAATAAATGAATTGAATAGATTTTCTGTCCAGATAAAACAACTCCCGTGCTCGGGACTCTTAGCATTTGAAGACAGCAATCAGTTTGGTTACATACCCAAGTAACTGACTTGAAGAGAATTGATTGCAATTATTTCATATACTGTGCCACAATGTAAACGTACAAATAGGTAGGATATTAAAAGACATTCTACTCAACAAATTTTTTAATTTACATCCTGCCTTGTTTGAATATCAAAATGGTTCCTGGTACATCAAGATCTCATCAGTTTTGAGAACTTTAACCAAAAGCCTCGGCCTAAAATGATGACGGTGACCTTTATGTATGAAGTAGATACCACGTAAGTGACAGCTGAGGATGTCTCCACTGACAATCATTTACTCCATTCCACAAGCCTTCTTGCTATCCACTGATGCTGGTCGTGTTATTTTCAACCAAAACATAGCTGATAGACTCACACGTCTTCAAATAAAAATATGCCAAAAAGCTCAAACAGCAAATATTGGTTGGCATTGCTTTCTTGCACAGAAACCACCTCGTCCATCTCTAGTCATGTTTTTGATGCTGCAGCGATTGCACATTTTGCGCACCTCACATTTCACGAGCCTTACTTAAAGCTTTGGACAGTGGGCGCTGTGGTTAGCACTACTGCCTCATGGCACCGAGGACCTGGGTTTAGGCGCCGAAGACCCGGGTTGTCAGTGTGGAGTTTGCACATTCTCCCCATGGGTCTCACCCTAACAACCAAAAAAAAAATGATGGGCAGGGTTGGTGAATTGGACACACTAAATTGCCCCTTAATTGGAAAAAAAAAGATTTGGGTACTCTAAATTTTTTTTTTTAATCCTTGGATGTACAGGTCCAGCCATTGTCATGGGGCAATAATGACATACCTGGAGCCTTTTACCAGCGAGCCAAGTCTGAACTGCAGACTCATAGATCCAGATTCTTGCAGGTCCATCACTCTGGGGGCAGGCCATCACATATTTTACACATTCTTCAGTGACCAGTCATGCAACACATTCAAATCACCATTTTGTTGCGCACCTCAGTTAATAGCACAGGGATTGGCGATAAATGTTGGACTAGCCAATCACGCCCACATCACGGAATTTAAAAAAAATTTATAGTGCCCAATTCTGTTTTTCCCAATTAAGGGGAAATTTAGCGTGGCCAATCCCCTTACCCTGCGCATCTTTGGGTTGTTGGGAGGGGGGTGAAATGTGCAAACTCCACACTGACAGGTGACCCAGGGCCGGAATCGAGGCAGTGTCCTCGGCGCCATGATGCAGCAGTATTAACCACTGAGCGTGGCTCGAACACCAACAGCACAGGGTTTAATTCAATCCCCTTTCTGGCTGCATTAGTTTTGGGTCTTTTCGTCCTGCTCCATAGCAAAATCCCAGTACAGTCATGATTCAGCAACCCTCGAACATTCGAGGATTTGATTTGGAGAAGTGCCAGAGTTTTAAGATAATAAAAATATCCACAAATTCCTCGCTGATTAATAATTAATAGTTTGCTTCTTCCTACAACTCATGTCCACCATCTTGCCCTCATTCAATAATCCTCTTAAAAATTGAAATTTCAAACGTTTTTACAGGTTTGAAGCCATTGCTTTTACTTGCTGGGTTCTTTCAAATCGCTTCCAAAGATTTCACAATTTTCTGCACCTCAGGTGTCTCCTATCCACAGACAGGCATCAGAACTATACAACTTATTACTAACCTAGTCAGCAAACTTAGCCTCTCAACAGGCAAAGCAAACCTCAGTAAATTTCAGCTCATGGTGTCGCGGGTATCATATTGGCATGGATAACAGATTGGCTAGCTGAAAGGACAGTGGGTGTAACTGGGTAATTTTCTGGTTGGTAAGATGCAGAGTGGTGTGACACACGGATAAGTGCTGGGGCCTCAACTATTTACAAATTTGTGTGAATGATTGGATGAAGGGACTGAAGCGATGTAAAAGGGTTATAAGAAATTTGAACAGGAAGCAGGAGGAGAGGGCAGGATTAACCACAGATAGTCACGTGCTACAATGTCCAATCACTACCAAAGCACGGATATGATGCAGTATTAGCAGCGATTGGTTAATATAATCATGTACTCACTTGGAACGTAATGAAGTATTCGAGTCGTGTAGGCGTAATTGGGCTGAGATAACGGAGCACCATTGTGTTACCTGTTGATTGGTGTAATCATTATCTGTAGATTAGTATAAAACTAGTGGTTTTGTAGTTTTTCAGGGAACTAGTGCTCCACCTTAAATGGGTATGAGCTCCCTTACATATGCCAGCATAACTAAACCAGTTTAAACAAACAAACGCAGTCTAGTTTGGTCTTTGCAGAATCGGAGTACATCTTTTTCCCCCATCAGCATGGTTGCTAAGTTTGCTGATAACACAAATCTAGGCAGGATAGCAAGATGAGAGGAGGATACAGGCAGGTTACAAAGGAATATAGCTAGGTTCAGTGGGCAACGGTCTGGAAAATGAAGTATAATGTGGAAGTGTTTGAAATTGTCCATTTTGGCAGGAAAAATAAAAAAGCATATTGTCAAATTGGTCAGATATCGCAGAGCTGAGATGCAGAGGGATCTGAATGACCGACTGCATGAATCACAAAAGCCAAGTATGCAAATACAGCCAGTAATTAGCAAAGCTAATGTTATGTATTCAATTCTTCTCTCAATAATTGTTAAGTAGGTTTAATGCCTACGGTATATGGGACATTGGTGAGTCTACATCTGGGGTACGCTGCGCGGAATTGACCAAGTTATTTAAGTAAGGATGTAAATGTGTTGAGAAGCAGTTTGGCGGAGCTCTACTAAATCAGTGCGTGGACGGGTGGACTGTATTGGGAGGAAAGGTTGGACAGCCTTGAAATTTAGAAGCCCAAGAGGCGACTTAATTGAAACATGCATATCCTGAGGGTTCTTGACAGGATCAATGTGGAGAGGATGTTTCCTCGGTGGGAAAACCTAGAACGAGGGGTCACAGTTTTAAAAATAAAGGGTCACCCATTTAGGACAGAGCTGAGGAGAAACGTTTTCCCCAGTTGTGTCTTTGGAAGACTCATCCTCAAAAGGCAGAAGAAGCAATATTTTGAAGGCAGAGGTTGATAGATACTTGATAATCACCGAAAGGTCATCAGTCGGCAGGAACTGGAGTTGAGGTTACAATCAGATCAGCCGTGATTTTATTGAATAGTGGAGTGGGCTTGGCAGGCTGGGCAACTGACTCCTAATTTGCAAGTTCACATGAGTACTGAAGCAGTGTTGACATGGAATAGTATCTCAGACCAATTGATGATAAAACTCACTTCAGCACATCACTGCCACCAGAAGCACGGTTTCGAGTTACAATAAAGGAACATGTGCATGGAACAATGAATGAGTGGCAGAAACAAAACTGGGAGTAAGGCAAAAAACACAGAGCCAAGACCCAACTATTCCAATGCACTCCTAGCCAGCCTACCATCATCTGCCCTCTAAACTGGACGGTAATGAATACTCTGCTGCCTGTATCCTAACACACACTAATCACCTGCTTCACCGATCGACCTACACTGCTTGCCAGTTAAATGTCTGAACATAAAAACTTTGATCCTCCATTTCAAATCCTTCTATGGCCTCACCCCTCCCTGTCTCTGTAATTTCCTTCAGCCCCAGAACCTTCAGACAAATTTTCTCATGTAATTCTGGCCTCTTGAACGTCCCCAACTTTAATCACATTTGCTGTCCTAAATTTCAGAAATCCCTCCCATACTCTGCCTCGCCATCTTGTTTTCTTCCTTGTAGATACTCCTGAAAACCTACCTCACGAGCCAAGCTCTTGGTCATCTGCCCACAATTTCCACATTTCATTATATGATGCTCCTGTGGAGCCCCTTGGAACAATTTACTATGTTAAGGTCAAAGCAATAACTTGCATTTTTATACGATGCGCATTTTTGGAAGACTTACTGAATAAAGATAGAAGAAAAAAAACAGGGGAAAAAATGCAGAGAATGGGAATGAAGCTACTGACTCAACAACAAACTTTAAATCAATTAAACAGCAGCAATTGTAAATCAGTGAGCTAGAAGTGAGAGATTACAGGACTTAAGGAAATGGTAAAACCTGACAGTCTAAACTATGGGGGAAATATCTAAAACAATAGTTAAGTAATTGTGGATTAGAGATCCCTTTAAATAATTCTGATCAATCAACTGATCAAGCAGAATAGGTGCCTTGCACAGCTGTGTATTAACTCATCATTGGTGATTTAGGCTCAATTATTGCACTTTCAGTGAAAAAGGCGCAGTTCACTGAAAAAGGTGCAGTGCACAAGGCAGTTGCGGCTCTCTCATTGGTTCACCAACTCATTTTCAAGAACAGCTGCAAATAATTTGCATTGCAAATGTAAACACAGTAAAATGAGAGGAGAGGGCCTGTGTGCAAACAAAAGCCTCTTATGGTGCCGTTCACCCACAATGGTTTCCTTTTGGGTGACGGGTCCAGTTACAAGTTGATCTCCGAAGTCGTTTTCTGAAGAATGGCTGATTGATCCCTAATGTTTAGAAACTACAGGCACGTGTCAAACTGAGCAATGAGACTGCACTATCACAACTGACCCCAAACGTTCAGTCCTCAGCAAAAAGGTCATGGCTTCATCCCTTTTCGCACCCACTTCAATAAATTGAGCGCCCAAACAATGCTACGCTTTTCCTCCATCACCATGCTTACACCTTCTCCCTCTCCACCCTGCATCCCCATCCCATGCAGCAGACCCTTTCCCAGTCTTCAGCATTCTCCAATATTCTCGATAGTTTCATTTAAAACTGCTGACATGACACTGCGTCTCAATTTCTCTGCTGCTTTCATTCGCATCAACCTACGCCATGAACTTCCAGCATTCCATTATCTCCAATAACCAGAAACCGGATCTGACCTCCACTAAGCACCAATATTTGACACATCACCTCCCCATCTGTCCTGACCATAGCCCCACCACCAAACATCAATCCATTGTTTTGAGCACTGTAACAGACCTCGTGTCCTCTGGAAATCTTCCCCTCCACAACCTTCAATCGTACTTCGCTTTATCCCCTGCCTAAGATCCACAAGCCGGACAATACCATGGATCTTTTCCTAATGGCAATTTCTTGCTTCGTACCCTGTTCCTCCCACCTCCCTCTTCTACATTCATCCCCAACACCTCCTGACATTTTACCAGTTTCCAGGATGTAACAGTTTTTCAATCTCCATTCCCACCAGGCTATCCGGAGGGCTTCCCCTTTATTCCCACCAGGGTCAATCCCCAACCACCATCAGCTGCCTTGGTCTGGTTCAACTAGTTCTCATTTGACCAGCTTCTTCTTTAACTCCACTCACTTCCTCCAGAATAAAAGGGTGTTTGCTGCTCAAGGTACAAACTATGTTTGCCTTTTAGTGGAATGTGTCAAACATTCTCGATTCAGGTCTTACACAGATTCCTCTTTTACTGGTATATAAATGACTATCGATGATGTTTTGTACCTTTTCTCCAAACTAGAAATTGCTTAACTTTGTTTCCAACTTGCATGAATCTCTCACCTTTAGGTGGTTCACCTCCAGCCCTTCTGGACTTCTCAGCCTCCATTACTGGGGACAGAATTTCAACTGATATTCACCATAAATCCAGTAACTCACTCAACTATACTCCCTTCCACACCACATTTTATAAGGATTATTCTATTCAGTTAGTTACGCCATTCCCTCGAAAGCATTGTTCCCAATGTCCTCCTTTTTCTTCTGCCAAAGATTTCTTTGCCAACATCCCCCCCCCCCCCCCCAGAAGCCCAACCCACTCACCACAATGTTTGGCAGGGCACAGAACCACGTTCCTGCCACTTCACACACTTATTGATGCTCGTCCTTTGCCCACACCTGCCATGCTGCCCAGCACAGCCACAACACACTCCGCACCCACCGCCCGACATCACCCCCCAATGCTGCCGACCACAGCCATACCTCTTCACCCCGGCCCCTACCCACCAGTCATGTCTCCCTCCACCATCCCCACGTTGCTCACCAGCCATACCTCTCTGCCCACCTGCCACCCCCACAACCTCAACTCTTCCCCTCCCCCCCCGCCCACCACAAACCTCGATATCGAGCGCTGCTCTCAGCTTCCACACCGCCAGCCTTCATATTCAGATCATCCTCCAGCTCGAAACACAGCTTTCCGTTCCTTCCCCAATCTAAAGGGTCCATCCTCGATCAACCTACCCTCCCTCATAACTCCACCCACACACTTTCACCTACAAGTGCGGAAAATGCAACATCTTTCTTTGTTCCTTTTCCCTTCTCATCATCCAAGGCCCCAAATATTCCATCCAGGTGAAGCCGCAATTCAGTCAACACTTCTTACAATTAAATTGACTATATTTGCTGCTCACAATGCAACCACCTGTACTTTGAAACCAAACACTGACTGGGTGAATGTTTTGCAGAACACCTCCATTTAATTTGTAAGCGTGACCATGAGTGTCTGGTTAATTCTCCGCACCACTTCCACCAAGACAGTGGCCGCTTGCTAAAGTTCGATGTGCGCTTCACGACCCTCATCCTTCGATTAGGTCTTCCAAAACTAACCACTAATTACAACGAATTCAGATCCTAACCTCAGCTCCCACTTTTCCAGGTGGTAATTACACAACTCCTATTTACAGTTCTAGGCCCATCTTTTCTTTCTTTACCTGCTACATTAAACATCAGAAGGGATGATGGTGTAAGGCATAAGGCAATGGGAATGTCTCTTACCTCCCAGCCTATCAAAGATGCTTATCCCTCTCCCGTCTTCCTTACATGACTTAAAATTGTAACATCCACCTTTTCCCTCTCTGATGACAGGTCACAACATTAACACTGGTTTTACACACTTAGTATTTCAATTATTTCCAATATTCTGTTCCGGTGAACAATCTGAGAGCTGCCCAATTCTCCCTTGGTGACACATAGGCTTCTGAACGGTCATTTCTTAATGATATGCTGAAATTTCTACTATTACTCAACTTGATTTGGGCTGACGTTCTTCCAACGGCTGGTCAAAAATTACTGTACCCCTGGAGTTAACCCTTTAACGGAATTGAACATTGTATCAATGAACAGCAAGTCCCAGATGTAAAATAACTCCTATTTTGACATTTTAGCCTAAATTCCAACAAATTGGTGACTATGCAGGCATTATGCCCAGTAGAAAATGTATGCCAGAAAAGGGGACTCCCTCCGGAGTCAGACCCAGTGGACAACGCAACTCTATTTAATTTGAATTGTTTAAAACTACACTCTGACGCTGCACTTTTTGTAGAATGGGGTGGGCAAATAAAACCATGAGGCAGATTACCATAAATTTACATTTTCTTTCCAATTAAGGGACAATTTAGCATGGCCATTCCAATTACCCTGCATATCTTTGGGTTGTGGGGGTGAGACCCACACAGATACGGGGAGAATGGGCAAACTGCACACAGACAGTGACTCGAGGCCGGGATCAAACACGGGTCCTCGGCGGTGTGAGGCGGCAGTGCTAACCACTGCACTACTGTGCCTTGTACATAAATTTCTAAAGTATCTTTAAAAGTAGTAAAGTGTCCCAAAGCACTTCATGGGGGACATGAAAAATCAACATCCAGCCACGCAAGATATTGGGGCCAATGAAAAGCCAGGTTTAAGAAGTGTCTTAAAGTTGCATTGGGAGGTTTAGAGATGTGGATAGGTGCAGAAGGGGAATTCCAGACCTGACAGCCATGGCAGCTGAAGGCACAGTCACCAATCATGGACTGATCAAAAACTAGGGATGTTTAAGAATTATTTATTTATTTTTTAAAATTTGAGTACCCAATTCATTTTTTCCAATTAAGGGGCAATTTAGCATGGTCAATCCACCTACCCTGCACATCTTTGGGTTGTGGTGGCGAAACACACGCAAACACGGGGAGAATGGGCAGTCGTGTGTGTACAGGGAGTAGAGTAGGGGGCTAAGTACGCAGCCTTGCGGGGCGCCGGTGTCGAGGACTATTGTGGAGGTGTTGTTGTTCATTCTTACTGATTGTGGTCTGTTGGCCAGAAAATCGAGGATCCAGTTGCAGAGTGGGGAGCCAAGTCCTAGGTTTTGGAGCTTTGATATGAGCTTGGCTGGGATTATGATGTTGAAGGTGGAGCTGTAGTCAATAAATAGGAGTCTAAAGTAGGAGTCCTTGTTTTCGAGATGCTCTAGGGATGAGTGTAGGGCCAGGGAAATGGTGTCTGATGTGGACCGGTTGCAGCGGCATGCGAATTGCAGTGGATCAAGGCGTTCTGGGAGTATGGAGGTGATGCGCTTCATGATCAACCTCTCGAAGCACTTCATTACGACTGAAGTCAGGACCACTGGTCGGTAGTCATTGAGGCACGTTGCCTGGTTCTTCTTTGGTACCGGTATGATGGTGATCTTCTTGAAGCAGGTGGGGACCTCGGAGTGGAGTAGGGACAGGTTAAAGATGTCCGTGAATACCTCTGCCAGCTGGTCCGCGCAGGCTCAGTGCACGACCAGGGATCCCGTCTGGGCCCGTCTCCTTCCGAGGGTTCACTTTCAGGAAGGCCAATCTGACTTCGGAAGCTGTGATGGTGGGTATGGGTGAATTATGGGCTGCTGGGGCACTCGCCAGCGGATTGTTGGTTACCTGCTCGAACCGAGCATAGAAAGGATTGAGTTCATTGGAGAGGGGTGCGCTGCTGCCAGAGATACTGCTCGGCTTCGCTTTGTAGCCCGTTATGTTGTTTAGTCCTTGCCACAACTGCCGAGAGTCTGTCTGTGACTCTAGCTTGGTTTGATATTCTCTCTTGACATCTCGGATAACTTTGCGGAGGTCGTACCGGGATTTCTTGTATAGGTCAGGATCGTCTGCCTTGAACGCCTCAGATCTGTCCTTCAGTAGGGAGTCAATCTCGCGATTGAGCCATGGTTTCCGGTTGGGGAACGCACGTACTGCTTTCTTTGGCACGCAGTCGTCCACACATTTGCTGATGAAGTCTGTGACGGTGGTGGCATACTCATTTTAGTTGGTCGCTGAGTTCTTAAATATGGACCAGTCCACTGTCTCTAAGCAGTCACGCAAGAGCTCTTCTGTCTCCTCGGACCAGCACTGCACAACCTTCTTAGCTGGATTCTCCCGCTTGAGTTTCTGCTTGAATGCCGGGAGAAGGAGCACCGTCTTATGGTCTGATTTCCCAAAGTGCGGTCGGGGGATGGAACGGTAGGCGCCCTTCATTTTTGAGTAGCAGTGGTCAAGAGTGTTGTCGCCCCTGGTGGGACAGGAGATGTGCTGGTGGAATTTTGGCAGTACACTCTTGAGGTTGGCCTTGTTGATTTTCTGTGATATTTAAGATTCTGCATTATTGCAGATTTTCTGTGATATTTAAGATTCTGCATTAATTGCAAAAATTCCTGCAGGAGGGCACTTCTGATTATTTGGCAGGATATATTGTGGTAATACATGGAAGAGCACTGCCTTAGTCAGATAAATGCACAGACCAGAGACATAATTAGGAGTCATTGAAATTAGAATCAGTTAAGAGTCTGATGCTTTTTTTTTTGAAAAAATATTTTTATTCAGATTTTCAATATTAACACTTTTACAACAAATAAACCTAACCCCTACGGCACCCCACCCTAACCCTTGACGGCAACCAGATCCCCAAAATGGAAGACAAATAAACCCCATCTCTGGTGGAACCCCTCATCTGCACCTCAGAGCAAACATGACCTTCCCCAAATATAGGAACACCATTGGATCCCCCAGCCATACGGAGGCACAGGAGGGAGAAGCTGACCTCCCCAACAGGACCCGCCTGCAAGTTATCAACAAGGCGAAGGCTGGGACTTCCGGGTGCGGCGATGACCAGCTGAGTCGCACGTTTCGGCAGCTCCCGGTGAAACGGACTTTTGGGCTCTTGATAGGAGCCCCAACGGCAATTTTGACGGCTAAAAACACTGTGCGGTAAACCAGAAGGGAATCCCCCCTGGATACGGATGGGAAAAGGAGGAGAAAGTGGCCGGATTGCAGTGGATCCTTGAGAACAGCGGCAAGGAAGGCAAGCAAAAACCAAGATGGCGGCGGAAGGTGGCCGTTTAACATGGGGCCCTGAACAACAAGAGTTCTTGAAATGCTGTGTGGAAGAGCTCAAAAAGGAAATGAAGAAAGAGCTGTTGGCCTCGATACTACAGGCGATCAAAGGGCTAAAGGAGGAACAAAAGACCCAGGAGCGGGAGCTTCGGGTCGTGAAGGCAAAGGCAGCCGAGAATGAGGACGACATACAGGGCCTGGTGGTGAAGACGGAGACGCATGAGGCACATCAGAAACGATGTGTGGAAAGGTTGGAGGCACTGGAGAACAAAGCAAGGAGGAACAACCTGAGGATTCTTGGTCTTCCTGAAGGTGCGGAGGGAGCGGACGTCGGGGCATATGTGAGCACGATGCTGCACTCGTTAATGGGAGCGGAGGCCCCGGCGGGTCCGTTGGAGGTGGAGGGAGCATACCGAGTGATGGCGCGAGGGCCGAGAGCAGGAGAAATTCCCAGAGCCATAGTGGTGAGATTCCTCCGTTTTAAGGATAGAGAAATGGTCCTTAGATGGGCAAAGAAAACTCGGAGCAGTAAATGGGAGAACGCGGTGATCCGCGTTTATCAAGACTGGAGTGCGGAGGTGGCGAGAAGGAGGGCGAGCTTTAATCGGGCCAAGGCGGTGCTTCATAAAAAGAAGATAAAATTTGGAATGCTGCAACCGGCAAGACTGTGGGTCACATATCGAGGGAGGCACCACTACTTTGAGACGGCGGATGAAGCGTGGACTTTTATTGTGGAAGAAAAACTGGAATGAGCGGGTTATTAAAAAGAACGTTTGAACAGAGTGGTGGGGCGAATGTGGGGGGCAAAGAGGGGGGTTAAAAAGGGGGGAAAAGAGGAGTTTTATGTACTAATCCTGCGATGTGGTAACTTTTCTCTCTCCCACAGGTGGTGATGGGGGAGGAGGGGAGGTGGAGGAGATGGGGCGTTGGCCATTGGGGGCGGGGCCAAGGGAGAAGGTTCTCCCTTGGTTGGTTGATTCTCCATGCTTGGTTCCCGCGCTATGATAATCATGGCGGGAATAGAGAAGCAGGAAGGAGGGGGCGTCGCACGGTGCGAGCCGAGGTCACGGAGGGGGAAGCCGAGGTCGGCCAGAGTTTGCTGACTTCTGGGAGCAACATGGGGGGAGTAATTACGCTAGCGGGGGATCTAGCGGGGGGGGGGGGGGGGGGGAATTACTGGGTTGCTGCTGCTGGGGAGAGGGGGGAGCTGGTATGGGAGGGGGATGGGCGGGGGGGCACCGCCTGGGGGAGATACAGCTGCGTGGGAACCGGGTGAGGAGCTGGAAAAAGGTGATGGCTAATCGACAAGGGGGGGGGGGGGGTAGGAAGCCCCCCAACCCGGCTGATCACGTGGAACGTGAGAGGGCTGAACGGGCCAATAAAGAGGGCACGGGTACTCGCACACCTTAAGAAACTTAAGGCAGATGTGGTTATGTTACAGGAAACGCACCTGAAACTGATAGACCAGGTTAGGCTACGCAAAGGATGGGTGGGGCAGGTGTTCCATTCGGGGCTAGATGCGAAAAACAGGGGGGTGGCTATATTAGTGGGGAAGCGGGTAATGTTCGAGGCAAAGACTATAGTGGCGGATAACGGGGGCAGATACGTGATGGTGAGTGGCAAACTACAGGGGGAGACGGTGGTTTTGGTAAACGTATATGCCCCGAACTGGGATGATGCCAATTTTGAGGCAGATGCCAGGACGCATTCCGGACCTAGAGAGGGGAAAGTTGATAATGGGGGGAGATTTTAATACGGTGTTGGAACCAGGGCTGGATAGGTCGAAGTCCAGGACTGGAAGGAGGCCGGCAGCAGCCAAGGTACTTAAAGATTTTATGGAGCAGATGGGAGGTGTAGACCCGTGGAGATTTAGCAGACCTAGGAGTAAGGAGTTCTCGTTTTTCTCCTATGTCCATAAAGTCTACTCGCGAATAGACTTTTTTGTGCTGGGAAGGGAACTGATCCCGAAGGTGAGGGGAACGGAGTATACGGCTATAGCCATTTCGGATCACGCTCCACACTGGGTAGACCTGGAGATAGGGGAGGAAACAGGAGGGCGCCCACCCTGGAGAATGGACATGGGACTAATGGCAGATGAGGGGGTGTGTCTAAGGGTGAGGGGGTGCATTGAAAAGTACTTGGAACTCAATGATAATGGGGAGGTCCAGGTGGGAGTGGTCTGGGAGGCGTTGAAGGCGGTGGTTAGAGGGGAGTTGATATCAATAAGGGCACATAAAGGGAAGCAGGAGAGTAAGGAACGGGAGCGGTTGCTGCAAGAACTTTTGAGGGTGGACAGACAATATGCGGAAGCACCGGAGGAGGGACTGTACAGGGAAAGGCAAAGGCTACATGTAGAATTTGACTTGCTGACTACGGGCACTGCAGAGGCACAATGGAGGAAGGCACAGGGTGTACAGTACGAATATGGGGAGAAGGCGAGCAGGTTGCTGGCACACCAATTGAGGAAAAGGGGAGCAGCGAGGGAAATAGGGGGAGTGAGGGATGAGGAAGGAGAGATGGAGCGGGGAGCAGAGAGAGTGAATGGAGTGTTCAAGACATTTTATAAAAAATTATATGAAGTTCAACCCCCGGATGGGAGGGAGAGAATGATGGGCTTCTTGGATCGGCTGGAATTTCCCAAGGTGGAAGAGCAGGAAAGGGTGGGACTGGGAGCACAGATCGAGGTAGAAGAAGTGGTGAAAGGAATTAGGAGCATGCAGGCGGGAAAGGCCCCGGGACCGGATGGATTCCCAGTCGAATTCTATAGAACATATGTGGACTTGCTCGCCCCGGTATTGACGAGGACCTTTAATGAGGCAAAGGAAAGGGGACAACTGCCCCCGACTATGTCTAAAGCAACGATATTGCTTCTCTTAAAGAAGGAAAAGGACCCGCATTGGTCCTATAGACCTATCTCCCTCCTAAATGTAGATGCCAAGATCCTGGCCAAGGTAATGGCAATGAGAATAGAGGAATGTGTCCCGGGGGTGGTCCACGAGGACCAAACTGGGTTTGTGAAGGGGAGACAGCTGAACACGAATATCCGGAGGCTGTTAGGGGTAATGATGATGGCCCCACCAGAGGGGGAAACGGAGATAGTAGTGGCGATGGATGCCAAGAAAGCATTTGATAGAGTGGAGTGGGATTATTTGTGGGAGGCGTTGAGGAGATTTGGTTTTGGAGAGGGGTATGTTAGATGGGTGCAGCTGTTGTATAGGGCCCCAATGGCGAGCGTGGTCACGAATGGACGGGGATCTGCATATTTTCGGCTCCATAGAGGGACAAGGCAGGGATGCCCTCTATACCCATTATTGTTTGCACTGGCGATTGAGCCCCTGCGATAGCGTTGAGGGGTTCCAAGAAGTGGAGGGGAGTACTTAGAGGAGGAGAAGAACACCGGGTATCTTTGTATGCGGACGATTTGCTACTATACGTGGCAGACCCGGCGGAGGGGATGCCAGAAATAATGCGGATACTTGGGGAGTTTGGGGATTTTTCAGGGTATAAATTGAACATGGGGAAAAGTGAGTTGTTTGTGGTGCATCCAGGGGAGCAGAGTAGAGAAATAGAGGACCTACCGTTGAGGAAGGTAACAAGGGACTTTCGTTACCTGGGGATCCAGATAGCCAAGAATTGGGGCACATTGCATAGATTAAATTTAACGCGGTTGGTGGAACAAATGGAGGAGGATTTCAAGAGATGGGATATGGTATCCCTGTCACTGGCAGGGAGGGTGCAGGCGGTTAAGATGGTGGTCCTCCCGAGATTCCTCTTTGTGTTTCAGTGCCTCCCGGTGGTGATCACGAAGGCTTTTTTTTTTTTAAAAGGATTGAAAAGAGCATCATGGGTTTTGTGTGGGCCGGGAAGACCCCGAGAGTGAGGAAGGGATTCTTACAGCGTAGCAGGGATAGGGGGGGGGCTGGCACTACCGAGCCTAAGTGAGTATTATTGGGCCACTAATATTTCAATGGTGAGTAAGTGGATGGGAGAGGAGGAGGGAGCGGCGTGGAAGAGATTAGAGAGGGCGTCCTGTAGGGGGACTAGCCTACAGGCTATGGTGACAGCCCCATTGCCGTTCTCACCGAGGAACTACACCACAAGCCCGGTGGTGGTGGTTACACTGAAGATTTGGGAACAGTGGAGACGGCATAGGGGAAAGACTGGAGCCTTGGGGGGGTCCCCGATAAGAAACAACCATAGGTTTGCCCCGGGGGGAATGGATGGGGGATATGGAATGTGGCAAAGAGCAGGAATAACGCAACTGAAAGATCTTTTGTGGATGGGAAGTTCGCGAGTCTGGGAGCGCTGACCGAGAAATATGGGTTGCCCCAAGGGAATGCATTCAGGTATATGCAACTGAGGGCTTTTGCGAGGCAACAGGTGAGGGAATTCCCGCAGCTCCCGACACAAGAGGTGCAGGACAGAGTGATCTCAAAGACATGGGTGGGGGATGGTAAGGTGTCAGATATATATAGGGAAATGAGGGACGAAGGGGAGACTATGGTAGATGAACTAAAAGGGAAATGGGAAGAAGAGCTGGGGGAGGAGATCGAGGAGGGGCTGTGGGCAGATGCACTGAGCAGGGTAAACTCGTCGTCCTCGTGTGCCAGGCTAAGCCTGATTCAGTTTAAGGTATTACACAGGGTGCATATGACTGGAGCACGGCTCAGTAAATTTTTTGGGGTGGAGGATGTGTGCGTGAGGTGCTCGAGAAGCCCAGCGAATCATACCCATATGTTTTGGTCATGCCCGACACTACAGGGGTTTTGGATGGGGGTGACAAAGGTGCTTTCAAAAGTAGTAGGGGTCCGGGTCGAACCAAGCTGGGGGTTGGCTATATTTGGGGTTGCACAAGAGCCGGGAGAGCAGGAGGCGAGAGAGGCCGATGTTTGGCCTTTGCGTCCCTAGTAGCCCGGCGCAGGATATTGCTAATGTGGAAAGAAGCCAAGCCCCCGGGGGTGGAGACCTGGATAAATGACATGGCAGGGTTTATAAAGCTAGAGTGGATTAAGTTCGTTCTAAGGGGGTCGGCTCAAGGGTTCACCAGGCGGTGGCAACCATTCGTCGAATACCTCGCAGAAAGATAGATGGAATGGAAAAAAGAAGGCAGCAGCAGCAGCCCAGGATCGGGGGGGGGGGGGGGGGGGGGGGGGGAGAGGAGGAGGAACCAGAAGGACTCTCGGGGTTGTTAATATAATAGGTCGTTGCTACAGATAATTATATATTGGACTGTTAAATCATATTTTTGGAGAGTGTTACTTGTGATAAGGCAGTTGCCAATTAGGGTTAGTTTTCATTTTTGTTATTTATTATTGATTCATTCATTTTTTGTTTATAAAATAGGTCATTGTTATTTGTGTTGTTATAATATTGTGTAAAGGATGCACAATGTACTGTGTTGGTTGACCAAAAATTTTCAATAAAATATTTACAAAAAAAAAAACAAGGCGAAGGCTAGAACATCTGCCCCTGCACCTGTCTGCAACTTTTCCTGGTCTCACACCCCGAATATGGCCTCCAGGGAACCCGGCTCCAATTCCACCTGTAGAATCTCAGAGATGGTGCTGAAAAATAACCCCTAAAAGTTCTCCAACTTCAGGCAGGAGCAGAACATACGGACATAATTGGTTGAGGCCCTCCTACACCGCTCGTTGCTACCTTCAAACCCCCAAAACAGCCAGCTCATCCTCACCTTCGTTAATTGCACTCTGTACACCACTTTTAATTGAATCAACCCCAGCCTCACACACAAGGTCAAGGCATTGACCCTTCGCATCATAATCCTTTCTCCAACATAATCCCACGCACAGATTCCTTTTCCTCAATGATCCTACCGGAAATCGACAAAAACGACCCCACTCTCCAGCCCCCTCACTGACAGCACCTCCTCCAACAACGAGGACGGCGCCAACTGAAAATGCGGGAAAATCTTTCTTGCAAAATTCCACACATGCATATTCCTCAAGCCCTCCTCATGCTGGAGCATCCAACTCCTCCAAGCTTGGGAAGCACTTCTCCAAAAGCAGATCTTTCATCTCTTCCACCCCTTTCTCCGCCCAGCCCCAGAACCTCACATCTGTCCCCCCTGGCTCATACCCATGATTCCCTCTTATCGACATCACCCTCGGACCGGCCCGCAACTTGCAGTGCTGTCGGAACTGCCCCAAATCTTCAGCATGGCTACCACCACAGGACTATCCGAGTACTTCCCCGGGGCAAAAGGGAGCAGCGCCATTGCCAACGCCCGCAAACCCGACCCTTGACAAGAACCTGCCTCCCACTCTCCACTCCAGCCCCGCACCTTCTCCACATTCACTGCCCAGTAATAGTGTAACAAGTTTGGTAGGGCCAAACCTCCCTACTGCTGCCCCCTTTGGAGCACCGCCTTCTTTATCCTCACTACCTTCCCTGCCCACACAAATGACGAGACCAGCCTGGTCACCCCTCGAAATAAGGACTTGGGCAAAAAGACCGGCAGACACTGGAAGAGATACAAGAACTTTGTCAGAATGTTCATTTTTACTGCCTGCACCCACCCTGCCAGCGACAAGGGGAAGACTATCCCATCGCGAGTCTGATGCTTCTTAACACTACAAGTGCAATTGATGTTCAGATGCCTGTCACTGGCACAGGCAGTGAGTAATTTACACAGCAGGGAATTCAGATCAACGAGTGCATTTGAAAATTCAACCATGTTAAAAATTATTCAGTGGTACAGCCACCTTCTGCCAAAACAAACACTGAAAAATGTTTGTCATCAAAGGAAGTAACACCAGCACTTTGGTTTCATGAACACTTATTTAGCCTGTGCTGTTACCCATGGCGAACAGAACTGCTTTTGCACCTTTTAAGCTCTGCCCCTTTTCCCTAATCTAAACACACGTTGACCTTGTATCTTTTGATTTTCCAACATCAGTGAAAGAAAGATCTGCGTTTATATAGCATCCTTCAGTGCGTCAGGATATTTCAGAATGCTTCAGTCACTGAAGTGTAGTTTTCACTGTTGCAATGCAGGAAACACCACAGGTAATTTAAGAACTTCAACCTCCAGCACAACATTGCACAACCAGATAATGTATATTTTCATTGTGGGATCAATGTTGACCAGGACACCACAATAACTCTCCGCACTTTTGATTTTTTTTTTTTTTAAATAGATTTAAAACTACATAATTTTCTTTTCCAATTAAGGGGCAATTTAGCATGGCCAATTCACCTACCCAACACACATTTATCAAATCTCCGACTGGAACTTGAACCCAGCACCATCTGACTCGGAGGGCAAGGGGGCTACCAACTGAGCCACAGGTGAGAGTAAATGAATTTCCTGGTGCATCACTGGGCCACACAGAAATCCCCTGGTTGGATTTCTGGTTGTGTTAGAATCAGGTTTACGGTTTGCATGCCTGGTTGAAACTAAATACGCAAGTAAATGCAAAATTGAAGGATCCTGCTCTTTCGGACTTCTGCCACCTGCCTGTCCACATCCAACAGTACTTTCAACATAAGAGGGTGTGACACAAATGAGGTTTTTGTTCCAGTATTCATTGGATTGCCAGTTCCATTGCAGCAAACAAGATTAAGCTCAGTATTTCCTTGTTGTTCTGGGACTGGTATAGAATATCCATTATATTCTGGCTAATCTTCACACTACAGGACAAAGTACAGTATGTAATGTAGTATGATTTCTTTCTACTCATTATGCCTGGATGGGAACCAGTCAAAGTACCAACATAAATCAAAGAATCATTCTATTCAAGTAGGTCAGTTTGACATTTTGATCATATACCGAGACTGATAGAATGTCTTAATTTGCCAGCAAATGACAAGTGCACCTTGCTAACAGCTGTCAACCTAATATAATTGAGACACAATTGTTCAACTGCTTAATATGAAAGTACACCTTCAAAACATGGTCACTAAAGTAGCCATGTCAGACAATACGTTCATCAGAAGTTAGCTGAAAACCAGCAGGAACTTGGCTCAGTCTCTTACCAAATGCAGGTCCACATGCACGCCAACAAGCAGGTTTCAAGCAATGTTTCCATCGCCAGTGGTCATGCAAAAGAAGCAGCAGCATTTTGAAGATGATACATTTGCAGGGCTATGCAGAATTGGATAGCTCTTTGAAAGAGCCAGCACAGGCACTTTGGGCTCAAAAGTCTCCTCCGGTGCTGCATCGTTAAGATTCTGAGGAGCTGAGGCACAGGTCAGAGCTGTTGATGATTCCATCCAGAGTGGAGTGGGAACAAACAACTTCATACGGGTCGCCGACCTAAAATCACAGAATCAGAGAAATGCACAGGGAACAGTCCCTTCAGCCCATCGAGTCTGCACCGACACATGAAAAACACCTGGTCTGCCTACCTAATCCCATTTGCCAGCATTTGGTCCATAGCCTTGCTAAAAGCCTCTCTTTTCCTTCTCATCACATCCTGAATATCTCTGGTCATCCATGGTTGTCTGGGCTTGTCACTCCTTCCCATCACCTTAGATGGAACATGTTTGGCCTGTTCCCTCCCCATTCCTTTTTGAATTTCCCCCCTGTGGTAGTCGGTATTAGGGGTATTACAGTACCTAGGTTGAGGCTGTAAGATCATTGGTGAGGGAGGTACCTGAGACAGGAAGATCATCGGTGAAGCCTTCCTGCTGGTTCCGCCCAGTAAGGCGGAGTATAAGAGTCTGTGTCTCCCTAGCAGCTGCATTCTGTACCTGTGCTGCTGGAGGAAACATCTAGTCCAATAAAGCCTTCAATTGTCATCCAATCTCGCTTCTGGAGTCATTGATCGAGCATCACCCCCCCACCCCACCCCCACTGCTCGTCTGCATTTTTCCCCACAAGTAGCTCTTCCCAGTCTACCTTGGCCAGATCCTGCCTTATTTAACTAAAATCTGCTCTTCTACCAATCCCAAATTTTTTTTTTTTTTTTTTTTTTGTAACTTGTCTATTTCTTTGCCCATAAGCTTAAAAATGTACCATGTTGTGGTTGACGTCACCAAAATGCTCGCCTGCCACCACCTCAACCACTTGTCCATCTTCATTCTCCAGAATTAGGTCACCAGGTACTCCTGCTTTAGGACACTATCCAGTGAATCTTGCTGGCCTGCCAACAGGCATTCCAAATGGCTACTTGGCATATCTGACAAAAGACAATGAAGGAAATGCCACTCCATCTCACCAACTGCCATTTGTTGCATATTCCTTCTTAGGGCATTAAATAAGGAACTTAAATGGGCTATTAAAATGGTACAAATGTCTGCTCTGACTTGGCTTCAACAGATACACATCAAGACTTCAAAAAAAGTACATTTCCTGTGATAAGAATTGTGATATTGTTTTGGAATTCAGCAAGTGGATGACACAAGTTTATTTTGCCAGGTTTCTCAACGAGAGCGAGTGCAGCTCGTGGGCAGTCCAGTAACATTCCACTTCAGACAACAAGGTTCTCAGGCTTCGATCAGCCAGGCTGTGTCAACACTTCAGCTGGCTTTCCCCACGGCACTCACCACAGGAGGAAAACGAAGCTGAGCACTGCCATTTTGTCAAATCGGATTCTCCAATCTGAAATAAAAGGGTGACTATTGAAGCCATGCATTTAAATCGCATTGGTTTAGGGATTACGCCGAAAATATTTGCCTCACCTTTCAGATGCCAGCAAACCTGTGTATTTGCAGGCCTTATTTGGGTCAAATTTTCAGTACTTTTTTTTTTTAAAATAAACGATTTTATTAACATTCTTCAATTTTACAAAATCTTACCAAGCATACAGATTTTTTATAAAACCCCTGAAAAATCCAAGAAAAAATACGAATGGAAACACAATCCCACACCCCCAACCCCCTCCTAATTTAATGGAAGACGGTGGCATTGTGGTATTGTCACTGGACTATAAACCAGAAACCCAGAATAATGCTCTGGGGACCCGGGTTCAAATCCCTGCGGGAAATTTGAATTCAATAAAAATCTGGGGTAAAATTTTGACCCAGAAACCATCTATGATGGTCGTAAATGCCCTTTGGGGTTCTGGAAGAAAATCTGCCATCCTTACCCACATGGACTACATGTGACTCCAGATCCACAGCAATGTGGTTGACTTTTAACTGCCCCCTCAATTAAGGATACAATAAATGCTGCCCAGCCAGCGACTTCCACATCTCATGAACAAATTTTTTTTTTTTTTAAATCCCCCCTAGCAACTGACGGTGATGGTTCCCTTCAAGTAATAAAAAAGCAGCCACTCAAAGGAGAACACCCCAATCAATTTAACCTTTTCGAGGTACCAAAACTCTTATTAGATCCCCGAACCATGCCAGGGCACTTTGGTTGGGCGGGCTGGAGACCTCCACCCCGACAAGACTTGCCTCCGGGGAATCAACGAGGCTTCCGGGGAATCAATGAGGCGGAGGCAAGGACATCTGGCTCCACAAGTCTGCAGCCCCAGCGAGCCTGGCACCCCAAATATGGCAACCCAAGGGCAGGACTCCAATTCGATATTGAGGATCGCCAACATGGTGCTAAAGAGCGAGCCTCAAAAACTCTCTAGCTTAGGATAGGAACAGAATACGTGACCGAGGTTGGCCGTGCCCCCGGAACAACGCTCACACTCATCGTCCACCACAGTGTAAAAGTTGTTCATCCTCTTCTTGGTTAGGTGTGCCCTAAACATGACCGTAAGCTGGATCAAGCCCAGCCTCGCACAAGAGGATGTGGTGTGCACCCTGCGAAGGGCCTCAATCGACACATCCACTTAGGCCCAGCTCCCCCTCCGCTCACATTCCACACACTGAACTCACTTCTTCTGATTCCGCAAGTAAACGGATCCTTTCCATTAGAGATGTATGTGGCGCCTCTGGGAAAGTTAGGAAAGTCTCCTGTACCAAACACCGAACCTGGAGAAACCTAAACGAGTTCAATCCCGAAAGCCCGTACTTCACCATCAGCTCCTCTAAGCTGACAAATCACTCCCTTCAAAAACAAGTCTCCTATTCTCCCTAACCCTTCCCCGCACCCAAAACATGGCATCCAACCTTGCCGGCTCAATCAGGTGATTGGAACAAATAGGGGCCAACTTCGACAAAGATCCAATCTAAAATGCTGTCTGAACTGCCTCCAAATCTTGAAAGTGGACGTGACCACCAGAATTGCAGAATACTTTGTCGGTGAAAACGAGAGCGAAGCTGCCACCAGCGCCCAACCCAGACACCGAATACAAACAAAATAAAAATAACAACAAAAGCCAGCACCGCTGACATGTTCAAATACCCACCAGGGACAAAGTATTTCCATTGTCATTACCTTAGCTATTACCCCCTACCCACACTGGTCTCCCAAACTCCTCCCCTCCCCCCACACTCAAGCAACACGCGCAAACCCCCAGCAACGCACGCAAATGCCCAGCAACAGGCGCAAACCCCCAGCAACAGGCGCAAACCCCCAGCAACACGCGCAAACCCCCAGCAACACGCGTAAACCCTGAACAAGATACGCAAACCCCCTAGGGGAGGCACGGTGGCACAGTGGTTAGCACTACTGCCTCATGGCACAGAGGACCCGAGTTTGATCCCAGCTCCGGTCACTGTCCATTTGGAGTTTGCAGATTCTCTCCGCGTTTGCTTGCGTCTCACCCCAGAACCCACAAGGTAGGTGGATTAGCCATGTTAAATTGCCCCTTAATTGGAAAATAAAGAATTGGGTACTCCAAATTTAAAAAAAAAAATTTTTTTAAGGAACATACACCCGGAGTAACAAATATATACAGTAGTCAACAGCCAATACAGTTCCCCCAGAACCATTTTAATTGAGTCTGAGACAGTGTTTTTAACAAAGGCCTCCGTCGCCTCAGTGTCGGAACAATGGTCTTTCGACCCATACATGACCCGAAGCCTCACTGGATACACCATCCTGAGCCTCACTCCACTCATGTACAACGCCACTTTTGCCTTGTTGAAGGCTGCTGGCCTCGTCGCCAGCTCTGCTCCAGCATCCTGATAAATCCAAATAGTGCTCCCCTCCCATTTAGTGTCCCGATTTTCTTTGGCCCACTTCAGCACCCTCTCCTTCGGTCTGAAACTGCGTAATCTTACCACCACTGCCCCACGGTGGCTCATTCGCCAAAGGCTTCTATCGGAAAATTCGGTTGGCCCTACCCACTTTTGAGCAAAATACTCGGTCGGATTCGGGCCCTCCAACCCGTCCAGCTCCACGTGGCTGAGGTTTTGTCTTCTTGATCTGTTCTCGAGGTCATCCACTTTCACCTTCAGGATCTGGTTTCTCCTCCCCGCCCCCAAACAACATTTCAACCTCCAGTGAGGCAATTTGACCTGTGCCTCGACAATATTCCCCCACTTCCTTCACCACCTCTCTTTTTCCCAGCCTCTGAGATTTTCTCCACCTTGTCCCGAATCGGACCAAGCGCCTCCTTAAGAGACGTTTTGAGGATTTCCATCATCACCTGCCCTTGTTTTTCCGAAGTGTTTCCCAAACAGCTTCGCAAACTCAGTACCTCCGCCAGCATATCCACTGTGATAGGACTGGCTGAATCTGCTGGAGAGGACTCTGCCACCCACCCTACTGGCGAGCCAGGCAGACTTGGCGAATCGTTTTCTCTTATAACTTGCCTTGAAATTTGGTATTATTTTGTGACGGGTTCATTGTACCTTTAGCTAGGCCAAAGCATGTTTACCCAAATTCCCCAGGAACCGGGCAAAAAAAGAAAAAGTACCCTGGTGGGAGCAACCTAGTCTGCGACATGCATGAAGACATGCCACCACCGGACGCCCCAAATTTTCAGTGTTTCCATCTTTACTTTTAAGAATTAGAAGAAGAATGTTAGTGACAATTGATGGGGATTTAAAATCTTCCGTTTTCTGTCAAGCAACATTATTAACAGAGGGCAAACTAACAACGCCAATAGATCTTCAATATCCTGATCCCTCCCACATCTTTAGGACGTCTCGTAATTTTAATAAAAAGGCTCCCCTGGACTCCCAGCAGAGTAGATGGATGAAATAGGGAAATTGTACAGCCTATGTATTTACATTTGTGTATCTTATGTTTGCTCTATTATGTATTTTCTTTTCATGTATGGAATGTTCCGTCTGAGCTGCACGCAGAACAATACTTTTCACTGTACCTCGGTACAGGTGACAATAAAGCAATCCAACATTCAGAAACAGATTTTAAAAATGCATTCAGTGACAGTCAGCAGCTGAAATTCAAGACATTGCAATTCAACACTAATTAACTCTATCGCAGAGAAGGCTGTGTGCACGTCTGCTTGTGCAAACGCCAATTATTTTACCTTGCACAAATCAGTATTCGGGGGTTGGAAGAAAAATATCTAGTCACGGGTCCAGATTCTGATTTGATTGTCTAAACGGCGTAGAGGTGCAGTGCCTACAAATAATTCACCCCAAAAAGCTGTAGTTGTTTAAAGCAACTGCACATACCATTTACAAAGGGATCAAGTGGCTTTCAAAGCATTTCACGTCAAAAAGAAAATGTAGCACTTCCCCTGAATTATTACGCAAAAGATTTTGATGCTGGAAATTGAATTTGCTGGATTTTTCACACTTCCCACAGCAGTAGGGAAGTCAACAAAACAGATAATGTTGAACACGGTTGCATTGTTTCGGGGGCATTGCCAGTATGAGGGGTGCTGTGCTGACATATTACAGAAACTCTACCCACCCACAATGTAGAAACAAAGACAATCTGAAAAGCAAGTAACCAAGGAGATAAACTGTTCTAAATAAACTCAGCAACCGAGGTGGAAATGGTTAGCAGTTTCAAATTCCTAGGGGCACACAGCTCTCAAAATCTGTCCTGGTCCACCCACGTCGACGCTACCACCAAGAAAGCACAACAGCGCCTATACTTCCTCAGGAAACGAACAAAATTCAGCATGTTCACATTGACTCTTACCAACTTTTACAGATGCACCATAGAAAGCATCCTATCTGGCTGCATCACAGCCTGGTTTGGCAACTGCTCGGCCCAAAACTGCAAGAAACTTCAGAGAGTCGTAAACACAGCCCAGTCCATCACACAAACCGGTCTCCCATTGCCTGGGGAAAGCGGGCAGCATAATCAAAGACCCCTCCCACCCGGCTTACTCACTCTTCCAACTTCTTCCATCGGGCAGGAGATACACAAGTCTGAGAACACGCACGAACAGACTCAAAACAGCTTCTTCCCCGCTGTTACCAGACTCCGAAACGACCCTCTTATGGACTGACCTGATTAACACTGCACCAGTGTGCTTCATCCGATGCCAGTGCTTATGTAGTTACATTGTACACCTTGTGTTGCCCTATTATGTATTTTATTTTATTTCCTTTACTTTTCATGTACTTAATGATCTGTTGGCTGCTCGCAGAAAAATACTTTTCACTGTACCTTGATACACGTGACAGTAAACAAAATCCAATCCAAATCCAATCCAACCACTTTTAAAAAGTATACAAATTACAGATTGGACAAACTAAGGTAAGCTCCACCACAATTCCAAAACCTGAAGCATTCATCTTGGAAGTACACAAGAAATTAAATGTTTAAAAATCACAGTCTGCTTACTAACTGGAATTTGGGTCCTTATTTATAATGATATTCCCCATGGATGGAAAGGAAATTAGCATTTATTCATATTTGCGTCATTTTAATACGTAGCAAAACATTCAGAAGAGGCATTGGACCAAGGCACAAACCATTTGTCTGCATTTAAGCACATGGCGATAAAATGAAAAAGATTCCACATTCAAAAATTCATGAAATTTAAGCACAAATTGGGGAAAAAAACAAAATTCCATTCCAAGCAGGAAATGAAAGCGTTGCAACAGAAGTTACTTTGGAGGTGGGAGTGAAGACACATTATTGAAGTGGTCATAGTCCGGTGTGTATGTACACAACCTCACCTTTGGGGCCAAGAATAATTTTCCTTTAATCAGCAGATTGTTAATTACAATTCCCTTCCATTTCATATTTTTGTAAATCACTGAATTAGCTGCAGCATAACAATTAATGGAATACAAGTCATCGACCTTTTTATCCCTTTATTTTAAAAATGGATAGCAAGAGAGATCAATGCCTCAGGGAAGGTTCCAGCGATGTCCTGAAGAACATACGGCTGCAACGGAGTTCCTGCACTCATCTACAGTATTATCGGCCCAGAGGACCCAATCATGGAAGAAGTTGTTTCTCCAATCATTTCAGAACTCGTGAGTGTTTCCATAGAACAACAGCAGCAAATTCCATTAAGCCATGTGCCAGAAGTAGAGGTCTGGGCTTAATGAAGGTGCCACAAAATATCTATTTACCTTTGTAAGGATACTTGGCTGGCTGCAATTACAACATTCACCATATTTTCCAATCTACAAAAGATAATCAGCAGTTAGGACACTACTGTGCCAATGTTTCACAGTGGTTAGCGCTGCTGCCTCACAGCACCAGGGTTCAATTCGGGCCTTACGTGACTGGTTTGTGTGGAGTTTGCATGTTACTCCCCATCTGCGCGGATTTCCTCCACGTGCTCCAGTTTCCTCCCACAATCCAAAGATGTGCAGGCTATGGTGCAGTTATGGGGTTGGGCGGGGGAGTAGGCCGAGATAGTGTGTTCTTTCGGAGGGTCGATGAATGACTCGATGGGCCAAATGGCCTCCTTCTGCACTGTAGGCATTCTATGATTTTCTTTACAATGTATTCTTTTTTTTACAAATATATTTTATTCAAATTTTTCAGCCAAACAAAACAAATCAAAGGGTTTTCCCTTTTTACAACCATAAAACAATATAAATATATATATATATATATATATAAAACAGTGACCGTTTTTAACAAGTAAATAAATAATATGTAAACTAAATGGCAACTGCCATAACAAAAATAATAACTCTCCCAGATGATAAAATCAAACAATCCAATATACATAACCAAGTACAAATATCTATACAAAACACCCCTGAGGACCCACCCGAGCCCCCCCCCCCCCCCCCCCCCCCGGGTTGCTGCTGTTACCTTCCCATTTCCTTTATCGTTCTGCGAGGTAGTCAATGAACGGTTGCCACCGCCTGGTGAACCCTTGAGCCGAACCTCTTAGTGCAAACTTTATCCGTTCTAATTTTATAAACCCTGCCATGTCGTTTATCCAGGTCTCCACGCCCGGGGGTTTGGCTTCCTTCCACATAAGCAATATCCTTTGCCGGGCTACTAGGGACGCAAAGGCCAAAACATCAGCCTCTCTCGCCTCCTGCACTCCCGGCTCTTCTGCAACCCCAAATATAGCCAACCCCCAGCTTGGCTCGACCCGGACCCCCACCACCTTCCAAAGCACATTCGCCACCCCCACCCAGAACCCCTGCAGTGCCGGGCATGACCAAAACATGTGGGTGTGGTTTGCTGGGTTCCTCGAGCATCTCCCACACCTATCCTCTACCCCGAAAAATTTACTGAGCATTGCTCCGGTCATATGCGCCCTGTGCAAAACCTTGAATTGTATCAGGTTTAGCCTGGCGCACGAGGACGAAGAGTTTACCCTACATAGGGCATCTGCCCACAGCCCCTCCTCAATCTCTTCCCCCAGCTCTTCTTCCCATTTTCCCTTCAGCTCATCCACCATGATCTCCCCCTCATCCCTCATTTCCCTGTATATATCCGACACCCTACCATCCCCCACCCATGTCCCTGAGATCATTCTATCCTGAATCTCCTGTGTCAGGAGCTGCGGGAATTCCCTCACCTGTTGCCTCGCAAAAGCCCTCAGTTGCATGTACCGAAATGCATTCCCTTGGGGCAACCCATATTTTTCCGTCAGCGCACCCAGACTCGCAAACGTCCCGTCTAAGAACAGATCTCTCAGTTGCACAATCCCAACTCTCTGCCATGCTCCAAATCCCCCATCTATTCTCCACGGGACAAACCTATGATTATTTCTTATCGGGGACCGCACTGAGGCTCCCGTCCTTCCCCTATGCTGTCTCCACTGCCCCCAAATTTTCAGTGTTGCCACCACCACTGGACTGGTGGTGTATTTCTTCGGGGAGAACGGCAACGGCTCCGTCGCCAGTGCTTGTAGGCTGGTTCCTTTGCAGGACGCCATCTCCAATCTCTTCCACACCGCTCCCTCCCCTTCTCCCATCCACTTACACACCATTGAGTTATTGGCGGCCCAGTAGTACTCACTTAAGCACGGTAGTGCCAGTCCCCCCCCCCCATCCCTGCTACGCTGCAAAAACCCCCTCCTCACTCTCGGGGTCTTCCCAGCCCACACAAAACTCATGACACTTTTCTCAATTTTCTTGAAAAAAGCCTTCGTGACCATCACCGGGAGGCACTGAAACACAAAGGAATCTCGTGAGGACGACCATTTTGACCGCCTGCACCCTACCCACCAGTGACAGGGGCACCATGTCCCATCTCTTAAAATCCTCCTCCATCTGTTCCACCAATCGTGTTAGGTTAAGCCTATGTAAGGTTCCCCAACTCCTGGCTATCTGAATCCCTAAGTACCGGAAATCTCTTGTTACCTTCCTCAGCGGTAAATCATCTATTCCCCTGCTCTGCTCCCCCGGATGCACCACAAACAACTCACTCTTCCCCATATTCAATTTGTACCCCTAGAATTCCCCAAACTCCCTGAGTGTCTGCATTATCTCAGGCATCCCCTCCACTGGGTCCGCAACATACATCAATAAATCATCTGCATACAATGATACCCGGTGTTCTTCTCCTCCCCTGAGCACTCCCCTCCACTTCCTGGAGCCCCTCAGTGCTATGGCCAGGGGCTCAATTGCCAATGCAAACAGTAACGGGGACAGGGGACACCCCTGCCTCGTCCCTCTATAAAGACGGAAGTAGTCAGACCTCTGCCTGTTCGTGACCACACTCGCCACCGGGACCCTATATAGCAGCTGTACCCATCCAATAAACCCTTCTCCAAAACCAAATCTCCTCAACACTTCCCACAGATAGTCCCACTCCACTTTGTCGAATGCTTTCTCGGCGTCCATCGCCACTACTATCTCCGCCTCCCCCTCTGGTGGGGGCATCATCATCACCCCTAGCAGCCTCCGTATGTTCGTGTTCAGCTGTCTCCCCTTAACGAACCCAGTTTGATCCTCATGGACCACCCCGGGACACAGTCCTCTATCCTCGTCGCCATCACCTTGGCCAGGAGCTTAGCATCTACGTTTAAAAGGGAAATAGGCCTGTAGGACCCACGCTGCAGCGGGTCTTTTTCCTTCTTCAAAAGTAGCGATATCGTCGCCTCCGACATAGTCGGGGGCAACTTCCCCCTTTCCCTGGCCTCATTAAAGGTTCTCGTCAAAAGCGGGGTCAGTAGGTCCATATATTTCCTATAAAATTCCACCGGGAATCCATCCGGTCCAGGGGCCTTCCCCGCCCGCATGCTCCCAATCCCCTTTACCACCTCCTCCATCTCAATCTGTGCTCCCAGTCCCGCCCTCTCCTGCTCCTCAACCTTCGGGAATTCCAGCTGATCCAGGAAACACATAGTTCCCTCCTTCCCTTCCGAGGGCTGAGCCTTATATAGCCTCTCATAGAATGCCTTGAACACCCCGTTCACTCTCTCCGCTCCCCGTTCCATCTCTCCCTCCTCATCTCTCACCCCACCTATCTCCCTCGCTGCTCTCCTCTTCCTCAATTGGTGGGCCAGTAGCCGACTCGCCTTCTCTCCATACTCATACTGTACACCCTGTGCCCTCCTCCACTGTGCCTGTGCCTTACCCGTGGTCAGTAGTTCAAACTCCACATGTAACCTTTGTCTTTCCCTGTACAGTCCCTCCTCCTGTGCCTCTGCATATTGCCTGTCCACCCTCAAACGTTCTTTCAACAATCGCTCCCTTTTTTACCCTCTTGCTTCCCTTTATGTGCCCTTATGGATATCAGTTCCCCTCTGACCACCGCCTTCAACGCCTCCCAGACCACTCCCACCTGAACCTCTCCATTGTCATTAAGCTCCAAGTACCTTTCGATACACCCTTTCCAATGTATTCTACAGAGCAGCTGATCCGGCCGCATCACAGCTTGGTATGGCAACTACTCGGCCCAAGATCGCAAGAAACTGCAGAGTGTGGTGAACTCAGCCCAATGCATCACACAAACTTGCCACCCTCCCACTGATTCAGTCTACACCTCCCGCTGCATCTGGAAGGCAGACAGCATTGTAAGGGACCCCTCCCACCCAGGCTTTGACCTCTTCCAGACCCTTCCATTGGGCAGAAGGTACAGAAGTCTGAAGACCAGCACACCCAAATATAGGAATAGCTTCTTCCCCACAGCTACTAGACTCCTCAACGAGTCTCCCTCGGACTGATCTGTTCCCTGTAAGAACACTATTCACGACGCCCTATGCGCATGTATTTGTTTTGTTTGGGCCCTTGATCCACACTAACAAATTTCTTATTTGTCGATGTATTTTGTTGACTATTCTACTGTGTACGTCCCCTTGGCCGCAGGATAATACTTTTCACTGTACTTCGGTAAATGTGACAATAAATCAATGAATCAATGACCAAGTGGTTTAAGTGGCCCATGGAACAAAGTCCTATTGTTTTCCTACTAAAATCCTGATGCAATAGAAATAAAAAACCCACCTCATTATGAAATAAGCAGCAGCATTTAGACAACCACGTGAAACGCCACAGCATAAAGGCTATGAAGACATAAAGAGCTGGAAAATAGCATTGAAGAAGCGAAGTGCTTGATGGCCAGCACAGACATGACAGGTTGAAGGGCCGTTTTCTCTGCTCTAAAATCTCTACGACTGGCACGACTGTACCAAAATAATAAAATCTGGAAATCGGTTCTTGATGGTTATATCGAGTTTTCACTTCCTCTATTTTCCATTTTAGGAGCAATATTTCAAAGAGGAGATTTCAGTGCTGAAGAAATGTAATATCTCCAACCTTGCACCATGAAACAACATTCAGGTCATGTTCAGTGTTCAATTCCCAAAGCCCTGCAGCAAAGCTTTAACTTCAGGAAAAACTCCCTAGATACCATGGACTGACATTTCCAACAGCAGGTAACCTTTTGCTTTTGATCACAAGCTTAAACCAAAAGGTCTGTTGTGGAGACACTATGTAGACATGTTTCACTTTCACCTTGGTTTCTCCCTCGTTTCCCTTTCAACAGATGTCACATGTCCCCTCACTGTTAGAAACGTCTCGAAAAGTCAGCAATCGATTGAAGCATGATTCACCGAATCAAAGAAATTTACAGCACCGGAGGCGGCATTCCAGCCCACCTGCATCTGTGCTGGCTGACGAGAAGCCATACAGCCGAAACCCACTTTTCCAATTCTTGGCCTTGTAGGTAGGAGGTGCATATCAGAGTACTCCTCAAAAAACGTTTAGGATTTCTGCCCATCCCACCCTTTCCGGCACCACGTACCACGTCTCCACCAGACAGAAACAAATCCCTTCTAACTACCTTCCTTTTACCCCAAATCTGACCTCCATGGTTATGGAACCCTCAACCGAGGGAATCGGGCACTCCTGCCAACTCAATCGAAAAGTTCAATTTTGCACACTTCAATTGGGCTGCCCTGAAACCACCTCAGCTTGAAATCTTTTCTCAATTAAAATTCTGAAAAGAGATACGTGCTGTTCAAGCGTTACATCTTGTACTCAGTCAGGACAGATTCGGAAGATAAGCTGGAACAATTTATACTGCGAGGTTGTTTGGCAAGTGGACTAAATGCCTTTCTCATTGAAAATAAGGAGGAAATGCTGGAAAACTCAGGTCTATGGAAAGAGAAACAATTAATGCGAAGTCTGGGTGGCTTCTTCAGAGCTGAAGACGGGGAGAAATGTGATGCATGACGTACTGTGAGAGGTGGTGGAACAAAGGAGGTCAGTGATAGGTAGGAGCTAGAAGAGACTGCAACAAAGATGTCTGGGATACAAGTAGATCAGTGTTAATAGCAGTGTGAAAGGATTCGATTTGGATATTTGTTTATTGTCAGGTGTATCGAGGTACAGTGAAAAGTATTTTTCTGCGAGCAGCTCAACAGATCATTAAGTACATGAAAAGAAAAGGAAATTTAAAAAAAATACATAATAGGGCAACACAAGGTACACAATGTAACTACATAACACCCGCATTGGGTGAAGCAAACAGGGGTGTAGCGTTAATGAGGTCACTCCATGAGAATGTTGTTTAGAAGGTAGAAGTTGGAAGAGTGAGTAAGCCGGGTGGGAGGGGTCTTTGGTTATGCTGCCTGCTTTTCTCAGACAGCAGGTGGTGTAGATGGGGTCAATGGATGGGAGGCAGGTTTGTGAGATAGACTGGGCTGTGTTCACGACTCTGAAGTTTCTTGTGGTCCTGGGCCTAGCTGTTGCCATACCAGTTTGTGATTCAGCCACATAGGATGCTTTCGAAGGTGCATGTGCAAAAGTTGGTAAGAGTTAATGTGGACATGCTGAATTTCCTTAGTTTCCCGAAGACGTATAGGCACTGTTGTGCTTTCTTCATGGTAGCGTCGATCTGAGTGGACCAGGACAGATCTTTGTAGATGTGTACCCCTAGGAATTTGCAACTGCTAACCATCTCCACCTCGGCCCCGTTGAGGCTGTACAGTGCTTTGTTTCCTAAAGTCAATTACCAGCACTTTAGTTTTGCTGGCATTGAGGGAGAGATTGTTGTCACTACACCACTCCACTAGGTTCTCTATCTGCCACGCAGTTGTGTGTGTACAGGGAGTATAGTACGGGGCTAAGTACGCAGCCTTGCGGGGCCCCGGTATTGAGGATTATTGTGGAGGAGGTGGACTATGGAAGGTGTTGATAGTGGAATAAAGGAAAGATAGCAGAATGCATTAATAGGATAATAAAGGTCAGTGCCCAGTGGAAGTCAAACTCCAGAACAAATGATGTTGAGATGCCGGCATTGGACTGGGATGAGCACAGGAAGAAGTCTTACAACACCAGGTTAAAGTCGAACAGGTTTGTTTCAAACACTAGCTTTCGGAGCACTGCTCCTTCCTCAGGTGACTGAAGAGGTATGTTCCAGAAACATATATATATAGACAAAGTCAAAGATGCAAGTCAATGCAGATCCAGAGCTTGGGGTAATTCCAGGTTAAAGAGGTGTGAATTGTCTCAAGCCAGGACTGTTGGTGGGATTCCGCAAGCCCAGGCCAGATGGTGGGAGATGAATGCAATGCAACATGAATCCAAGGTCCCGGTTGAGGCCCTACTCATGTGTGCGGAACTTGGCTATAAGTTACTGCTCGGCGATTCTGCGTTGTTGCGCGTCCTGAAGGCCACCTTGGAGAACGCTTACCCGAAGATCAGAGGCTGAATGTTCCTGACTGCTGAAGTATTCCCCGACTGGAAGGGAACATTCCTGCCTGGCGATTGTGGCGCGATGTCCGTTCATCCGTTGTCGCAGCGTCTGCATGGTCTCGCCAATGTACCACGCTTCGGGACATCCTTTCCTGCAGCGTATGAGGTAGACAACGTTGGCCAAGTCACGCGAGTATGTACCGCGTTCCTGGTGGGTGGTGTTCTCACGTGTAATGGTGGTATCCATGTCGGTGATCTGGCATGTCTTGCAGAGATTGCCATGGCAGAGCTGTGTGATGTCGTGGTCACTGTTCTGAAGGCTGGGTAGTTTGCTGCAAACAATGGTTTGTTTGAGGTTGCGCGGTTGTTTGAAGCTATCCTGGCTTGAGACAATTCACACCTCTTTGACCTGGGGCTACCCCTATCTGGATCTGTAAAGACTTAATTACCTGCAAATGCTCGCATTCAAAGCATTGTCTTGCATCTTTGACTTTGTCTATGTGTTTCTGGAACATACCTCTTCATTCAGCTGAGGAAGGAGCAGTACTCTGAAAGTTAGTGTTTGAAACAAACCTGTTGGACTTTAACCTGGTGTTGTAAGACTTCTTACTGTCCAGACAAATGACAGTAAGGTAGTAGATGAAGTTTGCACGGACTAAAATTCAAAAAATTGCATTAAAAAGGGATCAAGATGGAGAAGGGTCACAGCTTAAACTTTTGAATTGAAGGTTGAGGCTGTAACATGCCTAAATTGAACATGGGCTGCTGCTCCCCCTGTTGGGTTTCATTTTAACATTGCAGCAGGCCAAGGACATGAGAGCAAGACGTCGCTTTGAAACGGCAAGCAGCAAGAAGATTAAGCTCATGCTTTCAGGGTGAGTGAGGGTGTTCCGCAAAGTCTCCCCGATGTAGAGGAGACTGCTTTAGCAGCGAATACAGCAGACCAAATTCTAGCTGGGGATGATTGTTTCCCCTGTGCTTATCAGGACTTTAGAATTAATCCAGCACCAACATAAAAGGTCGGCCTCTGGAGAGCTGATCAGGAAGGAGTGAGAACTCGGTGATGTGTAACCAGGCCGAAATGCTGCTGTGAAGCTGAATAAACTCTTATAAACTCTGTAAACCCATCGGACTCCCCTCGTCGTTATTACAGTGGCGTCAACCGAACAGATGCGACGGAGGCAGAGAAACTGGGAGAATAGGATGGATCTTTACAGGAGGTTGGCGGTGAGGAGCTGCACTGCTTTTACAATTTTTTTTTCATTATTACACCACTTCAGCAGGATCTACTCAGTCAGGCTTGTATGTAACCGATGCAATTCAACTGCAGGCTAATTGAAGATCGCTGTCGTCCAAATTCCGCCTGATGCATGCATTAGTTGCCAATGGCACACAGTGCACTTTGGCAATGTAGGTCAGGCAATGCATTGACTAATGGACAAGGGTAGAGCAGATTGCATGCCCCATTCATTCACTGCCAATGCAATGAATCTCAGAAGTTCTAAACACTTAAAAATATTAACAAGGTACAAACAGCATGGATTGAGAAAGACACAAATAAAAAGTTGAATCCAGTTTGGTGGACTTGATTTTTCTCACGTGCATTGCCAAACCCAACAGTGACCCCCTGATGCAGCAAGAACATTTTTTGACAGCTCCAAGGGAGTTCTTTATAATGATGAAGTTCAAATGCACTTTCAACAATGTGCTTTGGAGTAATCACTAGTGGGCACATTACTGATTATCCACCGAGTGTTTGATTCTTGTATTTCTATTAATTGGCTGAATAAATCCTGGACACAAGTAGGTAATGTTACAAACGTACTCGTTTCTAGAAAAAAAAACAAGCATAAAATACAAGCATTAAACAATTGTCCAGGCAAACTGGTTGCATATTTATCCGGCTTTTGCTTGAGGTTAACAAGTTTCTCCATACTTGGACAACACCAATGAACCAAAGCACGAGATCCTCAAATCACTCATGGTCAACCATTCTGGCCACACAAAAGCATTTCCTATGTTGTTAACCATCCTATTCACTTGGCAAAGCAATATCCATTCGAAGACAGTGTTGTGACGCTTGCTCTGCAAACTGCTTCTACAGATCGGATTGTCCAACGAGACATGCATCCAGGAATTCTAATTATCTTTTCAATATCACATTAAGTGACAACTGCATCAGCAAACATCTCCTAAGGGCTGCATAACAACCACACATCCCAACACTTGCAGTAGCTGTTGATTCATGCAAGCCTCCAACAGGATGGGGAAATGCATGTCTACGTAATCAAGTTTTGATTTTCGGATCTTGCAGACGTTAGGGTTTCCTGCAAGGTTTTCTGGTGAACCTTCCCTACACTACTGCTTCACTGAGTGCAATTTTAAAGAGTTAAAATTAATTTAGACTGTCTTGTAAATCTGGTCGAATTTCTCTTTTACGTCTAACATTCAATCTTTTCCCTGCCCTCCCATTTTACATTTATTGCACGACTTAAATTGATCACGCTGTCTCGGTGTTACATCCACGATACCCTTTTTACAGATTATATACACAGGCATTCCTAGTTTACCGGCCTCTGAAAATATTTTCACAGCTTATATTTGCCTCAAGACAAACATCGGTAGAATTATTACCATACAAGGCCTTTGGTGTAACAATAACATTCCTAAGGTGCTTCAAAGAAGCGTTAAACAAAATTTGACGTCAAAAGCTTGAACTACTACCCCCTCAAACCCCCATCTCATCAGTGTTTACTTAGGCCACCAACCTGCCCTGCTACCCAAGCAGCAGAACATGATGGCCTTATAGTAGGCTGGGTCAGGTGAGACGGACACAGAGCGGAGTATCCTGCTCTCGGCCTCGTTACTGGCAGAATTTTGCACGCTAAGACTCTCTTGCCGGCTTTGACCTTGATAGAGGCAGAGGTTGGGAACAAAGGGCATAACTCCATTTTCCGAAGTCCTGCTTCCAGGAGGGGGAAGCCTAATCTGCAAATTCCCCTCAGAATCCTGGGTGATTACAACCAATGCATCCACTATCGTTTCAGCCGTCTGGTTTAGGACCACAGGATTTATATTTATTCATTTATGGGATGAGGGCGTCATTGGTGAGGTCAGCATTTATTGTCCATCCCTAACTGCCCTTGCAAATGAGGTGGCAAGTCACCTGGAGTTGCTGCAGTCCATGTTGCTAACTGCCCCCTTCATTCCACAGGCCAAACCTTGGTTCATGTCTGCAGTGCGGCGCTGTATAAATGCTGCCTGAAGTCCACGTGCACCACATCAACCCTGTGTTACCTCATCAAAAAAACTCCCAATTCCATATTAATGATCTGGACCTTTATGTGCAGCGAATAATTTCCAAACTTGCAAACAATAGCAAACCTGGAAGATTTGTAAACTGTCAAAAGGACATAAGTGGCAGATTAAGTTCAATGCTGAGAAATGTGAGGTGATCCATTTTGGTAGGAAGAACATGGAGATAGTATGTCACAGCACCCTGCACTAGTGCGCTGTCAATTCCAGCCCCACTTGACCTGCAGTCGCAGTACAGAGAATTTAGATTTTATTTAAAAGACCAAAGGTCCTTGATTGAGCCCAATAAACTAGTCACCAGGTTTGTAACTTTACAATGCAAGTGACCTTTTATTATGTACAGTGTATATAAACCGATAGAAAATGTAACAACCATCTAATACCCCCTTTCCAATCCCCCCTTTCTAATGACCCCCCCATTCTCTACACACAGATAAACAACAGAGGCAAAAGGGTGGTTGAGGCGGAAAAAGAATAAAATAAAAGGATAAGGATCTTTGATGCACTGGGATTACTTCCAGTTCATGTCTTTCTCAAGTTCAGGCTTTCGTTTTGGTACTGCTTCCTTCTCAGATTGAGATGGTTTTCTCTGGCAAGGGTTATCTGCAGTCTCAATCATTTCATGTTCACAGCAAAGATGTGCCAAGCAGTCCCTGGTTTTAGGTCAATAAAACAGTTCTTTCTCTTCTCAGTTCTCTCCAAAGCATCACGCAGGAACCAATCATTAATTGGCATCAGGCAGAACATTTATCCCTGGCCAGCCCACCAGTTGCCAGTGAGCCAATCGAACAGACTTCTTCCAGAATCGGGTTCGCCCAGTGCAGAGTAGTCGGATTTCTTTCCAAAGAAAGACCTGGGAATACAATATCTTGGAAAGCACTCTGTTTCAAGGCACGCGCCGATTATGGGTCCATGGACCAAAAAATAATAAAAGGGCAACAAAGAAACAAGAAGGGGACTCTTACAATTGTAACATAAATTGTAAAGTAGGTGCAAGAGCATCATGGGACTGGGGGTGTTGGGAGGCTGAAGATGGGCTCCTAGCCACAAAAGTGCTGCTGCTGGCAGGCTCGATAGAAGCCAAGGAGAGCTTCAAAGACAGTGGAAGGTCATTGACTCAATGCTGTGGGCCATGAGGACAAAGGTAACCCTTTGGTGCAGTGTTCTGTTCGGCATGGCTGATGAGCTGGATTTTTGTTTGAGAGTCATATTCAAATGCAGCCTCAGGAAGTCAGTGGAACACAGACTCGTGCAAAGAAACTGGCCCATCAGGAGATTTTGTTATTGAGGCAGTCCACGTTACAACAGATTTTGGGGGGAATTCAGAGACTAGATTTTTGAAAGTGGAGACTTGCAATTCCTCGTGAGGGGGACAGCATTGATAAAATCAGTGTTTTTCAAACTTTTTTTCCGGGGACCCATTTTTATCCGCCGGCCGGCCTTCGCGACCCACCATTTTCTCTTACTTTATTTGTTGCTGACAAAAATGGAGGAAATGGTGTTGGGTCCCTTTGGCCCCAATGGTCTCTTTGCCGCCCCCGAACTTGGAGAAGAAAAAAGGCTGCGACCATTTGAAAAAAATGCGGCCTCACTGCGCATGAATGTCCGATCATCGGTGTATGTGCGCATAGTTTTGCACATGCGCACTGATGATCGGGCACGCATGCGCAGTACGGCCGAATTTTTAAAAATTCTGTTACTGGCCATTTTGAAGGCCGCTCACAGCCGGCATTATTAAAAGACGGCTGCTGTGGCCGTTGCGCACGGATTTGCACGATCAGGAACGCCACGATGGATGGCTCCGCGACCCTCCCGACACCCGCCCGCCACCCACCGGCGGGTCCCGCCCCCGAGTTTGACAATGCCTGCAATAGATTGTCTAACTCATCACAGACCCTGACAGCTGGGTGCTGTGAAATCCACAAATCTTTCTCAGTCTCACCTGCCATTTATTGTGCAGTTGGCGGTGTTCGATCAGTCTTCCGGTCAATTTATGTCCATCTGGGTTGGCACGGTGGCGTAGTGGTTAGCACTGCTGCCTCATGGCACCGAGGACCCGGGTTTGATCCCGGCCCCAGGACACTGTCCGTGTGGAGTTTGCACATTCTCCCCGTGCCTCCCCACCCTCACAACCCAAAGATGTGCAGGGCAGGTGGATTGGCCATGCTAAATTGCCCCTTAATTGGTAAAAGAATTGGATACTTTAAACTTTAAAAAAAAAAAATTATATCCATCGCATGTCAATTCTAAATGTTGAAGAGCTCAAGATAAATATTGTAAATGGTTTTACCTTTTTGGTTTGTTTACTATTCTGACGTTTTATGGCTTTATTCTCCAAGTGCCTGGGATTTCAAACGTCAACATCCAATACAAAGTTATTGTCCCTAGCAAGATCATCACACAAACAAAAAAACAACACAAGTTCCAGCAAACAAATGGGTTTTGTCCTCTTTTCCAATGCCTCCTCTTGGGGCATGGACACATTCGAGGGATGATGCCACCAATGTCAGTTGCTCGAGAATGCCACCTTCTAGTGGTTAATTAGTACGCTGTACACCTAGCCCATTTAACTGGACCTGATCCAGTGCGCACACCTTGTGGGCCTTGGTCACCAGCAAGAAGTGTCTTCTCTTTCCCATTCCTTAACCCTGGAATACTCAGGAAAATGGCAGCTACACTGAACAATCAGCTAATTGAACACAAACTGGGAGCTAAACACAAATCTCTACAGCCCATTGCCCCACTGGGAGGTGCATGTAACAATATAATTCAGGGGGAAAAAAAAGAATAAAAGATTGTCATTATTTATTGGTAGAGAATGTGACGCAGTGGTCAGATTGCCCAAAAGGACCAAAAATGAACACACATGCTATGCCACCTCAACTCATTTTGTGCCACTAAGTAATCTACTTAAAATGGAAACAGTGAAATTTTGTACAACACTCAAGAGAAGAGGGGTTAGGGCAGCACGGTGGCGCAGTGGTTAAGAACAAAGAAAAGTACAGCACAGGAACAGGCCCTTCGGCCCTCCAAGCCTGCACCGATCATGCTGCCCGTCTAAACTAAAATCTTCTACACTTCCTGGGTCCGTATCCCTCTATTCCCATCCTACTCATATATTTGTCAAGATGCCCCTTAAATGTCACTATCGTCCCTGCTTCCACCACCTCCTCCGGCAGCTGGGTCCAGGCACCCACTACCCTCTGTGTAAAAAAACTTGCCCCGTACATCTACTCTAAACCTTGTCCCTCACACCTTAAACCTATGCCCCCTAGTAATTGAACCCTCTACCCTGGGGAAAAGCCTCTGACTATCCACTCTGTCTATGCCCCTCATAATTTTGTAGACCTCTATCAGGTCGCCCCTCAACCTCCATCGATCCAGTGAGAACAAACCGAGTTTATTCAACCGCTCTTCATAGCTAATGCCCTCCATACCAGGCAACAGCCTGGTAAATCTCTTCTGCACCCTCTCTAAAGCCTCCACATCCTTCTGGTATGATGTGGAGATGCCGGCTTTGGACTGGGGTGAGCACAGTACGAAGTCTTACAACACCAGGTTAAAGTCCAACAGCTTTGTTTCGATTTCACTAGCTTGCGGAGCGCTGCTCCTTCATTCACCGGAGGAAGGAGCAGCGCTCCGAAAGCTAGTGACATCGAAACAAACCTGTTGGACTTTAACCTGGTGTTGTAAGACTTCGTACTATCCTTCTGGTAGTGTGACAACCAGAATTGAACACTATACTCCAAGTGTGTCCTAACTAAGCTTCTATACAGCTGCAACATGACTTGCCAATTTTTATACTCAATGCCCCGGCCAATGAAGGCAAGCAAGCCGCATGCCTTCTTGATTACCTTCTCCACCTGTGTTGCCCCTTTCAGTGACCTGTACACCAAGATCTCTCTGACTGTCAATACTCTTGAGGGTTCTACCATTCACTGTATATTCCCTACCTGTATTAGACCTTCCAAAATGCATTACCTCACATTTGTCCGGATTAAACTCCATCTGCCATTTCGCTACCCAAGTCTCCAAACGATCTAAATCCTGCTGTATCCTCTGACATTCCTCATCACTATCCGCAATTCCACCAACCTTTGTGTCGTCTGCAAACTTACTAATCAGACCAGTTACATTTTCCTCCAAATCATTTATATATACTACGAACAGCAAAGGTCCCAGCACTGATCCCTGTGGAACACCACTAGTCACAGCCCTACAATTAGAAAAGCACCCTTCCATTGCTACTCTGCCTTCTATGACCTAGCCAGTTCTGCATCCATCTTGCTAGCTCACCTCTGATCCTGTGTGACTTCACCTTTTGTACTAGTCTGCCATGAGGGACCTTATCAAAGGCCTTACTGAAGTCCATATAGACAACATCCACTGCCCTACCTGCATCAATCATCTTTGTGATCTCCTCGAAAAACTCTATCAAGTTAGTGAGACACGACCTCCCCTTCACAAAACCATGCTGACTCTCGCTAATACGACCCCTTGCTTCCAAATGGGAGTAGATCCTGTTTCGAAGAATTCTCTCCAATAATTTCCCTACCACTGACGTAAGGCTCACCGGCCTGTAGTTCCCTGGATTATCCTTGTTACCCTTCTTAAACAAAGGAACAACATTGGCTATCCCCCAGTCCGCCGGGACATCACCTGAAGACAGTGAGGATCCAAAGATTTCTGCCAAGGCCTCAGCAATTTCCTCTCTAGCCTCCTTCAGTATTCTGGGGTAGATAGCATCAGGCCCTGGGGACTTATCACCTTAATATTTTTCAAGACGTCCAACACCTCATCTTTTTGGATCTCAATGTGACCCAGGCCATCTACACACCCTTCTCACGACTTAACATCCATCAATTCCTTCTCTTTGGTGAATACTGATGCAAAGAAAGCATTGATGCCTCAGGGTGCCAAGGTCCCGGGTTCGATCCCGGCACTGGGTCACTGTGTGTGGAGTTTGCACATTCTCCCAGTGTCTGCGTGGGTTTCACAGGAGAGGTGGATTGGCCACGCTAAATTGCCTCTTAATTGGAAAAAAAAATGAATTGGGTACTGAAATTCTTTTTAAAAATGAGTAGTGTTAAATCAGAACATTAATCAGTTGTCGGGTGGGATTCTCTGTTCCGCCGTAGGGAAGAATGGAATTTTGGCTCAGCGCCATTTTTCCGTTCTTGCTGGCAGCGGGGTAGCGAGGCAAACTTGCAATGGAGAATCTCGGCCATCATTCCTACTTTAAATCAACATTGACAACCATTACAACGATTTTACAAAATGGAGTAAAATGTCCTAGCGCTTATTGCTTAGTGCAAAGTTGAAGTCTTCCATCAACGTTAAGATGCAGCAAAAATGTCCCGACAGTTAGTTGGTCATATAAAATAATGAGTAAATTTTATTAGAAACGCTAAATCCTATGAAAATCCATCTTATCCCTCACTGTGGAACAAATTTTGCATAATATTTTCACCCATGGCCTGACCGTGAAAATTGAGAATTACCACCTTCAAGCTTGTTGGAAAAGACTTTTGCCTCATACTAATGATGGTTCTGTTATGATTGTCTGGTCACATCAGATTGCCACTAAACTGTTTAGCTCAGCGAGTAAAACCTTACCTGTATGAAGCTGAATCTTTCCAATGACTCCCTCCACCAGACCTAGGCAAACAGGGTTCCAGGCCAGAAGCAAGTCAGTAGCTGTTGAAAACAACACAAATCAGTATTATTTTTCCTCGATCCACGTGGAGATAAAACTGCAACATTCAGAGAAAAGACACAAATTGAGGGGGCTGAATTAATGGTAACTTCATCACAACAAGTGCTGTGGTGGTCAAGGAAACCAGTTCGGAATTACACGGTTATTGTGCTTCCAGTCAAAGTAATTGGAAGGTGATATATTATGGTACAACAGAACATCTTCCCCATTGAAAGCGGAGAGCAGTCATTTTTCATCAGGCCTGCGGGTAAAAGCTACAAAACAATCAATAATAAAATGGATTACTACGATTTATGTGGAATAAATCAAAGTCAGCACAGTAATAGGGTTAAGGAGGAATGGCCCAAGCAGCAGTGAAAACTTACAGTCCTTCATCTCACGAATATTCAAAAGAGAGAGAGAGACAAGTACTTCATTTATAAAATTATTGCCATTAGAAGAGATAATTTGCTGTAAAAGTGCGAGTGAATCCATCCTCCAGTGATGGCTCATCGATCATAGAATTTACAGTGCAGGAGGAGGGCATTTGGCCCATCAAGTCTGCACCGGCCCTTGGAAAGAGCACCCTACTTTTTTTCAAATAAATTTACAGTATCCAATTCATTTTGTCCAATTAAGGGGCAATTTAGCATGGCCAATCTACCTACCCTGCACATCTTTTGGGCTTTGGGGGCGAAACCCAAGCAAACGCGGGGAGAATGCGCAAACTCCACACTGACAGTGACTCCGAGCCAGAATCGAACCTGGGACCTCGGCACCGTGAGGCAACCGTGCGAACCACTTGCGCCACCGTGCTGCCCTCGAGCACCCTATCTCAGCCACACCCTCCACCCTACCCCGTAACCCAGTAACCCCACCTAACCTTTTTGGACACCAAGGACAATTTAGCATGGCCAATCCACCTAACCTGCACATCTTCAGACTATGGGAGGAAACTGGGGCACCCAGAGGAAACCCACGCAGACACTGGGAGAACGTGCAGACCCCGCACAGACAATGATCCAAGCCGGGAATCGAACCTGGGACCCTGGAGCTGTGAAGCAATTGTGCTAACCACTGTAAACTTGAACAGTGAGAAAATAAACAGATGCTCGTCTCTTTATTAAGTTTCTCTTTGGGAGGTTACTATGTTTTGGGGCTCCAATAATAAGGTGCATGCCTGATGGGGTGTCTGGGGCTGAGTCAAGAGAAGAAATAAAGACGAGATGTGAAACCAACCCATCGTGTACTTGGATTGGAAACACTCACCTAGAGAAGTGCAGAAACCCTCCAACATGTCTTAATTTAAAAAACCCATATACATGTTGGTGGAGCAAATAACATATTCAAAATTCTAATTCCTTTTTGAAGACAAATTTACATGATCTTAAAAAATTATTTGTTAGCACTACAGAAGCACAGTCGGCAAACAGGATTCAAATATATTGGTGGGCCTGCAATGTTTTCACGGAAAAGTCCCTTCAGTTAAGCTCGCTTCAGGATTTCGGAGAAACCCCTTGATCCACATTATCCCGTCGAGACAAGCAATTTGTCAGCACGCGAATGAACAAAGTGTCCTTCCATAGCTCCAAGGACATTTCCACATGACAAAGAGATGAACTGGCCAACAGTAGCAATCTCATTTCAGGCAATAACAACATCTCCATCTCTGATACTTCAAAAGAATGAGTTATTATGAAGCAGACAACACAGAAGCATTGTTCTCTTGAACCATCTGAACTGCAAGTGCTAGGGGATGCCAGGTAACTGGCAATATTAAACCATGGTGAAAAACTCTGTTAAATATTCATCAACATTTTTCCAGCTGGGAGAGATAAGTGGGCAGGGGCAGAGTTTAAGGAAGGCTGCCAAATCTTTGCTCATTTCAAACTGTCAATAATATTTCTAAACTTGGAACAGAGTTGCTTTGGCATTCAATCGTGATTACTGTGATGAACGGTTACTGTCTTATCATCATGTAAGGTGATGTCCCCTTTAAGACCGGGCTTGGAACCCTGGGGACTCCGCCTCTGGCTCCGCCCATCTGGGAGCCATACATAAAGGGCTGCCTCATGGGCTGTGCAGCAGTCAGCTCTCGTCTCTAGGTCTAGCATAGTTATTAGTCTAATAAAGCCTTCTTTACAGTTTAATCTCTAAGCGTCATTACTGAGGGTACCTCAATTACACGTTTGAAATTCTTCATTGGCAGCAATGTGCTTCGAAACATCTTGAGCTTATCGGAGAAACTATACTTTTCCTGAAAGTTTTCTCAAAATGAGTTATAAAACAGTGACAAGCTCGGTCAACGGTGGCATTGTGTGTGCATGTGCGCGCGTGCGTGTTGGGGGGGGGGGGGGGTCCAGTCATTGGAGTGGCCTTGGGCCAAAACAGGTCATAAATGAGGAGCTGAATAAAGAGTGGGACATATGCAGCAAAATCTGGAGGAATTGAAGTATACGTCAGGAGAATAGGTAGAGCATTGGAACCGTCATGGCAGAAGGTAAACGAGGCTCAGATTTGACATCAGATGGGCTGAGGGAACAGTTGGAAGCTATTTTACAAAGGTGGCAGTAGACAGTCGCCATGGAGAACATGGAATGGGATTAAGTGTAGCGACGTTGCAATAATTTGGTTCAACTTGAAGAGACACTTCAGGGGCACTAGGCTTCCAAGATGTCACTGATAAAGGTGCTCTAGCTACGATAGGATGAATATGCAAGTCTCACCTAACTGTAAAATGAAAAATGAAAGAAATATTGTTGTGATCCCAGAGGACCATAGGCTGCTCATCCGTTTGAGCGAGAGGTGACCGGTGGTGATTTAACCCGAGGATCATCACACCCCAGATGAGGGGCAAGGTTGAGAAAGCGGGCCCTTCATGAATAACTCAGTGGGTACAGGAATTGAAGCCATTCTGTTGGTGTCGCTCCAGATCATGAACCAGCCATCCAGCCAAATGAACCAACCAACCCACCCTGTAAAATGGATGAGAAGCATTGAGAGAGGGTTAAATAGGGAAAACCTAACAGCAGATAGGTGGCCTTGGGCTGGGAATGCTACAGCAATATGGGAGAGGTGGTGGAGGGATGGGAAGCATAGGTTTGGAGAAATTCAAACAGTTACAAAAGAGAAGGGCATGGATTTGCAATGGGACAAATTACGGCAAGGATTTGGGTTGGGAAAAAGAGGTTGGAGCGGGGCTGATCATTCAAGGATTGAGGGACAGGGCAAGAGGCAGACTTCATGGTTGAGATGAATGATAGGTTTTACCCCAGTTGGGGTGGAGGGGGTAAAGCCGCAGGGGCAGCTGACTGGATAATCTCCATCTTGGTAGTTTAAAAACGATGAATATCCCATGTCGTTGTAGGCAAAGAAATGAAGAGGAGAAAAGAAGAAATATTTGAAGGGATGGTTAGAAGTGGAGAGCTGAGCCCAAGTTATTATAAAAGTTGGTTTTAGGCAAGTACTGGAGTGATCTGGCATAGTTTGATGAAAGGCCGAATCCATCATCCGTTGAGAAACTCACTGATAAGAGCTCTTCAGCTTGGCAGTAGAGGGGGTTTTGGTATCTCAACTGCTGAGGGTCAAATCATTTGTACTCACGGGTCACTTCCCAATGGAATTCTTGCCTGTGAAAATGATCCAGCAAAGCATTAAAAGGCAAGAGCTTTCCTGAGGTAGATATTGATCAGTGATTTTAGATCTCAAGTTTCCTCATTCTGTCCATACTAGATTTCTAAAGGACGAGATGCAGCAATTCTGATCACAAATGTCAAACCGAACTCTCCATTGCTCGATTACCCTGGGCAACGACAGTTGAGGTGCAGAAGCCCTTTTGTAACTTGATGAATCTGCGTGAATTCTAGGACCGTTAATCAAATTAAAATTCAATATTTGGGAATTCACGACAGCTACAGCTGCCAGTCTTGTCAGGTTGATCATGAAATACTTCAGTTGATTCATCATGATGCGAGGAAAGAAAACCCTGAAGGTTAAAATCGAGATAACTGCTTCAATGCAAACATATTTAACGGTCATGTTAATCAATCTCAAGCAATGGTAATGGGTCATTTGAATAATTTCTGCTGACATTAAAATGGATTTACAATTTGCTTGATCGCATTCAAAAATAATTTGCCTTGTAAAATAGTGCAAGAGAAGACAGGCAAATAATAGATTAGATAAGTAACATTTCCTTCGGTGTCTGTGGTATTATCATAAATGAAGGCAACGCAGGGGTTAATCAAATGTATGCAGACAGCGACTAGAGGGAGCTAGTCCCATAAGTATATAAGGGATGGGGCTAAGCCTTGTGGGTCAGATGATGAAGAGAAGACAGACGATCAGAAGAGACAGACACAAGATACTGAGGCAAGAGAGAGATCAGTTTGTGTCCTTCTGCAGTCAGTGATAGCAAAGTTTACTACAGAAACCTTCTACGTTAGGAATGTGAATGAATCTATCTGGTGTAATAAATTTATAGTTTTGTTTGTTACAAAGCTGTGTGTTCTTTATTCAACACTACACATCCAAGTGAAGCAAAATAGAGAACACAGCAGTGTCCAGTAGCACTTCACAATCAATGATATATTTCAAGCGTAACCATTATCATAATGTAGGCAGCAAGGTGGCACAGTGGTTAACACTGCTGCCTCACAGCTCCAGGAACCCCGGTTCAATTCCGGCCTCGGGTGACTGTGTGGAGTTTAGGCTTGATCCCTGTGTCGGCGTGGGTTTCCTCCGGTTGCTCAGGTTTCCTCAGTCTAAAGATGTGCAGGTTAGGTGGATTGGCCATGTTAAATTGCCCTACTGTCTAAAAGGTTAGGTGGCGTTACTGGGTTACGGGGATAAGGTGGAGGCATGGGCTTAAGTAGGGTGCTCTTTCCAAGGGCTGGTGCAGACATGATGGGCCGAATGGCCTCCTTCAGCACTGTAAATTCTCAATTTTATGATCCCACAAACAGTGAAGAGATGGGGACAGACAAGAATGAGCCAAGCAATAAAGATTTATAGGAATACTAAGGGAGACAATGCAGCAGGCACAGATAGCGCACAGAGCAAGGGTGCTTGTTGCCAACGTTTTGGCATCAAGAGCAACACTCTAGCAAAGGAACCAAATTTTAACCAGTGTCTGAGGAATCACACTCCAGCACATGTCACTTAAGAGGTCAGATGAGTAAACAGTAAAGGAAACAATTCAGAGGGGAGAATGTGAAAAACTGAATGGATCTGCCAGCCAGCTATTAACCAGAGTAACAAAAAAGCACCAACTACATGCAAAGGTTGGCAGCTCAAAGAGCATTTCCATTACTTGCGCATTATGAATACTATATGGTTTGCATTAGCTTTCAATAAACAGTGTTCGATGGTACACTACAGTCACCCTATAGCACAGTCTATGTTTTCCCCACAGGAAGGAGCTCAACATGGTTTCAGGCATGCCACACAAATCAGCTAGTCATCAAATCAGCCGTTAGTCCAGTGCTTCACACTGTTTGAAGGGAAAGACCAAAGCAGGCCAACCATCGTGGCCCTGCGCCATCGCTTTGGCAAGCACGGTAGCAGTGGTTAGCACTGTTGCTTCACAGCTCCAGAGTCTCGGGTTTGATTCCCAGAATGGGTCCCCGACTGTGCGGAGTCTGCACGTTCTCCCCGTGTCTGTGTGGGTTTCCTCCGGGTGCTCCAGTTTCCTCCCACAATCTGACGATGTGCAGGTTAAGTGGATTGTTCATGATAAATTGTCCTGAGTGTCCAAAAAGGTTAGGTGGGGTTACGGAGATAGGGTGGAGGTGTGGACTGAACTGGGGTGCTCTTTCCAAGGGCTTATGCAGACTCGATGGGCCGAATGGCCTCCTTCTGCACTGTAAATTCTATCATTCTATGAACTCATTTTAGATACTTGAACTGATCCAAACAGCAGTTTGCAAATGCACGGCTGGTATCAGTCTCTCAAAAGGTCACAAATAAAGAATATTCAACATCTCCCTGTAACACATGAAAAATTCAAAGAGAGAGCACAATTTCTTAGATTCCAGAGACCCGGCTGGATCTGCTGGTGACGATGAGAACAGGCCTATTAATAATGTTATAATTTAATAACAATGTCACAGTGACCTTGCCGTATTATGCTTCGCACAAAAAAAAAAAATCCCTCAAACCATTAGCCATTAAGGATGCTCCGACTGCAATAGATATTTCCCAAGCGTAATAGTCCATGTCAGCCACACTCTGGAAATTTAACACTGAAAAAAGTGAACTTTGGCAGAAGCCATGACAATCAAATGGTCCTTTTCCAGGACATGTTGTAATGCCCATCCCCACAGCACATGGACTGGCTTACCGTGTGCACACAAGGGTTCTGGAAAATGTTTACTGCTAGACTGGCTTACTTGAGGCAGCATCTTGCTCTGCCTCCTGTGCTTGAAGACAGATTGTTATATTTATACTTTTACTTCTGGGGCTTTGGCAGGGTAAGCCTCCCGTTGCAAATAGTGGTTACATATAGCAAAAGGTACCTTAAAGCAACAACACAAAAAATCCCAAGCTCCAATTCTCAGCCTAGGCAACATCTGGAGTTAGAATTGAGATCATTTGCTCTCTCTCTCTCTCCCCCCCCCCCCCCTCCCCCCCTTCCTGTGGGAGAGAGAGAGCGAGAGAGGAGAGAGACAGTAAAGTACTGAAGGCAGAGTGTGCTTATTTCCAATGATCGAGGTTTATGGCGAATGTAGGAATGGGCAGCACGGTAGCACTGTGGTTGCTTCACAGCTCCAGGGTCCCAGGTTCCATTCCTGGCTTGGGTCACTGTGGAGTCTGCACGTTCTCAGTGTCTGCGTGGGTTTTCTCCGGGTGCTCCGGTTTCTTCCCAAAAGTTCCGTAAGACGTGCTGTTAGGTGAATTGAACATTCCGAATTCTCCCTGTGTACACCCAAACAGGCACCGGAATGTGCCGACTAGGGGCTTTATGCAGTAACTTCATTGCAGTGTTAATGTAAGCCTACTTGCAACAATAACAATAATTATTATAAATTGTTATGTATTATTTTTTATATTTGTTGCAGTGATGTCATTAAAAACCCTGGTTCAAGATACATACAGACAGCGTGACTGCTAAAGCTATGATTAAGGAGTCGTAAAAGTGAGGTAATCATTCATTTTAACCATTTACCCGTTTTCAGACAGATGCCAATAGAAAATAGTTTTTATTTTGGAGGACCCCTAGGGTTTAGATAATTTGATGGATGGTACTCAGTCCTGGGTAAACAGGTCCTGGGACTCTTTTGGGAGGAGACCCAAGAATTGCTTATGATGTAATTAAAGGATGGGAGCCGGGTCCGTCTGCAGTTTGTCATAGGATGTTAGTCTGGCAAGACAGGCCTTCTGCTGGCTTCTGGAAGATTCTCTCCAAGGTCATTGCAAGGAAAGCAAGTAAACTGGATTATTAACTTAAAATGGTCATCAAACTATGTTGGCATGCTTAATTGGAATATATATAGTTGCATTTTATTCCCTTTATTTAAGAACTGTAAAGCTGTTGCTAATGTGATTAATTTAAACGCAGAATCAAAGTTCATTTGAACAGAAAAGATACCTATTGGTCAATGTTATCACTCCTGTGGCGAAGTATCCTTTTCTCAGTTTTCCAAATTGTTGGGATCCTAACACCTTTAACAAATTTCAATTAAGGACATGATTTCTAATCTCAGTAAATCTTTGAACTGAATCAATATTACTGGTTCCTTAATTAAAGCTTGATTTGAATATGTAACCTCAATGGTTATGAGCAGGAGTATTAAATGGGACAAAGAAAATAGTCTTGACTGGAGTCCAATTCTCAGTGTCAACATCTGAGAATCAAGGGTCTGTGGAATTGGTACATTTAATATCCTTATGGCCGCTGAACTACCAAAGGCTAACTTGAAAAACACCAAATAATGTCCTGCCTCAAAATACAAGATCTAACTTCAAAAGGACCAGCTCCAATGAAATAAGCATGTTCATCTGCCAGGTACGTTGCAACACCATGCTCTTGTGGGTGGCACTGTAGCAGTGGTTAGCACTGCTGCTTCACAGCACCAAGGACCTGGGTTCGACTCCTGGCTTGGGTCACTGTGCAGAGTCTGCACATTTCCCCCCGTTTCTGCATGGGTTTCCTCCAGGTGCTCCAGTTTCCTCCCACAGGTCTCAAAAGATGTGTAAGGTGAATTGGACATCGGAATTTTCCCCAGTGTACCCAAATAGGTGCCATGATGTGGAGACTAGGGGATTTTCAAAGTAAGCCTACTTGTGACATTAATAATAATAATAAATCTTCGTCACAAGTAGCATGAATAAAGATTACAAAACATTCTCATCCCAAACTTCCTGTATCAAGCTGCATAAAAAATACTTGCGAGTTTATTCAGAGCTCTCTGCATCGATTCCCAGGGTTTTTTTTTATTTTAAAAAGAGCTGAAAATCATATTGCAAATTTGCATTTTTAAAATTCCAGGCTACAAGCTTGGAGGGTTATTGCGCCAACTCGTCTGAACCCTGGGAATTCAAACTGGTACAACAGGTTTGGCATGGTGGCAACAGACAGTAATGCAAAACCGTAACTGAGGTCTGTCTTATTGACAACATGGCTGGATAAGGAGAGCATTAGCAGGACAACTGGAATCGTTTTCCACCGAAAGAGAAAATGCTGGAAAATCTCAGCAGATCTGGCAGCATCTGTAGTGAGAGGAAAGAGCTAACGTTTAGAGTCCAGTTGGCCCTTTATCAAAGCTAAAAGGCTAGAACGTGGGAGGTATTTATACTGTGGGGTGAGGAAATGAAAAATTAGTCATAGTCACAGAAACCAAGGGAAAGGAGTGCTAATGGCAGTCCCCAGAGAGAATAAAATGTGTGAAAGGCCAAACAGCAGAGATACTAAAATCAGAGGGTAAACTGTGACAGATGGAGATGTGGCAGAGGTCTTTCTCCCACATGGGTGGGAGAGAGGCAACATGAGAAAGGGGGAGGGGGAAGCAAAAGGGAGAAAAGGTAAGGAAAGGGGGATAAGATAGGGGGACAGAGTGGGGGGGGGGGGGGGAAACATAAAGAAACACAAGAAATAAAAGATAAAAGACAGTTACAATGAAATGGAATGAAAACAGAGGGGTCGAGGTGGGGTAGAGCTAATCATCTGAAGTTGTTGAATTCAATGTTGAGACCGGAAGGCTGGCGTGTCTAACCAGAAGATGAGATACTGTTCCTCCAGTTTGTGTTGAGCTGTTCATACTGTTCACACACACCCCATTCATCGAGCTGACATTGCCTAGTATTTAGCTCCATTGCGCTCAGGGCACTCTCAGGCTCGCTGAGAGTTTCTGCAGCTGCTCACATATCACGAACGAGGCTACCGCAAAAGATCCAGAAAGTAAAGATTCCTCAGCAGATACATTTTGAACAGAGTACCCCTAGAATCACAAATGCCTCAGCTGCAAAGAATCTGATGGACTGAGGTTAAGTGGAAAATAGGGAAGTGGTGAGGGACAAAAGGATGGAACAATGGGCAAGAAACCAGAGCAGTGTGAGGAAGAGGAAAATGAATGAAATTCGCTTATTGTCACAAGTAGGCTTCAAATGAAATTATTGTGAAAAGCCCCTAGTCGCCACATTCTAGCACCTGTTCGGGGAGGCTGGTACGGGAATTGAACCGTGCTGCTGGCCTGCCTTGGTCTGCTTTCAAAGCCAGCGATTTAGCCCTGTGCTAAACCAGCCCTCTATGAGCGAGAGAAAGGGTGAAGTAAACACAAGGTGAGGGACATGGGACCACAAAAAAATGAATTATTCACTTCAGGATATGAACCAAATGTATACAACTTCAATTAAGGAATAAATACGTGACAGTAGCAATGCCAAAATCAGGAATACTCGAGCATGATGCAAGGGGAGGGGGAAGTCATCAACAGATCAGAGAGGTCGAGTAGATTTAAAGAGAGCGGGAGCTGAGAGTCAGAGCGGAGATTAAAAAGCGCGGGAGCTGAGAGTCGGAGCGGAGATTTAAAAAGATCGCGGCCTAGTTTCGGGAGCCGTTCGGAGGAGGAGTCTCTGTCAGGGAGAGAACATCCAAGACCCTCAGAAGGTAAGAAGGTAAGTAAGGGATTTTTACTCATTTTTACTTTTTTTACCTTTTCAAATTGGGGGGGGGGGGGGGGGGGGGGGGGGGGAGAGACTGAAGTGACATCACAGAAATGCTGTGACCTGAGTGGCTGGTTGGGAATCTACACTAAATTTAAAAAAATTAAGCATTAAGTAACTAATTAAACATAATTACTGAATTATAATTTAGAGGGGTATCTAAGCCAGAGATCGGAGAGTACTATATTTAGCTTTCACATTTATAGTAGAAAACTAGTGCTAGGAAACAGATAGTTAACAGTAACTTTTTTGTAAAAATTTTAACTTATAATTTTAATTTACTAATTAATTGACGCAATGTCAGTTAGAGGGGTGCAGTGCTCTGACTGTGAGATGTGGCAGGTCCCGGATGGCTTCATCTGCAGAAAGTGCACCAACTGGAGCTCCTCACAGACCGCATGGTTCAGTTGGAGCAGCAATTAGATGTACTTAGGAGCACGCAGGTGGCGGAAAGCGTCATAGATCGCAGTTATATAAATGTGGTCACACCCAAGGTGCAGGCAGAGAAATGGGTGACCACCAGAAAGGGCAGGCAGTCAGTGCAGGAATCCCCTGTGGTTGTCCCCCTCTCGAACAGGTATACCCCTTTGGATACTGTCACGGGGGATAGCCTATCAGGGGAAAGCAGCAGCAGCCAGAGCAGTGGCACCACGGCTGGCTCTGATGTTCAGAAGGGAGTGCAGAAGAGCACTAGTAATAGGGGACTCGTTTAGTCAGGGGCACAGATAGGCGCTTCTGTGGACGTGAAAGAGACTCCAAGATGGTATGTTGCCTCCCTGGTGCCAGGGTCCAGGATGTCTCCGAACAGGTAGAGGGCATCCTGAAGGGGGAGGGCAAACAGGCAGAGGTCGTTGTACATATTGGTACCAACGACATAGGCAGGAAGGGGCATGAGGTCCTGCAGCAGGAGTTCAGGGACCTAGGCAGAAAGTTAAAAGACAGGACCTCTAGGATTGTAATCTCGGGATGACTCCCTGTGCCACGCCACGTGCCAGTGAGGCTAGAAATAGGAAGATAGAGCAGCTAAACACGTGGCTAAACAGCTGGTGTAGGAGGGAGGGTTTCCGTTATCTGGACCACTGGGAGCTCTTCCGGGGCAGGTGTGACCTATATAAGGACGGGTTGCATCTAAACTGGATAAATATCCTGGCCGCGAGGTTTGCTAGTGTCACACGGGAGGGTTTAAACTAGCATGGCAGGGGGGTGGGCACGGGAGCAATAGGTCAGAAGTTGAGAGCATTGAGGGAGAACTAGGGAATAGGGACAGTGTGGCTCTGAGGAAGAACAGACAGGGTGAAGTTGCTGAACACAGCGGGTCTGGTGGACTGAAGTGCATGTGTTTTAATGCAAGAAGTATTACGGGTAAGGCAGATGAACTTAGAGCTTGGATTAGTACTTGGAACTATGATGTTGTTGCCATTACAGAGACCTGGTTGAGGGAAGGGCAGGATTGGCAGACAGCTGTACTACGGGAGGACACCTCAGAGGGCAGTGAGGCTATATGGGTCGAGTCACAGGGGCTTAGACGGGGCAGAGTTTGTAAGGAGCATCCAGGAGGGCTTCTTAAAACAATATATGTAGACAGTACAACTAGGGAGGGGGTGGTACTGGACCTGGTATTGGGGAATGAGCCCAGCCAGGTGGTAGAAGTTTCAGTAGGGGAGCATTTCAGGAACAGTGACCACAATTCAGTAAGTTTTAAAGTGCTGGTGGACAAGGATAAGAGTGGTCCAAGGGTGAATGTGCTAAATTGGGGGAAGGCTAATTATAACAATATTAGGCGAGAACTGAAGAACATAGATTGGGTGCAGATGTTTGAGGGCAAATCAACATCTGACATGTGGGAGGCTTTCAAGTGTCAGTTGAAAGGAATTCAGGACCGGCATGTTCCTGTGAGGAAGAAAGACAAATACGGCAATTTTCGGGAACCTTGGATAACGAGAGATATTGTAGGCCTCGTCAAAAAGAAAAAGGAGGCATTTGTCAGGGCTAAAAGGCTGGGAGCAGACAAAGCCTGTGTGGAATATAAGGAAAGTAGGAAGGAACTTAAGCAAGGGGTCAGGAGGGCGAGAAGGTGTCACGAAAAGTCATTGGCAAATAGGCTTAAGGAAAATCCCAAGGCTTTTTATGTGTACATAAAAAGCAAGAGGGTAGCCAGGGAAAGGGTTGGCCCACTGAAGGACAGGCAAGTGAATCTATGTGTGGAGCCAGAGGAAATGGGTGAGGTACTAAATGAATACTTTGCATCAGTATTCAACAAAGAGAAGGAATTGGTAGATGTTGAGTCTGGAGAAGGGGGTGTAGATGGCCTGGGTCACATTGAGATCCAAAAAGACGAGGTGTTGGGCGTCTTAAAAAATATTAAGGTAGATAAGTCCCCAGGGCCTGATGGGATCTATCCCAGAATACTGAAGGAGGCTGGAGAAGAAATTGCTGAGGCCTTGACAGAAATCTTTGGATCACTGTCTTCAGGTAATGTCACGGAGGACTGGAGAATAGCCAATATTGTTCCTCTGTTTAAGGAGGGTAGCAAGGATAATCCAGGGAACTACAGGCCGGTGAGCCTTACGTCAGTGGTAGGGAAATTACTGGAGAGAATTCTTCGAGACAGGATCTACTCCCATTTGGAAGCAAATGTACGCATTAGTGAGAGGCAGCATGGTTTTGTGAAGGGGAGGTCGTGTCTCACTAACTTGATAGAGTTTTTCGAGGAGATCACAAAGATGATTGATGCAGGTAGGGTAGTGGATGTTGTCTATATGGACTTCAGTAAGGCCTTTGACAAGGTCCCTCATGGTAGACTAGTACAAAAGGTGAAGTCACACGGGATCAGGGGTGAGCTGGCAAGGTGGATACAGAACTGGCTAGGTCATAGAAGGCAGAGAGTAGCAATGGAAGGATGCTTTTCTAATTGGAGGGCTGTGACCAGTGGTGTTCTGCAGGGATCAGTGCTGGGACCTTTGCTGTTTGTAGTATATATAAATGATTTGGAGGAAAATGTAACTGGTCTTATTAGTAAGTTTGCAGACGACACAAAGGTTGGTGGAATTGCAGATAGCGATGAGGACTGTCAGAGGATACAGCAGGATCTGGATTGTTTGGAGACTTGGGCGGAGAGATGGCAGATGGAGTTTAATCCGGACAAATGTGAGGTAATGCATTTTGGAAGGTCTAATGCAAGGAGGGAATATACAGTGAATGGTAGAACCCTCAAGAGTATTCAAAGTCAGAGAGATCTAGGAGTACAGGTCCACAGGTCACTGAAAGGGGCAACACAGGTGGAGAAGGTAGTTAAGAAGGCATACGGCATGCTTGCCTTCATTGGCCGGGGCATTGAGTATAAGAATTGGCAAGTCATGTTGCAGCTGTATAGAACCTTAGTTAGGCCACACTTGGAGTATAGTGTTCAATTCTGGTTGTCACACTACCAGAAGGATGTGGAGGCTTTAGAGAGGGTGCAGAAGAGATTTACCAGGCTGTTGCCTGGTATGGAGGGCATTAGCTATGAGGAGCGGTTGAATAAACTCGGTTTGTTCTCACTGGAACGACGGAGGCTGAGGGGCGACCTGATAGAGGTCTACAAAATTATGAGGGGCATAGACAGAGTGGATAGTCAGAGGCTTTTCCCTGGGGTATAGGGGTCAATTACTAGGGGGCATAGGTTTAAGGTGAGAGGGGCAAGGTTTAGAGTAGATGTACGAGGCAAGTTTTTTACGCAGAGGGTAGTGGGTGCCTGGAACTCGCTACCGGAGGAGGTGGTGGAAGCAGGGACGATAGTGACATTTAAGGAGCATCTTGACAAATACATGAATAGGATGGGAATAGAGGGAAACGGACCCTGGAAGTGTAGAAGATTGTAGTTTAGTCGGGCAGCATGGTCGGCACGGGCTTGGAGGGCCGAAGGGCCTGTTCCTGTGCTGTACATTTCTTTGTTCTTTGTTTGTTCTAGATTGCGACTGTACTTGTTGGAATTTAGAAGGATGCGGGGGGGGGGGGGGGGGGGATCTTATAGAAATCTATAAAATTATGAACGGAATAGATAGGATAGATGTGAGCAGGTTGTTTCCACTGGCGGGTGAAAGCAGAACTAGGGGGCATAGCCTTAAAATAAGGGGAAGTAGTTTTAGGAGGAACTTCTTCACCCAAAGGGTTGTGAATCTATGGAATTCCTTGCCCAGTGAAGCAGTTGAGGCTCCTTCATTAAATGTTTTTAAGATAAAGATAGATAGTTTTTTTGAAGAACAAAGGTATTAAGGTGTTCCGGCTGGAAAGTGGAGCCGAGTCCAAAAAAGATCAGCCATGATCTCATTGAATGGCGGAGCAGGCTCGTGGGGCCAGAAGGCCTCCTCCTGCTCCTAGTTCTTATGTTCTTATCAGAGACAAAATATTCACCAACTCATTATGAGCTATGCCACAGGAGATCAAATGATCAGGAGACATGGGGCTTGTGCATTTTAGGTGGTTTGGGAATTTTACCACATTTTAGGAGGGGAAAACTTGGAGAAGTCGCCAAGATCAGCAATTTGACAAATGCAGACACAAGAACAGGGATTGGAAGTTGATATCTTTCTGGCAGACATATATTTGTCAAGAATCAAGCCTTCAATTCAAAAGGTTCTTACAAAACACCATATTTTAAGATTCATTCTTAAAACTCTACTTCAAAATTAGATGTGCTTACCCTCCCTGGCTCAGTATTAGAGTGCCTCTGTTTGTGCAACCCTGGGAACAAATCTTAGTTTTAGGCAGCAAACACCAGTCTAAACCAATAGACTATTCCATGGTTTTAATGAAGTAGAACATGAACAATCTTCAATGTGCTATATACCATTATTCCCATGAATGTTGTTTCAGATGCGCCAAGATGTTGGATTTGCTTATGGAAGATTTATTTTCTCTTTTCATAATGAAAAGATTCTGAAAAATCTCATAGGGTGTAGTCACACCCTCAGTTAGTTGGCCAGTTAGCACACTGGATCATAGTCAGGAAAAGTATTTTGTACAAGCTTTCATGTTGAAGAAGCCAAAACGCTCCCATGTCTAATAGTTACATGCAAGACAAAAGAAGAATGACGCTTTGCATTTTAGAAATGCAATCTTACTCGGGTGTACTACCTGGCTTGCCATAGTCACGCGACTATGCAATGAGGCAAGCTGACTGTGGCTGCCATTTCTGATCAGTTCAATAAAGTCTCTCACTGAGAACACACCAACATAGTACAACTGTATGTGTACATGGAACATGGTGTCAGGAAGTGAAAAAAAGATTTTTGAACCTTGTAAATGGTGCCAAGAAGCTAGCTCAGTAGGGAATACATTCAAATCTCAAAAGAAATGCTGCTAAAAACAGAGTTCAGAAGAAGCACTCGAGTAGCAGAAAATAAAAGGCAAAACGTAGAAAAAATTCAAACTTAGAAAAGAAATGTAAACAATGGCTGCAAGTAAATTACTGAATGAGTAAAACAGCTATAGCAAATTTTCCACTCACGTCAAAATGAAAAATGATGTGTTGTGTTATGCTTCTTCATGTAGCATGAGCTGCTTCCTTGATGCATGCTCTGACAAAGTAAGGTTCAGACTTGGAGATGGTTCAACACATTTATTGAACAGTTAACAATTCTCCTACTCGAGTCCGACTCTCCTGCTAATCTTGCTACAGTAACTCAGTCTAACTAACCAGTCTGCTCTAAGCTATGCGGTGGGTGTGATGCATCCGATCTGCCCCGGTGTCTCTCACTAAGTGTCACCTGTGGAAAAGAGAAAGAGCAAGTGTGCCGTCCTTTTATATGGGTAACCCCCTTGTGGTAGTGTCACCTCTGGGTATCTTGACTGCCCATTGATCGTGTCCTATTCTACGTGTTCGTTAGCTGCATGTCATGATGTCTCTGGTGCTCCCTCTAGTGTTTACTTGGTCTTAGTGTATTTACATTAACCCCTTGTGTATTGACAGTGATGCACCACATGATATGCAGCAAAACTGGCAGTGTTTTCACCTAGAACAGCAAAACTATTTCATAGGAACAAGGGATCTCGGGACGAAAACGAGACTATTGAACAATTTGAGCTTGCAGAATGATGTGAATTCGGACAGCTAAAAGGCGACCTGTCTGAAGTGTGCGAGATCCCTCGGTGTGGTGAGAGCACGTCTGCTGAAATAAGAAATTGGTGCTCAAGAAAGTAAATGGGAATGCATTGAAATGAGGACATTGGGAGAACAGCTAGAGAGTACGTATGGAGGAGAAGACCAGGAGATACAGGCCAGGTCTAAAGAGCGGAGCACTCGCAGACATAGGCAGGCAGCAAACACTCAGCAGACAATAAAAAACATCTGAAGTACAGGGAAAGCAGTGTTTCAACTGCAAGAAATAGAATCATTTCATAGACGAATGCTTGGTAAGGAAAAAACGCAAGCCTACTAGATGGTCAGTGGAGCGATCTCAGCACAAGAGTGTGACGAAAAATGATATATGATGCAACAAGTTCGATCAGTCAAGTCCATAGGTGACAAACGGTTTGTAACTGTTAGTGAGAGGAGGATCCCAGAAGCAGAGTACCAAGCGAACAAATAGTGTCAGGCAGACACTGGGGCCCCATGCAACATAATGATCTTCACAGATCTGAATGAAGTATCTCAACATGGAGATGAGGAAATGAAACCCTCGAAAGAACGATCGGAGGTTATCTGATGGCACAATACCGATATGGAGAGGATTGATTAGCTGCCAGCTGAATGCAATGGCAAGAGTACAGATCACAGATGGGACACAACAAACTATCATCTTAGCTGGAGCAAGTCCAAAGCTCGGGCTGGTAACCCCGAATGTGCCAGAGGCAAGACAGTAGAAGACCCCAGAGGGAGGGCAGCAAAGACTCCAGACTGAGTGAGACAATATTCAGGTGAAGACAAAATGGTTGCCAACCATTTCAGTGCAATGAAATTCACGAGGCAAAGGAAAATGGGCTGTTTAGCACAGGGCTAAATCGTTGACTTTGAAAGCAGACCAAGGCAGGCCAGCAGCACGGTTCAATTACCGTACCAGCCTCCCCGAACAGGCACTGAAATGTGGCGACTAGGGGCTTTTCACAGTAACTTCATTTGAAGCCTACTTGTGACAATAAGCGATTTTCATTTCAAATGAAGCAGTTCGACAGGAAAACATTCACAGCAGAGCTGAACTGTATTTGAAGAGGAAGGTTCCAGCTGAGTATATACCTTTGAAAACATGTGATGAACTGAAGTATTCAATGAATCCAGCTGTGCGGGTTCCGATCAAACAAATTTCAGAGACAACACAGGTACCAAAGGAAAGGATGGCCACAATTCCATTGTTAGCATCTCAAAGCAGGAGTTGAGAAAACTCAAGATGTACAGCCAGGCAACACATCAGGCAAAAGATCACACAAAGACATTGCAAAAGTGAAAGATTTCTTGAAGAATCAGTACGTAGCAATGAAATAGCATGCCAGTCAGGATACAAACCCTCAACGCTCTTCATAGGAGTCAGGCCAGATGTAAACTTAAAAATATGCAGAGAAATTACCTCGACTGACATAGTAAAAGCAAACGTTCAAATATACTGGCAGAACTAAAGGAGAAGTTACCATTACACAACAATAGGCTGGTCAGAGAAAGGGATCTCATCGGCTGCACGGAGTACAGAAGTACCATCAATCCAAGACAAACCACGACTCCCCAACAACTGCAATGTAAAAACAAGTCATCAAGGGCCATGGGGACAACAGTCTCCAAACAAGAAACAGCACCCAGACAAATAGCCAATGTCTATTCAAGTATTTCATTGAGAGACCCAAGCAGTTCAAAGACTGCGTGCAGAGACTGACCAGTAGCACAATTGTAAATGCACGAGAGTAGTGCACAGTGTGTAACTCAAGTCACACAGAATCTTGCATGCAAATATGTCTTTAGTTCACTGGGTAAAAAGGGTATCTTTGTGATATGGTCCCAGTTGATGTTATAACTGGACGGGGAGATCCCAGAATGGAACCCTGGTTCAGAAGACCACTTAAAAAAAAAAAATAAACATGGCAGAATAGTGTCACGGGACTACTAATTAGTTTTAACAAGAAAAAAAAAATTGATTAAGCATGAAAGATTGGATTATGATCAACACTCCTTCACTCACCGTTACTTTAACAAACACACACAGATTTTAAGATTAACAGACTACAAAGCATATCTTAAATTTGCGGTTCAGCACATTGGGCTAAATCGCTGGCTTTTAAAGCAGACCAAGGCAGGCCAGCAGCATGGTTCAATTCCCGTACCAGCCTCCCCGAACAGGCGCCGGAATGTGGCGACTCGGGGCTTTTCACAGTAACGTCATTGAAGCCTACTCGTGACAATAAGCGATTTTCATTTCAAATTTCAATTGCCTTAGTAACACAAAGTCCCTTTAAACACAGACTGGTGGTGTCAAAACACATACTCGGCTCTAAACCCAAGTTAGTGTCTGGAGATTTGTCCTCAGAATCTCCTCAGGTGATGAAGAATTACCTAGCTTCACTCCCAAAATTATTTCAAAATAATGCTTTCCACTCTGTGTGCAGTCTGAAATCCAGTCCAGGTTTTCCAAATTACAATGAACTAAGCTCCTGCTCTACTTTTAACAGCACTTCCCAGTCCAGGTTCCATACAGCACAGGTTTGCTGCACAATTTGACCCAGGCACCTGTAACAACAACAGCAAACTCAAGTGCCGCCAACCTTGCAAAGTCCTCCTTAATAACATGTTCGGCTTGTCCCAAAGCGAGGAGAGCTATCTCACAGACTAATAATAATAATCATCTTTATTAGTGTCACAAGTAGACTTACATTAAAATTCCCCTCGTCGCCACAGTCCGGCATCTGTACAGGTACACTGAGGGAGAATTCAGATGTCAAATTCATCGAACAGCACGTCTTTCGGGACTAGTGGGTGGAAACTGGAGCACCCGGAGGACCCCCACACAGACAGGAGGAGAATGTGCAGACTCCGCTGTGACCCAAGCCAGGAATCGAACCTGGGGCCCTGGCACTATGAAGCAACATGCTAATCACTGTGCCACCCGGTTGCCAAGCAACAGCCTGATAGCCATGCACACAGAATTATGGCTTCCAGACAGGCAATGTCCCAGACATCACTATTACCATTCGTGGGTATGTCCTGTCTCACCGGCAAGACGGTCCGAGCAAAGGTGGTGGCACAGTGATATACAGTTGGGAGGGAGTTGCCTTGGGTGTCCTCATCATGGTCTCGGACCCCACAAATTCTCGTGGCTTCAGGTTAAACATTGGCAGGGAATTACCACGGACTGTCCGCCATCAGCTGATGAATCAGTGCTCCTCCATGTTGAACACCACTTGGAGGAAGCACAGACTCTGGGTTAACGACTTCAATGTCTATCACCAAGAGTGGCTTGCTAATACCACCACAGACCAAGCTGGCTCCAAGTCACTCACCACGCCGACTTGGAAATATATCGTCGTTCCTCCACTGCCACTGGGTCAAAATTCTGGAACTCCCTCCCTGACAGCACAGTGGCGGTCTCTACACCTCAGGGACTGCAGCAGTTCAAGGCAGCAACTGACCACCATCTACTGAAGGGCAACTAGGGATAGGCAATAAATTCTGGCCTAACCTAACCAGCGATGCCCACATCCTGTAAATTAATTTTTAAAAATGTTTTCATTGCATTAACTCTCGATTCCCTCACTGCGCCGGTGACCCGGGGTCAATCTCAGTCCCGGGTCACTGTCTGTGTGGAGTTTGCACATTCTTCCATGTGTCTGCGTGGGTCTTACCCCCACAACCCAAAGATGTGCAGGATAGGTGGATATGTCACGCTAAATTGACCGTCAATTGGATATAAATAATCGGGTACTCTAAACTTAAAAGAAATAAATTTGATTTTTTTTAAAAATCTATTCCCAAACTGTATTAAAATGGCAAATAATTGATTTACCTCAAGTCTGCTGCCCCATTTTTTAAAATCTTGCTACTGCAATTGTCTCTAATTCAAAACATTTTTACTACTCCTTGAATTCTTCTGAACAATACCTTTGTCTTTGTTCTTTTAACTTTAGTTATCTTAAGCCATTCTTTCTGTCCCAATTCCCTGGTTACCTGGAGTGAAACCTGTCCAGTCTATCTTCTTGTCGAGTTGAGATGTTCACTCTCTGGTGTCCTTCAACTTCAATCAAATTTAGCCAAGCTAAGAACACAAAAAGCATTTTTTTCTTACAAGGCCCCCAGTAGCTAAGCAACCACTGCTAGTTTATTTACTCTTCACACCGTAGCTGTCACTGAGCACAACAGAAACATATTTGGAACTGAGTCCAACCCCACACAAGCAAACACCTTTGTCCAGCATGAATCAAACTATAGGTTTTGCACCGCTGCCTCACAGCGCCAGAGGCCCGGATACATTTGCAATGAATTGGGTACTCTAAATTTATTTTAAAAGAAAAACGAATCTAAAAGCAAATTATAGTAACAAAATCATTGCGGGGGGGGGGAATAAATACATTGATCTAAGACACCAAAATCAAATAACAATTTGAATGAATAAAGCCATATGTTAAAACAGATTATAATTTTAATAACAAATTTGCTTAAATGGAAGCATCCATAATTCATCCATGTGAGAGTACCTTTAAGAAATGGATGTTTATAAATGGGGGTGTATACAAGTATCTGTAGGGAGAGTACCTTCAAGAAATGGATGTTTATTACGGCAGTGATGTCAGAGAGTGGGTGGAGCTGGGCTGTGTCAGCTTTTTACTTTCGTTTTAGGCCATTTGTTGCAGGGTGTTTTAAGTTTCGTTTTCAGAGCTGGATAGCTGCAGTCACATCCAGAAGGTGTATTAGAGTCTCTCTCTGTAATCTAAAGACTGTAAATCGATCCTGGTGAATTAAAACGAATAACAGTAGTGACTTTAACCTGATGTGCTTCTGGTAAAAGGTGTCTTAAGTCTTATGGATGTTAAAAGGAAAGTTTAAAGGATTACTTAGTGTTGTATTCTTTGGGGGTTGTATTTGAATTAATGGTTGCTAATATGTTCACTGTATGTTTTAAAAAGGTTAACTTGAGTTCATAGAATAAACATTGTTTTGTTTTTAAAAATACTTGTCCATTTCTGCTCTACCACACCTGTAGAGTGGGCCGTGTGTTCCCCATACCACAATCTAGTAAAAGTTTGGGTCAGGTGAACTCCATGATACACTTTGGGGTTCTCTAAACCCTGGCCCATAACAATATGACTTTACACGAGACATGGGAGAACCCTGTTTGCAATGCATTAAGTAACTGCCAAACTATTACAAATGGTTTCCATAAAAATTTATATCGAGTACTAAAAATTTTCCTTTCCAGTGTTTCCTTTCCAGCACACTGATCTTTCAGGATTGAGAGAAATTCAGTACTCCACATCAGGGTTACTGCCCGTATAAGGCGCTCTTGCACTGAACTGCAAGCTCTGGGTATTCTGCCAACCAGCAGGATCAACATGTAGTCAGGTTCATGACAGGATCCAGGACTCATCCCCACAATAGCCGGTCAGGAATTTTGCTGCTCAACGGTCAAAGATTAATAGAAAAAAAATTCCTCTGATGGGAGAAAGTGAAACCAGTGTGCTTAATTTGCGGAGGCAAAATCTCAGGAGAACATCGGTGGCCAGAGTTTGAATTCACACAATCTTAGCCTGATAACGGACAGGACGGGAAGAACTGACAGGATGGGAAGATAAAGAGAAACAGGTTTTTGTAAAGTAACAGAACAGCATATTTGGCATCAAAAATTAAATGGCATCAAAAATTCCACGCTATGGAGTCAGAATACTAACTATTTGACCAGAGGGTTATTTGAAACAAGCTGGTGCATCAAAGAGGTTGGGGAAGATTAAGAGGAAATGCACATCGCTTCAGGAGCAAGCAACTATAAACCTGGAACAATGAGCTGAAACCAGAGAGCAACTCTGTTCACTCAGCCCAATGAAATACACTCGAACAACAATTTTTCCCCACTAGTGTAGCAATAGCAGACACACTGATTAAAACATTTGGGTTATTAATTAATAAAAAAGTACATTTAGACTCGATGCTTTTGACACGGAATCCATCCTGCATTACCTTCTGCTTTAGTTATGTCGGATTACAGACCAATAGCCACAGCATGAGCTAAACCAGACAGGACCTGCTGAGATGGTAGTTCTGGTTATCAAAGACAGAAGTTTTTAAAGAAAATAATTTAGAGTACCCAGTCCCCCCCCCCCCCCCCCGTCCCCCCCCCCCCCCGTGTCCCCCCCCCCCCGCCGTCCCCCCCCCCCGCCGTCCCCCCCCCCCCGTCCCGTCCCCCCGTCCCCCCCCCCCCCGTCCCGTCCCCCCCCCCCCCCGTCCCGTCCCGTCCCCCCCCCCCGTCCCCCCCGTGTCCCCCCCCCCCCGCCGTCCCCCCCCCCCGCCGTCCCCCCCCCCCGTCCCGTCCCCCCGTCCCCCCCCCCCCCCGTCCCGTCCCCCCCCCCCCGTCCCGTCCCGTCCCCCCCCCCCGTCCCGTCCCGTCCCCCCCCCCCCCCCCCCCCGCCGTCCCCCCCCCCCCCCCGTCCCCCCCCCCCCCCCGTCCCCCCCCCCCCCCCCGTCCCCCCCCCCCCCCCCCCCGTCTCCCCCCCCCCCCCGTCCCCCCCCCCCCCCCCCCCCCGTGTCCCCCCCGTGTCCCCCCCCCCGTCCCCCCCCCCGTCCCCCCCCCCCCCCCCCCCCGTCCCCCCCGTGTCCCCCCCCCCCGCCGTCCCCCCCCCCCGTCCCCCCCCCCCCCGTCCCGTCCCCCCCCCCCCCCGTCCCCGTCCCCCCCCGTCCCCCCCCCCGTTCCCCCCCCCCCCCCCCCCCCGTCCCCCCCCCCGTCCCCCCCCCCCCCCCGTCCCCCCCCCCCCCCCCCGTCCCCCCCCCCCCCACCACTCCCCCTTCCAAAAAAGGGCCAAATTAGCGAGGTCAATCCACCTTCCCTGCACATCTTTGGGTTTGTGTGGACGAGACCCACGCAGACACGGGGAGAATGTGCAAACTCCACACAGAGACCCGGGGCTAGGATCGAACCTCGGTCCTCGGCGGCGTGAGGTAGCAGTGCTCACCACTGCGACCAAAGATATAAATAAATATATAAAATAGTCTATGATGGCTCTTGAAGATTTAAGTGTGACTATTTCATTTGACAAAATCCGTTGTAGAAATATTCTTGGAAGAAAGTTATCATACACGATCTTGGAAACAAATAGTCTTCGTGGTTTGGGCTGATGTTACCTCGTGTTTTGTCGTTGTCGGGGGCATCAGGTTTCCGTCAATTCCCACCAGTCCATTCAATATTTTACAGAACAAGGTCAGTCTATTTTTCTCCCTCCTTTGCTGTGGTGATCCCCATTCCAAATCTTTGATCAACATTTGACACTGGTGTATTTCCCCACGCTGCTTCGTGCAGCAAGTCTTCCCAACACTTTAATCTTATTCATCTCTCTTATCACTTACAGATCCCACACAACTTGCATACTCCAGGATCGAATTGGTTGAATGAATGTTTGGTAAGGTAGAACTGATATTTCTGCTGCAACACAAAAATATTGCTCCTCAGGAATCCAAAAACCCGGCTTGCTTTGGATGTTACCTGCTGAATGTGGAATCCGCACTGAAGATTGTTTTTAAAGGGGAACCCCTCCAGGTGTAGTTATGCATGTACCCACTGGACAATTTGATTACAGAGCTTAAAGTCACCTGTTAGCATTTCCTTTTTATTGGTAAATGACGTGACGTAGCATGTTTTGGCATCAAATGTCACCTCCCATTGCTCCTACCACTTTAGCAATTCCAGATGATCAGCTTGAATTGAACTGATGGTATATTTAGTTCCCCACATTGGGTAATTATATGTAAGAACTAATTCCAATTAGGCACAAGGTGAAGAAGAGATTGGTACCATTACTGAAACCAGGAGAAAGGACACCAACAGTAGGATTACAGGGTCACATCTGAACAAAACAGTAGAATCTTAGAAACATGATCCACCTGCATGGATACAGGATAAACAACACACTGCAACTGGGTCAAAGTATCAGTTCTGATGATTAATTTGAACCTACTGTCATGCGAGAGTGCCTTTAAGAAATGGACGTTTAAGCAATGTACCTTTAAGAAATGGAGCTGATCATATTACTGAAGTGATGTCAGAGGGTGGGGGGAGCTGAGCTCACTTCTGCTTTTTGAGTTTCAGTTTGAGAGCAGCTTGGGTGTGTGTGTGTTTCCAGTGAGCTGCATGAAGAAAACGGGGATGTAGTTGAAGTAACCAAAAGCAGCAGTAGCTGAGCATTTACATTTGCCTAAGATACATTCTGACTTATTAGAAATGGCAAAGCTCCAGTTGCAGATTAAGCAACTTGAACATGAAAAAGAATTAAAGCAGCTTGAATATGCAATGAGAGAAAAAGAAAGAATAGCCCTGGCCGAACAAAAAGAAATAGAAAGGGAGATACAGATCATGGAAAAAGATAAAGAGGGAGAGTTTGAACTTCGGAAAATGGCCATGAAACATGACAGTTAAAATTAGCAGACGTAAAGGGAGACGTCCAGTTGGATGAGATTGATGAGGGTAAAGAGAAAGAGCGTCATAGTCAAAGACGTGGTGGGGATCTATTTAAATATGTCCAAGCATTGCCAAGGTTTGACGAGAAGGAGGTAGAAGCCTTTTCATTTCATTTGAGAAGGTAGCTAAACAAATGAAATGGCCACAGGACATGTGGGTATTACTGATTCAAACAAAGCTGGTAGGTAGAGCTAGTGAAGGGTTTGCATCACTACCGGAGGAGGTATCTGAAACGTATGAAGAGGTGAAAAAATCCATCTTAAGTGCATATGTGCTAGTGCCTGAAGGTCACAGACAAAGGTTTAGAAATTTAAGGAAAGAATTTGGTCAAACAGACATGGAGTTTGAAAGGCTCAAACAGAGTAATTTTGATAGGTGGATAAGAGCTTTGAAAATAGACCAAACGTATGAAGCACTCAGAGAAATTATACTTTTGGAGGAGTTTAAAAATTCAATTCCTGATGCAGTGAGAACTCATGTGGAAGAGCAAAACTGTCTGATGAGCAGCAGAAATGGCAGATGATTATGAATTAGTTTATAAATCAAAGCTTGGTTTCGGACATCAGTTTCAGCCTGTGAGGGATAGAAACTGGGGACATGAGAAATACTCAAGTGGTAAAGGTAAAGGTGATCTGATGGGAGACAATAAGAGTGTACCTCAGATTTAAAAAGAAATCCAGGAGGGTGGGAGATAATAAAGTTTCAAATGTTTTCACTGTAATAAACTAGGCCATGTAAAGTCACAGTGTTGGTGGTTGAAGAAAAGCACTGGGAAGGCTGATGTGGTAAAACAGGATAAGACAGTGGGGTTTGTGAAAGTGGTAAAGGAAAGCCCAAGGGAAGTGAAGGAGCTGCAAAAGATTGTACAGCCTGCTCAAGAGGTAATTGATAAGAAGGTGCCAGATCTCTTTAAAGAATTTACTTGTGTGGGTAAAGTTTACTCATGTGTATCAGGAGGAGCAGGTAAATAAGTCACAATTTTAAGAGGTACAGGAGCTAGTCAATCGTTAATGGCAAGAGATGAGGAATTATGTAGTTTGGGAAGAATGTTGCCAGAAAAGGTGGTAATATGTGGGGATCAGGATGAGAGGAGTAGCGTTCCATTATGTAAGGCAAGGTTGGAAAGTCCAGTGAAGAGTGGTGAAGTGGTAGGAGTAGAGAAACTATCTTGTCTAGGAATACAATTTTTCTTGGGTCATGATATAGCTGGATCGCAAGTGGGAGTGATGCCTACTGTGGTTGATAAGCCAGTGGATAATCAGACAACTGAAGTGTCGAAGGACGAATATCCTGGGATTTTTCCGGATTGTGCAGTAACAAGGTCGCAAAGTCACAGGTTGAGACAAGAGGCAAAATCAAAGAGTGAAGATGAAGTTGAAGTGCAATTATCAGAAACGATTTTTGATCAATGGTTGAAAAAGAACAAGAACAGGTGGAGGATGAGGCGGATATTTTTAGTTCAGGAAAATTGGTGGAGTTACAACAGAAAGATGTAGAAATAAAACGGATGTATCAGAAAGCATATACGGAAGAGGAATCTGAGTGTATACCAGAGTGTTATTACCGTAAAAGTGATGGCTTGATGAGAAAATGGAAACCTGTACATATGCAGGCGGATGAAAAGTTGGCAGATGTTCATCAAGTAGTATTGCCGGTAGGGTATAGAAAGGAGGTGTTGCGAGTTGCACATGAGGTACCAGTGGGAGGTCATTTGGGAATAAGGAAAACTCAAGCTAAAATCCAGAAACATTTTTATTGGCCTGGACTACATAAAGATGTAGTTACATTTTGTTAATCATGTCACACATGTCAAGTGATAGGAAAACCTTCAGCAGTGATAAAACCAGCGCCCTTAATACCCATTTCAGCATTTGAGGAACCTTTTACAAGGGTCCTAATTGATTGCGTAGGACCGCTTCCTAAAACAAAAAGTGGGAATCTATAATGGATGTGTCTACTAGGTTTCCAGAGGCCATTCCAGTACGTAATATTACAGCTAAAACGATTGTGGAGGAGTTACTTAAATTCTTTACTAGGTATGGACTACCCACAGAAATTCAATCGGATCAAGGATCAAATTTTATCTCAAGGTTATTCAAAGAAGTTATGGATAGCTTAGGAATAAAACAATTTAAATCAACTGCGTACTATCCAGAATCGCAGGGAGCATTAGAAAGGTGGCATCAGACATTAAAGACAACGTTAAGGGCGTATTGTCAAGATTATTCAGAGGATTGGGATAAAGGAATTCCATTCGTTCTGTTTGCAATTAGGGATGCTCCTGATGAGTCAACCAAATTTAGTCCTTTTGAACTAAGTTTTGGTCAGGAGGTAAGAGGACCACTTAAATTGATTAAGGAAAAATTGGTGAGTGAGAAATCGGAAATTACATTATTGGATTAAATGTCAAATTTTAGGGAACGATTAAATAGAGCAGGTGAATTGGCTGGACAACATTTAAAAGTTGCACAACGTGATGAAACGGGTAGCGGACAAGAAATCCAAAGTTCGTAGTTTTGCCAGTGGAGATAAAGTTTTAGTGTTGTTACCAGTGGTAGGTAAGCCTTTAAAAGCTAGGTTTTGTGGACCTGATCAAAAATTAAGTGAGGTGAATTATGTGGTAAAAACACCTGATAGAAGGAAGACTCACCGAGTGTGTCATCTGAATATGCTTAAAAGATATGCCAGAGAGATCTAACAATGTGCTGATCACGACAGGTGACTGTTTCCTGAAACCACAAGGGCTACCTATAGACCAAGTTCAAAATAGACAATCCCCTTCACTCAGAATAGCGATTCTCTTCAGGATAACAATGCAAGTCAACACGAGGAAGAACATAGTCAGCAACTCGGCCATGAATCCAGTGTCAGCTGATACCTTCCAGCCCATCCTCCAGTAGCTTTGGTAGAATCCCCGAGTGGACCACAATCGACAGGAGAGCTGCAACATGAAAACGATGGCCTGCGACCCCGGTGATGTTCCAGCCAAGGTCTTCAAAGCTGGTATGCTTTTGCTCACATCAAGACTCCAGGTACTCAACGTTGTAATTTCCTACTTCCTTCCTCCACACCCCCACGCATCCTGACAAACTTCAGATATGTGACAATCGTATCCACCTTCAAGGAGGGAGATAAATCGCACTGTTGGAACTGTGGAGGCATTTCCCACTTATCAGGAGCAGGAAAAATCTTCAAATGCATTCTCCTGAATCTCAGACCTTTTGTGGCCGAGGGAAGTCCTCAGAGAGGCAGTGAAACTTTAGATATCACAGAGGAAGCTTTGCTGTGACCGAATCCAGAATAATCTTAACACTACCACGAGCAGCTTTTCGCTACATTCACCTACCTGACCAAGATCAGTTAATCACAAAACTGTGGACTGTGCTCTAAAAATTTGTGCGCACAAGAAATTTCAATATCCTGTCAAAACATAAAGATAACAGTCTTGAGTTGGAGATCTGAAACAGTTGTCATCAAAATCTAGACCAATGTCAAGGAAGGCTGTGTGACAGCTCCCCTATTTTCAATTGTGCATTCTGGAACCTCTGCCTGTCCTTGGATCAACAGACCTGGTCAGCCAAACTTCCCACCTTGGGACTATGTTGAGTATTCTCCATACCTTAGCAGCTACCAAGGTTATAATTGACCATAATTGAGATCCAGGAGCAGATCAGATGTGCCATTTCAACCTTCTACGAACTCCGGCAGCGAGTTGGACAACAAGAAACTCCGTAAGTCAACGGAAGTCCTAGTTCACAGAGCAGTTATTGACATCATACTGCAAAGAGACACGAACTGTGCTACTGCGATAAGCGAGCACGCCAGAGAAATTCCATCAGCAATGCCGTCGCAGCATCCTTCGGACTCAACGGGAGGACCAAACAAACACTAATGTTCTTAAGCCAGCTCCACAAGCAGTCAGGAAAAACAACCTTAAAAATCAATGGCTGGCGACTCCCAGTTCAAAATGTCGCTCGTGTCTGAAACTTAGTTCCCCAGAGTTAGAATGCTGCTCTTCCTGAACTTTGGAGTTTTGCATCTCAGAACATGATCTCCTCAGCTTGGCTATCCCCAAGTCCAACGCACTGTTCATAGAGTCCTTCAGTTAGCAAGGTTTTTAAACCTTTTCACCTAACCATTTCAACTGGACCATGCGGCGAAATATATTTGCTCTGCACCCATCTTATTCAAAACCAGTCCTACTTAAAACCTGACTCTTCCTCTCACCCCCCCCGCCAAACATGAATTTATCTCCCCTGCAATTAATTTCTTGTTGGCCCTTTTCAATTATTTATCTCTCAGGAAGCTTGATCACCTGATCAGTCACTGAAAGAAAGTTGCCTTTGACAATAAATCTCCCAGGGACATCTCGTTCTTAAAGGGTCCATCACCCCAACGTAAAACATACGGTTTCCCCCTAAAATTTAGATGGGCCATCACAAAATGGAGCAGTCGATCTGGAGTTTCACTTCACATCAACAATAGGCATTTGTCAAATTCATCTTGGATTCAAAATTTACTCCTTCGTTGTAAAGGCCCATGTTGAAGTGCCTCAGCTGCAATAGATTTCATTTTACAGTCAACTCTCTGATGCACTATCAATTACCACAAAGATGAGAGTAGTGGAATAATCGAGGCTTTATTGAGCAAAGATCTTGTGCCTCCTGTAGCTGGCACCAGAATGGCTGCAGCACCGGCGAGAGCACACATTTATATGCCGCCTAGTGGGCAGAGCCAGCAAGCAGGGATTTACCCATGTACCTCTATTATACGTGTCTTACCGTAATACATATAATAATTCAGGGTTGACTACCACACTCTCGTCACCCACGGGTTTCCATTCGCACGCAACCTCGTAAGGTGAAATCGTGGATCGGAAGCTTGCTCATGCAGAGAGGCAGTGAATGCACAGTGCACGCTGGGGGAAGGAGAGACTTTGACACTGCAACACGAGAGTCTAATTCAGGCTGCAAACCATGGTTTGGTGCACATACACATTCACGCATGTAAACCAATTCGCGATGAGAGGGGGTCATGAATGACGAGAATTGACGGTGATATGCTCTCAAATTAAATCACAGCTTGAAATGAAGATTCCGAAACCAGTATTTAAAATCAGCATTTCTATGCACCCTTTCCCCCCTTCCTTCGCCGCTTACCTCCCCCCCCCCCCCCCCCCCCCCCCCCCAAACTTTCTGGAAGGCCAAGATCATTTAAAAGTGGAGTTAAAGAATCTTCTGATTATAATGGGCAGTCAACAGAAAAATCATTCACTCTGTAAGAATCTAAAGAGTTGTGTTTCAAACAAACATTGTAACATTTCTAATACAGAATCAAGACCGAACAAGAGTTAGGCATAAAAAGCTCTCAGTATTCCACACACTGACAGTGATAAACATCAGACAAAAATGAATTTCAGGACCCAGAGCATTTTACTGCCACAATAGGCACATGCAGATTAAATAAGCCAGTTTACAATATCTTACTAAAAAAAAGGGTAATTGGGGCTAAAACACAGGCTTTTAGAACACAGCGGTAGGGAGGGGTGGCAGTGGGGAGGAAACTGCAGCAATATTGCTGTGGAGCTTACCAAGGCTTTGTAGAACAAACCTAGAGCTCAGGAAAGGGAGCCAACTATACGACATGGAAAGATAGGAGGCTCATCCTAATCTGTCCAATCATTTCAAACAACAGGGGCAACATGAAACGCAAGTGCAATGTTTTACACAAACAAAACTTTTACCTACGCTCAAGCAAGGAGCATGAACCAGCTTGGAGAAGCTGTTTTTAAAATAAATCAAAACGTTACATATTTCACCTACATTTGACATGTATTGCTCTGGTATGGGTATTTTAAGTAAATGCTTTAACAGTGATGTTAATTATTGGATGGATTGTTTCTGCCCTTTCAAAGCTATTAAAAGGATAAGGAATTGTCCTCCAACATTGGGTGTACTTTTTTTTTTAAGGTACAGCAATATAACTTTACAGGAGATCTCACCAACTTAAAGATTAAATTGGATGAACCACAGATTACTTTCTTCCATAGATTTAAATTTCATGTTCACGTTTAGCCAACCCAATCTTGGACCCAGAGTTCAAACTCTCCCCAACCAGATATGAAACAAATCCACCATCCAACTATGAAGCTCAATCTGTTAATCACATTTTATTCTCAGACTTTATCTTCCCTTATAAAAGGGAAGCATACCAAAAACCACTCAAGTCAGGGCAGCACGGTAGCATTGTGGATAGCACAATTGCTTCACAGCTCCAGGGTCCCAGGTTCGATTCCCGGCTTAGGTCACTGTGCGGAGTCTGCACATTCTTCCCGTGTGTGCGTGGATTTCCTCCGGGTGCTCCGGTTTCCTCCCACAGTCCAAAGATGTGCAGGTAGGTGAATTGGCCATGCTAAGTTGCCCTTAGTGTCCAAAATTGCCCTTAGTGTTGGGTGGGGTTAGTGGGTTATGGGGATAGGGTGGAGGTGTGGACCTTGGGTGGGGTGCTCTTTCCAAGAGCCGGTGCAGACTCGATGGGCCGAATGGCCTCCTTCTGCACTGTAAATTCTATGATATCGAGTCACTGAAGGCAAATTCACAGGCATTTTTAAAATCTCAGTCAACAGGAAGAATGTATTGAGGGAAATTTTCTATGCGCTGCAGTAACACACCAAGGTTCTTCAGGCAGCACCTTCCAAACCCACGACCACCGCCATCTAGAAGGACAAGAGCAGCATATACCCCACCACCTGGCGGTTCCCATCCAAGGTACTCACCGCCCTGACTTGAAAATATATTGCCGTTCCTTCATGGTCGCTGGGACAGCACCCTGGAGATCCCTCCCAAACCGCACTGCGGGTGGACCTGCACCTCAGGGACTGCAGCAGTTCAAGAAAGAAGCTCACCACCACCTTTTGAAGGGCGACTAGGGATGGGCAATAAATGCTGACCTAACTAGCGACACCCATATTCCGTAAATGTTTTTTTTTTTTTTTTTTTAAATTGTGCTTCAGAAGCTGCGCCAAACATTCTTGCATAGAAAGTGATGCCCATTGAGGGGCACAGTGGTTAGCACTGCTGCCTCACGGCACCGAGGACCCGGGTTCGATCCCGGCCCCGGGTCACTGTCCATGTGGAGTTTGCACATTCTCCCAGTGTCTGCGTGGGTCTCACCCCAACAACCCAAAGATGTGCAGGGTAGGTGAATTGGCCATATCTTTTTATCAAAACAGAAAAAATATATACAAGGCCAAACGGTAGAAACACTAATTTTGTGTTGGAGAAACAGGGCACCGTCCTCTCAGCACCAATGTACGGGGAGGGAGGGGTTGGATACTCAGATCAAAACAGTTCACAATTCATTTCTACAAAAAACAAATGGGACAAGCACTAAACCTTGTGCTGGAGAGATACCCTCGCCTCTGTACCAACAGAAGGGAAAGGAAGGGGGTGGTGGTGGAGGGGAGCCCAATAGGGCACTGCCTGAACTATCTATGGAGTCAGAAAAATAAAATAACTTTCAATTTTGATGGATCAGGTTCCGGGAGTCCCCCAGCAAGGGCGAGGGGGCGACACAGTAAGAGGCATGAGTGAGCCCCGCCCCCGTACAGAGCGCCTCACGTGCACCCAGTGCTCCCGATACTGGGGGGCTGACAGCCTTCGGACAGTCGCCCTCCGGGCCCGAATCCTCCATCACACTGGGTGCGGCGGGCGACACGGGCCCAAAAACCAACCCAGGGGATGCCTGAAAATTTTCAGAAGGCCCCGAAAATAACTCCAATGCCCCTTAATTGGACGAAAAGAATTGGGTACTCTAAATTTTTTTTTTTTTTTTTTTTAAATAAAAGTGATGCCCATTGCAAGGTACGGAATTAATCATCAAGATACCTGCACATTACTATGTCAAATGGAAGCAAACGGCTGTGAATGCTGCAAGAGTCTGAAATAAAAACTTGCTTGAGGAGCAGTTCTGGCAGCATCTGTGGAGAGAAAAAGTTACTTCTAGAGTCCAATCTGACACTTCTTCGGGGCTCAATTCCAAAGTGGTGGCCATTCGACTTGAAACATGAACCGTTTTTCTCTCCACAGATGCTGCCAGACCAGCTGAGTTTTTTCAGCACTTTGTTTTGTCGATTAATGAGATAACAGTTGTTAGAGAAATTAGCAATTTGGTGTATAATGAAATAAGATGCAACTCCCAAGGGCCGTTTTTATCTGACCAAATGGCAGTTTCCATTTTCTATAAGTTTTTAAAAAATAAATTTAAAGTACCCAATTCATTTCTTTTCCAATCAAGGGGCAATTTAGCGTGGCCAATCCACCGATCCTGCACATCTTGGAGTTGTGGGGGCGAGACCCACGCAGACACGGGGAGAATGTGCAAACTCCACATGGACAGTGACCCGGGGCCGGGATTGAACCCGGGTCCTTGGCACGATGAGTCAGCAGTGCTAACCACTGCGCCACAGTGCCGCCACCACTTTCTATAAACTGCCACAGGCTCAAGGTTTCACAAATACCTTTGAAAAAAAAAGTCAAGAGTTGCCACGAAATGTTCAACGCTGTGGGAATTATAGGTACATATATCATGGAAGAGAGTCCATTCAGCCCATCATTCACGTGGCAGCCCTTGCACTCACACACACTTCACTCAAAAGCTGTGCAAATCTTCCCTTTGAACTAGATATTCAGTTCCCTTTTGAAAGTTTCCATTCAATCTGCTTTCGGCATCCTTTCAGGGAGTGCATTCCAGATTGTAATTTGGCTGTGTAAAAACAAAATCATCTCTTCTTCCGTTGGTTCTTGTGCCAATTATCCCAAGTTTGCGCTGTCTGGTAACCAACCCGACAACCAGAACTGCATCTCCTTATTTATGCCATCACATCACCTGAATTTGGAACACTCATTAAATCTCCCTTTAACCACTGTGACGAGGAGAGGCCCAGCCTTCTCCAGTCTCTGCCTATTACTCAATTCCCTCATCATTTGACTGGCATCAAGCCAGTCAATCTCCTCCGCATCCTCTCCAAGGCATCCAAATCCTTCCGGAAGTGTTGGACGGGATCCAACAATCCAGCTGAGCCCAAGCAGCGATTTATGAAAGGCCAGTACAATGCCAGCGTATGTACATTGCGCCCAAGTCTTTTCAGATTTATCCTGTCACCCGATTAGTCTGCATGCAACTCCACAGCTCCTCCTGTCCCAGTACCCCTTTAATGTTGCACCATTCAGTTTGTATTACCTCTCCTCATTCTTCCTACCAAAATGCATCCCTCGTCTACTGTCAAACATTAACTGCAGGGATTCTCAGACACCCCAAGAGATTGCGGGTTCTGCTGACAAATGAGGCAACATAGCCACCCGAAGGCCAGATTTAGAATATCCAAGGGACTCCTTCACATTGCAGCAGATGCTCTGCACAGCTGATCACACACTTGCCAAAAGGCAGGGTAAGGGGCAACCAAAATTTATAAGTACTGCGATCTGGCATTTGATTTTGAAGGACAGGTCTGAGGGACTCCAATTTTCCTTCACCACAATGGCATTTTAAACAGTCCCCCTCCCCTCCTTTGAACAGCGAATGGGCACAAGAACCCAGCTTAAAAATATCACGCATCCATCTGATCTTCGATTATGGAGAGCAACTAACAATATTTAGCCAGGTGAAGAATATCCAGACCCTTATTTTTTTCAGATCTCCTCTGGTGCAATTCTAACAAAATCTCTAACACGCTGCAGTGATTTTACAAACAGGGGTTATGTCAAATTGATGCACTGAACTGATCTTCAGTTTGGGCTGCAACCAGAGTCTGAATCAATTTTCTACAACATCCAGTATAATGCATTCTTGGATTAATTTTGCATTAGTGCAGGATAACAGTAAGTACTTAAGCTGCAAAACCGACTGCACCAGCAGAACGTCAATATTGGTTAATCTCCTTTAGCTTTGCTACATTGGAGACACTACATAAATGTTGTATCTTCCATTCCAGTCATTTTTTTCAATCTTGCGGTGTGGGAAATGAGCTGCCTATATTGGTGACAATTCAAAATACTTCTTCAAATTGAAAGCACTGACGAGCATTGAATCACAGTCAGACATACTTCATAACTATACAGCTATCCTAACCATACAAAATATACCAAAATTTCAGTTTTCTCCCACCTAACAGGTCAACACCCAAGTGAGATTCAAAATGGATGACTGGTATTTACCCAGAGGCAGAATTCCAGAAACTTCCCGTTTTCAGTCCACAAACCACGTACTTGTTTCCCTGGACTACATTGCATTGCTGAAAATGTTAGTGCACATCCAGACAGGTCACCTGGGTGTATACACTTTCCAAAAAGTTGCTTAAACCCAAAGACTTCCAAGAATTGGTGCTGCTCAGGCATTCAGTATCTCATTACCATTCTTACTAGGAGAAAGGGGAACAGGACAGCTTATTTTTAGGCACCTTTCATGGCCCCCTCCCTATTTGGGGCGAGTGGAGGGCATTCGGAGGACGACTGCTCAGACAAGGGTGCTGTTGCCCAAATACCTGTTCCAATACAGGTGTTCTTCAACCTTCACCCATTTGTCAATTGTTGTGCAGATTCTCAACTGTCCTCATCCCCTGTACAGACAAGATGATATAAAATTTAAAACCTTTTGTTTAAATGGCCACAAGATGGCTGACAGCACAAGCTGCTACAACATTATCGATTCCAGACAGAACGGAAACTCGCGAAAAACTTCCATTAAAATATGAACAACCCCAGCCACTTGTGAAATTCAAGTCCTTTGGCGGAGGATGAACTGCAAACTGAACAAGGCGCTCTCAAATGAGCTAACTTGGCATCCTTGACCATCAAAACGCACTGTCCTAGAAGTCAGCGAAAATCCCAAGAGTAAGTTTGTTTTACTCATTCATGGGGATGTGGGCATTGGGGGATGGGGGCAACACCAGCATTTAGCTCTCACCCCCTCGTGAGTGCGTGACTTGCTACCTAGACCATTTCAAAGAGGAGTTGAGTCAACCACGTGGCTTACTAGGAGTCTGGAGTCACGAGTCGGCCAGATGTGGTACAGGCAGAGGGCTACGATAGTGACGTTTAAGGGGCATTTTGACAAATACAAGAATAGGATGGGAATAGAGGGATACGGACCCCGGAAGTATAGTCGATTTTAGTTTAGACGGGCAGCATGGTCGGCGTAGGCTTGGAAGGCCAAAGGGCCTGTTCTTCTGCTGTACTTTTTTCTTCTTTGTTCTTTCCCCAAGGACACGAGATGGGTTTTTAAAATGACAAGCCACTTATTTTGTGGTCGTTATTACCACCCCAACTTGCTTTAAAATCCCACATTTTAATAAAATTTACTGCATTTTAATGTCCCAGCTGAGCTGATGTGATAAGATTTGAACACACATCTCCAGATCATTTATTCAGGCCTCTGGATCATTAGTCCATTAACAACCGTGGTGCCCCAGCAAATATGCTAGGTTGTCTGACTGTCCTGTCATAATACGCACTCATGTTCATAATGAGATACAGACAGGCAGTGATGGACACACACAGGAACCAATCACCACACGGAATACAACCAATCACCAGGCAGGACACTACAGGGTACATTACCAGTATAAAACACACTAGGCAGGAAAACTCGGCCTCTTCGTACTGGTGATAGCTGTAGCAACAGTCAGGGTGCAATGTACAGTCAGCACCTACTACACATGGCACAGAGCAAGTCTGGGCAAGCCAGACCAAGGTTAGCAAGCTTAGATCAATAGAGTGTCGACCCACAGCGAACTGTGTACATTACTCGGCAAGTTCAATGAAGCAGTGTTGAATCATCTACAGCGTTGGAAGCCTGTTTTCAAGTGATACTGCACCGAGTTGCAGTCCATCGAGTAATCCAACATATATAACACATGTACCACATACAATACACGAGTAACACCAAAAGTGATCATCTCCCTGGATGCAGAAAAGGTCTTGGACAGAGTCGAATGGAAGTACCTCCTCGAGGTACTGGAACGGTTTGGGCTAGGAGTGGGATTCACCGCCTGGGTGAGACTCCTGTACAAGGCTCCCAAGGCGAGCGTTCGAACCAACACCACCAGTCTGAATACTGCCAGCTACAAAGAGGCACAAGGCAAGGATCCCATTGTTCCCACTCTTGTTCACACTATCAAACCCCTGCCGATAGCCCTGCAGGACATGAAAAGCTGGAAGGGCATCCAGAGGGGAGACAGAGAACAGAGTCTCACTCTCTGCAGATGACCTGCTCCTGTATGTCTCAAAACTGCAGAAAGGACTGAAGTTACTCATGCAGATCCTTAAAGAGTTTAGAACCTTCTCAGGTTACAAACTTAACCTGGGCAAAAGTGAGGCATTCCCAGTGAACCCAAACAGGGGAGCGGCAGAGCTGGAGGGGCTCCCGTTTAAAATGGCCCGTAACAGATTCCGATACCTGGGCATCCAATAGCCAGAGACTGGACACAGATCCACAAGTGGAACCTGGTGGAGGAAGTGAAAAAGGACCAACAGAGGTGTGGCGCACTCCCACTCTCCCTGGCGGGGAGAGTGCAGACAATCAAGATGCACGTGTTCACCCTCAATACCTTTTTCCAAAACGTAGACAATTTAATAATGGCATTTCTGGGGGGGGGGGGGGGGGGGGGGGGGGGGGGGGGGGGGCACAAACCTGAGAATTCCCAAACCGACACTGCAAAGAAGGAAAATCAAAAGTGGCTTGGCATTACCAAACCTGCAGTACCACTGGGCAGCAACGGCGGAAAGGGTGAGGGGGATGAGTAAACAAACCCAACTCAAGAGTGGGTATAGATGGAAGAGGCCTCCTGCAAGAGATTGACCCTCCGGGCCTTGGCTATAGCAGCACTCCCATCCCCTTGGCAAAATACACATCAAGCCCAGTGGTAGCGACCACACTGAAAATATGGGCCCAATTAAGACAGCACTTTGGGCTGACTAGGATGTCCCCCATGGCTCCCATCTGCAGCAACCACAAATTACCCCCACCCACGCTAGACACCAAGTTTAAGAAATAGAGGCGGGACGGGGGCACACTGACAGTTAGGAACTTCTACGTAGGGCACAGATGAGCGACACTGGAAAAACTGACGGAGGAGTGGGAACTGGAAACACGCCGAGCCGGAGGGCAGCAGAATGGAAATAGGATAAATTAAGGACAAGACAAACCTTTCTGTATAATACAGTAAATAAACACGACCAGCAACGTACACAACTGTTTATCAATTTTGAAAATGCCAATTAAAGATTTTTTTTTTTTTTTTTTTTTTAAATACAATGCACGAGTTGAAGTTCTAGTCAGATTACAGAGTTCTCCATGTCAGTAGGAAAATTGAAACAGAAAATTATATATAAGTTTCTATTGATTACCAGCATTGTTGCAATTTTTGCTAACAGGCACTTTTCAGTTGCCCGAGGCTACAACGAAAATATCCATCAGCATACCTGCTGTGTGGTTATTTCATTCACTTGCCAGAACGGAGTGTGGCAGCAGGTGGTCATGCTATTCGCTGCACTTGCAGACATAAATGATCCAAACTCGCTCACGGCACTGCTATTGCGCCAGATGGTGGGGGATGAATGTAATGCGACATGAATCCCAGGTCCCGGTTGAGGCCGCACTCACGTGTGCAGAACTTGGCTATAAGCTTCTGCTCGGCGATTCTGCGTTGTCGCGTGTCCTGAAGGCCACCTTGGAGAACGCTTACCCGGAGATCAGAGGCTGAATGCCCTTGACTGCTGAAGTGTTCCACGACTGGAAGGGAACATTCCTGCCTGGTGATTGTTGCGCGATGTCCGTTCATTCGTTGTCGCAGCGTATGCATGGTCTCGCCAATGTACCACGCTTCGGGACATCCTTTCCTGCAGCGTATGAGTTAGACAACGCTGGCCGAGTCGCACGAGTATGTACCGCGTACCTGGTGGGTGGTGTTCTCACGTGTAATGGTGGTACCCATGTCGATGATCTGGCACGTCTTGCAGAGATTGCTATGGCAGGGTTGTGTGGTGTCGTGGTCACTGTTCTGAAGGATGGGTAGTTTGCTGCAAACAATGGTTTGTTTGAGGTTGCGCGGTTGTTTGAAGGCAAGTAGTGGGGGTGTGGGGATGACCTTGGCAAGATGTTCATCTTCAGCAATGACGTGTTGACGGCTGTGAAGAAGATGTCGTAGTTTCTCCGCTCCGGGGAAGCACTGGACGACGAAAGGTATTCTGTCGGTTGTGTCCCATGTTTGTCTTCTGAGGAGGTTGGTGCGGTTTTTCGCTGTGGCGCATTGGAACTGTCGATCGATGAGTCGAGTGCCATATCCCGTTCGTACGAGGGCATCTTCCAACGTCTGTAGATGTCTGTTACACTCCTCCTCGTCTGAACAGATCCAGTGTATACGGAGAGCTTGTCCATAGGGGATGGCTTCTTTAGTGTGTTTAGGGTGGAAGCTGGAGAAGTGGAGCATCGTGAGGTTATCCGTGGGTTTGCGGTAAAGTGAAGTGCTGAGGTGACCGTCCTTGATGGAGACGAGTGTGTCCAAGAATGCAACTGATTTTGGAGAGTAGTCCATGGTGAGTCTGATGGTTGGATGGAACTTATTGATGTCATCGTGTAGTCGTTTCAGTGATTCTTCGCAGTGGGTCCAAAGGAAAAAAATGTCATCGATGTATCTGGTGTATAACGTCGGATGAAGGTCCTGTGCGGCGAGTAGGACTTGTTCAAACTTGTGCATGAAGATGTTGGCGTATTGGGGTGCGAATTTGGTCCCCATGGCTGTTCCGTGCGTCTGGATGAAGAACTTGTTGTCGAAGGTGAAGACGTTGTGATCCAGAATGAAGCGGATGAGTTGCAGAATTGCGTCTGGAGATTGGCAGTTGTCGCTATTGAGTACTGAGGCTGTTGCAGCAATGCCGTCGTCATGGGGGATGCTGGCGTAGAGTGTTGAGACATCCATTGTGGCGCGGAATGTTCCTAGTTCAACTGGTCCATGGGTGCTGAGTTTCTGTAGGAAGTCCGTCGTGTCGCGACAGAAGTTGGGCGTACCTTGTACGATGGGTTTCAAGGTGCCCTCGATGTAGCCAGAGAGGTTCTCACACAGGGTCCCATTGCCTGAAACGATAGGACGGCCTGGTGTGTTGGCCTTATGTATTTTCGGGAGGCAGTAGAGATCTCCAATACGGGGAGTACGTGGGATGAAGATCTGGATCCAAGGTCTTGATCAGTCTGCTAGGTTGGCGTACGTGTTCCTTGGTCGGATCTGCGGGTAACTGTCTGTAGTGTTCTTGGTTGTTCAGTTGTCGGTATACTTCTTTGCAGTAGTCCGTTCTGTTCAGTATGACAGTGGCCCCTCCTTTATCTGCTGGTTTGACAGAATACCCTTCGTCGTCCAGTACTTTCCTTAAGCGGAGAAACTACGACATCTTCTTCACAGCCTTCGACACATCATCGATGAAGATGAACATCTTGCCAAGGTCATCCCCACACCCTCACTACTTGCCTTCAAACAACCGCGCAACCTCAAACAAACCATTGTTTGCAGCAACCTACCCAGCCTTCAGAACAGTGACCACGACACCACACAACCCTGCCATGGCAATCTCTGCAAGACGTGCCAGATCATCGACATGGATACCACCATTACACGTGAGAACACCACCCACCAGGTACGTGGTACATACTCGTGCGACTCAGCCAACGCTGTCTACCTCACACGCTGCAGGAAAGGATGTCCCGAAGCGTGGTACATTGGCGAGACCATGCAGACGCTGCGACAACGAATGAACGGACATCGCGCAACAATCACCAGGCAGGAATGTTCCCTTCCAGTCGTGGAACACTTCAGCAGTCAAGGGCATTCAGCCTCTGATCTCCGGGTAAGCGTTCTCCAAGGCGGCCTTCAGGACGCGCGACAACGCAGAATCACCGAGCAGAAGCTTATAGCCAAGTTCCGCACACATGAGCGCAGCCTCAACCGGGACCTGGGATTCATGTCACATTACATTCATCCCCCACCATCTGGCCTGCGAAATCCTACCAACTGTCCTGGCTTGACACAATTCACACCTCTTTAACCTGGGGTTACCCCATCTCTGGATCTGTAAAGATTTAATCACCCGCTAATGCTTGCATTCCAAGCATTGTCTGGCATCTTTGAATCTGTCTATATGTATGTTTCTGGAACATACCTCTTCATTCACCTGAGGAAGGAGCAGCGCTCAGAATAGTGACATCGAAACAAATCTGTTGGACTTTAACCTGATGTTGTAAAACTTCTTACTGTAAATATACACTAACCATTATTTTATCATATGCCAGCAACACAGCAGTTTTACTCTGAGGAGGCTTCATCTGTGACACTAAAGTTAAAGGTTAAGTCGCCATAGTCCCAGATGAAAGTAGGCTGCTTTCCCCTTTGAGGGGGAGAGCTGACTGGGGGCGATTTAACCGGAGGACCACCACACCTCACGTGAGGAGCAAGGTTGAGAAGGCCTTGATGAATAACCTCAGCTGGTACAGGATTTGAACCTGCACTGCTGGCCTTGCTCTGCATCACAAACCAGCTCTCTAGCCAACAGAGCTAAACACTACAGAATCTTAGGACTCATCATCATTTTACTGCAATTATATGTAGGGTGTTGGTAAGGCCACAACTGGGGTAGTGCGTGTAGTTTTGGTGTCCTCATCCGAGGAACGATGTTCTTGCTGAGGAGGTTGTATGTACAGTGTAGGTTTACTAGGCTGAATCATGGGGTGGTGGGGTTGTCATAGGAGGAGAGACTAAGCAGACATGAAAAATTGACCATAGCATGTGGAACTTTGAAACTGAAACATTTCATTCAAATAATTCAGAACATTAGCTCAAGTGAAAGCAGGCTTTTTCAGCTGCTAAACTGTAAAGTATGGTATAGCACAATTAATTTTGCCCTCAATTATGCATAGAGGCACAGCACATTTGTGCAGGCCGTTATTTTAGAGTTTGCACACAATGAGCAAATGCAGCCTAAATAATATGCAAACAGCAGTTCACATTTGGTACAGGCACAGTTACATACATATTATTTATGGAGGAGACAACAACAGCAGCTCTCAATGCACATTCCACCAAAGCCGCAGTACTGCTTAATTCACACCCAAATGATCCTGTGCAAGCTAGAAATGTTTTGGCAAGGTATCAAACTATATCCAGCCCTAGCTTGACATAGAAAAAAGGTGCTTCAGCATAATCTTAAATAACAGTAAAGCAGAACTCAATGCAATTTTCTTTCTCCAGTCAAGGGATATTTTGAGTACAGTTCATGATGTTGCTGTTTTAGTCAAAGTGCTGTCAGATTATTGTATGGAATACAGCACAAAGCTTCTGTACCCCAGATCATAGTTTGTCTAAAATTCCTACAATTTGCTCTTGCACCAATTTTGCTTTTCCAAAAAAAAAAAGTGTTTTAGTTAGTGGACCCCTTCTGAAACTGGGCTTCACAGTGTTACATTCAAGCATCAGAATGCTTGCAATTTTGAATCAGTAATCAATATTAAACATTTTCATAATGATTGAATTTCAGCCGGTTTTAGTTCAACGTTCTATGTCTCTCTCTCTCTCCACAGAGGCTGCATCGATCCAAGTATTTCCAGCACCAGTACTTCAGATTTCCAACATCTACATTGTTTTTTTGCTTTTGTCTCAATTTAATCCATTTAAAGACATGCAACATCCTGGTGAATCTGTGCTGCATCCCCACCATGATTAATATCTCCTTCCTGGTGTGCATGGCCAAAACAAAGCAGCAACTTCAATGACATCTGGCAAATGAGGCATCATTTCCTCATTATTGTATTCCAACCTGGTGATACTCCATTCGCCTTTCACAACATTTCACATCTACATAAACCCACTAAAAACGAGAACACAAGGACGCCCCTTGCTCCTGGCCATTTACGGTAAAAACATTGAAGTCTCTGATCCGGAGTGGATGAGCTCTCACTTCCCCAAATTCAAATCCATTATTCATAGTTTTGGCCCATTCAGTGAATCTGTAAATGTCGCTTCCATCCAACCTGCTGTCCCTTCGGAAATTTAGGATATCCAACTCATGATTTAGATGATGAATAGGAAAAGGTGGAGGCCCCAATACATATCTCTGGGGATCAAGTGTCAAATGTCTCCAACAGCCCAACTCAATTGTCAACCAATAAAAGGGAATAGAGACATCAAACTATCTACCAGTGAACCCTCACATATTGTGCTGCTCCACATCTTAAAATAATTGCATACGTAGTCTGTGTACTCCAGTTCGCGCATCATTTTCTTTAATTAGAGCACTAAAATGTTTGCCATTGCTGTTTCTACTCTTCGTAGTAGAAACCTTTCTGCACAATTTCAATGGAAAAGATGGCCAGTGTGCAGCCAGCATCACGGTTTCACCCTTACCCAAACAGGTCTCATCGTACACAGGATTCACACTCTGCCAAACAAAAGCAAATTTTTAAAAATAAAGAGTACCCAATTCATTTTCTCGGTCTCTCCCCGCCCCCCCAATCAAAGAACAATTTAGCATGGCCAATCCACCTACCCTGCAAATCTTTGGGTTGTGGGGGTGAGACTCACAGACATGGGGAGAATGTGCAAACTCCACACGGACAGTGACCCAGGGAAGGGATCGAACCCTTTGGCACAGTGAGGCAACAGAGCTAACCACTGTGCCACCGTGCAACCCCAGACTAAATCAAATTACCAACATACCCTTACCCTGCAAAAGAAGGGCACAACCCTAGTATCTGAGTCCCACTCCCAAACCTGACCCCACACATTTGAGGTCCAATGCAATAAGAATGATGCAAGCAGGCATACGGCAATGTGTAGGAGTCGACCCTCACTGGGAGTCAACATCCGTCCCCATACTTCCCCAGTTGCTGACAGTTCTGCTCTGCTAAAATCCAATTCGATGGAAGGTAGACCAGTAGAAGGGACAGCTAACTGCTGGCAAGAAAAAAAGGACAAAAACAAAAGGAAGGCATTCTTGATTTTTTTGGAATTCTCGTCAATGTTTACCTTCCACTTCAAGTGTACACGTACAAATACATGCAGCTGTACAGGCGAGACACAAGAGTAGGAGTACTCAACAGGTAAAAATACAGAAGAGGGAAGTAAAGGCACCTAAAAGGAATGGCATTTCTGGTTGCACTAGAACATTTATAGTTTATGCTGTTATCAAAAGGACAGAGCACTTTTGATACCTACTAACAAGCAGCTTCATTGGAAGCTCTCTGATAACATAAATATTTCCCACTGTACCACTGAAACAATGGGCAGCACCACTTTTGCTGCTTTTGGTGAACTAACGATCCTTCTATCTGTTGCCTTCAAAGCCTTTCTTCCGAACACCACTTACCCCCAACCCATCCAGTTCCTTTTTACTGATCCTAGAATAGTGCTCATTTTTAATTCTTTGGTGCGCTCAACTTTCTATCCTGGTGTGTGGTTTCATGGCTTAAGACATGTCCAAAATCAATAGCCAGATATGCACGGTTCCGCAGCGGATAATGCAAACCGATTATTCAGTACACCTTGGCAGTTATAGCCTTTGGTGCCTTGAATTCCTGCTTGACCAAACAGTTCCGGATCAGGAGGAATGAGGGAGGGGGAAGCACAAAAATAAAAGTGAATATTGCTGAGTAACTATTGAGGATTTCTCCTCAATCCATTTATTACCATTAGGGCAAGAACCATTAAAGATTTCTGTACATCATATATCACAGCCAATGATTTAGGAGACCGTTAATTTACAGCACCATTTATGGCTTTCTCCAGCAGCAGTACCAGAAAGTTACAGCTGCATCGTCTCGCGATTCTTGGCTGCCAAAGGAGGTTTCCATTGAATCATATGATTATCAGTAAGAACTAAAGGCAATTTTAATTTTTTTTAAAAATTCAGATTCCAAGTGTAACAAACACTAATTGCACAGCCCAAACTATAGAATTGCTAACTGTCTGGTGAACCCCAAGTGATAGTTCGGCCTTATCACAATTAATATTCTCCTGTGTTTATTGAAGAATCCGTTTACTAAAACAGCCCTAACACTTCAAACTAAACCAGAGATGATGGATTTTCTTCCTAGCTCACAAAACACAAGTACACTCCCAGGAGATACAATATCCCATATATTGGTGAAAAGGTTAACTATTTCATATTTCCAGTTGTGTCACTAATATTGAGCCAAAAGGAAGTAGAGCTTGTCCGACAGTTTAGTGGCTAACACTTGTATCGCATTTACATAACCTGAAAGCTTTCAAAACAAAAACCTGAATTTTTCTTTCCTATCTGATACACTCCTATTGCAAAGGTCACTGAACTGTGTAACAGACAAGATTTTTTTGACAGCTGAGTAAACAACTTCAGTAGCCTCCCATGGAGTGTGCAAGAGGAAGCTATTTAAAAAATGGTCGGAACTCAACAAAAAGGTTAGTTTTCGGAAACGTTACTTTTTTAAATTTACAAGAAATGTTATTTCACAGAAGGAGTGCACTGATTCCGTGTTATTTAATGAAAGCATTTATTCAACAGATTTGCTTTTGCATTAATGGATGCATCCAAGGTCTATTTTGAATAGTCTCCAGAACAGCAGTGCTGACCCAAATGTCAGATTGCTTCACCCAGCAAGCCAATGTTTCACTCAGTGAGCTGGTTCCTTCAAACACAATTGCATTTCCCATCAGTAATTAAATGGTACTGACATTACTTTGGAGTCGAGTACAGCCATCAATGTCAGGACACTGCTCTGTTGCTCCACCAGTCATACTAGGGGTAGTGTTGCTCTTTTTAACTTTAGTCTATTTGCTCTGTTTAGGTCACCTTTGCTCATGAGTCGCCAGGTATCTTTATGATCCCGCCACGTGGTTCAAGTTCAGGTTATGATTAATAACAGCACACCGCTTAGTAAGGATTAAAACGGTCATTTATTATATACAACAAGCAATATTAATACCCTAATACTACTTTCTATATAATAAACCTATCACTACTGGCCAATACTTAACTTAGGAAGAGCCCACCAGGTCAGGGAAACGAATGGCTGGTCCAATCAAATCTGGCCCGCGGGATTCAAAAGGCTGCTACAGGTCGGTCTCTACCAGATAGCGATCGCTGGATTCAAACTTACTATACACGGTGGCTGGTCTTGCGAAGTCTCGAGCAGGCGAAGATGAGAGAGAGAGAGAGAGAGAGAGAGAGAGAGAGAGTTGAACTTGGACCTTCACTTTTATAGGGCCCAGGGGCTTCCCGCCTCCCGGGGCGGCCCTTGACCCGGAGTCCCAAGTGATTGGATTCTGTCCCCAATCTCTGGGGTCGATGTGTCCAATGGTGAGGCGATTCCTCGATCGGGGGGTGGTCGCTCACCTGCCTTTGTTTCGGCCACTGCAGGCGCCGACAGGTCTGGCCCGGTATTCAGTTGCTAATATGTTGCAATTGTTCCCGGGGATAGCCGATTTAACTGTGGATGTCTGAATAGATGGGCTGCAAACAGTCCTGAATGCAACTGTGAATACCTGGGTTGATGGGCTGTTGATAGCCCTAAGTATCGATCTGGGCTACCTTCCCAGAGCCGAATATGCAAAACTGTCTGCAGCTGCCTGCTTGTGTCTTCTTGGCTGCTTTTTCCAGCAGTCTTTCGGGTTAGCCGTTTTAAACTGGGTTTTGGCCAGATTAATCGGAATGCAGCCATTTTACATGGCTACAGTAGTCAACAGCTTTTTTTTAAAAAAATGAGGCATAGTACAAATAAACACGTTTTACCAATTCTATCTTCAATAATATCCCACATCATGATTGAGCGACATTGTCTGTAGCTACCAATTGTGTAATCTAAGGCACAAATTCAGAAATGCCTCACCACACCTTGAACAGAACAACCGGGCACCAGGTCTGATTTCACAGTTTGACCGAGTAGATTGAATTTCTCATTAGGGTAGCAGAGATGAACATTTCTGTCTGCGACCTCAATGAAAGAGCAATCTGGAGAGAAAGGGGAAAATTCTACAGCTATGAAACGGGCTGTGTAGACTAAGCAGCAAGTCAGCATGCTTGCACAAACCACTACAACGAACAGAATCCATAAACAAAGGCAAATTGCAGGCATGAGTTACGCCAATTAATTATATTATAAGCCATTCAAATAGCCAAGCTACGAAGCTGTGTTCACACAAATGTAAAGCTGCGCCAAAAAGAAAATCAGATTATTTTGGCAATCAGTCACGCAATTATGTAGTATTCCGCACAAGATAGATTTGAAATGCAAATGATTGAGTGTAGAGTCTTATGATAAAGGACCTATTCTGCCTGCAGCTAGCAACGCAATTCACTCACCAACCATCATGTCCGTCACAATTAAATCTGTTAACATCATGGTCACCTACAGTGGTACCTGGCTCAAAAGAATCTTACTAGGCAATTCAATACTACTCAAACCCTTGAACTAAAATTCCATTACCAGTCACGTAGCACATACTGTATTCCTTCAGGTTATTCCAGCTCTTAACTGGAAAATATCCTCAAAGTGGGACTTCTGCCCCCACACCCCGCATCCCACTATGTGATGATATGCATACAGCAAGTTTGTATATAATGTTATGCACGACCTCCGAAACCATCACGTGATCCTGATTGGGAAGTTGGGAGTAGGTTGTGCTGTTTGCAGTAGTTCCACAATAGTTTTTTCGTGTTCGCCATTCGTTATTCAATTTATCCTAGTTATCAAGCAGTTGTTCTACAATAAATAATTTCAAACCACATGTTCTGTAGTTCATCATTCACTTTGGCCAGTCTACAGAACATGTCACATTTAGTTCAGTTACTGGCACCAAAGTGCAGCTGATAGCATATGGGGAGGTGTGATTCTCAGGTCATGTTGCGCCTGGTGCAAACCCGGCCATGTTGGAGGAATTGCAGGAAGAAGAACCCTGATGTGGGGCGGGGGGGTCCAGATCAATGGTCTCCATCGGGTTGGTGTTTGCTTTGGTCTGTAAAGCCTTGAAGCCAGCCTCCTTTCATGTTAAACACCCCATAACAGAGCAAAGCACAGCTACAGCCTGTCTGGCCTAAAATCCTCTCACAGGACAGAGCCATTCTACAGCTTGTTTCTTGGAGATGCATTTCACTCCTTGAAGTTTCAATAGGCTCATGTGGTTTCAATGTTGCAGGATGCCTTCTTTTACCCCTTGGTACTTGCTTGTTTAACATTGAATTTCACATCCCATTGACCTTTACAAGTCTTTTGATTGACAGCTGAAAGCTCTCTCAAAGGACAATTAGCTTTGTTTGCTTTTATAGCACTTAGTGGTCCACCAGCACGGCTTCGTCTTTTGGCCAGGTGTCCTGTCTAAATACTTCTTTCTGTAGTGGATTTTTTCTTCTTTGAAGTGCTGAAAGACCAGGTGCACTGTCTGACAGCAATTTGTTTTAGATTGGATCTTCTTCAATCTCTGAAGCCTCAATAGCATGCCCGCACTGGAGGTACCTTTCCACCAGAGGGGCATTAAAGCACAAGGGTTCTTTAAGACCTTCTCGCAGCCACTTGAATTCTCTGATTGACGTGATGACCATGCTCAGGGGCCCGGAGACCTTTGTCAACCCCTGGGTGGTGAGGGGCATGGCTGGACAATGCTCCGGCAGGGCAACTTAGCATGCCAGGATGCCAGGGCAGTGCCAGGGGTCTGAAGAGGGGGGGGTTAGAGACTACATTTAAAATTCTGTTGGACGAATTGCACCCATTTTAATTATTGAAGTGCAGCATTGGAATGTTGTGTAACGCATTGATTTGTGCAAATAAATACTTTTCACACACAACTGCTCCAAATACGTTCACGTTCATGCTCAGAACACCAGTGAGAGAGAGAGAGAAAATAGAGGGAGAGACACCAGCCATATCTATGCCCATGAACGCATGGCAGGCACAGGGGGGGAAACAGTGGAGGAATTGAGGAGATAAAAAGGAGAGTCAGAACCTTCTTGTTTTCTAGCGAATACATATTTAAAATAACAGGATAACAAAAAACAGTGGATGCTGGAGTGAGCCCAAGGTTCGTCACAGCTTTATTTTAAGCCAACTGTAAATACAGTGCTGTTATGTAGAACCTAAACTCTTGAAGCTTAAAAAAATTTACTCCGCAATGGCTGTTGAGAAGCATGACAACAAGAAACAGATACACCTTGGAGCTTCCATGAAGCATTTGTCAGTTTCAGCTGAACAAATTGGCTCATTTCGGCTGTAGTTCATTAAAAACTGGCTGAGCCATCAGGATTCAACTGTTAATACTTTAATCGGAGATTCCACATTTTTTTAAAAACTCTCTTCTGTAATCAGTGTACAACTGTTGATGCCCTTTTGCTGTGGCTGCACAACATCACTAGAAGGCAGTGACTTGAAGAATAAAACCACCACTCAAACACAAGCTTTTGGCCCAGAATAACGTCACAGCCTAGAGAAATAATAATGTTTCTCACAACAAGGGATTAAATTTGGAAAAAATGTGCCTCAGCACAAAAGTTGCATTTCCCAAGAGCGTACAAGCAATTACGTGGACATCTAACTCAACTTTTTAAATAAAGAATGCAAACTTCAGAACTTCTAAAAGCAAATCCCTCAATCAAAATCACAAGGACAATGGCCGGGCGCTCTGCGAACACTCATCTTGCTTCTCCTCCAAGTTAATGCAGGAGTTGCACCATGAACAGGGTCCGTGCTGGCTAGAACAAGAAAGCATTTGTGAAATAGAAGACAAGTTGGCAGGGCGAACAGCAATCAATTATATGTCTTTTAAACAACGTGGGTGTCAGCCTTGGCTCAGCGGTGGCTATTGAGGGCTCAGAGTTAAAATATTACTCCAGAAACTCGGGCTGACACTGTGGTATTGAGGTGGAGATGATTTTTTTTTTTTTTTTTTTTAAATCTGTGGGTGTAATATTGAATCTACCCTCATCAGGTGATGTAAAAAAAGATCCCAAGACCGTGCTGCAGATCAGGATCTTCACCTCCCCACGGTGTCCTGGCCAAAACCAATCCCTCACCTGGCCACTCAATGTTGCTTGTGGGAGCTTGCTATGCACAAATTGGCTCGTGTTTCTTCCATTACACCTCAGAGCATTTCAATGGCTATAAAACGCTTTTGGACATCACGGTGCTAGATAAACACAACTATTTCTTTCTTTCGTTTTGGAAACTGGTCGAGAAAAAAAAATAAAAGAGGGAAGAATGGAATAACAAAGAATGGAAGAACATGAAGGCTTTCTGCCTTCAAGGCGGAGGCAGAATTGTATCCAAACATCCGGGCGGTGTCCCGGCTTTGAATCTATCAGTATGTCCTTACGTATACATGCAGGTGATGATGGGCAGGGAGAGAAGAAAGCTGGTACTGAAACAGCCCAGAGTTTAGTTTAGTTTAGTCTACAGTTGTTAATTGGATTGCTCCATCTAGTGCAGCCTCATTAAAGACGAGTGACTGGCAGAGTGGACAATTTAATCACCAACAAGCCCATCTCCAGACGAACGGCATCAACAAATTAATTAGGAGCTGGAAAGTAGCATCGTCCCAGGATACATTGCTATTCCCTCATTAAGAGGATCAGTTGGAATGACTGCCAACATACTGATATTTATTCGATTCACTATGCGCAACGCGCCCAAAGGTCATTCTCCCAGTGTCTGCAAGGGTTTCAACCCAAAGATGTGCAGGTCAGGTGGATTGGTCATGCTAAATTGTCCCTTAATTGGAGAAAAAAATAATTGGGTACTCTAAAGAAAATTTTTTTTAAAGATTGAATATTTCTGCTTTGGTAAGTGATGACTAGTTTTTCTCTTTATCTCCTCCTCTCCCCACATCCCTACAATGGAAGGGAGGGGAAGTCTCGCTCCCTCCGGAGGGGAAGCATGTTGAAAGTTTTAGACAACTTAGCAAGAAAACTAAACACCACATCACGGTCATAGAATAGGTGCCTCTGGGAGCTACCCATGATCGGTTTGGTATACACACAAGGCGACCAAATTAGCTAAAGCATATGGATCATCAGATGAATTTCAAAGTCAAATCTATTCCTTGTGGTGGGACAGCTTGGCAGATATGAGAACAGGAATTGTTTGAGCCGCAGTCAGTTACATTACATAGCCTTTGTTCACCCTTTTCCATGGGCAACTGGCTCATTAAATAAAATTGATACCAAGAAAGCGACCCTTTCAAAAAAAAAAAAAAAGTGTTCATACGTTAAATAAACTCACAAATGCAGCTCGTTCGAAGGAAACACTGATCTGCCTTGTAGCTTCTGGAACTTTCTATCAATGGAAAGCAGAAAGATAGCGGTCGTCAGATTTAGTTCCCTGCAGCCTGCTTTGCCTATTCACCAAACCCGAAACTTCCCAACAAAATCTCCGAAACAGTGGGCACGATCACTTTCCTCTGGTTGGACTGGAGCTCAATGCATAAAATTAAAATCAGGAAAGCCAAGGCGAGGAGGGAGCTGCCAGTACAATGACATCCCTCCCCCCCACCCCCCCCTCCTTTTGAGGCCAGTCCCAAGTGTCAACTGGAGCTTACATCAGATTACTACTGAGGGACGCTGGTATCATAGAATCCCTCCAGTTCCATTCGGCCCATTGAGTCTGCACCAACTCTATGAAACAGCACCCGACCGGCCGACTCCCCTGCTCTAACCCGACAACCCCACCTGAACTGCACGTGGGAGGGAGCCAACCTGGAGACACGGGAAGAACGTGCAACAGCCACCCAAGGCCAGAAATTAACCGAGATTCCTGGCGCTGTGAAGCAGCAGTGCCAACCACTGTGCTGTCCCAGCTTCTAATGTTTTTACAATGACTATATTTTTCAGCTTTTTGGGAATGTAGTGGTCGTCAAATCCCAGGCCACGGAAATAATCACAGCAGGAGGCAAATCTATTTTTATCCACATTCCTTCCACCAGATTCCTCCAGTGACTGGTCTCTGGGTGAGCTTTGGCAATTTGTAGCGGCTCATGAAAAAGCTCGAGGGTGGAAAAAAGGGAGGGAGCAGAGACAAGTGCGCATCAAATTCCACATGAACCACTGCTGTACAGTATAGAACCCCCTTTATTGCAGCAGGAGACGAGTATTCAATATGACCCCATTGTTTTCTTCAGCGCTAATGTTCCAGACAAAGTGGCAGCTGCTTGTGGCAGTTTTGTATTTTAAACGAGCAACGTCAATTTTCTGGGACCAGTGATGAGAGCCACCATGATGCTACTGACTGAAAAACGACAACAGAAAACAGGAGGCGGCGGCCATTCAGTCCTGCAAGCCTGCCCCACTATTCAGTATCATTGATCATCTATCTCAGCGCCATATTCCTGCGGTCTCTCCATGCCCCTTGACATCGTCTAGAAATCCATTTCCTTCTTAAATATATTGAATGGCTTGGCCTCCTGTGATAGAGAATTCCCAATCCACAGCTTTACCACCTTGAGCGAAGAAGCAGTTTCTCCCCATCTCAGTCCTAAATGGCCGACCCCATATCGTGAGACCGTTACCCCTTGTTCTAAACCTCCCCCACCCCCCCAAATAAAACCCCCAGCCAGATGAAACATCATTCCAGCATCCAGACCCGTCACAATTTTATACATTTTAATCAGACCCCCTTGCATTCTTCAAAATCCCAGTAAATACAGGCCGAGTCAACCCAGTCCCTCGTACGACAAACCTGCCATCCCAATGGCAAAACATTCCAACATTTTTCCAACTACTGATGTTAGGCTAATAATTCCTGGTTTCCTCCCTCCTTTTCAAAAATAAAATAGTGTGTGTCATGATATGCAAACATGCAACCAATGAACACTCAGAATAGGACACAACCAATCGGTAGTCAGGACACTCAGGTGGCATCACCACAAGGGGACATGACAAACACTAGAAAAGGGATGAGGCACTCACACCCCGCCTCTTTCCCCAAACAGACATCTAGAGAGTTCGACAGGGTTGATCAGCAGCATCACACCCCAGCACGTGGCTTAGAGCAAGCTGGTACAGTTAGACAGAGTTACTACAGTTAGATTAGCAGAGAGTCAAACTCATTTGAGAACGGTGTTAATAGTTCAATAAACACGTTGAACTCACTTCAGAGTCTGGAGAATCCTTTAGACTACATCAAGTAGCAGCCTGTGTTATCCGAAGCAGCATAACACAACATGATACCAGGGTGACTGTTTAATCTATTTAGTTCAACTCAGCAAGGTCCATGACAAACAGCTACTGAATTCAGGCACAATGGACAAGATTCAGGCTCATCAGCAGCTCAGGACCACCGGCAATCTTAGTGCCAACTGGCGATCATTCAAGCAGAAATTTCAACTCTACGTGGAAGCATCCAACCTCCATGGCGCGACCGATGCTCGGAAGATAGCTCTTCTACTCACCACTGCGGGTGACCAGGCGATAGAGATCTTCAACTCCTTTCACTTTTTGAAAGGCCAGGACAAAATGAAGTAGCAAACCATCCTGGACAAATTCGACAGCCACTGCGAGGTGGACACCAACAAAATCTTCAAGCGCGACATCTTTTTTTTTTTAAATATATTTATTAAAGTTTTTTAACACAATTTTTCTCCCTTACAAACAATAAACCCCCCCCCCCCGTAACAAAAAAAATCGAGAAATCGCGCAGAGCAAGATATATACATGGCAAAATGATATATTTACACAGCTTTGTACACTGGCCCTCACCCGTACGTGCCAGTTTCCCCAACCCTGCATGTTATCTCTTGCTCATCCACCCTCCCAGGCAGTCCCCCCTCTCTCCACCCCCCCCCCCCCCCCCCCCCCAAGGTTGCTGCTGCTGACCGACCTTCCTCTAACGCTCCGCAAGATCGTCTAGGAATGGTTGCCACCGCCTGTAAAACCCCTGCGCAGACCCTCAAGGCGAACTTAATCCTCTCCAACTTTATGAACCCAGCCATATCATTTATCCAGGCCTCTAGGCTGGGGGGCTTCGCCTCCTTCGACAATAGCAAGATCCTTCGCCGGGCTACTAGGGACGTAAAGGCTAGAATGCCGGCCTCGTTCGCCTCCTGCACGCCCGGTTCGTCCACTACTACAAATATTGCTAGCCCCCAGCTTGGCTTGACCCGGACTTTCACCACCTGAGATATTGCTCCCGCCACTCCTCTCCAGAACCCCTCCAGTGCCGGGCATGACCAAAACATATGGACATGGTTCGCTGGGCTCCCTGAGCACCTTCCACATCTGTCCTCTACCCCAAAGAACCTACTCAACCTCGCCCCCATCAAGTGCGCTCTGTGGACCACCTTAAATAGTATCAGGCTGAGCCTGGCACACGAGGAGGAGGAATTAACCCTACCGAGGGCATCAGCCCACAGACCTTCCTCGATCTCCTCCCCCAGCTCCTCCTCCCATTTACCCTTCAACTCTTCTACCAGCGCTTCCCCCTCTTATTTCAACTCCTGGTGTATTTCCGACACCTTGCCCTCCCCGACCCATACACCCGAGATCACCCTATCTTGAACTTCTTGTGCCGGGAGCAACGGGAATTCCCTCACCTGTCGCCTCACAAAAGCCCTCACCTGCATATATCTAAAGGCATTTCCCGGGGGTAACTCGAACTTCTCCTCCAGTGCCCCTAGGCTCGCAAACGACCCGTCGATGAACAGGTCCCCCATTCTTCCAATCCCCGCCCGATGCCAGCTCTGGAATCCCCCGTCCATCTTCCCCGGGACAAACCGGTGGTTACCCCTGATCGGGGACCACACCGATGCTCCCATTGCACCCTGGTGCCGTCTCCACTGGCCCCAGATTCTTAGCGTTGCGGCCACCACCGGGCTCGTGGGAAACTTTGTCGGCGAGAGCGGCAGCGGTGCCGTCACTAACGCCCCCAGGCTCGTTCCTTTACAGGACGCCATCTCCATCCTCTTCCATGCCACCCCCTCTAAGCGCTACATCTTCAAGCAGAGGATGCAAGGTAAAGACGAATCTTTCAACTCCTATTTAACTAACCTCAGACTGCTAGCGCAATCCTGCAACTTTGGTGATATCACTGACTCCATGATTAGAGACCAAATTGTTTTGAGAGTCCACTCTGATCCTCTACGAGAGCAATTGTTGAAATTCAAGCACATGACCCTGCCAGACGCGATTGAAACGTGTACTGTGCATGAGCACTCTAAAAATCGCTATTCACAGTACAAAACAGCAGAAAGTGAAAAACAAGCCTCCCAAGAGATGGAGCGTGTTCAGGCCATCTCCCGGATGCAGCGCCTCCACATTGACGAAAGCGGTCATTTCGCGTGCTCTTCCCGGGGCCCGGCGCATGTGCAATGCAATCGGGAACACGAAGTAGCCGAATACTGCACTGCGCAGGTACAGACATCCGAGAACTGCACCACGCATGCGCCATGACGCCGACGTCATGATGTGAGCGAACTGCGGCACCGCCCATTTTTTTTTTTTTTTTTTAAATGCCCTGCAAGCGGCAAACGCTGTATAAACTGTGGGAAACCAAACCACTGTGCAGCCCTGTGCAGATCTACACCACCAGTCAGGAGCCAGCGCTCCCAATTCTGACTGCTGCGCATCAGAAGTGTGCAACACCGACTCTGATTCAGGCAGTGCGACGGATCCAGGTGAAGAATACCTGGACAACACTGTCATGTGAGAGTACCTTTTAAGAAATGGGCGTTTATTACTGCAGTGATGATGTCAGAGAATGGGTGGAGCTGGGCTGTGTCAGCTTTTTACTTTCATTTTAGGCAGTTGCTGCAGGGTGTGTTTTATTTTCGTTTTCAGAGCTAGATAGCTGCAGTCACAGCCAGAAGGTGTATTCGAGTCTCTCTCTGTAATCTAAAGACTGTAAATCGATCCTGGTGATTTAAAACTAACAATAGTAGTGACTTTAACCTGATGTGCTTCTGGTAAAAGGTGTTTTAAGTCATATGGATGTTAAAAGGAAAGCTTAAAGGATTACTCAAGCGTTGTATTCTTTGGGGGTTGTATTTGAATTAATAGTTGCTAAGATGTTCACTGTATGTTTTAAAAAGGTTAACTTGAGTTCATAGAATAAACATGGTTTAGTTTTTAAAAATACTTTTCCATTTCTGCTCTATCACACCTGTAGAGTGGGCAGTGTGCTCCCCATACCACAATCTATTCAAAGTTGTGGGTCAGGTGAACTCTATGATACACTTTGGGATTCTCTAAAGCCTGGCCCATATCAACACTTACCGAGTGGGCATTATTGCGAAGTGCGAATACGCCACACCGGACATATCGAGAGTCCAATCAATCCTGGCTGTGTATTCAGAGGACGAATGGCATGCAGTGATGGAGGTCAACCACTGCCCCATCCAGTTCAAACTGGACACTGGTGCCTTCGCCAACCTGATTTCGCAGGTGGACTTCGAGAATCAAGAAGCCCCCCACAATCCTTCCAGCTGCCTGCAAACTGCTGGACTACAATGGAAACGCAATCAAGGCACTGGGGTCCTGCCATCTGCAGGTGTCCAGCCGACACACACAAGCAAGCTTACACTTCGAGATTGTTAAACCAGACAGGTCGTCCCTGCTAGTGCGCACGCCTGCAAGCAACTGAACCTCATTCAAAAGGTCTACACCATAAAACCGTCCCATTCGGATCTTCAGGCCAGCATCGACGACATCCTAACCCAGTACCCAGATGTATTTAGCGGGATGGGCACGCTGTCGTACAAGATTCTACTGCGGCCTGATGCCAAGCCAGTGGTCCATGCACCACGACGTGTCCCTGCTCCACTGAGAGAGCGCCTGAAGGCAGAGCTCACGAGTCTACAACAAAAAGGCATCATCTCCAAGGTCACTGAACCAACCGACTGGGTCAGCTCGATGGTGTGCGTAAAGAAGCCTTCGGGGGACCTATGCATCTACATTGACCCCAAGGATCGAAACAAAAACATGCGGGAACATTACCCCATCCGAAGAGGGAAGAAATCACGAGTGAGATGGCACATGCGCGCTTCTTCACAAAATTGGACGCATCCCAAGGATTTTGGCAAATCCAACTTGAAGAATCCAGCAGAAGGCTCTTCAACACGCCTTTTGGCAGATTCTGTTACAACCGAATATCATTTGGCATTATCTCCGCATCAGAGATTTTCCATCGCATCATGGAACAGATGGAGGGAATAGAAGGGGTTAATCTCTACGTTGACGATATCAATCTGGTCCACAACCCCAGAGGAACGAGTGTCTTGACTCAAGAAAGTATTCCGACGCATACATGAACATGGCCTCAAGCTAAACAGGTCCAAGTGCTGTTTTGGGACATCCACGCTGAAGTTCCTGGGTGATCAGATTTCGCAACACCGTGTGCGCCCAGACACAGACAAAATCAAAGCCATCGAGGCAATGAAAGTCCCCAAGGACAAGGCAGTACTGCGCTTCCTGGGAATGATCCATTTCCTTGGCAAGTTCATCCCGAATTTGGCCACACACACCACGGCCCTACGCAACCTGGTGAAAAAAATCAACCGCCTTTGAGTGGAAGGCGGAGCAAAGAACAGAGTGGCTGGAGCTGAAAGCCAAGCTCACCACTGCACTCGTCCTTGCGTTCTTTGACTCAGGCCGAGAGACCAAGATATCCACAGATGAGAGTCAGGATGGCATTGGGGTGGTGTTGCTTCAAAGAGACGACACGTCATCCTGGGTATCAGTAGCATACGCGTCAAGGGCAATGACACCCACTGAGACCAGATATGCGCAGATTGAGAAGGAGTGTTTAGGTCTTCTCACCGGCATCCTCAAATTTCATGATTATGTCTACGGCTTGCTAACATTTACTGTGGAGGCGGATCATAGGCCTCTGGTCCACATCATCCAAAAGGACCTGAACGACATGACTCCTCGTTTGCAGAGAATTCTGCTCAAACTCCAGAGACATGATTTCAATTTTGTGTACTCACCTGGCAAGGAGCTCATCATCGCCGTGCATTGTCCCGCTCCGTCAACTCACCCAGTGAACCACTGGAGATCATCCAGCACATTGAATCGCAGGTACAACTGTGTGCAAGCACTCTCCTGGCAACAGATGAGAAGATCGTTCTGATCCGAGAAGAGACGGCCAAAGACCCCCTGTTACAGCACGTCATCCACAACCTCAGCAATAGCTGGCAGAAAGGGCAATGCCCTCAATTCTACAATGTCAATGACGACCTGTCGCTGATCGACGGCATCCTGCTCAAGCTGGACAGGATAGTCATCCCGCTACGTCTCCAGAGCATGGTGCTGTGGCAGATTCATGCGGGACACCTGGACGTAGAAAAGTGCAGACGCAGGGCCCGGCAAGCTGTCTACTGGCCCGGCATCAACCAGGACATCACGGACATGGCCCTGTACTGCGAAACCTGTCAGAGGTTCCAACCATCGCAAAGCAAGGAGACGCTCCAACCACATGGCCTAGAGACCTCTCCGTGGTCCAAGGTTGGCATTGACCTATTCCACACGAATAGTCGCGACTATATCTTAATCATCGATTACTTTTCTACCTATCCTGAGGTGCTGAAGCTGCCAGACCTCACCTCACGGACCGTCATCAAGGTGTGCAAAGAGGCATTCTCACGGCATGGCATCCCGAACACCGTCATGAGCGACAATGGCCCATGCTTCCACAGTCGAGAATGGTCCATGTTTGCCAAGAGCTACAATTTCAGGCATGTCACCTCCAGTCCACACTATCCGCAGTACAATGGCAAAGTCGAAAAAGGGGTGCACATCGTTAAGCAGCTCATCCGCAAGGCCTCGGACTCCGCTTCCGACATACACCTTGCACTACTTACGTACCGGGCGACTCCCTTGTCCACTGGCATGTCGCCAGCTCAACTCCTGATGAACAGAGGCCCGTGGAAGACGCTTCCAGCCATACACCTGCCCAACCTTGATCACCTCCCGGTGCTGCAGAAGATGCAGCAGCTTCGCGACAGCCAGAAGCAGGGCTATGACGCACATGCCACTGATTTGGACGTGCTATCCCTGGCAGACACGGTCAGGATCAAGTTACCGGATGGTGGGTGGTCTGCTCCAGCAGTCGTTGTTCGACAGGCCGTGCCCAAATCCTGTGTCATACGTCTGGCTGATGGCTCCATTGTACGAAGGAATCGAAGGGCACTGCGAACGAAAAGTTGCTTGCCCACAACCACGTTCCCCTCCATTTCCACATGTCGATTTGCCACCTCCAGACACCTCGAACCACGAGGCCACCAGTCGTGTCTCCCACTCGCCTGTTAAGACACCGTTATCCCCTCCACCACCTCGCCAGCGGTTGACGAGGATCAGGCGCAAGCCTCAGAGACTGGACTTACGAGCATTTGTTTTGTTTGTTCTGTTCTGTATTCCTCAGTCAGTCACATTAGACAGACAGACATTCACATGTATATACATCTTAAAAAAAAAAGGGGGGGCGATGTCATGATATGCAAACATGCAACCAATGAACACTCAGAATAGGACACAACCAACGGGCAGTCAGGACACTCAGGTTGCATCACCACAAGGGGACATGACATAAACACTATAAAAGGAATGAGGCACTCACACCCTGCCTCTTTCCACAGACAGACATCTAGAGAGTTAGACAGGGTTGATCAGCAGCATCACACCCCAGCACGTGGCTTAGAGCAAGCTGGTACAGTTAGACGGAGTTACTACAGTTAGATTAGCAGAGATTCAAACTCATTTGAGAACTGTGTTAATAGTTCAATAAACACAAACTCATTTCAGAGTCTGGAGCATCCTTCACTTAAAGACTGCATCAAGTAGCAGCCTGTGTTATCCGAAGCAGCATAACACAGTGAGGTTACATTTTCCACCCTTCAATCTGCCGGAACTATTCCAGAATGTACAACATTTGGGAAAGGAAACCAACACGCCCCACTAGTTCTATGGCCACCTCCTTTAGCACCCTGGGATATAGATTCTGACCATGGGAATTATATATATATATATATATATATATATATTTTTTTTTTCTATTTAAGGCGCAGTTTTATCATGGCCCATCCCCCTAACCTGCACACCTTTGTGTTGTGGGGGTGAAACCCACGCAGACACTGGGAGAATGTGCAGGGTCGGGATTTGAACCCGGGTACTCAGCGCCGTAGTCCCAGTGCTAACCACTGCACCACCCCTGGCCCTGGGAATTTAATCACCTTCAGTCCCATTAATTTCACCAGCACTACTTTGAGTGACACTAATTTCCTTTAATTCCTCCTCTTGCGAGGTTCTTGTACTCTCTCATTTCTGGGAAGTTCTTGATGTCTTCCTCTGTGAAAGCAGAATAGAGTAGCTGTTGAATTGCTCTGCCACTTCCTTGCTCGATTAAAAAATCTCCGAAGGAACCTAGTGGTCTTCATTAATCTTTTTCTTTATACATACTTGGGAACCTTTTTAAATTTAATTTAGAGTACCATTTTTTTTCCAATAAAAGGGACAATTTAGCGTGGCCAATCCACCTACCCTGCAAATCTTTGGGTTGTACTGCTGCCTCACGGCGCCGAGGTCACAGGTTCAATCCCGGCTCTGGGTCATTGTCCGTGTGGAGTTTGCACATTCTCTCCGTGTTTGCGTGGGTTTCGCCCCCACAACCCAAAACTGTGAGGGTAGGTGGATTGACCATGATAAATTGTCCCTTCATTAGAAAAAATTAACTGGGTACTCTAAAATTCATGGGGAAAATAAACCTCTCATCACAACGCCAAAATCTAGGATAACCAGTTCTCTATTTGGTTCCTCAAAAAAAAAAACAGGGCGACATTGGTGGCACAGTGGTTAGCACTGCTGCCTCACAGTGCTGAGGACCCGGGTTCAACCCCAGCCCGGGTCTGGTCTCACCCCAACAACCCAAAAAAGATGCATCAGGTAGGTGGATTGGCCACTCTAAAAATCACCCCCAAATTTTTTTTTTTTTTTTTGTAAATGATCCAGAAAACAACATCGGATGCACACTCCTGTAATTCATCTGCCACAGAATTATTGCTTAGATTAAAGCTACTCATGAATAGAATCAATTATTGTTCTCTCACTTTCTCCCTCCCTGTGCAGCTGAGCCACTCCTGGTTTAACAGACTTGATTCTTACTGCATTTCCCCGAGAAACCATCTCCTCCAGCAGTATCAAAAACGTTAAAACTTGTTGGAGGGAGCTGGACCTCAGGGACTCCTACACTACCCAGCTAACGCTTTTACTCTTGCAGTCACCCACTCCCTTTCTGCCTGGTCACTCTTTACCTGTGGCGCGGCCACCTTACTGTACATGCTTTCCACAAAGACCTCATGCATGCGGATGCTCCAATGAGTACAGGCACAGCTCCGGATCCAAAACATGGATTCAGCAGCTGGAGACACTTCCTGCACACATGGTTGCCTTGGAGACTGGACGTGTCCCTGACTTCCCACATTGCACAAGAGAAGCATTCCACATGACCAAGTTATCCAGCTGTGACTTTGCCTTTAAATTTCTCCCTTAACTTTTGCTTCCTCTAGTTTAGAGATCAACGCCAGTCTAACCCCTCAGTAGCAAAACTCCAATTACTTAGTTTATCGAATGTGCACATCGCTGGCCAGCCCATCCCTAACTGCCCTCAATTCAGAGGGCATTTGACTGTCAACCACATTGTTGTGGACCTGAAGTCACATGTCAGCTAGACCAGGAAAGGATGGCAGATTTCATTCCCTAAAAAACATTAGTCGTGAACCAGCTGGGTTTTACAATAATTAATAATGGTTTCAATGTTTGTCATTAGAGACTTTTAATTACAGATTCTTTTTTTTTATATAAATTAAATTTAAATTTTACCATCTACTGTGGTGAGATTTGAACCCAGGGTCTCTGGATTACGAGTCCAGTGACAATACCACTACCTCACTCTTCTTCCACTAGCTCCCCATCCCGCTCAGTTTTCCAGTCTAGTTCCCCTCCCTCTTTCAGGCTCGACCAGCATCCAGTCCTATACTTACCAACCAACAGAACTCCTGTGACAGCACTTGTAGATTTTATCTGCAAACTCCCACTACTCTATGAGCTCTTCCTGTAGCAAAGATAGAGCCATCTACTGGAGGCTGAAAAAAAGGTTGAGTGTAACCTTCACTCACCAAACTGCAACTTAAGCACTCTACTGCAGCCCAAAGCAGCAGTCCGGTGTAGACAAGAAAGGATGAGAGAGATGGATAAGGAGGACAAGAAGTTGAAAGGATACGAGTGCAGACTGGGTAATGTGCTTCGAACAAGGGCAAACAGCAAACTGTGCTGCTCACGCTCGGAGTCTGTGGGTAATTCACAATGTATTGAAACAAGCTTGCTCCATCAACCTGAAAGCTGTTTATGCATACCATGTATATTCGAAGCAATGGTTAGTCACCAAAATCAAGCTACAGAAAAATGTTCGTGTCTACTAGACTACCGACTTGGTCATCTGGTTTTGCAATGTGAGGGAGTTGGGTCAAGCCATCAACTCCACTACAGCAGCGCCATTTGCAGGTGTTGTGTTATAGAATTTGGCAGCACAGGAGGCCGCCATTCGGCCCATCATGTCTGCACCGGTTCCCAAAAGAGCCACCCAGCTCGGCCCATTCCCCAGCCCTCATCGCCATAGCCCTCAAAATTCATCACTTTCAAATATATGTCCAGCACTCGTGTTAGTTCACTTTTTTTTTGTACATTCCCCTCTGCTTGCATTCAGACAAAAATAATTCTCGACATGAAAAGGACAGAAGGCATAGAAAGTGAAGTTGGCACAGGTGCATTCAGCAATTTAACCCTACACACAAGAGGCACGGAAATTAAAACTAGTCCTGCAATCTCAATGATAAAACAGCGCTGACTTTCTTGCTCAAAGCAGAACTGAAAATTACTTTGTTTCTAATGCAACTTAAAGCTCCAGAATAGAACATTCGAAGTCACAAATAAACCAATCTGCTGTACACACAATCGCTGCTTTTTAAGACTAGTCTTAACAATTTTTGTACAGGATGCAGCTTCGCACCTTTGGTCAACTCTCATTAATCACCTGGCTATTCCAAGCAGCGGAACCACACCATCACGCTTCACCAATTTCCGGAAAGATCTTTTCATATAATTTTCAGTCAACTCTTTCATGGGATGTAGGAGTCGTTGGCTAGGACATTAATTACCCATCCGCAATTGCCCAACAGATGTTAGGAGTGAACCACCGCCTTGAACCACTTAAGTCCACGTGGCGTAGGAATGCTCTTCAATTGCAGAAAGTAGCAGACTCCTCACATGTGCACTACTTCAGTTCTGGATATTCTGGAGTGCAATCACTCCACCATTGTCAGGTGCCTTCAGCTACCAAGGAGTTCTGGAATTCCCCTCTACGTTTTTGATGCTTTTTAAACCGGGCCTCTTTGGTCAAGTTTCTGGTCATCTTACCCAACATCTTATGTGGCTCCATAGCAAATTGTCTTTCATAGATTACATAGAATTTACAGTGCAGAAGGAGGCCACTCGGCCCATCGAGTCCGCACCAGCTCTTGGAAAGAGCACCCTACCCAATGGGGTCAACACCTCCACCCTATCCCCATAACCCAGCAACCCCACCCAACACTAAGGGTAATTTTGGACACTAAGGGCAATTTATCATGGCCAATCCACCTAACCTACACATCTTTGGACTGTGGGAGGAAACCGGAGCACCCACGGGGAGGACGTGCAGACTCCGCACAGACAGTGACCCAAGCCAGAATCGAACCTGGGACCCTAGAGCTGTGAAGCAATTGTGCTGTCCACAATGCTACCGTGCTTTGATGCTCTCCTGTGAAGCATTTTGGGCCACTTCATGTTCAACGTGCTACATAAATGCAAGTTAGTTACTTGCGTGGAAATTGTTTGGTTAGCAGTCAATGAGAGTTGTGAAAGAAATGAAAATAATTGCCTTTCGAAACAATAAGATGTTACTAAAACACATGAAAATCGCTTATTGTCACAAGTAGGCTTCAATGAAGTTACTGTGAAAAGCCCCTAGTTGCCACATTCAGACGCCTGTTCAGGGAGGCTGTTACGGGAATTGAATCGTGCTGCTGGCCTGCCTTGGTCGGCTTTCAAAGCCAGTGATTTAGCCTTGTGCTAAACAGCCCCTAAACATCACAGCTGCATTGTCATGGTGAGTGTTTTTTTTTTAATTTTAAGAGTACCCAATTATTTTTTTCCAATTAAGAGGCAATTTAGCGTGGCCAACCCACCTAGCTTGCACATCTTTGGGTTGTGGGGGCGAAACCCACACAAACACGGGGAGTATGTGCAAACTCCACACGGACAGTGACCCAAGAGCCGGGATCGAACCTGGAACCTCGGCGCCATGAGGTCGCAGTGCTAACCCACTGTGCCACCGTGCTGCCCCGTCATTGTTATTAGGAAAAACAGCAACCAATTTGCGCACAGCAAGTTCCCACCCAAACCGCATTGTGATAATGACCAGCTATTCAGTTTTAGTTACATCAATTGCCATACTACTCCTCTGCTCTTCAAATAATGCTATGGGATTTGTCCTCCCGATATAGAATAGGAGCCCCAGTTTAACATTGAATGCCAATGCCTCAAACATTGCAGTACTCCCTCAGCATTGCACTGGAATGTCAGCCCAGATATACATGTGTGGAAGCCTCTGGAGTGGGACCCCTAATTGGAATTTTTAAAAATAAATAAATAAAACGGAACAGCAAAAATCTATCAATTGGTTCCAAACCTCCACCATAGTGTCAAATGTTTTCTAATTTCGCTCCAAAAAGGTCTAGCGTTAATTCGTAGACTATTCCCCCTCACCCTATACTCCCCAAACAGCTGAATTTCCACAGCCCTATATCTTTCTATTTTAAAAAATCTCCTCATCTTCCTTTTCAGTCATTTCCCTTATCCCAAAACAAGCACAGGTTCTGATCACTATATTTTAAAAAAAAGTTTAGAACTAATGCTGAAATCAAATGTAGAAAACAGTGGAGATGGCAGTAGGTATCTTTTTTAATGATTGAAAATGCCCTAGCTTCCCACAGGATTTTCCTTGCCTGCCCTGCTCCACTTGGGTATCAATGCATTTCTGAAAACAAGTTCGACAAGCTGTCTGGGTCAATTCTTGAGGCGTGGTACGGTGTGGGGAGGAAGAACTTTGGTACCAGTGTTACGTACGCCTGGTCACCTCTCAGTGGCCAAGAGACTGAACCAGAGCCGTAACTTTTTTTAAGTTTTAAGACAATGCGGAAAGATTAATTCAATTCAAGAGCGATAATAAGTAGAGCTTGGTTATTCTACAAGACTTTATTAAAACAAAAGAAAACTATATTCAAACTTTTAAACTTCAACAATAACACTAACTAATTACATGAAGTTTCTTAGCACGTGAGTTCCCATTAAACACCACTTTGAATAAACTTGTAGCTCGAAACATGCAGCTCACATTCCACTTAGACAGACAACGGCAATGCTTTTCGGAACCAATTTCAGGCCCTGCAGTGGCACAGTGGTTAGCACTGCTACGTCATGGCGCTGAGGACCCGGTCCCGGGTCACTATCCGTGTGGAGTTTGCATATTCTCCAAGTGTCTGTGTGGGTCTCACCTCCACAACCCAAAAATGTGCAGAGTAGGTGGATTGGCCATGCTAAATTGCCCCTTGATTGGAAAAAGAGAACTATGCACTTTAAATTTATTTGAAAAAAGAAGCAATTTCTCTTCTGTTAGGGACATGAGTTCCGAACCCAGCCCCAAGGGAAACACTTCCCTCTGTCGATTTCCAAACCTTCTCTTCTGTTCTCTTTTCAAGTGCCGTTCGGCCCCTCAAACAAATGGTGTCTCGGGTTTCCGGACTTGAATCATCATTGTTACGAGTGGGCTGCTTGATTGCCCAATCCCTTTTATACAAAAGAGAGCCATGCTGTTGATATTGCTGCCACACCCTGGGCGAGCATGTGGTGAATTCCAGCCACCTTCAAGCCAGGGTCGCAACATTATTAACCAATTAATCTTACAAACCTATCGAGATTGAGGCCCTCAACTGCTCGAATGAATTACAGGCGCCAGATTTAGAAGTAAAACTTTGAAAACGCTTTATTTATAACAAGAAAAAAGATAAATACATAATGATGAAAAATATCGGTTTCAATAGTCGTTCAAAAATTTAGAAGTGCAGCCCACCCAAAAGGCATAAATCTCAGCAACTGCCCATCCCCAAAAGCTACAATAGCAAAGAACAAAGATAAATTGAATACACGAGGGAAACCAGGTTTAAATAGGCAGATCTTTACACTATGCAACTCCCCTCCCATTGATGGACAAAGATGCCATCAGACTCTGTGATGGGCTAATGGCTGGTCAGACATGCGGTCTGAAGAACAATGGATGTGGGGTATCCTATGTAATCCCACTGAGTTCAAGTCTGACTGGGACAATGTAACTCGGCCAGGTGTGGGTGTATCCCTCGGATTCTGTGGTAGCAGGGTTTTTACACCCCCTCCCCCTCAGTAGGTTTAACCCCTAAAGCCTCCTACATTGGGGTCTCATTTCTGGACGCAATTTCCTCATATCTCCCTGGCGTGACACTAGGCTGCCTCAAAATCCATCATCCACCTATTCCGATCGGCTCAGCTGCATTATAAATATTTGCTCATTGAATTGAACAGCAACTCCGTCACAAAAGGTTGTAAAGCCTTAAATCAATCAGTAAACGTGTTTTCAGCAATGTAATCTGGTAATTGGAATCAGTGACCTTTGCGGTGGTCACGGCACTGTGACTGCAGATAGTTGAATTGTTGAGTATCAATTGTTATTAAATCTGGAGGTTATTAGGTCTAAGAAATGCAATTGGTGAAGATGCAATGTATCCAAGCTTCAGAATGAAAGAAGGTCTTCATGTTTTTGCATTTTCCCAAGATAGTTTGAACACTTCATTGGATTTCCCCATCAGAATCTGCTGTACCTTGACTATTCATTTAAGGGCACAGATGTGGTGACACTGGTGACGCCATTAACATTCTGGTAGGGAAGGACCATTACACTGAATGCACAAATCAGATTTTACCCACCAAGCAGCCAACACTCAGCTAATTTACGGTTCCCTTTATTAAAAGTCAAATATCAGTGTGCGTATGCAGAACCGTTACAGGGTCACCGCCACCTCGTACCTCAATAGCACCTTTAGTATCATGCAACATCCCAAGAATCTACACAGAAACATTACACAAGCCACGCAAGAAGATAAAGTCGATGACAAAAAAATCTTGTCAAAGAGGTAGCTTTTAAAAGTAGTGCCTTAAAGGGAGAAGAGTTTAGAGAGGAAATTCCAGAGCTTAAGATCCAGGCTGCTAACAATCGAAAGATGTTCAAGAGGCCAGATTTAGTAGCACCGCTGGCTGCCTCACGGCGCCAAGAACCCTAGTTCGATCCCCGCCCCGGGTCTCTGTCAGCGCAGAGTTTGCACATTCGCCCCGCACCTGCATCGGTCTCACCCCTACAACCCAAAAAGATGTGCAGATTACGTGAATTGGACACTCTAAATTGCCTTTTAATTGGGGAAACAAAGAATTGGGTGCTCTAAATTTGTTTTTGTTTTTAAAAAGAGGCCAGTTAGAGCGTGGGCATCATGGAGAGCTGTCGGCTGGAGAAGATTACAGTATATAGGGAGTAACGAGGTTATGAAATGATTTGAGAACAATGATGAGCATTCTCAAGGAGGTATTTGAGCATTGCAGTTGTTGGTAAACCCGACTTGGTCCGAGATAACCTGAAGTTTATGGAAAGTAAAATGTGATAGAGTGTTGAAGGGTGATTGAAATAGTGAAGTCTTGATGGAACAAAGACATGATTGATTGCTTCAACAGCAGTTGAGTGGAGACAGGAAAAGTGAGGTGATGTTTGAGGCGGAGGTCCGAGAGATGGCATGAATATGTGCTCACAAATCGGTCACCAAGGTTTCAAACAGTCAGGTTCAACCTCAGAACAGCAACTAGGGAGAGGGATAGAGAGTCAGTAGCTGGGAAATAGTTTATATCGGGGGACAAAGGTGATGACTTCCGTCTTGCTAATGTTTAACTGGAAGAAATCTCTGCACATCCAGCATTTTATGTTAAATAAGCAGTACAACAGTTTAGATAGTGGAGAGATCGAGACAGGAGGTGGTGAGGTAGCGGTGGGTGGTCTGCAGCGTACAAGCAGAAATCTCACGCTGGTGTTTTCATTCTATGTTGTCAAAGGGTAGCACACAGGTCTGAAACGAGAGAGGGACAAAGATAGTTCCCCGAAGGACACCAGTAAAGGAGCAGGAAGAAAAGCCACTGCCAGGTGCAGAACAGCAGACTGATCACAACTGGAGAATATTGAAACCGGGACAGATCATAATGCTAGAAAAGTTATTTTTAAACGCAAGAGAATGATGCCGCAAGAGGGAAGCTTGACCTCACATTGCTGGCCAAGTGCGAAGAAAGACCCCGCACTGACTAACTTGTCTTCATACTTAACCCTCCCAGGGAGAGGGGAACCCAAACTGCACCATGACCTGTGCTGTACCCCCTCCCTCCTGTCCCACCCCATCCCAAGATACACCGGTGCAAGTCTATTTTGTTCTTCTATGGTAACGAGACGCACATCCGTTGGGACACAAATTTTGCCAACTCCATTCTGAAGTGGGTGTAACTTTCTTTGGACATTTTATTACGAACTTGAGCAGATACACTAAATTGAAAGCACTTGATGTTCATTCAAAGTAAAGCTGGCCCCACACACAAATAGGGCGAGAAGGAAATGTTAAAATATTTCATTGGAATTATCAACAGGAACTACATGCATGTTCCTGAGAATTACTGACGATTCCAAGCAATGTGTTTATGAACACCTGTGTGCTATTTGCAGTGTTTAGACCACAGTCCACCACAGAAACATCAAGTGCTTCACCTGCTAGTTGGTTACTTTGACCCAAATAAGCAACGCCAGAGCTATTTTGCAGGGTGTACATGCTCCCCCCCACATAATAAATAAAATGACAGGTCAAACCACTGGTTGTGGTAGCGTGTGTGGAAGCAATTCTGGTCAGGATATCACCAAGCATTTGCAAACTTTTGCAAATGATGCCACAACATCCTTTGCATCCACATGAACCACTACAATCGAACGAGAGTAGGAGGAATAATGCAGCATTTCCTCCAGGATTTGGCTCGAATTTAGACTTTTGAGCATTTAATCCATCCCAAGTGTATTTACAAAAGGGCTAAAATAGTGCAGAGCAGTTGAAAATCATTTAATTTCAGGGTAAATACATGCCTACTTTAGTGGAACGAGACATTACCACAATTACAGGTAGCTAAGGTGGCCAGTGAGCCACTCAAACACATTAAATTTACAGCAAATTGCTGCACTAAAACATTACAAGCTTAAAGAAAGAAACTTGGACCTATGCCCCTTTTTGAAGATCAAAACATGCATCCTGCCAGCTGACCCAATTAGCTTTAGATGCTCTTTGTGGAAGTCATTTCCTGTATGCTTTTCTCAAACTATAAAAGAGAAAGTGAGCACGTACGGGCGGGGGAGGAGGGAGAGTCAAATCCACATTTTATGCATTTCGGCATTAGATGAATTTCTGAAATCTCAAATACATCTATTGAGGAATAGAAAAGTTTACTTTTTGCATTTACTTAATCTTCACCTTGCCCTTTCCCAAACATAAAAGACAGAGGTTTATGTTCATAAACTGATTCTTGCACAACTTGTTTGCCTCCATTCTCCTCCCCGCCACACCTCCCAAAACCTGGCTGCAAAACAGATTAAAATGCTTCCAAATTGCTGCACTTATCCAGCTGTCATATTACAGATCTAAGAAAGTGAAAAGGCAGAATTAGAAACACTTTAATACTATAATAATTTCAAAGAGCTCAAAATGTGAAACTGAAAAAGCAAAATATATTTTTTCCCCCTCCAAGGAGGTCTTTCTCTGCATGAGAACTTGTTCACAGGACTACTGCTGCTAGTGATTAAAAACTCTGTAATTGAAGTTTGAATCCTTTTAAGCTCCAAAGACAGGAGGCCCAGCTTCTCTAGCCCTCCAGCACCACACCCAACATTTCAAGTCACTGAGCCACTGAGGAAACGTTGACGGGAATTAATGTTTCATTCCCATGTCCAGTAAATACTGTTAAAACCACCAGGGATTGATGGCACTATCCCTGTAGAGACCAGCAACTTAAGAAAAAAACATTAATTTCCCAGCGACTGACTGAAAGAAACACAAGACAACATTTCATGTTATATCTTCTACTGTAATGAACAAAAGAAATCAACGGACTAAACATTTGCTTGGTGTATTAGCTGCCTGTTAAGGAAGGGACCTTCCCCATGGTGGCAGGGGTTAGCACTGCTGCCTCTCAGCACCAGGAACTTGGGTTCAACTCGGGCCTCGGGTAACTGTCGGTGTGGAGTTTGCATGTTCTCCCCGTGTCTGCGTGGGTTTCCTCCGGGTCCTACGGTTTCCTCCCACAGTCCAAAGCTGTGCAGGTTAGGTGGACTGGCCATACTAAATTGCCCCCAAGTGCCCAAAGGTTAGGTGGGGTTACAGGGATAGAACATTGAACATAACAGCGCAGTACAGGCCCTTCGGCCCTCCATGTTGCGCCGACCTGTGAAACCACTCTAAAGCCCATCTACACTATTCCCTCCACTAGGGGCTTGGGCCTGTGTAAGCTGGTCTTTGAATGGTCAATGCAGACCCTATGGGCCGAATGGCCTCTTTCTGCCCTGCAAGGATTCATTGTATGATGAATAACGAATTAACTCAACCAAAAATAATTCACAACCCAGTTTATAGTTTTTCACAAAACATTTGTCGATCTGTAGCATTGTGGATTACGTCATTCACTCCTCCTGGCTTTTAGGCAGGCTCTTTCTCCCTGCCACACCAGGGGGAGTCTTCCAGTGTCTATCGAAAGTTCCTTCACTTAGTCTTCAGAGTATCCTCAAACTGACTGATGCACCATCAATGACCACAAGACGAAATGGTGAACAATTGAGGCTTTATTGCATCAGATGTTAAGCCTCCTGCAGCTGGAACCAGAATGGAGGCAGCGCAGGAGAGAGCACACTTTTATACAGAGCCTGCTGGGTGGAGCCAGCAGGCCGGGATTTACTGTATTGACTGTAGTACAATGGCAGTACCGCAATACACGTAGTGTATAACCAGTGGTGTTTACCACACTGACTTCCAGCAACAAAGTTCACTCTGGCGACTTCTTGGTTCTTAAACTTCCAAAGTCCCATCTGTCCACTCTTTTTAATCAGGAAATCAACTCTCACAAGCATCCTGCTCGCACCACAACAGATTATCAGCTTCTTCCCTCCATGGCATCTTTCTTTCGCTCCAGGCTTCCAGTCATAGAATTTACAGTGCAGAAGGAGGCCATTCGGCCCATCAAGCATGCACCGGCCCTTAGAAAGGGCACCCTGATTTGTTACATTGTAGGTGTAACATAAGCGGCTTCCTTGTGGTGCACTTGACAAAGGAAGGTTCAGACGTGGAGATAACTTCAACATGTTTATTAAACCATTTACACTTCTATTACTCGGGTCCAACACTACTGCTGATTCTACTATAGCTACCCAGACTGACTAACCAGCCTCTGCAATCCACGTGGTGGGTGTAATATTGAATCAACCCTGTCTCTGTAACCACTGACTGTCTCCACTGGAAAGAGGCAGATCATGTGTGCAGTGTCCTTTATATATGGGTTGGTGTAATGCCCTCTTGTGGTCGTGTCACCTCCTTGTGTATCGTGATTGTCCATTGGTCGTCTCCTATCTAACTGATCTATTGGCTGTGTGTGTGTGATGTTTCTGGTGCTCCCTCTAGTGTCTAGCTAGCCGACATGCATTTACATTGATGCACATCACCACACACCTACTTAAGCCCACACCTCCACCATATCCCCACAACCCAGCCTATCCTTTTCAGCCACTTGGGGGCAATTAAGCATGGCCAATCCACCTAACCTGCACATCTTTTGACTGTGGGAGGAAACCAGAGCACCTGGAGGAAACCCACACAGACACGGGGATAAAGTGCAGAATCCCCACAGACAGTCACTCGAAGCCGGAATTCAACCCAGGACCCTGGAGCTGTGAGGCAGCAGTGCTAACCACTGTGCCGCCCCAGTCCAAAGAGTCTCGTGTCCAGTTGTGAAAAGGTACTTTATTTTCTGTAGGTTCCAGCAGGTTTCAGCCTGGGCCTCTATTGCCATGACAACCAAATCATGTGGGCCTGTCTCAGGGCAGAGTTTATGATGATTTCATCACCCTGCCATTCCAGGACATTTTGTTTTACCTTAAGGAGACAAGTTTAAAATGTAACCACCTTGCAAGTCTCACATTGTTAAGAGGACAGTAATGACATCAGAAAAAAACAGCAGAAAATTAGGAATCAGGGAGCGCGTGAGGAGAGTTGCAAGGAGCCGGAGGGGGGGGGGGGGGAAAGAGAGACAAGAGCAGGACCCCTAAATGGGAGAGTTCAGATGAGAGAGAAGACAAATTAAAGAAAAATTAGTCTGTGGGGTACATGGAACCCACAAAACGACTGGATCACTCAAAACTATAATGGAGATATATGCTGCACAATTTTAACAATTCAGTAATGAGGCAACACTGACTGAACTAGTTAGGTAGCCAGAGGGAAACAAAAAATGTTAAAATATAAACTACAACTCCTTGTAAGGTGAACCATGAAGGAGGTTACAAATTACATGTATGCCACACTCTTAAATGTAGGAGGAAAATGTCCCTAATGTTTGAGAGCAGCATCAACAAAAATGGACCCCGAACCAATGGAGATGTTATTAGGTCCATTTCAAGGTGTCATAAAAGGAAGACATGGGTGCAAATATATTTGGGGAGGAAACTCCAGACTTAAGACACACAAGTGTGCAAATGGGGCAGCACAAGAGACCCAAGTTGGAAGAACCTAGAGTTTGCAGGTTTCAGGCTGAAGCCATACAGCGCGATTTAAAATTTACATCATGTTCACAATGTGAAAACATTTAATATGGCTGACCCAATGGGCCATGAGTTGCAAATGATGCCTCGAAATAGTGACCACACTCAGCACAGAAACGGGCTCCTCCAGCTCAACAAGCCCGCGATAGCTTTCACACTCCAGAAGAGCCCTGCCCCAGCCTTCACTTAACCCCATCAATATATCCTCCTATTCCTTTCCCCTCTCTCTCTCTCCTCTCTCCCCCCCAATATAATGGGGTGGGAAAGCCAACAAATATCATTTGGTGACACACAAAGGCACTGCAATATTTGAATAACATTCAAGTTGTAAAAATATCCTTTCACAGCAGTGTACATCACTCTGATAACAGCTATCAGGAGGAGATGGTAAATCTAACCAAGGCTCAGATGAATTTGAAGGTGAACAATGTGCTAGAATGCACAACCAGAGCTGTGGATACGGTTCCAACCCTGCTATTCACTCCCAAGTATTCATTATTCCAGATACATTACATTAAGGGCACTTCACAGTGTTCAGTTCCAGTGAAATGGAAGCATCGTTAAATTATTAATGCAGCCTGCATCATGAGCAGCTTGCTGCGAGACAGTGATCACTTTTCAGGAACAATGAGTGGTCAAGTGGGTAAGATTGGTACATTTCCTGCCATTCCATTCCCGCGGTACACATCTCCCGCCATCCCACTCCCCCAGTGCACATCTCCCGCCATCCCACTCCCGCGGTACACATCTCCCGCCATCCCACTCCCGCGGTACACATCTCCCGCCATCCCACTCCCGCGGTACACATCTCCTGCCATCCCACTCCCGCGGTACACATCTCCCGCCATCCCACTCCCCTGGTACACATCTCCTGCCATTCCACTCCCCCAGTGCACATCTCCTGCCATTACACTCCCCCAGTGCACATCTCCTGCCATTCCACTCCCCCTGTACACATCTCCTGCCATTCCACTCCCCCGGTACACATCTCCTGCCATCCCACTCCCCCGGTACACATCTCCTGCCATTCCACTCCCCCAGTGCACATCTCCTGCCATTCCACTCCCCCAGTGCACATCTCCTGCCATTCCACTCCCCCAGTGCACATCTCCTGCCATTCCACTCCCCCGGTACACATCTCCTGCCATCCCACTCCCGCGGTACACATCTCCCGCGGTACACATCTCCCGCCATCCCACTCCCCCGGTACACATCTCCCGCCATTCCACTCCCCCTGTACACATCTCCTGCCATTCCACTCCCCCTGTACACATCTCCTGCCATCCCACTCCCCCGGTACACATCTCCTGCCATTCCACTCCCCCAGTGCACATCTCCTGCCATTCCACTCCCCCAGTGCACATCTCCTGCCATTCCACTCCCCCTGTACACATCTCCTGCCATTCCACTCCCCCTGTACACATCTCCTGCCATCCCACTCCCCCGGTACACATCTCCTGCCATTCCACTCCCCCAGTGCACATCTCCTGCCATTCCACTCCCCCAGTGCACATCTCCTGCCATTCCACTCCCCCAGTGCACATCTCCTGCCATTCCACTCCCCCGGTACACATCTCCTGCCATTCCACTCCCCCGGTAAACATCTCCTGCCATTCCACTCCCCCAGTGCACATCTCCTGCCAGTCCAAAGACAGATGGGTAAAATGGACAAGGCAAGAGTCAGGCTGGGTCTGAGCCTGAAATGCATATTCGTCAGCAAAGTCCAGATGGTATCGAAACCCCGTCCCATTAGTATGTTAATCAGGTCGATTAACAGGTGATGGCCCATCTCCCCCCAACACAAAGGACTGGTACTCCAGCAACCAGGACAGTCCCAAACATTTTGGCGCCACTCCCTGTCCAAGGGAAGCACAAACAACGGGGTCAATGACCGCTTGAGACACGGCAGGTCATCCAGATCCCCGCCCACTTATTGGCTAAGGAATCGAACGGAGTGATCAGGGATCACCCAATTAGTAAGGCCCAAATCGAAGGACCGCCCAAAAGAGCGCGAAAACCCCCGAGTATAAAGGAAGAGTTCGCCATATGCTCACTCTCTTTTGGCCTTGGTACCCCGGTCACGGCCATTGCCAACTGCAGCAACACCAGAAGCAAGTTAGAGCTCAACGCCCACTACCAGAAGGACGGGCCCAGCCGAGCAGCAGTTACCCCTTCGAACCAGAGAGATCCTGAACAGTGGTCACTGTTTCCTGACCTAAACCGGGTGCCCGAAGTTAAGTACAGGTTGTGTTAGTAATAGGAGTAGTTACCTAGTAGTGTTTATGTTGCATGACTGATTGTATGTAAATAAAAGTACCCTTGACCTTGAACTAACTAACTGGTGTTTGGCTCTTTGATCGATAACCGGTTGAAACTTGTGGTGACATCATTCGATACCTGGCGACTAAGATTCGGACATATAGGATGCAAAAGATTTTTCTCGCATCACATTTGCTTCTTTTTTTAAAAATGTATTTTATTCCAAACATGTAAAACAGCAACATGTACAAAAACACTCGACAAATTCAGTCCAGTCTGTGCAATTTTCACTTTTTAAACCCCCTCCCCTCCACACCCCGCAACAAACAGTTCCTCAAACATGGTCATGAACATCCCTCACCGTGTCCCGAAGCCCTCCACCTACCCCCTGAACTCAAACGTAATCTTTTCCAACCGAAGAAAATCGTACAAGTCCCCCAAGCCCACATCAGTTCATTCTCATCCTTTTACAAGCAGAAACAGTTTCCCCCCCCCATCTATCCTGTCCAACCCCCTCACAATTTTGAGCATCTCCTAACAAATCTCCTCTCAGCCACCTTCTCTTCCAAGGGAAACAGTCCCAATCTCTCCAATCTACCCTCATGGCTCATGGTGTCTCATCCCTGGAACTAATCTGCTAAATCTCCTCTGCCCTCTCTCCAATGTGTTCACATCCTTCCTACAGTATGAATCCCAGAACTGTACAAGATCAGACTAACATGCTTGCTCTTGTACTGTGCCCCTATTAATAAAGCCCAGATACCATGTTTTCTTACCTGCTTTCTCCATCAGTCCTGCGCCACCTTCATTGATCTAAGCACATATTGACCCAGGTCCCTCTGCACCCCTTAATAATTTTACCCCTCGTTTTATATTGTCTCTCATGTTCTTCCTACCAAAATGCATAGCCCCACACATGGAACCCAACTATCTGCCCACTCCATCTTCTGTCCTTTTCAGGTTCTACACTGTCCTCCTCACAACTTACAGTATTGCATCATCCGCAAACTGTGAAACTGTCCCCTGCACACAAGAGCTAGATCATTAATATAAATCAGGAAAAGCGAAGTCCCAACACGACAAACATTCCTCCAGCCCCCAAACATTCATTGAGCATTAATCTATGCGTCCTATTATTGAGCCAATTTTGTATCCACATTGCTTCTGTCCCTTCTATTCCATGCAGCAAGATGTCCCTTGAGGGAGTGGGGTCCGGAGTGCAGGATTTGATTCCTTCTCTTTCTCAGTTGCCACACTGTGTCTCATCATTAAGACTTGGTGACTGATCATTGATGCAGCCTGGTGGGTATGTCGGTGCAATTCTGAACTATTTGGCAACAAGTTCCTACCAGACATCAATATCAATGCTCCCACACTTTAAGGAGATCGTCAAAGTGTCTTTGAAGCATTTCCTTCACCCTCCCCTAGAATGATGGCCATTTGAGAATTGAACCTGACCCAAGGTGGGGAAAAAGACATCCAGCATCCAGATATGGTGTATGACCCAAAGTTCATCCAAAATCTTTGCCCAAATCATTCTGGAGCTAACTGACTACAATGAAAGACAGTGGCGTTTGTTTGATATCTATGGGATTCTATGGGAGGACTGAAGCAGAGACATTGCTGATCCAATTTCTCCAGCGCTCTTATGCACCACTGATACACAATCACAATCTCACTGCAAGGTCAGTAACTATGACGTGCACTAGGACTTCAGGTTGATTTGCAGAGGTCCTTATCGTCAAAACACTTGCTGCCACAGTTCGTCAAGGATGATCTGTTTTGTATTTCCTGACCAATGGTGGCCTTGGAAAAGTGGCTGCTAAGGTATGGAACATGCTCAAGCGAGTCCAGAGCTATAATAAAAGAATCCCACTCCATATGCTTAAAACAACTTGTGGTCACTATTATCATTCTTGGTTAGTTTCAAAAGAAATAGATAATTATCTCAAGTTCAACAATTCGCAGGGTTACAGTGGATGAGTAGGCCTAGTTAATTTGCTCTTGCAAGGAGACAAGGCAGAGATGCAGGCTGAATGGTCTCTTCCTATTCAGTGATCACTCTATGTTTCTTTGATGAACAATCTTGGCAGTTTTGGAAAATGACTGACAGACAAGAGGAAACAAATGACCCCAAAGCAAAAAGTGATCGGTTAGGAGCGATGAGTGTATCTTGGGCACTATAGTCGAGAGAGAGTCAGGGTCAGAGAGAGAAAGAGAAGAAAGGAAGTACAGCAGAACCATGTGCAGTGCTCAATTTGCAGATGCCAATTCAATGATGCAGAGTACAATACTTTTGCGACTGACGATAACTTTCTACAGCTGCCCATTGTTAATTCACTGATTACTATTGCATATCCGATAACAATGCCAACATTACCAATGGGAGGAGATCAGGTAAGTGGAGGTTAAAATAAAAAGTAATTTAAGCTACAGGCTATACCACATAAGCAGCCATGAGCTGCCATTTCTTCCTGCACCCACAATGTCAGCACGGTGACCAGAAAATTATTTGAAACCATTACAAAGACAGTGAGGGGAACAGCTGGTAACTACCCATTTGCCGCCCGAGTTTTTATATATTCTGTCAGAGACACTACATATGATCCACGAATGAATTTGAATCGAGAGTCAAAGGAAAATGAGAATGCTGAGGGATGAAAAGAAATGATTGGAACGGAACAGAAAAATGAAACGTGTAAAATCTCACCTAGAATTCCTCCCTTTACAATTATATCAGCTGTGGTTATTCTCGGTCTCTGTGCCCCCCCCCGCCCCCTCATGTGGAGTTTGCACATTCTCCCTGTGTATGTGTGGGTCTCACTCCCACAACCCAAAGACGTGCAGGGTCGGTGGATTGGCCAGGCTAAATTTCCCTTTAATTGGAAAAAATGAATTGGGTACTCTAAATTTTTCCAAAACAAAAAAAGAAAATGAATATTTTGTACTGACAATTGCTGGTTTTACAAATGGGGACATGGAGCAGGAAACAAACTTTTCAGAGGCAGATTATTTTTACCAGCCCCTCATTTTACTGATTATTTTATGTTTTAGGTAAATGCAGATTGAAATAGAAAAGGAATATAGGGTGCAACTGGAAGTTAATGGAACACAAATTTATAAACGCTGTCAGCAATAATTTCTTCATTAATAGTGAAAAAAAAGTCTGTAATAAATAACAGGCAAGACAATAAAGGCATCTGGCTTCTTCAGAATATGAAAATCATCCTTGTTAAGTGAATTGGACATTCTGAATTCTCCCTCAGTGCACCCGAACAGGCGCCGGAGTGTGACAACTAGGGGATTTTCACAGTAACTTCATTGCAGTGTTAATGTAAGCCTACTTGTGACACTAAAAAAATATAAATAAGTGTCATGATGATATGAAATGGATGTGGCAGATGGCATTGCCCAGTCCAGATTTCCCCAAAGTTACACATATTGTCTCCATTGAGACACAAAGCAATGGCAGCATCAGTAATCATCAACACCAGAATCTGATAAACCAAGTTACTTGCCAAAAAAAGCTTATGGCAACTGGAGACATGCAAAACCACCAACTGACAAACAAATGCAATGTCATCTGCCCAGATTTAAGGTTGTACCTGCCAAGAAAAAGGCCGTATCAACAATCTCTCTCTCCAGCTATGAAAAGTGCAAAAGTAAAACTGAGATTGCTTTAGTAGATATTTCAGACCTGCATCGCTGTGACAGCCACTTTTATAATTCATGAAAATAAAAATCTAGATGGAGTGTGGACATTTGAGCAGGTTTGAAAAGCCTATTGACTTGCTGAATTTCACCAGAGACCATTTACAAGCCACTGGCATGGCAGAGAACAGCAACGTATGAAGAAAGACCCAACTTACAGAACTGTGGTGAATTGGAGGAATGTTTGTACGTTGGAAATAAAAGAGTAATCTCGGACTGAACTTCATATGCTCCACTGTAATATGAAGTGCCTAGCCAAAAAGGAACACAATGCTGTTGGTCTTTTGCTACAATGTTTGGAATCATATTTCCTTATGCAGTATTTATAAGTTTGTTCATTGAAGAACAAGACTTACAAATCTGAAGCATGTGACGCGAACACACGGCAACACAAGCTGGCACCAAACAGCAACGTCTTTTTTTTTAAACGAATAAAGTCCTTTTTGAAATGTGGTGCCCCTTGTTCATTTTAAGTATTTGCTCAGATCACCTTCCCAGATAGGTGTGGCAGTGAGATGTAAAATCTGCTTTTAAAATGAAGTAGTTTTGCTTTACTAAACAACCCTATAAGGATTAACACAAACGGCAAAAGGTCATTGGCTCGCATGGCGTAATAACTCAACTTTCTGAAAGCAGGTAGATCAGAAAGAGCATCTCCATTTTCTGATACAGGGCACCCTTGTCCCACTTGTAAAATACATAGGCAACCCTGGCAGAGGCGAGTATTCTACTAAAGCCATGTACTTTTCAGGCTAGAACTGGAGTCTAATCTTTGCAGAGTGGCACAAGCTTTCATTTAGAGGCACAGATGCAATGGGCTGAATGGCCTCAATTTTGGATTGCAAACTTGGCCTTCAGGCGTCCAGACCCAGCAATGACTGTTTCAGTCTGTTCCTATTTCTGGAAACTATCTTCCGCTGATAGTTTCTAATTCTCCCTCAGTGTACCAGAACAGGCGCTGTAGTGTGGCAACTAGGGGATTTTCACAGTAACTTCATTGCAGTGCTAATGCAAGCCTGCTTGTGACACTAATAAAGATTATTATTACACACTAGGTCTAGCACATGGGTAACTAAGCTTTGGATGATCGCAGGTTTACCAAAAGGTAGGATGTCATGAGTTAATCAAGGAGGGGGTTAGAATGGCCAAGTTTAGGGATAACAAGGAGATAAATGAGGGTTTCAGAAGATGACTAGAAGCAGGAACAGAGTCAACCAATGTTAGAAGTACGAATAGACTTCCGGTGACGGCGGGCGGGAGGCAGCCGTGCGTTGGAGGGCTCCCGTTCGGGAACGGCATTGTCGGGGGTTAACGCCCAGTCCTAGGGCCAGCGAAGGCAGTAAAAGTCGGGAGACAGCACAGAGGAGGGGAATGTCGAAGACCAGCAAAAAAACGGCCTTGAAAAAAGCAGCTGAAAGTCCGTCGGGGAGTGGAAAGGTCACCGCGGGGTCAACAAAGAAAATGGAGGCTGGAGCACCAGGGGAGGCCGCATTGCTTACGGCTGAAGAAATAACTAAGGTGATGGCTGCGGAATTCGAAAGGCAGTTTACAAAATACATGGAGACAATGAGGAAGATGAGGGAGGTTTTGAGTGCGCTGGTGGAGGAGGCGATTTCCCCGGTGATGACAGCGGTGGTGAGCGCAGTGGCGGAGGTGCGAGAGCAAGGGGAGGCGCTGAAGGAAGTGGAGGGGACGTTATTGCAGCACGGTGATCAACTTGCCTCGATGGGGAAGGAGATGCGGAAGGTGATTGACATTAACAAGGATCTGCGAGGAAAAATGGAAGACCTGGAAAACAGATCCAGGCGACAGAATTTGAGGATTGTGGGGCTGCCCGAAGGAGTGGAAGGACCGAAGCCGACTGAGTATTTTGCCGCGATGCTGGCGAAACTATTGGGGGAGGGGGAGGATCCCTCCCGATATGAACTGGATCGGGCTCATCGGTCATGGAGGCCTGTACCAAAGGCGAGTGAGCCGCCAAGGGCAGTGACTCTGTGCTTCCGTAGGTACAGTATGAAGGAGAAGGTCCTGAGCTGGGCCAAGCAGAAGCGGGTGGTGCAGTGGGCTGGAGCTGGCGAGGAGGCGGGCTGCCTTCAACCGGGTGAAGAGGGCACTGTACATTAGCAAGGTGCAGTGCGGCATTGTATATCCAGCTAAGCTGAGGGTGACTTATAAGCTCAGGGACTTTTATTTTGGAACGGCGGAAGCAGCGGAGGAGTTTGCGAAGGCAGAAGGACTGTAGCTTAACTGACAAATTGAGAAATGGCCATGTGCCGATGCAACCTCATGACTGTATTTTCTTCTTTTTTGTTTCACTGCGTGTGGGTGTATGGGCTAAAGGAGCCAATGTTGCATATATTTGGACAAGGGAAGGGATGGGATTTTCACTCGAAATGAGGGCTCTTAGGGGTGTAGGTGGATATGCGGGGTGTGTGTGCTAAAAGGGGATCTCTGGGCTTTCCTAGAGCCGGGCAAGGGGGAAAGGGACCCGGGCAGGGGCCTCCACACTGACCGGTTTAAGCCGGCCAGTGAACGGGAGTGAGGTGGGGGGAGGAGCTGCGGCCATCGGAGCCTGGCACAACAGTGTCCGAGTGGTCTAGCCAGGGTGGAAAGTTGGAGGGGGAAGGAACAGAGGTTGGGAGGAGGAGTTTTAAAAGAGGCAGTGGACGGGAGGAGCTGGAGACTTTTGGGGGGTGGGGGGTGGGGAAGTGGTGTACAACTCTTGGGTATCATGTATGGTACTCTTTCAGAGGCTGGATGGCGTTGAGTGTGGGGGGGGGGGGGTTAAATTTTTGAAGGAAAATGTGAAATTGTAGAATAAAATTTTTCTTTTTTTTTTTTAAAGTAGAAATAGGCCGCCTTAGCGATGGTACAGATGTGGTCTGACAGCCATTTTGCAGTCACATATGAACACAAGTTTGTTGATGATCTAGTTTAGCCTGTGCCAGATTACAGGGAGAATGAATACGTCAGTAGCTGGGAAACAGTTTGCGGTGAGGAATCAAATACATGGATTTCCCAATATTGAATTGAAGATGATGTCTCACGCAGTACTGGACGTCAGACAGGCATTTGCAATTTAGAAACAAGAGGAGTCAATCATAGAATTTACAGCGCAGGAGGCCGTTCAGCCCATCAAGTCTACACCGGCCCTTTTTGGAAACAGCACCCTCCCTAAGCCCACATCTCCACCCCATCCCCACAACCCTGTCCAACCTATTTGTTTGGACATTAACGACAATTGATCATGGCCAATCCGCCTGTCAAGATCCTGTTGCAATCTTGTATAACCTTCTTCACTATCCAATATGACACCAAGATTGCGGTCATCGGCAAACTTACTCACCATGCCTCCTACATTCTCATCTAAAGCATTAAAATACATGTTTTGTTTTAAAATTTAGAGTACCCAATTATTATTTTTTCGCCCCCCCCCCCCAATTAAAGGGCAGTTTAGCGTGGCCAATCCACCTAACCTGCACATCTTTGGGTTTGTGGGGTGAGACCCACGCAGACATGAATGAAATGGGGAGAATGTGCACACGGAAAGTGACCCAGGGCCAAGATTCGAACCCGGTCCTCAGCGCTGCAGTCCCACTGCTAACCACTACACCACATGCCATCCTATCAATAATATAGATATAAAACAGGGCAGCACGTGGCACAGTGTTTAGCACAGCAGCCTACGACGCTGAGGACCCGGGGTCGAATCCCGGCCCTGGGTCACCGTCCGTGTGGAGTTTGCACATTCTCCCCGTGTCCAAAATGGTTAGTGCGGGGTGCAATTTAACGGGAATCTCAAAACAGAATGGCTCAAATCCAGAGATAACGAATTGGAAGCACAGCAACTGTCTTGTCACCTCTGCTATCTCAAGACGCACAGCCTCACTGATGCTGTAAGAGCTCCAAGGCCCCAACCAAGTTCCATATGGCCACGATTAAAATGCAATCCAAAAACTGACCAGAATACCTATTTGCACGAGATGGTGCTGCTACCCCAGTCAATGTGCTCCTTTTGTGAGCAAGAGCAAAGTGTGCATCTACTGGAGTTTATCCTCCCACATAACCCACAGAGTTTCAGACCTGGCAGGCTGAGTGATCATCCATTCCCCGTAACAATAGGGTATCATCCAGTAGAGTGAGCTGAAGGGCCAATTCAAAGGACAAGTTAGTTCTGAACTGCGTTCCAGGTTATATCAAGATGCTGGTCAAGAATGCTAATGGGAGGGGATACCAAGCTTGATGATTTTACATGCAACACATTTTACCCACACTGTTACACACTTGAATCAATCTAGTTTCAAGCATCTTTGATAAACATGATATCTTAGAGTAACATTTTATACAGACCATAGAAATATGGCCTCATCTTCAATGCAACAAAGTTCCTCCATATTTCTTCTCTTTTACCAAAACAGAAGCTGCACAAATCAAATTCGACTCAAGGTCATTGTGACCTCGGTGCAGCATTCAGATATAAATCATGCAATTTTATCTCCATGAAGTCAATTCAGGACAATGGCAACTGTAATCCAGTTTGGTCCAAGGCAGATTTATTAGCCGACCTTCTGACGCACAAAGGATATTAATGCTGAGGGGAGAAGCAAATTTTCCCAGTCAGTTTAAAATCCTGTGGATTGGTACATTTGAGGTGATAGATTGATAGATGCGCTGAAACCCATGGTAGCTGTGAAGAATTGCAGGATTAACACTGGGCAATGTACACATGAGAATGAGGACAGCTAGTAATGGCTCCATGAAAAGTAGTCAAAACATCAGGGCAGAAAGGAACAAGGTAAAGATGAAATTGTGGTGGGGTGGAGACTGGAATGTTACACAACTGCTTTCCAACCAAATTTTGCACCAAAGCCACTTTAAGCTGAATCACCATCTATAAACAGTTTGGTAAGAATATCATTTTTGACTGAAACAAAAGATTATATAAAACATCAATCCAAAATATTAAATTTGTGCAACTGAATTGACTTATGAGAGCGTGGTGACCCAAGAGTGTGCAACCCTGCCCCAACCAAAGTCATCTGTCATTCTTGGCCAGTGTCTCTATGGAACAGGTAGAGATTTGGGTAAAATTACTTACCACAGGAGCTACAGGAACTCATTTTGAACCAAACCATCGCTTGTACATTTAATCCCAAATTTTTAAGAGCTGACCATGTGTGCGGGCCAATTTGCAAATAATTGGCTCATTCCCAGGAGTTCTGATTCTCAAAACAGTAACGGAGTGTTTTTTTTTGTAAAAGATGCATTGGTGTACAACTGCCTCCTCATGGATTTCCTCACAAAGTCTAATTCCTCACCCTCCCTTCCCTTGCAGGGTACTTTCCTGCCCTTCGTGAAAGTCAGCGATTGTTCATTCAAATTGGGAGATCTTGCTGTGTGCAATATTGGCCACTGCATTGACTTAACAGAAAACACACTTCAAAAGCTTAATGAGAGGGTGACACGGTGGCGCAGTGGTTAGCACTGCTGCCTCACAGCACCGAGGGCCAGTGTTTGATCCCAGCCACGGGTCGGTCAGTATGGAGTTTGCAGTGTCTGCATGGGTTTCAGCCCACAACAACGGTTCAATGTTTCTACTTCCTACGGAAGCTAAAGAAATACGGCATGTCTGCATCGACTCTCACAAACTTCTACAGATGTGCCATAGAGAGCATCCTATCCGGCTGCATCACAGCCTGGTATGGCAACCGCTCGGCCCAAGATCGCAAGAAACTGCAGTGTGGTGAACTCAGCCCAACGCATTACACAAGCTTGCCACCACCACATTGATTCTGGATACACTTCCCGCTGCCTCAGGAAGGCAGACAACATTGTCAGAGGCCCCTCCCACCCAGGCTTTGCCCCTCTTCCAGACCCTTCCATCAGGGAGAAGAAACAGAAGTCTGAAGACCTGCCCATCCAAACATAGGAACAGCTTCTTCCCCACAGCTACTTCCCCACAGCTACGAGACTCAACGACTCCCTCAGACTGATCTGTTCCCTGTAAGAACATTACTCACAACGCCCTATGCTGCTCTTGCCCTTCGTTTGGCGCCTTGTTCTGCACTGTAACCAATCACTGTTTGTTGCTGTACTATTTGTCAATGTTCTCTGTCGATTATTCTTTTGTCTACTATGTGCATACTGTGTACGTTCCCTTGGCCGCAGAAAAATACTTTTCACTGTACTGCGGTACATGTGACAATAAATATCAAGTCAAAATCAAAGCCCCATGATGCACGATCAATTACACAAAGACGAGAGTTGGATGCAATCGAGACTTTATTACACTAAGATGCGTGGCCTCCTACAGCAGCTGGCAAAATGGCTGCTGTATGGGGAGCACACATTTATACTCCGCTTCCTGGGCAGAGCCAGCAGGCAGGGAACTACCCCCGCACCTGCAGTACAGGGCCTTACCACAAAGCACCTAATATATAAATTATATATATATAAAATATATATATATAAAATATATATCTATATATCTATATATCTATATATCTATATATCTATATATCTATATATCTATATATCTATATATCTATATATCTATCTATCTATATATCTATCTATCTATATATCTATATATCTATATATCTATATATCTATATATCTATCTATCTATATATCTATATATCTATATATCTATATATATATATATTATATATACCCCCACAAACCCAAAGATGTGCAGGGTAGGTAGACTGGCCACGCTAAATTGCTCATTTATTGGGGAGAAAAAGAATTGGGTACTCTAAACATACCTTTTTTTAAGGAAAAAAAGCTTAATGAGATGCCCCAAGTGATTAGAAGTGGTATGACCGTAACATTTCTTTCTCTTCTAATTAGAAAAATAAATTTCAACTTTAGTCAATTTAGTGGACTCTTTATAAAAAATAAAAAGGGGGGGGGTCAACTATTGCAGAAGCAAAGAATAAATGAACAAAAGCAGATCGATCACCATGATACCCCACCCCTGGTTTATTTTCTGTTGAAGAGTATAACAGGCAGTCAACCTTCAGCTGTGCCCTCGCCAAACTTTCACCCGTCTGTTCCAGGGTGGAGATCAGACTACTTTGTTGACACATCTGTAGATCACATCAAGTAAATAGATCCCATTTTTTTATCCAAATTTAGAGGACCCAAATTTTCTTTCCAATTAAGGGGCAATTTAGTGTGTCCAATTCACCTACCCTGCACATGTGTGTGTGTTGTGGGGGTGAGACCCACACAGACGCGGGACATAAATACCATTTAGCCAGTTTCTTTTTTAAAAAGGGCAGGAGGGGAGAGAAATGGTAAATAGCTCATGGTATTTTCCAAAATGAAACTAATTTACATGACTTAATTGTCAATTTCATTCAACATCGGTCACATCCTTGGCCCCCAGCATGTGCATTTTAAACCTCATTTATCGACTTCTAATTTACTCTAATAAGGCATCAGCTCAGACTTGCCGCTGCTGCTTTAACCGTGATATTTTATGCCGCAGGTTGGTGGAAGTGCGAGCTGATAATGTCGCACGAGAGAGAAATTGGGCATCCAGGCCCCGAGTGAAGAGAGCAAGCAATTGTTTCCCTCAACCAGACTGTACTGTTCATTTCGTAATCCTTCAATGACTGAGAAGAAGTCAGGTTCAGACTTCCGATTGCGGCTATGCAGGGAGGGCTAAGTCGCACATTCGGCAGCTCCGCTAAAAATGGACTGTTGGGCTCTTCTCAGGGCCCCCAACGGCATTTATTCGACGTTTCCCGGTGTGGAAAGGAGATTGCAATAGTTCCCCGACAGTGTATGGCTTGGACCAGGAGCGGGGCCACTAAAAAAGTGGTGGTGGACCCGAAGAAGGTGCGAGGGAAGAGCAGCAAAATGGCGGCGGGCAGGGACCAGGCAGCGTGGATGCAGTGGGCACAGGAGCAGCAGGAGGTTATCCAGCACTGCTTCAGAGAGATCAAAGTGGACCTGCTGGAGCCGATGAAGGCTTCTATCGACAAGCTGCTGGAGACCCAGACGGCCCAGGCGGTGGCGATTCGCGAGGTCCGACAAAAGATCTCTGACAATGAGGACGAGATCTTAGGCCTGGCGGTAAAGGTGGAGGCGCACGAGGCGCTCCACAAGAAATGGCAGGAACGGTTAGGGGAGATGGAGAATCGGTCGAGGCGGAAGAATTTGCGGATTCTGGGCCTCCCCGAGGGGCTGGAGGGGTCGGACGTGGGGGCCTGTGGTCACCATGTTAAACTCGCTGATGGGAGCGGGGCCCTTCCAAGGGCTCCTGGAGCTGGAAGGGGCCCATAGAGTGCTGGCGAGGAGGCCCAAGGCTAATGAGCCGCCGTGGGCGGTGCTGGTTTGGTTTCATCGGTTCGCTGATCGGGAGTGCGTGCTCAGGTGGGCCAAGAGAGAGAGGAGCAGCAGGTGGGAGAACGCGGAGGTTCGAATATACCAGGGCTGGAGTGCGGAGGTGGCGAAGAAGAGGGCCGGGTACAATCAGGCGAAGGCGGTGCTGCACAGGAAGGGGGTGAAGTTTGGCATGCTGCAGCCAGCGCGACTTTGGGTCACCTACACCGGCACTATTATTTTGAGTCTCCGGAGGAGGAGTGGGCTTTTGTTCAGGCCGAGAAGCTGGACACAAACTGAGGGTCGGGATGGGTGGTCGGGGATTGCTGTTGGGGTGTTACAATTTGAGGGGGGGTTCTTTGCTCTAATTTCTTTTTGGTTCGGTGAGGGTGGGTTGGGCACTGTTTTGGTTTGGTCTGTCGGGTGGGCTCTTGGAGAGGGGTAAGTAAATGGAGTAGGGGTGGATGGCAGGTAGGGGGGGATGGGGCCCCGTGGGGGAGGGCGAGGCCCGAGTCGGGGCTGAGGGGTCTGGGCCTGTAAAAGGAGCGGCGTCAGAGGTGGTGGGGCCAAGCAGGTGGAAAGCTCGGGCTTTTTCCCGTGCTGAAGGCTGGAAGGGGCGGGGAAGCGAGGGTTGCTTCGCGCGCTTGGAATGGAAGGGGGAGGTGGAGAGCCTGTGGATGGGTAATGGAGGAGGAGGGTATGTCCCACAATGGGAGGAGTCGAAGGAGGCCGGAGTAACCGGGGTCAGCAGGAGTCAGCTGACTTGCGGGAGTACAATGGGGGAAGTAAAGCAGCTAGAAGGGGTCCTAGCCGGGGGGGGGGGGGGCGGAAAGAGAGAGAAACCGGGTTGCTGCTGCTATGGTCAAGGGGGAGCTGGAGCGAGTAGAGGGGGTTGGGACGCGTGGCTGGCCAAGTAGAGGTTATGGCTAGTCGGCGGGGGAGGGGGGCAGGTAGCCCCCCGATCCGGCTGATAACCTGGAATGTAAGGGGACTGAACGGGCCGGTCAAGCGGGCCCGGGTGTTCGCGCACCTGAAGGGGCTGAAGGCAGATGTGGTCATGCACCAGGAGACACACCTGAAGGTGGCAGACCAGCTAAGATTGAGGAAGGGGTGGGTCAGCCAGGTGTTTCATTTGGGGCTAGATGCCAAAAATCAGGGGATGGCGATCTTGGGGGGAAAGAGGGTGTCGTTCGAGGCATCGAGCATTGTGACAGACAATCGTGGCAGGTACGTAATGGTAAGTGGTAAGCTGCAAGGGGAGAGGGTGGTGCTGGTCAATGTGTACGCCCCGAACTGGGACGATGCGGGTTTTATGCGGCGCATGTTGGGTCGGATCCCGGACTTGGAAGTGGGGGGCCTGATAAGGGTTGGATCCGGCACTGGATCGCTTCAGGTCTAGGACGGGTAGGAAGCCGGCGGTGGCTAAAGTGCTGAGGGGGTTTATGGACTAGATGGGAGGGGTGGACCCTTGGAGATTTGCAAGTCCGGGGGCTAGGGAATTTTCATTCTTCTCGCATGTTCACAAGGCTTATTCCCGGATCGACTTTTTTATTATGAGTAGGGCGCTGATAGCGAGAGTAAGGGATACCGAGTACTCGGCGATAGCCATTTCAGATCACGCCTCGCATTGGGTAGACCTAGAGCTGGGTGAGGAGGGGGACCAGCGCCCGTTGTGGCGCTTGGAGGTGGGGCTGTTGGCGGACGAGGAGGTGAGTGAGCGGGTCCGAGGAAGCATAGAGAGATAGCTGAAGGCCAACGATAATGGGGAGGTCCGAGTGGGGATGGTATTGGAGGCGCTGAAGGCGGTGGTTAGGGGAGAGCTGATCTCCATTAGGGCCCACAAGGAGAGGAGAGAGCAGAGGGAGAGGGAAAGGCTGGTGGAGGAGATGGTGAGGGTAGCCAGGAGGTATGCGGAGGTGCCTGAGGAGGGACTGTAGAGGAAGAGGTGTAGCCTCCAGGCTGAATTTGGCCTGTTGACCACCAGGAAGGCGGAGGTGCAGTGGAGGAAGGCCCAGGGGGCAATTTAAGAGAATGGGGAAAAGGCAAGTCGGATGCTGGCGCATCAGCTTCGGAAGCGGGATGCAGCTAGGGAGATCGGGGGAGTTAAGGATAGGGGAGGGAGTGTGGTGCGGAGTGGGGTTGGCATCAAAGGGGTCTTCAGGGACTTTTATGAGGAATTGTACCGGTCCGAGCCCCCACAGGAGGGGGGGGATGGGCCACTTCCCGGACCAATTGAGGTTTCCGAAGGTGGAGGAGGGACTGGTGGCGGGATTGGGTGCCCCGATTGGGCTGGAGGAGCTGGCCAAAGGGATAGGGAGCATGCAGGCGGGGAAGGCACCGGAACCGGACGGTTTCCCGGTCGAATTCTACAAGAGATATGTGGACCTGTTGCTAGTTAGGACCTTCAATGAGGCAAGGGAGGGGGGGGCTTTGCCCCCGACGATGTCCCGGGCACTGATCTCCTTGATCCTGAAGCAAGACAAGGATCCCCTGCAGTGTAGGTCTTACAGGCCGATTTCATTGTTAAATGTAGATGCCAAGGTGCTGGCGAAGGTCTTAGCCACGAGAATTGAGGATTGTGCGCCGCAGGTGATCCACGAAGACCAGACGGGGTTCGTGAAGGGGAGGCAGTTGAACACGAATGTGCGGAGGCTCCTAAACGGTATGATGCCGGCGAGGGAGGGGGAGGCGGAGACAGTGGTGGCGATGGACGCTGAGAAGGCCTTCGATAGGGTAGAGTGGGGGTACTTGTGGGAGGTGCTGAAGAGGTTCGGGTTTGTGGAGGGGTTTGTCAGGTGGGTTAGGCTGTTGTATGACGTCCCGATGGAGAGTGTGGCCACAAATAGGAGGAGGTCCGAGTACTTTCGGTTGCACCGAGGGACGAGACAGGGGTGTCCCCTATCCCCCCTGCTCTTCGCACTGGCGATTGAACCCCTGGCTATGGCACTGAGAGAGTCGAGGAACTGGAGGGGGTTGGTGAGAGGTGGGGAGGAGCATAGGGTGTTGCTTTATGCGGATGACCTGCTGCTGTATGTAGCGGACCAGGTGGGAGGAATGCCAGAGGTAATGAGGAGCCTTCGGGAATTCGGGGACTTTTCGGGGTACAAGCTCAATATGGGGAAGAGCGAGCTGTTCGTAGTTCAGCTAGTGGACCAGGAGCGGGGGATTGGCGAGCTCCCACTGAAAAGGATGGAGAGGAGCTTCAGATATTTAGGGGTCCAGGTGGTTAGGAGCTGGGGGGGGCCCTGCATAGGCTTAACTTTACAAGGCTGGAGGAGTTCACGAGGTGGGACGCGTTGCCTCTGTCCTTGGCGGGTAGGGTGCAGTCAATCAAAATGACGGTGCTCCCAAGGTTTTTGTTCCTGTTCCAGTGCCTCCCCGTGTTTATCCCGAAGGCTTTTTTCAGGCGGGTTAACAGGAGTATAATGGGGTTTGTGTCGACGAGAGGGACTCCGAGGGTGAGAAGGGTGTTCCTGGAGCGGAGTAGAGATAGGGGGGGGCTGGCGCTGCCCAACCTCTGTGGGTACTACTGGGCCACCAATGCGACGATGGTGCGCAAGTGGGCGATGCATGGAAGAGGCTGGAGACGGTGTCCTGTGTGGGTACGAATATGGGGGCGCTGGCAACGGCGCCGCTGCCACTCCCTCCAAGGAGGTATACCACAAGCCTGGTGGTGGTGGCGGCCCTCAAAATTTGGGGGCAGTGGGGGCGGCATGGGGGGGGGGGGGTTGGGGCCTCGGCGTGGACCCCAATACGGGGGAACCACCGGTTCGCCCCAGGAAGAACAGGTGGAGGATTTGCGGGGTGGCACAGGGCAGGGATACGAAAGTTGGGGGACCTGTTTGTGGACGGGAAGTTTGCGAGCTTGGGTGAGCTGGAGGAAAGTATGGGCTCCCCCCGGGAAACACCTCCAGGTACTTACAGGCAAGGGCGTTTGCCAGACGGCAGGTGGTGGAATTCCCGCGGCTACTGCCACACATACAGGACAGGGTGCTCTGGGGGCGGGGGGGGGGGATCTCGGAAACCTACCAGGTGATGCAGGAGGAGGAGGAGGCCTCGGTGGTGGAGTTGAAAAGCAAGTGGGAGGAGGAGTTGGGAGAGGAGATCGAAGAGGGGACATGGGACGATGCTCTAGGGAGGGTGAATTCTTCCTCTTTGTGCGCGAGGCTCAGCCTCATACAGTTTAAGGTGCTGCACAGGGCACACATGACCGGGCCGGTTCTTTGGGGGTGAGGACAGGTGTGTTAGGTGCTCAGGGAGCCCAGCAAATCACACCCATAAGTTCTGGGCATGCCCAGCGCTGGAGGAATTTTGGAAGGGCGTAGCGAGGACGGTGTCGAGGGTGGTAGGATCCAGGGTCAGACCAGGCTGGGGGCTCGCAATATTTGGGGTGGCAGAGGAGCCAGGAGGCGAACGAGGCCAAAATTCTGGCCTTTGCGTCCCTGGTAGCCCGGCGAAGTATTCTCCTTCAGTGGAAAGATGCGAGGCCCCCCAAGCGTGGAATCCTGGATCAGCGATATGGCAGGGTTCATTAAATTGGAGGGTGAAATTCGCCTTGAGAGGGTCGGTACAAGGGTTCTTTAGACGGTGGCAACCGTTCTTAGACTTTCTGGCAGAACGATAGACATTGGTCAATGGCAGCAGCAGCTCGGCTGGGGGGGGGGGGGGGGGGGGGGGGGGGGGGTTTACTTTATTTTTGTTTATGTTATTTACACTGGAGGGTTTGAGGGGGTGTATACACCTGTTGTGTTAAGTCGGGGTGTTAATGTTAATTTATTATTTATGTACAGGGGGGAGGGGTTTGGGGGGTTGCTTTTTAAGATTGTGTTTTGTACTTAACCCTGTTGGGTTCTTTTTTCTTTCTCATTTTGTTATTGATATTTTATGAAAACCTTTAATAAAATTTTTTTTTTTTTAAACTAAGGGGGGAGGGGGCCACAGGGGTTGGTTTACTTTGTTCTGTATTTAATTCTATTGGGTCCCTTTTTCATTCTGTTGTTGATATTTTGCGAAGACCGCCCCACCCCCCCATAAAAATTTTTTTTTTTTTTAAGTCAGAATGTTGAACCAGTGAAGAGAGCATTCAGTGATCACAATCTAAGCTAGAGTTTCTGCAGTAGTCATAGGATCATAGAATTTACAGTGCCCATTCGGCCCATCGAATCTGCATTGGCCCTTGGAAAGAGCATCCTACTTAAGACCACACCTCCACCCTATCCCGGTAACCCAGTCACCCCACCTAACCTTTTGGACACGAGGTGCAATTTTTTTTTTCATTTTAAAAATAAATTTAGAGTACCCAATCAATTTTTTTCCAATTAAGGGGCGATTTAGCGTGACCAATCCACCTGCACATCTTTGGGTTGTGGGGGCGAAACCCACGCAAACACGGAGTGTGTGTGCAAACTCCACACGGACAGTCAACGGGATCGAATCTGGGACTTCGGCGCCGTGAGGCAACAGGGCTAACCCGTTGCGCCACCGTACTGCCTTACTCAGGGGCAGTTTTGCATGGCTAATCCACCTAACCTGCCACATCTTTGGGCTGTGGGAGGAAACCGGAGCACCCAGTGGAAACCCACGCAGACACGGGGAGAACGTGCAGACTCCACAGACAGTCACCCGAAGCCGGAATTGAATCTAGATCACTGGAGCTGTGAAGCAGCAGTGCTAACCACTGTGCCACGTGGCGTGGAACAACATGTAAATCATCATGCAGTTGTTAGATCACATCAACACTCCAGCTCCCAAAAATAATTCAATTCTACAGCCAGGGACCAAACAAACTGCTGCTCCCATGTTTGTTGCCAGGTTCATGGCGAGAATCTCAAGGAGACTGGTGTGGATGGAGGTAGCTAGTTATGAGCCCCTTAAGAAGAACAGCAGATGGTGACAAATTTCATTTCAGTTTTGATTTTTATTTGCAACATCCCTCAAGTTAAGGAGGCAGGTCCTGGTTTTGTTTTTCTTTTATTACATCAGCTCTTAAATAAGTCACCATAGTCCCCAATAGGCTACTTTCCGCTTTTGAGGGGGGGGAGCCGACTGGTGGTGGTTTAAGCTGAGGATCACCACTCCTCACATGAGGGACAAGGCCGAGGAGACAGGGTCTTCATGAATAACCTCAGCCAGTACAGGAATTGAACCCATGCTGGGAGCAGCTTTCTAGCCCACTGAGCTAAACTGGTCCACAATTCAGTATCACTTTCGTGGCTGACAAACTAATGCCACTTGTCAAAGTTTAGGTCAGACAAGATTTGGCTTTCAAAGTCCTCCAATAAACCCCTCTTGGGCGGCACTGCTGTCTCACGGCGCTGAGGACCCGGGTTCGATCCCGGCCCCGGGGTCAGTGTGTGCACATTCTCCCCGTGACTGTATGGGTTTCACCCCCACAACCCAAAGACGTGCAGGGTAGGTGGATTAGTCACACTAAGTTGCCCCTTAATTTGAAAAAAATAATTGGGTACTCATTTTTAAAAAAAATTTTAAACCACCTCTTAATGACAATGCTGCCTACTCAGGATCCACATCTTTCATTCAGACATTAATCACTCGAACAAGAATCATCGAGCACAAAGGACAAGGACTGGTTAACCCATCACACCCAGGTTGACGCATTGGAAGAGATGTTATTCATCCTGCACTTAGCCCATGGTCCGACAACGCACCAATGCTACATTAATAAAATGTCCCCCTCGTTTCTTCCTCCCTCGAGAGAAGGAACTGGCATTTGTCCCCATTGCTGCTGCCTTTGGGTACCTCATACAGCTGCCCATTCTCCACAGGCACGTTTGGATAGAAAGCATCGATGGGCTATTCAACGACTGAAATATCACAGCCAAGTATACCCCATCGTCACCCGTGGCCTGCTCACAATGCTCAGAAGTTGAGCTGATCAAGAGCGAGAATAAACATTGGTCCAAATAGCAGTGCACAGAGACGTTCGTTACAATGGAGGGCCACAATGACACCATGAGCTCCGCTACACTGGAACCAAGCGCCCGGAGTTCACCAAAAATGGCTCTGAGACAGCGCAAGCTGGGACCAGTCAGCTCACAAACCTGGATTGTTTACTCAATCCCTATCCAGTAATATGCTCCAATTTATTTCAGACTGCTCACCGCAGTCAAATCAGTAAAAATAGAACAATTCCACACCCCTGGTCTTCCTCGCCACCCCTCCACTTTCCCTGCTTAGCCCATTCCCCAGCTCCACTCAAAACAGTCCCCCGCTTTCAGCAAGGTTTTTACGTCACCTTCACATTCCCAACCTACTCTTCAAGCAAGCAGCATTCCTCTCAAATCTCAGCACCTGGGAGCAAAGGAGAAAATAGGGCAATCATCTCTCCCCACTGCATTTACTGGCTGTGATGTTAGTTCGATGGGCACCAGTGGTCCTGGATACGTCACTCATTTTTGCCCTTGCTCACATGACACCTTAATAGGCTTCACTGGCCGATGTGCCCGCTGAGGCAGCATGGCACGCCTTCAGTCAGCAACAACTGCTATTAAATATAAAAAACATTCAAGGCAATTGTACTGCCCATCACTGTACAGGTCCATTTCAGCCACATCAACGCAAGTCAAAAAGAAATCGGTGACCTTCTTGCCCATATGGCTTAGCTTCTTGCATTGCAACTTGCTGTTCTATCAAAGGAGACCTGCATTGATCGCAACATCCTGGTTCCTTCAGTTTTTTTTTTCATTACTTGTTCGTAAAATCAGATTTGCAGGTCATATGGACAAATATTTTTTTAAACTATCATTTAAATTTGCATCTCTACAAATATATGGATAGGATGGGTATAGGGGGACACAGCACTAGGAAGTGCTGAGGGTTTTGGTTAAGGGTGGTATCTGACCAGTACAGGCTTGGAGGGCCGAAGGGCCTGCTCCTGTGCTGTATTGTTCTTTTTTTATAAAAGCTGTTGTACCTGTAAAACCTTGGTACTTTCGACTTAATTATTCCAAGGTTTTACCTCGGGGTCTTTATTTACGAGGAAATAAACCACAGACAAGTTCAAAATTCAACAATATTTATTAACACAATTAACCTATATATTACCCACAAAATACTAAAGGTACCCAAGATCAGTGAATACTACCGTGAAGGTGGCTTGGTAGGCTATGGATCTCATTGCTGGAATTCCTCTGGCCCGTCTTCACCAAGATGGTTCTTGCTGGCAGTCTCTTGCTTCCTTCTGGTCTTCACTTCTCCGATCTGGTCAAGGTCACCTCACACCCAGAGTCTTTGCTTCTGGGGGGGGTCCGGAGTGCCTGTTTTTATCCCCTTCCCTTCACACCCTTATGCCATTTCCTCTAACTTTCTGCCAATGATGCCTCAGGAAGGGGTCTCAGCAGCCAATGGTCCGGTTGATGACCGTTTCACGGGCCACCTCAGCCCACCCCAGGTGTCCCATCTCTGGTGGTGTGGGCTGCACATATACTGTTCCCATATAAGGCAAGAGTAGAAACTCTCCGAGTGACGGAAAGTCAAACTCAACTGGGCTACTGATCTTCTTGATGGGTGATTGACAGGGCAGGTCCAGACATATTCTGGAGATTGTGTGTGGATTGCGATTTGACTTTGGTCAAGTCTGAATTCCAACAGCCTGCCTGAGGTTTGACTGCAGATTTTAAAATGCCCAATTCTTTAATTTAGGATATCCAATTTAATAGGGCAAATTCTTTCATTTAAAATATTGTATTTTAATCGAGGCCTTGCGAGGTTTACACAAAGCATTGACCATTCTGGTCAAAAGATTCTCACCTAATTCTTCCCAAACATCGCTGAACTTGACTTCCCACTGAAAAAAAAATCAAGGTCCAAGGTGCAGCATATAATTGACACTCCGATCACAATGTTCCTGTAGCAAGTGGCACAGTTACAAGCAGAATGAATAGAGAACAAACTGACGTGATCCACGTGTGGTGATATGCCTGCAGATAATATTACATGTACTGAACAGTGTGACCTCCCACCAGCAAGTGGTGTCTGATATCAGTCAGGCAACTTCCGGCAACCAGGAGAAGGATGTAAGGCATACATGAGGTTAGTCATGCATAAGGGTAGTTTCAGGAGAGGCTAATGTAACTTCTATGATAACTTGGTCTGTGATCGTATCGTAACTTTACCATGTGTGCATTAATAAATCCTAGTCCTGTCGAAGTCACCGGCAGTTCTGTAGATTCATTGCAAGACAAGATCACAGAACACAACACCACACATTTCAAAAATCTGTTCTCAAACCTCAACATCACTTAAAGTGGGGGGAAATTACAATTCTGAACAAAAGCACATCAAAATTAATTAATTCCCACGTGGCTGAATGGCGCACTTGCACGACAGAAAAGCATCAATATCCCCAGAGTTCACCCCATTGCTGATTATCTCCCCCGTTTGGGATATCTTATTTCTTTACCGAATGTTGTTTTGGCGAAGTGTCTTCCAGAAGTCATTTCATCCATCACTTGGAACGTGGTTTCAGCCGTGTGCAACTGGATTCGAGTGAGCCTCTGTGGAGACAACGGTCTGTAACTTTTACAGGAAACAGACTGCTGGGTCAATCAGCAAGGCTTTGAATGTTCCAGTTTCGGCTCCAATGGAGAAGAGGGACGGAGGGATTTGAGAATATGTTGGAAATTCAATGACAGAACTACGAAATTGCCAAAGTTAAGACATCTGAACTGAAAGTAGCAGCAATTCTGTGCTTGGGGGGGGGGGGGGGGGGGGGTGCTATAAGTTGTGTTGCCCTCTAGACCTCAGGCAGAAATTAATCTGGTCAAATTTGAGGCCATAACGACGGACTTTGATCCCTCTACTAATGTTAATTCTGAATGCTGTGTTCCAAACCAGAGCTCAGGAAGAGGAGGAGAATATTGATCAGTATGTAACTGCACAGAGACATCTTTTGAATCTTGAGAGCTTGAGCATCTGAAAGGTGATCTGCTCAAGCAAATTATAGGCTCAGAAAGAGGTCCCACCATCAGAGCACGTCTGCTGACAGAGAAACTTACTCTCAAGAAATGCATCCATGAAAGTAATCAGGGAATGAGTCTAGTCCAGGGAAGGTAAGAGAATCATAGAATCCAGACAGTGCAGAAGGAGGCCATTCAGCCCATCTAGTCTGCACTGACACTTGAAAACAGCATCCCACTCAGCCCCACTCCCCTGGCCCATTCCCTTTACCCCTCCTAACCTTTGGGCACGAAAGGACAATTTTTAGCACTGCCAATCCACCCAACCTGCACATTTTGAACTGTGGGAGTAAAACGGAGCATCCGGAGGAAAGCCACACAGACACGGGAAGAAACTGCAAACACCACGCAGACAGCCACTCAAGGCTAGAATTGAATCTGGGTCCCTGGCTCTGTGAGGCAGCAGTGCTAACCACTGCCACCATGCCACCCTGGGCTGACCAAACATGAGCAAAGAGATCAAGGACAACAGAAGCCCTGTGCAGAAAATTGCCAAAGGCATGAACAAAAACATGTAAAATCACATACAGCTATGTAGAAGGCAATCCTGGAATGGAGAGACACACCCAATAAAAGGCATGGAAAATAGTCTAGTTCAGCAACTAATGTCACGCCGCACCCAAACCACTTTTCTAATAGCTCAAACACGACTCAAGCCAGGAGGGTGACAAAATCAAAATGAAACAAACCAGAACATTGCTAGAGCTATGTGTCTGAAAGCTGAAAGCATACAATGCTCTCAAAGGTGAGTCCAATGTGGGACCAGAATAGAAAATTGGTCACCTCAAATCGTACATGGTGAAAATAAAATGGTCAGATACATGACCATATCCACACACCTATGTGGAACGGAATATGTTGCTACTTCACAGCAAACACCCACCTGACAAGGAACTGGGACATAGTCAGTCCCAGAGGTCAACGGATCAGCAGCAACATTACCTAAAAAAGCAACATCACCCGAGGAACATGTGAACACCAGAGAAACAACCAATAACAATCCACACATGCACTGCACGACCAGAAGACCTTAATGCTTTAAAGATTGTTTGCACTGTGTGCACGCATGGACAGAAAAGTGGGTCAGACTATAACGGGTGGGATTTTCAACCCCCTCCGTGTTTGGCAGCGGTGGAGGCAGCTCGTCATTGGCTGACGGCAGGATCTTCCGATCCCACCTCAGTCAACAGGGTTTCCCGTTGTTCGCACCCTCCTGCCGTCGGGGAACCCACAGCACTGGAGTCGCCATCGGCAGGACCGGAAGGTCCCGCTGGGGGAACAGCCAGAAAATCCATGGACCAGTTTTCCATAGATGCACGAGGATCTTCATTGTAGACCATGTATGTGTGTCTGACATCTGCAAATGGTGGTGTATGCAGGTTGCTTTTTCTTTTATGAAAAGGGGATCTTTGGAGAAGTGCTTTTGTGTATTGTGGCTTGCCATAGCCTTTGACCTCAGTCACCCTTTGTGTACAAGACTTGAGGGCAGAAGCCACAAGACATAGGAGCAGAATTAGGCCACTCGGCCCATCAAGTCTGCTCTGTCATTCAATCGTGGCTGATATTTTTCTCATCCCCATTACCCCTGATCACTTATCAAGAACCTATCTGTCTCGGTTTTAAAGACACTCAGTGATTTGGCCTTCACAGCCTTCTGCGGTAAAGCGTTCCACAGATTCACCGTCCACTCTATTCCAGGCCTCTCAGTATCCTGTAAGTTTCAATAAGATCCCCCCCTCATCTTTCTAAACTCCAATGGGTACAAATCCAGAGTCCTGAACCGCTCCCCATATGGAAAGCTCTTCATCCCTGGGATCATTCTGGTGAACCTCCTCTGGTCACTTTCCAAAGCCCGCACATCCTTCCTCAGAAACAGGGCCCAAAACTGCTCACAATCTCAGAATATCCTTGAAATTAACAATAATTTAGATAGGATAAATATCTAGAGGCTCACCTTTACTTCACTGGGGTCTCTGAAATCACGAAAATATCAGATTATTTTTTTAAGCTACATCGACTTCAATGGAATGCTCTTAATACTTTCAAGATCATACACAATCTTTCTTCAAGTCATGCATTCTACCAGGCTATCAATTACTGGATTGTTTTGCTTTTTCCCCGCCTCCAAATTATTTTCGGTAAAATATAGAATTACTTCATGGGTTCAGCAAATGTAATCAGAACTATAATGGGAACCTCCCATCTCAGCAGTGAGATGCACAGTCACATTTTTGCTGGGTACCCCACAACAATACCAGCAAGCCAGCATCATACACATGGCCCAGCTCTCAAATAGCAACAACCTCAATCGCACAATAAAATATTTACAGGACAAGTCTCTGAAATAGACGAGTGCTTGACCATAACTTGGGAAAGCATGTTTTATTTTCATTAAAATTTTAAATCAGTAATTGCACATTTATGGATAAAGATGCTAATTAGCTGCATTGTGTGTCCAAAATATGGCTGGGTTCACTCTGCCCACTGTCAGAAATTCAGAGACAATAAAACCTTGGGTAGGTCATGGACTCGAAACATGAACTCAGTTTCTCGTTCCACAGATGCTGCCTGCCCTGATTTCTATTCCCAGCATTTTGCTTTTTAAAAAAAAAATTCATCGTACTGTGAGGCAGCAGTGCTAACCACTGTGCCTTCAGAAGCATTGACCTTGGACAAACCTGTCAACAGCGTCAACTATCAAATTCCCCAGCATCTCATTGGTTGGTTGAGGAGTACAAATCTGAACAGGTGATCAATCTAAACACTAAAAGAAAATAAATATTCTGAGGGGGGGGGGTTATATCTTTTTTAAATAAATTTAGAATATCCAATTTTTTTTTCCCAATTAAGGGGGAATTTAGCATGGCCTATTCACCTACGCTGCACATCTTTTTGCGTTACGGGGGTGAGACCTGATGAGAGGGGGGGGGTGCTTAAACAAAGATTACAGGGCCAATCTTCACAACGCTGCCATATTCTGTCCGGGGAAAACAGCAGCAGGATCGCTCATCCACTGGAGTGCATTTCCTCAACAGTTTGCAGAAAGCTGAGTTTCACATACAAGAGACTGCTTAAGAAACGGATCAAGAAAGGGAGAATAGAATATGAATGCAATCCAACATAAAACCAGACAGTAAAAGCTTCTATAGGCATGCAAGGCAGCACGGTAGCACAGGGGCTAGCACTGTTGCTTCACAGAGCCAGGGACTGGGTTCGATTCCCGGCTTAGGTCACTGGCTGTGCGGAATCTACACATTCTCCCAGTGTCTGCGTGGGTTTCCTCCAGGTGCTCTGGTTTCCTCCCACAAGTCCCGAAAGATGCGCTTGCGAGGTGAATTGGACATTCGGAATTCTTCCTCAGTGTACCCGAACAGATTCAATGAAACCAGAATGTAGCGACTAGGGGATTTTCACAGTAACTTCATTGCAGTGTTAATGTAAGCCTACCTGTGACACCAATATTGTATGGATGGCATGTGGTGCAGTGGTTAACACTGCAACTGTGGCGCTCAGGACCCGGGTCATGTGGAATTTGCACATTCTGCCCATGTCTGTGTGGGTTTCACCCCCACAACCCAAACATGAGGTTAGGTGGATTGGCCATGCTAAATTGCCCCATAATTGGGGGAAAAAATAATTGGGTCCTCTAAATTTTTAAAAATAAATAAATAAAAGATTATTATAAAAAGGAAGCGCTTGGTCTCCATGACAGACAGGGTCAGAAGAATTCATAATGGGGAATAGAGAAATGGCAGAGAATCGAAATGATTATTTTGTTTCCCTTTTCATGAAGGAAGGTGCAGGAGATAGAGATCCAATGGCCAGTGGAGGATGCAGAGTTGGAGGAAAGTGCAGCTGCTTTGAAGAAATTAATGGGATTGAAACTCGAAGTCCCCAGTACATGATATTATGCATCCCAGTATATTGAAAGAGGTTGCTATAGAGATAGAAGACACAATGGCGAACATCTTCCAAAATTCTATAGATTCTGGAATGGCTCCTGAAGATTGGAAAGTGGCAAATGTCACCCCACTATTTCAGGGAGGGAGTGTGAAAAACGGAAGTATAGACCAGTTAGCCTTACATTAGTATTAGGGAAAATGCTTGAATCTATTATAAAGAATGTGATAAATGGACACTTGGATAATAATGATTGTGGAGAGTCAGGGTGGATTTACAAATGGGAAATTTGACAAACTTACAGTTTTTGAGGAGGTTACCAACAAAATTGATAAAAAGAGTTGATGGATGCAGTATATTTGGATTTTCAGAAGGTTTTTGATAAAGTCCCCCACAGGAGTTTGATTAGCAGAATTAAAGCACATGGAATCAGAGACAATATGCTGGCATGGATTAAGGATTGGGTAAAAGGCAGAGAACAGAGCAAGAATAAACAGGACATTCTCACGTTGGCAGGCTGTGGCTCATGGGGTACTGCAAGGACCAATACATGGGCCCCAAGTGTTCACGATATATGTATATACACCAATGATTTGAATGTGGGAACCAAATGTATTATTTTCAAGTTTGCCAATGGTACAAAGTTGGGTGGGAATGTGTATTTTTGAGGAAGATGAAAAGCAGCTGCAGGAGGATTTGGACTTAGTGAGTGGGCGAGAGCATGGCAGATGGAATATAATGTGGAAAACATGAGATAATTTGGTAAAAGGAACACATGTGCAGAGTATTTTCTAAATGATAAGAAATGAGAAAGTGTAGGTGTACAAAGGGACCTGGATGCCCTTGTCCAGAAGTCACTGAAAGCTAACACTTTAGAGTACCCAATTCTTTTTTCCAATTAAGGGACAACTTAGCGTGGCCAATCCACCTACCCTGCACATTTTTGGGTTTGTGGGGGCGAGACCCACGCAGACACGGGGAGTATGTGCAAACTCCACACAGACAGTGACCTGGGGCCGGATCAAACCCGTGTCCTCAGCGGCAGGAGGCAGCAGTGCTAACGACTGTGCACAATGCCGCATATGACCCTGAAGGCTAACACAAAGGTGCAAGTTATCAGGAATGCGAATGGAATGTTCGCCTTTATTGCAAGAAGATGTGCGTAAAGGAGCAGTGAGATCGTGCTTCAAATGTATTGTAGCTGGATTAGACTGCATCTGGAGTAATGTGCACTGTTTTAGGTTCTCTTACCTCAAAAGGGATATACTGCCACAGAGGGAGTGCAACAAAGGTCCACCAGACTTGTTACAGGGATGATGGGATTTACGCCAACTGGGCCTGCATTCTCTAAAGTTTCCAAAAATGGCAGTGATCTCGCTGAACCTTATTTTTTTAATATTAGATTGTGGGCACTGGCTGGGCCAGCATTTATTGCCCATCCCTAATGACCCTCCACCCCAGGCGGCATTTAAGAGTCAACCACGATGTTGTGGGTCTGGAGCACCAGATCAGGTAACGATTTCCTTCCCTGAAGGACACGAGTGAACCAGACAGGTTTCTACTAAAATAGACAATGGTTTCATCACTCGACTTCAATTCCAATTTCACCATCTGTCATGGTGGGATTCAAACCTGAGAATTACAGAAAATACTGGACAATCTCAGGAGGTCTGACAGCATCTGTGGAGAGAGAGAGAAGGGAGCTAACGTTTTGAGTCTGGAGACCAGTGGTTAGCAATACTGCCTCACCTGGTTCTATTCCAGCCTTGGGTATCTGTCTGTGTGGAGTTTGCATTCGTCCCACTGTCTGCGTGGGTTTCCTCCGGGTGCTCTGCTTTCTTTCCAGAGTCTAAAGATGTGCAGGTTGGGTGGCCTCCTTATGCATTGTACGGATTTTATCAATAGACATGATAGATGCAGGCAAGGTGATTCCCTTGGCTGTGGAGCCCAGAATAAAGGGCACAATTTCAAAGGGGGTAGCAACATGAGGTATGGGGATACTTCTTTGCACAGAGGGCTGCAAGTCTTTGCAGGTCTTGAACCCATTGGGCCACAGAAGCGGAGCTGTTGAGTATGTTAAAAGTGGAGATGGATAGATTTTGGATTAACAATGATGTAAACGGTTGAAAAGGATAGTGTGGTTAAAAGGCAGTGAAGTGCCCGATGAGCCTTGGTAGTTTTGAATGGCAGCAGACCAGGCTTGAAGGTCTGAATGACCTCCTCCTATTACCAAATCGTCCCAACTCCGTTGGTGCAACAGCAGCGCAGAAACCAACATTTGAAAACAGAGCACTTGTTTCACATTGAACAGAAACAACAATTTGCAATGTGGGACACAGGCAGTCAGCACAACAATAAAAACCTTCACATCAAGTCAACAAACTTTCAGATTTTCCTTTTACAACAAGCAAAATGGCATTTGATCATCACTTTGTCACTCTTAATTTGCTCTTAAAACTGCCTCAACAACAGAAAGACATCTGAAATTATGGGATGCTACATCAGCCAAAACTTACTGTTTATTAACATGGAAACCTAAACAGCAGGACCTCATGAAGTTCCTCCTCTTGATATCATAAGAAGCCGATGAGTGGATTTCAATACAACTTGTGTAAAAAAAAGTTCTCGGTACCAATCTCTCTGAAGAATTTAAACAGGAACAATGATATTGTCATTTTTTTTAAATTTAGAGTACCCAATTCATTTTTTCCAATTAAGGGGCAATTTAGCATGGCCAATCTACCTACCCTGCACATCTTTGGGTTGTGGGGGTGAGACCCACGCAAGCACGGGGAGAATGTGCAAAGTCCACACGGACAGTGACTCAGAGCCAGGATCGAACCTGGGACCTCGGCTCAGTGAGGCAGCAGCACTAACCACTGTGCCACCATGCTTTGACATATTTGACAATATTCTCAACACAACAAAGGATTAGAATTGTTTTGAACATTTCACCTTCAATCAAAATGCTTCCTGGACATTCCACTTCCACGAGATGAAATTCAACATGTAACACTTCTTTTGCCCACAAGTTTGGACGAGGCCCAGAGAAGAAATTCAGATCATTTTCCTTTTGTGAAAACTATGTGCAAAGATATACACCACTGCATGAGCTCAGTCTCTGAGCACTGAACTTTAAACAATTAACAGCCATATTAAAGCATTCCATTGCTCGGAAAAAGTTGCACAGCAGCTGGCTAAGGCTTGCTCACCATTGTCGACACATTGAAGGAGAGACAAGGGCACACCCCTGCTGGTCGGAAAAAATCATTGCAGTGTCCAACAAAAACAGAACACATTGGAAAGGTGGCAGCTCAGGAATGCCAGTGTCTGAGATCAAACAATAGGTTGACAATTGAGGGCTTGCATTTGTCAGGACTGCTTCAAGGAGTAGTCCACTCCCAAAACATTAACCTGCTCTCCTCCTTCAGACTGGCTGCGTACTTTTAGCATTTTATACATCTTTTTAATTAAGACTTCCAACACTTGAAGTTCGCTCATCGTGACAAGCAGGTTTCCTCTTCAACCCAGGCAACCAAAATACTGAACGTTTTCACAAACATTGATATCCTCACAGATATGCTTTACAAACTGACAAGATCTTGATTGCCAGCTTGAAACCCACACTTAAGTCGAACATCCCAAGTACCACAAACTTCTGGCCAGGGAAGAGTTGAGGAGAAGGCAGGCAGAAACAACAGCACAGTTCCACATAACCTCACTGCCGATTTCTGACAGAGACCCAGTTAGAATATTGCGTTCCTTCCCAGGAGAGGCATCTTTTAAGCCACCTCATTAGCATTTCAAACATTACCTGCACAGAAAGCAAAAGAGTTTGCAGATCATTTTTAATGTTCGGTCAGCTGACTTAATCCAACAGCAGGTTCAAAGGAAACGCAACTTGAGCTGAAGAAAGCATTTAACGCATGAAAATATACTAAATGTTGAACTGAAATTATTTCCAAGGGCAATGTCAAGAAACAAGCCTTCCTTTGCCCCAAATCTCAGCAAGTTAAAATAGCATTTACTGGTTCCTTTGAAGATCACTCTTCTCCCCCTCCTGCTTTGCATGACTTCCAAATTTCAATAAGAATTCTAACAGTGGCTATTACAATAAACTTCAAACCCCCACCTCGGAATAGATTTGAGTACTCATTTTACCGCATGTTTGAGAACATTTGCTCAGGTAGGCCAACGATGTTACCTTCAAGAAATCAGAATAGCACACAAAGGTGAGAAATACCAGCAGTTTGTTGGCCATCAACACAAACAGATTGGTTATTAAAGTTACAGCCCAAAATAATGGTATTTTTAACCTTTACACAATAAATAGCTAGTTAAATTTAGAAATCAACTGTACAAAATCAGTTAAACTATGATAGCAGGTTTACAGATTTTAAACAGCCACTAAAATTACACTATTCAGTTCTGGTCACTAGCATCCTACAGTTACACAAATCAATTAAATACTGAATCTCATAAATAGCCAGTACAATGTACTCAGGAAAAAAATCCCCTCCCATCACTCTTGGTTCACTTGCACCCTACTCTGCTTGCAAGTGTACGAATTCCACTTGTTCAAACAAATCCCCAGTGTAGGCAAAAAAGGCACTCCCTCCCTGCTTTACTGACAGTATGAACAGCACACAAGTTCAAACTCACACCAGCACCAGACCTTCAGAAGTGTCACCCTAAAGACCACACAGCTACCAGCATTCCTACTGCACCTGTATCAATCAGCTACCTTCCCCTGAAGAGGACGAGTGCAGTTGTGAGCTACAAATGTTATACCCGACTGAGAAATAGCACTGAAACCGACTTCACATGGGCGTTTCAGGGACCCTAAAGCTCTACCCAGAGTTTAGAACAAGGCAGCACGCACTGAAGAGAGGGGAAGAGAGAGAGAGAGAGAGAGGGAGAGAGTGAAAAGGGAGAGGCAGAGAGAGAGGTAGAAGAAAGGGAGAGAGAGAGAGGAAAAAAAGCAGAGAGAGGGAGGGAGGGAGGAATAGACGGAGTAATCTCACCGGGTCTGACTTGCAAGGAGCCGTCCTTTCGGCTACACCACAGCGCCTTGTCCCCACTCTGCACGATGTAATGGTCCTTGGCTTGGAAAAGCTCCATGGTATCGGGGTCAGCGGCTGCACATGGTGAAGGGAGGACGGAGGGAGGGAGCGCGGAGCCTGTGCCCAGAGCGCTGAGGAGTGCGGAGCGCCGCTGCTGCACTGCTCCGCCGGCGCTGCCCTCCGCTCCGCCGGCGCTGCGCCCCTCGCTCTCTGATTGTTAATTTCCTGCAGCCACTCGGCACACGTCACCCGCCAGCCCCAGCCGGCCCGCCCCTTAAAGGAGCCACTCCCCGGGGAAGAATTTCTGACGGCCAAACGATAGTAAAAGGGACCTAGTCTGACCAGCTCGGCAAACCTTGAGTGGAAGTTTTCTTTTTGAAATGTCTTGCATTTTTTTTTTTAGAAATCACTCCTAACCTTCAGCTTCCAGATTTATAACCTCCCTCCCCCCCCCAATAAAATCTACACTCCTCCAACTCTCTTCTGCATCCCTGGTTCTAATTACTTCGCCTGTGGTAGTTGTTGTTCCCCTCGGCCAGTGTTCTTCAAAATTTTTTTCCGGGGACCCATTTTTACCAACCGGCCAACCATCGGGACTCACGCCGGCCGACCTGCGCGACCCACCATTTTCTCTTACCTTGTTTGACAAAAATGGAGGAAATGGTTTTGGGTCCCTTTGGCCCTCGTACACGCTCCTCCAATGGAACCTGTTCGATGAAGGTGAAGCCTTCTGGTGTCGGAAAGTATGGAGTCTCCATCTGTCCAAAGTTCTGCATTTTTTTCCTGTAAAAGTTTATCAAATAAACCCCCCTTCAAAATGGCTGCGAACTTGTAAAAAAAAAGAATAAAATAAATGAATAAAACCGCCCGGAACTTGTAAAACAAAAAACTGTGGCCGTTTTTTTAAAAAGCGGCCATACTGTGCATGCATGCCCGATTATTGGCGCACATGCGCGCCGATGGTCTGGCACGCATGCGCAGTTCGGCCACATTTTCTTTACACGTTCGCAGCCATTTTGAAGGCTGCTTGCAGCCGGCATTATTAACAGCCGGCTGTTGCGCGCAGATTTGTGCGATCGGGAGCACCACGACGGACGGCTCACCAACCCTCCCGACACTCCCGTGGGTCGCGCCCCCGAGTTTGACAATGCATCCCTGGTTGAAGCATTGCGCAGGTCAAGGAGTCACAGCCTGAGTGAGAGAGATACAGACCGAGTGAGAATTTGGTAATTTGGTGCAGTGAGGTAACCAGCAAATGTAAGTGGTTAATCTAATTTTGCTGTTTTTCAGTTAAAAGTGCAGTGTAGATTAGTGTCTGATTGGCTGAAGCTGCCCCCACCCTAATTGCTGAGAGGCATTTATCTGGCAGTCACCTGAGGCCTGTTAAGGGGCACAAAGGTACACATTGTTTTCTTCTCTTCGAAGTTTTAGTGTGAGTCATCCTAAAGTCTGTATAAAAGACAGACAGAAAGCGCACATTAGTAAGCATTGCGCAGGTCAAGGAGTCACAGCCTGAGTGAGAGAGATACAGACTGAGTAAGAATTTGGTAATTTGGTGCAGTGAGGTAATTCGGTGAAGAGTGGGAAAAGGTGCTTTTTCCCTACTGTTTTGTTCTCTCTCTTTCTTCAGGCCTAATTTCGGGAGCCATTTGGAGGAGGAGCAGTCTCTGAGTATAAAAACCTAACGGTAACTTCCTGTTTTCCAGTTTTTTTTCTCCAAAAGTGACGTCAAAGGGAAGCTGTGATCTGAGTGGTTGATGGCAAATCTGCCCCAAATTTAAAAAAAAACACAGCTAAACTCATAAACTTAAATTAAACTAATTAATTAATTAGTGATGGCTGGTCAGGTGATGTGCTTGAGCTGCTTGATGTGGGAGCTGGCAGATCCCATTGCGAGCTGCAGCGACCACATCTGCAGTAAGTGTTGGCTGCTCGAAGAGCTCCAGCTCAGAGTTGATGACCTGGAGTCTGAGCTTCAAACACTGAGGCACATCCGGGAGGGGGAGACTTACCTGGACACTGTGTTTCAGGAGGCAGTCACACCTGTCAGAGTAAGTAGTTTAAATCCTGCCAGTGGCCAGGGACAGCAGGGTGTGACTGCAAGTCAGGCAGGTAAAGGGAACCAGCAGTCAGGAACTCAGGAGCCTCAGCCCTTGACTATGTCCAACAGGTATGAGTCACTTGCTCCCTGTGTGGATGGCGAACAGGGCTGCAGGAAGGATGAGTGAGCTGACCAAGGCACCATGGTTCAGCAGGCCATTCAAGGGGAGGGAGTAAATAGGCAAGTTGTAGTTGTAGGGGATTCTATTATCAGGGGGATAGATAGTATCCTTTGTGAGCAGGATAAAGAGTCCCGCATGGTATGTTGCCTGCCCGGTGCTAGGGTGCGGGACATCTCTGACCGGCTTGAAAGGATACTGGAGAGGGAGGGGAGGATCCAGTTGTTGTGGTCCATGTCGGTACCAACAACATAGGCAAGTCTAGGAAAGAGGACCTGTTTAGAGATTATAAAGAGCTAGGATTCAAATTAAAAAAACAGGTCCTCAAGGGTCATAATCTCCGGATTACTGCCCGAGCCACGTGCAAATTGGCATAGGGAGGCAAGAATCAGGGAAGTTAACACGTGGCTGAAAGAGTGGTGTGGGAAAGAGGGGTTCCTTTTCATGGGACACTGGCATCAGTTTTGGGACAGGGGCGACCTATACCGTTGGGATGGTCTCCACCTGAACCGAGCTGGGACCAGTGTTCTGGCGAAAAGAATAAATAGGGTGGTCAATAGGACTTTAAACTAAAGATTGGGGGGGGGGAAGGGAAAGTCAGGGAACCAAGAGGTGAAGTAATCAGTGGGAAGCGTAGCTGCTTAGGTATACAAAAAAGCACGAAAAGACAAAACTCAGGAGAGGTTACGATAGTCCCCATCCCACAAAATATGACACAGTGTATGGAAAGGCTCAGTAAACCAAGGTCCACCACACTAAGAAAACAAAAGGGGACGGTCAATAGAGAATTAAAGGTGCTATATTTAAATGCGCGCAGTGTACGGAACAAGGTAGATGAGATTGTGGCCCAGATTGTGACTGGCAGGTATGATGTGGTAGGCATCACAGAGACATGGTTGCAGGGGGTTCAGGACTGGCATTTAAACATCCAGGGATTCACAACCTCTCGAAAAGACAGGGAGGTGGGCAGAGGGGGCGGGGTTGCCTTGTTAATTAGGAATGAAATTAAATCAATAGCACTAAATGACATAAGGTCAGGTGATGTGGAGTCTGTGTGGGTAGAGTTGAGGAACCACAAAGGCAAAAAAACCATAATGGGAGTTATGTACAAGCCTCCTAACAGTGGCCAGGACCGGGGGCACAAAATGCACCACGAAATAGAAAGTGCATGTCAGAAAGGCAAGGTCACAGTGATCATGGGGGACTTCAATATGCAGGTGGACTGGGTAAATAATGCTGCCAGTGGACCCAAGGAAAGGGAATTCATTGAATGTTTACAGGAGGGCTTTTTGGAACAGCTTGTGATGGAGCCCACGAAGGAACAGGCCATTCTGGACTTAGTGTTATGTAATGAGCCAGACTTGATTAAAGATCTTAAAGTAAGGAAGCACTTAGGAGGCAGTGATCATAATATGGTAGAAGTCAATCTCCAATTTGAAAGAAAGAAGGTAGAATCAGATGTAAAGGTGTTACAGTTAAATAAAGGTAACTACAGGGGCATGAGGGAGGAACTGACGAAAATCGACTGGGAGCAGAGCCTCGTGGGAAAGACAGTAGAACAGCAATGGCAGGAGTTTCTGGGAGTAATTGAGGACACAGTACAGAGGTTCATCCCAAAGAAAAGAAAGGTTATCAGAGGGGGGATTAGGCAGCCATGGCTGACAAAGGAAGTTAGGGAATGCATCAAAGCAAAAGAGAAAGCCTATAATGTGGCAAAGAGTAGTGGGAAGTCAGAAGATTGGGAAGGCTACAAAAACAAACAGAGGATAACAAAGAGAGAAATAAGGAAAGAGAGGATCAAATATGAAGGTAGGCTAGCCAGTAACATTAGGAATGATAATAAAAGTTTATTTAAATACATTAAAAACAAACGGGAGGCAAAAGTTGACATTGGGCCGCTCCAAAATGACGCTGGTAATTTTGTGATGGGAGACAAGGAAATAGCTGAGGAACTAAATAAGTACTTTGCGTCAGTCTTCACAGTAGAAGACATGAGTAATATCCCAACAATTCCGGAGAGTCAGGGGGCAGAGTTGAATATGGTAGCCATCACAACGGAGAAAGTGCTAGAGAAACTAAGAGGTCTAAAAATTGATAAATCTCCGGGCCCAGATGGACTACATCCTAGAGTTCTAAAGGAGATAGCTGAAGAAATAGTGGAGGCGTTAGTTATGATCTTTCAAAAGTCACTGGAGTCAGGGAAAGTCCCAGAGGATTGGAAAATCGCTGTTGTAACCCCCCTGTTCAAGAAGGGAACAAGGAAAAAGATGGAACATTATAGGCCAATTAGCCTAACCTCGGTTGTTGGCAAGATTCTAGAATCCATTGTTAAGGATGAGATTTCCAAATTCTTGGAAGTGCAGGGTCAGGTTAGGACAAGTCAGCATGGATTTAGTAAGGGGAGGTCGTGCCTGACAAACCTGTTAGAGTTCTTTGAAGAGATAACAAATAGGTTAGACCAAGGAGAACCAATGGATGTTATCTATCTTGACTTCCAAAAGGCCTTTGATAAGGTGCCTCACGGGAGACTGCTGAGTAAAATAAGGGCCCATGGTATTCGAGGCAAGGTACTAACATGGATTGACGATTGGCTGTCAGGCAGAAGGCAGAGAGTTGGGATAAAAGGTTCTTTTTCGGAATGGCAACCGGTGACGAGTGGTGTCCCGCAGGGTTCAGTGTTGGGGCCACAGCTGTTCTCTTTATATATTAACGATCTAGATGACGGGACTGGGGGCATTCTGGCTAAGTTTGCCGATGATACAAAGATAGGTGGAGGGGCAGGTAGTATGGAGGAGGTGGGGAGGCTGCAGAAAGATTTAGACAGTTTAGGAGAGTGGTCCAAGAAATGGCTGATGAAATTCAACGTGGGCAAGTGCGAGGTCTTGCACTTTGGAAAAAAGAATAGAGGCATGGACTATTTTCTAAACGGTGACAAAATTCATAATGCTGAAGTGCAAAGGGACTTGGGAGTCCTAGTCCAGGATTCTCTAAAGGTAAACTTGCAGGTTGAGTCCGTAATTAAGAAAGCAAATGCAATGTTGTCATTCATCTCAAGAGGCTTGGAATATAAAAGCAGGGATGTACTTCTGAAGCTTTATAAAGCATTAGTTAGGCCCCATTTAGAATACTGTGAGCAATTTTGGGCCCCACACCTCAGGAAGGACATACTGGCACTGGAGCGGGTCCAGCGGAGATTCACACGGATGATCCCAGGAATGGTAGGCCTAACATACGATGAACGTCTGAGGATCCTGGGATTATATTCATTGGAGTTTAGGAGGTTGAGGGGAGATCTAATAGAAACTTACAAGATAATGAATGGCTTAGATAGGGTGGATGTAGGGAAGTTGTTTCCATTAGCAGGGGAGACTAGGACCCGGGGGCACAGCCTTAGAATAAAAGGGAGTCACTTTAGAACAGAGATGAGGAGAAATCTCTTCAGCCAGAGAGTGGTGGGTCTGTGGAATTCATTGCCACAGAGGGCGGTGGAGGCCAGGACGTTGAGTGTCTTTAAGACAGAAGTTGATAAATTCTTGATTTCTCGAGGAATTAAGGGCTATGGAGAGAGAGCGGGTAAATGGAGTTGAAATCAGCCATGATTGAATGGTGGAGTGGACTCGACGGGCCGAATGGCCTTACTTCCGCTCCTATGTCTTATGGTCTTTGGTCTAATGCCTGCCCTAGGCCCCAACCCTGTAGAATTCTCTCCCTAAACCCCTCTGTCTTCACCTTGCTTTCCACCTTTATGTTGTAGTGATCTCTGTATGTAGTAATACGCGATCAGACTACGTTAAGCAAGTACAGGCAATTGGACACTAGATGGCCACACTATCAGGACCTATATAAATGTTTTCCCGCTCTTTCCTACAGGAGTATGTATGAGGATTGCAGAGAGAACAGAAGTGAGAAAACTAGAGAGAAGAGGTTATTAGTTATCAGAGTATTGTATCATATAATTTAATAAGTTTATTCTACAGTTGTTTGTTTTACTAGTTCAGTATTAAGTAAAAAGAACTCACAAGATTATTTTATATTACTCAATAAATTACTTATCATCACTGGAAGACTACAGCTATATTTCAACAACTCAGCTAGATAAAGAGAGTAATATAGATATTACACATCGTAATATAACATACGTCATGCCCTAAAATCTCTCTTTGACCAAGCCCTTAACAAATTGACCGAATGCTGTGGCTCGGTGTCAAACTGTATCCTAAAAGTTCCCTGTGAAGAGCTCTGAGATGTTTTATCACTTTCGGGATGGTAATATTGTGTTATTGTGGGTCAGTTTACCCCACTTGGCTGGACAGCTGGTTTGTGATGCAAAGCGAGGCCAGCAGCGTGGGTTCAATTCCAGTACTGACTGAGGTTATTCATGAAGGCCCCATCTTCTCAACCTTGTCCCTCACTTGAGGTGTGGTGATCCTCAGGTTAAATCACCACCAGTCAGCTCTCCCCCTCAAAGGGGAAAGCAGCCTACTGTCATCTGGACTATGGCAACTTCACCTTATTGTGCTCATGAACTAGCAATCCGGGGGTCTAAAACTCCCGAATTATGAGTTCAGTCCCATTTCAGCTGCTGGAGGAATTTAAATTCAATTAATTGATAAATCTGGAATGGAATTATAAAAGCTTTGGAGGCCCGAGAAGTTAAGTTAAACAGTGTTTCATAAACCAACAGAAAGTAAAGGGCGCAACGTGGCCTACAGTCCAAAGGTTCCAACTAGGTCGACAAATCACACTGGTCACAATCAATTTACAGTCCCCAGCTGGGCAAGCCTCCCTGTATTCCACAAGTCCCACTGGCAGATCAATTGAGGTGTCCCTGTGGGTCTCATGAGAGTTATTCAGGGATGATAGTTTATTAATAATGATCAGGAAACTAACAGGTGTTTTAAACTCTATTTGGTTCATTCATATCCTTCAGGGGAAAAATCTAGCACTAGGGAGATGACTGGTACTGGTCCAAACTGGAGTTCCAGTTTAAGGTATACACAACCAGTTTGGACCAGTCATTTCCCAAGCTTCACTGGTTTTTCCTTCTGACATGTGACAATGTGACCCCATACCAATATGGTTGACTCTCCCATTGAAGTGGCTGAGCAAGCCACTCAGTTTTACATGGCTCACCAGCACTCTCTCAAAGGAAACTAGTCGTGAGCAATAAATCGGGCAGCACGGTAGCACAAGTGGATAGCACTGTGGCTTCACAGCGCCAGGGTCCCAGGTTCGATTCCCGGCTTGGGTCACTGTCTGTGCGGAGTTTGCATGTTGTCCGCGTGGGTTTTCTCCGGGTGCTCCGGTTTCCTCCCACAGTCCAAAGACATGCAGGTTAGGTGGATTGGCCATGCTAAATTGCCCATTGTGTCCATAAGGGTTGGGAGGGGTTATTGGGTTGCGGGGATAGGGTGGAAGTGAGGGATTAATGTGGGTCGGTGCAGACTTGATGGGCCGAATGGCCTCCTTCTGCACTGTATGTTCTATGTCATTCTATGTAAATGCTGGCCTTGCCTGTGATAATTCATATCCCTGAAATGAATTTTAAAATATATAAATACAAGGTGGTGGTGTTGATGAAACGCTGGTAAGTTAAGATGAAGTAAAATGAGAGGCAGCTTGAGTGAAATATAGACGCTGGGATAGATAAATTGTGGACAAATAGCTTGTTTCTGTGCTGAAAATTCTGTATAATTCAGTGAATGTAGGAATGCATTAGGAGAGCGTTGGCAGACTACAAGAGAACATAGTACAGCAGAAGAGGGAACACAAGAAATGTGATCCATGGATCCTGGGCAAAGAAACAGTTTCTAATGCCAGGACGTGGATTTGTTTTTTATGAATGCACCAAGACTGATCGTCCTTGTCACTTTCTGTTGGCAATGCCCACCCATCCTGTCAGGTTCTGTTTTCGATTTGGAATGTACACTGTTTCATTATAAAAGGACTGTCATGTATGCAACAGGCAGCAAATTAATGACAAGGACACTTTGTCGTGACTTGAATCAGTCATGTTGTATTTTCATTACATGCTAGGATTTTTAAATCAGAGTTTCCTTTCATGATTCAACCAATAAGGTTCCGTTACTTTACTACCCATGTGACAGCAAACATATGTGCCCCCTTTTTAAAGGGGTATAAGACTGGAACTTTTAATTCAGTATTCGGGGTTAAATTGAATGATTCCGTTTTTAATCATGAACTAGAAATCAATGGTCTTAACTGTTATACATTCCTGAAACTATATGCTCAGTTTTTAATCACTTATCTTTTTAATGCCCAAGATACAAAGCATGATGACAGGCAAGATAAAGTGAAAGGGTGCACAAGGCGTAGTGCAGTTTAGCAGCACTAGGAGAATATGTCCTGAGCTTTAATAACATTGGGGCAGTCCTACAGTGGCAATTCTTCACTGGGGATCCTTCAGATTCTTTCAGCATTGGACCCGGCTAAGGGTCTAGCAGTAGAGACAGGAGAGTCATGGCCTTCAGTGAAATGCGGAGGGAAGGATCCAGGGTTTCAGTACCATTGAAGGTCCTTCTGTGCTCTGCCAAATCTGGGTTAGAGTCTTGGAGATTTTGGCAGTGCTGCATTGTCGGGGTGGGAGGCGGAGTTCTGAAGATTTGGCAGCATCACTGTGGCAGTTCTTGGTTCTTTTACAGCAGATGGAGGGAGAGGCAGAATTAAGTTGACATTCTTCAGACTGGCAGCATTTACATTGGACGTTGTGGAGCCTGAGGGGCCTGTAATGCGTTGAGGCAGTAAAAAAACTTCCAAGATAAGGAAACCCTCAGAGGGATTTTTTTTTAAAATCATCTTTATTGTCACAAGTAGGCTTACATTAACACTGCAACGTACACTGCACAAAGGGGCAGCATGGTAGCACAGTTGCTTCGTAGCTCCAGGGTCCCAGGTTCGATTCCCGGCTGGGTCACTGTCTGTGCGGAGTCTGCACGTTCTCCCAATGTCTGCGTGTGTTTCCTCCGGGTGCTCCGGTTTCCTCCCACAGTCCAAAGATGTGCAGGTTAGGTGGATTGTCCATGCTAAATTGCCCTTAGTGTCCAAAACGTATTAAGTGGGGGCTATTGGGTTACGGGGAAAGGGTAGATATGTGGGCTTCAGTAGGGTGCTCTTTGTAAGGGCTGGTGCAGACTTGATGGGCTGAATGGCCTCCTTCTGCACTGTAAATTCTATGATTCTATGAAGTTAATGGAAAAACCCCTAGTCGCCAAATTCCAGCACCTGTTCGGGTACACAGAGGGAGAATTCAGAATGTCCAATTCACCTAACAGCACGTCTTTCGGACTTGTGGGAGGAAACTGAAGCACTCGAAGGAAACCTACGCAGACACGGGGAGAACGGTGCAGACTCCGCTCAGACAGTGACCAAAGCCGGGAATTGAACCTGAGAAGCAACAGTGCTAACCACTGTGCGACCGTGTCTTCTGTGATTGGGAATTATTATGGCAAGTTCTGAGTTCTTGGGAATAGGGTCACAGGATCAGGAAACAATAATATAAATATTCCTGGGCATCTCACAGTGTGGAAGCAGGGGGAGAAGTTCAGAGTTTTGGGATCATTGGTGTGATCCCAGAGTCAAGGATAACTGGGGAGAGAGTTCTTGAAGCATTGAGTGGGGCGCAGTATGGTAATGTTGAGAGGAAGCCAGGCAGTGACTCTTTCCCAAAGAGAGGTTGATATCCTTTATGAACATATGAAAAATGACAAACAGGAAAATATTTTTACTCGTCTTATCCAGTCTGTCCTGTACCATTTGCATTGCCTTATGTATCACAGCTCAGAGACTACACATCCCAAAGGGAGCTATCTAAACTCCTGGGAGAGGCAAAAAAAACGTTGTTGCCAATTAGGAGAAAAAAATGTCTGAAAAATTTCTCTCCAACTCCGTTAGATAATGGAAACTAGTCCAAGACACTAGCTTGGCCCTGAATACGTTACAAGGTGCCGACCTACATAATTTCAGTATTAAAGCTGTCTGAAGCATTTATCCACATTCCCTTAATTGATACTTAAAGCTTGTTTGAAATTGACAATGAGTCATTTTGATTCAGATACCATCAGAAAAATCATTTTTCTACGTTTTTCTAACTAAGGGGCAATTTAGCATGGCCAACCCACCTACCCTGCACATCTTTGAGTTGTGGGGGTGAGACCCATGCAGACAGGGGGAGAATGTGCAAACTCCACATGGACAGTGACTCAGGGCCGGCATCGAACCTGGATACTCTGCGCCATGAGGCAGCAGTGCTAGCCCATCAGAAAATTCTTAACAAGTGAAAATTGCAGGCAATGAAGGGACTAGCATAAGCTTGATTGCAGCAGTGATCATTAAGCTCTGAAGAAATATCTATTCTCCCCCAGCTATGCCATTTGCATCATGACAATGGTGAAAACACCTTGTAGTCCATTGTGATCAGTTCACTTTTGCTCATGTTACTTTGTTCAAAATTATCCAGCTAATTTTGGTTTTGCGCAGTAGACACAAAAACAACCCCTCCTGAGAGAATCTCAGTTTTTCCTCTGCTTACAGGCACTTGGTTGAATAAAATGCACTCGACAAGAAAGATTAAATGTATGCTTTGGAAACAAATAGCTTGATGATTCTTCCTGACCCCAATAGGATACATAAAGTCCCAATGGATTTTATTGGAACAATTTCTGCTCTTCCCATCCCAGTCCATTTCCAATAACAGTATCTAATGAGACTCTACCAAATCTTCCATCAGACTAAAATATTTGCTTGGCACAATCTGAAAAATTCTGACCATTTTTCTAGAAAGAAGAACTTTACATATTGTGATTCGAGAGCATTGTGTAGTAACAAAAGACCTAAGATCTAGGTAGATATGACCCTATAATGCTAGTTCTGATGTTTATTTTTTCATAGGCTTCATCAAAGCACATCGCAGTGCAGAATGAGGCCATTGAGTCTGCACCGACCCTTCAAATATCCACGTTCACTCTCCCATCCACCCTGCCCTATCCCCATAACCTAACCTGCACATTCACTAAGGGGCAATTTATCACGGCCAATCCTCCTAACCCGCACATCTTTGGATTGTGGGAGGAAACCGGTGCACCCGGAGGAAACCCATCCAGACATGGAGAGAACGTACAAACTCAACAAAGTCACCCAAGGCCGCAATTAAACCCAGGCCCCTGGCACTGAGACAGCAGTGCTAACCACTGTGCCACCCCACAATAAACACAATAAACAATTCAGTAGCTTGTCTCCGTGATTGCTAAAGAACTCACACTCAGATTTCTGATCCCTCTTTGACTGTAAATTGTGAGGAATAACGCAGAGTTATAGCCACCTAAAAGGAACCAACTTTTGCAACAGTGAAGCTGCGGAGGTGGGAATGTGCCATAAAAGGCATTCTTAAAAAGTCAGAAATGAGAGAATTCTAGTCTCTGCTGTGGTGTTGGGTGTTCTGACACACAGATGAGCCAACACAGTTGCATATGGTACAACACTTCTTTATTTAAACTCACTATTTACAACTTGGTCTTTGCACTCTGCACGTGGGGGGCTCCCTGCTTGTGGTGTTTCATCAGCTCTTTCTGTTCCCTTCTCCCCAGACCTACTGACCTCCAGGTGTCGTGCTCGTGCTTTTTATGTGGTTGGTGTTCTTGTCTGTGATTGGTTGTGGTGTTGTGTACTCTGATTTGCCTGTTGGTGTGTCCATCATGATGTGTGTGTTTGAATATCATGACATCCCCCCTTTTTACAAAGATATGTGCCTACGTGGTAATAAATATGATCGTGACGTGAGTGCATCTAAGAGTGTGTGTGTGTCGTGTGCAGCATGTGTCTATGACGGAACTATGTACATGGGGCGATGTCGAGTGCGTCACATGAATCCAGTTGTACCATAACATAACAGAAATGCGAACGAGAGAAGAAGAAAAAAAAAATTTGATCAGTTGCCCAGTCAGACGACATCTGGAACGATAAACAACAACAGGTTATCATGTAAAATTGTCCAACTTATTAAGCATATGAACTGTATTATAAGTCCATTCTAATGGGTTTGCGACGAATTCGGGTTGACCGCCTTAAGGGTGGATCAAGAACCACCGGCTGCTGTGCAGGCATGGCCATGGGTGGCGATGGAAAGGGCGTGATGTGCGGCAGCTCCACAAAGTCATCCTCGGAAGCCTGTTGAGGATCTGACGTGTTGTGTGGCTGTGAGCGTGGAAGTCGGCGAAGGGCGCGCCGATTGCGGCGACGCACGGAACCATCCGGCATGCGAACCAGGAACGAGCGGGGAGCCACTTGTCGGAGGACTTCGGCCGGTGCTGACCAGCCACCATACGGTTGATGGACGCGTACTTTGTCTCCGGAGGACAGGGGGGGCAGGTCCGTCGCTCGTGTGTCGTACCGCCCTTTCTGGCGATCACGCTGCAGTTGCATGTTCCGAAGAACCGCCTCATGGTCTGTTGTCGGTGCCAGGACGGAAGGTACCGTCGTCCTGAGGGAGCGACCCATTAGTAGCTGCGCTGGCGAGAGGCCCGTGGATAACGGGGCCGATCGATAGGCCAGCAAGGCAAGGTTAAAGTCCGATCCGGCATCAGCCGCCTTGCACAGGAGCCGCTTTGCGATGTGGACACCCTTTTCAGCCTTCCCGTTCGATTGTGGATGCAGAGGGCTGGATGTCACATGAGTGAAACCATATGCTGCGGCAAAGGACGACCATTCACGGCTGGCAAAACAAGGTCCATTGTCTGACATGACAGTCCTTGGAATGCCATGGCGAGCAAACGTTTCCTTGCAGGCCCCAATGACTGCGGACGACGTCAGATCATGGAGAGGCATGACTTCCGGGTAGTTTGAGAAGTAGTCTATAATAACAATGTAATCTCTGCCGAGCGCGTGAAATAGGTCAACACCCACCTTCGCCCAGGGGGACGTCACCATCTCGTGTGGTAGAAGTGTTTCCGGAGGTTGCGCTGGCTGAAACCTCTGACAGGTTGTGCAGTTGAGCACCATGTTGGCTATGTCTTCATTAATACCCGGCCAATATACCGCCTCCCGGGCCCTTCGTCTGCATTTTTCGACGCCCAAGTGGCCTTCGTGTAGTTGACGAAGAATCATCTGGCGCACACTGTGTGGAATGACGATCCTATGCGATTTCATAAGGACCCCGTCTATATTGGTGAGATCATCTCGCACATTATAAAACTGGGGGCACTGCCCTTTTAGCCACCCTTCCGTCATGTGGCGCATCACTCGCTGCAGCAGAGGGTCAGTCGCCGTCTCTGCGCGTATGTGGGCCAGACTAGGATCATCAGCTGGCATATTTGCTGCTGTCAGAGTCACGTGTGCCTCAATTTGACGCACGAACCCCTCTGCATCTGGTGGTGTGCTCACTGCTCGGGAAAGAGTGTCCGCCACGATGAGTTCCTTCCCCGGAGTGTAGATCAGTTCAAAATCGTACCTCCTGAGTTTGAGTAAGATGCGCTGGAGGCGAGGAGTCATGTCGTTCAGGTCTTTGTTAATGATGTTGACCAGGGGGCGGTGGTCAGTTTCGACCGTGAATCGTGGCAGGCCATACACATAGTCGTGGAACTTGTCCAGTCCAGTTAACAAGCCCAGGCATTCTTTTTCGATTTGCGCGTAGCGCTGTTCGGTAGGGGTCATGGCTCGTGAGGCATACGCAACCGGGGCCCATGATGACGTGCTGTCTTTTTGGAGGAGTACCGCTCCAATACCAGATTGGCTGGCGTCTGTTGAGATCTTTGTAGGGCGAGTCGTGTCAAAGAAGGCCAGCACTGGTGCCGTGACCAGTTTGTGCTTGAGCTCCTCCCATTCCCGCTGATGCGACTGGTGCCAGTTGAATTCCGTCGATTTTTTTACGAGATGGCGCATGTTTGTTGTATGAGAAGCCAGGTTGGGAATGAACTTCCCAAGGAAGTTGACCATGCCGAGGAATCTTAAGACAGCCTTCTTGTCAGCCGGTCGTGGCATGGCTGTGATGGCGCTAACCTTGTCTGCATCGGGACGGACCCCGGACCTTGAGATGTGGTCCCCGAGGAATTTCAGCTCCGTCTGGCCGAAAGCACACTTCGCACGGTTGAGACGCAGGCCATTTTGCCGTATGCGGGTGAAGACACGTCGCAGACGATGCATGTGTTCCTGCGGAGTGGTGGACCAAATGATGATATCGTCCACATATACACGTACCCCTTCGATGCCTTCCATCATCTGTTCCATAATGCGGTGGAATACTTCAGATGCCGAAATGATGCCGAATGGCATCCGGTTGTAGCAGAATCTGCCAAAAGGGGTGTTGAATGTGCATAGTCTTCGGCTGGCCGGGTCCAGTTTGATCTGCCAGAATCCTTTGGACGCATCCAATTTAGTGAATATGTTGGCTCGCGCCATCTCGCTGGTGAGGTCTTCTCGTTTCGGGATGGGATAGTGTTCCCGCATGATGTTGTTGTTCAGATCTTTTGGATCTATACATATACGGAGCTCGCCAGAGGGCTTCTTTACACAGACCATGGAGCTGACCCATGGCGTGGGCTCCGTGACCTTGGATAGGACCCCTTGGTCCTGAAGAATCTGCAGTTGTGCCTTGAGGCGGTCTTTGAGAGGCGCAGGAACCCTGCGAGGTGCGTGAACGACAGGGATGGCGTCCGGTCTGAGTCGAATCTTGTACGTGTGTGGCAATGTCCCCATGCCTTCAAAAACCTCCTGGTTGTGAGCGAGGAGGGAATGGAGATTCGCGTGGAACTCAGCATCCGGGAAGTCGGATATCTCATCTGGAGAGAGAAATGATGCGCTGTACCAGGTGAAGGACCTTACACGCTTGTGCGCCCAGTAACGAGTCCTTTGATGAGCCCACAACTTCGAAGGGGAGTGTGGCCGTGTACCTCTTGTGAGTCACCTGTAGCTGGCAAGATCCTATGGACGGGATAACGTTCCCGTTATAGTCAACCATCTTAAGCCGGGATGGTGTGATGGGTGGTTTGACCTTCATGGCCTGGACTGCAGAGTAAGCAATCAGGTTGGCGGATGCGCCGGTGTCCAGACGGAAGGCGACGCGCGATCGATTGACCGTCAGGGTGGCACACCACTCATCGTCTGGATTGATGGCATTGACCTTGTTGACATCAATGACGGCAACTCGGAAGTCATCCTGGTCATCTGCATCACTTAATTGGAAGTCTTGATGCGTGGGCTGGACGGTCCTGACTCGTGTGCGAGGTTGTCGAGGATGCGCCGGATCCATGGGTTGAGCCGCACGACAGCGGGCTGCGTAGTGGCCTATCATGGCACATCTGTTGCACTGTCGGTATTTTGCAGGACATTGCCCTTTTAAGTGTAGACCTCCACAATTTCTGCACGTCATGACGTCACGGCGTTCGTTGCGCCACTGCGCATGCGCAGTGCGATCTTGCGGTGGGCGCGCCTGCGCAGTGCGTCCCTCGTTGTGGCCGTTATTTTTGGCGCGCACCTGCGCGGGAGACCGCGAAAAGCGCGGGAAGCGGCCGCTGTCGTCCGGGCCGTGGGGCGGGAAGAAATCGACGGCCTGGATGCGTTCAACGTCGTGGGCGGCCTGGCTTGCCGATTCGACGGCTGGGGACCCCCTCCGTGCCAACTCGGACGCCTGAAATCGGGCAAAACGGCAGGTAGCATTTTCATGGAGGACACAGGCTTCCACAGCAGACGCTAAGGTGAGGCTCTTTATTTTAAGAAGCTGCTGGCGTAGGCCACTAGAGGCAACGCCAAAAACAATCTGGTCCCTGATCATGGACTCTGTAGTGGTGCCGTAACCGCAGGACTGCGCTAGAATCCGGAGGTGCGTCAAAAAGGGTTGAAAAAGCTCCTCCTTACCTTGCAGGCGTTGCTGAAAGATGTATCTTTCAAAAGTTTCGTTTACTTCAGTTTGAAAGTGCTGGTCCAGTTTGAGGATGACCGTGTCATATTTGGCCTGGTTTTCGCCTTCCTCGAACACCAGTGAATTAAAGACATCGTTCGGGTGGGGGCCTGCGTAGAAGAGGAGCATTGCAATCTTCGAATCATCCGAGGCATTCTGTTTTTCGGTGGCACGGATGTACAGGTCAAATCGCTGCCTGTAGAGCTTCCAGTTGGTGCCTAGGTTCCCCGTGACTTGCATCGGCTGCGGTTTGCCGGTGTGGTCCATGTCCAGAATGGCAGGTTAGTAGGCAGGTATCGATCCACTCCTGTACCATGTGGTGTTGGGTGTTCTGACACACAGATGAGCCAACACAGTTGCATATGGTACAACACTTCTTTATTTAAACTCACTATTTACAACTTGGTCTTTGCACTCTGCACGTGGGGGGCTCCCTGCTTGTGGTGTTTCATCAGCTCTTTCTGTTCCCTTCTCCCCAGACCTACTGACCTCCAGGTGTCGTGCTCGTGCTTTTTATGTGGTTGGTGTTCTTGTCTGTGATTGGTTGTGGTGTTGTGTACTCTGATTTGCCTGTTGGTGTGTCCATCATGATGTGTGTGTTTGAATATCATGACATCTGCTAAGCAAGATTAACCACTGAAGTGTAACATGTTTCTTATTTTTATGTTATTACATGATGGAAAGTTGCATTGAAAGAACTAGCATTTATTTTGTACCTTTCATGGTATTCAGGATGCCCTGAAGTATTTTGCAGACAATTGTTACTTTTGAAGTGTAGTCAGTATTGTAATGTGGGAAACATGGCAGGGAATGAGCGCAAAATAAGGTCTCAAAAATAGCAATAAATAAATGGGTGGATCACCTGTTTCAGATGCTGACTGAAGGTTGACCGAGGGTTAATTTTTTGGACATACCCATGACTGATATAACAAGTGGGTGGATAGTTGGAAAATAACAAAATGGCTGCATAAACAACATGGAGTCAGACAGCTGAAGTTGTCAGTAAAATGGATCTATTATAGTATGCGTCTCAGCACAGTCACGAATGGACGGAAGCTATAGGATGGATGTGGGTGGAACTTGTGGTGAATGTATTATACCAATAATCCACCACTGTATCAGTACCATGCTTTGCCTTTGTATTTGCATCTATGCTATGTTGTTGCCCTGGTGGGCTCCACCTATGGGCCAGTGTATGGCATCATCCATAGGGGAACATGTTGGGACATGTATGGGCTCCGCCCATGGCTCCTCCCCTTAAGGGGGGGCGGGTATAAAGAGCAGTCGACCTGTAGGCGGCGCACAGTATTGTATCAGTCGCAGGCAGGCACTGTTCTAAGTTGATTAAAGCCACGGTTTACCTTTACTCTTGTCTCGAGTGAATTGATGGTCGCATCAATTGAATCAACTTAAACGCAACTATGGAATCGGCCCTCAAACCTGACCGACTGGAACTCGATCCGCAGGCCGCGGAGGCAAAATAAATATTTTTGCACTGTCTTCGATGCTTCGAGGCTTATCTCGCAGCCGCCTCCAATCCTTCCATCACTGATGAACAGAAGCTGAGCCTCCTCCACGCACGGGTGAGCCATCGGATCTCTGTTCAACTCGACGAAGCCTCCTCCGATACAGATGCCCTCGCGAAGCTCAAATGCCTCTATGCGTGGCCCTTGAACGAGGTCTACGCGCGACACATCCTCACCACTCGCCGCCAGCGTCCGGTGGTGTCGGTAGATGACTACCTACACGACCTCAAAGCCCTCGCACGCAACTGCAATTACCAAGGCGTCACGGCCACTCAGCATATGGAACTCGCCATCCGAGACGCCTACGTGGCGGGAGTCCGGTCTAATTACGTGAGACAGCGCCTACTCGAAAAGGGGACCTGGTTGGGACGGTAAAGTTAGCCACCTCTCTGGAAGTAGCGTTCCAGAGCCTTGCCGCGTTCCCGGCTGACCACGCGACCCCCTCGTGGACCCCCCACCACAGACTACCCCAGGCCTGTGCCGCGCGGCCACCCGCCCATCAGGGGGGCTACCCTGCTATTTCTGAGGCCAGTCCCAACACCCCCGGCAGCACTGCCCGGCCTGTAACGTGAACTGCAGCAGCTGCCGGCGAAAAGGACATTTCGCCAAAGTCTGCCTGGGCAGGTCTAAGAACGCTAACTCACAGGCCCGATCCTCAGACGCACAGACCCGCAGACGCCGCAGCGTGGCAGCGTGTCTGCCAACTCCGCCCCCCTCATCAGCCTCGTGCTATCCGTGGCAGCAGCCATCTTCCAGTCCTCACAGCACGTGCGACTCACGGGGGCCACCATCTTGGCCATCCTCCCCCTTGCGGCCGGCCACGTGCGATCCATGGGGGCCGCCATCTTGGGCGCCATCTTCCTTGCTGCCCGCCACGCTCGGCCAAAGGGGGCCGCCATCTGCTACGACACTCGACGCGTATGATCAACATGGGCAGCCATCGCGGAGCCGCCCCAGCACCTTCGACCACGCCAACTACCCGCAACTCAGCGCGGTCACCCTGGACCAGTCGCGACCCAAGCACCTCCGGAGCTCCATGATGACCGTCCAGGTAAACGGGCACAAGGCGCCTTGCCTCTTCGACTCCGGGAGCACAGAGAGCTTCATTCACCCGGACTTGGTAAGACGCTGCTCGCTCTTAATTTTCCCAGCACACCAAACCATCTCCCTCGCCTCTGGGTCGCACTCGGTGCAAATCCAAGGGTGCACTACCGCAACCCTAGCAATGCTGATTATGAAAATTTTAAATGATATGTGCTCCCAGACCTCTGCGCTCCTCTCCTATTGGGACTAGATTTCCAATGCAACCTCAGGAGCCTAACCCTGAAGTTCTGGGGGGCTCCTTCCCCCACTCACCATCTGCAGCCTTGCGACCCTAAAAGTCGAGCCTCCCTCACTCTTCGCGAACCTCAGCGCCGACTGCAAACCAGTCGCCACCAGAAGCAGGCGGTATAGCACACAGGACAGGACTTTGATCAGGTCCGAGGTCCTGCATCTTTTGCGGGAGGGAGTCATCGAGGCCAGCAATAGCCCCTGGAGAGCTCAGGCGGTGGTCGTCAAGACCGGGGAAAAGTTCTGGATTACAGCCAAACCATAAACCGGTACACGCAACTCGATGCGTACCCCCTTCCCCGGATTGCAGACATGGTAAACCAGATCGCACACTACCGGGTGTTCTCCACGGTGGATCTGAAGTCTGCATACCACCAGCTCCCAATCCGCCCGGAGGACCACGACTACATGGCTTTTGAGGCAGACGGCAGTCTTTTCCACTTCCTCCGGGTCCCCTTTGGCGTCACGACGGGGTTTTGGTGTTCCAAAGAACAATGGACCGAATGGTGGACCAGTACGGGCTGCGGGCCACATTTCCGTACTTGGACAATGTCACCATCTGCGGCCATGATCAGCAGGACCACAACGCCAACCTCCACCAATTTCTCCAAACCGCCCAAACCTTCAATCCCATCTACAACAAGGAGAAATGCGTTTTCCGTACAACCAGAGTAGCCATCCTCGGCTACATCGTGGAGAACGAGGTCCTAGGACCCGACCCTGACCGTATGCGCCCCCTCCTGCAACTCCCCCTCCCTCACTGCCCCAAGGCCCTGAAGAGGTGCCTCGGGTTCTTCTAATACTATGCCCAATGGGTCCCCAACTATGCGGACAAAACCCGCCCACGAGTCAAGGCCACCATCTTTCCACTGGCAACTGAGGCCAGGTCTTCAGCTGCATCAAGGGGGACATCGCCAAAGCCGCGATGTTCGCGGTGGACGAATTCATCCCCTTCCAGGTGGAGAGCGACGCATCAGAGGTCGCTCTCGCCGCTACCCTCAATCAGGCAGGCAGACCGGTAGCGTTTTTTTTGCGCACCCTCACCACCTCTGAAATTCAACACTCCTCAGTCGAAAAAGAAGCCCAAGCCATCGTGGAAGCCGTACGACACAGGAGGCACTACCTCGCTGGTAGGAGGTTTACCCTCGTCACCGACCAACGATCGCTAGCCTTCATGTTCGACAATACACAGCGGGGCAAAATCAAGAACGATAAGATCTTGAGGTGGAGGATCGGACTCTCCACCTACAACTATGATATAGTATATAATCCTGGGAAGCTCAACGAGCCCCCAGATGCCCTGTCCCGCGGCACATGCACCAGCGCGCAAGATGACCGACTACAGGCTATCCACGATGACCTCTGCCACCCGGGGGTCACCCGGCTTATCCACCATCTCAAGGCCCGCAACCTGCCCTACTCCACCGAGGAGGTCAGAGCCATGACCAGGGACTGCCAGATCTGTGCGGAGTGTCAACCACACTTCTATCAACCAGATAAGGCCCACCTGGTAAAGGTTTCCTGGCCCTTTGAGCGCCTCAGTATCGATTTCAAAGGGCCCCTCCCCTCCAATAACTGCAATACATATTTCCTCAATATTATTTATGAGTTCTCCCGCTTCCCCTTTGCAATCTCTTGCCCCGATATGACCATGTCCACCGTCATTAAAGCCCTACATAGTGTCTTCACCCTGTTTGGTTTCCCCAATTATGCCCACAGTGACCAGGGCTCGTCGTTCATGAGCGACGAACTGCGTCTGTACTTGCTCGGTAAGGGCATCGCCTCGAGCAGGACTACCAGTTATAACCCCAGGGGAAACGGGCAGGTGGAGAGGGAGAACGCGACAGTCTGGAAGACCGTCCTACTGACCCTGCGGTCCAGGAATCTCCCAATTTCTCACTGGCAGGAGGTACTCCCCGATGCGCTCCACTCTATTAGGTCCCTACTTGGCACGGCCACAAACGAGACCCCTCGTGGCCACCTATTTGTTTTCCCTAGAGGATCCACCTCAGGGGCCTTGCTTCCGTCCTGGCTGAAGGCACCGGGGCCAGTCCTACTCAGAAAACACGTCAGGAGCCATAAGGTAGATCCTCTGGTAGAGAGGGTCCAGCCCCTACACTCAACCCCCCAGTACGCTTATATCGAACATCCCGATGGCCGACAGGATACGGTCTCCCTCCGGGACCTGGCGCCCACCAGTTCCACCACCACCCCCACAATCACCACCGGCGCCCCTCCACTATATCCCGCCCAACCTACCATAAACAGCACCCCCGCCGCTATATGGCTCCCTCCCACCCGCCATCCCCCCTTCACCGGTCCACAGGAATGAAGCTCCAGAAGAGACGCTCCCGGAGTCCACGTCTGTGCCCGCACCGGCGCCCCCACTTCCGATGCCAGCGTGAGTGAGCTCGACACCCGGGCCAGCAGCAACGCCAGAGCTACAGCGATCACAGCGCACGATCCGTGCGCAGGACCGGCTGAAGTTATGAACCCGTCACCCCCCGCTGGACTTCATTTTTTTAACAGGGGGTGAATGTGGTGAATGTATTATACCAATAATTCACCATTGTATCAGTACCATGATTTGCCTTTGTATTTGCATCTATGCTATGTTGTTGCCCTGGTGGGCTCCACCTATGGGCCCTTGTATGGCATCATCCATAGGAGAACATGTTGGAACATGTAGGGGCTCCGCCCATGGCTCCTCCCCTTGAGGAGGGGGTATAAAGAGCAGTCAACCTGTAGGCGGCGCACAGTATTGTGTCAGTAGCAGGCAGGCTCTGTTCTAAGTTGATTAAAGCCACAGTTTACCTTTACTCTTGACTCGAGTGAATTGATGGTCGCGTCAGAACTGCTGCTTTATCATGAGTTCTGTCTCTACTACGCCAGAGAGGATGGAATTGACGATTTTCCATGTTATCCCAGTGACATAAATCACTTTGGCACTCAAATCAAATCTTAATATTACCAAGAAAGCCCTCATCTGAAATGGAGAGTCCGCCAGCCAGCGAGCAGACCCGTCACAGATATTGTGGTGTGCCTTCATTTGCTCTCTCAATATGAAAGCTGCAGATGTAAACATTGTGACAGAAGTGGGGCTCCCTCTGTGGGTGTGTGAATAAAATACACCTGCACTGGCAAACTTTGTTCATTATTCTTTCCGCCTTCCAGTGTCACTATTGCATTGCATTTGCTTGTTTATTCGTTTCCTTTTGAAGTTAAAAGAAGTTATATGTGGAAGGCATTGAAATATCGAGTAAATTCTCACAGTGCTGTTGTTAATCATATTATCAGAACAAATGGACTGTGTTGCTGGAAATAAGTTATTAGTCATTTAGAAAAATCAATGGATCCTGAAAGAAATGATTGAATATATTCTGTTGGAACCTTTAACATTACACCGTGCTTGTAGAATAGCAGTTCAGTGGATGCAGCAAAATCTATGCAGTGTTTCCTATTTGAGAAACATTGTGTAAATAGCCAATGCTGCAGGCATATTTTAGCAATAGCACCATTTTTATTCCTAAATCAAATTGAAATTTATGCCCCATGGTTCCAAAATGTTTATTGAACTGGAGCAGAAACCAAAATAGACATATGGATTTATGTTTATATGGAAACTTACACAAAAAGGAAGAATTGGGGTTGTGCAGTGACCCAGAAACTGGCCTTTCACCCAAATCCAGTCCAGACTAATGGTGTTGGAAGTTTCCTTTGCGTCTTGCTAGAAAAGTCCTTTGTGAAATGGGTCTGGGAGTTTCAATACAATTTCTAGTGGGCCACAGCACACACAACTGCCAGCCAAGAGACTTTTGTGAGGGCCACGAAGAATCCAGCGTGAGTTGAAGGATAGAAAGAAATAACATTTATTTACAATAACATATATATACACACAAGAGCAGCAGTAACTCCCTTGCTGCTCACTCCCCTCTAGCTGGTTCCAAATTGGCCAGCTCTATTTATGCAGGGAATCTGCTAATGATTTCTCTGGCCCCCTCATTGGGAATCTCATACTCCCCAAGGATTGTGGGATTGCCATTAGTCCCCAGCCAGTGGTAGGCAGGTAGGTTATAACATCCCCACCCCCCAAAGTCCAAGGAATCCACCGAAGACCCTGGCGAAGGAGGGCGTCGGACTAGTTTTGTCGCCGGCCGGACACCATTTGCACGAGGCGCTGGATCGGACGGCGTGTAACGAAACAGAGAATGGCGCTTTCATGATGCATGGCGTAACGGTTGTACATCCACGGCCCGGGGGCCCGAGGACTCCCCATCTGAGGCGTCCGGTGTCTCCATCTCGGCGTCGGAGTCCGCTGCCTCCGTCATCTCAGCGTCTCTATCTCCACGCGGTTCTGCAATGACCTGCGCAGATTTTGAGTGCGGCATCAGAGGAAGATTGTGAGGAACACTCCACTGGCCTCTGTGGGCGTAGAAATGAGCTCCGGGGACAGGGACTCTTTGGAAGAAATGGTCTTCTGGACCGAACATGGTCTACATGCTTGCGCTGGAGACGACCCTAGGCTTGCACCTGGCAAGAGATAGGGCCCGTTCGGCAAACGATTATGCCAGGGACCCACTGGGCACCACCAGCAAAATTTCAAACGAATACTGGGTCACCGGGCGCAAACTGCCGAATCGGCCGATGTCAAGAAAAGCCACGTCCCTGCCGTTCTTGAGTGCGGCGTACTTTTGCGCCAATGTCCGGGAAAACCATGCTAAGGCGGGTGTGATGTCTCCGGCCCATTAGGCGTTCCGCGGGAGCTACACCAGTTACCGCATGTGGAGTGGTCCTGTATGAAAACAAAAAGCGAGCCAGTCTCGTGTCCATAGAACTGGAAGGCTGCTTCTTTAGGCCCCGTTTGATTGTCTGCACTGCGCGCTCCGCCAACCCATTGGAAGCCGGGTGGTATGGAGTGGTGTGGATATGGCGTATGCCGCTCATCTTCATGAACCTCGCAAACTCCTCACTTGTGAATGGAGTGCCGTTGTCCGTGACCAGCACCTCGGGGAGGCCATGCGTACTGAAAGACAAACGCATCTTCTTGATTGTTGCGCAGGACGTTGTGCCTGCCATCTTATGCACCTCTAACCATTTAGACTGGGCATCGATTAATAGAAGAAACATGGATCCTTGAAAAGGGCCAGTGAAATCAGCATGCAAGCGCGCCGAAGGCCGCCCTGGCCATTCCCAGTGATGTAGGGGCGCGGCCGGCGGAAGCTTCTGATGCCCCTAACAAATGGAGCAGTTTTGGGCCACCTTCTCAATGTCAGCGTCGAGGCCTGGCCACCAGACATAACTCCGGGCCAACATTTTCATCTTGGTCACGCCCGGATGCCCATTGTGCTAGTCTCTTAGAATAGAATAGAATACATTACAGCGCAGTGATGTTGCGCCGACCTGTGAAATGAATCTAAAGCCCATCTACACTATTCCATTATCATCCAGATGTTTATCCAATGACCATTTAAATGCCCTCAATGTTGGCAAGTCTACTACTGTTGCAGGCAGGGCATTCCACGCCCCTACTATTCTCTCATTAAAGAACCTACCTCTGACATCTGTCCGATATCTATCTCCTATCTCCCCTCAATTTAAAGCTATGTCCCCTCGTGCTAGACGTCACCATCCGAGGAAAAAGGCTCTCACTGTCCACCCTATCCAATCCTCTGATCATCTTGTATGCCTCTATTAAGTCACCTCTTAACCTTCTTCTCTCTAACGAAAACAGCCTCAAGTCCCTCAGCCTTTCCTCATAAGATCTTCCCTCCATACCAGGCAACATTCTGGTAAATCTCCTCTGCACCCTTTCCAATGCTTCCACATCCTTCCTATAATGCGGCGACCAGAATTGCACGCAATACTCCAAATGGGGCCGCACCAGAGTTATGTACAGCTGCAACATGACCTCATGGCTCCAAAAGTCAATCCCTCTACCAATAAAAGCTAACACACCGTACGCCTTCTTAACAACCCTCTCAACCTGGGTGGCAACTTTCAGGGATCTATGTACATGGACACCGAAATCTCTCTGCTCATCCACACTGCCAAGAATCTTACCATTAGCCCAGTACTCTGTATTCCTGTTACTCCTTCCAAAATGAATCACCTTACACTTTTCTGCATTAAACTCCATTTGCCACCCCTCAGCCCAGCTCTGCAGCTTATCTATGTCCCTCTGTAACCTGCAACATCCTTCCGCACTGTCCACAACTCCACCAACTTTAGTGTCATCCGCAAACATACTCACCCATTCTTCTACGCCCTCCTCCAGGTCATTTATAAAAATAACAAACAACAGTGGCTCAAAAACAGATCTTTGTGGTACACCACTAGTAACTGAACTCCAGGCTGAACATTTCCCATCAACCACCACCCTCTGTCTTCTTACAGCTAGCCAATTTCTGATCCAAACCGCTAAATCACCCTCAATCCCATGCCTCCGTATTTTCTGCAATAACCTATCGTGGGGAACCTTATCAAACACTTTACTGAAATCCATATACACCACATCAACTGCTTTACCCTCGTCCACCTGTTTGGTCACCTTCTCAAAGAAGTCAATAAGGTTTGTGAGGCACGACCTACCCTTCACAAAACCGTGTTGACTATCTCTAATCAAATTACTCCTTTCTAGATGATTATAAATCCTATCTCTTATAATCCTTTCCAAGACTTTTGCCCACAGCAGAAGTAAGGCTCACTGGTCTATAGTTACCGGGGTTGTCTCTACTCTCCTTCTTGGACAAGTGGGACAACATTTGCTATCCTCCAGTCTTTTGGCACCATTCCTGTAGACAATGATAACATAAAGATCAAAGCCAAAGGCATCTTAGTATCAGCTCCTGTCCTTTTCCGGGACAATCACATGCGTCCCCCACAAGAGGATACCATCTTAGAATCATAGAATCATAGAAGTTTACAGCATGGAAACAGGCCCTTTGGCCCAACCAGTCCATGCCGTCCAGTTTTTACCATTAAGCTAGTCCCAGTTGCCCGCACTTGGCCCATAACCCTCTATACCCATCTTACCCATGTAACTATCTAAATGCTTTTTGAAAGACACAATTGTACCCGCCTCTACTACTACCTCTGGCAGCCCATTCCAGACACTCACTACCCTCTGAGTGAAGAAATTGCCCCTCTGGGCCCTTCTGAATCTCTCCTCTCTCACCTTAAACCTATGCCCTCTAGTTTTAGACTCCCCTACCTTTGGGAAAAGATGTTGACTATCTACCTTATCTATGCCCCTCATTATTTTATAGACCTCTATAAGATCACCCCTAAGCCTCCTACGCTCCAGGGAAAAAAGTCCCAGTCTATCCAGCCTCTCCTTATAACTCAAACCATCAAGTCCCGGCAACATCCTAGTAAATCTTTTCTGCACTCTTTCTAGTTTAATAATATCCTTTCTATAATAGGGTGACCAGAACTGCACACAGTATTCCAAGTGTGGCCGTACCAATGTCTTGTACAACTTCAACAAGACGTCCCAACTCCTGTATTCAATGTTCTGACCAATGAAACCAAGCATGCCGAATGCCTTCTTCACCACCCTGTCCACCTTCAAGGAGTTCTGAACCTGTACTCCTAGATCTCTTTGTTCTATAACTCTCCCCAACGCCATACCATTAACTGAGTAGGTCCTGGCCTGATTCGATCTGCCAAAATGCATCACCTCACATTTATCTAAATTAAACTCCATCTGCCATTCGTCGGCCCACTGGCCTAATTGATCAAGATCCCGTTGCAATCCTAGATAACCTTCTTCACTATCCACTGTGCCACCAATCTTGGTGTCATCTGCAAACTTACTAACCATGCCTCCTAAATTCTCATCCAAATCATTAGTATAAATCACAAATAACAGTGGACCCAGCACCGATCCCTGAGGCACACCACTGGTCACAGGCCTCCAGTTTGAAAAACAACCCTCTACAACCACCCTCTGCCTTCTGTCGTCCAGCCAATTTTGAATCCAATTGGCAACCTCACCCTGGATCCCGTGAGCTTTAACCTTCTGCAACAACCTACCATGCGGTACCTTGTCAAAGGCTTTGCTAAAGTCCATGTAGACAACGTCTACTGCACTGCCCTCATCTACCTTCTTGGTCACTCCCTCAAAAAACTCAATCAAATTTGTGAGACATGATTTTCCACGCACAAAGCCATGCTGACTGCCCCGAATCAGTCCTTGCCTCTCTAAATGCTTGTAGATCCTGTCTCTCAGAATACCTTCTAGCAACTTACCTACTACAGACGTTAGGCTCACCGGTCTGTAGTTCCCAGGCTTTTCCCTGCTGCCCTTCTTAAACAAGAGCACAACATTCGCCACTCTCCAATCTTCAGGCACCTCACCTGTGGCTGCCGATGATTCAAATATCTCGGTTAGGGGACCCGCAATTTCCTCCCTAGCCTCCCACAACATCCTGGGATACATTTCATCAGGTCCCGGGGATTTATCTACCTTGATGCGCTTTAAGACTTCCAGCACCTCCTCCTCTGTAATATGCACACTTCTCAAGACATCACTATTTATTTCCCTTAGTTTCCTAACATCCATGCCTTTCTCCACCGTGAATACCGATGAGAAATATTCATTCAGGATCTCACCCAACTCTTGTGGCTCTGCACATAGATGTCCTTGTTGATCCTTAAGAGGCCCGACTCTGTCCAGAGTTACTCTTTTCCCCTTTATGTATCTGTAGAATCTCTTTGGATTCTCCCTTGCATTATTTGCCAAAGCAATTTCATGTCCCCTTTTTGCCCTCCTGATTTCCCTCTTAACTCTATTTCGACAATCTCTATACTCTTCAAGGGATCTACTTGATCCCAGTTGCTTATGTACGTCATATGCCTCCTTCTTCTTTTTGACCAGAGTCTCAATATCTCGAGTCATCCAGGGTTCCCTACTTCTACCAGCCTTGCCCTTCACTCTAAAGGGAATGTGCTTACCCTGCACCCTGGTTAACACATTTTTAAAAGCCTCCCATTTACCAGCCGTCCCTTTGCCTGCCAATAGTCTCCCCCAATCTACCTCTGCAAGTTCCTGTCTGATACCATCAAAATTGGCCTTGCCCCAATTAAGAATTTTAACTCTTGGGCCAGACCTATCATTCTCCATAGCTATCTTAAAACTAATGGAATTATGGTCACTTGTCCCAAAGTGATCCCTCACTAGCACTTCTGTCACTTGCCCTTCCTTATTTCCCAAGACGAGGTCAAGTTTTGCCCCCTCTCTAGTCGGTCCATCCACATACTGAATGAGAAATTCCTCCTGAATACACTCAACAAATTTCCCTCCATCCAAGCCCCTAATGCTATGGCTGTCCCAGTCAATGTTGGGAAAGTTAAAGTCCCCTACTACTACCACCCTATTATTCTTGCAGCTATCTGTAATCTCCTTACATATTTGCTCCTCAATTTCCCGCTGACTATTTGGGGGCCTGTAGTACAGTCCTACCAAGGTGATCTCTCCCTTCTTATTTTTCAGTTCCACCCATATAGACTCAGTGGGCGAACCCTCGGATATATCCCCTCTAAGTACTGCCGTGATGTTCTCCCTAATCAAAAACGCCACTCCCCCTCCTCTCTTACCTCCTGTTCTATCCTTTCTATAGCATCTGTACCCCGGAACATTGAGCTGCCAGTCCTGCCCCTCCCTTAGCCATGTTTCAGTCATAGCTATAATATCCCAGTCCCATGTGCCCGTCCATGCCCTGAGTTCATCCGCTTTGCCCGTCAGGCCCCTTGCATTGAAATAAATGCAGTTTAATGTAGACCTTCCTTGCTCTCTGCCCTGCTTTCTCTGGTCATGCTTTACACACTCTCCCTTCCTGCCTTTTGTTTCTGTCCCCACTGACTTCCTACATCGGTTCCCATCCCCCCATCTTCCACGCTAAATTCTGACAGCTTGGCGGAAAATGCCCGCAACTCGCCTGGGAGCTGTCTATGCTGCCCACCATACAGGACTATGTGCCGAACCTTGGACAGGACTGACTCCGTCTGGGTCCACTCACGGATATGTGATGCCGTGACAGGCAAGGAGTCCATAAAAGTAAGGGTTGCAACCACCTCACCGGTCGTGGGGGTCGACATGGGGCCGGTCGATAAAGGCAATCGGCTCAGTGCGTCGGCATTCGCTCTCTGCTTTACTGGTTTGTGCTCCAGAGAATACTCGTATGCAGTGAGCAACAAAGCCCAGCGCTGGATCCGTGCGGAAGCAATGCACAGTATTGGCTTATCCTCTCGGAAAAGTACCAGCAGAGGCTTATGATCAGGAACAATAGTGGCAGCCATACACATATTGGTGGAAGCGTTTCACCGCAAAAATCACCGCCAGGCCCTCCTTCTCGATCTGCGCGTACTTCTTTTCCGCTGCAGTCAATGTGCGGGAAGCGAAAGCTATCGGCCGCTCGGCCCCGTTCTCCATCTTGTGGGACAGGACAGCCCCAATACCATATGGGGATGCATCACATGTGATGAACAAAGGCTTTCCAGGATCAGAGTGGGTTAGTAACACAGACGACGACAATTGTTGTTTTACCCGCCGGAAAGCGGCTTCTTGCGGCTGACCCCAAACCCAGGTGTGATCCTTCTTTAGCAGAAGGTGTAACAGTGTAGTTGACAGATTGGGGAGGAATCGCCCGTAATAGTTTACGAGGCCGAGAAAAGAACAAAGATGCGAAGTGTCAGTCGGGGCGGGGGCCTGTTGAATTGCGCACACCTTCTCTGCGACGGGATGCAAACCTTTGCGGTCCACCCGATAACCCAAGTAGACTACTTCCTTCGCCTAAAAGACGCACTTCGTACGACGTAAACGGACTCCAGCCTCTGAAAAGCGTCTAAGGACAGCCTCCAATTTTCCAAATGTTCCTGCTCCGATGTCCCTGTAATCAAAACGTTGTCGAAGTAGACAGCGACACGCGGTAAACCTCTCAAGATGCCCTCCACGATGCGTTGAAAAATAGCGCAGGCAGTGGATACTCCAAAGGGCAAACGTGTATATTCATACAGGCCCCGGTGTGTATTAATAGTTACATATGGCCGGGCAGCAGGGTCCAGCTCCAACTGTAGGTAGGCGTGACTCACACCTAATTTCGTGATCGAGAGTCCATCTGCAAGCTTCGCGTAGAGATCCTCTATGCGAGGCATTGGATATCGGTCGAGCCGGGAAGCCGTATTCACTGTAAGTTTATAATCGCCGCACAAGCGAACTGTGGCATCTGGCTTCATTACAAGTACAATTGGTGCTGCTCAGTCAGCGAAACAGACGGGCCTGATAATACCCAAAGTTTCCAAATGAGTGAGCTCCCCTTCTACCTTCTCGAGCAAGGCGTAATGCACCAGGCGCGCCCGGAAATAGTGCGACATGGATCCTGGTTCGACTTGGATATGGGCTACGGCCCCTTTTATTTTCCCCAAACTGGAATACATCTGGGTACCATCCTAGTACCTCCGTCAACCCTCCAGAACCTGTTTGGAGGATGTGCTGCCACTGCAACCGCAAATAACGCAACCAGACCCGACCCAACAGGCTGGGCCCATGGCCGCGCACCACGATAAGTGAGAAACGCCCCTCCTGGCGTCGATAAGCAACAGCGGTCATCATAGTTCCTGCAATTTCCAATGGTTCCCCTGTGTAGGTACCCAACCTGGCCTGTGTGTTGGTTAATGTAAGGGTCTGTATACCCTGCTTGATGTGTTCGAATGTCCTCTGGGCGATCACGGAGACCGCTGCGCCAGTGTCCAACTCCATCTCAAGCGGGTGACCATTGACCCGTACTGTCACCTTAATGGGGGCCAGACGGGGAGCTGCCACACAATGCAGCTGCAGGCAGTCGTCCTCCGACTCCATGTCCTCGGGAGTAGTCGTCGCAGGTTCATCCAAATGGAAGGAATGGCTCCTGGACTGGCCTCAGTTTCTGTCGGAATGACGGTGCCTCTGGTGCCCCCAGGACCGGCGTCCGCGACAGGGGCGGCGCCTACAAGTCTGACACGGACATGGCTCCTCATCCATTGGTTCTGGACAAGGCTCCCTTCGGGGAGGAACGTCCAGCGGCAACTGGCGTCGATCCGGACGTCGCCTCGCCCAAGGTACCGCATGGGTGCGGGGAGACCCATTTGGACGGAAGGGGTTGTGCCCTAAGGCATGCACATCCATTCCCTGTCGCTCCTGCACTCCCCGTTCTGCCCTCTCTCGGGACAATACTATTTGAATGACCTGTTGAAAAGTCAATGTTGGATCAGCTAATAATTTTTTCTGGTTGGCCGCATTGTTAATTCCGCAAACCAAATGGTCGCGTAACATTTCTGACAAGGTCTCACCATAGTCAGAGTACCCCGCAATCCTGCGTAGCCTGGATAGAAACTCTGCAAGGGATTCTCCTGGGGTCCTCTCAGCGGTATTAAACCGGTAACGCTGGACTATCGTGGACAGGGTTGGGTTAAAATGTTGCCCCACTAAGTTCACAAGTTCATCAAACGTCTTGGTGTCCGCGCAGCTGGGTACATAAGGCTCCTAATCACCCCAAACGTATGCGGGCCGGAGGCGGTGAGCAATATGACCACCTGGCGCGCATTTTCGGTGATGTTGTTTGCCCGGAAATAGTAACGCATCCATTGTGTGTACTGGTTCCAGCTTTCCAGTGCAGCATCAAAAACATCCAAACGTCCAAACAGAGGCATGGTATAATAGAAAAAAAGCTTCCAACCTGTATCCACCAAAAATCTAGGGAGGTGGCTTCAGCAGTGTAGACAGCTATCCACTTTAACCCTCGTCGCCAGTTTTGTGAGGGCCACGAAGAATCCAGCACGAGTTGAAGGATGGAAAGAAATAACATTTATTATATATATAAATACAAGAGCAGCAGTAACTCCCTTGCTGCTCACTCCTCTCTAGCTGGTTCCAAACTGGCCAGCTCTATTTATGCAGGGAATCTGCTAATGATTTCTCCGCCCCCCTCATTGGGGAAGCTCATTCTCCCTAAGGATTGTGGGATTGCCATTAGTCCCCAGCCAGTGGTAAGCAGGCAGGTTATAACAGAGATCCAGGTCACAGTGCTGTGAGGACAGGAGGGGGGCGTGGGGGTTGCGGGGAGGAACATAGAACATAGAACATACAGTGCAGAATGAGGCCATTTGGCCCATCGAGTCTGCACTGACCCATTTAAGCCCTCACTTCCACCCTATCCCCGTAACCCAATAACCCCTCCGAACCATTTTTTTTTTGGTCACTAAGGGCAATTTATCATGGCCAATCCACCTAACCTGCACGTCTTTTGGACAGTGGGAGGAAACCGGAGCACCCGGAGGAAACCCACGCAGACACGGGGAGAACGTGCAAACTCCGCAGACAGTGACCCAGCGTGGAATCGAACCTGGGACCCTGGTGCTGTGAAGCCACAGTGCTATCCACTTGTGCTACTGTGCTGCCCTTAGGAGGAAGGGAATCAGCAGCAAAAGGTCAGGGTTCTGACTCTCAGCAAGCCCTTCAGTCTGTCACTGAGTGCCTTTGAACAAGGGTCTGTCCAGCGTTCCCCCCGCTGAGGCAGCAGTGCTAACCACTGCGGCACTGTGCTGCTCCTTGTCTGGATTGAGATGAAGACAGAATTGGATTTGTGAAACTCATTGACAAGACTCGGATGAAGAAGTTACTGGAAAAAAGTGTCAAGGATCATCAGCTTTATGTGAAATGGTACCTCAGCAAGCAGGTAACCCTTTCATAAGTATTCAGAAGAATTGAGAGGAAGGGAGTAAATGTACTTTGACCAACGTAAATGACTTTTATCTTTTCCTCCATCTTGTCTCTATTTGGCACGAGTACGGGAAAGGTAATGATCGGGAACTCACAACCAAGTGTGCTGATGCAGTAAATGTAATATTTATTCATTATACCAGATTTTTACTTTTCAAATTGTCTTTTTATTTTGCAATCCTTTGTATTTTCTTCTCCTTTCCACCTTTGACTCAAATCTCCACTCGAGACCGACATGCAGGCTTTGCTGTTGCCAAATTTCAACAGGCCACTCGGAGTCGTAGTCTCTTCTCTTCAATTGAGTCACAACGTGTCTGATTCAGACAGCAGCCAGAGAAAGAGCTTGAGTGATGACAAAGCTAAAATAAATCTGTCAAAGATTTTTATCCAGAAGATCATCTCATTCAGTTGCCCTATCTCAATCATTGCCGAGTCATTTAAAATCAAGTGGTTGGGGTGGGGATTGAGAGGGAATCCCAGCTGGAGAAGACAGAGGACACCCAGGTCTGGGAAGTCCATTGTTCCTTGTGGTGACTGGAGGCAGCAGCACACAAATTTGACCATTTCAACTTTCCCCGAGTTTAAAATTGGTCCATAAATTTAACAAATTGTTCAAGCTAAAACTGCAGTAGACAGGGCGAAGTGCTACGTATTCAACTAACTCAGCCAGGCAACCTGCTGATGTTGGACCTGAGTTCTCACAGAGAACTGATCCTGGATGTCACAGGAATCAAGCATGCCAAAGCCTCTTGAAGACAATCTTTCAAACCGTCATGGGAAAATCATGGTTGATTTCATGAAGCTTCTCAATTGGCAGTGGTTTTGGCAAGAGAGGAACAAAATGCCATTGCACTAAAATATGGAGGGACAGGTTTTGGGTTGAGGTCCATTTCTACCAAGGTCCCGCTCACTTTCTCCCCAATAAGTGACTCTTCATTGGTGTAGACATGTAAATGACATACACGTTGTATAAGGCATCAAAGTTTTCATAGGGTGGAATTTTACAGGCTCTCCCAGTGGCAGGGTTTTCTGCTCCCATCAAGTCAGCAGACCTTTGAATGACTCGCCCCATTTAATGACCTCGCCCCCACCACAACAGGGCCATAAAATTTCACCCATAATTTATGACCCCATTAAACATTGCTTCCATCACATCCAGATAAATGGTGTCGCCTTCTCAGGAACTGCACAGTTTGACCAAAGTGATCCATTTAAATGTGTGTACTGCCCAAATACTCTTCAGGTATGCTTGCATATATTCTATTTTTTTTACTTTGCGGAGCTGCCAAATTGAGGGGTTCTCCGGACCAAAGATAAGGACCGGGATTCTCCGAAATCTCGGCCAAGTGTTGACGCCGGCGTCAAAGGGCTTCCAGGCCAGGACTTCTGGTGGCGGCCATGCGCGGGTAGGTCACGTAATCGGCAGCTCCCGCCGTGAACGGACTAATGGGCCCTTTTAAGGAGCTTTAGCGGCTCCTCCTCGACGAAACTCAGCAGGCAAACGGCACTAGAAGGCTCCCCGCATCAGTTTATGGAGGGGACCAGGAGAAGGACGGCGAAACAAACGAGCACCGAGAAGCAGTTGGAACGGGTGCGCGAACATAAAATGGCGGCCGGCTCGGATCAGGCAGCGTGGGCCCAGTGGTTGCGGGAGCAGCAGGAGTTCCTTAGAAGTTGCTTTGCTGATCTGAAAACGGAGATGTTGAATCTGGTGAAGGCCTCAATGGAGAAGATGGTTGAGACCCAGAAAATGCAGGAGAAGGCGATCAAGGAGATTGAGAAAAAGTCTCGGATAATGAAGATGAGATACTGGGTCTGGCCGTCAGGGTGGAGGCACATGACGCCCTGCATAAGAGGTGGCAGGAGAGGCTGGAAGACCTTGAAAACAGGTCCAGGAGGCAAAACCTGCGCATTCTGGGCCTACCTGAGGGTGCGGAGAGGTCGGACACGAGTGCATTCGTGAACACGTTGCTGGGGACCCTGATGGGGACAGGAGCATTTCCTCGGCCTCTGGAACTGGACAGAGTCCTTGCAAGGAAGCCCAAAACTAATGAACCGCCGAGGGCTATGGTGGTACGTTTCACCGCTTCTCAGATAAGGAACGAGTCCTGTGATGGGCGAAAAAGGAGCGGAGCAGCAGGTAGGAGAACAGCATTTCCGCATTTACCAGGACCTGGGAGCAGAACTGGTGGCAGCTAGGTAGCATTGTGGGTAGTACAATTGCTTCACAGCTCCAGGATCCCAGGTTCGATTCTGGCTTGGGTCACTGTCTGTGCGGAGTCTGCACATCCTCCCCATGTGTGCGTGGGTTTCCTCCAGGTGCTCCGGTTTCCTCCCACAGTCCAAAGATGTGCAGGTTAGGTGGATTGGCCATGATAAATTGCCCTTAGTGTCCAAAATTGCCCTTAGTGTTGGGTGGGGTTACTGGGTTATGGGGAAAGGGTGGAGGTGTTGACCTTGGGTAGGGTGCTCTTTCCAAGAGCCGGTGCAGACTCGATGGGCCAAATGGCCTCCTTCTGCACTGTAAATTCTATGGTAATCTATGAAACTGGCCAAGAGGCACGCTGGATTCAACTGTGCTAAGGCGGCCCTCCACAACAAAGGGGTGAAGTTCAGACTGCTGCATCCGGCGAGGCTTTGGGTCACGTATCAAGATCGCCATCACTACTTTGATGCACCGGACGAGGCGTGGACATTTATCAAGCAAGAAAAGTTGGACTCGAGCTAAAGGACAGCCACACTGGGACGAAACGCTCTGGTGGGGATGTTAACTGTTTGATAGCCGGAGGGAGCTATGTTATGTTGTTTCCCTTTTTGTTCCCTGTTTCTCTGGGCAATTTCTCGGCTTTTGTGGAGTTCGGCGCAGAGGGAGGAGAGGGGCCCTATACTTAGGGCTGCTCTTCAGGCATCTGGAGCCGTTTCTTTTGTGGGGCCGGGTTTGTGCCCGGGGTTTGTTGTTTGTTTCGCTGGGGGGGTGGGGATGGAAAATGTTCTTTGGGGGCTGTTAAGGCAGTTAAGTTGGGCTTTTCATAGGAAGGGAGGGGCCCGAATAACAAGGCATCGGGATGATCGAAGACAGAGGCGGGAGCGGCCGGGGTCAGCATGGGTCAGCTGACTCACGGAAGCGTAATGAGGGGAGTGTTAAGCGGGTGCTTGACTTGGTGCATTGGGATATGGGGCTGATGGGGGGGGGGGTGGCGGATGCTGCTTTGCTGACAGAAAAGGAGCCAATGTGTGGGAACAGATGGAGAGTCGGGGGGGCCTCCAATGTGAGGGCTCGAGTAAGCGGGTGACGTAGGCTCGTGGCTGGCCGAAAAAGGGGGATGGCTAGTCGGCAGGGGAGGGGCGGGGGGTTATCCCGCGTCCAGGCTGATCACGTGGAATGTGCGGGGTCTGAATGGGCCAGTCAAGAGGGCTCTCGTGTTCTCGCACCGAAAGGGGTTAAAGGCAGACGTAGCCATGCTACAGGAGACGCACCTAAAACTTGCAGATCAAACAAGATTGAGAAAGGGGTGGGCCAGGTGTTCCATTCGGGGCTGGATTCAAAGACCAGAGGGGTAGCAATTCTGGTCAGTAAACGGGTGGCATTTGAGGCAGGGAATATTGTGGCTGATAAAGGGGGCACGTACATAATGGTTAGTGGGAAGCTGCAGGGGACCCGTGTGGTGCTAGTGAACATCTACGCCCCGAACTGGGATGACGTGGAATTCATGAGACGCATGCTGGGTAAAATTCCGGACTTAGACGAACACAATTTGATCATGGGGGGTGACTTCAACACAGTCATTGACCCTGTATTGGACCGGTCAAACCCCAGGTCGGGAAAGCGACCAGCGGCGGCTAAGGAACTGAGGGGCTTCATGGAACAGGTGGGGGCTAAGACCCATGGAGGTTTTTCTCCTATGTCCACAAAGTTTATTCCCGTATAGATTTCTTTCTTGCGAGCAGGGCGTTAAATCCCAAGGGTGGAGGGGACGGAATACTCGGCCATTGCAGTCTCTGATCATGCTCCGCACTGGGTGGATTTGCGACTTGGTGAAGAGAGAGGACAGCGCCCACTATGGAGGCTAGATGTGGGACTGCTAGCGGATGCGGAGGTTTGTGGGAGGATAAAGGGGAACATTCAAAATTACTTGGAAACTAATGATATGGGAGAGATAACGGCGACTACGGTTTGGGAGGCCCTGAAGGCAGTTATCAGAGGGGAGCTAATCTCTATCAGATCCTACAGGGAGAAGAAAGAAAGAGCGGAGAGAGAGAGAGAGAGAGAGAGGCTAGTTGAGGAGATACTCAGAGTAGACAGGAGTTACGTGGAGACCCCCGAGACGGGGCTACTGAAAGAGCGCCGGAGGCTGCAGGCGGAATTTGATCTGCTGACCACAGGGAAAGCAGTAGCACAGCTGAGGAAGGTAAAAGCGCCGATGAATATGGGGAGAAAGCAAATAGAATGCTGGGAGGGAGGCGGCCAGGGAAATTGGGGAAGTTCGGGATAAGGATGGTAACAAGGTCATGGACCCAGAGGGGGTCAACAAAGTCTTTAGGGTGTTTTATGGTAAATTGTATGAGTCAGAACCCGTGACGGGAGGGGAGGAGATGAAGCAATTCATGGACCAATTGAGGTTTCCAAAGGTGGAAGAGGATCTGATGGAGGGACTGGGGCCCCGATAGAGTTGGAGGAGATTGTTAAGGGTCTAGGGAGCATACAGTCGGTCAAGGCTCCAGGGCCGGACGGCTATCCTGTAGAATTCTACAAGAGATTTTCGGAACTGTTGAGTCCACTCCTGCTAAGGACTTTTAATGAGGCTAAAGAAAGAGGGACCCTCCCCCCAACAATGTCACAGGCCTCGATCTCACTCATTCTCAGACGGGAGAAAGATCCGCTACAATGTGGGTCCTATAGACCGATATCGCTCTTGAACGTGGACGCCAAATTGCTGGCCAAGAATTTTGGCCGCTAGAATTGAGGACTGTGTCCCAGGGGTGATAGGGGAGGATCAGACAGGCTTCATTAAGGGCAGGCAATTGAACTCCAATGTACGGAGGATCCTAAACATTATTATGATGCCCTCAGAGAGGGGGGAGGCAGAAGTAGTGGCTACGATGGATGCAGAGAAAGCCTTAGACCGGGTGGAATGGGAGTACCTGTTTGGATTCAGTGAGGGATTCGTAGGATGGGTCCAGCTACTTTATCAGGCCCCCGTAGCGAGTGTATGCACGAACAGGGTGAGGTCGGAGCACTTTAGGCTCCACCAAGCGACGAGGCAGGGGTGCCCCCTCTCCCCGTTATTATTCGCCCTTGCAATAGAGCCGTTGGCCATAGCGCTGCAGGCTTCAAAGAACTGGCAGGGGCTGGTCCGGGGAGGGGGGGGGGGGGCATTTTGGACCCACTAGAGGAGATGGGGGAGGTCATGCAGATTTTGAGGGACTTCGGCAATTTTTCGGGGTACAAAGTAAACAAGAAGAAAAGCGAGATGTTTGTGATCCAAGCTAAAGGGCAGGAGAAGAGACTGGGAGAGCTTCCGCTTAAGATGGTGGAGATGAGCCTTCGGTACCTAGGTATACAGGTGGCTTGAAACTGGTATGCCCTCCTCAAGCTTAATTTATCCCGGCTGGTAGAGCAGATGGAAGGTGACTTTAAAAGGTGGGACATGCTCCCGCTTTCTCTAGCAGGGAGGGTGCAGGCCGTTAAGATGACGGTCCTCCCCAGATTTCTGTTCGTCTTCCAGTGCCTTCCCATCTTCATCCCTAAGTCCTTCTTTAAGCAGGTGAACAAGACCATCTCGGGATTTATATGGGCAAATAAGACCCGGCGAGTAAAGGGACTCTATCTAAAGCGCAGTCGGGGGGCGGGGGGGGGGGGGCTAGTGCTGCTATTGGGCGGCTAATATAGCCATGATTAGAAAATGGGTATTGGGGGAGGGGTCGACGTGGAGCGGTTAGAGGCGGCCTCATGCAAAGGCACCAACTTAGGGGCACTTGTAACGGCACCTCTGCCGTTCTCGCCGGCCCGCTACTCCTCAGGTCCGGTGGTGGTCGGCACTAAGGATCTGGGGTCAGTGGAGAAGACACAGTGCGGTTGAGGGTATGTTATTCTCTAAGTCTGAATAAAGATTGTAGACTTCCAGTTAACATAAATACTTTATTCAGTGGGTTTGTTCTGTTTCCAGAGTTGAACTAGATATAATACAGTCAAGTGGTATGACCAGTGAAGCTAAGGTAAGCTGCCTATGCTGAGCTGTCTCTGTGTGCTGCTGCTCACTAGCCCTGTGCTTCTGAAAGAGGTGGATCCTCCCTTGGCTGGACCCTTTATACCCATCTCTGATGCCCTCTAGTGATACTGTGGCTGTTACATCTGTCTGTAGTCCTTGGTGTATGTGCAGATGTATGTACAGATCACTACATCCCCCCCCCCCTTTTATTGGACATGTTTTCTAGACTGGCCTCAAGAAAACTGCACATAACAAGTGGTGAGAATATGCAAATCTGCACACTGTGAAAATGATAAAAGTAATACAGAAACAATTAACTGTGTTGTGAGTCCATCGTGTGAAATGTCCATATTCGTCTTGTGCGTGTGTTGAAGTGTCGTTACAAATATCGCCGGTAGGGTGCCTTACGGCTTCTGCTGGAGGGTCTTAACGGTGGTAGTAGGGATGATGGTTTGATGTCATCAAGAGTACTGTCTGGCGTTGTGTGGCGAGGAACGTCCTGTGGACAAATGGACTCGGTCAAGTCCAGTGTGGGAAATATTGGCGTTGTAGGTCGAATCTCTAATGGATCCCGGCGCTTACGGCGAAAAAGTACTCCCGCAGATGATTTGACAATGTAGGACCACGGTGCCTCCTGCCTGATCACCGTGGCTGACTCAGACCATCCGCCTTCTGGGTCCCTGATTCTGATGGTGTCACCTATTGTCAGTGGCTTGAGTGGGATTGCATGTTGATCGTAGTATAGTTTTTGTTTGGAGCATAGTGCCCGCATGTCGTCGAGAACCAATGCGTTGCCAGGGTCTTGGAATTGTTTTGCCGGTAGGGTTGTCCGGATGTCTCTGCCGAAGAGCATTTGCACTGGCGACAGTCCTGAGCTCAATGGGGTTGTTCGGTACGATAACAGAGCTAGGTTGATGTCGGAACGTGACTCGGCTGCTTTGCTGATGAGACGTTTAATGATGTGGACACCTTTGTCCCCTGTTCCATTTGATTGTGGGTAGCGATTCTGTGTCGCACCGTTGTCTGACCTCGACTTTTTCCTGTATTTGTGGTATTGATTCTGTACGTCATCATTCGTGAAAGATGTTTTGCTCGTTTGTTCTGGAGCAGATGTGAATTCGTGAGATTCTTTATCATGCCATGGCATGTTTGTAATCTTGTCATTGTTACGCGGTGTGCTGTGGCATTGTCCTTCACGTGCAGAGTTGTACCATGTTATACAGGTCGTTGTTTCATTGTTATTGTTTCTGTCATTTCTGTCTTTGTTGTTTTCGCTGTCGTTCTTGTTGTTGTTTTTGTCGTTTCTGTCTTGGTTGTTTTCGTTGGCGTTCTTGCTGTTGTCGTTCTTGTTGTTCTTTTTGTTGCACTTGTTGATTCTGTTTTCGTTATTTTTGCTTTTATTCTTGTTCTTCTTCTTGTCGTGCTTGTTGTTTCTGGGATGCTTCTTGTTGCTTTTGTTGTTCTTGTTGCGCTGCATGTTGTTTTTGTTGTTGCTGTTGTTGTTCTTGGTTCTGCTATGCTTCTTGCGTTTTTTGTTGTTCTTGTTGCGCTCAATGAGTGTGCCATGAGGATGATTTGAGTTATTGTCACAGTTATTGGTGTCTGTGTCCTTTGTGGTATCTGCTACATTGAGTGTATCTTCTTGAGAATTGTGAGAATGATCTGATGTTGCATTGATGTTGGTGACATCAGTCATTTGTGGTGGATTCGATTCCTCTTCTTTGCTTATTTGGTACTCCTCTTCTCGAGTCATTTCTGGTTCACTTGAATCATCATTGATTTCTAGGTACTCCTCTGTTGGAGTCATTTCAGGTTCATTTGAATCATCTGTGATCTCTTTGTGCTCCTTTTCTGGAATCAAAATCTTCACGATTTCATTTTGTTGTGGGTCATGGTGCTCCTTTTCTGGAGTCAAAATCTTTAGGATTTCTATTGACGTGGTCTCTCTGGACTCTTGGTGCTCCTCTTCTGGAGTCAAAATCTTCAAGATTTCAATTGACGTGGTCTCTCTGGACTCATGAGTAGCCGTCCTCTGATTATTGAGTGCTTCTGTGCAGAGGAGCTGAGATATGTCAGTCTCGCTGTGATCCTGCACATCCTGTATGGGAATTGTGATTTTATTGTCACTTGTCTCACATACAGTGGGTAGACATTCAGTGTCTTCTTGTTGGTTAAATGAGCTGGGTAGACTTTCAAAGTCTTCTTCTGTTGGCTCAAATAAGCTTGATAGATCTTCATGGTCTTGTACATGCATGGCGTTCGCTATGGAGCGTTTGCTTGCTTCCATTTTTGAGTCTGTCACCAAGCTGTCTGTGGAGGCTTGCGTCGCTCCCTTTGTGGAGGCTTGCGTCGCTCTCGTTGTGGAGTCCTTCATCGCTCTCTCTGTGGAGTTTGTCATCGCTCTCTCTGTGGAGTCTGTCATCCCTCTCTCTGTGGAGTCTGTCATCGCTCTCTTTGTGGAGTCATGCAGTGTTCACGCTGCAGAGTCAATCTGTGCGCTCTCAACTGAGTCGTTCTGTGCTCTCTGTGTGGCGTCGTCTTCGGCTTGGGTATCGCTGTCATCTAATGTATCGACGATCTGCCATGGCACCATGGTATTGGATACATCCACCATGAGAAGTGTCGTATTGAGCTTTTCAACCATGTTGCTGATGCTGTGATCAGCATATCTGAATAACTCAGCCATGTCTGAGCAGTATTGTGTGTATTGTTCGATAGACAAATCAGCGCTTTTTGTTTCGGAGTTGCGATCATTCTCTTCATGCTCAATAAACAAATCATCTTCTTGTGTGGGACAATTCATGGTGCATGGCCCACTCTCTGTTTCTTGGTGTCAGGCCGCAGCATAATCCTGCACTCACGAGTCGGGATGTCATATATGCTGGGCTGAAGATTCCCCAATCGGAAGAACTCATCGTAGGGGTCTTCACGGTACAACACCTCTAGGGGTCGTTCGGATTTGGTACTAGGGTAGCCATCTCCCAAGATGAAATCTTCATCTGAGTCTTAGTCTACAAGGACCATATCATCTTCTAGGGTGGTGCTAACTGCTTGTTCCAGGGTGTTGTGAAAGTTATCTTCAACTGCTGGTGTAAGTTCGAGCATTGTTGTGCCTTTTGAGGCAAGAAAACTGGGTTTTGCAGCTTTAAATGTCTTTTTGTTCATTTTCGTGCATTTCCTTTTTAAGTGGGCGTGGTCCTGGTCCTCTGACATCATGACGCTCGTGATGTCATGCGTAGGACTCGATTGCCCAGGCGCACACTGCATTTCCTGTACTGTGTGCTCTTTTCGCAACTGCGCATGTGCGGCTTTTTTCTCGAGATGGCTGCCACTCATAACCTCCATTTTCCTCCGATTCAACCCTGCCTCCGCCACATGGTGAGTGTTTGCACCATTTTTACCGAATTTGTTTTCCAAATGATGATTCTGGGTTTGTAGAGACTCAAAGTATTGATGTTGTTTTTGTTCATAAGCAAGGCAGTTTTGTATAGCGATTTCTAGAGTTAGCTACTTATTTTGTGAAAGTTCTTCCCTCGAATTTTTATCACATAGTCCAGAAAATAATTGATGCATTATCACAGTGTCTCTGAAATCAGCATAATCACAGCCTTGTGGCATTAACTTGACATTGGTAATAAAATCAGAGATGGGCCCTCCATTTCTCTGACAAGAGTTAAATCTTCCCAGCATCTCACCAGACTGACTGTTACAGCGTTCAGCAAATTCTTTGAGTATAACTTCTACTTTGGTGTTGTCCTCACCTTCTAAGTAATTAAAGCAATTATAGATTTCTCTAGCTTCATGCCCTCCTGTTGAGAGTAGTAGGGCTATTTTTATTGCATCAGAGGTAGTGCTTAAATCATTAGCTGTAATAAATATTTGGAACAGCTGTTCAAACATTTTCCAGTTATAACTTAAATTACCGGTTGTTTCCAGCTGCCATGGAGTTCCATCAAGTTCCATCGAATCAGTTAGTCGTCGAGGATCCATTTGCTGCGAAGTCTTCCACAGTCGAATATCCGGTTTAAGTTTTTCTTCTCTTGCTGGTGTCGAGCTAGCTTTCTGAAATTACCCCTGGTATCATATGTTACTCTCTAAGTCTGAATAAAGATTGTAGACTTCCAGTTAACACAAATACTTTATTCAGTGGGTTTGTTCTGTTTCCAGAGTTTAACTAGACATAATACAGTCAAGAGGTATGACCAGGGAAGCTAAGGGAAACTGCCTATGCTGAGCTGTATCTGTCCTAAGGCCCAATCACGACCGCATACGCCCCCTCCTGGAACTCCCCCTCCCCCACTGCCCCAAGGCCCTGAAGAGATGCCTGTGGTTCTTCTCCTATTATGCCCAGTGGGTCCCCAATTATGCGGACAAGGCCCATCCACTTATTACATCCACCATTTTTCCCCTGACGGCTGAGGCCCGCCTGGCCTTCAACCGCATCAAAGCAGATATTGCCAAAGCCGTGATGCACGCTGTGGACGAGTCCATTCCGTTCCAGGTGGAGAGCGATGTGTCGGACTTTGCTCTGGCCGCTACCCTCAACCAGGCGGGCAGGCCCGTGGCTTTCTTCTCCCGTACCCTCCATGCCTCCGATATTCGACACTCCTCCGTCGAAAAGGAAGCCCAAGCCATTGTAGAAGCTGTGCAACATTGGAGGCTGTGACAAGCCCAGGCATTTAACAGTACAACAATACAATACAATACAGTGGTTTACCATGTCCCTGCTGGCTCCGAACCACTGTAGTATATAATATGTGTGTTGTGGTAAACTGCCACTGTATTATATGTAATGTGGTAAACCACTGCCTGCTGGCTCTGCCTCCCCTCGGGCTCAGTATAAAGGTGGCTAGTCTCCGCCGCTGCCTCAGTCCGGGATCCGAGGCCATGAGGCTTTCTGTTTAGTTTATTAAAGCCTCAGATACGTTCACTACTCATCCTGTGTTCATTGATGGCATATCAAGCAGTCACCAGCCATACCTGGGAGATTGCTGGGAAATGATGGCTGCCATGAATATCCCCCCCCCCCCCGATGCTTTTAGATGCCTCCATAATTGCTGTAGGGGAAAGTCTTACTGTGCTGTACTTGCACTCTGGAAATAAAAACAGCCAGCAAGGTCACCAACCCAGCATGGGAGTAGTGGTGGTCAGTGCGAAGGCCGTGCAGAAGAGGACAGTCATCCAATGCAGGAAAAGGATGAATGATCTCCTCCGTTCTGTCAGGATAAATCACTCTTCTCATTACTCTCAACTCACACACCCATCACACATCAACAGTGGTCTCACTCACTGCCAGCTCAAGGGACAGCACCACTCACTTTCCCACACACATCATCATCTCCCCCTGCCAGTTGTGTCCTCATCAGCTCACTGGTCCCACTCACCATCTACACAGGCCAGGCATTCTCATCAATTGTCCTGGCACGCGTCCTGCTTTCACTCTATCCGTCTGTTTTCATGCAGGAGGAGCTGGCACACAAGAGGGAAAGATCTCAAATGGGCGGAGGGATGCTAGAGCTCAGGGTCCTCATAGACTTTGAGGACAGAGTCACCCAGCTGGTGACAGCTCCTGTGCTGATGGTGAGGTCGACGGCGATAAACCAAGTGAGAATCCAGCACTGTATCATCCAATTGACACAATGCTGTGTCATGTTCCTGTTTTTCAGGCTCCTTGCTATGCAGTAATAACCTCTCTTTTCTTTCGCTGGTAAATCTGAGTAGCAGCCCAGAGAATGCACAGGCCAGGTCCTCGTCTCCAACCATGACACCAGCACCGAGGAGGATTCATACCCCCGATATCGAAGAATCGTGACATCTCTCACTCACACCCTACACCAGTGCATAAGCACACACCTCAGTGGGGCTGAGTTCTAGAGTAGCCTTGGGATTCACAATCTGGTGAGCACATCACTCTCTCAGAGCCACAGCAGGCAGAGGCAGGGACGCCCCAGGGTGTCGGCACTCAAAGAATTGCTGTAGGCCAGGATGGCGAGCCCCTGGACTCGGTCATGCCCCAGTTGCTGGAGCTCTAAAGGCAAACTTGGGAAAATCACCCGGGGTTGTGACAATTCGGGAGTATCCTAGCCGGACGGTGATATATCGAGGGGATCTCACCCGGATCAGTAACGTTTGGGTAACTCCACAGGTTTGGGTCGTACCAACATGGAACAATGCTCCAGCGAACGTGAGGCAGGTCTTCGAACCAACACCACCCTCAGCACTCTTTTGATGCTGCCGCGGGGCAGGAAGTGCACATATGGCGGGTATGGGCAGAGGTGTTGGGTTCAGTTTTCCGAACTGAGGAATTTCCAATTCTCATTCCCCAAACCCAACATGAAAATCCAGCTCAAAGAATGAATTTAACATCTCTGCAATTCATTGTTCCCTATTATAATATAATCTGTCCCTGCCCCAATGGACCCATGTTTACTTTCACTAATCTCTGTCTAATTACATGCCTAGAGAAATGTATACAATCTATCTATCGGACCAGACTATCCTGGTGGCAAGTGGGGCAAGGAAATCCTGCCCAGTGATCCACCTTTGCTGAATAGCAAAATTCTTCCAATCCTCAGAATTGTATTCTTTTTGGCAATATTATAAGCCTCTTTCTTTGATCCAAAACTACCTTTAACTCCCCTTGTTAGTGACAGGTGATTCACTTTTTCTCCAAGTTTATTGTGCCTTGAAAGGAATGTATGTTTGGTGCAAATTGTGTATTAATTTGTAATGTTCACCATTGCTTGTTTACCATTTTATGCTTTAATGTAGCTTCCCAAATTACTTCGGCCAACTCACCCCTCATAACTGTGTAGCTTGTTTTGTTAGGTTGAAGACTTTAATTTCAAATTTAACTCAATCACTTGCAAATTCAATACAGAATTCTATTGTATTATGGTCACACTTCTCCAGAGGCCCATTCACTATAAAGTTATCAATTAAGCCTTTCTCATTGCACAATACTGGATCCAAAATTTTATTGTTCCCATGTTGGTTCCTTAACATATTGATCGAGCAAACTGTCTTGTATCCATTTCCATGAACTAGTCCTCTGCACCATTAATACAAATATACCCAGTATATAGGAGGAATGATATACTCATGATTGCTGTATTACCCTTGTTACATACGCTTCTGATTTCCTGAATTCATAGAATCATAGAAAAGTTACAGCACAGAAGGAGGCCATTCGGCCCATCTTGTCCATGCTCTTCTGCTCTACAATGGTACCACCATTAAGAAGCCTATTAAAACTCTCGCTAGTATTTTCTGCACTTTGCTGATACCTGGCACCACCCAAACTGATTCTACTTCTTAATTTTCTGATCTACTCTCTATTGTCTTTACCCCCATTCTTTATTATTATGGCTAACCCTTCTCCTTTGTCATTTTGCATTTTTTGCAACGTATCCTGGAAAGTTTAATTCCCAACCTTGATCACTTCACAACCACACCTCCCAAAATCAAATGTCTTAATTCTGTTAATTATTGGTCACCAGAACATTTTAAGCATCTGCAGGTTGTAACAGACACTATTTAACAGTGTAGGTTTCCTTATATGGCCGGTTGCCTGTTCGACCCATTAAAGAACCAATAGAAGAGAGCTGCCGCAATTAGAAGAGATTTTATGGCCCCTCTCAGAGGTTGTAATCTGTATTTTATCTTGAGCTGGCCTCCTGGTGGCAGCCGTGGGTTGGGAGGGGTGTTTGATGCCTCTCCTCCTTCACCCCAGGACCCATGTTCACCCTCCACAATGATGGCCAACATCTGCAGCCATGCACTGCCTTTAATTTTACCCGGTGCTCCATTTTGAGGATCCCTCTCCTGAATACCTCAGGAGAACCCACCTCACACAGTGCGGCTAGCTGTGCATTGTTGCAAACCCGCCCCTCACTTCACTGGTCTCTCTCTCTGTCTCTCTCTCTCTCGCTCTTTCACTCTGTCCTTAATTTGATAGGACTTCCAGAGTCCTAATTTGGTTCTAATTTGGCCACTTTTGGGGAGATTGCAAGCATTGTCCCACCACAGCCATTTTCAGGTTGTAAATCAAGAATTGAAGCCACTTAGGAAGTGTGTCGTGGGGGAGGGGTCGGTGTGGAAGCGGATGGGGGCGGCATCATAGATCATAGAATTATAGAATTTACAGTGCAGCACCCTACTTAAGCCCACGTATCTACCCTAGCCCCGTGACCCAGAAACCCCCACTTAACTTTTTTCAGACACAAAGGGCAATTTAGCATGGCCAATCCACCTAACCCACACATCTTTGGACTGTTGGAGGAAACCCGAGCACCCGGAGGAAATCCACACAGACACGGGGAGAATGTGCAGACTCTGTGCAGACAGTGACCCAAGTCGGAATCGAACCTGGGACCCTGGAGCTGTGAAGCAACTATGCTACCCACTATGCTACCATGCTGCCCTCATGTAAAGACACAAGTTTGGGAGCACTGATATCGGCACCTCTTCCATTCTCGCTGGCTCGATACTCCACAAGTCCGGTGGTGGTGGCGGCTCTGGGGTCAGTGGAGGAGATATAAGAAAATGGAGGGAGCATCGGTTTGGACCCCAATTTATAATAATCATCGGTTTGTACAGGGTAGACTGGATGGTGGGTTGCGGAGATGGCAAAGGACAGGAATTAGAAGGATGGGGGATCTATTTATAGACGGGAGCTTTCCCAGCTTGAAAGCCTTGGAAGATAAATTCGAATTGCTGGCAGGGAACGGGTTTAGGTATTTGCAGGAGCGAGACTTCTTGAGAAGGCAGGTTCGGGCCATCCCGCTGCTGCTGCCATGGGGGATACAGGACAGAGTAGTCTCCAGTACCTGGGTGGGAGAGGGGAAGGTATCAGGTATTTACCAGGAACTTTTGGATGCGGAGGAAACTCCGGTGGAGGAGCTTAAGGGCAAGTGGGAGGACGAGCTAGGAGGAGAGAAAGAGGCGGGTCTGTGGGCGGATGCCCTAAGCAGGATTAATACATCCTCATCATGTGCCAGGCTTAGCCTGATACAATTCAAGGTAGTCCACCGGGCACACATGACGGTGGCCCAGATGAGCAAGTTTTCTGGGGTAGAGGACAGGTGTGCGAGGTGCACGGGAAGCCCAGCAAATCATGTCCACATGTTTTGGGCATGCCCGAAGCTTAGAGGGTTTTGATGGGTTTCGCTAAGGCAATGTCCGTGGTACTCAAAACATGGGTGGTGCCGAGTCCGGAGGTAGCGATCTTTGGAGTGTCAGAAGAGCCGGGAGTGCAGGGGGCGAAAGAGGCCTTTGCCTCCCTGGTAGCCCAGAGAGTGATCTTATTAATGTGGAGGGACTCGAAGCCCCCAAGTATATAGACCTGGGTTAGTGACATGGCTGGGTTTCTCAGTCTCGAGAAAATAAAGTTCGCCTTAAGAGGGTCAATGGTAGGGTTCACCCGGAGGTGGCAGCTGTTCGTCGACTTTCGCGGGGAAAATTAAAATGTCAGCAGAATCAGAATGCCAAAGGGGGATACCATGGGCGAAATTCTCCCGAAACGGCGCGATGTCCGCCGACTGGCGCCCAAAACGGCGCCAATCAGACGGGCATCGCGCCGCCCCAAAGGTGCAGAATGCTCCGCATCTTTGGGGGCCAAGCCCCAACATTGAGGGGCTAGGCCGACGCCGGAGGAATTTCCGCCCCGCCAGCTGGCGGAAACGGCCTTTGTTGCCCCGCCAGCTGGCGCGGAAATGACATCTCCGGGCGGCGCATGCGCGGGAGCGTCAGCGGCCGCTGACAGTTTCCCATGCATGCGCAGTGGAGGGAGTCTCTTCCGCCTCCGCCATGGTGGAGACCGTGGCGGAGGCGGAAGGGAAAGAGTGCCCCCATGGCACAGGCCCGCCCGCGGATCGCTGGGCCCCGATCGCGGGCCAGGCCACCGTGGGGGCACCCCCCGGGGCCAGATCGCCCTGCGCCCCCCCCCTGGACCCCGGAGCCCGCCCACGCCGCCTTGTCCCGCCGGTAAGGTAGGTGATTTAATTTACGCCGGCGGGACAGACAATTTATCGGCGGGACTTCGGCCCATCTGGGCCGGAGAATCAAGCGGGGGGGGCCCGCCAACCGGCGCGGCGCGATTCCCGCCCCCGCCGAATATCCGGTGCCGGAGACTTCGGCAACCGGCGGGGGCGGGATTCACGCCAGCCCCCGGTGATTCTCCGACCCGGCGGGGGGTCGGAGAATGTCGCCCCATGTTTATGTCGCTGTTTTGTTATTATTGTAAAAATTTGCAAATACCCTAATACAAATGTTTTTTTAAAGAATTGAAGCCACATCGGAATTGCAACCCAACCAATTATAAACAGCCCTGTATGTGAGATAAACAGATTTACGCTTTGTCGTAATGACTTTTACAAAGCATAGTTGTATTGCAGACAATACACACTCCAATTTACCTTTGACTAGAGCAAAGAACTGCAAGTGCCGGAGACCTGCAATGTCTCTCCCCACATATGGTGCCACGCCTGATCTACATTTCCAGCAGTTTCTTTTCTTAAAATAAATTTAGAGTACCCAATTCATTTTTTCCAATTAAGGGGCAATTTGGCGTCGTCAATGCACCTACCCTGCACATCTTTGGGTTGTGGGGGCGAAACCCACGCAAACACGGGGTGAATGTGCTAACTCCACGCAGACAGTGACCCAGAGCCAGGATCGAATCAGGGACCTCTGCACCGTGAGGCTGGAGTGCTAACCACTGCGCCACCGTACTGCCCTTTCCCAGCATTTTCTGTTTTTATTCCAGCTTTGTCTATCTCTGACGGTCCAGAATATCACTGGATGGAAAGTGCAAAGTCTCAGGCAAGCGAACATTCGGAAGCGGTGACTGTAGAAAAGTTTTGATTTATTCTCCTTACTATTTACACCTCCACCTCCACCTCTCCGAAACATCTCCCATCCCCGGCCCACACCCGGGCCAGAGTATGTGTGTCCCAGCAGTCCTAGGAAAAGGGGTTTAGCCCCTCGCCCCTCATCTGGATAAATCAAACTCAGGTGAGGCAACAGGGACTCTGAGGTTGCAGATCCCTGGCCTTCCTGTCGGGTTATAACATCCCCCACCCTCCCCCAAGCCCAATAGACTCTTAGGTTGCAGATCCCTGAGCCTCCTGTCAGGTTATAACACCCCCACAAGGCAAATAGACTGAGGTTGCAGAACCCTGAGCCTCCTGTCGGGTTATAACACCCCCCCAAGGCCAATAGACAGAGGTTGCAGATCCCTGAGCCTCCTGTAGGGTTATAAAACCCCCACAAGGCAAATAAACTGAAGTTGCAGATCCTTGAGCCTCCTGCAGGGTTATAATACCCCCACAAGGCCAATAGACTGAGGTTGCAGAACCCTGAGCCTCCTGTAGGGTTATAACACCCCCACAAGGCAAATAGACTGAGGTTGCAGATCCCTGAGCCTCCTATAGGGTTATAACACCCCCATAAGGCCAATAGACTGAGGTTGCAGATCCCTGAGCCTCCTGTAGGGTTATAACACTCCCCCAAGGCCAATAGACAGAGGTTGCAGATCCCTGAGCCTCCTGTAGGGTTATAAAACCCCCACAAGGCAAATAAACTGAAGTTGCAGATCCTTGAGCCTCCTGCAGGGTTATAATACCCCCACAAGGCCAATAGACTGAGGTTGCAGAACCCTGAGCCTCCTGTAGGGTTATAACACCCCCACAAGGCAAATAGACTGAGGTTGCAGATCCCTGAGCCTCCTATAGGGTTATAACACCCCCATAAGGCCAATAGACTGAGGTTGCAGATCCCTGAGCCTCCTGTAGGGTTATAACACTCCCCCAAGGCCAATAGACAGAGGTTGCAGATCCCTGAGCCTCCTGTAGGGTTATAACACACCCACAAGGCCAATAGACTGAGGTTGCAGATCCCTGAGCTTCCTGGAGGATTATAACACTCCCCCAAGGCCAATAGACAGGGGTTGCAGATCCCTGAGCCTCCTGTAGGGTTATAACACTCCCCCAAGGCCAATAGACAGACTTTGCAGATCCCTGAGCCTCCTGTAGGGTTATAACACCACCACAAGGCCAATAGACTGAGGTTGCAGATCCCTGAGACTCCTGTAGGGTTATAACACCTCCACAAGGCAAATAGTCTGAGGTTTCAGATCCCTGAGCCTCCTGTAGGGTTATAACACGCCCACAAGGCCAATAGACAGAGGTTGCAGATCCCTGAGCCACCTGTAGGGTTATAACAATCCCTCAAGGCCGATAGACAGAGGTTGCAGATCCCTGAGCCTCCTGTAGGGTTATAACACCTCCACAAGGCCAATAGACTGATGTTGCAGAACCCTGAGCCTCCTGTAGGGATATAACACCCCCACAAGGCCAATACACAGAGGTTGCAGATCCCTGAGCCTCCTGTAGGGTTATAACACCCCCACAAGGCCAATACACAGAGGTTGCAGATCCCTGAGCCTCCTGTAGGGTTATAACACCTCCACAAGGCCAATAGACTGATGTTGCAGATCCCTGAGCCTCCTGTAGGGATATAACACCCCCACAAGGCCAATACACAGAGGTTGCAGATCCCTGAGCCTCCTGTAGGGTTATAACACCCCCACAAGGCCAATACACAGAGGTTGCAGATCCCGGAGTCTCCTGTAGGGTTAAACCACCCCCACAAGGCCAATAGACTGAGGTTGCAGATCCCAGAGACTCCTGTAGGGTTATAACACTCCCCTAAGGCCAATAGACAGAGGTTGCAGATTCCTGAGCCTCCTGTAGGGTTATAACACACCCACAAGGCCAATAGACTGAGGTTGCAGATCCCTGAGCTTCCTGTAGGGTTATAACACTCCCCCAAGTCCAATAGACAGAGTTTGCAGATCCCTGAGCCTCCTGCAGGGTTATAACACCCCCACAAGGCAAATAGACTGAGGTTGCAGATCCCTGAGCCTCCTGTAGGGTTATAATACCCCCACAAGGCCAATAGACTGAGGTTGCAGATCCCTGAGCCTCCAGTAGGGTTATAACACCCCCACAAGGCAAATAGACTGAGGTTGCAGATCCCTGAGCCTCCTGTAGGGTTATAACACCCCCACAAGGCCAATAGACAGAGGTTGCAGATCCCTGAGCCTCCTGTAGGGTTATAACACCCCCACGAGGCCAATAAACTGAGGTTGCAGATCCCTGAGCCTCCTGTAGGGTTATAACACCCCCACAAGGCAAATAGACTGAGGTTGCAGATCCCTGAGCCTCCTGTAGGGTTATAACACCCTGACAAGGCCAATAGACTGAGGTTCCAGAACCCTGAGCCTCCTGTAGGGTTATAACATCCCCACAAGGCCAATACACAGAGGTTGCAGATCTCTGAGCCTCCTGCAGGGTTATAACACCCCCACAAGGCAAATAGACTGAGGTTGCAGATCCCTGAGCCTCCTGTAGGGTTATAATACCCCCACAAGGCCAATAGACTGAGGTTGCAGATCCCTGAGCCTCCAGTAGGGTTATAACACCCCCACAAGGCAAATAGACTGAGGTTGCAGATCCCTGAGCCTCCTGTAGGGTTATAACACCCCCACAAGGCCAATAGACAGAGGTTGCAGATCCCTGAGCCTCCTGTAGGGTTATAACACCCCCACGAGGCCAATAAACTGAGGTTGCAGATCCCTGAGCCTCCTGTAGGGTTATAACACCCCCACAAGGCAAATAGACTGAGGTTGCAGATCCCTGAGCCTCCTGTAGGGTTATAACACCCTGACAAGGCCAATAGACTGAGGTTCCAGAACCCTGAGCCTCCTGTAGGGTTATAACATCCCCACAAGGCCAATACACAGAGGTTGCAGATCTCTGAGCCTCCTGTAGGGTTATAACACCTCCACAAGGCCAATAGACAGAGGTTGCAGATCCCTGGCCTTCCTGTAGGGTTATAACACCCCCACAAGGCCAATAGACTGAGGTTGCAGATCCCTGAGCCTCCTGTAGGGTTATAACACTCCCCCAAGGCCAATAGACTGAGGTTGCAGATCCCTGGCCTTCCTGTCGAGTTATAACATCCCCCCCCCCCTCCCCCAAGCCCAATAGACTCTTAGGTTGCAGAACACTGAGCCGCCTGTCCAGGTTATAACACTCCCACAAGGCAAATAGATGAGGTTGCAGATCCCTGAGCCTCCTGTAGGGTTATAACACTCCCCTAGGGCCAATAGACTGAGGTTGCAGATCCCTGGGCCTCCTGTAGGGTTATAACACCCCCACAAGGCCAATAGACTGAGGTTGCAGATCCCTGAGCCTCCTGTACGGTTATAACACCCCCACAAGGCCAGTAGACTGTGGTTGCAGATCCCTGAGCCTCCTGTAGGGTTATAACACCCCCACAGACCAATAGACAGAGGTTGCAGATCCCTGAGCCTCCTGTAGGTTTAGAAAACCCCCACAAGGCCAATAGACAGAGGTTGCAGAACGCTGAGCCTCCTGTAAGGTTACAATACTGCCCCCCCTCCCCCGACAAGTCCAATGTGTTGTCCATTTCAACATGAGGGGAGAAATCCTTTGCCCTCTTCGCCTGGGGTTGTCTATCCAGCGTCCGCCATTCCAGGCCCGGAAGGGTATAACGGACTGGGGAGTGTCGTTTCCTGGCCGGACGTCAGGGAGGTTCCTCTGCCCATTGCTCGGCGGTCACTCCCGGACCTGCGTCAACTCTGTGGGCAAAATCTCCATATCCGACTCCTGGTCAGATTGGTCGACCTCACGCATTTCGGAATCACAAAGTTCAGCCACCTCGCTGGGCATAACCGGAGGCTGTTCCAGAGGTCGGCCCGCGGGTACCTGTTCCACCCGGCTTCGGGTCGGTTGGAGTCTTCTCCCCCATCATATACGAGACTGGCCCGGAATTCTACCATTATTCCTGAAATTCATTATGCCCCATCTCCAAAACTCTGAACAAACGGCGTGGCCTGAAACAAATTCCCTCATGGGCCTGCCTCGCTTCTTTCAAACTGTTCCTGCTGGTCGCGGATCGTGGGCGAAATTCTCCCCCAACGGCGGGATGTCCGCCGACTGGCGCCAAAGACGGCGCCAATCGGACGGGCATCGCGCCGGCCCAAAGGTGCGGAATGCTCCGCATCTTTGGCGGCCTAGCCCCAACATTGAGGGGCTAGGCCGACGGCGGAGGGATTTCCGCCCCGCCAGCTGGCGGAAATGGCGTTTGTTGCCCCGCCAGCTGGCGCGGAAATGCGGCGCATGCGCGGGAGCGTCAGCGGCCGCTGTCAGTTTCCCGGCGCATGCGCGGGAGCGTCAGCGGCCGCTGTCAGTTTCCCGCGCATGCGCAGTGGGGAGAGTCACTTCCGCCTCCGCCATGGTGGAGGCCGTAGCGGAGGCGGAAGGGAAAGAGTGCCCCCACGGCACAGGCCCGCCCGCGGATCGGTGGGCCCCGATCGCGGGCCAGGCCACTGTGGGGGCACCCCCCCGGGGTCAGATCGCCCCGCGCCCCCCCCCCCAGGACCCCGGAGCCCGCCCACGCCGCCTGGTCCCGCCGGTAAATACCAGGTTTGATTTACGTCGGCGGGACAGGCAATTTCTGGGCGGGACTTCGGCCCATCCGGGCCGGAGAATCCAGCGGGGGGTCCCGCCAACCGGCGCGGCCCGATTCCCGCCCCCGTCCAATCTCCGGTACTGGAGACTTCGGCGGGGGCGGGATTCACGGCGGCCAACGGCCATTCTCTGACCCGCGGGGGGGTCGGAGAATGACGCCCCTTATCCCTGATGTCCGGCGAAACAAGGCTCAATCGTGTGCGCAAGCGACGTCCTATCAAACGTTCCGCGGACGTCACCCTGGTGGTAGCGTGCGGTGTGGTTCTATCATAGAGCAGGAAACGGGCGAGGTGGGTTTCTGGGGAACTATCTCGCATCCCGAGTTTCAATGTCTGTACAGCACGTCCCGCCAACACATTTGAGGATGGACGGTAAGGTGTGGTACAGACATGACGGACCCCATTTTGTGTCAAAAAATTCGCAAACTCCGAACTTGCAAAAGCAGTGCCATTGTCTGATACAAGTACCTCCCGGAGTCCGTGAACACAAGAAGTTTGCCTGAGCCGCTCGGTGGTAGCACGTGATGTAGTCGTCGTCATCCATTTGGAATGTGCATCTACAATAATTAGGTACATCGCTCTCAGAAAAGGCCCCGTGAAATCTACATGGAGGTAGGACCATGACCGGTCTGATCGGGTGAAGTGGGGCTACCAGGGGCAGCTTCTGGTGCTCCTGGCATCATGTACACTGTTTTGCCAACTTCTCGATATCCTAGTCTATGCCAGGCCACCACACATAGCGTGTGGCCAACATTTTTATGTTAGAGACCCTTGGGTGTCAGCTATGGAGGTTTGCAAAATTGCTCCCTGGCTGCGTTCGGGAATGACCCCTCAGAAACCCCACAGCAGGATGCCTTCCACCAGGCTGGGTTCCGCCACTTTTATGGTAAAAGCCCTTAGGTCCTCTGGGAGGACATGGTGCTGGGCCCCATACAGCACTATATGGCAGACCTTAGCCATCAGCGAGTCCGTCTGTATCCATGCCGTTACTTGGGCCGCCGTCACCAGTAAAGAGTCCATAAAATGTTAGGGTGCAATTACTTTGTCCGATGCTGTTGGCGTGCTGGTGGGTAGCAGGAGGGGGCACAGAGCATCCGCATGGGGGAATTTTCATCCCTGGGCAATGTTCCAAAGCACACTCAAACACTGCCAAGAGGAGAGCACAACGCTGAATATGGAGGGGACGTCACTGGGGGATTTGCCTTATCCTCGTTGAATAAGGGTTTATGGTCTGTGAACCCATGTTTACGCTGTGAACACATGTCCATAGATATACTGATGGAAAAGTTTTACGCAGAACACCAGCGCCAAACCATATTTGTCTATCTGAGCGCAATTCCACTCTGCTGCCGCTAAAGTGCGGGAAGCGAACGCAATGGGTCACTCGGTACCATCGTCCATCTTGTGCGCTAAGACGGCCCTGATTCCATAGGGCGAAGAGTCACATGTGAAGAACAAAGGTCTCGATGGGTCCAAGTGAGTCAGCAGATGTGAGGGACTGTCGCCGTTTAACTTCATCGAAAGCTGTGTGCTGCTGCCAAATCCCCGCTGCCCCTTCTGTCACAACCCATGCAGTTGGACCAACATTGTCACCAGGTTTGGGATGATCTTCCCATAATCGTTTATAAGGTCCAAGAATGAGCGGAGTTCTGTAGGATCCTTAGGTATGGGCGTCTGCCGGATGGCCTGTAACTTATTCTTTACTGGGTGCAGGCCATGCCTGTCCACCATGTAGCCTAAATAGACCACCTCCTTCGCGTAGAAAACGCACATTTTGTGCTGCATGCGGTCCTCTGGCCTTTTCAAGTGTTCCTGGTCGGAGGAACCGGTAATCTGCACATCATCCAAGTAGACTGCCGTCTGCGACAATCTTTGGAGGATATTTTCTTTTTTAAAATAAATTTACACCTGTCAGCATCAACAGGGCTGAGGTGCAGATGGTTAGCAGTTTCAAATTCCTAGGGGTGCACATCTCCAAAAATCTGTCCTGGTCCACCCACGTCGATGCTACCACCAAGAAAGCACAACAGCACCTATACTTCCTCAGAAAACTAAGGAAATTCGGCATGTCCACATTGACTCTTACCAACTTTTACAGGTGCACTATAGAAAGTATCCTATCTGGCTGCATCACAGCCTGGGATGGCAACTGCTCGGCCCAGGACCGCAAGAAACTTCAGAGAGTCGTGAACACCGCCCAGTCCATCACACAAACCTGCCTCCCATCCATTGACTCCATCTGCACCTCCCGCTGCCTGGGGAAAGCGGGCAGCATAATCAAAGACTCCTCCCATCGGCCTACTCACTCTTTCAACTTCTCCCATCGGGCAGGAGATACAAAAGTCTGAAACACACATGAATAGACTCAAAAATAGCTTATTCCCTACTGTTACCAGACTCCTAACTGACCCTCTTATGGACTGACCTGATTTCCACTACACCCCTGTATGTTTCACCCGTTGCTGGTGTTATCTAGTTACATTGTGTACCTTGTGTTGTCCTATTATGTATTTTCTTTTATTTCCTTTTCTTTTCATGTACTTAATGATCTATGGAGCTGCTCGCAGAAAAATACTTTTCATGTACGTTGGTACACATGACGATAAACAAATCCATTCCAATTTAGAGTACCCAATTATTATTTTATTTTCCAAATTAAGGGGAATTTAGCGTGGCCAATCCACCTGCCCTGCGCATCTTTGGGTTGTGGGGGTGAAACCCACGCAGACCAGACATGGGGAGAATGTGCAAACTCCACATGGACAGTGACCCAGGGCCGAGATTCGGACCAGAGTCCTCAGTGCCGCAGTACCAGTGCTAACCACTGCGCCACATGCCGCATACAGTCCTTTTTGTGTGTTCATGGTCACATATTTGGGTGAGGACGGGTCCAAGATCAATTGAAGATAAGCATGGCTCAGGTCGAGTTTGGTGGAAGTCCTTCCTCCCTTGAGCCTTGTGGATAGGTCCTCAATCTTTGGCACTGGGGAACAATCCAGACGGGACGCTCGGTTGATGGTCAATTTATTATCTCCACAGAGACGGATGGAACCGGCAGGCTTCATAACCGGCACGACCGCCGCAGCCCGATCCGCAACTTGCACCGGGTGAATGATTCCCAACTTCTCCAAACGATTCAGTTCTGCATTGACTTTTGATTTCAAAGTGTAGGGAATGCGGCGGCCCCAAAAATAGCATGGCTGAGCCTCTGGGCCTACTGGTATCTAGGCAGAGGACCTCCGGATGATACCGAGGCCATCCTGGAATACCCCCGGGAAACGTAGCAACACTGCACCTGGCCCGTCGGGGACATCCAGCTGCCGGTCCATCCGGAAACGTTTCAGTCAGTCACACCCCAGCAACTACGGGCCCGAATCTTTTACCACTACCAGTGGTAAGTTGGCCGACTGAGCCAACCATCTGTATTCCACAGATGTGTATCCCTGAGCGGATACGTGCGATGGCTGATTACAGCAACCACGGCTCCGGTATCAAGATCAAGCTTCATCTGTATTGGGAAACCGTTGATTCCGACCGTCACTTGGATAGGCGCCCCACCCGTGGTGCCGGAATGCAGTAAAGGCAGTGGGCCTCCTCTGATTCATTGTTGATGAAATGCGTCCGCCCTCTGGGATGGTCGTCGGGTAACGGTGGCCAGTGGGTGCAATTTCCCGCTGGCGTCTGCCCCACCGATTCCCTGCGGTGTTGTGCGTTCACCCGTGCGTCAGGGGTCTTCGGTGCGCGAGAAACTCAGCATCCCTTGGCAGGAAAATGTTCCCATCGGCCCTGGTCGCCCAGAGTGCACCCCCTACGTGGGAGTCCAGAACTGCAGCACGGGAGATGGGCGCTCTGTGCCCTGTTGGGCGACCAAGGTTCAGGACGGCCATTCCTCGGAGCTCTAGAAACTGCGTTCTACCCCCCTTCCGGGACAAAGCTATTTCAGTCACTTTCTTCAGATCCAGATTAGTTTCACACAACAAACTTGGGTCGCCCCATCTCTGATCTCGCAAACCAAATGGTCTCTGAGTGCCTCAGATAATGTCGAGCCAAACTCACAGAACTCGGCGAGTTTTCACAAATGGCCCAGAAATTCCGTTACAGGTTCTCCCAGGTGTTGGGAAGCCGTGTGGAAATAAAAATAGCGTACGATTAGCAGCGGTAACGAGCTTAGTAACGAGCTCCAGAAACTGGGGAGTGTCACGTGAGTCAGGAAAAGTTAAACTTTTGATCATGCTGTAAGTCTCAGCACTGCAGACCACGAGGAAGGTCACCGTCTGTCTGTCATCCCCAACTATGTTATTTAGGTGAAAAAAGTAGCGCATTCGCTCAATGTACAGGATCCAATTCCCTGTCTCGGCATTGAAAGTCTCTAGCTTACCGATTAGCGACATATCTATTGCCTGAATGGAGGTCTGCTGAGGCCTAATCAAAGTGGACCTGGTCTGGAGCAAAGGGCGCCTCTTGCAGCTCCACTTAATCCTTGTCGCCAGTGTAAAGTCTCAGGCAAGCGACCACTCGGAAGCAATGTCTGCAGAAAAGTTTTGATTTATTCTCCTTACTATTTAAGCCAACTACTCCCCGAAGGGTCTCCTGCACCCGGCCCACACCCGGGCCGGGGTATTTATGTCCCAACAATCCTATGAAAGGGGGGGGGTAGCCCTGCTCCCCTCATCTGGGTAAATCATACTCGGGTGAGCCCACAGGGACTCTGAGGTTGCAGAGCCCTGAGCCTCCTGTAGGGTTATAACAGACAGCATATTCGACATATTAACATATTCAACGATTGACATTTCAATTTATGACTGAGAACTGCTGCTTGATTAGTAGTTAACGACTGCAGTGATAAATGTTAATAATGGGCATTAGTGCTGCATAAGCCAGCCAACAGTTAAACCAACTAAATGTTGCTACACTATAATTACTCAAGGAAAAGCCCAGCTTCAGGCAACATCACTGAGCTCTGCTGCTCAAAACCTGTACCCAGTGAATTCTATCGTGACAAATAAATTCACAGCCTTGCTCGTCTAAATCCAATCAATAGAGCGAGAGAGGCATCTCCAATTGTGCTCAAATCCATGGTTCATTGGAAGAAATGTCACAGAAGGAGATATTTTCTGCTAAGTGATCAGTGGCACAGCAGCAGAATGATGTTCTGTGGCAGAAGAATCAGTTACAGATCCATATATCTAGATCTGTGTTATATTTGTGCTGAGTGCAGACCTCTAACTGGCCCTGAAGTGCTCTCAGCAAAAATGCACTTGAGCTTCATTAAAGAGGCTAATAGATTGAATAAATGCACTGCATAGCTTTCTCTCCATGTGTACTTCATTTGACCATCTCGAACAGACTGCAGGGAAGCTTCATATGCCATGGAGCTCAAAGACTTTACAGACATTTTTTTTGCGTGATCAATTTCTATGCACATTTTGGCTCTCATTGTATTAAAAAATATTTTTTTAATGTATTTTCCACACTTAACTATTCTCCCCAGAAATGTTTCTGTGGATCCTGGAGAGGGTGAATCCTTTATTTTATGGTAATTCACCGCAAAACTGACTTAAGCAGTACAGAAGAAGAGGACACGAAGAAGCAACTCTTGTGTTAGAAATCTTCAAGGACAATTAAAATGAAACAACGCTTCTAAGCACAAGCACCAGTTGCAGAATTGCACAGTGCTCAGCAAGTCAGGTTAACATTAGTGATGGAGTTTAGTTCTGAAGGCAACCATTACAGTATTTTGTGGTTTAAGTGATAGAAGATACAAGGAGGCATACCATGAAGATCAGCCATACCTAGAGCCAGGTTGGCCACATTGACTTTATTCCACCAGTTGCATCTGCAGGGCTTAAGACCCTTGCCTGGCAATGACCCAAAACTGGCACCTGGGTCAGTGGAGTTGCACCACCCACAATAATGCCATCTGGAGCCACAGAATGTATGAAACACCTGGGGCCTTGAGCTCCCGATTGGCTGACTCGGTTTCACATGATGGTTATAATTCCAACGACATTTCGAAGAAGTGGCGACCAACAAAAGTGTTCGCCATACCAAAACCCAGAAAAGACCCCAAACTTCCAGCTAGCTACATCCAATCTCTCTCCTGTTGATCCCATATAAAATCCTTGAACGCCTTACCCTTCAGCGCCTATCCCCAATCGTTAAAAAAAGTCCTTAGCATCGACTAAGCTGGTTTCTGCAAGAACCGCAGAACAGGGGAGCCCACACTTGCCCTTACCACCTACATTGAAAATAGCTTTCAGAAAAACTTCAAGACAGGTCCTGTGTGCCTCCACCTCACAGCTACCTCCAACACCTTTTCCTGAATGACCTGAAGTCGCCATTATGAAGACTACCTCCTTGGACAGAATAATGGAAGGACTGGGTGAGATTTTTGCAAGATTTGGTTACCCTGAACAACTTGTTAGCCACAGTTCGCTTCGCAAGAATTCACAAATTATCTGAAGGAGAGCAGAATCAAACACTTCCGAGACGCCCCTTATCATCCGACCACAAATGAAGACAATGAAGTATTCATTGAAGGTAACAAGGTGAAGGTGAGCAAGGATCATTGTCGAAATGACTAAGCCAACTCCTGATGACAACTGTGGAAGACAGTACCCCAATTGAAGACACCTCAAAACCGAGTCAACCTCTGAACATGATGTCCACTCCGGTTGAGCCAACTACGGATGACGTCCAAACTAAACCAAAAATGCCAGCGGTTGCAATCAACACAACAAAAACCGATGCCTGAGGTCCGCTGACAACCATACAAAAGTCCTCCTAAACTTTAACTTATTGACTGCTGTGTATATAAATTGCTCATATTGTAAATTTTGCTTGTTAACGTTATGCTGTGTTTCATTGCAGGAACTTCTAATGTAAAGGGGGAGGAAAGGGTTGTGTATGCATGTTTGTTTCTAGTTGGAACAAGGTCACTGTAAGAGTCCGATCACATGACATATTGATGACGTCATCGGCTGTTTGCACAGGCGAATGAGCAGTCTATCCTAACACCTTGTCGAGTAAACACCTTTCCAATAAATATCTTGCTTGTTTGTACCTTTGTGGTCTGCATGCCTATCCTTTAAAAATACCACACTGAGATGAACAGATTTTTAATCAGTAAGGGTGATGGGGATAAGGCGAGGAAGTAAAGTTGAGGATTATCATATCAGATCTGTCATGATCTCACTGAATGGCAGAGCAAAATTGATGGGCCAAATGGCCTACTTCTGCTCCTCCGTCTTATGATCTTGTGGTCCAATCTGAGCATCTGGGGCGGGATTCTCCAAGCCTCCCGCCAAAATCGCGATTGGTGCAGGGGCTGAGAATGAGCGTTGATGCCAAAATCAGGCGCAATGCCGCTCCCCGGAGAATTGGCATGAATCGCGCGTGTGCGGTCTATGCAGCGCGGGTAGGGGGCCACTGACAGAGGCACCCTGCGGCGATTCTCCAAGTGTAACTGGCCGAGGTCCCGACGGCATGGGTTTCTCATGGCCCCACCTGTCGGGAACTTGGCAGCTGTGGACTCAGTCCACGGCTGTCCTGGTGGGGGGCAGGGGGATTCTTCACCGGGGGTGCCTCACAGACAACCAGGCTATCGATTGGTGGCCACCGATCCACAGGCACGCGTGATTCGGTGGGGGGGGGCCTATCTCTTTGGTGCCGGTCCATGGTGTGGGTCCGCCATGTCGTGCGGGGCAGCCAACGCAAGCTGCCGCTGTGCGCATGCGCGGACCCCGACCGGAAATGCAAGGCCCCGTATCGGGAGCAAGAGCTGCGAGGAGTACCCCGGGACCCTGCTAGCCCCATTCAGGTAGGAGAATCACTCCTCCCTTTCTTCAGGAAAGTCCAGAGTGATTCACCCGCGTTTTGACGCTGGAGGAGGGACATGGCCCCATTATTGAAGAATCCCGCCCCAGGTTTCTGTTGCTTCTCTATCATCAATGTTTTCTTTTCTTCACCTGTGCACTGTGACCTACCTGGTGTCATCTGCTCAGGCTTAATATACCCCAGAAAACATGTAACTGTGCCGGTGCTCACAAACACTTGTGAGAGGGGCACAGAGTATTGTTTAGCTCTGGGCCATGGGCAGTGCTGGCAAGCTGTTCTTCTCAGCCTACAGTCTATGTAAAAAAACAAATAGTTGGAAAGCTGGCTCAGACTCGTTAAGCAGAACTAACAAGATAGGGTGTGTGATGTTTGTGTGGCTGTGGTGCTGCCTATATACAATTGTGTGAGAAAGGGAACCAAACAAAGGGGCAGCATGGTACTCGGCTTGAGCAAGGGCAGCATGGTACTCGGCTTGAGCAAGGGCAGCCTGGTACTCGGCTTGAGCAAGGGCAGCTTGGTACTCGGCTTGAGCAAGGGCAGCCTGGTACTCGGCTTGAGCAAGGGCAGCTTGGTACTCGGCTTGAGCAAGGGCAGCTTGGTACTCGGCTTGAGCAAGGGCAGCATGGTACTCGGCTTGAGCAAGGGCAGCTTGGTACTCGGCTTGAGCAAGGGCAGCATGGTACTCGGCTTGAGCAAGGGCAGGATGGTACTAGGCTTGAGCAAGGGCAGCCTGGTACTCGGCTTGAGCAAGGGCAGCCTGGTACTCGGCTTGAGCAAGGGCAGCTTGGTACTCGGCTTGAGCAAGGGCAGCCTGGTACTCGGCTTGAGCAAGGGCAGCATGGTACTCGGCTTGAGCAAGGGCAGCCTGGTACTCGGCTTGAGCAAGGGCAGCATGGTACTCGGCTTGAGCAAGGGCAGCTTGGTACTCGGCTTGAGCAAGGGCAGCTTGGTACTCGGCTTGAGCAAGGGCAGCTTGGTACTCGGCTTGAGCAAGGGCAGCATGGTACTCGGCTTGAGCAAGGGCAGCCTGGTACTCGGCTTGAGCAAGGGCAGCTTGGTACTCGGCTTGAGCAAGGGCAGCTTGGTACTCGGCTTGAGCAAGGACAGCCTGGTACTCGGTTTGAGCAAGGGCAACATGGTACTCGGCTTGAGCTTGGGGAAGGTTTTCGCATCACCCTCCCCTCCTCATTATGACCTTAGGATATCAAGAATCTGATGCAGATGTCATGTGAGAGTACCTTTAAGAAATGGGTGTTTAAGAAATGTACCTTTTGAAATGGAGCTGCTCATGTTACTGGAGTGATGTCAGAGTGTGGGTGGAGCTGAGCTCTACTTCTGCTTTTTAGTTTCAGTTTGAGAAAGCTTGGGTGTGTCTGTGTTTTTCAGTGAGCTGCATCTGAAGTAGAGCTGTACTGTTGATCTCTGTCATCCAAAGACTATCTATGGATCATTTGGTGAACTCAGAATTGTAAAAGGTCTCAGTATTGAATGTAAACCTAATGTGCTCCTGTTTGAAGGTTTGTTATGTTTTTTGGATGTTAAAAGGACAGCTTACAGGGTTACTTAGTGTTGTAGTCTTTGGGGTTGTATTTGAATTAATGGTTGCTTAGATGTTCATTGTTTGTTTTAAAAAGGTGAACTTGCGTTCCTAGAATAAACATTGTTTTGCTTTAAAAAATACTTGTCCATTTTCTGCTATACCACACCTGTAGAGTGGGCCATGTGTTCCCCATACCACAATCTATTAAAAATTGTGGGTCAGGTGAACTCCATGATACACTTTGGGGTTCTCTAAACCCTGGCCCAGAGCTTTAACTTATGGAACTCTCTTCTCTTGTAACATTGCTTCTGCCTCTTACGTGTCATTTTATCCTCATAGTCTTGAGATGCTGGAAATTTCAACATGCAAGACACTCATAGCAAAGCGTTCTCTCTGCTTCCTGAGTTGTGCGTCAGTCAATTAGTAGGTATCGTGGAACAAGTTGAATTGAAAGCTTCCATTGTGGGCACGGTAATTGCAGTTTTCATTTTGCCCTGTAATAAACTGGTCATACTTGGGGGAAAGGATGACCATGTTGGCAAGTGTTATGGGGTTGGAGGGAAACCTTTTTTGTCATAAGTACTTTGTCCAATTACCAATTTGCGGGAAAATCGGAATTCCTACAGTGCTGAAGGACGTCATTTAGCCCATCGAGTCTACACTGACCCTCCGAAAGAGCATCTTACCTATGCCCACGCCCCTGCCCTATCCCTGTAACCCCATCTGACCGTTAGACACTAAGGGACAATTTAGAATGGCCACTCCACCTAACCTGCACATCTTTGGACTGTGGGAGGAAACTGGAGCACCCGGAGGAAACCCACGCAGACACGGGGAGAAAGTCACCCAAGGCCAGAATTGAAGCCGTGGAAGGTAAGGGAAGGTTGCTGAGTAGTTTTATATTGTAAATCTTCCTGAAGACATTTTCCTCAGCTGCTGAGCACAGGGGAGGCTTCTTTCATGCAATGGCGACTGCTCCACTGTGAAGCGTCTTACACTTTGGCCCAAAGAGAACAATCCGCCAATCTGCTGCCACTGCTGCTACCCTTTCCTTTCTTTCTTTAAAAAAAAATTTAGAGTACCCAATTCTTTTTGTCCAATTAAGGGGCAATTTAGCATGGCCAATCCACCTACCTTGCACATCTTTGGGTTGTGGGAGTGAGACCCACCTTTCTTTTCTTTCTTCTAGTCACCTCAATCAAACTAAAAGGATTCCAGCATTGTATTAATGGACGCCCTGAAGCCAAGCAACCTCCCTTCCAAAAAAAAAGCAGCTGACCTTTAACAGTTGCTGCCTGAATTTCTCTTCGTGAGCCCCCAAGGTCAAGCTCAGTGCTTCAAAAAGGAGACATTTAAACAATGAATTGCTAAACAGGGGTTCGAAAGCGATGCCTATTCACAATGAAAACATACGCGAGCACTGCACAACTGCACATTGATTGATGGAAGTCACCTGAAACCCAAGATTGTGTTACAGTACTGCATTTAGCTCTCGTATCCCTTTTGTCGTATAAACAGACTGGACTCCTATTTGCTGAAGTTTTAAATTACCTGTGACTTAGAAATCATTTTGGATCTGTGTGCTGTTAAATGTCCAGCAAAAACCCAGAAGGTGTTATGTTTGAACAAAAAAAAAAATTAATGTTGTGATGACAAATTTAATCTTAACTCATCAACTTGTAAGAATTATGAATATTTATCATTGAACACTAACCTAAGATATTAATACACAGTCATGGTCAAATTCTCAATGTATGGAGGATACAGCTTTCATGCCCTCCCAAAGAATGGCATGAGATTATGCTTATCGTTTTTCAGATAAAAACTGTGAGGAAAATATATCTTCAATGCCAATTCTTATTAATACTCAACCAAAAAACAGGAAGGGACACACATTATCTAATCAATGAGTGATGTTTGATTTCACTCCACAAATTGATATTGAGGAGAAGCACGATATCTATGCCATCAGGTGCAAGCTATTAATTGTCATTTGAGAATTGTTGAGAAACGCAAGCTTTTCTCATTGACAAAAAGAGATACAGTGGGAAAAATCAGGAATGAAAATGATTAAAATCTGTTTTACACAGGAATGCGTTTCAGAATCCCATTAAGTATTCTGTGAATGGGGTGGCATGGTGGCACAGTGGTTAGCACTGCAGCCTCATGGTGCCAAGGACCCGGTTCGATCCTGGCCCCAGGTCACTGAGCGTATGGAGTTTGCACATTCTCCCCGTGTCTGTTTGGGTCTCACCCCCACAATCCAAAGATGTGCAAGTTAGGTGGATTGGCCATGCTAAATTTCCCTTAATTGGAAATTCTTTTTAAAAAAGTATTCAGTGAAGGGAAGGAATTGTAGCATTGCCATTGTGGGAATGGAATCAGCTTACTCTCAAGGAGCGCTAGAAATCCTGTACTTCATTTTATATTCGGCTTAAGAGGTACATCAATGGGAACCATAAATCTTTGGCAAAATTGGTTCACATGAGTACATCCATTAAATTTGCTTGCTTTGATTTTTTTTCATTACTTTTTCTCTGCCTTTGTGAGCACACTGGGCTAAGTCGCTGGCTTTTAAAGCAGACCAAGGCAGGCCAGCAGCACGGTTCAATTCCCGTACCAGCCTCCCCGAACAGGCGCCGGAATGTGGCGACTAGGGGCTTTTCACAGTAACTTCATTGAAGCCTACTTGTGCCAATAAGCGATTTTCATTTCATTTCATTTCATACTGCATCGGTTATCCAAGGTAAATTTTACCACAGGCCTCTTACGATGAAAGTAAGAAGGTTTTGTATTTTTAAGGCTTCCTTCATGACCTCAGAATGTCCCAAAGAGTTTTGAAGCTAATGAAGTACATTTGAGGTTCAGCCACTGCTGTAATGCAGGAAAAGTGACAGCCAATTTGTGCGAAGCAAGATCTGACAAGAAGCAATGTCATTATGACCAGATCGTCTGTTTTTCAGTGATGTTAACTGGGGTATAAATAATAGCAGTGACACCAAGAAGAACTGCCATAGAATATTTTACATCCACCTGAGGGGCAAACCTGAGCCTTGGTTTAATGTCTCAACTGAAAGGCCTTCGACAGTGCAGCACTCCCTCAGTACTGCACTGAATTGTCAGCTTAGATTCTATGCTCAGGTTTTCTGGAGTAGGACCATAACCCGCAACCTTCTGAGACAGAGATGAGAGTGCTAACGCTGAGCCAAGGCTTTTTTGGGAGAAAATTGGGGAAATGCCCAGGATCAGTTACTCAAATTAACCAAACCAATTGATGAGAAATCGCTGGGATGGGATCAGTTTTCAACTGCGCTCCACCACGTGTCTCCACCCTACAGTCCCTCATTGTTATTGAACTATATTCCCTGCATTCAGCCATGGGTAAGGCACAATTCCTTCCAGTTAAATGTTCGGAGGACTGAAACCATCATCTTTAGCCCTGCTACAAACACTGCATCCTTGCCCCTAATCCCATCGTCTCCCTGGTCACCATCTCAGATTGAACCAGACTGTCTAAAATTTTGGCATCCTGTTCATCTGTGAGCTGAGCTTATATCTCTGGTCAGTTTGGCTAAATTTGGCTCAATTCTTGCTAAGCTGCTTTGGTTGCATCTAACACGATAAATTGGCAGCCAAATATTAAGACTTGCCACTTATAATGAACAAGACCAATTTTTCAAATGTTACGCCATTCCTAGACCTTACACTGTTCCCCAGCTCAGAGGGCTATAGGCCATTGACGGGCCTTTCCCATTGCGGCACTTCACCCAGAGTGAGAGAAGACCAGGGGAGTCAAATGTAATTTTCCCACTGTGCCAACAGTGAAAACCTTTTCTGGGCATGGATTAATTTCTAACTTGTAGGTGTACAGAAACTACCCAAAATGTTTTTATTTATAAAGCATTGCAGAGTCCCAAATTGTTATGGAACATCTACATCTTTATAAAATTGTCAACATCATTTTCTGGGAGTCACATTACCTGTTGAAAATCATATGACGTTTTGTATAACAAGCCAAACTTAAGCAAAGGTTGCAGTCACAGTCTGTAGCAAAGTGCTGCATTTGAAATGTAATTAGAATATAAAATGATGTGTTAGATTGAGTTTACATGTACTGTATTAAAAAAAGCGACGTAAACGTTGCAGCAAATTGAAGTTTAAAGTGCTAGATTGAATTTGTCACTAATTATTTTTGTTCTGATTTAGAAAATATTTCCAGTTCATGAAGTACTGATTTGCCCAGAAAGGGAGGGTAAGGCATTTGTTACAGAGACTCCATGAATGTTCCAGTACTTTCCATTAGACCTGTGTGTCCAAAAATAACTCACCCCCTGCATTCCACTCAACATAGCTTTATTACATTTATACATCATACCAGTTACTTTATGTGACATAGCAGCATTACATACAGAATCCACAACAGGAATTAATGCTAATTTTTGGTGTTATTTAAGTGCAGATACATACAAAGTGCATTTATTACTACTTTGGTACACATGGTATATACACTCATTGATATCTGAAAGAAACCGGTTCCTATAAAATGAGTCATTCAGTGATAAAGTTTGCTTCAAGGTGCGAAATAACGCAATACCTATGAATTTCACTTCTAGCTGTTTGTTACTGTAAACAATGTTTAGGAAAATAAATTTAGTATATATTGAGGATAACCCCATTGATAAATGTATCAACATGGTTCAGTTGAGTCTTTCAAAATGCGGTGCAATTGTATCAAAGGCTCTTCGTTGTCAGAAGACCATAAGACATAGGAGCAGAATTAGGCCACTTGGCCCATCGCGTCTGCTCCGCCATTCAATCATAGCTGATATTTTCTCATCCCCATTCTTCTGCCTTCTCCCCATAACTCCTGATGCCCTCATGACTATAAACATTTCCACGGACAGATAAATTCCCCTTTATTTTATTACTTAACAGCAAAAACCAAATGCATAATTCTTTACTGTATGAATCTTTCTATTAAGAAACATTTGGTACTGTGGTGAATGTATTACTGCTACCATCACCATTCTATTGTATTATGTTGAAACTCTTGTGGGGGGGGGAAAGGTATATAGATCTGCAGCCTGTGGGTGGCACTCAGTACAGAGCAGTCGCAGGCAGGCACAGATCTAGCTGATTAAAACGACTGTTCACTTCAACTCTTCATCTCGTGTGAATTGATGGTCGCATCAGATACATTTTAAAATTTGCCTACAATTTGTGAATGCACAGGAAATTGAAATCAACAGGACGAGTGTACATTTTTACTTGGGTAACTTGAAACTCATTCCAAAGGAACAGGTCACTGATTTATCTATGTGTTATGGATTTTTTTTTTTGGTAGAGATAGCATGCTGCACAAAAATGAAAATACATGCTGGTCTTTGCATACAGTCAGCAGAATAAGGATAGTCATGTGCAAGTAAAACTATTTGACACGCATATTATAAAATAGATTTTTGAGTTCTCGGTTATTTTTAACTTTATGACAAGAGAAGCTGCAGATATCTGTAATCCTATTGCTGCAACATATTTTAGTAATTTAAATATTGAGAACTAAACTTGACCTGGAGCTTGCTAATGTAGTCTTAAACAATTTAAAAGAATTATAAATACTGGAAGGTCGGGTAAACATCAGGAAGAATTTCAAATCAATCTGGCATTAATACTTTATAAATAACAGCCTTGTCAAATCTATTAGCGCCGTACTGAGTGACTACTATACTTCCGAAGTTGGCCTCTTTCAGATGAGTTATTAACCCAAGGCCACATCACTGCTCGTTCAAGTGGGAATAAAAGAGACCAAAGCAGTATTCAGATAAGACTAAGGGAGATCTCCCAGTGTCTGGCCAAGGTTTATCTGTATTATCACTAAAATTTGCCCATTTGTCTGTGTGCTGTTTGTGGGACCTTGCTATGCACAAACTACTGTTATAACGGCTCTCCAAATGTACTTAATTGACCTTGCGTTATCTGTAGGAGATGAAAAGTGGTATTTAAATGCAGCGTGTTCTTTTGTTCTTAGAATTATATTCAACAAAGTACTAATATTATTTGTGTTTTACCAATATTTAATTTTGAAGGTCCAAATATTTTACATATATTAATGCGATGCCTTTATTTTTCTTGAAATGCGCAGGTCAATCATTATATGCAGAAGATCAACCATCATCTAAGTTTCAGGTGTAACAGTTCATCAAAAGACTTCACCTGAAATGTTAACCCATCTTTCTGACAATTCTGAAATGAAATGAAATGAAATGAAAATCGCTTCAAATGAAGTTACTGTGAAAAGCACCTAGTCGCCACATTCCGGCACCTGTTCGGGGAGGCTGGTACAGGAATTGAACCGTGCTGCTGGCCTGCCTTGGACAGCTTTAAAAACCAGCTCTTTAGTCCTGTGCTAAACCAGCCCCTTCTTTTTTTATTTCCAGTGTTTGCAATTCAGGTTTCATCTCTGCCTTCATTTCCTATTCTGTATGTAAGGAAACCAAAATTATTTGTGTATTCATATTAAATTATCCCATCAGGGTCAAAAGAAAGAATTGCAAAATTGAATATTGTGGATGTGGTTGGTGCTTCTTTCTCCTTTTTAAATTAAATTTAGAGTTCCCAATAATTTTTCCAATTAAGGGGCAATTTAGCATGGCCAAACGCCTAGCCTGCACATCTTTGGGTTGTGGGGGCGAAACCCACGCAAACACGGTGAGAATGTACAAACTCCACAGGGACCGGGACCCAGAGCCGGGATTGAACCTGGGACCTCGGCACCATGAGGCAGCAGTGCTAACCACTGCGCCACCTTGCTGTGCTTCTTTCTCTGAATGGCTTTCATGTAAATGTAAATGTTGCCACAGTCCCAGAGGCTGCTCTCCCCTTTGAGGGAAAGCTGACTGGTGGTGATTTAACCTGAGAGTCACCACACCGCAGGCGGGGGGGGGGGGGTAACCTCAGCCAGTACGGAATTGAACCTGCACTGTTGGCATTTCTCCACATCACAAACTGCTGTCCGGCCTACTAATCGACCTCCCCAGCCTTTATAACGGCCGACTCGGGACATGACAAGGTCTTTAAATCCCATGAGAGGCCTTTTGAGGAACTTATAATGCTCTTTTCACCTTGCGAGATCCAACAAGATCTTGTGAGGCATCATGATCTGGATCTCACCTTCAATGGGTGTGATCCAGATTTGCATATTCAGGCATGCAGATAGGATCACTTGATTATGTCTGTGCCAGTGTTACCCAAGACACTCGATCAAACAGCTTCACCTTGGAGATCCCAGCGGGTGCCATTTTGCACTGGGCAGTAGGGGAGCGTCTCCCAGGTGATCGTAGGCCCCCAGGTGGTCGGGCTTTGGGAAAGGTGGTACCCTGTCACACCGATGCCACCTTGGCACTGCCAACCTGGGGAGCCTGGCAATACCACCTGGGTGCCACCAGGCATTTGTCCCATGCCTGGGATCGGGTCCGGGAGTGCCCTGCCCTTATGAGGTAGGTTGCGGGGGGCTAAAGGACTCCTAATTGGTAAGGTGGTGCATTGAGAGGTCCGGAGATACCCCAAACACTTCATGCACTGGCAAGCTGGGTTCGTTAGTGCAGAAAATGAGCCCAATTGCACCCTCAGCGGGACATTCCTCGCCGAGGCCCAGAAATGACGCAGTCCTGTTTAATAACAGGGTCATTCCCGGCACTGCAAGCGCCGTGAAACACCCCGCTAAACGTGCCCAAAATGGGACTCGGTTTCATTTCCGTTAAATCGTGCCCATGGTGTTCATTAGCACATTCACTAAACATCTCAAAACACTTCAGATGATTTTTTTCAAAACAAATTTAGAGCACCCAATTCATTTTTTCAAATCAAGGGGCAATTTAACGTGGCCAATCCACCTACCCTGCACATCTTGGGGTTGTGGGGACAAAACCACGGGGAGAATGTGAAAACTCCACACGGACAGTGACCCAAAGCCGGGTGGAACCTGGGACCTCGGCGCTGTGAGGCAGCAATGCTAACCACTGCGCCACCGTGCTGCCTGAAAGCACTTCAGATTATAATGAAAAACTAACCTCTCTATCCTTAGCCTCCTACATTGTTTCAATGAAACTCAACTGAAGCTCGAGGAATGACACCTCATCTTTTAATTAGGCTTTTTTTACAGCCTTCAATATTGAGTTTAATAATTTCAGATCATAATCACTGTCCTCAACTTTTCAGACAGTAGTTGTTGATAATGATGCTGCTGATCATATTTACACCTCCTTCAGACCCATCTTTTGTTTCATGGCTTGTCCGATAACAATCCCCTTTTGCCTTGTACCACCATATCTTTTGTCATTTATTGTTTCCTGTCTGCTTCCATCCTGTCAGAGACATACTCTATTGTTCTAACCGCACCTCCCCCCACATGACCTTTTCCAGTTTTGATGAAAGGTTTTCGACTTGAAACACAAACTCTGTTTCACTCTCCACACATGCTGCCTGACCTGTTGCATTTTTCCAGCAATTGCTGTTTTTGTTTCAGATTATTATTTTTTATTATAAGTTTAGAGTACCCAATAATTATTTTCCAATTAAAGGGTAATTTAGTGTGACCAATCCTCCTACCCCGCACATCTTTGGGTTGTGGGGGTGAAACTCACGCAGACACGGGGAGAATGTGCAAACTCCACAACGGACAGTGACCCAGGGCCGGGATTCGAACCTGGGACCTCAGCCGCCCGAGGAAATCATATTAAACACAATTATCTGTGTAACTGCACTGTTAAGATTGTTTTACTGCTCAAAATCTACATTTAAAGCATTAAACCAGATTGCAGAGAACAAATTGTGGCAAGGAGTAAATTAGAAATAGCTCTTGGTCTTTAACTGCATATTTGCTACGTATGTGAATATGGAAGATTTAGGCTTTTACAATGTTGTAAAAACGGTTGTGTGAATGTACATGTGGTGTTAAACCCCTTACAGCCAGTTGTGAAGTCAGAGACTTGAACCCAGCCTTTAAGTAATTTTAAATTTATTCAGAGAGGAAAATAATGGAAGTATATAGCTCCTATCGCGACTCCGCTACCAGTGTCAGTAAGTGTATCTTTCTGTGCTAAAGTAATCATCCAATCAATGCTCTCCACCCACATATACTTGACCTTAATTTAATACAATTAACATATGGTTCTACTTTTCAGTACCATTCCAGCCTCAACATGAAAAATAAATTGAAAAATGACCGTGCTCATGTTGCAAAGACAGAGTTGGTTTCTTAAAAAAAAGGCACTGTCTCCATTTAGAGTTTTTTGGCAAGAGCTTCCTGTCTGGGATGGGAGAGGAGTCATGTGCCAAATCCATTATAATTGTAGCACCTGCAAATAGCATGATTATTCATTCCGATGTGATTCGTGATATTGCATATTGTGTTTGAGAATAAATATATGCGTAAAACAATTCCTGTCAAGATATTTTAATTCAATAATATGTATTACTTTTTAAATGATTGCAAACTTATAAACCATGCATCTCTCCATAACAGCTGGAAATATTTTGTTCTTGTCTTCGAAGAGTGGTCAAATAAAAGGAATTGCGTAACCTGAAAGTAGTGCCTCTCCATCCCTCCTGAATTGGAAAGCAGTAAAGTGAACAGCCAGCTAGTCTGGCAGTGCAGCAGGCAGCCTTGGATGATCGGGGGCCTTGGTTTTTGCTCGTCAACTTCCTGATCCAAAATGGCCCACAATTTGGTGAGGAACAACTGCTTCACTGTTAAAATCATGCAAGTCAAAGGCAACCACCAGAGATGTGATAGGAAGGTGGGCGTGAGCAGGGGAGGCTCAAAGTACCTTCCAGACCTGAGGGGCCCTTCAAGTAAGCTTTCATCTTCCTCAAGGCTCTGAGATTTCTGAAGTTGTTTCTCTATTGTTATCAGACCATCCTCCTGGCTCACATGGAAACAAGAAAAAAATAAATTACTGGGCCTCTTCTGGCCTTGGCTGATCTAGTCGTACTGTTCCCCCACCCATGGCTCAGTTAAATTTGCTAATTGGGCTCAAGAGCCTGATTTGCATATTTATAGAGTACCTTGCCAGCTTTGGAAGCGAAATCCTTGTTACCTGCAATTTAAAATTGTGATCAGCCAAATTGAGGTGAAAAAAAATGGGTAAGTCCCCAGCTCCATTTTAACCAATTGCCTGCCCGATCACACTTAAAAAGCAAGGCTCAAGTGGTCCAGTTGCACTTTCGTTCGCCCATGATTTATTACCCATTTTATCACTTGTTTTCTGGGAGGCCTTGTGGCTCCAGGGTAGCATTCCTATCACTGGGCCAGAGCTCCTGTTTCAAGTCCAACGTCAGGAGTTGTTGGCACAGAGGCAGCGTTCATGGCGCAGTTCAATGGGCTGATAATCAGCTCAGGAATCCTTCCACTGCCTCTACACTATTCCCCAAAAAGATGGAGAAAAAAAGTGTGCTATGCTTAAAAGAACCTAAATTTCTGTCTTTGGTTATATTAGTTTAGGCAATAATTGTTCACCAAGGTAATTCAAAATGTGTTGACTACTCTATCACCTTTTTACCAACTTCCTTAAAATGCAGGTGTATAAAGGTACTGGGGATAGTGTATAAAGTTATGTTAGTTGTCACTCTGGAGTTAGCATGTAGAAAAATAAATTAGTGTCATACTCTTGGTCTTTCAAATTTGCCTAAAATTGTGTAATTGCTAGAGAAAACATTGTGATCATATGCTTGTTCCAGTGACATTTTTTACAGTAAAGTACAACTGCAATGTAACCGTGACAACTGCAACGCCCTGGAAGGATATATTCTAGCTTCAAATGCAGCTATTCAACGATCCTCATTACTAAAGGCCATTCTTAAAAACACATCTCTGAAAGTTTATTGGTTACATCAAACGCCGGGCAACATTTGACTTGAACAAATGTCACTGATCTGCACTCCGCATCGTTGCTGCCATTGCTATAGACAGGATTCAGATCCAGAGCGTATTCATTTGTAAACAAACTGGATCATCAAATAGATTGAACTTCTGCCCAAAAGCATCAGCAAAGGACTGCAGTTTAAAAGGAAGGATGGGAACACAACATATTTTCAAGTCTTTAAAAAATAAACCAAGATACCCTGCATTTTAAAATCCAGTACCTTTTGTAAGCAAATTATCCTTTGGAAGCAACATATGTACGTTTAAATTCTTGCTGCTTACTAAACAAAGATTGCACAAAATGCAAATGCAATCTGAATTTATTGCTTCCTCTGTAGAATAGAGAAACTTTTATCAATATTATTTTACTCATACTCCATCAGTGTCTTACACATTTTAACAAAGTTGTTCATAAAGTGCCCAACAGTGACTAAATTGACACTTATACTTCACAGGCAACACTTAATGTTTATAACTAAAATGGTTACTCTGGTAATTTATAAGGCTTTCTAACCCACCATCATGTGGCACGAGATGGTATTTTGGCAAGGTTCAACTTAATGGAGATACCAAGTAACACAATGCAAAACACAGAGGCGTGCTCAACATCTGTTCAACAGTTCTTCACCAAGATGAATGTATTTTTTAAAAAGTTGACTACAAGTAATCAACGACTTGCACGGCTCAACCAATAAGCTTCTTTTGTTCACAATTTTCTCTCCAAGACAGCGGATAAATAATATTGGGGCACAAAACTACAAAATAAAAAGCCTCCTGATGGCATGCATTCATTAAACATTTTCATTGAACATTTTAAATGCAATTTATAAAATGACTGGCGGATGCATTAGTGATATTAAAGGATTAATGTTCATTTTTATCAGAAATGTCTTTAATGTTGCAAGCATCACCAGGCTTTCTGGGGTTCACTTCACTTTGGTCAGTTTCCATTTTTGATTCTGTTGCATTGGCGTTTGTGCACTTTTTGTCACCTTCCATATAATCCATTTGAGCTGATTTCTCAGTTATTCCAGGCTGAGGTTCAGGAAAGCTTTTGGCGTCTGGGCCCATGCTGGCTCTCTGTTCCAACTGTTCTAGAAGGTTCTGAACCTTCTTAACACCGTCTCTTCTGGCTTGTCGCACATCATCCCGACCCTCGGGATCCACTGAATCAAGGGCCAGCAGCTCTTTGGTAAGCAACTCTTCCATCACCAGGTAGTGTTTATCAGTCCCCCTTCCTTCAAACAAGCTTACATCTTCCTCAAGCCTGTAGACCTTTTGGAGAATTTTCTCTACTTTTACCAGTCCGGGGTGTGCCTGCGCTTCCTCATTGGCTGTAGGCTTTTTTTCAGGGACAACACCCTCTTCTTGCTGGGTGTTGCTCTTTGCAGGGGGTGGAGTTTTCCTCTCAATTTTAGTCTGAGGTTTATGGGGCTGTTGCCTTGTGACTTGAACAGGGATGTAGGCTGCAGGGCGCTCGGACCCAAGAGAATTAGCTTTGCTCTCCTGTTGCATTCTGGGTGCCTCTTGATGTTGTGTTCGTTGTTGAGCAACCTGTAATGGTCGGGGAAGGGGAATTTGGGTCATTAGCAGTACTTTTAGGCTCTTATGCTTTCATTACTAATTTATATTTCAGATGGCAACCAGACTAATTTGGGGGATTTTGGGCAGATAAATTACTTCACCTTATTATTTGTGACTTATGCATTTTTATTTTTGGATTTCTGTGCTCTGTAACTACACTCGGTCAAAATATACTGTTTACCAATGTATGCTTACTCCTTTAAAATACATTGTACAAAATATCTCCACAATTTCCAAAGTTTTTTGTGCAATAGTTCCAAATTACTATGATAAAAGATGATTGAACACAACAAACCCATTCAGACCTACCCATCTTCTCACCACCATTCTCCTCAATCCATTCCTGGAATCAGTCCCATTAGCATCAATAGCCTTTCCTGTTGACTTATTCCTCAAGCGCCTTTCATTTCAGATAAAACCATTTTGGTGGCAACATTTCTTTGCTTACTTCTCATTATATAAAAAAGCCCGGGTTAGTGCGTGCATGTGACTGCTGCAGCGATGTATTTTTAAAAATCCGAGTTTAAAAGACATGTAGATACTCTGGCTACTTAAGGGATAATTAAAGCACCCTAAAAGAAAGATCATAATTCATATATATTGTTTACCAAAATAAGGCTAATGGAATTTTGTTCATGGAAATAACATTTTATAGCGAGTAGATAATTAGAGGCGTTGCGCATGATTTACCAGCCAACCGACTGCATGTTTTTCGGTGGTGGAGGCGGCCCGCTAGCGGAATTTTCTGGTCCCGCCGTTGTCAACAGGATTTTCTGTTGACTACACCCCTCATCGCAAGGAAACCCATGTGCCATCGGGGGGACCAGAATATCCTGCAGGCTCGAACAGCTGGTAAATTTCACCCCTTGTGTTTAGCCTTAGTAAGGTAGTCAAAACCCAGTTAGCGGGATAGAGATTATGTAGTTAATGGGAGGTGCCAAGGGATGAAGCAGGGGGTCAGTTGTTGTGTTTTCAGTAAATAACTTGCTGTGAACAGGAGCAATTTGCCAAATGCTAGGAAGTTAACCAGTAGTTTGACACAGGCAAGAATTTGCAGGTAGTTTCCTGAAGGATCTCTCTCTCTCTCAAAGCAGTTTATCCATGACATATCTATGCAGCAAGTATTCCTGTATTTGCTAACTATATTTAAAGTGGGTTTTGAGCTGAGATGGGTTTACTTGATTGGAAATAAAAAGATAATAGTTAATAATCTTTATTGTCACAAGTAGGCTTACATTAACACTGCAATGAAGTTACTGTGAAAAGCCCCTAGTCGCCAAATTCCGGCGCCTCTTCGGGTACACAGGGGGTGAACTCAGAATATCCAAATTACCTAACAGCACGTCTTTCGGGACTTGTGGGAGGAAACCGGAGCAACCGGAAGAAACCCACAAAGACACAGGGAGAACGTGCAGACTCAACACAGATAGTGACCCAAGCCGGGAATCGAACCTGCAACCCTGGAGCTGTGAAGCAAAAGTGCTACCCACTGTGCTACTATGCTGCCCTTAAGTTAGGAGTTAAAATGTTCCATTTTATAGTTATGCATTGTTTATCTGGCAATAGATAGCTATTTCTTATATGATGTTAATTCCAGTTGAGTTTAATCCTGTGTTAGGAATAATGGGCGGGATTCTCCGACCCCCCGCCGGGTCGGATCATCGCCGGGGGTCGGCGTGAATCCCGCCCCCGCCGTATTCCCAATTCTCCAGCCCTCCAAAAATCGGCGCGCCATGAGTCGCGCCGCCCACCTTGGAGAATGGCGGGTGCAACTCAATGGGCGCCGGGGCTGCCCGAATTCTCCGGCCCGCGATGGGCCAAAGTCCCGCACGTCTTTTGCCAGTCCCGCCGGCGTAAATTGGAGTAGGTCTCTTACCGGCAGGACCTGGCGGCGCAGGCGGGCTCCGGGGTTCTTGGGGGGGTGCGGGGGCGGGGGGTGGAATCTGGCCCCCGGAGGTGCCCCCACGGTGGCCTGGCCCACGATCGGGGCCCACCGATCCACGGGCGGGTCTGTGCCGCTGGGGCACTCTATCCTTCCGCACCGGAGGCTGTACCGGTCCACCATGCCTGCTGAAGAGATGAAGCCCTCTGCGCATGTGCGGGGATGACGCCAGCACACGCTGGTGCTCCCGCGCATGCGCCAACTGCCGCCGGCCTTCGGAGGCCCTTCTGCACCTGTTGGCGTGCCAAGCCCCTTTCCCGCCGGCCGGCAGGCACAAACCACTCCGGGGCAGGCCTAGCCCCTGAAGGTGCGGAGGATTCCGCACCTTTGGGGCGGCCCGACGCCTGAGTCGTTCACGCCACTCCATCTCACCAGGACCCCCCGCCCCGCCAGGTAGGGGAGAATCCCGCCCAATGTTTGTTTTAATATAACATATCCCTATTTGTGCATGGAGTGAAGAATACGTTACTTACAGTCTGACAAATTAAACAAAATATTGGAGTTTCTGTTTGGTATCCTAGCAACTGTTAGGATCTGGGCTGGGATCATATTAGTTTTTTTTAAACCTTTCTTTCTTGAAACTGTTATTTTGTTGCTTCATCTCTGAACTTTTATTCTTGGTGCAATAATATCCTTCCTTTGATTGGGTGATCATTATTCAGCACAGTGAGACGTACCTGACTCATATCTTGTATAACTTATGCAGCAACACGTTAACTGTTGACCTGCAGAGCTCCTACTGCTGTTCAGCTGATACAGTCACAGGCCAGGAGTTAAACCTGTGTCTCTATGAATCAGAGATTGTGATTTTACTTTTGTAACATCAGAGGAGAAAGTGACAAATTATCTGATGCATTTAGTCACAGAGGTATGCTCAAATCCCTATAGAATTGTGTTGTTTAACTGACTATATAACTTACAAACTTCCATGAAACACACTGACACACACACTGGCTCTCATTTAACTGTATCCCGTATTTTAAAAATAAATTTAGAGTACCCAATTTTCTTTTCCAATGAAGGGGCAATTTAGCGTGGCCAATCCGCCTAACCTGCACATCTTTGGGTTTTGGGGGTGAAACCCACGGGGAGACTGTGCAAACTCTACACAGATGGTGACCCGGGGCTGGATCAAACTTGGGTCCTCAGCGCCATAGGCAGCTGTGCTAACCACTGTGCCACCGTGCCGCCCATCCTGTTTTTTCCACCTGCAGTTATTCACTGTTTCTTGCTCTGAGCCTCCAAGCAGTATGGACAGCTGAGAGACTCTCAAGTGCCATTTTCTTTCTGGAAGAAGTCATTGTGCTTTAAAAATACCCTGTGGTGGAAAATGTTTCGCAAAACTTTCAATGTGTGTGACACTCTGTTAGTGCAGGAATATATTTTCCTTCTTTGCTGCCAATAATTACAATCTATTATGAAATGCTCGCTGTTGCAACTGGAACACAAAGTTGTAGTTTTACTCATGTGTCAGTGCGTCATGTCAGGAACCGAGATACAATAATCTCTGCTGGTGATCGGGAGCTGAATGCAAGAACAATTAAATCCAATCGATGCAGTGATCCTAAATTTAAAGCATGTGAGATTGTAGCAGCCTAAATGGGCTGACCTCATGGCACAGACAACCGCCAATCTACCAATTTGTTAAACAGCCTATGCATTGTACCAGTGACCTGTTTAACTTCTCCGGTTAGCTGTTGTTTTAAAGTAAGGACTGTGTTTTAAATATGTTAACGTGCATTATTATTGCTAGATGATCAAACAATTTCCTGCTTATCAAAGACATACCAACTTACCTGTGGCCTGTCCACACTGGTCCTAATGGGTGACTGCGGCCGAGCATGTGAAGTCACCCGGGCTGGCGAGCTCTCACGACTTGATGCTCCCTTCTGAGCCATTCTTACCGGTGACTGCACCCGAGCTCTGTTTGTTCCCCAGTCTTCAGGAGAAATCTTGTAGGCAATCGGCTGCTGCTGGACTGTGCACTCCGTTGGATGGAAAGGGTAGTGTACATGTGAGCCAGGTTGGTACGCTTGTTGGGTAGGGTACTGAGCTTGTTGAATTGGATACTCTGCCTGTTGCACTGGGCGGTGCATTTGTTGAGTTGGATACTGTTGGACAGAGGCCTGTGTTTGCTGGTTTGGCTGTTGTGTCTGGTGAGCAGGGTGACACACCTGTTGAGATGGCTTTACTCCTTTTCCTTCATGGATCACAGGGATAGAGATATAACCTGAAGGTAACTGGGAGCTTCCCAAGCTTGACCGACCATGTTGCTGAGACAAAAATGTTTGAGGGCTGGTTTGGAACTGCGAATTCTGAAATAAAGGAAGAGTGTCGCGGTTATTAAAGATTCCAGTCTTTTTGGTTTGTTTTGGAAATGTAGTCATTTCAATCACCCAAAAAAAGAATAATTTCAATATGATGGAAACATAGGTTTGTATGTTGATCTGAAACAAAACCTAATTTCCTTATGTTTATGAAGAGCCTGCCATACGAGGGGCAGTTGAGGACTCTGGGTCCGTACTCATTGGAGTTTCGAAGGATGAGGAGGGCTCTTATTGAAACTTACGAGATACCGAGAGGCCGAGATACAATGGACGTGGAGAGGATGTTTCCAAGCATAGAAAAAACTAGAACCCGAGGGCACAACTTCAGACTGAAGGGACAATCCTTTAAAACAGAGATGAGGAGGAATTTCTTCAGCCACAGGGGAGTGAGCCCCCACAGATGCGGGGAGAATATACAACCCCCACAAAGCCAGTGACGGCCGGGATCGAACCATGGTCCTCTCCACCATGCTAACCACTGCGCCACCGTGCCGTCCATCATTGGGTCCATCCTTAAGACAGAGATAGATAGGTTCTTGATTAATAAGGGAATTAGGGGTTATGGGGAGAAGGCAGGAAAAAGGGGATGAGAAAAATATCAGCCATGATTGAATGGCGGAGCAGAGTCGTTGGGCCAGGTGGCCTAATTCTGCTCCCATGTCTATTGTTGATCTGAAAAAAAAAGTCCTTCACTTTTTTGTTGTTTTTTTTAAATGCCTTTACAGGAGTTCTACTGTTTAAGTTTAAAACACGGCCACTAAAATGCAAAAGAAGAATGTAAAACCCCTGCTGGAACATGGTGTGACCTGGAACAAACAGAAGTAAGACAAGAGTATCACATCATGGGTTGGCTATTTTTAGTCTCAAAAACATGACCGTCTAAAAATAAATCCACAATTAGCCTTTTGGAAGGAAAACATGTATTTTCTTTGATATTTCCCACCCAACACAAGAAATATTACATCAAAATTAATCTTTCTTTTGACTTCAAGACAGATAAAGCAAACCTTGTGTGAATTATGTGTAGATTTAATACGAGTGGTTTTAGATTCTTGGCTGCCTGATTTATCACTTTCTTCCATTTCTTACAGGACTCTGACTATTCAGTCTTGTACATGACAGTAACTTCATAATCATAAAAAACAGCTTGAGGAAAATAGACAAATTACCTCTGACCCTTGTGAGCCAGGAGCCTGGCTGGCAGCAGCTGTTGATGTTTGTCCACTTTGTTTATCTGCCTGCGTGGCTTCGAATGGAGACCCAGCTGGTGACTCAGCTCGAGCTGAGAGCCTGGATGGAGACTGAGATCGTACTGGAGAGTGTGCCCGGACTTCAGTTTTAAGTCTCTGTAAGTCAGGCTGCTGAGGAGAATAGTGTAATTTTTGCTGATAATGGTCAGGAGCTCCTTCATGGATTATTGGGATGGGAATGTAGCCTGGACGAAGCTGAGGGCCTGTGGAGCCAAATTCCTTTCCATGTCGTTGCTTTGGGATATCTTGTGATGATTGATGATACCCTGATGGAGGCGGACCATTGGAAAAAGATTGCCTTTCCTAGAAATAGAAAATAAGGATTCCAAACTTTTATTCTTTGCTGTGACCTGATATGAATGCAATATCAATACAAAAGTACCAGTAAACAACCACCCTACCACAAAGAAAATTGAATGCTGTGAACAATTAAACTGTGACAAAGATAAGAAAAAATGTCTGAGAATTAATTTGCAAATCCATCTCATTTTCCATGACTTTCATGAATACTTTAATGAATGACTGATGGAAATAAGGCTATGACAGGTGAGGACCTTGAGATGATTGTTATCACTAAGGAGGTAGTGATGGGCAAGCTAATGGGCTAAAGGTAGACAAGTCTCCTGACCCTGATGGAATGCATCCCAGAGTGCTAAAAGAGATGACTAGGGAAATTGCAAATGCACTAGTGATAATTTACCAGATTTCACTAGACTCTGGGGTGGTCCCGGCGGATTGGAAATGAGCAAACGTGACACCATTGTTTAAAAAAAGGAGGTAGGCAGAAAGCGGGTAATTATAGGCCAGTTAGCTTAACTTCGGTAGTAGGGAAGATGCCGGAATCTATCATCAAGGAAGAAATAGCAAGGCATCTGGATGGAAATTGTCCCATTGGGCAGACGCAGCATGGGTTCATAAAGGGCAGGTCATGCCTAACGAATTTAGTGGAATTTTTTGAGGACATTACCAGTGCAGTAGATAACAGGGAGCCAATGGATGTAGTGTATCTGGATTTCCATAAAGCTTTTGATAAGGTGCCACACAAAAGGTTGCTGCATAAGATAAAGATGCATGGCATTAAGGGTAAAGTAGTAGCATGGATAGAGGATTGGTTAATTAATAGAAAGCAAAGAGTGGGGTCTAATGGGTGTTTCTCTGGCTGGCAATCAGTAGCTAGTGGTGTCCCTCAGGGATCCGTGTTGGGCCCACAATTGTTCACAATTTACATAGATGATTTGGAGTTGGGGACCAAGTGCAATGTGTCCAAGTTTGTAGACGGCACTGAGATGAGTGGTAAAGCAAAAAGTGCAGAGGATACCGGAAGTCTGCAGAGGGATTTGGATAGGTTAAGTCAATGGGCTAGGGTCAGATGGCACATTGCAGATGGAATACAATGTTGACAAATGTGAGATTATCCATTTTGGTAGGAATAACAGCAAAAGGGATTATTATTTAAATGATAAAATATTAAAACATGCTGCTGTGCAGAGAGACCTGGGTGTGCTAGTGCATGAGTCGCAAAATGTTGGTTTACAGGTGCAACAGGTGATTAAGAAGGCAAATGGAGTTTTGTCCTTCATTGCTAGAGGGATGGAGTTTAAGACTAGGGAGGTTATGATGCAATTGTATAAGGTGTTAGGGAGGCCACACCTGGAGTATTGTGTTCAGTTTTGGTCTCCTTACCTGAGAAAGGATGTACTGGCGCTGGAGGGTGTGCAGAGGAGATTCACTAGGTTAATCCCAGAGCTGAAGGGTTTGGATTACGAGGAGAGGATGAGTAGATTGGGACTGTACGCGTTGGAATTTAGAAGGATGCGGGGGGATCTTATAGAAACATATAAAATTATGAAGGGAATAGATAGGATAGATCGGGGCAGGTTGTTTCTACTGGCGGGTGAAAGCAGAACTAGTGGGCATAGCCTCAAAATAAGGGGAAGTAGATTTAGGACTGAGCTTAGGAGGAACTTCTTCACCCAAAGGGTTGTGAATCTATGGAATTCCTTGCCCAGTGAAGCAGTAGCGGCTCCTAAATGTTTTTAAGATAAAGATAGATAGTTTTTTGAAGAATAAAGGGATTAAGGGTTACGGTGTTTGGGCCGGAAAGTGGAGCTGAGTCCAAAAAAGATCAGCCATGATCTCATTGAATGGCGGAGCAGGCTCGAGGGGCCAGATGGCCTACTCCTGCTCCTAGTTCTTATGTTCCCACATGTTTCAATGCTGCATCTCATCACATAGTAGCTGTGTTGTGGCCCTATTTGAAAACAATTTAAAATCATGAAGATTAGTAAGACGGTGAATTAAGCATCGAACAACTTAATTTGCTCAAAATCTCTTTTGGATTAATTAAATATTTGTCTCGTAGAGCAGTATTTTAAGGTGTACAGACTCCGGGAACGTAATACAGCTATGATACACAGTGTTCTTTATTGTACATATTTAGCCCACCAGTTTAGCTCTGTTGGCTGGACAGCTGGATGGTGATGCACAGTGAGGCCAACAGAACGCGGGTTCAACTCCCGTACTGGCTGAGGTTATTCATGAAGGCCCCATCTTCTCAACCTTGCCCATCGCCTAAGGTATGGTGACCTTCAGGTTAAATCACCATCAGTCAGCTCTCCCCCTCAAAAAGGAGAAAGCAGCCTATGGGACTATGGTGGGTACTTTGGCCCACTTACAAGAAGAAATTATTGTACCCACAGATAAACATAGTTAAGATTCTTGGTGCAAACCAAGCAAATAAAACAATAAAATCCATTGTGAAATATAGTTGTCTTCACATGGTATGCTGGTAAAATAACAGGTGACAGTTAAGATTTTATCCTGGGCCATTAGATATACTGTTGCTGGAAATTGGCAAGACAAGTCAACATTTTTGAAGCATCACATCATGCACCTCTAAAGATTTTCACTGCTGTTCCTACAGTGGTAATGACCAGAGTACAGATGTCCTTCATGAAATTCTTTCTTTAAGATTCACTCATTCCTCAGAATGTATGTCAACATTTAGTTCAGCTTTAAGAATTATCTCACAATGAGGTTTAATACACAAATAGCACTTCCAGATGACACCTATTTATCATGAGAATGTACTTTACAGAGTGAATACCTGAAGTAACATTCGGGCCACACAAGTGGCAGGCAATGACTATTGCCAACAAGAGAGAGAGAATCTAACCATCTCCCCCTTGGCATTCAAAGGCATTACCATCGCTGAGTTGTCCTCCATCGACATCCTGGGGGTTACCAAAACTTAACTGGACCAACCATATAAATACTGTGGTTGCAAGAACAGGTCAGAGTCTGGAAATTCTGTGGTGAGTAACTCACCTCCTGACTTCCCAAAGCCTGTCCACCATCTACAAGGCACAAATCAGGAGGGTGATGGAATACTCTCCACTTTCCTGAATGAGTGCAGCTCCTACAGCACTCAAGTAGCTCGAGTCCCACTTGATTAGCCCCCACACTTACCATCTTAAGCATTCCCTTCCTCCACCACTGGCAAACAATTGCAGCAGTGTGTACCATATACACGGTGCACTGCAACAGCTCAGAGGCTCTTATGTCAGCACCTAGGGACTGGTTTAGCACACTGGGCTAAATCGCTGGCTTTTAAAGCAGACCAAGGCAGGCCAGCAGCACGGTTCGATTCCCGTACCAGCCTCCCCGAACAGGCGCCGGAATGTGGCGACTAGGGGCTTTTCACAGTAACTTCATTGAAGCCTACTCGTGACAATAAGCGATTTTCATTTCATTTCATTTCACCTTCCAAACCTATGACCCTTATCACATAGAAGGCCATGGGCAGCAGATTCAGGAGAACACTATCACCTGGAAGTTGCCCTCCAAGCATCATACCAAAGTGACTTGGAACTATATTGCAGTTCTCCCACTGTTGCTGGGTTGAAACCTGGAACTCCCTTTGTGGCACAACTATGGGTTTCCCTGCACCAGACGGACAGCAGCAGTTTAATAATGGGTTACACTGCCATCTTCTCAATGGCGATTAGGGATGGGCAACAAATGCTGGCCCAGCCAGTGATGTTGACATCCCATGAAAAAGAAGTTAAAACATACCTGTTACACTTTTTGTATGCAATTGTTTTGATCATTTTTTGTTGTACTTCTGTTGCAATTTGTCAAAACCTCAGCCACATCCTATCCTTCTGCTCACCCTGTCCTAACTGAACTACATTACCTCCCAGTCTCTAGCACAATCAAGTTAAACTTTTTGTCCTTATCTAAACACCCCTCAAGGCCTCACTGAGCTGAGTTATTAATAGCTAAACCTACAAGCTGTGAGAGGTTCAGCTGGTCAGACCCATTCTGGAGGATGACATTCTATTTTTGCACTGTGCAGTTGCCACAATTGTACCAGCTTTTAAAGGGTTAATGAAAGCAGGTTTCCTAAACTTGGCTTGTATTCCATTGAATTTAAACGGTTGAGCGGTGATCTAATTGAGACACATAAAATCATTAATGGATTGAAGTTGGATAAAGAGAAACTATTTAATTTAATGGGGAGTCCACAACAAATGGGCATGGTCGACAAATAGCCCAATTAAGAGTGAAATCGGGAAGCACTTTATCACTCATCGGATAGTGGAAACATGGAACTTGCGAGTGTTCTCAGGTCACTGAAATTTTCATGTCTGATATTAATAGATTTTTGTTGGCTAATTGCATCAAGGGTTATGGAATAAGGATGGGTAAATTGAGTTGAGTTACAGATCTGCCATGTTTTAAAAGAGTGCTGGTGGAACAGACAAAAGAGTCAGAATTACCAACTCAAGTCCTATGGCTACCACACCACATTACTTCTGCAATCTCTACAAGTTTAATATTCTCTCCTACGCCCTCAAGCTTCAGTTTGCACTCTTCTCTCCACTACCTTGATGTCTGAAACATCTTCCCTAAATAGCCCAATATCTCTCTTCACCTAACCCACCTTTTTGACTAATGTTATGATCGCACCCCCTAATTTTTTCCTTCAAAGTTCATTCTCTGTTCCCTTGCCTCGACCCATTGTATAATGTATATGCTGCTGTCCTTGTTGGTGTAAGCTTTAATTCTGCACACGCAGTCAATCTTGCTGGCTTCCTTTCACCACTCTCAGCAATAATAGCAGGCAACCTAGCTCCCAGGCTCCCCCGCTGTTTTTTTGAACCCGTCACTAGATTTAAGAGTGATCCACAGACATTCTATTCCAATTTCCCTTCCGCTGAGCAAATGTCTCCTTTTAGTCTCTCTTCAAGCTGAGAGCAGTGACTCAGTCGTTTAGGAATCATGGTGGAGATTCCTTCCTCTAATACCCTGTAGTAGGTCACATTGCTGTCCTAGTACTGTTGACCATAAAGGCACCAAACAAACTTTTATACCCTGAATCTCCAATTGCATCAACTTACTAGAATCAGAAAGAAAGTTTAGAATTTGTTTGAATAACCATTTGGGTGAAATATGAACTTGTGACTTTACCACAAGTGACTACTGAATCCAAGTGAAGTGTGGCATTTAAGAGGAATTAGGCTTAAAACAGATAAATATTAAAATGGTAGTGGGGAATAAAAGAAATAGGATTTGAGTAGATAGTTCCAATGTGGATTGAACACTTGGGAAAGGAATCTTATCCATTTTCCTTTGTAGATTTCAGGCGAGTTTTACATATAAAGATCAGCTAAAATATATATGTGCTTGAAGTGGTTTAGAAGCAAAACTCTCCTGAAACTAGCAGCTCAGTAGTTCAACACATGACTCCCAACCAGGTCAAAGTTTGAAATCTTGGGCACACCTACCATCAGAACTTGCTCAGTTTGCTCCACTGAGAGCCATTATGCTGAGAGCCAGCATATCACAGGCAAGCAATATGTTCCACCCCAAGAAGAGCAGAAACTTGACACACTCCGGTTCAACCGGTTTGAATAATGTTTCTCTCCTGTAGAACTCAATGATGGCAGTCATAAAGATGTTTATGGCCCAAGATGCATCAGCCTCTCATTTGTGGGAGAAGTATATAAAGGAGGAAGAGGAGGGGACCCCAGCAGACAAGTTTTAAAATATTTTTTAGAGTACCCAATTATTTTTTTCCAATTAAGGGGTAATTTAGCGTGGTCAATCCACCTAACCTGCACACCTTTGGATTGTGGGGGTTAAACCCATGCAGACACGTGAAGAATGTGCCAACTCCACACAGACAGTGGGCGGGATTCTCCAATCCCGCGGCAGAGTGTCCACGCCATCATAAACGCCGTTGCGTTTTACGACGGCGTGGACCCCCCTCCAGGGGGCCAGCACAGCGCTGGAGTGGGGTCGGAGAATCCCGCCCAGTGACCCAGGGCCGGGATCGAACACGGGACCTCAGCATCATAGGCAGCAGTGCCAATCAATGTGCCACAGTGCCGCCCCCCCCCCCCATATAAGTTATTGCAAAATTATTTAAATACCACTGTTTTATTTTTTAATATTTTACTCAAGAATAAGAGAGTATGTTTGTACTTTACCATCAACTGGTTTGTAACTTTGTTCATTTCTGAGACAGCAATATCAGTTATGCTGCAATACCTGTTTTTTTATCCTGGTTAAGTGTTGTAGCATTATATCTTCTAAACAATCTAAAATTAAAACCTGTCGCCGGGTGTTTTTGGGGGGGGCAATTAATTCAGCTTTATCTTGTACTGAAATTCAAGCAGTCACTGTATTGGAAAAATGAATCAGTTTCTGGTTGCTTACTTCACACGGTAGAAACTTCACTGCATGCCGATGAGCTATGCTGCATGTCACCATCGACATAGCACCATTTTTAACATCTGACAGCTGTGTAGCTCCACAAGATCCCTAATGTCTCCAAACTTTCTCCTGACAACTGACTCAGTCAGCTAAACAAGGTGCCAGCTGCCAGGCTCCGTTGAGTCCAACCAGACACTCGGCGGATTCAACACAAATGCAGAGATGCATCCGCATCATCTCTCCCTTAGCTTTTTAAAAAACATCGAGCCTCCTTTACTTTTGTACATTTTCGAGGGACTGGACCCTGCCCGATTCCCCCTCCCCACAAACCGCACTGGGAACCCTGAACGCTGTGGCTAAGATCTCCGCTTTAAGATCAACCTCGCTCGCTCAGGCCGAAACTTAAAAAGGTTAACCAACCAGTGCAGGTTTCATCAGATTGGACTGCAGTGTGCGTCATCCAAAACACCAAGACTTAATATCAACATGCCACCTTGCTTCTGGCTAACTTCAACATTGTTAGCATTGCTTTAATTTAAGATTGTTTTAATTTCAGTTTTTATAAAATGATGCTCCTGTACCAGAGGGGGGGTGGGGAGGGAACAAGGCAGGTCACTGTCTTCATGGCAGGACGGCCCGCACTGCAGTCTGTCTCTGGCAAACAGTAAATTAAATACACCCCCCCCCCTCCCCGTGCTCAAATAATGCTTTGGAAAACACCTTAAGAACTTGGCCCCCAAAACATCCCTTTTTAACCCCCCCCCCCCCCCCAGTGGCCCTGAAGTCCCCGGGCACAGCACTGACCTTCTGCAGCTCCATTCTGGGGTCACTCCACGTTGTCGTGCGGCTGTTGTGATCGACGAAAAAGGGCCACCCGGTTTGAGGGTCAATCTTAATCTCCCAGCCGGGGGGGAGAGCGTCGCTGCTGACCGCTTGGCTGGGCGAATTCTTCATGGCGAAGCCCGGAACGGTGAACTGAGCCATACTGCGCTCCGCTTGGCTTTCACTGTAATATTTATAGAGAGAGAGAGACGCTGGCAGGGATTGTCCGGAATATGATTCTGAAAGAAGCGGTGAGCAATGCGAGTGCACAGGGCTGGAATATTCTGGCTGCTTCTCCCTGCCCCTGTGAAGACGATTGGGAGAGATGATAAGAGGCGCGCCCACCCCCTGAACTATTACTGCCGCGAACTGCAGTAACCCGCTTGCTGGGAAAGTGGATGACTGGCACGCTCGCTTCTTTACAACCGGGGAGGAGTCTGATCGTTCTGATGTGTTGAACAGGAGCAGTATTCGCCAGCGCCGATCAATTATCACCCCTCCCATATGAAATATTGTAACATTGAAGAAAACTTCTCCAAACTCAACCATATCCTAATATGGTAAAAGTTTCACAGAGGGGTATAAACTTTTTTTTAACAAGGGTTATAAATCATAACACGACTTAGTTTAATGTCATTTTGTTTGAATGAAATATACCCATATAAGGTGGATTTCCAAAAACGTGCAAGGATCCAATTTAAGGAATCACATGAGAAGAGCTGTATTTGATGTTTTTTTAATATGTGTGCAACTGAACCAAACAAAAATATAATCAAGTCTTTTGTGGTGACAAATCGCGGTGCTTTGATCAGACTCCTTGAAGAGCGTCAAGTAAGGCCGGGGGGTGGGGGGAATGAAACTTTGTCAAAGTAACCTCTCGGTCAGCTTGAAAGTAAACATTCAGTTCCATGATGCAGGATTTGAAGGTGAACTGTTCATTGTCACCCTGGTTACTCTGAATCTAGGGGGGCAGTTAGCTCAGCTGGCCGGAGGACTGGTTCATGATGCGGAGGGACGCCAACAGCATGGATTCAATACCAGTTATCCGTGAAGGCCCCTCCTTCTCAACCTTGCCCATTGCCTGTGGTTGCTGTCACATTACCTGCAAACACCACGGCACAGGCACTGCAACCTCCAGTCAATGCACAAAGACAATGCTGGAGCAAGGAACTAACTACCATGGCACGGTGTGCATGTACGGTGGCACGGTTCATTTTTATTTATTTATTTTTCAATGTTTTTTTCCAATTAAGGGGCAATTTAGTGTGGCCAATCCATCCAGCCTGCACATCTTTGGATTGTGGGGGCGAGGCCCATGCAGACACGGGAAAAATGTGCAAACTCCACACGGACAGTGACCCGGGGCTGGGATCGAACCCAGGTCCTGGACGCTGTGAGGCAGCAGTGCTAAGCATGGCGGCACAGTGGTTAGCACAGCTGCCTCAAGGCGCCAGCAACCCAGGTTCAATTTCAGCCTTGGGTGACTGTGTGCAGTTTGTACGTTCTCCCTGTGTCTGCGTGGGTTTCCTCCGGGTGCTCCGGTTTCCTCCCACAGTTCAAAGGTTGTGCTAAATTGCCCTTAGTGACCAAAAGGTTAGGTGGGGTTACTGGGTTAGGGGGAGGGAGTGGGGCTGTGGACCTGGGTTGGGTACTCTTTCGGAGGGTCGGTGCACTCAATGGGCTGAATGGCCTCCTTCTGCATTGTAGTGTTTGCATCAACATTTTAGAGCACATCTCAGTGAGGCACAGAGATACACGGAAGAACACAGTGTTGTGATATAAGCCAAATTGCAAGGTGAGCCTACTGATGAGGAACATCCAAACAATAGGAAGTGACACCTTCAACTCCCTCACAGTGGACCACATGGTAAAAGAAAAAACAGGTTTATACCACAAATGAATGGTGAACTCTTTCCGCGAAGAATGGGGCAGACTGGTGGACCTCGAGCAGAGCAAATGATGGGTTGACAAAAAGAAATTCAACTCCCAGCAGCAGAAAAAAACATATCAGAAGAAGAAAACCAAGTTCCAGAAACACAGACCACAAATCAAACACCAAATCAACACAGGTTTCCCAAATCAACAGAGACTTCCACTCCTCCAAAGTGGAATTGTCCAAAATTGTCAAGCCTCCAGACAGTGTGAGGTTTGAGGTGTTGGGGGATGATTGTAATGTAAATATGTCTGGCAAAGACTTGGGGGAGGTTAGTACAAGGGTATCTGGCATAGGAAGGGCTCATGTGGGACTGGGAAACAGTACTGGCCACAGTGTGATATAAAGAGACACATGACCAGAGACCAGGATCAGTAGTGGACTGAACAGGGACCTGTGTTGAACCAAGCATGGAGTTAGCTAATAGCTTGGGTTATGCCCTGTATATATGTGCATTGTTATAAATTGTCAATGAACAACGTTCAATCGTAGAAGACTCAGAACCTCTTTGTGAGACCGACTGAATATACAAGACATACAGGAACCTCGTAATACATGCGATTTGGATCTCAACATAATTATAAAGCTACGATTGATCTCTCCAAGACACTAAAAGCAAGAGATTGGCAGAAGAGTTCCCAGCACAGAGATAGCTTCTTTTAACATTGTTGTCTTACTTGTCCCCCGCACCACCTCCACCCCCACACTTCCGCCAGTCTCCATTATGCTCCTTTGGATGGGTACCATTATTGACAGTCTCATGTGAAGGAGGAAAAAGTGAAACAATGGAGTAGCAGCTGCTTCTACAGCAACCAGCATGAACAGCAAGTGAACCACTTGGATGGTGGTAGGGAAGTAGTCCTGCAGGTAGGAGGATGTGCTTGGACTACTGAGTGTAATGGCAGTATTATTGGATAGATCTGATCAGCAGTATTTTCCAAGCAGTTCATTGCAGACCTCCACAGTCTCCTGCACAGAACCTGTTGCCTGCTGAATCAGGGAGTCATGCTTTGTCAGTGGTTGTCAAAGTTACTTTGCTAACTTTAACTTACTTTGCCACTGGCCGATTGCAGAGGACATCTCTCAGTCTGGAGTATTGGCTGGCTTTCCTCACATTCAAAGCAACTCAGGGTTCTTATGGTCAGGTGAGGAAGTTCTCTTTTCCCCTTCCACATTTGACAACAACAGTTTTTGTTTTGCACATTACTTGCAGATTCAATGAATGTTTATCTGTTTATGTGTGACAATCATAAAAGACACAATCAGATGAGCTTTCCTGAGTTTTGACAAAGCAAAGAGGATGGGTGGGATCCTCCGCCGGTGGGATTCTCTGTTTTGCCAGCGCCCGGGGGTTTCCCGACAGCGCGGGGCAGCCCCACAATGGGAAACCCAATTGACTGGCCAGCGCAATGGAGAATCCCACCGGCGGATCGAGGCAGAATAGCGGTGCGACAGGGCAGAGAATCCAGCCCGATAGCTTTTCATCATAGAATCATAGAATCCCCACAGTACAGAAGAGACCACTTTGGCCATTGAGTCTGCACTGACCCTCCGAAAAAACACACCATTCAGGCCCACTCCCCTTCAACCCCGCCTAACCTCTGGACACTAAGCGGCAAGTGATCATGGCCAATTCACCCAACCTGCACATCTTTGGACTGTGATAGGAAGTCAGAGCACTGGCGGAAACCCATGCAGGCACAGGGTGAATGTGCAAACTCCCCACAGACAGGTCAGAACTGAACCCAGTTTCCTGGTGCTGTGAAGCAGCAGTGCTAACCACTGTGCCACCATGCCACCCACGATGGGTGACTCTTCATTCAGACCCAAAGTGTAAGCTCTCTTCTCTCTCCGCAGATGCTGTCAGACTTGCTGAGATTCTCCAGCATTTTCTGTGATTGTGTTGATGCCTTGCTAATGGTTTCCTCATATTCCCCTGAGGTCATTATCTTTGATGGTTTTTTTGCAGATTTGAGGTCCCCATCTCAATGGGTTGGAATGTGGAAAGCACTGTGATACAAATAGTGCAGCTATATTTGGCTGCGAGCTCAAGTCACTCTTCAGCCTCCGATTTGAAAAGTTCAATTCCAGCTGGTGCATTCAAATCATTCTTTGATACAAAGCATATTTTTGTGGCAGTGCACAGTTCTTGCTATCGGGGCACTGAAACACCATCCAGCAGCTTTTGTGAACAGGAAGGGATACAACTCAATTAAAGTGCAACTGGTCTCCAATCACAGGAACAAGCGAATACAAGTTTAGGCAAGGTTACCACCAGCTGTCTCAATGCTATCTTGTGACACTCAACCGTCCAAGATGGAGCCCAAAGTCTGCCTGGCAGCCCTTTGAACTTCTAGCAAGGCTAAAAAGACTAGAGACATTGACTCCAGTTGTGAGGACATGCTATAGCATCATTTGGGGTGGTACCATTCTCCATGGTAGGCTGCAAAGTGTTGAGGCAATTTGAGATGGCACCACAGGGTCTGAGAGAGGACTCCTCCATATTTCCAGCCATAGTTCTGAAACACGTCAGCTGGTCGAATTGTTTGTCAAGCAGACTTCTCTTCATCGGAGGGTGTCTTAGATTTAGATTTATTGTCACGTGTACTGAACTACAGTGAAAAGTATAGTCCTGCGTATAGTCCAGGCAGATCGCTCCATGCATGAAAAACATAGGAGGTAGGATTCTCCGCTGCCCGATGCCGATATCGTAATTGGCGATCTGGCAGAGAATTGATTCCGACGCCAGAATCGGGGGCGGGGCCGGTTGTACGCCGGTTTGCAAGTCTTTGCCCCCTCCGAAATGGCGTCATGGTGACACATGGCACGTGTAGTCGCAATGTCATTGGCGCCTCATCGGCCGGCCCACTCACGATGATCTGCCCCCGATGGGCCGAGTTTCCAATGGCGCGGGACACATGTCCTCACACAATCGTGAACCCAGCGTGGCGGCTGCGGACTGTGTCCAGCGCCACCACACTCGGTCGGGATCCATGCCGCTGGCCGGGGGGGGATTCAACGAGGGCTGGGGAACTGGTGAGGGTGGCCAGGGAGTGGGCTGTGGGGTCGCAGATGGCGGGTTCGGTCCACGCACAGCCAGCGCTATGCTGCAGGTCGTCAGCCGTGGACATGCGCAGCCCGTGTCCGGCCATTCTCCAGCCTTTTTCGGCGCGGGAGGCGAGAGGTTTGGTTGTCGTTGGTGCCAGCCCCTCACCGGTACCCAAATTGCTCTGATTTATTTCCGCGTAAACCTCCCGCAGATTCTACATTCTAGCCAGCACTTAGCCATAGGAACGGAGAATCCCGCCCAGGATATACAATAAATACACTATGTAAATACATAGATATCGGGTTAAGCATATGGTATACAGTGCTACAACTGTGGAGAAGATGTGTAGAAAGATCAGTTCAGTCCATAAGTGGGCCATTCAGGAGCCTGGTAACAGCGGGGAAGAAGCTGTTTTTGAACCTGTTAGTGTATGTTCTCAAACTTTTGTATTTTCTACCAAATTGAAGCGGTTAGAAGAGAGAAAAAACCGGGTGGGAGGAGTCTTTGATTCTGCTGTCTGCTTTCCCAAGGCAGCGGGAGATGTCGACAGAGTCAATGGACTGGGCTGTGTTCACGGGTCTGTAGCTTATTATGGTTATGGGCCGAACAGTTGCCATACCAGGCTGTGATGTAGCCAGATAGGATGCTTTCTATGGTGCATCTATAAAAATTGGTAAGAGTCATTGTGGACATGCTGAATTTCCTTAATTTCCTGAGGAAGTACAAATGCTGTTGTGCTTTCTTGGTCATAGCACCTACGTGGGTGGACCAGGACAGATTGTTGGTGATATTTACGCCTCGGAATTTGAAGCTGTCAATCATCTCCACCCCAACGCCATTGAAGCAGACAGTGGTGTGAACGACACTTCGCTTCCTGAAGTTGATGACCAGCTCCTTAGTTTACTGACATTGAGGGAGAGATTGTTGTCATTACACCATGCCACTAGGTTCTCTACCTCCTTCTTGTACTCTGGACTCATTCTTGTTTCAGATCTCGGACCCACTACGGTCGTCTCATCAGCAAACGTGTAGATGGAGTTGGAGCTTAATTTGGCCACACAGTCATGTGTGTAGAAGGAGTATAATAAGGGGCTGAGTATGCAGCCTTACGAGGCCCCAGTATTGAGGACTATCGTGGAGGAGTTGGCATTGTTTAACCTGATTGTGGTCTGTGGATCAGCAAGTCAAGGATCCAATTGCAGAGGGAGGAGCTGTGACCTAGGTTTTACAGTTTGCATATGAGCTTGGCTGGGATTTTGGTGTTGAAGGGGGAGCTGTAGTCAATGAATAGGAGTCTGACTTGGGAGTCCTTGTTGTCAAAATGCTCCAGGAATTAGTGTAGGGCCAGGGAGATAGCGTTGCTGTGGATTGGTTGTAGCGGTATGCGAATTGCAGTGGATCAAGGCAATCTGGAAGGATGGAGTTGATGTGTCTCATGACTAACCTCTCAAAGCACCTCACAATCATAAATGTCAGGGCCACCAGTCAGTAGTCATTGAGGCACATTACCTTCTGTGGCACCCTCACAAAGCCCTCATGACTGCCCTGAATTGGCAGATGACCTCAGCCATCCAATATGCTGTATTCTGGGATGTCCCTACCACCAGTGTCTCTTGCTGTTTACTTATGTTGGATGTTTCGCCATTTGCAACTCCCTCTAGTTCACAGCTTAACCCTGTGGAATGCCAATCATTGAGCTGGTACTTGGTGGGGATGCATTGATTGATGGTGCACACTCAGGTGAATTTTCCTCCTTTGAATTGTCTTCTTCTGCAGGGCTCAAGTGATGAGAAGGATCCAAAAGAAAGGGAAAAGGGACAATAGGTTGGGAATCTTCAAAATGCATCCAGATGTTGTCAAGTTGACTCAATGTGCAATTTGTTGAAGTGAATTACAAGTAGTATTGAGACACCACTGTTGAGTGAAGCAACTAGCCTCTTCTTCCCCAGTGCTTGTGATTTCTGCTGGACTAATAATGTCTGGAAATTGCTGCTCCTTTTGAGTGAAAGTTACAATGTCAAGCAATCCTCCCCTGGTCTTGCTCCTTCCTTTCAAATTTTATGTTGTCTTGTGCTGCAGGTAAAAGAGGTTGAGAATAAGTGAGTGACTTCTTGAAAAGGGAAATGGAGATCTGTAAAACTTCTGTGAATAATTCTTCCCCTTCAGTAGAAGCCAATCTGGCCACAGAGTTGAGGAATGTAATGTGTGTGTGGACTGTGAAGTGAGGATTTGGGTGTGAGAAAAAAGGCTGTTTGTCTGGTGTGACGATAATAAGGAAGAGTTGAGTGTGTTTGGAATCAGAAAGAGAGCTGTTGCACTGTGACCTTGCTATTTAACTTGAAGGATGAGAAGATTATTGAGTGTGTTGGGAGCGGGGCGAAAGGAGGGCTGCTAGATATTGTTAATAGGGATCCAAGTCCTGGGAGTGTTACTGCTGGAAATGACCTCTCAGCCCTTTCTGTTCATGCTCGATGTTCATCCTAGTTATTTTCCTGCAAGTCCCGGGGGGATAGGACCTCAGTCCTTAATCCTCACCTCCTCCATTAAAACTCCAGAGAGGCATCAGAGTACCTGCAGAGAGGCCTCTAACCTCATTTCTGCCGGCTCAGTGCCCACAGTGTTGGCACGGAATCTGAAAGCAGGGACTGGAACCTCCTTTACGAAGTGCATTCCTACATTAAATATTTCTTGGTTGCTGCAAATTGGGCAGCAAAAATGAGAAGACTACCCAATGCCCAGATGATTGGACAGGAACTATTAATTTTATTCAAATTAATCTTGAGAGTTAAACTTGTCCAAGCCTGTGCAAGTGACGTTATTGGAGGGGCGGTGGGGGGTGGGGCTGCTCCCACAAACATTCAAACCCTCCACCACCGACGAACAGTGGCAGCCATGTGTACCATCTACAAGATGCACTGCAGTAACTCACCAAGTTTCCTTTGACAGCACCTTCCAACCTCACAACTTCTACCATCTAGAAGGTCAAGAGCAGCAGGTACCTGGGAACCCCACCACCCTGACTTGGAAATATATCGCTGCTCCTTCAGTGTTGCTGGGGCTACATCCTGTAACTCTCTCTCCAGCAGCTTGGTGTACCTACACCTCAAGGACTGTAGCAGTTCAAGAAGGCAACTCACCACCACCTTCTGAAGGGCAACTAGGGATGGGCAATAAATGCTGGCCTAATCAGCGATGCCCAGATCCTGTAAATGAATTTTAAAAAGGGTTTGAAACTTGTCCTGCCACCCACCCACCCAAATGATTTCTACTCTCTGCTTCCATCAACTTAAATGAATGGTGGATGCCACATCCTCCATTTTGTCCAGCCAGCAAAGGTGAACTTCAAACACTATATCATATTCAAATTGCACTTGGAAATTCACTTTCAGCAACAGTTTTCTTTTGTGCTGGTGACCTTGTAATAGTGAGTGTACTCATTCATTTGTGTGCTTGCGTTTGTATACCTGTGGGAGGGCGGTCCCTTCAAAGGGCTTATGTGACTGGTTCAGGGCCTATCGTGCGGGAATGGCCAAACCCCAATGAGGAAAAAGCGCAGGGTCCGGGAGTGGGGGTCCCGGTCAGATTGGGCCCGGGAACCAGTGTGTTAACACCTGTATCAGAGTCTCTGTGCCTGTACATAAGTTACACTTCTTGGTTGCCAATAAACACTTTGTTCTTCATTACTACCATCTTGCTGGTTTTGCCTTGAGCCACCATATTGGTGACGAATTAAACGCGGATCGATCGCAAGCCATAGTAGTTGAATTTGAGGGTGGAAGGCAAAGCTTCCAAGTCAAAAACAGAGATAGAAAGCATCAGCGATGCCAGAGAACAGTGAGCGTAAAATGTCCATGATTGGGAAGTAAGACTCATTCAATCAGGGGTGCTGATGTCTGGAGTCAGTCGATTGAGTGGCTCTGTTGCTTCTTAAAGGCAAATGAAATAATGGAGGAGGATAAACCAAAAGCTATCCTAGTGACAGTTTGGGGCCAACATTCTACAACCTTGTAAGAAATTTGATGTCCCGGGAGGCTCCTGACACAAGGTTATTTGACCAGTTCACCAAGCTGGTCATGGAGCATTTCAACCCCAGACCCTCGATGATAGTACAGTGATACAAGCTTAACTCAGCTGTCAGGGACCCAGGAGAAACTAGCTCCGACGTCATTGCCAGACTCAGGCAAGTTGCCAAGCATTGCAAGTTTTCTGCAGCTCTGGGTACATGCTGGGAGATTGTTTAGGATACTGTATCAACAACATAAGTGTACACAAGAAGCTTCTGGCTGAAACAAAGATTACCCCAGAAAGGACGATTGGGATCGTTCAGGCAACCAAGTGCGCTGAGTGGGGTGCGTCACAGCTTCAAAGCTTACAAGAGGGTGAGGTGAACCAGTTGTGGGGCAGTGTGCCTGCAAGGTGCACAGTCAGATCGACAGGCACAAAGGAGGTCAGCCACGATCTCAGGAACAGGATTGTAGCCAGTGGCCAGGAAAGAAATTGAGCCATCAGCTCAGAGGTCAGGATGACCGTTATCAGTGCGGGGGGAGATCGCCTCCAGGAATCGTGCTGCTGCAGAGAATTTATTTGCTTTTGGTGCAATAAGAAGGGACATATCGAGTTACCTTGCTATGCCTGTCAGAATGCGCCAATTCAAAACGAAAACACCAGTGAACAAGATGGAGAAGAATTCAAATGAAGAACCTGAAACATATGCATTGAACATGGTGGCAGTGAGCATAACAGCCCCAATTGAGATGCCCTCACAGTAAATGGATGACCACTTACGATGGAGGTCAACGCTGGGGTGTCGGCCACAGTTGTGGGTGAACAAATGTTTAAATAGGTTTGAAGACGTGTTCAGTCTTTGAATTTGTGTGTGATAACAGCCATATTTTCAACATATGCAGGGGAAGCCCTAATATTTTGGGAACAACCAGTGTCATATCATCAATGAGATGCCCAGTTGTCCATAATCATTATTGAGGGACATCGACCAAGCCTGATGGGGTGGGACTGGTTGCGGCAAATCAAGTTGAACTGGTTAGAAATTTCTTAAATCTTGGGCAGCGTCTGTCAGGAAGTCATGTACAGATATAAGGTCGTGTTCCAGAACAAGTTGGGCCAGATAAAGGGAGTAAAGGCCAAGATTTATGTCCATCTGGACTCAACAAATCTTTTTCAGAGCAAGACCTGTCACTTACCCCTTGCACCAGGGGCTGGTTTAGCATAGGGCTAAATCGCTGGCTTTGGAAGCAGACCAAGGCAGGCCAGCAGCATGGTTCAATTCCCATACCAGCCTCCCCGAACAGGCGCCGGAATGTGGCGACTAGGGGCTTTTCACAGTAACTTCATTTGAAGCCTACTTGTGACAATAAGCGATTTTAATTTCATTTCTGAGATACCCTCAATTACAACTCGCGAGAGATGATTGGTAATACAAAGGCTTTAATTAGCAGAGAACCATACAGCTGCCGAGAAGTGTGCTCACTGCCCACTGAACATTACCTTATATATGGCTCCCTGGGGGGGGGGCGGAGCCGGAGGCGGAGTCCCCCAGGGTTCCAAACCCAGTCTTAAAGGGATCATGACATTAAAGGTACAGTTATCATTCATCACATTCACCCACTGTTTTAAAAAAACGCATAGTCCCTCGGGGGTGAAGTGGAATTACATGGCCAGTCTTTTGGGTGGTCTGATTGTCCGTGTTGACCTTCTCAGCTCCGGCGGTGGTGCGGCGGACACGGTCGTCTTCAGTGGGGGGATATCCGGGAGCACGGTGGTCTGAGCCTTTGCCTGTGTTGGAGCAGAGGGGGTATCCGGGGTGACTAGGGTGATTGGTGCCAGCGCCGGCGGGCGGGGCGGAAGAGGGCGCTGGGAGGGGGGGGGGCCCTGTCAGGGTCGGCAGCAGATGTGGGGAGGGGAGCGTCGGTAGAAGGGGGGCCGTCAGTGGGAGAGCCAGCGGGTGCCAGGTCTCGCAGGGAAACTGTGTCTTGCCTTCCGTCGAGGTGCTCGACGTAGGCGTATTGAGGATTTGCATGCAGCTGGACCCTCACAACTAGAGGGTCCGTCTTATGGCTCCTTGCGTGCCTCCGGAGTAGAACTGGTCCCGGAGTCATCAGCCAATGTGGAAGCGAGACCCCAGAGGTGGACTTCCTGGGGAAGACGAACAAATGATTGTGAGGGGTCTCGTTCGTGGCCATGCAGAGGGGCGACCTAATGGAATGTAGGGCATCGGGTAGGACCTCCTGCCAGCGGGTGGTTGGGAGACTTCTTGACCGTAGGGCTAGAAGGACAGCCTTCCAAACTGTTGCATTCTCCCTCTCCATCTGCCCGTTTCCCCGCGGGTTATAGTTGGTCGTTCTGCTCGAGGCGATACCATTGAGCAGATACCGACGCAGCTCATCGCTCATGAACGATGTACCCCGGTCGCTGCGAATGTAGGCGGGGAAACCAAATAGGGTGAAGCTGCTGTGCAGTGCCTTGATTACGGTGGCCGAGGTCATATCGGGGCAGGGGACAGCAAATGGGTAGCGGGAGAATTCATCGATGACAGTGAGGAAATAAATGTTGCGGTTGGTGGATGGGAGGAGCCCTTTGAAATCCACGCTTAGTCGCTCAAAGGGTCCAGAGGCTTTCACCAGGCAAGCCTTGTCTGGTTGGTAGAAGTGCGGTGTGCACTCCGCACAGATCTGGCAAGCCTTGGTCATGGCCTTGACCTCCTCGGTGGAGTACGGTAGGTTGTGGGACTTGATGAAATGAGCAAGTCGGGTGACCCCCGGATGACAGAGGTCATCGTGGATGGCCCGCAGACAGTCTTTCTGCGCGTTGGCTCACGTGCCGCGGGACAGGGCATCTGGGGACTCATTGAGCTTCCCTGGATGATATGTAATATCATACGTATAGGTGGAGAGTTCGAACCTCCTACCAGCTAGATAGTGCCTCCAGTGCCGCATGGCCTCCACAATGGCTTGTGCCTCCTTCTCAACTGAAGAGTGCTGAATTTCCGAGGCGGTGAGGGTTCTTGAGAAAAAAGCTACTGGCCTGCCTGCCTGGTTGAGGGTAGCAGCCAGGGCGACGTCTGATGCATCGCTTTCTACCTGGAAGGGGATGGATTCATCCACTGCGTGCATGGCGGCCTTGATGATATCGGCCTTGATACGACTGAAGGCCGACCAGGCCTCAGCCGTCAGGGGAAAAACAGTGGTCTTAATGAGTGGTCGGGCTTTGTCCGCATATCTGGGGACCCACTGGGCATAATAGGAAAAGAGCCCCAAGCACCGTTTGAGTGCCTTGAGGCTACGGGGAAAGGAAAGTTCCTTTAGGGGGCGAATGCAGTCGGGGTCTGGGCTTAAGACCCCGTTTTCCACGACGTAGCCGAGGATGGCTAGTCGGGTTGTGTGGAAAACGCATGTCTCTTCGTTGTATGTCAGATTGAGAGCCCGGGCGGCCTGGAGGAACTTTTTCAGGTTTGCGTCGTGGTCCTGCTGGTCATGGCCGAAGATGGTAACATTGTCCAAGTACGGGTACGTAGCCCGTAAGCCGTACTGGTCCACCATTTGATCCATCGCCCTTTGAAAAACGGAGACCCCATTTGTGACACCGAAAGGGACCCTGAGGAAGTGAAAAAAACGGCCGGCTGCTTCGAAGGCCGTGTAGGGGCGGTCCTCCGGGCGGATAGGGAGCTGATGATAGGCGGATTTTAGATCAACTGTGGAGAATGCCCGGTACTGGGCGATCTGGTTAACCATTTCTGCTATGCGGGGAAGGGGGTACGCATCAAGTTGCGTAAAACGGTTTATGGTCTGACTATAGTCCACCACCATTCGTTGCTTTTCCCCAGACCGGACTACCAATACTGGTGCTCTCCAGGGGCTGTTGCTAGCCTCTATGACCCCTTCTTTCAGTAAACGCTGAACCTCTGACTTGATGAAAGTCATATCTTGGGCACTGTACCGTCGACTCCTGGTGGCGACGGGCTTACAGTCAGGAGGGGGGGTGGTGCAACTTTAAGTGTCGCTAGGCTACATACCGCGAGTGGGGGCAGGGGTCCGTCGAACATCAGTGTCAGGCTTCGGTGGCTACACTGAAAGTCCAGACCGAGCAGCAGGGGGGCGCAGAGGTGAGGGAGGATATAAAGTTTGAAACGGGCGTATTCGGCGCCCTGGATCACGAGGTTCGCGACACAATACCCCGTGATTTGGACCAAGTGGGACCCAGATGCAAGGGCGATAGTTTGGGAGGCGGGATAGGTGCGCAAGGAGCAGCGTCTTACCGTGTCTGGGTGAATAAAGCTCTCCGTGCTCCCGGAGTCGAAAAGGCAGGGGGTGTCGCGCCCGTTGATTTGGACCTGCATCATGGAGTACTGCAGGTGCTTTGGCTGTGATTGATCGAGAGTGATCGCTCCCAATTGCGGGTAGTCAGAGTCCTCAGTTGAGTCGGACTCACAAAATGGCAGCCCGGAGTCACAAAATGGCCGCTGCCGTCGGTTGCACGTGTCGGAGTTTGAAGATGGCCACCACCAAGATGGCTGCCCCCATGACTCGCATGAGGCCGATAACGCGTCAGAAGGGGGCATGTCCGGCTGGCGCGCAGCCGCGTTGAGGGGCCTGTGGGCCCGGGAGCTCGATTTTTGGGCCCGATGAGACTTTTGTTTCTGGACTTTGGGCCCAGCTAGGCAGACCTTTGCGAAATGTCCCTTCTTTCCACAGTCGTTGTAGGTAGCGGAGCGGGCTGGGCAACGCTGACGTGGGTGCTGGTCTTGCCCACAGAAATAGCACGGTGTGCCCTCGGTGTGAGCAGGTCGCCGTGCGGTGCAGGCCTGTAGCGTGGCCGAGTCTGGAGGGGATTGAGAGGGGTTTGCAAGATCCGCAGAGTACGTGCAGAGATTATGGTGGGCCCCTTCCAGAGAAGAGGCGAGCGTTACCGTGCCTTGGAGGTCCTTTGCTCCGTCTTCGAGGAGTCGCTGCCGGATGTACGTGGATCGTATACCGGCCACGAAAGCATCTCGAATGTGCAAGTTCATATGGACTTTTGCCGTCACCTCCTTGTGGTCGCAGTTCCTAGCGAGTGCGGTGAGTCTCTCCACGTACTCATCCATCGTTTCCCCGTAGCGCTGCCAGCAGGTCGAGAGCAAATGCCGGGCGTGTACCCCGTTTATTGGCTTAACAAAGCGCTTCTGCAGGACTTCGACCGCCGTTTCGTATGTGGTGGCCTTTTCGATCGCGGAGGAGAGTCTGTGGCCCACCCGGGCATGTAGCAAGCTCAGCTTGCGAGGTCCGTCGACTGGAGTGTCTGAGGAGTTCAGGTAGGCCTCAAAACACCGGAGCCAGTATTAAAAAATTTCAGTGGCCTCCGGTGACCGAGCGTCCAAATTGAGCTTCTCTGGCTTTAGACCGCTGTCCATCTTGAAGTAATCTGCTAATTAAATTGAGATACCCTCAATTACAACTCAAGAGAGATGATTGGTAATACAAAGGCTTTAATTAGCAGAGAACCATACAGCTGCCGAGAAGTGTGCTCACTGCACACGGAACATTACCTTATATATGGCTCCCTGGGGGGGGGGGGCGGAGCCAGAGGCAGAGTCCCCCAGGGTTCCAAACCCGGTCTTAAAGGGATCATGACATTAAAGGTACAGTTATCATTCATCACAATTTCATTTCAAATAGTGGAAGCCGAACTTAAAAGCTTGAGAGAATTGGGAATTAACAGACCAATGCAGTTTTCAGAATGGGCAGCCCCAATCGTCCCTGCATTAAAGCCAGACCGCTCCATTAGGATATGCGGGGACTACAAGCTTACAATCAATCAGGCAGCCTTACTAGATAAATACCCAACTCTACGAATTGAAGATCTTTATGCAAAGTTGGTAGGGGGCCTCACATACACCAAACTTAACCTCAGTTGCGGTTACTTGCAACTAAAACTGGATGAAGATTCCCGAAGGTTTGCGACGATTACCACTCAGAAAGGCCTGTTTCAGTACACCAGATTTCCTTTTGGTATCTCCTCAGCCTGTACGATATTCCAGCCACAATGGAGAATCTCCTCCAGAGTATCCAGAAGGTTGTGGTCTTCCTGGGTAACGTCCTGACAACAGGAACATCACATGAGCAACTTGCAAGCATAGAAGAGTTGTTGAGACGATTTAGAAATGTGGGAATCAGATTAAAACGCGAGAAGTGCATTTTCCAAGCTTGTGAGGTCACTTAGCTAGGGTTCAAAGGGGACTTAAAAGGCCTGCATTTCTTTTCCCCAAATTTGCCTGAGAGGGTGGAGGCACAGTAGTCCTCCCAGAGGGAACAATACACTTTGCGAGAAGGGGACACATTTTTCCAAGTGGGCGACCTGGTCCTTGTCCGAAATTTTACCTCAGGCCCACGTCATAGTATGGAATCACATGGTCCATGTGAGAAGCTGGAGGACCACAACCCCAACCTCGAAACAGTTGGAGCTGGCAGGCGGCACCTGAGTTCCTGTGGTGCAGCTGGAACAAAGGGAGCCAAAAGTCTTGAGGAGGCCCTATGGATGATCCAGGAACAAGCTACAGAAGGAATAACCCTGCAGGGTTGGTTGACTCTCCGGAACATTATGCTAAGAGAGACAGCGTTGTAACCTTGGAGTTTGAGGAACCAGTTGGAGGATTAAGGAGGTCGGCGAGACCCAGGAAATCTCCCGATAGGTTAACCTCTGATGGACTGTTTGGACCGTCTTCCCTTATGTTTCCTCAGCTTCCTATTGTATAGAGTTATTGCATATAGCTTGTTTGTATATTTGTTATTGATGGATGTGGTAGTCCCACCCCTTTAAAGTGGCATGCCCTAATAATAATAATAATAATGGTCCATGTGACTGGATCATGGCCTATCATGCGGGAGCGCCCGAACCCCGACCACTGAGGGAAAAGCACAAAGCCCTGGGAGAGGAGGGTCCTGGTCACAGCAGACCCAGGAGGCAGAGTGTTAACACCTGTATTTGAAACTCTGTGCCTGTACATAAGTTGTCAGCTGCCAATAAACACTTCATAACTACATCTACCTGGTATTGCCCCTACTCCTCAATTACCGTCAGGCTTGGCTCAGTTGGCAGCACTCCCACCATTGAACCAGAAAGTTATGGGCCCCACTCTGGAAGTATTAACAAAGTCACTTATCTTTGGCACATGTCTGTTACAAGCATCGACAAAGACACATTTTACTTTACATAGTCTGTGGAAAATGTGTTTATAGCCACAAAAAGCAACTGGGCTGCACGGTAGCACAAATGGATAGCACTGTGGCTTCATAGCGCCAGGGTTCCAGGTTCGATTCCCCATTGGGTCACTGTCTGTGCAGAGTCTGCACGTTCTCTCCGTGTCTGCGTGGGTTTCCTCTGGGTGCTCCAGTTTCCTACCATAGTCCAAAGACATGCAGGTTAGGTTGATTGGCCATGCTAAATTGCCCTTAGTGTCCAAGAGGTTATTGGGTTACGGAGATAGGGCGGAAGTGAGGGTTTAAGTGGGTCAGTGCAGACTCAATGGGCCAAAAGACCTCCTTCTGCACTGTCTGTTGTATGTTGCAGAGAATATCCCCACTCATCAGCAACATACATTTACACTGTGTCCTTCACAGAATGATTCACAGGGAGGGTGGCAACTGCAGAGGAGAAGATGGTGTTAGATTAAGTAACTCATGGGAGGAGACCCATGTGGAACCTGAACACCATCATGGGCCTGTTGGGCCTTTTACTATGCAATCAACACGATGGGCTAAATTCTCCAGCCCTACCCGCCAGCGGGATCTTCTGGTCCCGCTAAAGTCAACTCCCCCCCTCCCCAATGTGGGTTCCCCAGGGGCTTAATGGGGAAGCCACGCAAAATGCCGTAGATATTGGCGGGTCTAGACGATTCTGCTGGCAGCCAATGGCTAGCCATTTCTGCTGCCAGAAAATATGTTGTGGTTGGGCGGCACAGAAAATCCCGCCCTATGTAATTCTATGTAACTCCAGTAATTTAAGTACATAATCTAGATTAACATTCCAATGCAGTGACAGTGGGAAGTCTTCTTTTGGGAAGACATCAAACAATTGAGTAGGTCCCTTTCAGTCCTCACGGTGGATGCAAAAAAATCCCATTGTACTATTTTACAAAGTGGGGAAGTTCTCCTAAGTCTAAGTTGATGGAACAAAATATTGGGAATGATGTGGATGGAAGGGTGGCATGACCCGACACATAACATCAAGAGCATCAGGCCTGGGCAATTTTAAATCTCATTCATTTTATTCAAGTGTATCCTCTTCCCACCCAATCATTTGGGGAATGGGAAGTCTTCTAATTTTGCTGGCCATTATTTATTCCTCAACCAACGTTAACAGAACAGATGATTTGATCATTATTATACAACGTGTTGCTGTTTGTGGGAGCTTGCTCTGTGCAAAATGGCTGCTACGTTTCCTGCCTTGCAACGGCAGCGAGACTGCAAAAGTACTTCATTTTCTTGATAGCACTTTGGGAAGCTCTGCGTTGCTGAAAGGTGCTTTATAAATGCAAACTCTTATATGGCTGCATGTTTTTAATTATGCCCTGCAGCGTTTGAAGGGTGGATGACAGCATGGCTATGCACCTGCTGACCGAATATCAGCTCCTACTGGTGGGCCATAAACTGGCCAGGGAGCTTGCATTGCATGTATGATTCATGACATCATCAAACCAAAATTAGAGGGGGTCAACACGATGACTTTGGTGAATGGAAAATCTCCTTTCCTGTGTCAGGACTATTGTTAATTTAAAGTCAGGCCACCAGGGGGTGATATAAATCCCATGCAAGAAGAACGTTCTCATTATGCCCTTTGATAGAATTTTTAAAGTGATTTTTTTCTACAAAATATAGAAGCAAAAATCAGAATCATAAAGACTATGATAAAATTGCCAGCACTTGCAAATACAATTGAGGATTGTCAGCATTATTAACAATATTCATAAATCATCAGTAATGTTGCTGACGTGTATATCAAGCCCTGGCACAGAACTTGTGGTGTTTGTTATCAGTGACATTGCAGCTTAGAATTGACAGTAGCTTTCCCCAATGTTCCAGTACAGCAAATTTGCTGTATATAGCATGCCTGACACAAAGTAATTATGTACTTTATTGATGCTGAAAGATAAATTTATAATACTAATTATCTATCAGTTTACAGAAATTGGTTAAGATATAAGTAACTTTTCTTATTTTATTCTCTCCTTCAAAGCCCCAGTTTCATTATAATTTTTTTCCTTTTACTTTCCAGAGTTTAAAAAAAAAGTATTTTAAAAATAAATTTGGAGTACCCAATTAATTTTTTCCAATTAAGGGGCAATTTAGCGTGGCCAATCCACCTAGCCTGCACATCTTTGGATTGTGGGGGCGAAACCCTCGCAAACACGGGGAGAATGTGCAAACTCCACACGGGCAGTGACCCAGAGCCGGGATCGAACCTGGGACTTCGGCGCCATGAGGCAGCAGGGCTAACCCACTGCGCCACCGTGCCGCCCTCGATGGGCTTCTCTTTCCTGATGAAGCAAGGTCTTTGTCCAACAGCAGGGATTACACAATGATATGCAAGCCATGATCCTTGCCAATGGATCTGCCCCAGACTCGCTACAAGTGCAAACTGGGGTCAAGCATAATGGTGTCATCCTACCAGTGCTTTTTTCCATCTTCCTCCCTGCAAAACTCCACCTCATCTCCACGAAGCTCCCCGCCGGAGTAGAGCTACTCCACAGGATGAGTGGGAAACTACTCAACCAATGCTGCCTCCATTCCAGAACCAAGATCAACCCAACCTCTGTCATTAAACTGCAGTATGTTGACAATGTGCATGCGCTTACTCAGAAGCCGAGCTCCAAACTATTGCCAACGCATTCACGGAAGCATGTAAAAGCATGGACCTTAGTCTGAACATCCGGAAGACAAATGTTCTCTACCAGCCTGCTCCCACGGCATAATACTGCCCCTCGACTGTCAAGATTTTTTTTTAAGAAAATATTTTATTGAGGCATTTATAATTTTAACATTTTAAACAACAGAGAGCCAACACACGCAAAAACCCCACAATAACACACCCGACTCCCCCCCCAGCCCTAAACCCTAACTAACCATGCATTCGATTCCCTGCCCTTATTCGTCACTTTGTTGCCCTCCCCCTCCCCCACCGCTTACGGTCAGTTTTCCTTGAAGAAGTGGATGAACAGCTGCCACCTCCGAGCGAACCCCTGTGCTGAACCCCTTAAGGCGAACTTAATTTTCTCTAGCCTAAGAAACCCTGCCATGTCACTGACCCAAACCCCCGACTTTGGAGGCTCCAAGTCCCTCCATCCCAACAATATCCGTCTCCGGACCACCAGGGGGGCAAAGGCCAAAATTTGGCCTCTCTCCTCCCCTGGGCTCACAGGTCTTCCGACACTCCAAATATTTCCATCTCTGGGCTCGGAGTCACCCTCCCATCCAGGACCTCTGACATGACATCTGAAAATCCCTGCCAGAATCCCCTCAGCCTCAGACATGCCCAGATCATGTGTACGTGGTTCGCAGGACTCCTCCCACACTGACCACACCTGTCCTCCACCTCCTCAAAAAACTTACTCATCCTTATCACAGGCATATGAGTCCTGTGGACCACCTTGAACTGGATCAGGCTAAGCGTGTCAGACAACAAGGATGCATTATCTCTCCGCAGCGCATTCTCCCATAATGCAACTTCCAACTCACCTCCCACTTCCTCTTCACCTCCCCGATTGGGACCCCTTCCCACTCCATCAGTTCCTTGTATATTTCCGAAACCCTCCCCTCCCCAATCCATTTTAGACAACACCTTATCCTGTAGTCCCCTTAGTGGGAGGCGAGGAGAGCTCGGGACCTACCTCCGGACAAAATCCCGTACTTGCAGGTAAGTGGGAACCCATTCTCACCCGGTAACTCAAATTCCTCCTCTAGCTCCTCCAGGCTCGGGAAACCCTTCTCAATGAAGATGTCCCCAAATCTCTCAATCCCTGCCCCCTGCCACCTCCTGAAGCCCCCGTCCTGCTCCCCCGGAGCGAACCGGTGGTTATCACAGATCGGTGACCACACTGATGCTCCCTCTTGTCTCATATGCTGCCTCCATTGCCCCCACACTCTTGGGGCTGCCACTACCACTGGGTTTGTGGAGTACTGAGCCGGTGAGAACGGCAGAGGTGCCGTTAACAGAGCCTTCAAACTTGTGCTCTTGCAAGATGCCGTCTCCACTCGCTCCCACACCGACCCCTCCCCCACTACCCATTTCCTAACCATCGATATATTAGCCGCCCAGTAGTAATTAATAAAGTTCGGAAGGGCTAAGCCCCCCTCCCCGCGCCCCCACTCAAGAAGGACCGGGGATTTCCCAGCCCATATAAAACCCGAAATCGCTGCATTCATCTTCCTAAAAAATGCCTTGGGGATGAAGATTGGAAGACACTGAAACACGAACAGCAATCTCGGGAGGACTGTCATTTTCACAGTCTGTACCCTCCCCGCCAGTGACAGTGGGAGGCCACTGGACAATGTTGATCACTTCTCATAGTTTGGGTACTCTTCTCAGCAAGGACGGTATCGACGTTGAAACTCAACCTGACCGCCAGTGTGCAGGACAGCCTTCGGCCATCTGAGGAAAAGAGTGTCTATCGAATGAGGCGTTACAGTTAGGCCCCATCTGCCCTAACATTTGCACCATTTAAAGAGGAACATAGGGGCCCCTCAGCCAAAATCACCAAAATTAATTATCTGAGCATTAGCGCATTGCTGTTCATGGTATCTTGCTGGTTGCAAATTGGCTGCCTGTTTCCTGGATTACAACAGTGACTACACTTCAGAAATAATTCTTTGGTCAAAAAAAACTTCAGGGCACCATGAGACCGTGAAAGGCACAAAATTAATGCAACTCGTTCTTTCTAAAAGCAGCCACAGAAAATCAGATCAAGATCAGGGAATCGCGGGGGTGATTCTCCGAGCCCTGCTCCGGGCCGGAGAATCGCCGCAACCGCTCCACGACGCCGGCGCGCGATTCTCCGAGGTGCGGAGAATCGGTGCCATTTGCACCGGCGCGTTTGGCGCGGTGCCGGCCACGGACCGCTGGAATCGGTGAGGCCGCCAATTCTCCTGCCCCGATGGGCCGAGCGGCCGCACCGATACGACAGAGTCCCACCGGCGCTGTTCACCCTTGGTCGCTGCCGGCGGGAACTCTGTGCGAACGGTCGGGGGGCGGCCTCTGGGGGGGCGGGGGGGGGGAGAAGGGGGGTCTCCTTCACCGGGGGGGGGCCTCCGATGGGGTCTGGCCCGTGATCGGGCACACCGATCGGCGGGCCAGCCCCCCACCCCCACCCCCCGGGCCTACTTTCTTTCACGGCCGGCCCCTAAACACCGACGCCATGTTGAGTCGGGGCCGGCGTGCTGAAGCCCCCAGCGCATGTGCAGGCTGCCGTGGCCCAACTGCGCATGCGCAGGATGGCGCGGCGCCCATTTGGTGCCGCGAAAGGAGGCTGGAGCGGCGTGAACCGCTCCAGCGCCGTGCTGGCGTTCACGACGGCGCGAACACTTGGGCTCCATATTAGAGAATCGCCCCCCACATGTTAAGAATTCAAATACGTGGGACCTGTTCATCGACGGGACGTTTGCGAGCCTAGGGGCACTGAGGAGAAGTTCGAGTTACCCCGGGAAATGCCTTTGGATATATGTAGGTGAGGGCTTTTGTGAGGCGACAGGTGAGGGAATTCCCGTTGCTCCCGGCACAAGTAGGGTTAATTCCTCCTCCTCGTGTGCCAGGCTCAGCCTGATACAATTTAAGGTGGTTCACAGAGCTCACCTGACGGGGGGGGAGGTTGAGTAGGTTCTTTGGGGTGGAGGACAGATGTGGAAGGTGCTCAGGGAGCCCGGCAAACCATGTCCATATGTTTTGGTCATGCCCGGCACTGGAGGGGTTCTGGAGAGGAGTGGCGGGAGCAATATCTCAGGTGGTGAAAGTCTGGGTCAAGCTAAGCTGGGGGCTAGCAATATTTGGAGTAGTGGACGAACCGGGAGTGCAGGAGGCGAAAGAGGACGGCATTCTGGCCTTTGCGTCCCTAGTAGCCCGGCGAAGTATCTTGCTAATGTGGAAGGAGCCCCCCAGCCTGGAGGCCTGGATAAATGATATGGCTGGGTTCATAAAGTTGGTGAGGATTAAGTTCACCTTGAGAGGGTCTGCGCAGGGGTTCTATAGGCGGTGGCAACCGTTCCTAGACTATCTCGCGGAGCGTTAGAGGAAGGTCGGTCAGCAGCAGCAACCTTGGGGGGGGGGGGTGTGGGGACGTCCTGGGAGGGGGGGGGAGAGGGGGGGAGAAGGGGGGACTGCCTGGGAGGGTGAGCAAGAGATAACATGAAGGGTTGGGGAAACTGGCACGTACGGGTGAGGGCCAGTGTACAAAGCTGTGTAAATATATCATTTTGCCATGTATATATCTTGCTCTGCGCGATTTCTCTTTTTTTTTGTTACGGGGGGGGGGGGTTATTGTTTGTAAGGGAGAAAAATTGTGTTAAAAAACTTTAATAAACATATTTTAAAAAAAAGAATTCAAATACGTGAACCCATACCTGACTACTGCTTCTGGTGACATGCTGAAACTTCTTTGTATTGAGCCACCTTTCAAATTCTGTGCATCTTTACTCTGCTAGGTGCAAAGTTGGAAAGAAAAATAGCAGCTGGATAGAAAAAGAAATCCTAAATAATTCACAGGAACTGATGAGCAGGGAATAAGAAAAGACCACACTGAGAGTGTACCAAATCAGAGGTGACAGCAAGGATCATCTGAGTGAAAATATGGTAAATAAATTCCATGATACGTCGTGTCTCCCACACATGCAGCATGAACACCGAGTGCCTCTTACAAAATCATGGATTGTCAGTCACTGAACTCAGATGCACCTCCCACAGGGCACGCCTGAGGCTGCATCATGCCATTACAACCCGCCTGGCCTATCTGGCTTAGTTACCCAAAGCTCATTCCCTCTGTTTGCAGATGCTTGCCTTTGACTGCAAATTCTGGCACACGCCTGCTCGGTTCATCTGCCAATGTTGCTCTTTCAGGAATCCTGGCTTTACACTTCGTGGCAAGTGCAATCAAGCGAGGAGAGAAAGGGAGGCCAGCTGCCCTGAGCAAGAAAGGACTTGGAGCATTCTTTATTCTGAAGACAAGTCCTAATTTTGCGAGAGAAACAAAAATGGGTTTGAGCTAGCCTCTGGAGAGCACTAGTTTGTGTGACGCGAGTGCCTCTCAAATTGAGTGAACGGCTGGCGCTTGGAAAAGTTGCCAAGAGAACCTGGTCTGTGGCACACTTGGCTGAGTGGAAAAAAAAGTAGCAGGTCTCCATTAAAGACAAAGTTGTAGTGGTGTTAGAAAACTGAATTCATTTTCCACATTGGAACAGCGGAGGCATCTGGTCAACAATCTCCTCTTTGCTATTGAAAGTAGGAGGTACAACTACAGAATGTAGCCAATTTTACGACTATCCTTTTTATGGCTAGAGGTCATGGTCTGTAAATTCACAGGTACAAGTTGTACTAAGAGTGGTCAGCAGCCAAATTCATACAGTAACCCTTTCTCCTACCTGTTTGCAAATTAAGAGGTTTCTTGGTATCAAAAGCAAGGTGAAAATGAGTTTGCTCCTCATTTGGAAACATTTTTTCTAGGCCCAATCAACTGTGGCCCAAACCTAATAACCACACCCCCTGGGAGGTAATGTTTCAAGCATTGAATTCTGTCATCCTATTAATTTAGGAACCATAACTTTTAAACAACAAGAATCTTAAATGATATTGATCTTTCCAACACTTGATTATGCTCCTCGGATGATAATCTGGGTCTTTTTTTAAGGTACAAAAACATAACAGTAACTCTCCAGGTGTCTCCCAGATAATAGGTGGATCTCCTGGACACTTTCGATATAGGCCGGCACGGTTGCACAGTGGTTAGCAACAGCTTCACAGCTGCAGGTCCCAGATTCGATTCCCGGGGGTCACTGACTGTGCGGAGGCTGCAGATTCTCCCTGTGTCTGCGCGGATTTCCTCTCACAAGTCCTGAAAGATGTGCTGTTAGGTCATTTGGACATTCTGAATTCTCCCTCTGCGTACCCGAACAGGTGCCAGAATGTGGTGACTAGGGGCTTTTGACAGTAACTTCATTGCAGTGTTAATGTAAACCATCTTGTGACAATTATGATTATTATTATCATTACAAACCCAGGAGAAAAGTAGAACATCTCAACTACTGCGACCCAACAGCCAGTGATCATAGAATCATAGAAGCTCATGGTTCATAGAAACCCTACAGTGCAGGAGACCATTCAACCCACCCACTGAAAGAGACCCTACCCAGGCCTACTTCCCCATCGTGACTCTGTAACTTCATGACCCCACCTAACACTTTGGACACTAAGGGACAATTTAGCATGGCCAAATCCACGTAACATGCACATCTTTGGATTGGGGGAAGAAACCGGGGTGCCCGGAGGAAACCGCGCAGACCCAGGAAGAATGTGCAAACTCCAAACAGACAGTCACTCAGGTAAGGATCGAACCTGGGTCGCTGGTGCTGCGAGGCACCAGTACTAACGACTGTGCAACCGTGATGTGTGGCCCTTTAAATTTTCCATCTCGTAATTTTAACCGTCAACAATTTCTTGTCGAAATTTGAAGATGTATGGACTCGTTCATTAGATGGTTGATGCTGTGAGTCACAAGCGTTTAGTAATTACAGATTAAATTTAAATAGATGTGAGGAACGTTAACATTTCCCATCAACTCCCAGGAACCACCTCCTGCTCAATCATTGCTTGACAGGATCCACCTCATGCGGGCTTAAATACTATTGGAGGAAAGGAGAGGGCTGATTAAACAAATTTCTCGCATTAGGGATAACTGCCACCTTTCCCTCCCCTTTACGTGTTCCATCTCTGCCTTTTTCCTTTCTCCAATTTCTTTCCTCTTTATCCCTTTGGATAAAGGCCATCTACTGATGCCAAGTACAGGGCGTTTGACTCTCACAGCTACCTTGATTATACCCATTCCAACATTGCTTCCTGTAAGTAGTCCATCCCCATCTTTTAGTTTCTCCATTTCTGTCACATCTTCTCAGATGATATCACTTTCCATATCAGAGCGTCTGAAATATCCTTCTTTTCTTTAATCAGGTCAGTCCAATTTCTCACTTCCCTTCTCTCCCTCCCCAGAAGATGATAAGATCCCCTTTGTCTTCCATCCTACGAGGCCTCTGTATTTGATGGATTATCCTCCGTCATTGTCACCCGTGGCGCCTTATTATGTAAGTGCAGGTGATACAATACCTGTTTAGCTTCACCTTCTCATTTGTCACCACATATAGCCCCAAACATTTCTACCAGAGGAAACAATAATTTATTCATATTTCTTCCAATCCAGTGAACGGTATTTGCTGCTCACAATACAGGAAGCCAAATATAGGTTGGTTGTTTTGCTGAAGATCTCTGTTCTGTCGCAAGAATGACTTTGAGCTTCTGCTCATTTTGTAACCTCATTCCTCTGCCCCACCCTCTGTTGTTGGCCGCCTACATTGATCTGATGAACATAATAATATCAAGGCTTCTTCGTGATTCAAGATGATCATGACTGACATTCAGCTTCAACTCCACTTTTCTGCGTGCTCCCATACTCCTTGACCTCCTGAGTCCAAAAGCTCATTGCAGCCTTGAGGAAGAGTGTCTCATCTTTCTAGTGGGCGCTTAATATCATCCTGGCTTCAACAATGGCACTAACAACTTCATTGAGTCTCAGTTTTTTCATTTTCCCTCAGAGAGCTGGTGGAGGATAGGGTCGGTGCAGATGATTTACGACGAATGGAAAAGGTGTGAGCTTGTCCTGAGGATTTTCCTTTGAGAACTAGATTTACTGGATTTCCCATCTTCTTCGCTATTCCGTTGCAAGCTTTCATAAATCCTCTTGACACTTATTTTGTTACTCTGATTTTCATAATGATCAACTTTTTGCTTCACATCATCTTCAATCCCCTAAATATCCCCTACTGCACCTAATCACATGGACAATTCCTTTCTCTTTAGTTAAAAATGAGAACATGCTGGAAACACTGAGACATGGAGGGAGAAGCAGTGTTGAGAGCTACTGAGGCTGATGAATCAGCATCAGAACTGGACCTGATGAATCAGCATCAGAACTGGACCTGATGAATCAGAACTAATGGAAGGTCGCCAACCTGATTGATTGACTCTTGTCCTCCTTCCACAGGTGTTGCCTGAGAGCTTCCACCATTTTCTATCCTTGTTTTGGGTCTAATCTCAAGGAATATATCTGGGAGATGTAGTTGTTGAAAAAAAAAACCTACAGCTCACAGATTAAAAACAGAAAATGCTGGAATAGCTGGGCAGGTCTGTCAGCATTTGTGGAGAGAGAAAGAGTTAACATTTGGAGTCGGCGTGACACCTCTTCAGTGAGCTGAGTCCCTGCACAACAATCTGGGAGGAATGAAAAACAACATATAATCAATTTAATGACGACCAAACAGTGGCCTGTGTTGGGATAATGGATAGGAAAGGGGGGGGGGGGGTGATTCTTGAGGAGGAAGTGGAACAGAATTGAGAGAATTTTTGTTTCTGGTCTTCTTCTTCTTCTTCATTTAGTGTCATGCCGCCTAAGCAGTCCCAGATTTCTGTTGATCAAATGAAAAACAAAAGTTTGGGATTCTTTATAAAGTATCAGCAAAGTTGGTGGTGGGGGTGGGGAAGAGGCGGATGCGCATGCGCGGGCAGGCCTGGGCTGACTCACCGGCTCCGCCATTTGCAGCTTCGGGCGCGGAGAGGAAGCGGCTCCCGACATGGAGGACGATTCGTACCCGCGCACCCTGTGAGTCAAGCCGAACACCAGCGACGAAAATCATTCAAACGCACACCTTTCCTTTCCCCTCCCGTCTGTTTGTAACAAGAAAGGAAAAAAAAACGGGGAGGGTTAATATATATATTTTTTTGAGGCGTGATGAGGGCTGGGAGGAGGCGTCGGGTTTACCTTTCCTCCCGAAGGCCTGACGCCCGGAGTGGGCTTCGTGTCTGGAGTCTGGGCCCCAGGCCCCTGAGGGAGAGGGGTGGAAAGGAGAGCGCGGGGGGGGGGGGGGTGGAGAGGGAGAAAGAGGTGCCGTGAGGCCGCCAGCGCCGGCCGCGAGCCTCGCACCCGGGACAGAGGGAGAGGAATCCATTTTGTGTCGATAACGAGCGGCCTCGTCGTCGAGCAAATTCGTCCCGGCAGCTGGCGCCCGCTATCGCCGCCGGGCCCCGGTCTCGTCTCCTGCGAGATGCGGGGGGGGGGGGGGGGAGAGGAAATAAACTTAATCCAGCAATAAAAAACGACGCCGCACTTTTTATGACGGGCGGGAGCGGAATTCCAAGAGATTGCTCTTGACGGCATTATTTTTTTTTTCTTGTAGTTTTCGCTTTGGTCTTTTTTGGGGGGGGGGGGGGGGGTGGTGTTGTTTCGAAACATGGACCTCACCCATCCGTCCAGCTTGGTCAACAAGTGGCCGCGGGGGTGGGGGGATATTTATGCCAGCTATTCCCGTCTATTGTGAACATGGTCTGTTCCAAAATTGTTGGTTAGCTTTGCAGATTTATTGGCAAATTTAACCTCGTTATCTACAGCATTGTGTTAAAGATCAGGGAAGATTGCCATGTTGATCCTGAGTTATGACTGAAGATGAATAATGGTTTTAGCACATGAGTCTTGCGATTTTTGTGCTGCAAGAAACTTGTGTATATATGTGCTTTGGTACCTGTATAAAACTTTGGAAGTTGTTTAGTTTTGGTCATGATTTAAGTTAATGTATTTGGACCTAGTGTTTTTATTTAAGCCATCATTTAATAAAACTTGCCAGCCAGAAAATGCTTCATTTTAAAAAAAATATTGAATGCCAGGTACCTCACTTCCTAATATTCAGTTTGTTTTTGTGAGCATGCATGTGTTTTATGGCGCACATATCTTTTATTGGTCCTGCCTTTTGAAAATGTCATCATGGTTTGTTAGTTTTAGATCCCCCCCCCCCCCCCCCCCCCCCGAATGTACCCAACCTTTCTCTCCCAAGTTAAGTAACTCCAGGAAAACTCTCAATTATTGGAAGATTGAAGGGAGATGGTCAGAATCCCATCAGTGTTTAATGTTCTACCACTTGTTAGAGGAAAAAGTAAACCAAATGAAATGGACTGAAATGCCTGCATCACATAATCTTTTTAATGGAATGATCACAAAATGCCTAATCAATTATTACCAGTTAAATCACTTTTCAAGCTACAGAAATAATCTGGAATGAAAATTTGCTAATAATAGTAACTGACATTGAAATGTCTACTTGTTTTTCAGCTACGTAGGCAACCTCTCCAGAGATGTGACAGAAGCCCTTATACTTCAACTTTTTAGTCAGATTGGCCCATGCAAAAGTTGTAAAATGATTACCGAGGTAAGAACACATGATTACACTCTCAAGAATAATATAAACTCACTATGTCAATGATTATTCTGAATACTGTTGTACTGTAAAAGCTTGTTTCATACCTGTAATTGTTACAAATGGGACCAATTTCAACACTAACCTTTTGTGCAAAATGAGATGATTCACTGTTAATCTACTATCATCCTTTTGAATGACTTCAAGAAGAATACTGGTTCTTGGAAAAAGTCACAAGTATGACAGTTGACTTGAGTTTATGCACCACTAGAAGTACAAGCTACTATGTACTTTGTGCATTGTTTTGGGAGGAGTAGAACTTTAAGTTCAAGTTTCAAATCCCAGTGCATAATTTAAAATAGGGATGTTTTGTAATGGAAATGTTGTAAGTGCCCTCAGTGGGGGAAGAAAGGCTTGGGGGGGGCGGGGAGCTGAATGAAATGCAGTAATTTCTGGGGTGAATATAAGAAATAGTAATCTTTGGGGGCCATGTAACAAATTCCAATTTTTTTTTTTTTTTTTGGGAGGACTGCATACAGCTTGCAGATCAGAGGCTCTGCTACTCTGACATAACTGGTAGAAAACTTGGTCACAGCAGCCAAGGGACAGCTTTTCTCCCGCCACTCCCTCAGCATACGTGACTTTTGCTAATTTGGCTGTTCACTGGAGCAGCACAGTTGAGGTCAACACCTTGACAGCGTGGCAGCTTACATGTTTCCAATTCCTTTGGTGCCCTAATCATCACCATCATTGCACTTTCCACAATGCTATCATCTGTTAAATTAGATTCTACCGTACAACAGTCGGTGTTCACATTTGTGTGCTTTGTCTGCTTATGGATAATTAATTATTACTTTGTTGGTCCAGAAATATATTGGTTTTTCACGACTAAATGACTGACCAGGTTGTTAACCAATGTGTTAATAAAATATTCCATTGATTCATATAGTATATTGCCTAGCAGATCAGTTTGAAAGGGAATGGTTGAAAATTTGGGTGGAGCCCTTATCAGTAATTTTTTGGTATCTTAAATATATAATTTTCTGAATGGGCTTGCAGAAGAACACAGATCAGTACTGTGCATTTGATGTTGGGCTATTTTACCCTGTGGAATTATTAATTGTCAGGTTTGAATCCTCAATCTGAAGCATTTCGCAATTCATTTGCTTTTTTTGGATGACTGTCCTAAACCATTTTAAACGGTACTTAAATTTGTATAGCTAAAAGTTAAGCATGGACTGGGCTGTTGCAGCCTAGCATCTTAAACCTTGGAATGAGATGATTGTATTTGACAGAGAATGTATCCTAACAGAGTTCAACAGATGGAAATTTGGTGCAGATGGGGAAGGAAGTGCTTCTTTTTGCCTTCCTGAAAGAATAAGGGAATAAGTATTTTGACAGATATAAATGAATAAAGATGGGGCAGAGCAGGTTGTGTCTGGATGGCATATTGTAGGAGTTTGTGGACTGCAGGACTATCCTAAGTGAACACCTCTACAGTCATGTTTCTGTCTTGAAACCTGTCACTCACATTGAGCTGAAGTGTGAGTTGGTGACACGCATAGGGAGTGGGTGCAGTATGTGCACAGTTTGCTCCAGTCTTTGAGCAGTGCAGGATCAGAATTGGGTTAGTATGACCAACAGTTTGCAGAATGAGGAATCCCAGTAGGATGGGGAAGGAGAATCAGCATAAGCTGGTTCTAATTAAAAGGTGTAATGTGCTTACTACCTGTAAGAATAAGAAGAACGACTGTTGGAAGGACAGTCAGAATGCAGCCCATGGCACATGGGAATAGGTTGTCCAAAAGGGGTAACCTGGAGAAGTGTAATGTGGTAGCTGTAATTGGCAGGCAGTTGGCATCCTTTGGAAGCAGTGTCAGGAGTCTCCTTTGAAATGATGCCTACATTGGGGATAGACTGAGGACATTTTGAACTGGCTTGAAAGGATATTGGAGGCAAAGGAACCAGCTGGGTATTATGCTGGGTTCAGACAAACCATTTAGGGAAGTAGTTTTAAACACTACCAGGAACTAGGTTATCATAGAATTTACAGTGCAGGAGGTTGCCATTTGGCCCATTGAGTCTGCACCGGCCCTTAGGAAAGAGCACCTCACTTAAGGCCATGCCTCTACCCTATCCCCATAATTCAGCAACCCCACCTAACCTTTTTTGGACACTTAAGGGTAATTTATCATCGCCCATCCACCTAACCTGCACATCTTTGGACTGTGGGAGGAAACCGGAGCACCCGGAGGAAATCCATGCACACACTGGGAGAACGTGCAGACTCCGCACAGACAGTGACTTAAGCCGGGAATCTAACCTGGCATCCTGGAGCTGTGATGCAATTGTGCTAACCACCGTGCGACAGTGCTGCTTGGATTATAAATGGATTATTACCTGAGCCAACACAAAGGGTATTAAGAAACAAATGAGTGAGGTGTCCTGACAGTAGGATTGGTGTGGGAAAGAGGGTTTTCATTTTGACGGATGCTGAGAAAGAATGGAACTACCATTTGGATGGATTCCACCTGAATTGGGCTGGGACCAAGGTCCGAACAAACCAAGAGGATGACCATAAGGACCGTCAACAAGTAAATGGCTGGGTGGTGGGAGAAAAGCTAATTTGGAAAAGGTAGTGTTGATTTTTCTTCAAAAACAAAAGAATAGAGGAACAGTAAAAAAATGATGCTTCAGACAATACAGGTAAGAAACTATAAGATGTAAAATGATTGCATCAGGAAAGAGAAGGAAAGGTGGTTAAAATAATAGAACCGATCAGGTTACGATGTGTGGCCCCAATAAAATTCCCTGTCTTTTTTTTGTGTAAAGAACAAATCAAGTGAAATGAAGCTGTAAATTCAACTGGGAAGTTAATTCAGATGGTTATTACTGTCAAGCTGCAAGATGTTCATGATTGGGAACTAAACATGCCAATTTTAAGTTCTATAGAAAAGATTGTGATAATGATAGAGGGATCAATGTAGCCTCGATCATTGAATACTAAATCATTTAATTGAGAGGGAATTAGATGGTGGTGGTTTTATGGGGAGAATTAAGAAATAGAAAAGATTTAAAATTTAGGAGGAGTTGTATATGGGCTCCTTGTAGCAGCTGTGCCATAGCACATGCTTTAATACAAATAAGCATGTAGTGAAGGCGGATATTTTAATAGGAGCCTCAATTGCATCTTGATTGGGGCAAGTACACTAGCACGTGTCAGAAAGTACTGAATTTTTTTCATAGTAATTTAGAGTACCCAATTATTTTTTTTCCAATTAAGGGGCAGTTTAGTGTGGCCAATCCACCTAACCTTGGGTTGTGGGGGTGAAACAAACTCCGAGACAGGGAGAATGTGCAAACTCCACATGGGCAGTGACCCAGGGCTGGGATCGAACCCAGGTCCTCAGTGCCGTGGGCAGCAGTGCTAAACACTGCCACCATGCCACCCCGAGTACTGAATTTCTTGTGTATGAGATGTGTTGCTGCAGCAATATATTCCAGAAATAAAAAGAAAGAATGTCATTCAGTAATCTGTAATGAGCCAGATTCAGCTAACATTCGAATGGTGGTGGTGGTTTGGATTGTAACAATGCTGATTGATCATCCTTCTCCATCTCCTGTCAGGCACCCATTCCTTTTCCAATCGTGCTGTTTTAAGTCTTGCTACTGTACCTTTCTACCTGGCCTCATTTCTCTTTCTTCCCAGAAGTCCTATTTCCATCACTTGCCTTGCCACATCTCCTCGCCCTGACCATACAATTTCAATCTCAGCTCGGCTGATTACTTCACTGCTTCCCCAATCCTCACAGTTCCTGACCTTGTCCTTTCATGTCATTTTGTGCATCCATCTCCACATCCAGATCTCATTGGTATCCAGTATCTGCTGCCCAGTTTTCTGTGCTGAGAACACGGCTGGCCTCACTGTCGATGTTTCCTTTCTGTTTCAGCAATATTTTTCAATCCGCATACTCAACTGCACTTCTTCTAATGACTCTATCCAGAGGTCACCCATTGCTTAATTTCTATTTCCATACTTCATCTTCTGCCACCACTGACCCCAGGTCTTCCCCCATAATCTTTACAACCTTAATTTTGATCATCTCCGCTGTGCACAACCCCTGTCATCCAGTGTTATTCTCCAGATACTCAGTCGTGTTCTCATCGCCCCCACCATATAGCTAAATGTCATCTGCACACATTAAAAAAAACATTTTATCGAGTATCCAAATATTTTCTTTACCAATAAGAGGCAATTTAGTGTGGCCAATCCACCTACCTTGAACATCTTTGGGTTGTGGGGATGAAACCCACGCAGACACGGGGAGAATGTGCAAAGTCCTCACGGGCAGTGACCCAGGGCCGGGATTGAACCCGGGTCCTCCGTGCGATGAGGCAGCAGTGCTAAACACTTTGCCACCATGCTGCCCGGTCATTTGCAAACATCACTGACCATGACTCTTCCTGTCTCACTTACTAACATGTTAACAGTGTGAATGTTGATCTGATCATCATCTGATTTGGTTCCATGTAGTGTTTGAAAGGGGAAGTGCAATTTACCAGGAAATAATGATTCCAGATTTAGGTACGGCTAATTCGAATGTGATGCACATAACTAATCAGTAAAATTGACAAATCTGTTGATGGATAAATGTTGTCAATCAATGGAAGGCACTTAAAAATAATTTAATATGGAGTTAGTTTACACCCTGAAAGCAAAAGGGTTCTTGTCCAAACCCGAACCATGGATGTCTAAAGAGATAAGAGACACCATAAACTGAAAGCATGTCAACAGATCCTGGCAAATAGGAAGGATGGAAGAAACAGCATAAGCTACATAGAGCATTAAAAAAAATGTCTAAGTCATCAACATATTATAAAAGCAAGGAAATGGTAGATATGCTGACTAATTACCCAGCGTCAATATTTACAGTGGAGGAAGAGCTTTGCATGCTGTATACCTCAGAAATGTAATTGAATCAAGGACCCCTGAAAATTAATACAAGCAAAGTAACTAGCAGTGAAAATAAAGGTGTTCAAGAGTAACACATTCCCAGAACCAGATGGTTACCATACCAAGGTTCTGAAAGAAGTCAATGAGAACATTGCAGATATTCAGAAACTGTTCCTTTTAAATGAAGTTGCGCTCATCATTCTGCCGTTTAAGAAAAGGAGAGCGTGAAACCAGGTAATTGTAGATGAGCTAGCAGAACACCTGTTGTCAAGAAATGAATCTACAAATTAAGAACTGTGACTGAACACCTTAAATATTAAACTAATCTGAAAGATCTAGCATGGATTCATGCGGTGCCATGCCTGATGAAGATGGAATTTCTTTGGAGAGGTGACCGATGTCTGTCGTAGGTGGGAATGCCTGGCTATTTGCCAGTATCTCCTGAAGGTATTTGATGCAAAATCCCCCGAAAGAGACTGAACTAATGCTAACGCTCATGGAATTAAAGGCAGATTGTTGACCTGGTTGGGAAACTGGCAGGAAACAGAGTTTGGATGAAAACAGTACTCTAATGGTAGGATGTGATGTGTCTCAAGGCTGTGTTGGGGGCCCCATTATTCAGATTAATGATCTAAATGATGAGATTGAAAGTTCCAACCAAATTTGCTGATGAGACAAAGATTAATGTAATTGTAGGTAATGTAAATACAAGTATGACATTACTAAAAGATGTTAATTTAAAAAGTGGTCACAATGATGGCAAATGGATTGCCATGCAGCTAAATACAAGGTTGTTCCCCTCCGACTTTGAGGGTAGAATAGCGTACTTTCTAAATTGTAGAGGTCCAAAGAGACTTGGGAATCTACGTATCTAGATCATTAAAATGTCACTGGTACAGAAAATAATAGAGGCTAATCATGCCCTAGAAGAAACAAATGCAAGGATAGGAGTTACGTTTCAGCTGTAGAAAGCTCCAGTTAGATGATACCTGGATTTTTGAGCGTCACATCTTTAGAAAAATATATTGGTGTTAGAGTGAATGCAGCTAAAGTTTGCCAGAATGGGCCTGGATTCCAAGGAATAAATTCCTAAGTGGAATAGAGGCTAGATTAGAAAGGAGTCTTCAACTGAGGTGCCATAGCACAGGAGGTATAGTCTAAATTAGCGGCAGACATTTCAGAATGAAGTTGGGAAACATGCTATGAAATGGTGGTAGCAGTTTAGAACTCTTTTTTTTTTGCAAATGGTAATTGCTAGATCAATTTTAAATCTGAATTTGGTAGAACCGCTCCAGCCTGCTTCGCCATTCAGTGCCAGCATAGCTGATCTCATCTTTTTTCAACGTCTTTTTATTGGCATTTTCAAAATTATGTCCATTGCCTTGCTGTTCATTTATTGTACAGTACAAAAAGGCTTCTTCTTAGGTTTCTCTATTTACAGTGTGTTGTCGTCTGGCTCAGCATAAAAACACCCCCCCCCCCCCCCCCCCCCCAAACAAGCGCTCCATTAAAAAAAAAAAAAAAATGTTTTAAAATACAGTTTTGTCCAAGTTATGGATACAGGTATATACCTTGCAAAACACATAGGCTCTTGGAAATATACCTGGACTGGGGGTCTTTCCTCTCCTCTCTCTCTTCTATTCTTTCCTTTTTACCGATCATCTATAACTGGGCCATTGCTCGTTTCCCCTTCCCGTTTTTCTTTGCGTTCAAGCTAATCTCATCTTGATGTCGACTCCACTTGCCTGCCCTCTCCCATTAACTCTTTAATCCGTGAGTATTTACTCCATGTCCCAGCATCCACAGCACTGGGTGGGGGTAGCAAAATCCAGATTCACAACTGAGAGAGAATTAATTTTTCTTTGTTTGTTTAAATCTGCTATCCGTATTCGAAAACTATGACTTCTAGATTGCCCGACAAGAGGAACCATACACTCCACCTTTAGTTTATCAATCCTCGCCTTGTATTGCTCAATTCGATCTCCTTTCATTTTAAACTCCAGCGACTAGCCCTAAACTGCTCAATCTCTCTTCATAAAGCAAACTCCTCATCTCGGAATCAATTTAGTGAACCTCCTCTGAACTGCCTCCAATCCAACTACATCCCTCCTCAAGGGGGGGTGGCGGGGGACCAAAGCTAGACCTACTCTAGGTGTGGTCTCACCAATGCCTTGCACAGTTGCAGCAACACTTCCCTACCTTTTATCTTCTATTCATTCAGCAACGAATGCCAAAATTCCATTTGCCTCCCTTATTACCTCCTGTACCTGCATACTAGTTTTCTCTGATTCATGCACGAGGACACCCAGATCTCTCTGCACTGAAGCACTCTGAAATTTCTCTACATTGTACTGAGTTGCTTTCTATTTTTCTCACAGTTATCCACATTAAGCACCATCTGACAAATTTTGACCCACTCACTTGATCTATCCATATTCATTTGTAAATGTTTTTATTTCTTTATTGCAACTTATCCCACCTATTTCAGTGTCATCTGCAAATGTAGCCATAGTACCTTCTATCCCGGCAATATATATATATATATATATATATATATATATTGTAAATGGTTGGGGCCCCAGGACCAAACTCTGTAGCACCCTACTAGTTGCATCTTGCCAAACCTATTTGACAAAACCTATTTATCCCGACTCTGCTTTCTGTTGGTTAAATGAGTCCTCTATCCAAGCTAGTAAATTATCCCATACACCATGTGATCTTACCTCGAGTATTAAACTTTTGTGTGGCACCTTATCAAATACATTGTGGAAGTCCAGATATCTACAGGATCTCCAATATCCACTTAGCTTGTTACATCTTTGAAGAACTTCAGCAAATTAGTCAAACACTATTTACCCTTCATAAAAACCATGCTGACTGATAGATTGTGTTTTGGCTTTCCAAATGTCCTGTTATTCCTTCCTTAATAATGGAGTCTTAACAATTTCCCAATGGCACGTTAAATTAACTGTTCTACAGTTTCCTCTTTTCTGCCTCCCTCCACTTTTGAATAAGGGCAGATATTGGCATTTTCCCAAACCACTGGAACCTTTCCCGCATCTGGGGAATTTTGGTATATTGTAACCAATGGATCCCTTTCCTTTGCTACCACTTCCTTTAAGAGCCTAAGCTGTAGACCACCAGGCCCTGGGGGCTTGCCTGCCTTGAATCCCAATAGTTTGCTTCGTACTTTTTCTCTGTTGATTATGATTGCTGTAAGATGCTCCCTTTCTATTACCTCTGCGTTACCTGTTCTTATTGGCATGGTACTGGTGTCCTCCATTGTGAAAACTAGGCAGAGTATTGATTTATCTCTGCCATTTGTGTTCTTCACGATTAATTCCCCAGACTGATTCTCTAAGGGGCGAACATTCACTTTAGCAGCTCGCTTGCCTTTTACACAAGTTTTTGCAATCCTTTTTTATAATTTGCACTAGTTTTCTTAATTTACCTTTGCTCTTTTTATTTTTCAATAACCCTTTGTTGATCTTTCCCAATCTTCCAACCTGCCACTGACCTTTGCAATGTGATATGCTGTAATTTTTGTCTTTGGTATCTTTAATTTCCATGCTTGGCTTTGGGTATTTTTTCTCCCTCTTACAATCTTTCTCCCTCTCTGGAATATATTTTAGTTGGCTGGAATTGAATATCTCCGTAAAAATCTGCCACTGTTCATCAACTGTCTTCCTGCCCATTCCACTGGAGCCAAAGCTGTGGTCATGTGTTTGTCAATATCTTTTGTTTAACTCCTGAATGCTAGTGTGGGATTCCAGTTTCTCACAGTCTGAATTTGAAATTCTAGCATGCTATGATCACTCTTCCCTAGACAATCCTTAACTATGAGGTGATTAATCCCTCCTCATTACACAATCCCAAATCCAGAGTAGCCTGGTCCCTGGTTGGTTCCACAACATATTGCTGCACAAAACAATCTCTAATACATTTAATAAGCTCACCCATGAGGCTACCCGTTCCAATTTGATTAATTCTGTCTATATGCAGATTAAAATCACCCATGATTATTGCCATATCTTTCTTAGAAGCTCCCAGTATTTTCTGGTTTATACTGTGTCCCACTGTGTTTGCGGACCTATAGATTACTCCCACCAGGAACTTCTTTCTCTTGTTATTTCTTATTTCTGCCCCCATTGATTCTGTGTCTTGATCTCCAGTGACTTGTATCATTTCTCACTGTTGTTTGAAAGACAGCGTCTAACTCTTTCCCCTCCCTGATGTGTTGCAGCGTCCGAAGAGTTCCTTGAGCAACCAACCCTTGCTGCAGATGTGATCACTAGGAATCACAATGGGGTTCATCAGCTTCCACATCCTGCATGTACCCATTGCCTGGTACTGCATCACTATTTTATTTAAATTGTTTTTTAAATTTCCACTGGTCTTCAGTTTTTTATTCTATAAAATATTTCTTTCCTATTTACCTTCAAACAATTCAAATTAGTTACTTGCCAGCCAATGAACTTAGGGGTTTTCTGTGATGTCACTTCCCCCAATCTGTTTATGGTGAGCTTGTCCCTCGCAGCTCCCTTCCCCACTGTTGCAACTCGCCAGGTCTGCCCCTCTCCATGCGTTTTCTCGCTCTGAATCTGCTCTCCCTCCCCTTGTTTTAACTCGCCAGGTCTGCCCCTTTCCGTGCTGTTTCTCGCTTTTATTAATAAAACAGTAGATTTATGTTGCACCCTTTATGAAGAACACAATCACCTGAGCCATGTTGTCCAGGCAATTTTATGAGAAATAAAATTTACCAGATGAAACCTATATTAGAGTAAATGATTTGCCATAGCAAATAATTTATTACCCACATTTGCAGGGAACAGATACTTTGACCACTTGCGACACTGCAACAGCCTGCCACGAGTTGTTGTACTGGGTGTAGTGTTACGTTGTGCCAATTAATTTTCCTATCTTTAAGTTACATTAAATCTAGTACTCAAAATGGCATGGGCATCCAAAGTGCAGAGACAGTATATTGAGTTTTGGAGAGTTGCCGTTGAAGATTTTAGTTCTGCCCTGCATCTACCCAAAGTGCAGTTTCATAGAATATTCTAGACAATTTCCTGTTTGTTTTGGAGCCATTTATTAGTTTATTTTGGAGCCATTTATTAATCGTTGCATTTGGTCCCAATTTTTAAAAATAAATCTTCAATGTACAGAAGTGGGTCTCTGTTTTGCAAGGAATTTTATATAATAATTCTACTATGACTTTATGCAATAGGAAATTGTATTCTGGATGTACATCACATTTGCTGTTTTCCTTCAGAATCGAATGTAATTTCCATGCAAATTTTCAGTGTAATTTGACTTTGTCACTTATTAGATACCATGAAAATAACCTTTTAGTTTCCACAAAATGCTGTATTGCTACCCCAATGCTCAGGTGATTTTATTTTAAAACTGCATTGCTGCACCAACCATGTGGTCCATTTGTGTTGAGGTTAGAATTAAATTTGTTGCAAACTAATTTTTGTGGAGCTTGAATGTTATTCAGGCCTTTTTAAAAATGATCTAAAGTATCTATCTGTGTACTTGTACTTTCAAAATCTAAATGTGAGCTTACAAAAAGCTGGTTCAAAACCTATAAAATTATGGTTGAGTCTTCAAATTTTAAAGATGTTTACACTACTGTATTTGCTGAGTGCTTGGCTTTAACCATTGGGAGTTGATTATTTTTGAGATGTGGGTTTGTGCATGCATTTCAATTTGAGAGCATGGTGATTTCCAGTTACCAACTGAACACCAAATCAAGGGCACATTCGGTGCAATGTTGGGTAATGTATCACATTGTTCATTTTAGCCCTCTGAAGATTACGGTAACATTTTGAATTAGGATGCTACTTGTAACAATCAGTGACTTCAAAAATAGCACCTTTTTGAAGTATATATTACTTTTCATGAAGTTTGTTACATTTTTATGTAAATATCCCTTGAAGTGGACACGCTGCAAGTTTATGTCAGAGCTTGGGGTTAATCAAGTTATTTTAATGGTCATTCTAGTAGAATTGCTTCCTATTCAAGTTTGTGAACAAGTGTTATTTACATAACATTTGATGGACTCTTGAGCTACTTCACCTACGTGTTTGATATTCTATTTACCATTTACCTGTAAATCAAATTTTACTTTTTTTAAAAACAAAACAGATGCTCATGTGGCAGTAGTCATACATACCTTCCCAGATAAAAATATCTCCCTTCACTGGAGACATACTTTCAGCTCCATTCCTGATTACAGATTGCAGACGGGGAAAGATCAGTGTCACAGCAATTGCAGCAGATCTCTGCAAAAGTTAAACCCTCACAATATTTGCTATTCTTTGCCGCACAAAACATTGGCTCTGGAAGTTAGCCAACAGGTTAGCAATTTTTACTAATGATTTTAGGGTTCAACTAGTAAAAATACTGTTTTCTTAAATATACTTAAAAGCCGGGGAAGCCCTGATTTACATAGAAAATGTTCAGAAATATTAAATGTTCAGTAATTTCCTTTAAATTGTTTGTGGACAGATTGGCTATAAAAGTAAAAGGCTATAATGTAGATATGTAAGTATTTCATTTGGTTTCTTTGTACTAAGTTTTCATGAATTTTTCTTCTCAGCAAACCGCAAGCAGAAGGGTGAACTCTTCTGTTGGATTTTCTGTTTTGCAGCATTCCAGCAATGACCCGTATTGCTTTGTGGAATTCTACGAGCATAGGGATGCAGCAGCTGCATTGGCTGCAATGAATGGCCGTAAAATAATGGGTAAGGTAAGCTATCGTATCTAAAGGGTGAGTGAGGAGAACATTCAGCTGGATAAATTTAAGATGTGATACTTTGAACAGTGCCAGTGTCTGATTCCTCGGTTAGCTAGAGAAATAAAATACATTGGCTTCCTTTTGTAGGTATTTGAGGTTTGAAATAAAACTTTATTCAAATGTCTAGCAAAATTTTAACCACTGCTTTAGCCCCCTCAGAAAATTAAATGTACTCCATGTAATGTACCATTTTATGCATCAAATTTTATTCAAATAATCCAGTATATATTAATGGTTCTTGGCTGCCTGTACCAAATTTTATAATAAACTATCTGAGTAACTGAAGTGTACTTTAGACTATTTTTAAAAATAAATTCAGAGTACCCAATTATTATTTTTCCAATTGAGGGACAATTTAGGGTGGCCAATCTACCTAACCTGCACATCTTTGGGTTGTGGGGGTGAAACCCACGCAGCCACAGGGAGAATGTGCAAACTCCACACAGACAGTGATCCGGGGCCGGGATCAAACCCGGGTCCTCGGTGCTGTGGGCAGCAGTGCTAACCACTGCGCCGCCATGCTGCCCCTTTAGAGACTATTCTTAATAGAACATTGTGATGGTTGTTAGAAAGGATTTCTAGGAATAATGGTCTTAATTGTAGAGCTGTGCCCTTGAATTATTCTGAAACCCAGCTGCTGTTATTTGAATCATTTGTAATATTACTTGTTTGTCTAACCTGTGGGTCTACCACATGGTGCTTTATTTAGTTTGGGGAGCATTGTTGATACAAATGAAAGGAATCATCGTTTATCTGTATGATAAAAGCATGGAGGAAAAATTAAGTTGAACATTTGGTAATAGATGAGAAAGTTCTAATCAAAACATGGTCAACTAGTGACTCCACATACAGTACGTTCTGGGATGTATTTCGAGGGATGGAATACAGTTCAGTTTAGTTCTCCGTACTACAAAAGTGATATTGAAGCACTTGAGAAAATGTCAGAATTTAGAGGATATAACTATTAGTGATGATTTGAGCTCTTGCAAGCTGCAAAGCCTTCATAGTAATGAAAGGATTGTTAAGGATGAATGTGGAGGAACATTGTCCAAAAGGAACCATTAATAATAATATTTAATCTTTATTGTCACAAGTAGGCATACAAAGTGTACTCTTAGTTTAATTTTTAAAAATATATTTTTCAAAATTGCAATGTGCAACCACAGACTGGTTGAATTAGAGAACATTGAGAAGTGCATGGAAGGACGTGGGGGTCAGGCACAGGTGATGGGTGGTGAAGTCTTGTATGGAGTTCAAATACAGGCATAGACCCGTTAGGTTGACTGGCCTATTTCTGAAATGTAAATTCTATAAAAAATGGAGATCTCTCCGTGCACCTGCTTAGCTACAAAAATGCATAAAATGTAGATAATGTCATTTTTGTTTTGAAACACAAGAGTCTGTTTAACACATCAAGCACATGGTATTAAATGAATTTCGGCGGACCTGTGATTTAACTCTGCAAACCTGCTTTTTTTCCCTATTCCTTTTGGGTAACAAAAATCTAATAATTCCTGATTTAAAATTGATCTATCATCAATAGCCATTGATGGAACTGCATTTTAAACTTGTAGCACCTTTTGTGTGCAAAAGGGTTTCCTAATTTCACTCTTGAACGGTCTGACTTCTAATATTTAGATTTTCTCTTATCCTCGACTCACCAAACAGTAGAAATGTTTTTTTCTATCCAACCTATCATTTCCCCTTAATTTATAAGCGGTGATCAAATCACCCCTTAAATGCCAAAATTCCAGGAATGCAACACCAGTTTGTGTAATCTTGCCTCCTTACTGTAACGTTAGGAATTATCCTGGTAAACTATGCTACACTCCAAGGCCATTATATCCGTTCCAAGCTTGGCACTCATATTGCTCTTGTTAATCTAGGTGTGGTTTCACCCGGCTTTGTGTAAATCATGGAATCATAGAATTTGCAGTGCAGAAGGAGGCCATTCGGCCCATCGAGTCTGCACCGTCCATTGGAAAGAGCACCCTAACCAAGCCCCCTTCTATCCCCTTAACTCAGTAACCCCACCTAGCCTAAGGGCAATTTAGCCGGCCAGTCCACCTAACCTGCACATCTTTGGATTGCGGGAGGAAACCAGAGCACCCGGAGGAAACCCACGCAGACACTGGGAGAACGTGCAGACTCCGCTCAGACAGTGACCCCAGCCGGGAATCGAACCTGGGACCCTGGAGCTGTGAAGCAACTGTGCTGCCCTCTATGCTGCAGTGCTGCCCTATGAAGCCTGACTTCCAACCCCTGGTACTCCAGTCCTCTTAATATACAGGCCAGCATTCTATTAAGAATTCTGCACTGTTGATAATTTATTTTTTGTACCTGTACCTCCTCTCCTCCGTCTCTTTGGACCTCCACTGTTCCTAGCTTTTCAATATTTTGCAAAGTACCCTGTGGTATCCTTAAGGTCTAAAGTGGATGGCTCCTCGTTTTTCTGTATTGAAATCCATTTGCCATAGCTTTGCCCTGTCACTTACTCTTATCAAAATCTTTTGTATTAGTATGCTTCCAACTGCACTGCTTCCACTGCCACCTTTTTTCGTCATTAGCAAATTTGTATATGTGGCTTTCTATTCCACTATCCCTTGAACAAATAAGGTAACTGGTTGAATATGGTAACTGGTTGAAGTCACAACACAACCTTGTGAGACACCATTAGTCACATCATGCAAGTTAGAGTACCCACTCATCATTTCCCCCTAACAGTAAAATAATTTGCCTTCAGTTCCATGTGCTTCAACTAAAAGTTTTTTGAGGAACTTTGTTTACCTTTTGGAAGTCCATACAGAACACCAGTAGATTGTCCCCGTTCACTACTTCAACAACCACTTTTAAAAAATCAATCCCCTCTACCTACCCTTCACAAATTTGTGCCCCCAAATAAAATAATATAATGCAGTGTACTGTCAAAATTTTGAAATTCTTGTAGCTTGATGTTTAAGGAAGAATAAGCAATTTTGAATTCATTTTTAATAAGTGCTTCACTTTTTAAATTACTTTTTAGGAAGTCAAAGTAAACTGGGCAACAACACCAAGTAGCCAGAAGAAAGATACAACCAGTAAGTGCATACTTTTTTGATGACAACCCTCTCAGTATGTTAAGAACTGATTTTGATATACATCTGTGGAGCAATGTTGTAACGCTCCTAGTACCTTTGCTCGTAAAGATTTCAGCCCTTGGACTCCACTGAAGGTAACTTAGGCAATCAAATTTCTTTGAAGGATTATGGTGCATTATTTTGCATCCAAGTCTTTACCATTTAAACTAAAAGCCTCTGCTTAAGACTGATGTGGTGTGAAATGTCTTATTGGGGCAGAGAGAAAACAATTTGTACTTGGCATAAGAGCTGAAACTTCTAGTTGTGGAATTTAAGTTGGGTAGATGTTAAACCAAGTAATGCCTTGTAAATCATCCACATATTTTGTATTTTCAACTGATGGGGCAACATATTTTTCTTTGCCATTTCTAATATTTCCCCCCCCCCCCCCCCCCTCCCTCGGTGTTTGGTTTCTTTCTGTGACTGAAGAAAGGGAAGATGAAAATATACAGACAGCTGTTCTTTTATAAGTTGGATAAGTTATTGATGCCAATGTAACATTTGAATTGATACATGACTTCCTATTCATTATTCCTTTTGTTGGAGTTGTTTGTTTTCCGAAAGCTTGACATTTAGTTACAAATTGAAGTGGTTAATTCAAGATAGTTTATATATATATTATTTATTTTATTTTATATATATATGTGTGTGTATAAATATGAAACCTGGAATCCAGCTAACATTAAATAGACAAGAGTTAATTTGTTTTAACATTCTATTAACACCCAAGTAGATTTTGAATAAATGGGCGATGTTGCATCATGGGAGTGTTCGGTGTATTTTTGTCACTCATACAGAACATTCCACAAAATTATATATAATGTGAATAGTTTCAAGAATTTAGAAACATGTAAACTATTGGCATTATCAGTAGCTGTTTAAATCTTCGCTAGGCGCCGACGACGAGGCTTGTTTATTGGGCTAACTTTACAGGTCTGAATGACTTGGCAAACAGGTGCTTTGAGACAAAATTCAATTTCCTTAACTGGGGTAACATTTCAATGTTCTTCACGTGCACTTGTGATCCACAGCATTTAACAGCTATTTTCATTGTCCAAAACCTTATGTCTGAGTTGGTTGAATGAAAGGCAACATGTAATGTATGAAGAGTTTTATTTGTTTTTGAACTAAACAGTTTTTAATTAAAAGTGAAGGCAGTGAGCAAAGGACAACTATAAAAGCAAAAAGGGGGAGAAAATGAAGTAATAAGCAATATATTTTTCAATATATTCAAGGTGAGAGAGGCAATAGGCATTGGACCACTGGAAAATGAGGCTGGAGAAGTCGTGATAGGAGCCAAAGAAATGGCTGAGGAACTGAATAGTTACTTTGCATCAGTCTTCACTGTGGAAGACACCAATGGGATGCCAGAACTTCAGGGGGCAGAGGTGAATGTAGTGGCCATCACTAAGAAGGTTCTGGGGAAACTGAAAGGTCTGAAGGTGGATAAATCGCCTGGACCGGATGGACTACACCCCAGGCTTCTAAAGGAGATAGCTGAGGAGATTGTGGCGGCATTGACGGTGATCTTTCAGGGATCACTGGAGGCAGGGAGGATCCTAGAGGACTGGAAAATGGCTAAAGTAACACCCCTATTTAAGAAGGGAGGGAGGCAGAAGACGTGAAATTATAGGCCGGTGTCATTGGTAAGATGTTGGAGTCCATTATTAAAGGTGAGATTGAAGAGTACCTGGAAGTGCACGATAAAATAGGACCCTGTCAGCACAGCTATGTCAAGGGGAGGTAATGTCTGACAAATCTGTTAGAATTCTTTGAGGATGTAACAGGGAAGTTGGACAAGGGAGAACGAGTGGAAGTGATCTATTTAGATTTCCAGGTCTTTGACGAGGTGCCATATAGGGGCCAGTTAAATACGATAAGAGCCTATCGTGTTAAGGGTAAGATACTGGCGTGGACAGGATTGGCTGACTGACTAAAGACTGAAAGTGGGGATAAAGGGATCATTTTCTGGATGGCAGCCAGTGACTAGTGGTGTGCCTCAGGTCAGTGTTGGAACCACAACCTTTCACAATATACTGGAAAAGGAACTGAGGCCACTGTTCCTAAGTTTGCGGATGATACAAAGATATGCAGAGGAACAGGTAGTATTGAGGAAGCAGGGGGCTACAGAAGGACTTGGACAGGCTGGGAGAGTGGGCAGAGAAGTGGCAGATGGAATACAATGTGGAAAAGTGTGAGGTTATGCACTTTGGTAAGAATATTGGAGGCTAAACTATTTTCTAAATGGGATTGGCTCAGGAAATCAGCACAAAGGGACTTGGGTTCATGGTTCAATGTTCTCTTCAGGTTAACGTACAGGTTCAGTCGGCAGTTGGGAAGTCAAATGCAATGTTACCATTCATGTCGAGGAGGGCTAGAATACAAGAGCAGGGATGTACTTCTGAGGCTCCATGAGGCTCTGATCAGACCCCATTTTGAGTATTGTGAGCAGTTTTGGGCCCTGTATCCAAAGAAGGATGTTCTGGCCTTGGAAAGGATCCAGAGAAGAACCTCAAAAATGATCCCTGGAATGAAGAGCTTATATGAGGAGCGGTTGAGGGCACTGGGTCTTTACTCACTGGAGTTTAGAAGGATGAGGGGGAAGTCTTATTGAAACATACAGGATACTGAGGCCTAGATATATTGGACAGGGAGGGGATGTTTCCACTAGTAGGAAAAATTAGAACCCGAGGCCACAGCCTCAGACTGAAGGGACAATCCGTTAAAACTAGGATGAGGTGGAATTTATTCAGCCAGAAGGTGGTGAATCTGTGGAACATTGCTACCTGTGTGTCTTTAAAACAGACATAGGTTCTTGATTAATATGGGGATCAGGGGTTATGGAGAGAAGGCAGGAGAATGGGAATGCAAAACATATCAGACATGATTGAATGGGCCGAATGGCCTAATTCTGCTCCGATGTCTTATGGTCTTTAAAAATAAAGTTCTGCATTGGAAGGTGTTTTCAATTTCAGGCATTTCCTTAGTTGAAATATTGAGGCTACGATCCATTTTCAGAGAACCTGTAACATTAATATTTTCCATTTCCATTGCTACATCAGTTTGATGCAATGGGCCCTTGCATGCCAGGAATTGGGTTGAAATTGTCTAAAATTTATTTGTGTAGGGTATTTATAATGAGTAGACAAGATCGTTAAACTCTTATCTGGGTTAAATTCAAACTCCAATCCCAAAGGCGATAGAATCTTGACCTATCGTGCCACCCTCGGTATTATTTTGGACTTGATACAGAAGACTTGATGAAATTAGTATTGCATTGAAGTTGATGTAAATATCGTGTACAGATGTAGCAAGCAATTTATGAACATTTTTGGACATAAAACAGGGACTGTCGGAAGGCCATTTGACAATCAAATCCGTTCTTTGCACAGGCATATTTCCCATACAATCTCTGTTGTGTGTAAACACTTAAAACTGAGAGGTAATGAAGCAAGACTCTTCGTAGATCTGTTAATCAACCATTGCCTACTGCCCATCACAAACAACAACTATCCAATTCTAGAAGTAGAAGACTACATTGCCTCCTAGAGAGACATGCATATCATTCATGTGTGTGCCTATCCCAATAACCAAAATTCTTCTCACCATGACACTTATTCCACTTTTTTTGAAGGGATCAAACTGCTTCTTTTACAGTGCATTTGTGACTGTCCCTGATTACTTAGTCCCATCCCCCCCACCGCCAAAAGTCCATTTATTTTACATATTTTCTGTGCATTTCTGTTCCGTTAAAACTTTTCATAAAATTATGTGCTGTTACTTTGTTTTTGGTCCGTATGTCGGATCTATCTTGCTACTGATTTTGTTCTCCATGAGGACACAATTTGTGACACTAGTATTGCAAAAAAAAAAAAAAAATCAATCGAGATTTGAGAGAATTCAACACCATGCAAATTCTTTTCAATTGGTAACACTTCCTGTTGCAAAATCATTTTTTAATTCCAAGCTTTGGTATGAAATTTACTTCAATGTTTTGAATGTAAACCTTTAACAAATAACTCTTAAGTCCGAATATCACACTGGTAGTTATCCTCATGATGAGCTTAGCAGTGAAGTACAATTGGTAAACTTGTTCTATTCCTTTTGAATGGTCCCTTTAAGCAGTGCATTAATGTAACACTTTGTTAATTGGATATTGCTTACATTTTTTTGTTTCACCATTTGGGCTCAGAAAATCCGATTAACATTTTGAAATGAAAATTGCTTATTGTCACAAGTAGGCTTCAAATGAAGTTACTGTGAAAAGCCCCTAGTCGTCACATTCCCCTGTTCGGGGGGGCTGGTACGATAATTGAACCGTGCTGCTGGCCTGCCTTGGTCTGCTTTCAAAGCCAGCAATTTAGCCCTGTGCTAAACCCTCCCCGCGCGTAAATCTTTTTTTTAAAAAAACCATTTAAGGGGGAATTTAGTGTGGTCAATTCATCTACCCTGCACATCTTTTTGGGCCGTGGGAGTGAGACCCATCCAGACACTGGGAGAATGTGCAAACTGCACACGGCCAGTGACCTGGGTCCTCGGCGCTGTGAGGCAGCCATGCTAACCACTGTACTGCCCCTCCGACGCATCGAAGCCTCAAATAGAAGCAGGTACAAACTTGTACCGAATACTTGTGCAAAATCAACTCAATATATTTTCTTTTTTTTAATAAATATATATTATTGAAATTTTACAAACAGAAATTTTCCGTTTTTACAACTTAATAAAGGAATATACATTAAATGTTATTTAAATAATATATTAAACTAACAACAAATGAAAAAAGAGATAAAGCAAATATCAACAACTGGCAAAAAAACAAAAACACGGGATAATACTCTCCCCCCCCCCCCCCCCCCCCGAGTTGCTGTTGCTGTCTTTTCTGTTTTTCCATTATCGTTCCGCGAGATAGTCAAGGAACGGTTGCCACCGCCTGGTGAACCCCTGAGCCGATCCTCTTAACGCATATTTTATTTGTTCCAGTCTTATGAACCCTGCCATGTCGTTTATCCAGGCCTCATGCCCGGGGGCTTCGCTTCCTTCCACATAAGTAGAATCCTTCGCCGGGCTACTAGGGACGCAAAGGCCAGAACGTCTGCCTCTTTCGTCTCCTGCACTCCCGGTTCTTCTGCAACCCCAAATATAGCCAACCCTCAGCTTGTTTTGACCCGGACCCCCACCACCTTTGAGACCACTCTTGCCACACCCTCCCAGAGCTCATGCAGTGCCGGACACGACCAGAACATGTGGGTGTGGTTCGCCGAGCTTCCCGAGCACCTCCCACACCTATCCTCCACCCCAAAAAACCTGTTCAGTCTTGCTCCCGTCATATGCGCCCTGTGTGGACCCTTAAATTGAATCAGGCTAAGCCTGGCACATGAGGACGAGGAATTTACCCTGCTTAGGGCATCTGCCCACAGCCCCTCCTCAATCTCTTCCCCCAGCTCCTCTTCCCATTTTCCCTTCAGCTTCTCTACCATCGTCTCCCCCTCGTCTCTCATCTCCCTGTATATTTCTGACACTTTACCTTCTCCAACCCATGCCCCTGAAATCACTCTATCCTGGATCCCTTGCGTCGGGAGCTGCGGAAATTCCCTCACCTGTTGCCTCGTAAATGCCCTCACCTCGGAAAGCATTCCCTGGTGGCAACTTAGATTTTTCTTCCAATGCTCCCAAACTCGCAAACGTCCCGTCCACAAACAGGTCCTTCAGCTTCCTAATTCCTGCTCGCTGCCAACATTGAAATCCCCCATCTATCCTCCCCGGGATGAACCTGTGGTTATTCCTTATCGGGGACCACACCGGGGCACCAGTCACTCCCCTGTGTCGTCTCCACGGCCCCCAGATCTTCAAGGTCGCCACCACCACTGGGTTTTGTGGTGTACCTTTCCGGGGAGAACGGTAGCGGCGCCGTCACCAGCGCTTTCAGGCTTGTTCCCTTACAGGACGCCATCTCCAGCCTTTTCCACGCCGCACCTTCCTCCGCACTCCAGACTTGATACACGCGTATCACCGAGTTCTCCCATTTGCTACTCCGTGTCTTCTTAGCCCAGCTCAGGACCATCTCTCTATCCCTGTAGCAATGGAACTTCACCACCATTGCTCTTGGTGTTTCCCCTGCCTTTGGTCTTCTCACGAGGACCCGGTACGCTCCCTCCACTTCCAGGGGGCCCATTGGGGCCTCAGCTCCCAGGAGAGTATGGAGCATCGTACTCTCATACGCCCCAGCATCAGCTCCCTCTGTTCCTTCGGGGAGACCTAAAATCCGTAGGTTCTTCCTCCTCTAGCTGTTCTCCAGGGCTTCCAGCCTTTCTATGCACCTCTTATGTAGTGCCTTGTGCATCTCCGCTTTTACCACCAGGCCCTGTATCTCATCATCGTTCTTGGCTGCCTTTGCCTTCACTCCATGGAGCTCCATCGCCTGGACCTTTTGTGTTTCCTTTAGTCCCTCGATTGCCAGTAACATCGGCGGCAGCACCTCTTTCTTGAGCTCCTCCACACATCATCGGAGGAACTCCTGCTGTTTCGGGCCCCATACCATCTGGGCTCCCTCGGCCGCCATCTTGCTTCTCCCTTCTCTTCTCTGCCGCTGCTCCAAAGGATTCTCTGTAATCTGGCCGCTACTGCCGCTCCTTTCCATCCACCCCTGGGGGGACTGCTTCCTTTGTCACCTCACAGTGGGTGTGGCCAAAAAAAAATCCCGTTGGGGCTCCCGATAAGAGCCCAAAAGTCAGTTGAAACGGGAGGTGCCGAAACGTGCGGCTTAGCGATGCATCGCCGCAACCGGAAGTCTCAATATATTTTCTGTTTATAGTATAAATTTACAGGGAAAAATGGTGTAGGATTGATACTGCATTTAATTTAAGGTATCCATTAATTGCTATTGTCTTCTCAGATCATTTTCATGTGTTTGTTGGTGACTTAAGCCCTGAGATAACCACTGAGGATCTAAAATCTGCATTTGCGCCCTTTGGTAGAATATCGTAAGTATTTTCTAGTTCTTTAAAGTTCAAGAGTTCATTCAGCTTTTTCTTTCTTCAGCACCTTTTTATATTTAAAAAAAATCAACTCCACATTGAAACTGAAATTCTCGGTTGTTCTGTCAAGTGACAGGGAAGAGGATGTCATGAGACAAATATAGTAGCTTTTCCCCCAGTTACTTGGTGAAGCCTTTTTACTCAAAAGCAGCTTATTTAGAATAAGATCCAAAGGAAGCCGATCTGTCTTGCAGGACCTGTTGGAGACTGGTCCATATCTTGTAATTTAACAGCTTCAAACTTTTTTGAGCTAAAAGAAGAAAACATTATCGGTCTTGGAAATGAACAGCAAATTTTGGTCACAACATTAACTTATTGGACAATTGTATTAAGATAAAGCTGTCTTGTTCTCCCAAGTGATGTCTGCCTCCAGGCAAGATATTGCTTGGATTATTATCTTAACTATGGCCTAATTTCGTATTTAATTTCCTACTGATATTTGGACAAATATCTTGTGTTATTTTCATGAATTGATGAAAACAAAATTAGGAGAAAGGCTAGTAACAGTTTATGATTTGTTACTTTTAATATTTGCTGAAACCGATTTAGTGCTAATGAATAGAAGTCTGGTTGTTCTTGGATCAGCATCGTAGGTCAAGATGTTAGTGGCCTGATCTGTGATCCCTGTATTGTCAATTGTACTTTAAAAGGGCATGTAATATATCAGATTTCTGTCACTTTCCTAGGTTCAGTTTGAGCTGGAGTTGTTTTATCCAGAACTCTCCCAAAGAGAAAATGCCCATTTGTTTATTTACTTGTATCGGAGGATGCATACCACTCAATTCATTCTAAAGTTTGTGTTTGACAGATGTCAGAGCCAGGTCTGAATTTATGTCAACCATGCAATAGATATAAAATATTTGTTGTAATTCCATCCCATTGTCCAAATCATCGAAGGTCTTCCATGAATTAGTTAATTATGTAGCTGCCAAGGTTTTGGAAGTAGTGTTTGTGCTATAAATTCAGTATATGCTTTAGTTAGTTATATTGAGGAGTTTGTTGTCCTGGTATCTCTCCCTAAAGTGCTGTTCTTGTATTTTGGCTTTGTGCGAATGTTGTTTTGGTGTCAGAATTTCTTGAACCTAATTAAAAATATTAATTATAGTAGAAATTGACTTTATTTACATATATAAATGTCTAATTACTGACTGGATGCATGAACGACAGTTTGTCTTGCATCAAATTTACCAAAATTTACCAAATCAGCATTACCCCTTGATATTATAGTTTGTGATCTGGTTCAGTTGGAAATTCTGTGATGTTTTAATACATAATGTATATACTCGTTATCAACTTTAAAATCTGCAGAGGGACTAGGTCAGTGTCAAATTTTTTTGTATCTTGGTTTTTAAAAGTAGTTTACATTTGCACCTCTAAGTGGTTTCGGTTTCCCAGTATCCCATCAGTTTACGAGTTCAAAATATGATTTTGCAGCTTTAGAGCTGGAATTGCAGCTGTTATGCAGTAATGTAAATTTTAGAATGTGACATTTTAATAAAACTCTTGGCTGGCTTTAGTCACTTTTCATTTGTGAAGTTGGCTGTTCTCATAACTATTTCAGCAATTGGATGTTGCTGAGTATCGTTTTGATTATATTTTGATTTTGGTTGCATATCTGTAGAACTTGAACTTTCTCCTCGTCAATAGAAAATACAACCTCTATCACATGCTCCAGATATGGTATCAGTTAGTGCATATAACTGAAACAACGCAAAATATTCAGGGCCAACTAGATTGCGATCAGATTAATATTTTAATAATTGTTTTTTTATAAGCTGATAGAATGCTTCTGTTCTGATAACTGAGAAATTTATTTAGGTGGATTGTTGCTGTTTTATATCTTTTATTTTCACATACTTTGTACCTTGTCTGCTGTAACAGATTATTATCCAAGACTTGTTTGGCCACTGTCATAGAATATTATTGATCTGTAAAGGGATTAATTTTTAGACCAACGCTTTATGAGTAGGTCACTAAATAATGACTGAAGAAGAAGCAAAATTTCATGGTAGATTGGTTACTTGTGTTGCAGGAATTGTGTGGTTTTGTTTCATGTGTTGACTATTCGTATTGTGACCCAGTGGGTGATTGAGGACACTCTCCAGGTTGACTTGTCTTGACTTGCACAACTTGGTTCATAAATTTGAATTTCTTTAAGTGTACACCAATAGTGTATTTTATGAAGCCAAATCAGAAGCTGGGAATGAAGTTGTTTTCACTTTGTTTTTTACATAGAGCCTTGTACCAAAACATGCACAGAATTAACAGAGTATGGTTGCACTTAAGTTCTATGTTAGTACTATGCTTCAATGGAATTGAATCAAGAGTATTAGGAGTATTATGGTGCACTGGATGTATCTGGTTGGGAGGGGATGGGGTTCTGGCTATGGATGAAACTCAACCAGAGCAATTCAATCCAAAGTATGGGCATGCAAAAATAATTGCTCAAATCAAAGAAACCTGTCAGTAGTTTCAGTTCTAGACTAACATGTCTGGATGATGGCAACTTGCCATTGGAGCAGACCACCCAGTAAAAATGGGCTGTGGAGCTAAACTCTTGTGCTTTGATGTCTAGGTATCATGATGAATGGCTAGTTCTTTAAGCAATGTAATCATACCCATCAATTACAATTCCTTTTTAAAAAATCTTTAAATGGATTCTGGCTGACTTCAAGTTACCATACCAGTGTGTTTTAAACATATATAAACTATTCCCATTATTGGGATAGTCTGCCATGCATGTGCACTTGGTTAAGTGGGTGCTGCAGTAGTTTGGCCTTAATTTGCTACGATCATAACAATTGCCCAGAATGAGCTGGAGTGAGCATCCTGTGACAAGTGCAGTGAGTTTATTTTTATTTTTTATTCATCACCCATGTTTTTGCACTGCAAATTGCTGGATGTGCAAGCTGATAATTAGGCACCGGGAGCCTTGGTGAATGACTGAACTCTGAATCCACCTTCTTAACCAATGAAATTTAAGGACTGCGAAAGAAACTTGCCACAGCAGAAGGGAATTCTTGCGTCAAGTTTGCAGAATGTAATTGAAGGGACAATAAGATAAAAGTTTTTTAAAGAAAAAAATAACTTGCAGGACTTTATATGCTTCTGAGATTGGTTGGGATGCTGGGGTCATAAGTTACCCCATTGTGCCATGAAATAGCAGCCTTCCCTTTGTGCAGCAAACTATTCATTTTATGGCACAATTCCAAAATTTGCTGACCTGTGGGGAGGTTGACTGAGGTCCTGTATTTTGTGAGGCCAATGGAGTGCAGATTGTCCCAACAGTTTATGACAATTCACAACTAATGGTTTACCTTTCTCACTACAAATTACTGTTTTTAATTGAATGCTGGCATGCTTTGAGAACTTGCCATTTTCCCACAAAATTATGGGCCAATAAATAAATATCCAGGCATTTATTCATTACTGGGCAGTATAGAATAATGTGTAGTATCAGTTTTGTATTGTTGCTGGCAGTATTGTTGCTGGCAGATTTTGGATTTTTCTTTTGTGTTCAAAAATGCATGCAAGGGCCATTGCATCAATGTCAGTGCTTGTTGTTCCTTGACACCATCATTATTAATTAAAATTGCAAGGTTCAGTACATGCTACTTTTAAAATTGATTTAAATACATAAATTAACACTTCTCTGCTTGTTTGCACTTAAACCTACTCATTGAGTAACATTTTATATACTGTCAACTACCTGTGTTGTAATGACTGGTCTAGTATGTAATGCTGCTTTCGTACTTCTCATCTACTTCAATTATCTAAATAGTAAATTAGTGTAAATTTCAACAGAGCACTTGTAAGACTGCTTGTACACAGGCTACAGAAAATAATGGAGAAATGTGCAGCTTTTTGTAGTTTGAGTCATAATTAAAAGTAATAGCATTCTGGTTATTTTACAGAATTGCTGTTAAGAATGGACAGGATCCCCATGGCTAACTGCAAGGAACTGTGCACACTGGAAGTTCATTAACTCAGTTGTAGTTTTTTTTCTCATTTCTATTTATTCTCTTTTTTATAAATTTATTAGACTTGATTGTTAACATTTTAATGTGCTCTATATAGTGCGAATTTCGTATTCCCAATCCTATTGACGTGCTTACAAATCCTATGTAATTGTTGTTCGTACTGGTGTGCTTAGTATTGTTTTAGTTTCATATTCATTTTCTAAATTTCTGAAAGTCTCAATTTTTCAAAATTTACAGCTGCCCACAGTCCAAAAAGAGGGTAGAGAATTGACCATACCAAGAAAAATAAAGAAATCAGTTAACAGGCGATGTATGCCTTTTTTAATTCCTATTTTTTTTCTCTTTTCTGAATTTTTATATTTCAAATATTTGTGTGGCTAGGTAGAACACACATTATTAAAGGCTCTGTATAGAAATGCATGGTTAAGGAGAATTGGAATTGTATTTTGTACTACAGACTATTTCTCAGTTTTTAGTGTTAGTGAGGGTTAGTGTTTAAAAATCTGTTGAGTTCATGGTTTCCAGCTCAGTATAATTAGCGAAACAGCGTTCAGGATACTACAGTTTGCATGTTTGCTATTTACTGCTACACTAAAGGTTAAGCTGTAACAAAGGATAGAGCAATTAGTTATTACGGTGGGATTATAAAAATCCCATTTTTTTCGAAGTTGACTTGTGCTGACAATACAGTGTGTGTGGTTCCTTTTTTTTATTTTGTTCAGGGGTATGTTACATTTTTATTTATTCAGTTGTATCTGTTTACACAGGGATGCTCGTGTTGTAAAAGACTTGGCAACAGGGAAATCTAAAGGCTATGGATTTGTATCTTTCTACAGTAAACTGGTAGGTTCTTCTGAAATATAATGCATAGGTTAACAGTTCAACCATTAACATTACTAAATTTTTTATGCTTGTCTGATATGTTGAATACACAATATGCAGTTAATAGCTGAATATCTGTGACGTGCAGAGTACCATCGTACTTGTATTTCTAAGTCAAGGAATATGAGGCTGGATAAGCAATTGATCCGTTTCTTGTGTCCGAGCCATTGTATCCAGTTTTTTCCCGATACTTCATTTATATATTGGACATCTAATATGTTTGCCCTGTAAACCTCCCTTGATAAGCTGTGTCAAAAGCTGGCCATTTGGGTGTTTTTTTTTTTTTTTGAGGACATAACTAATAGAATAGCATTTGGATGTTCCAAACACTTTTTGTTCCACATGGAAGTTACTCTGCAAAATTAAAAGTGTGTGGGTTTGGGGGGTAATGTGGCATGGGTTGAGAATTAGCTAGCAGACAGGAAACAGGAGGAATAAAAGTCGTCTTCGAAGTGCCGGGTGCTGACTAGTGGGGTTCTGCAGAGATCCATGCTTGTGTCCCAGCTATTCACAAAATACATCAATGATTTCTATGGGGAACCAATGTTTCCAAGTTTGCTGATGACACAAAGCTTAGTGGGATTGGGAGTGGTGAGGAAGATGTTGAGAAGTTTCATGGTGTGAGTGAATAAGCAAACATGTGGCAAATGCAGTATAATGTGAACAAATGTGACGTTATCCATTTTGGATGGAGAAACCAAATGGAAAATGTTGACATACAAGGGGACATGGGTGTCCTAGTACACCAGTCACCGAGCAAGCGTGCAGGTGCAGCAAGCAGTTAGGAGGCAAATGGCATGCTGGCCTTCGTTCCAAGAGGAATTAAATGCAGGAGCAAGGATGTCTTCGTGTAGCTGTATAGGACCTTGGTGAGGCCATAGCTGGAGAAATGTGTGCAATTTTGGTCTCCTTATCGAAGAAAGGGTATACTTGCCATAGAGGAAGTGCAGCAAAGTTTCACCAGATTGATCCCTGGGATGACTGGATTGTTGTACAGGAAGAAACTGGGTCGACTGGGCTTGTATTCATTGGAATTTAGAAGAATGAGAGGAGATCTAATTAAAACATATAACATTCTGAGGGGCGTGGACAGACTGGATGCAGGGATGTTGTTCCCTCTGGCTAGAGGCGGTCTAGAACAAGGAGTCTCAGGATATGGGGTAGGGCATTTAGGACTTAAGATGAGGAGAAATTTCACTTGAGGTGGGACCCTGTGGCATTCCCTACTGCAGGCAACGGAGGCAACACTACTGAACATATTAAGAATAGATTTCTAGATGCTCAAGGCGCCGAGGGGTAATGGGAGAACGCAGGAGTGTGGCATTAAGGTACAGGATCAGCCATGATATTGAATGCAAGCTTAAAAGGGCTGAATGGTCTCCCACTGCTCCTACTTTCTATATTTCTCAGTCATGTTTCTTTGTATCTTGCCTGAATGTATTGTATGTCCTTGTTCAAATTGTGACAACTGAGTTGGCTCTAGTACATTGCCTCCCTGGCCCATAGGTTCCTTCATGAGCAAACTCCTTGGAACGAACATGGGAGTTCGTAGCATAGATGGAATCAAATATTCCATGAGTCAAAATTGTCCCTGCTCCAACAACTTGTAAAATACATTTTTATCCTCTCCACATTTTCAATTGCAGTTTAAAATTCATGATTTCTTGTTTCTGAATTCCAGTTTGAACTAATAATGGAAGAATTTCTATCAAAGACATAATTATATCTAAAAAGAACGTCATCTTGCACAATGTAATATCCTTTCAGTTTTCTTGATTGCAGCTAGACATTGTTTAGAGTGATTTATTTAGAATAACATTGAGATCGCGTTCCTAATTTGGTTTGCTTAGTATTTCCATTAATTCTGTAATCCTTCTGCCTGTATTGTATCCCTAAGCATTTGATTTTGCACTTGACCACATCAAATTCTTCTAATCTTAAAAAAGAACCATATTGTACCTTAAAGAACCATATTGCCTTAAAGCCTCGATATTCTCTGAAATCATCCGAATGAAACTTTTCTGCACCTTCCCATTTCCTAAATGCTCAGAGCAGACCACTCTTATTACAGCCTGGCCCCAGTGATTTGTATGTTTTTACCTGTCTCTGCCACTTAAGGTGGGTAATGCTTTTGCCTGTTTGTTCATCTGTTTGAAAACAAATCTCAAACCAGTGGATGATTTCAATGAGACCTGGTACTCAGGCAATGGCCCAAGGAAGAACTGATTCATTTTTGACAAAGCTGTTGATCCAGATCCTGGAATAACTTTTTTACGGATCTCTTAATGGGAAATGGAGTGAATTGACTAAGAATGTGGATTGTCGCAGCTGTCGAAATGTGAGCTAACTTTTCAGCGCAGGTTGTTGGCCTGAAGCCTCCTCGGTAAGATGGAAGCTCTTAATGAAAAGATTTGTCTTATCCAGCTTGTATTAACAGAGCATTGATCAGGCAGGAGGAATCCTCAAGGAAGAGCTGCATCATTGTATTAATGTTGAGTTAACAGTGTGGCGGAGTGCCCTCTTGTTGGGTCGGTAATGCCCTCCGCCACACTAGCTGGAGCATTTATTCACTTGGGAAATCTGAAAATTTCTTTAACATATGAAATTAGTTTCAGCAATTTGGATATAATGGATTAAAAAAGCACATGCTTTCTTTGGGTGCCTCATCTCCTTGTAGAAGTAAAACGAAGCTGTAGATAAAAGTAATAACGCACGCTTGGGACTCCAGGAAGCTATTTCCTCCATAACTATTTACAATGTTGATGGATGAGCCAATATATTGAGGTGGGGAATGTGATTGAAGCCAATGATATTTATGGTGTGTTTATTTACTAAAATTTTATAATTTTAATCTTGTTCCAACTTCAGAATTTTTAATAGGCTGTGCATTCTCTTTGAGGATGACAGACCGAAGGATAGTTTACACAATGCTACTCAATGATATAAGACCCTTATTGCATTGAAGTAAATGAGTAACAACTTTGAATTTTACGAATGTTCATTATGTATGATTGGTTATCTTTACCCAATACACTTTATGAAGTGCACCTGTTCAATTGAGATTTCATTGGCTTGGATGATGCGGACTGCCATTTTGTGAATTGCTTTTCACTGGGCTCACTGAGAAAATTACTGTTATGATCAGATTTTTGTTTGCAGCTGAGGGAATTGGATGGATAGGTAGGTTGGCTGCATCCTGAAAGGGATGGAGGGAAGAAAAATTTACTGCACGCTCATTTGAAGAATTATGGTACAACCTGTGACAGGTTGCAGAATAGTATTGGCAGATTCTCATGCGTGTTATCAACACATCATCCTGGCCCAGGACTGGTTTAAAAACTACTGGTTAAAATCTGGCCTCCGATTGGTAGTGGGTAGTGTACTTTCACAGAGTTCTCTTCTCGACGCATCTCTGTTCACTACATCACTGCTATAACAATCACTGCTATAAATTCAGATAGAAAGGAATTGTTTTGACTATTGCTTTACGAACCATATAATGTGCTCATTTGGTTCAGTGAAAAGTAATATGCTTGCCTTTTGGCTAATCAATAATTGGATATTTTGAAAAAGATACAAGCTTGATCTATTCCATAAATATTAACTTGTAGTTCAGTGAAATTAACTTTTCAGTACAAATTTATTGGGTTTGAATTCGACAAAACTTAAGATTTAGTTCTTGGCAAACTTGTAAATAGGATTCCAGATAATCTAGAAATTCTGAAACTAAACATTTCTTTAAAAAAATTTTTTTTTTTTTTTTTTTAAATTAAGAGTACCCAATGATTTATTTTCCAATTTAGCGTGGCCAATCCATCTACCCTGCACATCTTTGGGTTGTGGGGGTGAAACCCACGCAGACACGGTGAGAATGTGCAAACCACACGGACAGTGACCCAGGGCCAGGATTCGAACCTGGGTCCTCAGCGCTGTAGGCTGCAGTGCTAACCGCTGTGCCATGTGCTGCCCTAACTAAACATTTCTGATCTGATTGTGATCTCTTCTTTTCAATTCTTATTTTTTTTAAAATTTAAAGTACCCAATTTATTTATTTTTCCAATTAAGGGGCAATTTAGCGTGGCAATCCACCCATCCTGCACATCTTTTTGGGTTGTGGGGGTGAGACCCACACAGACACTGGGAGAATGTGCAAACTCCACACGGACAGTGACCCAGGGCCGGGATCCAACCCGGGTCCATGGTGCTGTGAGGCAGCAGTGCTAACCACTGCCGCCGTGCCACCCCTGTCAATTCTTATTTCTTGAATTTATTTTGGAATGATTATCTTGAGGTAGCCTAGAATTTGTTGACTTGAGTATGTCGTATGTAAATATAGGAACAAGTGCAGGCATGTAGCCCCTCAAGACTTTCACTATTTAATGACATCTTGGTCTGTAAATGTTATAACGATTATTAAAAAAACTAAACAAATGAATAGCTTTGTGAAATGAGGAGAATGACCTGTGGGCTGAAGAAATGCTTGACATTGTGGATGTATTTCACAATTCACTGTACAAATATTTTATATTCGGCAAACATCAGTTGCTAAACTACAAATATTGATAAATGCAGTGTTCCAGTGATGCAGTAGAATTGGAATAAATTAGCAACTGGTAACCCAGAAAATATATTGAGTCAATATGCTCACCGTTCCTCAATGAGGGATTTAACTGAATGTTTGCATATTGGCATGTCTGCACTGTTACACTGTTTAGAATTGAGAAGCAAAGTGAACCTTGAATTGAATAATTACTATTAGAGGCTGAATTTACATCACCTCTACATTCTTCATCCATTTTCCATAGGACGCAGAAAATGCAATTGTGCACATGGGTGGTCAATGGCTGGGAGGCCGACAAATTCGAACAAACTGGGCAACGCGCAAGCCACCAGCTCCAAAGAGTGCACCAGAGAGTAGGTTTCTCAATCAGTATTATGTCATAGTTTTTTTAAGGTGTCCAATTTACTATCTTTCCAAAATGACTGAATTAATGAAAATTTGTATTTACCAAAAGGACTTGGGCAGGCTAGTGGGCAAAGAAGTGGCAGATGGAGTATAGGCATACAATGTGGGAAAAGTGAGGTTATGCACTTTGATAGGAAGAATGGAGACATGGACTACTTTCTGAATGGGAAAAGGCTTAGGAAATCCGAAGCACAAAGGGACTTGGGAGTCCTAGTTCAAGATTCTCAAGGTTAACGTGCAGGTTCAGTCAGCAGTTCGGAAGACAAATGCAATGTTAGCATTCATGTTGAGAGGGCTAGAATACAAGAGCAGGGATGTACTTCTGAGGCTGTATAAGGCTCTGGTCAGACCCTTTTTGGAGTACTGAGAGCATTTTGGGCCCCATATCGAAGGAAGGATGTGCAGGCATTGTAAAAGGTCTGGAGAAGGTTCACAAGAATGATCCATGGAATGAAGAGCCTGTCGTATCTGAATCTGTATTCGTTGGAGTTTAGAAGGATGAAGGGGGAATCCTCTTGAAACATAATCGGATACTGAGCGGCCTAGATATAGTGGACACGGAGAGGCTGTTTCCACTAGTAGGGGAAAACTAGAACCTGAGGGCACAGCCTCAGACTGAAGGGACGATCCTTTAAAAACGAGGTTTGAGTACCCAATTCTTTTTTTTTTTCCAATTAAGGGGCCATTTTAGCATGGCCATTCCACCTACCAGGCGCATTTTTGGGTTGTGGTGGTGAGACACGGGGAGAGTGCAATCTTCATACAGATAGGATCGATCCTCGGTACAGTTAGGCAGTAGTGCTAACCACTGTGCCACCATGCCGCCCTTTCAAAATGAGATGAGAAATTTCTACAGTTCTCGACATCGCCTCTGGATCCCTTGAGGTCACATGGCATTGGGTCAATCATGGGCCCTACCAAACCCAAGCTGATCAGTAGTACTCCATTTTGGGCATCCTTGGGAACCACTGCCGATGGCAAGATGCATATGTGGTGAACCTGTGGAACTCCTTGCCACAGAAGGCTGTGGAGGCCAAGTCACTGAGTGTCTTTAAGGAAGAGATAGATAGGTTCTTCATTAATAAGAGGAACAGGGGTTATGAGATGAAGGCAGGAAAATGGGGATAAGAAATGTATCGGGCATGATTGAATGGTGGCGTAGACTTGATGGGCCAAATGGCCTAATTCTGCACTTGTGTCTTATGGTAAGTAATCATGTTAGCTCATTTCGGGAAGAACCGGAGCCTGTAGTTTTGTGAACTTGATTGCCTTTAAAAGACCATTTTTAACATGATTTTGAAATGAATTCAAATCTTTCTCTAGATTTTCTCAACATTAATTAAAATTGAGGATTCATTAGCAGTTAGCAAAAATCACCTCAGTTTCTCTATGAAGGAGTTAAGCCCTAAGAATTATATTTATGGAATAAATGTTTTCTGGCAGATTGGAAAATTACCAATTCAGTACCCATTTCAAAGAGATGGTAAAACTAGGTAATTGCAGGTCATTGAGAGAATAGTCGAGCAACAGCCTGACATAGGCATATTCATGGAATGGCATCATAGCTTACATATGATGTCCTAGACACCAGTATCACCATCCCTGAATCAGTAGTACTCCATGTTGGGCACCACTGAAGAAGCACTGTGGATGGCAAGAGTGCAAAATGTACTCTGGGTGGGGATGTCAATGTTCAGCATCAAGAGTGGTTCGGTCGCACCATGACCGACCGAGTTTTTTGTCTGCGGCAGGTGGTGACAAAACCAACAAGAGGGTTAAAAACATATTTAATCTCCTCTTCATCAAACTGCTGTTCCACATGCATCTGGTCATGACCATATCAGTCGGAGTGACCACCACAGTCCTTGTGGACACTAAGTCTTGTCTTCGCATTGAACATATCCTCCATGTTGTTTGGCACTACCATCGTACTAAAAGGGATATACTTTGAACAGATCTAGTGACACAAACCTGGGCATCCATGAGATGCTTGGGGCCATCAGCAGAATTGTACTCTACCACAATCTGTAACCTCACGGACCGGCATATCCCTCGCTCTACCATTACCACCAAGCAAGGGCATCAACCCAGATTCAATGACAAGTGCAGGAGGGCTTGCCAGGAGCAGCACCAGGTGTACCTAAAAAAGGCGTTGGTCAAGCTGTAACATAGGACTACTGGTATGCCAAACAGCAAGTAATAGAGCTATGCTATTTCACAGCCAACAGATCAGAACTAAGACCATGCAGAACTGCCACATCCACCCATGAATGGTGGTAGACAATTAAACAACTCACTGGACGTGGAGGCTACACAAATATCTCCATCCTCAATGATGGAAATCACAGCACATTTAAGGCTAAAGCATCTTCAGCCAGAAGTGCTGAGAAGATGACCCATCTCTGCCTCCTCCTGAGGTCCCCAGCATCAAGGATGCCAGCATTCAGCCAATTTGATTCAGCCCATGGTGATATCAAGAAATGGCTGAAGTCGCTGGATGCTACAAAGATTAAGGACCCTGACAATATTCCGGCAATAGTACTGAAGACTTGTGTGCCAGAATTCTGCGCCCATAGCCAAGTTGTTCCAGTGCACCTACAACACTGAAAATCTATCTGGCCAATTACTGCTCCATCCCCCCCCCCTGCCCTATCCCTGTAACGCATTGATCATGGCAATTTAAAAATAAATAAATTGAGTATCCAATTATTCTTTTCCAAAGAAGGGGCAATTTAGTGCAGCCAATCCACCTAACCTGCACATCTTTGGGTTGTGGGGGTGAAACCCATGCAGTCTCTGGGAGAATGTGCAAACTCCACACAGACAGTGACCCTGGATCGAACCCAGGTCCTCGGCACCGTAGTGTACATCTTTGGACATCTTTTGGAAGGAATCATCAGTCCTATCAAGTGGCGCTTGCTTAGCAATAATAACTGCTCATTGACGCTCGGCCTGTGCCAGGATCACTCGGCTACTGGCCTCATTACAGTCTTGGTTCAAATATGTGCAGAAGAGTTGCACACTATAGACGAAGTAAGAGTACTGCCCTTGATGCTAAGACTGCATTTTAGAGTGGCATCAAGGAGCCCAGCAAAACTGGGGTCGATGGGAATCGGGAGGAACACTCTGCTAGTTCGACTCGTACATGGCACAAAGGAAGTCCAGAACATCGTTGCAGGAGTTCGTTGGGGGAGGTAGTGTCTTTGGTCCAAAGATCTTTAGCTGCTTCATCAATGACCTTCCACCTTAGATGTAGAAGTGGGTATGTTTGCTGATGTATGTGATGCTCAGCACCATTCATGACAACAGATACTGAAACAGTCCATTTCCAAATGTCGCAAGACCTGGACAATATTCAGGTTTGGGCTGAAAAATAGCAAGTAATAATCTTATCACACGGATGGTTTTTTAAGGTAGTCTTATAGCTCCTTAACTTTTGTTCCAACTTTATTTCATTTAAATGAATTTAAATTCTCCAGCTGCAGAGGTGGGATTTGAATTCATGTTGACAGTTTATTTAATCTAGGCCTCTGTTATTGGCTAGTAACATAACCACCTATACTGTTGGGCACAGGTTGAAGAGGCTAACACTTTGTTTTCTTTATAGGTAGTTCGAAACATCTAAAATTTGAAGAAGTTGTCAATCAGTCTAGTTCCACAAATTGTACTGTCTATTGTGGAGGTATTGCTTCAGGCCTAACAGGTATGGACACCATTAATTTAATAAATGACGGATGGATCAACATTCATTAAAACAAAATATTTGTATATTGTCGGACTAACATCCTTACATGTTTTATAATCCTTAACTCTTACAGAGCAGCTTATGCGTCAAACTTTCTCTCCATTTGGGCAAATCATGGAAATTCGAGTTTTCCCAGAAAAGGGTTACTCATTCGTTAGGTAGGTTTTACTTATTTTACTCCATGTATCTATTTTTAAATGTAAAGCAATTCTTAATATTTAAAAATTGATTCAAAAGTTGACCTTTGGCTTTGTTGTTTTTCACATCTAAGTTGCATTCCTGCGCATCAAACATACCCCAAAGATACACTGGGGAAACCCTCTCAGAACTTTACAAGTAAAGGTTTGCAAGATAATTGCCCAGAAGTGCTAACTTCCCCATAACAATTGTGCTGCGCTGGGAACCATCGCTAAATGCGATCTAAATCGCTAACTTCGGGTGGTTCTGCCACAGTTACACCAATAGTTTGTTCGAAAAGGTTAGAAGAATTAAAGCCTCTTCTAAATTCTGGGTAACTATTGTAAACACCTAGACCTGCCCCTCCCCACAGTTCACACTCCAGAGTCCCTATGGGACACTTTCCTGCCCGTCTCTCCCCACCCAGGGGACTCCTCTCTTTGCCCCACATGCCTGACTGTTTCTCACCCATGGTTTTCCATGCCATCCACCCTCCTGACCATCCACTTACCGTGGCACTCGCCTTCTTGCTCTGTCAATTTTACTGAGCCCTTCAGCTGCATTACAGCAATCTGGTGCAGTAGTAGTAGTGCAGTAGTGCGCATTAAATCCTTGCAGGTCATCTCTTTCTGATGCTATGGCCCGTGGTTAATTGTCCATATATTAATATACCTAAAGCTTGTAGTTGAATGTTTAGTCCATGGCCTCCTGCGATGCCAATCTGAGATCATTTTTTAAAGTAAATATTTACAGGTCATGCGCATATAGCGACACCTGATGCTCTTCTCCCCCTCGGACCACCCCCCTCCATTTATTAGACTCCCTCAATGACATGGCCAATGGTTCGATCGCCAATGCGAGCAACAGGGGGAAACGGGGCACCCCTGCCTCATCCCTCGGTACAGTCGAAAGTACTCCAACCTCCGCCAGTTTGTCACTACACTCGCCACCGGGGCTCTGTAAAGGAGTTTAACCCAACTGATAAACCCTCCCCCGAACCCAAACCTACGCAGCACCTCCCAGAGGTACTCCCACTCTACTCGGTTAAAGGCCTTCTCCGCGTCCATAGCTGCCACTATCTCCGCTTCTCCCTCCACTGATGGCATCATTATCACGTTTAAGAGCCGCCACACATTGGTGTTTAGCTGCCTACCCTTTACAAATCCTGTCTGGTCCTCGTGAATCATCCCCGGGACACAGTCCTCGATCCTTGTGGCCAGCACTTTTGCCAGCAACTTTGCATCCACATTAAGGAGCGAGATCGGCCTGTACGATCCACATTGCAGTGGGTCCTTGACCGGCTTTAGGATCAAAGAAATTGTCGGAGGTAGGGTCCCCTCCTCTCTTGCCTCATTAAAGGTCCTCACTAGTAGCGGGGCCAACAGGTCTATGTACTTCCTGTAGCACTCCACCGGGAACCCATCCGGTCCCGGGGCCTTCCCCGCCTGCATGCTCCCCAAACCCTTGCTCAGCTCCTCCAACCCAATGGTGCCCCCCAGACCAGCCACCTCTTGCTCCTCCACCCTCGGGAATCTCAGTTGGTCTAGGAATCGTCTCATACCCTCTTCCCCCGCTGGGGGCTGAGATCTGTACACCTCTTCTATGTCCCATTCCCTTTCGGCCAGTGCAGCAGCAACCCTTTCTCTTCCCCACCCCCCAACCTCCCCCCGCTAGACCCCTGTCTAGCTTTTCTGCTCCCCCCATGTCACTCCCGTAAGTCAGCTGACCCCGGCTACCCCCGCTATCCGATTGACCTCCCCGTGTGGGAGTTTCCCCCTCCCACCTTTCTTCCCGCGCGCGGGAAAAACAAAAAACCCCGCGCTTTCCAAAGCCCGCTCCGCCCCCTCTGGCGCAGTTCCTGTCGCGGCCTTGTCTTTCTCCCCCAGCCCATGTAACATTTCCTGCGCGTCATTGTGATTGACCCCCTATATACAACAACCATCACACATCAAACCTCAAATATCCCCCCACCCTCTCAAACCCTCAGAGTCCAACTTTTCGGTTTGTATAAATGTCCACGCCTCTTCAGGCGTTTCAAAGTAGTAGTGTTGGTCCTTGTATCTGACCCACAGTCGCGCTGGCTGCAGCATTCCGAATTTCACTTCTTTCCGGTGCAACACCGCTTTGGCCCGGTTGAAACCCGCTCACGCTTTGCAACCTCCATGCTCCAGTCCGGGTATATTCGGATCTCTACATTGTCCCACTTACTGCTCCGCTCCTTCTTGCCCCATTTCAGGATCCACTCTCTGTCCGTGAACCGGTGGAACCTCACCACCATCGCCCTTGGCGGCTCATTTGCCCGGGGCCTCCTCGCCAGCACCCGGTGTGCCCCGTCCAGCTCCAGCGGCCTCGAAGGGGCCTCCTTGCCCATCATCACCCCGAGCATCGTGCTCACGTATGCCCCGGCATCGGCCCCCTCCGCTCCTTCAGGGAGACCCAGGATCCGCAGATTCTTTCTCCTCGACCTGTTCTCCAGGTCTTCGAGTCTTCCTGCCCACCTCCTGTGTAGCGCCTCGTTCTGCTCCACTCTCACCACCAGGCCCGAGATCTCGTCCTCGTTCTGACCAACTCTTTTTTGTACCTCCTGGATCTGAACCTCGTGGGCCTTCTGGGTGATCCCCAGTCCTTTGATTGCCGAAAGCATAGGCGCCAGCATTTCCTTACGCAACGCCTCGCGCTGCTCCTCGAAGCAGTGCTTAATAAACTCCTGCAGCTCCACTTTGTCTCTGGCCGCCGCCTTTTTGTCTTTTTTCCCCGGTTTTTCCCGTTGCTCCAACTCCTGCAGCTCCACTTTGTCTCTGGCCGCCGCCCCTTTGTCTTTTTCCCCCGTTTTTTCCCGTTGCTCCAATGCCACTTTTGTGGCTGTTACACTTTGAGTCCGTTTCATAAAAGTTGGAGGGGGACCTCCCTCTTACCTTCCCCACGGGTCAGTATCGAGAAAAGTTCTGTTGGGGCTCTTCTAGCAAGCCCGAAAGTCCGTGGTAGCGGGAGCTGCCGAATTGTGCGGCTCAGCTCCGCATAGCCGCACCTGGAAGTCCCTCCCAACTCTTCTTTACACTTCCTCTTCACCTCTCCTATTGGAACTCCTTCCCTCTCCATTAGCCAAATAAAACCCGAGGTCGCCGCATTCATCTTCCTGAAAAACGCCTTGGGCGTTTTGTGAGACACTGAAATACAAACAGCAATCTCGAGAGGACTGTCACTTTCACAGTCTGTACCCTCCCTGCCAGTGACTGTGGGAGTCCCCTTTCATCTGTTCTATTCATCTACCCAAATTCAATTTGTGAAGCTGACCCCATTCCTGTGCCACCTGAATACCCAAGTACTTAAAGCTCCCTCTCACCAAGGCATCTCCCCCAATCTCTTCTCCTGCCCCCTTGTCTGGATCGAAAAAAATCTCGCTTTTGCAGTCAATCTGAGATATTAATGGCAGGTTGATGAGATGTGTTCCATGGCTCATGGCCATAGTCACTTCCATCATCCTCTTATGGAGAAAGTGGCCACATTGTTCTTCCCTTCGCAGATTCAGTTGAGCACTGTCACGTTGCCTTTGAGGAAGCCTGAAGCCAGGGACCTCCACTGTTGGGTTAGTGATGAGGTGTTGACTCATTGGGCTGTAACTTCCAAGATCCCCAGCATGGATTTTGGATATGGGGAAACCAAAGATGTGCTGGGGAATCCCTCTTGGAACTTCACAGGTAAGCATTGCACGGCAATTGCCCAGAAGTGTAAACTACTTCTGGGTAATTGCCCTTTACTGACAGCCATCGAAAAATGCAAATTTCAGGTCGTTCCGCCAGGGTTAGACCAATAATTACCTAGAAACGGTTAGAAGTACTTTACAAACAGTTTGAAAAGACCCAGATTTATGCACACCCCTCACTTAGCTAAGAGACTTGACTTCTCCCTGGACTGTCAATTTCACTGGACCTTTAACTTTACCTGGAAGAAAGCATAGAATTCCTATAGTGCAGAGGAGGCCATTCAGCCCATCGGGTCTGCACCGACCTTCCAAAAAAGCGCTCACCCGAGGCCCATTCCCTCGCCGTAACCCTGCGGATTGATCATTGCCAATTTACCTAACCTGCATATCCTTGAACTTTGGGAGGAAACCGGAGAACCCAGAGGAAACAGGCAGACAATAGGAGAGCGTGCAAACTCCAGACAGTCGGCGAAGACGGGAATCGAGCCTGGGTCTCTGGCGCTGTGAGGCAGTAGCCAGTGCTGAAAAAAAGGGGCATGTCCTCATCAATCTGATTCTGCTGGTCTCTGACAGTTGGCTTGGCAACAGCTGCCTGGATCCTGCCCAGCCTGAGTGAGAAATTGGGACGAGAGGCATGGAAGAAATTTTCTATAAGTGAGCACGGAGTGGCAATTTGACACTGATTGCCATTCCAAGGAACTTAGCACTGTGTACATCCCACAATTACGTCCAGCTGTTTGCTAGGTTGGTATCTGCTGCATATTGTTTTCTGGAGTGGCTGGCATTTAAGCACTTGGTGAATTTTCAAGATAATGGCAAAGCCAGTGCTGTTTATGACCGCATCTTGATAGATGGCAGAAGGGGCATTGCAGAAAAGTATTTGGTCCATTAGAGTAGAGTTAGTAACTTGCACATAGTTTTCTGTGCAAGCTAACTCAGTAAGGACTTGCCAACTAATGTCCTCCAGAAGATGACCTTTACCAGCGTGAAAACATCGAGCATGTCAATCGATGTACCTGGTTATTGATTATATGTTTGAACAGGTCACATAGTCACATATTTGTCTTCCCACTTGATGGAAAGCTAAAAACTGATTGGGGGCAGTAATGGACCAAATGACTGGGGGCAGGAGTGAAGGCCTATTCTGATCATATTTTGCACTAGGAAAACTACATTTGCATCTATCACTGGGCTCCGATGTGACCAGGATTCCCGCTCCAGCCTGGGTACTTAAGAGCAGATGTCTTTATCAGACTGCATGCTTTCTAACAGGAGCCATTAACTTTGGTCATTAACCGAGGTGGCATGATTACAGATGAAGAATTACTTTTTGTGCGATGCTGCGAGTGTTGTTACTCCTGCACAAACCTGTACCTTCCAGATGAAAATCTAGATGCCAAAATAGCCTTGTGCACATGTTTTCACTGTGTGGTGTACAACCAGGGTGTGGAAAGGTTTTGTTCTTGATTTCGAGGTGTGTATGTTACGAAATCTTGAGACTGCCTCAAAATCTAGATGAATATAATGGGTTGGTGTAAAAACATTCTTCTTTTTTGTAGGTTTGCAACACATGATAGTGCTGCTCATGCTATAGTGTCAGTTAATGGAACCACTATTGAAGGCCATATTGTTAAATGCTATTGGGGTAAAGAAACTACTGATTCGGCCAACAAGTATCAGCAGGTAAGATAATTTATGAAGTAACTTGCTTTTACAGCTGATTTATCAAACTTTCTGGTTTTACTGCAGTGTGTCACATGAAGCTAATTTGTAGTATTACTACCTCTCATTCAGATGGAATTTGCCCAGCCCTGGGGTCAATGGGGCCAGTGGTATGGCAATGCTCAACAGTATGGTCAGTATGTAGCCAATGGTTGGCAGGTGCCCTCTTACGGCATGTATGGCCAAGCGTGGAATCAGCAAGGATTTGGAGTAGAGTAAGTAATTTATTGGATGAAGTAGCTTGAATTCACAGTCTAGGTGAACCGTTGGGGAAACTGGGTCTGCAAATATATACTTCCCGAAAATGCAGCCTGTGTATAACAGTTCTGTGAATGGTGCCCTAACCCACCTGTCATAGCTGAACTACTTTAGCTTGTATTAAATCCAACTTGTGTGCCTATTGAAGGATTATTGGGAAATTAATGTATTGTAATTTACATGTGCTGGGAATTTAAAGTTAAATTCACTAATTGAGATACTTCTGTTTTCTTTGTAGTCAACCTCAATCTGCAGCTGCCTGGGTAGGTGGATTTAGTGCTCAGCCAGCCCAAGGGCAGGGTACAGCTGTTATACCTAACCAAGCCGGCTTTGGGATGGCAGGTTACCAGACGCAATGAGCAGGGACTCTTTCTCCTTGCCTTCAAATGAGGAGCCCAGATTTTTCTATTGACGCAACATCAACATGTTCACTGACACCATGAATAAAATATAGACTATTTATTTTAAAGCTGAATATTTTAAAAATTCTATCACAGCTGAGCTCATGGTGGAGGATGTGAATGTTTCCCTGTTCTCTTTTTTTTTTGTTTGGGATGGGGAGAGGTTTGTGGGGGGGGGGGAAGCATATAATCTGTTGTTTTCAAAGTGTGAAGTAATCGAGAATGATGAATTTATTTTGAAAATGAAGTGCTATTGTGTATGAATTTAAAAAATAAATACAGTGTTAGTGGGAAAATGTCAACCAGACTTTTGACAATCTTTTCTTTTAGTTGAGCATTCCACAATATTAATTTCATACTCTTACCATTGTAAAGGGAATTTTAAAGCCTTGTATCATAAAGCCAGGCTTAATGTTCAATAAACACAAGACAACTGAATTTCACGTTGCGATGGACCAACTGCCTGCTGTTTTCAGGGAAGTTATAATTCATGGCCATCCTGAAATGCCAGCGCACTGGCATATATTGAGATGCATCAAATTTAACACTCTACCTGGGCGTAAATTTTTGCTTTTGCTTCACCATCCTATGGATTGAACTAGAAGCCTGATGAAGGCAACAGTTTTTTTTTTTTAATGGGTTGCTTAACACTCTAAAATCAGGAAACAATGAGAAGGGAACGCTGGCTACATTTGGACTGCTGGAGTCCCTTGTACTAGTTTGGCTATATAAGAGATGAGCTCTACGTACTTGCATACACATGGACAAGGGGATTGGGGTGAAGGTTACAAGTGTAAATATCTATAGATAACATTTAATACACCAGTATGATTATTAAAGCATGCTCTAGTGTAAAGGTATCACAATTCCTACTTTGTCAGCGGTTGAGATTTTTAAAAAGCTATTCAATTGTACAATACTGAATTAGCAGGTTGCCCAGAATGTGCAATGTGTGGCAGTGTTTCACAAGAGTATGTTAATATATCTTTCCTACTGCAGTTAAGTGGTATGTAAAATTATACAAAGTAAATTTCAAACTGAAGCCTTAAATTTTATTTCTTTAAGCTGCTTTGGGCGTAGTGTCATTAAGACTAATTTGTGCTCTTTGCTTTTCAACCCAATTCTATTGCTATGCTTAATATCATGCAAATTTATTGAACCGTAAAAATTTCATGCAAGGTTGAATAGTTACATAATTTCTTTAGGCCACCAACAAATGGGGAGTGTTTTTAATTATACAATTAAATGTAAAATACAACAATCATGTCAGAACCAACTGTTTATTTTTAACAGTAATGTGTGCCATTTGTTAATTGAAGGTGCAGAGCAAACTTCTGTACCATTTATGAAACTTCATTTTAAAGATATTTTAGAGTGGTTTGCATGTTGGTGCGATTCACATTTGTAAAAAAATATTGCTAGCTCATTTGAGTGTGGAATGGGTGGATTATGCGGACGTTGAAAGCTAATTGACATTAGTCGTTTCTGGATTATTTCTTCTGTATCTAAAGGAATAAAGTGATTTTAAAAATAAATAACATGGTTTCCATTTCTTAGATTTCTGCAGCTCAATTAAACTTTTTAAGAAAACTAACCTGCTTTGATCACAAAAATGTCAGATAAAGTACATGGAACTTAGTTATTTGAAACTACTACAGGGGTTTAATTTGTTTCAGTTTACTAGTTAAAGCCATTATCTTCAAAAGAATCTCAATTTTAAAAAAACATTAGTTGAAATTGATCATTTAGTGGAAAAATCAAATGTTTGGTACCACGAGAGGGAAAAGCCTTTCCTGTTGAAGTAGGGAGTACTCTATTGGGCTATGACATGGAGCAGAAGAAATCTTGCACAGGGCCGAATTCATACTATTGCTGATGCAGGAGTCCCTGATGCTGGTATGTTTTAGTCGTGCTAGCTACTTTTTGTGCATTGTAAAATATGTTTCAACTTTTTTAGTGCTCATTAAGATCAAATATACCAGTGTATGAGGATTATATATTGATATGGACCACAATTTGGTCCCACATATAGCAGAGCATTTAGTGTTGCAAGGAGCATCTTTATAACTTGTATTTTCCATGATGTTGCACGATGTGCTGTACAGATTGTAAAATTATAAATGCAAAAGTCAAAGGGCAATTCAAGCCCTCAAACCTGTTTCATTATCCAGTTACATCATGATTGACGTACCCCTTAATTCGACCACTAACCTATGACAGTTGATGCCCTTGCCTAACAATCTTTGTTTCGGCTTAAATTTCAGCTGATACAATGTCTGTAGCCCTTTTTTGGGTGGGAAGGAGGAGGAGAAAGAGTTCAGATTTATACTTGCCTTCTTCATGGCGTAGCTCTACGTGCTTCTGCATTAGTGCTCCAAAGGAAATAGTTCATCTGTACTGACTCACCAAATCGCTTATTTTAGACCGCTTTGATTGAATCAATATTCTAAACTCCAGAAAATACAAGCCAAGTTTATTTAATGCAGCCTTTGTAATTTAATCCTTTAACCCAATATAATTCTGTGAATTTGCACTGTACCTCTGAGGCTAATATTGCAGCCCTCCAGTTTGCACTCAATACTTGGAGTGAGGTTCTGACTGAGACTCCGAACAACTGAAGCATGACATTCCTTTGTACCCCAAATAATTCTCTTCTATTTAATTTTGTGTTTATTCCAAATATTAAATCAACGTTTTGATAACTGCTTAGAAGCTGCCTCAGCTTCTGATGGCACTGAATTTTAATTCCAATTTCTAATTCATTCAAGGTCTGCCACTTAAAACAAACTATCTTCTCCATTTTGGTGATGGTTACAATGCATATTAGTATTTGGAAATGCTGCCCTTGTTTTAATCATGGAAAAATAGATATTTTTTAGTGCAAGGATTATGCCCTGTGCTTCGTCTGATTCTGACTCGCGTGATCTCGATAATATTGTAGGTGTTCTTAGTAATTTAGTCCAAACAGGTTTTTCTCAAAAAAAAGACAAGCAGATCTGAATGGCACTGCTCACGTTAATTATAGGTGATAGTGCAGTTGTGCTTTCATGTGGAAGCAAGTTGCACATCTGCACTGAGAATTTAGAAAAGTGGATATTCTGGGAGACAGTGAAGCAAATGTTTGAATTACCAGTAGCTGGGTGGCATGGTGGCACAGTAGTTAGCACTGCTGTTTATGGCGTTGAGGACCTGGGTTCGATCCCAGCCCGGGGTCACTGGAGTTTGCACATGCTCCCCGTGTCTGCACGCATTTGACCCCCACAACCCAAAGATGTGCATGTTAGGTGGATTGGCCATGCTAAATTGCCCCTTAATTTGAAAAAAATTATTGGGTACTCTGAATTTATATTTCAAAAAAAGAAGCTGAGGAGCAGTTTTCCTTTATTTAAAAAAAAAAAATTAAAAATTAAGTACCCAATTCATTTTTTCCAATTAGGGGGCAATTTAGCATGGCCAATCCACCCACCCTCCATATCTTTGGGTTGTGTGGGAGAAATCCATGCAAACGGGGAGAATGTGCAAACTCCACACAGTGACCCAGAGCCAAGATCTAACCTGGGAACTTGGCGCCGTGATGCAGCAATACTAACCACTGCTGCCCGCAGTTTTCTTTCTTAACTATTTGCAAGCAGACAAATTTATTCATGCAGCATATGCATACGGTTCACTTGGCTGTCATGTCAGCGCCTTTTGCTTCAAGACAAATTGAACTTTCCATTTTCACAGATCCTGACAAATGAAAAAGGGCAGTGGAATTGGAGAGTGCCCAGCAATTGTAAAGCTTTGGATGAGATATGAAATCAAGTGGTGACAGTGAAAATTAAATGGAACAATTATGAAGTATTGAAAATAATTATAAAGGTATAATAGCTGGCAACATGCATAGTTCCATAGAGCATATTGAAGAGTCACTGGTGAAATTGGAAAATTGGGGGAGAAAATTAACTTTAGATTGCGTGTTTTCTGGGTATAAAACATCAGGCCAAAATTTCATATTCCAAATTCTAATGCCTAATACACCCTGACCATAATTGGAAGCTTGTGACTTCAATGTCCCAGCACCAGCCTGAATAAAATTGCGCGCAAATTGGGGTTTGAATACTGTGACCCAAATTGAAATCAGGAAAAGTTGCACTTTTGCAGTGGTGCTCTGCCTTAAGTGACCTAATCAACTCATTTTGGAGCTGCTCCAGGTCCAGAATGTTAATTAATTTAAGTTACATTTCTGTGGAGCATGGCAAAGGAGGAATTCAGAAATACAACTGTTTCCAGCCTAGTTTGTTAGACCTCATTGTTCGCCTTCACCTCATTGGCACACTTGTTTAATTAATAAGGCTTACATTATCAAATTGTGCAGAACTATACTGATTTGTATGTATTATTGAAATTATTTGTGGATTTTTGGTTATGTTAAAGCCTTAAAGGTGGCAAATACGGTTATGTAACTTTAAGAAAACAAGGAGTGAACTGAAGTTATAACTCCGACGTTGGGTTCGAAGTCTAGCTTAACAGTAAAACTACAAAGCTGAATGTCTAGAACAATGATCTGAGGATGAAGCTCATGGGATCCAAATTAAGGTTGGATGGTTGTGGGAAAGGGTGCGCTCTTGTTGGTCAAGGATTGCACATATTGCATTGAAGTTGCTGTGTTGATCCAGGTGCATATACTTGGGATAAATGTCCAAAGCGATTTGCAAAATGAGTATAAAAGTGTTGCATCACTTTTCACTTGCCAAGTGTTAACATTTGTCACAGGACAATTGCTAGGGGGTATTTATCAGGAGAGAATTCGGAGTAAGGCACATGGTAGGACTTGCCAGTTGACACATTTAGTATGGGCTGCGGGGTTGTTCGAAGAACCCGGTATTGGAGGTAAATGGATCCAGTATAGACAGATTTTCCAGAGGTGAAGTAATTGCCTTGAAAGTAAATTGAAAATGTATAATCATAGAATTCACAGTGCAGAAGGAGACCATTCGGCCCATGAGTCTGCACCTGCTCTTGGAAAGAGCACCCTACCCAAGGTCAACACCTCTACCCTATCCCCATAACCCAGCAGCCCCACCCAACACTAAGGGCAATTTTGGACACTAAGGGCAATTTAGCATGGCCAATCCACCTAACCGGCACATCTTTGGACTGAGAGGAAACCAGAGCACCTGGAGGAAGCCCATGCACACAAGGGGAGGATGTGCAGACTCCGCACAGACAGTGACCCAAGCCGGAATTGAACCTGGGACCCTGGAGCTGTGAAGCAATTTTGCTATCCACAATGCTACCGTGCTGCCCAAATAAGCACTTAGCTGTCGGTTTAAATCTATCTTGGACAAATTAGTGCAGTCTTAGTTATTTTAAGAAAGCTGCAGTTTCCACTAGAGGGAGAGAACACTCAGCAAGCAGCTGTGAAGTCTGCAATTTCAGCAGTTAAGGTGAGCTGTGGCTTGGAAAAGGATCCACGAGTTGAAATCTTAAAGCTGCAAAGAGACTTTTATATATGTTAGAGTTAAGTTGCCTAAGCTAAAATCTTGAAGGAGGTCGTGAGTCAAGACACTAAGTTCAAGGAATTAAGAGAACACCCTCATAGTCCCTTGATCCATGGAAGACAGACATTCGTTTCACTTGTGTATCATGCAATTTTCTGAGTCGTTAAATGTTAAGTATCAATCTGAGATGAGTCACTGACCCAATGGCTGTCGAGAGCTGCGACCCGGGCCTCCAGGCAAGGCCTGAGGAGGGCGGGTGGGCAATCAACCAAAAGGCACAGGGTACCAGGCCAGAAATTTTTATTTTGGGTGGCACAGTGGTTAGCAGTGCCGTGGACCCAAGACCAATTTGGACATTGGGTGACTGGAATTTGCACGTTCTCCCAGTGTTGCGTCGGTTTCTCCCACAATGCAACAGTGTGCCGGTTAGTGTGTGAGTTCAGTGGGGTTATGGATAGGATGGGGAACCGGCCTAGGCAGAGTGCTTCGGAGAGCCGGTGCAGACTCGATTGGCCGAATGGCAGGCACCTGCACTGGGGAGTCTATGAATCTTCATTGTCCCATAAACCTGGTTAGTTTGCATTCTAAATTGATCCTTCAGCAAGGGCTTTACTCTGAGGCTTGCTATCGAATCCAAATTCCTACACCATCCTTGCCTGCTTCTGTGTGGGGAGAAACCGGGAGGTGGGGTGGTAAAGAGGAAGAGTAAGGAATAGAGGGTGTGACGTTCAGCATTTTTTTGACAGCAGGTTCTGCGTGAGCAGTAGTTGTATAGGGATGAGTGGAACCTCAACTTTGCATGGGTAAATGTTCCCACCCTCATGAGAACAAATGGCTGGAGGTTACGGTATCTCGCTGAGAAACAAAGGAGCAGGACTCTACTGAAAGTATCAGTTCACATCAAATTCTGGAATAATCCTTGAATGTACAACCTTCAAAGGTAACACAGCCAACATACCAGATGTAAAACGGAAGGTTATTCAAGTGATTTGCATCCTTGAGGGAATTGAATTCCACAATCTGGAGAGAATTCAGTGACGATACATCTGTGTTGAAATGCTAATTTTTGGGCCGTCTATATTGACAAAACCCTCAATCCTTTTGGGAGGGGACATTCCCTACACTTGTCTCCATGAACATCCACACGGTGAGATGGTGCAAGAATGTCTGACCTATCCCAGTTTTGTCATTGTCAAGGTAACTTGGAGCATAGCTGATCCGTGTAAGGTGTTTACTGAGAGGATGATTCTTGTTACATATTGATATAGCTCCTGTTTGTACTGAGATTATTTTTTTTTTTTTTTGCTTTACGGAGTTAACCTACAATTCAGACTAGCGAGGGTTGGCCACCAACATGTTCATGACCCTGCCACAGTGAAGGATGCCATTGGTTATCAACTTGCTTTATTATTTGGCGTTCCTATGACTTAATCAGGAGCCATGCCTTGTTTGTTCAATTAATTAATCGTGTGTATTCTTCACATTGGTGTATCATCATGTCTACTTCATTTCCTCTTGACTGAATTGTCAGTTGGGCTCAGTGGAGAGAGAAAGGTTGAAAGGAAAAATGCTCATCTTGTGGACCATTTTAAGGGAGTAATTACTTCATAACACATCTGCTTAGTAACCTTTCATAACTATTTGTGGACAAATGGTTTTCATTTAATATTCAAGCATTCAGCTTTACTTAGTAAAACCCCACTAATATTTTGTTTTTTCCAAATCATTTGATCGTACAGAACTTGAGTATTGCCCAAAAATCTGTTGAAGCTTTTCACTTTGTGCTTGGGGCAAACAAAAGAATACCAAAGTGGGCAACAGTTTGCACTACATGAGAAAAGGGAAAGGATTATCAACTCTGGGTCAATGCATTGCCATGGAGAATGCACTAGGAAGCAGTTGTCCCCCATGCAATGGCTTAACCTGTTCTTTCTGCTCGCAGAAGACAGGGAGGGCCTTGCCTCTGAATATATGCAGCCTAGAGTAAGAGCCATATTTCCAGCCAAATTATCCTCTTAAATTGGTTGTGTAGTTCTTGACACTTCAGATTGTTCAGCAAATGCTGTCCAAACACTGAATCTCATATGTTCTGAGTTTTGCAAGCATAGGCTTGTTGAGTACGGTCAGTACTCTGCCCATCACAACTGCCAAAGGGACGTCATGTTTGTTGCAATTCATCGCTTCTTGGGGCAAATGTCCTACGTACCTAGCATCGCACTGATATTCATTTACCACATTACTCATTTGTTTAAAGAAAGAAAATTTAAGAGTACCCAATTACTTTTTTCCAATTATGGGGCAATTTAGCATGGCCCATCCACCTAGCCTGCACATCTTTGGATTGTGAGGGCAGCACGGTGGCGCAGTGGGTTAGCCCTGTTGCCTCACGGCGCCAAGGTCCCAGGTTCGATCCCCACTCTCGGTCAGTTTGCAAATTCTCCGTGTTTGTGTGGGTTTCGCCCCCACAACCCAAAGATGTGCAGGCTAGATGGATTGGCCATGCTAAATTGCCGCTTAATTGGAAAAAATTGATTGGGTAATCTAAATTTATAAAAACAAAAATCTTTGGATTGTGGGGGTGAGACCCATGCAGACATGGAGCGAAGGTGCACACTCCACACGGTCAGTGACCTGGGTCCTTGGTGCCGTGAGGCAGCAGTGATAATCACTGTGCCACCATTCCGCCCCTGCATTACTCGTGTAGGTAGAATGTCTTTTGGTTTGATGGCAAAGTCCTGTTAATGAAAAATAGCATAGATGTGATTTTGCAATTATTTTAGATTTGTGAATACCTTTGCCCTGATGTAGTAAGTTGCCATTTTCTTGCGATAATTACTGACCTGGTGACGCGTGACCTAGAAGCAATACCTATAGGAAGGTGGTTAAGAAAGAAACTGTGTGCCTGGGTGGGAAACACTGGGAGAGCTGCAGGCACAAAGAGTTCCAGGCAGAGGAGCTGAAGGGTGAAGGCAATCGGTGCACAGATGCAATCCCAAACCGAAAACAGCGACAGCAAGTTGAAAGTAGCGAATATTTGTGAGGAGAAGAAGTAAATCATTTGTGTCAACAAGTCGATGAGGCCATTTGACTTGAGGGGAGTGCAGCCACTGAACCACAATTGCCACTAACAGACATGCGGCCTTAAACCAAACTAATGGAAAATAAAGTGGACCGCCAAATTGTGGAAGGGAAATGGAGAGACTAGAATAGAGGTGAATAAGCATTACAAGCAGCACTACACTTGTGTTTACACTCGTGTATGCTTCACTCGACGCGTGTCTATATAATTGACGTGTATTTTATGTTTGCCCTATTATGTATTTTCTTTTCATGTATGGAATGATCTGTTTGAGCTGCACACAACAATACTTTTCACTGTACGCCGTGACAATAAAGCAATCCAATCCAAAATGATTTAACAAACACGTGGGAAGATAACTGACGAATTATGACCACTAAATGATGATGGCTAATAAATGAATTCCGTGATTTCTCCTGGATCTACTCTAAATGTGACTATCCTCTTGTATGTTGTACTACCAACTGGTGGATGTCTTGTGTCACATGATAGATCTCCACCGCCACCAGCTGTTTGGAGGTCACATTGCTAAATATGTAGAGAAGTGCACAGGCATATAAGTGAATGTGAAATAAATGATAGGATAGGATTCCTAAAATATCTAGAGAGCTTGTTGCTGAAGGGAGTATGTTAGGAGACCTAGAAAGGGCTTCACTGTTGCTAAATTTGGTTATGAGCAACAAAATGGATCAACTAGTTGAAATGTGGGAGAGTAGATTTCCAGTCAGGACACTAGTTAGGCCTTGGTGTGGTATGTTCATCTCTGGGCACCACACTGTTGGAGGGATATTTAGGATTTTTGGTTAGGTATCAGGGATGAGGAATTTCAGTTACATAGAGAGACTGGAAAAGCTGGAGTTGTTCTTGGTGAAGAAGAAATTTGATGGCAATGTTCAAAGTTATGATGGATTTTGATAAGAGTAAATAAGGAAAAATTGTTTTCAGTGTCTGTTGCAATTCTTTTGGCACAAATGTGTCTTTTTCTGATAGGCAGAATATGATGTGTGCCACAGCAATCAGTGCTGTGGTCTCAACTCATTAGAATTTATGTAAATTATTTGCATGAAGACTGAAGGTATGGTTGCTACATTTGCTGATGGAATAATGATGGGTAGGAAAGCAAAAGTGAAGAGGACTTGGGGAGGCTACAAAGGGATGTGGATAGGTCAAGAGAGTGAACAAATATCTGGCAAATGGAATAAATATGTGGGCAAATGTGAAATTGTCCATTTATGCCAAGAATAAAAAAGGTTTATTATCTAAATGGTGAGAGATTGCAAAGCTTGAGGTGCAGAGGGATCTGGACGTCCTGGTGGATGAATCCGAATAGGCTGATATCCAGATACAGCAAGTCATTAGGAAAGCTAATAGAAGGTTATGCATGTGAGGAGAATTGATTACAGAAGTAGGAAGGTTATGCTTCAGTTGTACAGGATATTGGTGAGACCACATCTAGAATCTTATGTCAAGTATTGGTCTCCTTATTTAAGGAAAGATGTAAGGCAGTTCAAAGAAGGTTTACTCAACTAATAACAGGAATGGCCAGGTGGTAATCTTTATTGTTACAAGTAGGCTTATTAACACTGCAATGAAGTTACTGTGAAAATCCCCTAGTCGCCACATTCCGGCGCCGTTCGGGTACAGCGGGAGAATTCAGAATGTCCAAATTACCTAACAGCATGACGTTCAGGACTTGTGGGAAGAAACCGGAGCACCTGGAGGAAACCCATGCAGACCTGGGGAGAACGTACAGGCTCCGCACAGACCGTGACCCTCGTGGGAATAAAACCTGGGACCCTGGCGCTGTGAAACAACAGTGCTAACCACTGCTACCACGCTGCCCTTGTCTTAGAGGAAAGGTTGGAGCTAGGTTTGTATCCACTAAGAGTAAGTGGCAACTTGATCAAAACCTTTAAGATCCTGAGAGGCCTTGACATAGCGAGGATGTTTTGTACTGAAGAATTTAGAGCTAGGTATCACTGCTTAAAAATAAGGGGTCACTCATTAAAACTCTTATTTAGGTGATTTTTTTGTTTTGTTTTACTCTGAGGGTTGTGAGTCTTTGAAACTCTTCCTCAAAAGGCAATTGAAGCAGAATCTTTGATTATTTTTAAGGCTGAGCTAGATAGATAATTTATTAACAAGGGGGCGACAGGTCCTCGGGGGTAAGCAGGAATGTGGCGTTGAGAGGTTACAGTCAGATCAACCATGATATAGAATGACGGAGTAGGCTTGAGTGCTCCAATTTGTATGTAATTCTTTACCTTGATATTGGACAGGAGAGTTACATTTAGGAGGCTTGAAATCTATTCAGCAGAGTTGCAGAAAACACTGAACCTCAGCATTGTCAGCAGCTAAATCACAGCTGGTGCTGTGAAGCAACAGTGCTAACCAGTGTGCTACTGTGCCGCCCCTCATGTTTTGGGGGAGGGGGGTGACAGACAATGAACTGACTATATTTTGAGCAAAATAGTACCTTTTTTAAAACATGAAATTTGAAGTCTGCATACCAGATGATGTAATCAACAGAGGATATGAACAGAAACCAGTAGCAAATTTACAGATTTGGGGTCCTTGCTCTTGAAATTGTCGTTGTACAGTTCATATTATTGAAAGGTAAGAATTTCATGGTCACATTAAGTCAGCAGTTAGGAATTTAAAAGACGACAATCGGCATCAACCTGCACACAGTCAGAAAAGCCAAAGGGGAAGAAAGGCAAATGAGTTTTATTATTTCGGCAACTGTCACAGTGCCACTTTGAGCGATCTTCTTTGCACCGGATGTTCTTTTACTGAGAAATCGATGCTTCTAAGGGTGACGATGAGCTGACTATATTTTGAGCAGAATGGGACAATTTTAAACATGAAATTTTAAGTCTGTATGCCAGACATTGTTTTCAAACGGTATCTACAACCAATGATTGATCCCGTTTCAATTTTTGTGTCTTAATTACCACCTTATTAACAGGCGATTGCAGTAATAATGACGTTTATAGCAGTGCTCCATGGTTTTTGGCTCTCATAAAATGTTATTGCCCAAAACTTACTTTATTTTATCCATTTGTTCCTTTGGTTGACCTGTTCCTCTGTTACCTTGTCCTGCTTTTTTATTTATGCGTACATAACGTTTCTCCCTCTACTGCTATCGTGTTTTACCATATTTCTGAGCCAACTTCCATCTTTTTTTTGGAATTAAACCAATAAAACAAAATGTTGTGACTGAACTGGGAAGATCCTCAATAATTTCACTGTTGGTGTCTTTAACTCAAATCACAAGTAAGTGGCTTATTTAACTGAACATACAAAGGACTAAATATAGGACGGGGAACTAATCCAGAACAACAGAAACGAATACTGCAAATTAGAGGAAAGGACTGGTCCAGACGCCAAAACTCAACTAATACTCTCAGTAGCTCTTGATTAGGTAACAAACCAGACAAATTTCAATGGGCATAGCAATAAAAGGTGAATTTAAAAATGCCCCGTTAAGATCAAATTAATTTTTTTGTTCTTTAAAATATTTTTATTCAAGGCATTTTCACATACAAAAAAAATCCGAAGAACAAAAAAAGAAATCAATAAATAACCAACCGCTCCATTGAGGACAATCCATCTTCATATCCCGGCTTCCCCATTTTAACCCCCTTGCCTCTAGCACGAGATAATAACAAACATTCATGAATTCAGCTGATGTCATTTTATAAGATAATCCTCCAAACACAATATTAAATTGTTTATGTGCGCTCACTAGCCAGAGGCTCGTGTTTGTGGTCTGCATTCTTAGAATGGAGCTGGAATCTGAAGGGTGTGTGCATTGGAGAACTGGGGCTGTTGATGCTGGGACTGAATTGGTGGTGTTCTATGACCACGGAATCACCGTCGGTCTCATGCAATTCAGGATCCATTAATGGGCTAGCACCGGCGCCATGGGAAACTAAAGCTATTCCGATGAAGAGTGGTGCCCCAATTCGCCGGGGTTCAGGATTGGCATTCGAGAGGTTGACGGGCTGCAGCCGCATATAAGCACTTTACTCCCCACACACACCAGTTAAATGCACTGATTTTTTTGTTTTTGATCAAAAATGGTTTGGAGAGAAAACCCCCCCCACATGGCTAAAGTATATATATTTTTTGAAAAAGTATATTTCATTTTAAAAAGTAAGCTTTTTAATCAGCCAGCAGAAATTGCTTCTCTCCAGTTTACATTTCTGTTTCCTTTAATAGGTTAAAAACATTGATCAATTCACCCCTTAACTTTTTTAATTCCAGGAAATACAAGCCCACTTTATATAATCTCTCCTCATCATTTAACCCCTGGATCCAGGAATTATTCTTGTAAATCTGTCCTGTATTCCCTCCAAGGCCAATAAATCCTTGCTCAGGAGTGATGCCCAGAACTGCTTACATTACTCTCTGTGTGATCTAACCAGCGCTTTGTATAACTGAAGCATGACTTACTCCCTTTTCTAATGATCTACATACCTGGGCACGTAAGTTTCTTTGGACATGCACCCTATTATCCCACCGCTATCCCCTCTTCTTGTACTTTACCCATAGCCTTAATTCTTTTCAGTTGCTTGTCCAATCCTGTTTTGAAAGCCTTGATTGAATTTAACTCCATCGAATTCCCAGTTTGTACATTTTAGATGTTGGTTCGTCTGTACCTCAGAGCACCCAACACCACATGGTACCAGTGAGTAAATTGATACTTACCGGCAAATCTGCCATCCTGAGCCATGGACACCCACAACAAACCGCAGCCGTTGCAAGTCGCTGGGAACCTGGGCACCAACTGGAAGCTCTTCAAGCAGCGATTCGAACTGTTCATGCGAGCCAACGAAAAATAGGGCGCCTCGGACGAAACAAAGATTGCCATGCTCCTCACTACCGCAGGTCAGCACGCCATTGATGTATACAACTCCTTGGTGTTCGTAGAAGGCGAGAACAAATCCAAATATGACACCGTCCTCCTCAAGCTCGACCAGCACTTCAACGTTGAGGTCAATGAAAGCTTTGAGAGGTACATCTTTCAACAGCGGCCGACCCCACTCCTGGTACCATGTGGTGTTGGGTGCTCTGAGGTACAGACGAACCAACACGGTTGCGATTGGTACAACGCAGTTTTATTCCAACTAGTTATTTACACATCTGTCTTGGTACTCAGCACGTGGTGAATGTATGAGTGTCTTGTTAATGAGGTCCTGGCCTTGTCTTGTCTCCAAATGGACTGGCCAGCTGGTGTCGTGTTTCTTGTCTTATACTGTGTCTGCTCTTGTCTGTGATTGGCTGTCGTGTTATGTGTGCTAATTGGTCTGTTGGTCTGTCTATCATGATGTGTGTTTGAATATCATGACACCAACTACTTCCTCTGGAACAAACGTGTTTTCTCATGTCACCGTAGACTCTTTTCCCATTCACCATCACACTGTGGCCCTCCGTTTCTCAAACTCTGCAGTTTTCCCTCAGGATTTTGAAAGCCTCGACCAAATTTCCTTGTGACCTTATCTAAATGAAACGACCCCAGCTTCTCTGATCTATACATGTAATGATGTCCCTAATCTCTGGAATATCCTTCCAGGTCTCTCTGTTCCAGCAGCCTCTTTAGAATTTCATCCTTTAGTTCCTATTATCTCTTCTTCCAACCAGAATGTTCTTCGCCCTTCCCTGTGTTAAATTTAATCTGCCATGTGTCTGCCCATTTCACCAACCTGTCTATACTGTTCTGTGAACTGAACAAGCCCGAACAAGTCAGTCAAAACTTGAGAACTCGAACGATATATTGATTCATCTATATTTTCCACTTAATAGTTCTACACAGTTCACCTACAACTAACCTCGTTTGAAATATAGGTCAAATTCAGCATTCCAGTACAGAGCTCATCTCGAGCATTAAAAAATTGGCTAAAGAATACAATGAAAGGAACATCAGTCGTCCTAATTATTAGCTCAAGAATGTATAAACAAACCAACGCATTTCAACTATGCCACAACACCCTATGAAAATACAGGGGAAATTAAGCTGAAGCTATTTTACAAAATGTTGCGAATTCCAATGCAGGTTTCTGCTTGATAGAGGAAGTGAATTCTAGTGGTGAAATCCTCCATTACGTTACTCCAAATTCCTCATTTTAACTTCACAGCTCTACTTTTTTGTTTTTTGAAATTTTCATCAAAATAAAATGTATCTTGAAAAAAGTCAATTTGGTTTACAAAATACCATATTCGATTTTGTTTAAATAAATAATTAAACAACAATGTGACAATTCTTGCCAAAATGAAGAAAGTTTAACTTTACATTTGGACTTGCAGATAAAATGCTTATTGAACAGACCTTGGAGGGCAGACATTTTGGGTCAGCTCAAGGTCCTGTTCCAACTGGCCATGTGCTGTGCAAATTCAATCAGAAGTAAAGTGTAGGTGGACTTTGTGGGGTCACTTCATTTCTCCAAACATTTATAGTGCAGCTGCAGCTTTGGCCCTGTGCAATAAGCGAGTTTAAGGAAGGGAAGTTGCAGTGCAGATTAAATTTAAAGTATGAAGAAACTTAAAAGAGGAAGTATTCTCACAGCCTTTAGAAAGTTCCGACTGAATGGCATTCTTTGCAAGTGTGCTAAGGAATGGGGTGCCAGGCAAGATCAAAAGTGAAAGGTAAACCTATTCCTTTTGAAAGAATTCAGTGTTACTGAACTCGGCTACTTGCAACCTCAGAAGTGATCCCATTCTTTTCTGTCGGTGGTACCTCTTGAGTAGTTATTTCAGTATCTGTCACTATAGGTATAAAGGTCCTCAGAAGCTGAATCTGAACTTGTCACTGTCTCTAGTCTCCGTTCCAAAGTATAGCTCTCCTGGTCTTCAAAAGGTAAAACCTCTTGAGAAGTTTCCGCAAACTCACTTCGGGCAGCAAATAATTGATCAGCATGTCATTGCCAAACTCTTTCATTGTCCATCTGTAGGATGCATTGGACCTGTCTTCGCTCGGATCATGGCATGTATCAATTTCTTGTTAATGGAGTAGCTCCTAGCTAATACTCTCCCTCTCTGGTTAAATACTTATCTTTTAAAGATTTTCTCCCTCCTCACAATTGTGCTTGATGTTGTCATTTGAAAATCTCTGAAGTATCAGGTGGAGTTAACAAATCAAACTGTGTTCGTAGGTTCCTCTTGTGCAACAACATTGCCAGTGAACTTTGCGAGGTAGCACGTACAGTGTTTTGATAAGATGTCAGAAATATGTTTACTCTTCTTGAGAAAGGCTCCCTGGTCCTTCGATAATTTGATAGACTACTTTAATGATTGCACAAAACAAACTGGACCCGGGCCCTCGGGAGGCCATATTCAGGGTGTCGGACCAGCCAGGGTTGGAAAAGGGTGCGGAGGCTGATGTTGTAGCCTTCACCTCGTTGGTCGCCTGAAGGCGGATCATGTTGGGATGGAGATCAACCTCTCCACCCTGTGCCCTGGTGTGGCGGGGGGGACCTGCTGGAATTCTTGACTCTTGAGAAGGTCAAATTTGAACTGAGGGGAAGGATGGAGGGGTTCTACAATTCATGGGCGATATTCATTATGCGCTTTCGAGAATTGGACTACATTGAACATTGGGGGGGGTGGGGGGGGGGGGGGGGATTGTATATGTTAATTGTGACGTGGGTGATTCCTGATTCCTTTTTGTTATATGTTTATGTTAACATGCGGGCTAATGTTTGGGGGTTGGTGGGAGGATGGGAATGTTGTTATTGATATGGGGATTGACATTGCATTCGTTACGGATTATTGTTTATTGTTGAGTGTAAATTTGGGAGAAAATATGAAAAAGGAGAATAAAAATATATTTTTAAAAAATGATTGCACAAAACATTTTTTTAAACTTGTTTGTGGGATGCGGGCATCGTTGGCTGGGCCAGCATTTATTGTCCATCCCTGAGGACATTTAAGAGTCAACCACATTGCTGTGGGTCTGGAGTTATGTATCGACCAGACGGGTAAGGACGGCGGATTTTCTTCCCTCAAGAACATTAGTGAATCAAATGTTTTTTTATGACAGTTGACAATGGTTTCATGGTCATCATTCGACTTTTAATTCCAGATTTTAATTGAATTCAAATTTGACCAATCCATTATTTGCTGGATGATATTGAGCTGACTTGATATGGTGTGTACCGTTCCCTTTCAAGTAGTCCTCAAACTCCTTTGAACTAAACTGCATACCGTTATCACTGACAATCTGCTCCGGTGTTCCGAATCTTGCGAATACTTAATCTAGTTTCTCAATAGTCTGCTCAGTCATTGGTGACTTCATTATCACTACTTCTGGCAATTTCAAATGCGTCTCCACAATCACCATGTGACCTTCCAGTAGACCAACGGATGTAATGGTTGTAATAGCGGAGTGTTCCTTAGTTTTGCACAAAATTGGCATTGCCCAACTTTCTCTTCAATTTGAGCATCTAATCCGGGCTACCAAAATAACAGCGTGTCAATTCCTTCATCCTGACCACAGGACGTCCCTCATGCAGTTTGGATTGGATTTGTTTATTGTCACGTGTACCCAGGTACAGTGAAAAGTATTTTTCTGCGAGCAGCTCAACAGATCATTAAGTACATGGGAAGAAAAGAGAATAAAAGAAAATACATAATAGGGCAACACAACATATACAATGTAACTACATAAGCACTGGCATCGGATGAAGCATACAGGGTGTAGTGTTAATGAGGTCAGATCATAAGAGGGTCATTTAGGAGTCTGGTGACTGTGGGGAAGAAGCTGTTTTTGAGTCTGTTCGTGCGTGTTCTCAGACTTCTGTATCTCCTGCCCGATGGAAGAAGTTGGAAGAGTGAGTAAGCCGGGTGGGAGGGATCTTTGATTATGCTGCCTGCTTTCCCCAGGCAGTGGGAGGTGTAGATGGAGTCAATGGATGGGAGGCAGGTTCGTGTGGTGGACTGGGCGGTGTTCACGACTCTCTGAAATTTCTTGCCGTCCTGGGCTGAGCAGTTGCCATACCAGGCTGTGATGCAGCCCGATAGGATGCTTTCTATGGTGCATCTATAAAAGTTGGTAAGGGTTAATGTGGACATGCCGAATTTCCTTAGTTTGCTGAGGAAGTATAGGCGCTGTTGTGCTTTCTTGGTGGTAGCGTCGACGTGGGTGGACCAGGACAGATTTTTGGAGATGTGCACCCCAAGGAATTTGAAAGTGCTAACCATCTCCACCTCGGCCCCGTTGATGCTGACAGGGGTGTGATCAAGGACTCTACTATGTAAGCACAGAGGAATAATCACACAGACTCCCCACAATAGGCTTCATTCTGTACTGTTAACTCTAGTCTTTGTGTGATGTAAGGCTTGAGGTCTGGATTTTTTAAATGAATGTCTGACAGTGTTTCTTTTTGGACCAAGTCCATCACCTTCCCCATCATTGGATCAGTTCTTGTATAACTTTGAACTAGAGATGAAGTCACAGGCACACTATCCACCTGCGGGGATTACACAATATTGATGAAATATCCTTCAGGTTCATGTTCGACTTGTAAAGACAATTGTGATAAAGCTTCAGCATTTGCATGCTGCTCTGACTTGCAATACTGGATATCGTAAGTGTGCGCGGACAATATCAATGACCATCTTTGCAATCTACTAGTTGCCAAAGTAGGCTTACTTCTACATGCCCGAAGATTGTAGTCAAAGTTCGATGTTCCGTCAAATGGGTAAAATGACGTCCATAAAGATAATGGTGGAACCTTCTTACATCAAAAATGATGCTCAGAGCTTCTTTTTCTAGCTGCTCGTGGAGCCCTCCGACCAGACTGGTTTCCTGGAACGTTAGGGGACTGAATGGGCTGATCAATCAGTCCCATGTTTTCGTCCACTTAATGATTTTAATGACGGATGTGGTGTTTATGCAAGAGACACAGTTGAGGGTGGCGGGTCAGACTAGATTGGGGAAAAGGTAAGTGGGGCAAGTGTTTCATTCACGGTTAGATATGAAGACGAGGGAGATTGCGCTGGTGATTAGTAAAAAGATGGCTCTTTCGGTTCGCAGTATACTGGAGGATCCAGGGGGTAGCTATGTGATGGTGAGTGGGAGGCTGGAGACTGTGCCGTGTTGGTGATATCTATGCCCGCAATTGGGATGATGTGGATTTTATGAAAAGGATGCTGGCGGAAGGTTCTGGACTTGGACATGCACCTGCTGATCATGGGGGAGGGGGGGGGGGGGGGGCAGATTTTAATATGGTGCTGGACCCTAGGCTGGACAGGTTATGCCCAGATCTATGAGGGTGTCAGCAATGGCAAAGGAATTGTTTGGATTTATGAAGTGAATGGAGGTGGCGTACCCATGGCAGTTTGAAAGGCCGAGGGCAAAGGAATTTTTGTTTTTCTCGCATGTCCTTGTCTTGGACAAGGCGCTGCTGGAGGGGTGGTTAGGACCGAGTACTTGCCAATCGTTGTGTCCGACAATGCGCCACACTGGGTGGATTTGCGGGTAGAGGGGGCGAGCTCCCAGAGGCCACAGTGGAGTTGGATGTGGGGTTATTGGCTGATAAGAGGGTCTGTGAGAAGGTAGGGGTGGCTATCCGGAACTATGTGGAGCACAATAAGATGTGTGAGGTTTTGGAGGCTACGTTGAGGGAGGGGTTGAAGGCAATGGTTATAGGGGAGTTTATTTTGATTCGGGCTCATAAGGTGAGGGTGGAGCAGGCAGAGAGGCTGAGGCTGGTGGAGGCCGTTCTGGAGGTGGACCGGAGACCGGCGCCTGAGGAGGCACTGCGAAAGGAAAGGCAGAAGCTCCAAATGGAGTTTGGTCTGGTGTCGACCGGGGAGGCGGTGGGACAACCGCACAGGGCCAGAGGGCAGTGTACGAGTATGGGAGGAGGCGCGTAGGATGCTTGCGCATCAGCTGAGGAGCCAGGTGGCAGCACTGGAGATTGGGTGGATGAGGGACGGAGCAGGCTGGTAACTGAGCCAAGGGAGGTAAATGGGGTGTTTAAGGCATTTTATTAGAAATTGCAGAGTTCAGTGGGGAGGAGGGCATGAGATGGTTTCTGGATGGGCTGAAGTTCCCAAGGGTGGATAAGGCGAGGGTACAGGGTCTGTGGGCCCCAATTGGACTGGAGGATTGTGTGGACATGGTGCAGTCAGGGAAGTCCCCAGGCCAGGATGGGTTTCCAGCGGAGTTTTATAAAAGGTTTAGGTTGGAGCTGGGGCCTCAGTTAGTGGAGATGCACAATGAGTCGGTGGGGATGGGCAAGCTTTCCCCCCTGTGAATCACGGGTCTTTCTCGCTCATTTTAAAGAAAGGCAAAGACCGGAGCAAGTTGGGTCGTACCACCCGATATTGTTGTTAAATGTGGATGCGAAGCTATTGCCGAAAGTGCTGGTGGGGCAGATAGAGAATTGTGTGCTGTGGGTGATAGGGAAGGACCAGACGGCATTTGTGAAGGGGAGGCAGCTATCGACCAATGTTGAGAGGTTACGAAATGTGATAATGATGCCCTCGATGGGCTGGGAGGTCGAGGTGGTTGTGTCTACGGATGTGGAGAAGATGTTTGACCGTATGGAGTGGCCATGCTTATTTGAGGTGCTGGGGCAGTTCGGGTTTGGGCATGGGTTTGATGACTGGTGAGATTGTTGTATAGGACTCCCAAGGTGAGTGTGTTGACCAATAGTATCAATTCAGAGTATTTTGTGTTGCATCGGGGGATGAGGCAGGGGGCCCGCTTTCCTCTTTACTCTTTGCCAACAGTTCAATCACTAAGGCAGTGGCACCTAGGGCTTTGGGGGTGGTGGTGGGGCATTGGGAGGTGGGGGGAGGGAGAACCGAGTCTCCTTCTACGCTGATGGCCTCTTGTTATATATTGTGAACCCAGCTGACAGTTTTGACAGGATTATGGGGACCTTGGGGGAGTTCAGTCATTTTTTGGGGGTACAAGCTCAATATGAGGAAAAATTAGTATTCTTGATCAACACTTGGGGACGGGGGTGGGGGGTGGGGTGGGGTGGGGGGTGGATTTTAAGGAGGTTACCGTTTATGTTGGCAGGGGCAAGCTTTCGTTATCTTGGGATACACGAGGCACAGAGCTGGGCCCAGCTGCACAAGCTGAATCTGGCAAAGCTGGTGGAGGGAATGAAGGAGGACTGTAGGATGTGGGATGTGTTGCCTTTGTTGATGGCTGGAAGGGACAAGATGGTAAAGATGACTGTGCTCCCAAAGCTTTTGTTCATGTTTCAGAATCTCCTGATTTTTTTTGTGCCCTAGTCTTTTTTTAGTAGGGTGAATAAGATAATACTGCCGTTTGTGTGGGTGGGTAAGGTGCTCTGGACCAGGAAGGTGTTTATGGAAAGGAGTGTGGGGGAGGGAGCGGGAGCTGGCACTGATGAATCTGCAGAATTATTATTGGGTGGCGAACCTAGTTATGGTTTGGAAGTGGGCGGTGGAGGGGAGGTTGGTGTGGGGACGGATGGAGGAGGCTTGTTTTCAAGGCACCTGAGGGAGCTATTGTTGGCGCCTCCCGTTCTCGTCGGCTAGGTACCCCACGAGCCCTGCGGTGATATCAGCATTGAGGGTGTGGAATCAATGTCGGCAGCACTGTAGGATGGAGGGTATGTCCCTGTGGGCGCTGATTTGTGGCAACCACAAATTTGTCCTGGCGGGGTTTGATACGAGGTTTCAGGGCTGATGGGCGATTGGGGATAGAGTATTTACAGGACCTGTTTGTGGGGCATAAGTTTGTGGAATTCGAGGAGCTTGAGGAGGTGTACATGTTGCCAAAGGGGAATGGGTTTAGGTACCTGCAGGTGAGGGACTTCTTGAGAAAGGAGGTGTGTTCGTTCCCGCAGCTGTCATCGCCAGCGCTACAGGACAATCTTCGGCCCAAGGAGGAGATATGCACGGACACGATGTCAAATATATATGGGGAGCTGATGAAGAGGAAGGGCGTCCCGGTGGAGGAGGTCCGGCGCAAGTGGAAGGATGAGTTGGGAGGGGCGATGCAAGCTGGGGTGTGGAGTGAGGCTCTGCTGGGTATAAACTCATCCTCATTGCGTGCAAGATTGAGCCTCATACAGTTTAAGGTGGTTCATAGGGCTCACATAACGGGATCTAGGAGGAGCTGATTTTTTCCCCAAGGTTGGAGATGGGTGCGGACGGTGTGCAAGGAGTCCGGCTAACCATGTCCATATGTTGTGGGCATGTCCGAGGTTGGAGGGGATCTGGAAAGAGTTTGCGAACGTATTATTGAAGATTTTGGGAGTGGAGATGGTGCCGAGCCTGTGGATCGTGATATTTGGGGTGACGGACGGTGCGGGAGTACAGATGGGGAGAGAGGCTGACGTGGTAGCCTTTACCTCCCTGATAGCCCAGAGGTGGATCTTGCTGTGCTGGCGGGACTCGGAGCCGCCGAAAGAGGGAGCATAGGTGAGCAACTTGGCAGAATTCCTCCAACTAGAAAAAAAAATCAAGGTTGCCATAAGAGGGGCGGTGGAGGGGTTCTCTACAAGGTGGAAACTGTTCACTGACTTCTTTAAGGGACATGAACACGTCAGAGGGAGGAGTTCTTTGTGTTGTGGGTTTCTTTAGGGGGGGGGCGGTGTTGGGTGTAATCCAAGGGGAGGAGGGACGGTCTGGGGAAATAGTGTTAATTGTGTATGGTTTACTGTTGTTGTTTGTCCATCTCTGTTCTGTATATATTTGAAAATGCCTCCAATAAAATACTTTTCAACAAAAAATTACTAATGCTATGTTATGTTGACCTGGGTCAAATTGAAATAAAACAGACTTTGGAGGTCTTTATGTGTGCTAAGTACAACAAAATAGTAAACATTCAATATTCCAGATTTGTTGCCCACAGAGCACAGGGAAAATCATTCCCGTTGTTACTTATGTTTATTCAAGTATTAAATGTCAAATAAGTATTTCCAAAATTGATTCAGTATGGTGGTGAATACTGAGATTAAAAACATCAGCTCAAGCCCCTTCTTAGAGAAGAGATTCAACTAAATTAAGGAAAGTACATTTTTCTGAAATATATATCTTCACCAATAGGAACAGGACTAAGCCAATTAGCCCATTCAGCCTGATCTGATATGTCGGTGGAATGGCAGGGATATTTTTCATTTAGAATTCCCTACTCCACCTACTGTCACTCACCAGTTTAATATTATTAATATTAGTTTATTTCAAGCTATTGTGACACCACTGGCTTGTTGAATATTTTTAACATTCCTACTTGAATTATTCCACATTAATGCAATGTTTTCATAGACACTGAGGGGAAGTCTATCCTTGCATAAGAAAGTACACTTTTGTTCCAGTAAAATTCATTCTAACAGCAGGTGTGGCTGATAAATGAGAATCATATGAGGCAGGAAGTTAAATAAATTGTGAAGTTTGTATCTTAAAATGGGAAGAGGTGCCATGGCATATATATCTTTGGGGGTTGGTCTACTTAATAATGATAATCTTTACTAATGTCACAAGTAGACTTACATTAACACTGCAATGAAGTTACTATGAAAATCCCCTAGTCGCCACATTCCGGCGCCTGTTCGGGTACACTGAGGGAGGATTCAGGATGTCCAATTCACCTAACAAGCACGTCTTTCGAAACTTGTGGGAGGAAACCCACACAGACACGGGGAGAACATGCAGACTCCGCACAGACAGTGACCCAGGCCAGAAATCGAACTCGGGTCCCTGCCGCTGTGAAATGCATGCTGCATGTTTAACCATATTAGGACAAAAGTTGATTTTCAAACATGCATGCATGTGGGAGTGCATTTTTAAGAAAACTAATAAAGTCATGTAGTGCTTTACATCACAGTTTATACTGATGGAGCTCCCCTTATTGCTCAGTAGTAAATGAACAACCAACTGTTCTCATGAGCTGCTCTCTTAAAGCGAAGAGAGCCCTAACATACTATTTTACATCTACCTTTCAAGATGGCATGTAAAGGAATCTGACATTAAGCCAGACCTTCATGTAGTGCTGCGTCCACAGTTACTCAATTTCTGCTGAAGTAATGAGTTAAAGTCGCCATAGTCCCAGATGGCCTTAGGCTGCTTTCCCCTTTGAGGGAGGAGGAGCTGACTGGTGGTGATTTAACCTGAGGATCACCACACCTCAGACGAGGGGCAAGGTTTGCAAGGTGGGGCTTCATGAATTACCTCAGCCAGTACAGGAGTTGAACCCACGCTGTTGGCCGTGCCTCTGCATCACAAACCAGCTGTCCAGCCAACTGAGCTAAATCTTATCTCTGGAGTTCAACCATGCCGTGTTTTCCGATTACTAATATGAATTTTACAACCTGTGACAGTCCAAAATTCAAAATCTGTACACACAGATGGTGAGCTGGACAAATAGTTACAGTGAAATTCTACTGATCTACTTCCACGTTGGCAACAATGACCAATGCCCTCAATAGGGATGCCAACAAGTTTGCCAACCGAGCATCATCACCCCCAAACCAGAAAGGAGGGTCCAACAGCGCTGACTGGGAAATGTTGACTCTTAATGTCTGCATGGCGGAGAGCAGGGAACTGAACAAATTGCAACTCCCCAAGGACAATGCGACCCAGGGAAGGGCTGTGGGATGCGGTGACATGACTTGTCAAGTGCAATGTCAAAAGTTGAGGTAAAGGGTGTGCGACGATATGCATAATGTAATTTGTACGTAATGTTATGCATGACCTCCGACCACGGCAATGCCCTGCTTATGGAAAAACATGTGCCATCTGTAATGGCAGGAATCATTTGGCAGCCCAATATCATACAAGAAAAAGGCCTGAACAAAGAGTATCGGTGCCATTGATGAGGTGTGCCTAGAGAACACATTCTATGTAGACGTGATAACCAGCAAAGACGAGGAGACTCAAACAGAAGTATATTTGTTCCAATCTGCAGCAATACTGAATTAAAGGCAGATAATTATACAGATAAATGGACGGTGCCATTAAAAATAAATGGCACAGTAATAACGGTCAAGCTTGACACTGGTGCGATAGCCAACCTCATCAACCTGTCAGATGTAAAACATTCAGCCAAAAATAGTTACCAGAGCGGTACTATGGCGAGATTATAATGGACCAAATTCTTGTCATTAGGCGCATGTGAGCTTGATATCGAAGTCAAAATCAAAAGTTACAAGCTGAAATTTTCTGTGGTGGCGGCGGACCACGAGTCCTTTATTGGAGTTGAGGCGTGTGAGGAGCTGTGGCTCATCCGACGAGTCTATAGTGCGGACAATGCTGCGACAGGCTCTCATCCCTAGATGGCATTGTAAACCCATCATGTCACTTTGTAATCTAAGGGTTGGGCGGTGGTCGTGCTGGGAGATAGAAGTATTTACAGTAGTTCCACGAGAGTTGTTTAGTGTTAGTTATTTGTTAGTTAATTTATCCTAGTTATCTTACCACGCAGTTTGTTCTATAATAAACTATTTTACAGTACATGTTCTATAGATTATCATTCACTTCGACCAGTCTACAGAACATGACAGGGTGAGAGTAGACGTTGGATACAGCTGTGACTGGGGGTAAGCGACAGCTCAGTTGAGTTTGCGATTTTCTTGTTGCTGGTGTTACCAGTTTCTCTCCCCATCTTCCAATCCAACCACAATTTAAAAAAAAAAAAAAATTTTTATTAGGGTTTTCACAAAATATCAACAACAGAATGAAAAAGAAACCCAATAGAATTAAATACAGAACAAAGTAAAACAACCCCCGTGCCCCCCTCCCCCGTACATAAATAATAAATTAACACCCCAAGTTAACACAAAGCAAACACAGCAAATATATACACCCCGTCAGATCCCCCAGGGTAAATAAACAAAAATAAAATCGAACCCCTCGCCCCCGGGTTGCTGCTGCTGACCATTGTCTACCGTTCTGCCAGGAAGTCCAAGAACGGCTGCCACCGCCTAAAGAACCCTTGCACCGATCCCCTTAAGGCGAATTTCACCCTCTCCAATTGAAAAAACCCCGCCATATCGTTGATCCATGATTCCACGCTTGGGGGCCTCGCATCCCTCCACTGAAGAAGAATCCTTCGCCGGGCTACCAGGGACACAAAGGCCAGAATACCGGCCTCTTCCGCCTCCTGCACTCCCGGCTCCCCTGCAACCCCAAATATTGCGAGCCCCCAGCCCGGCTTGACCCTGGATCCTACCACCCCCGACACCGTCCTCGCCACGCCGTTCCAAAATTCCTCCAGCGCTGGGCACCAGAACATATGGGTGTGATTTGCTGGGCTCCCTGAGCACCTAACATTCCTGTCCTCTCCCCCAAAGAACCGGCTCATCCTTGTCCCGGTCTTTTGTGTGCCCTGTGCAGCACCTTAAGCTGTGTGAGGCTGAGCCTCGCACACGAAGAGGAAGAGTTCACCCTCCCTAGGGCATCTGCCCACGTCCCCTCTTAGATCTCCTCTCCCAACTCCTCCTCACACTTACCTTTCAACTCCACCACCGAGGCCTCCTCCTCCTCCTGCATCACCTGGTAAGTTTCCGAGATCTTCCCCACTCCAACCCAGCCCCCCGAGAGCACCCTGTCCTGTACTGTGCGTGGCGGCAGCCACGGCAATTCCACCACTTGCCGCCTGGCAAACGCCCGTACCTGTAAATATCTGAAGGTGTTCCCCGGGGGGAGCCCGTACTTCTCCAACTCACCCAGGCTCGCGAACTTTCCGTCCACAACAGGTCCCCCAACCTTCTTATCCCTCCCCTATGCCACCCTGAAAACCCTCCATCTATTCTCCCTGGGACAAACCGGTGGTTCCCCCGTATTGAGCTCCACACCGAGGGCCCAACTTCCCCCCTGTGCCGCCTCTACTGCCCCCAGATTTTGAGGGTAGCCGCCACTACCGGGCTCGTGGTATACCTCATTGGAGGGAGTGGCAGCGGCGCCGTTGCCCATGCCTCCAGACTCGTACCCTCACAAGATGCCGTCTCCAGCCTCTTCCATGCAGCCCCCTCCCCCTCCATCACCCACTTGCGAACCATCGCCGCATTGGCGGCCCAGTAGTACCCACAGAGGTTGGGCAGTGCCAGCCCCCCCCCCCCATCCCTACTTCGCTCCCGGAACACCCTTCTCATCCTCGGAGTCCCTCGCATCCACACAAACCCCGTTATGCTCCTGTTGACCCGCCTTAAGAAGGCCTTCGGGATAAACATGGGGAGGCACTGGAACAGGAACAGAAACCTTGGGAGCACCGTCAACTTAACTGACTGCACCCTACCCGCCAGCGACAGTGGCAACGCGTCCCACCTCTTGAACTCCTCCTCCATTTGCTCCACCAGCCTCGTGAAATTAAGTCTATGCAGAGCCCCCCAGCTCCTGGCCACCTGGACCCCCATGTACCTGAAGCTCCTCTCCGCTCTATTTAGTGGGAGCTCACCAATCCCCCTCTCCTGGTCACCTGGGTGAACCACGAACAACTCGCTCTTCCCCATGTTGAGTTTATAACCTGAGAAATCCCTGAACTCCCTGAGGATCCTCATCACCTCCGGCATTCCCCCCACCGGATCCGCCACATACACTTGGGGCTCATAGAGCGACACCCTATGCTCCTCCCCGCCCCGCACCAACCCCCTCCAGTTCCTCGACTCCCTCAGTGCCATAGCCAGGGGTTCAATCGCCAGTGCGAGGAGCAGGGGGGACAGGGGACACCGCTGCCTCGTCCCTCGATGCAACCAAAAGGACTTAGACCTCCTCTTGTTCGTGGCCACTCGCCGTCGAGACCTCGTACAACAACCTAACCCACCTGACAAACCCCTCCCCAAACCCGAACCTCTTCAGCACCTCCCACAAGTACCCCCACTCTACCCTATCGAAGGCCTTCTCAGCGTCCATCGCCACCACTATCTCTGCCTCCCCTCCCTCGCCGGCAGCATAATAACGTTCAGGAGCCCCCTCACATTCGCATTCAACTGCCTCCCCTTCACGAATCCCGTCTGGTCTTCGGGGATCACCTGCGGCACACAGCCTCTCTTTCGACTCCTCCCATTGTGGGACATACCCTCCTCCTCCATTACCCATCCACAGGCTCTCCACCTCCCCCTTCCATCCCAAGCGCGGGAAACAACCCTCGCTTCCCCGCCCCGGCCCCGCCCCCGCCCCCTCCAGCCTTCAGTGCGGGAAAAAGCCCGCGCTTTCCACCTGCTTGGCCCCGCCACCTCTGTCGCCGCTCCTTTTACAGGCCCAGTCCCCTCACCCCCGACTCGGGCCTCCCCCTCCCCCACGGGGCCCCATCCCCCCTACCGGCCATCCACCCCTACTCCATTTACTTACCCCCCTCCAAGAGCCCACCCGACAGACCCAACCAAAACAGTGCCCAACCCATCCTAACCACCCTCACCGAACCAAACAGAAATAAAGAGCAAAGAACCCCCCCTCAAAGTGCAACACCCCAACAGCAATCCCTGACCACCCATCCCGACCCTCAGTTTGTGTCCAGTTTCTTGGCCTGGACAAAGGCCCACGCCTCCTCCGGAGACTCAAAATAATGATGTCGGTCCTTGTAGCTGACCCACAGTCGCGCCGGCTGCAGCATGCCAAACTTCACCCCCTTTCTGTGCAGCACCGCCTTCACCCGATTGTACCCGGCCCTTTTCTTCGCCACCTCCGCACTCCAGTCTTGGTATATTCAAACCTCCGCATTCTCCCACCTGCTGCTCCTCTCTTTCTTGGCCCACCTGAGCACGCACTCCCCATCAGCGAACCTTGTGCCTTGGGCCTCCTCGCCAGCACTCTATGGGCCCCTTCCAACTCCAGGAGCCCCTGGAAGGACCCCGCTCCCATCAGCGAGTTTAGCATGGTGACCACATAGGCCCCCACGTCCGACCCCTCCAGCCCCTCCGGGAGGCCCAGAATCCACAAATTCTTCCGCCTCGACCGATTCCCCATCTCCTCAAACCGTTCCTGCCATTTCTTGTGGAGCGCCTCGTGCGCCTCCACCTTTACCGCAAGGCCTAAGATCACGTCCTCGTTGTCGGAGACCTTTTGTCGGACCTTGCGGATCGCCACCCCCTGGGCCGTCTGGGTCTCCAGCAGCTTGTCGATAGAAGCCTTCATCGGCTCCAGCAGGTCCGCTTTAATCTCCCTGAAGCAGCACTGGATATCCTCCTGCTGCTCCTCCGCCCACTGCATCCACGCTGCCTGGTCCCCGCCTGCCGCCATTTTGCTCTTCTTCCCTTGCACCTTCTTCGGGTCCACCACTACTTTTTTAGTCGCCCCGCTCCTGGTCCAAGCCATACACTGTCGGGGAACTATTGCAATCTCCTTCCCACTCCGGGAAACGTTGAAAAAATGCCATTGGGGAACCTAAAAAGAGCCCAAAAGTCCGTTTTTAATGGGAGCTGCCGAATGTGCGACTTAGATCCGCATAGTCGCAACCGGAAGCCCAATCCAACCACAATTATTGCACAATGGCAGCAGTAAGATTTGATGGGGCAGGATTTGTATTTGTGTATCTCTGTTTGTACAGCCAACTAGTAAACCTAGAATCCACTTGCACCTGCTGCCGGCTATCCATGCGGTCACTTCCTTCAAGTATCCCGGGATATGTCCAGCCAGAGTTGGCAACACTAGCCAACAATCGTTGTTCAAATGCCCTGGGGACATTGATTAATTTTTGACCTTTACATTACTGATTCTGCCCTGTATAAAAGTTATGGTCCCTTCTTAGAGCTGATGGCTTCTAGGTATTTTCAAGTTTATAAATACATAATTCATCATGCAACAGTAGTGATCTCATTTGTCTCCTCGTAAGATACCTCGTACCCAAATGTTTGTAAGGGTCAAAATGTACCAATTTTTTCCTCCTATTAAAGTGGTATGTTGTGTATAATAGAAAGTAACTATTTAGGAAGTGTAGGTGTTAATGTGTGTGACAAGAATAATTTAAGCGTTTAGAGATTATTCGCAATGTGAAAGGATCTTCTAGTTCTGCTTTTTTCCCTACTTCTACCTTCATTTCAGTATACTTCCAGATTTGAGGGTGTATCCACAGAAACTGCCAGATTTGCTGCAACCTCAGAATAGCTGGCTGCATAGCACATAGCCACAACAGAGATGACTGTAGCGCACAAAGACTCCATGAGACGAATATAGTGAAGTCGATGAGGCTTTATTAAGCGTGTCTGTTCCCCAGCAGCCCGATAGTAAACTGGCCTGCGGGGGAAGACACCGGCTTCTTATACTTCGCCTTCAGGGCGGAGCTTGAGGTCAACGGCCAACCAGGACCCGGGATCTGTCAGCCAATGACATTAGGGCTTCCAGTCCCACATGACCCCCAATACATACTACCACATTCACCCCTTGTCAAAAATGAACCCGGCGGGGTGATGCTTCGTATGGTGGTAAGGGTTTACAGGGCTGGTCCTGGGAGGATAGAACATTCACATGGTAGTACAGTATTGGACAGTTCCGTCCTGTTGCAACTATTTACAGAGGGTATAGGAAAAAAACAAAATGTTCTTTGAACAGTCCATCTTTGTTTTACATCGACGCCACGAGTCGGTCGGGCGGTCTGGTCGTCCGTGTCGATCGCCTCGGCCCCGGCGGTGGTGGTGCTTGTACCAGTGTTGTCGCCTCCAGGAGCCGTACGGTTTCAGCTGTCGGTGCAAAGGGGAGGGGGACTGATCCTCCTGGGAAGGGGGCGGTCGCGGGGTGCGGCGGTGGCAGGAAGGGGGGTGGTTGGGTTGATGGTGTCGGGGGGGTGTGCGTGGTGCCGGCGGGCGCCAGATCCCGCAGGGAGACCGTGTCCTGTCGGCCGTCGGGGTACTCCACGTAGGCGTACTGGGGGTTTGCGTGGAGGAGGTGAACCCTTTCGACCAACGGGTCCGCCTTATGTGCCCGCACATGCTTTCGGAGCAGGATGGGTCCTGGGGCCGCCAGCCAGGTCGGCAGCGACGTTCCAGAGGAGGACCTCCTAGGGAAGACAAGGAGACGCTCGTGCGGCGTTTGATTAGTGCTTGTACATAATAACTATGCCCTTGCTGAGCAGGAACTGGCGCAGCTCGTCACTCATGAAAGAGGACACCCTGTCGCTGTGGACGTATGCGAGGTAACCGAACAGTGTGAAGATGCTGTTCAGGGCTTTAATGACTGTGGCCGCGGTCATGTCGGAGCAGGGAATGGCAAAAGGGAAGGGGGAGTATTCGTCCACTACATTAAGAAAATATGCGTTGCGGTCGGTGGAGGGGGGGGGGGGGGCCCTTTGAAATCGAGACTGAGGCGTTCAAAGGGGTGGGAAGCCTTAATCAGGTGCGCTCCATCTGGCCTGAAAAAATGCGGCTTGCATTCCGCGCAGATGTGGCAGTCCCTTGTGACTGTACGGACCTCTTCTAAAGAGTATGGGAGATTGCAGGACTTGATGAAGTGGTAAAACCGAGTGACCCCCGGGTGGCAGAGGTCCTCGTGGAGGGTTTGGAGGCGGTCAATTTGTGCGTTGGCACATGTGCCGCGGGATAGGGCATCGGACGGCTCATTCAGCTTTCCGGGCCGGTACAAGATCTCATAGTTGAAGGTGGAGAGCTCGATCCTCCACCTTAAGATCTTGTCATTTTTAATTTTGCCCCGCTGTGCATTATCGAACATGAAAGCTACTGACCGTTGGTCAGTGAGGAGAGTGAATCTCCTGCCGGCCAGGTAATGCCTCCAATGTCGCACAGCTTCCACTGTGGCTTGGGCTTCCTTTTCCACTGAGGAGTGGCGGATTTCTGAGGCGTGGAGGGTTCGGGAGAAAAAGGCCACGGGTCTGCCCGCTTGGTTAAGGGTGGCCGCTAGAGCTACGTCGGAGGCGTCGCTCTCGACCTGGAAGGGGAGGGACTCGTCGATGGCGCGCATCGTGGCCTTTGCGATGTCCGCTTTGATGCGGCTGAAGGCCTGGCAAGCCTCTGTCGACAGAGGGAAGGTCGTGGTCTGTATTAGGGGGCGGGCCTTGTCTGCGTACTGGGGGACCCACTGGGCGTAGTACGAAAAGAACCCCAGGCAGCGTTTCAGGGCTTTTGGGCAGTGCGGGAGGGGAAATTCCATGAGTGCGCGCATACGTTCGGGGTCGGGGCCTATTATCCCATTGCGTACTATGTAGCCCAGAATGGCTAGCCGGTCGGTGCTAAAAACGCACTTGTCCTCGTTGTACGTGAGGTTCAAGGCTTTGGCGGTCTGGAGGAATTTTTGGAGGTTGGCGTTGTGGTCCTGCTGATCGTGGCCGCAGATGGTTACATTGTCGAGATACGGGAACGTGGCCCGTAACCCATGTTGATCAACCATCCGGTCCATCTCCCGTTGGAAGACCGAGACCCCGTTTGTGATGCCAAAAGGAACCCGTAGGAAATGGTATAATCGCCCGTCTGCCTCGAAGGCTGTGTACTTGCGGTCACTTGGGCGGATGGGGAGCTGATGGTAGGCGGACTTGAGGTCCACGGTGGAGAAGACTTTATACTGGGCAATCCGATTGACCATGTCGGATATGCGGGGGAGAGGGTACGTGTCTAGCTGTGTGTACCTGTTGATGGTCTGGCTATAGTCAATGACCATCCTTTGTTTCTCCCCTGTCTTCACTACTACCACCTGCGCTCTCCAGGGACTATTGCTGGCCTGGATTATGCCCTCCTTTAGTAGCCGCTGGACTTAGGACCGAATGAAGGTCCGGTCCTGGGCGCTGTACCATCTGCTCCTAGTGGCGACGGGTTTGCAATCCGGGTTGAGGTTCGCAAACAAGGACGGGGGTTGCACCTTGAGGGTAGCGAGGCCGCAGATAGTGAGTGGGGGTATGGGGCCGCCGAATTTAAACGTAAGGCTCTGTAGATTACATTGGAAATCTAATCCCAGCAAGGTGGGGGCACAGAGTTGGGGAAGGACGTTAAGTTTGTAGTTTTTGAATTCCCTCCCCTGCACCGTTAGGGTAACTATGCAGAATCCCTGGATCTGTACGGAGTGGGATCCTGCAGCTAGGCAAATCTTTTGTGCGCTGGGATAGGTGGTCAAGGAACAGCGTCTTACCGTGTCGGGGTGTATAAAGCTTTCCGTGCTCCCGGAGTCGACTAGGCATGGCGTCTCGTGGCCGTTAATTAGGACCGTTGTCGTCGTCGTCTGGAGTGTCCGGGGCCGAGCCTGATCGAGCGTAACCGAAGCGAGCCGTGGTTGTAGTAGTGGGGTGGGGTCCGTTGTTGCCGTCCAAGATGGCGTCGGGGATGGACAAAATGGCCGCCCCCATACATCGCACGTGGCTGGGGGGTCACAAGATGGCGGCGGGGGTGGACAAAATGGCCGCCCCCATGCGTCGTACAGGTCTGGGGTGGTCCAAGATGGCGGCGCCCTTCCTCCCCTCGTGGTGGCCGGGACCCAAAATGACGGCGTCTGCGGGTCGCACATGGTGTGCTGGGGGGTCTGGGGAGCGCTAGGACCGCGAGCGCTAGGACCGCACGGAGCTCCCTCACTGCGAGCGCTAGGACCGCGAGCGCTAGGACCGCGCGGAGCTCCCTCACCGCGAGCTTTTGGACCGCGAGCGCTATGACCGCGTGGAGCACCCTCACCGGGGACAGCGGTGGTCGGGGCCCAAGTCGGCAGCGCCGGCGGGTAAGGCGTGGGGCCGCGAGCGGTGGGACCGTGCAGAGCTCCCTTGCCGGGGACAGCGGTGGTCGGGGCCCAAGTCGGCGGCGCCGGCGGGTAAGGCATGGGGCCGCGAGCGCTGGGACCGTGCAGAGCTCCCTTGCCGGGGGCAGCGGTGGTCGGGGCCCAAGTCGGCGGCGCCGGCGGGTCAGGCGTGGGGCCGCGAGCGCTGGGACCGTGCAGAGCTCCCTCATCGGGGACAGCGGTGGTCAGGGTCCAAGTAGGTGGCGCCGGCGGGTCAGGCGTGGGGCGCGGGACGGGGGTGAGGGTGGCGTTAGGGACGCGAAAAACCCCCTCCTCTCCGTGGGGAGTGTTGGCTGGGACCCAAAGCGGTAGCGCCGGCGGCGGGTCATACGTGGGCTGCGGGGAGGGGGGTTGGGGAGCGTAGGCGGCGTGCAGGGCTCCCTGTTCTCCCGGGACTGCAGTGGTCGGGACCCAGAGCGGCTGCGCCTGCGGGCCGCACATGGCGTGCTGGGGGGGTTGGGGCGCATAGACTGCTTGTAGGGCTCCCTGTGGCCCCAGGACGGCGGGATCGGCACACCACCGCATAATGGCCCTTTTTCCCGCAGCTTTTGCAGATGGCTGCGCGGGCCGGACAGCGCTGTCGGGAGTGTTTCGCCTGGCCGCAGAAATAACAGCGGGCGCCCCCGGTGCGACTCGGCGTTTGGACTGCGCAAGCCTGTGGGGCGTCCGGGAGGGGGGGTAGGGGGTTTGCCGCGACGGGTACGTACGGGGCCCAATGGCCTGCCGCGCGGTCGGTGCCGTAGGCGCGGGTATTACGTGCGGCCACGTCTAGGGAGGCTGCTAGGGCCCGTACCTCTGAGAGTCCTAGCGACTCTTTTTCTAGAAGTCTTTGGCGGATTTGGGAGGATTGCATACCTGCGTCGCGCATTAACATGTCCGTGTGTTCGTTTGCGTTCACCGACGGGCAGCTGCAGGCTCGTCCCAAAATCAGCAGCGCGGCGTAGAACTCGTCCATCGATTCTCCGGGAGCTTGCCGTCTCGTCGCGAGCTGGTAGCGAGCGTTGATTTGGTTAACTGGGCGAACGTAGAGACTTCTCAGTGCTGTGAACGCCGTCTGGAAATCGTCGGTGTCTTCAATGAGGGTGAAAATCCCCGTGCTCACCCTCGAGTGCAGGACCTGCAGTTTTTGTTCGTCTGAGACTCGGCCGGTGGTCGTCCTGATGTAGGCCTCGAAGCAAGTCTGCCAGTGTTTGAAGGCTGCTGCCGCATTCACTGCGTGGGGGCTGATCCTCAGGCATTCTGGAATGATCCTGAGCTCCATAGTCCTTTTTAGGCACGCTTAATAAATTGTAGCGCACAAAGACTCCATGAGACGAATATAGTGAAGTCGATGAGGCTTTATTAAGCGTGTCTGTTCCCCAGCAGCTCGATAGTAAACTGGCCTGCGGGGGAAGACACCGGCTTCTTATACTTCGCCTTCCGGGCGGAGCTTGAGGTCAGCGGCCAACCAGGACCCGGGATCTGTCAGCCAATGACATTAGGGCTTCCAGTCCCACATGACCCCCAATACATACTACCACAATGACCCCCACCCCCAGCTCTAGACTCTAATGAGCCAACTCCAGTAAGTGATGCAGGCCACTAATGCTTCATTATTATTTTCCCCAAGAGGTTCATATATTTTCCCCCTGTGCTAGAGCACATCAACTGGGATTGTCCGGAGCAGATTTCTGTCAAGGTTACAATAATGTATGCGATGGGAAACACATATTTAATTAAATATTTGGTAATTTAATTGAATGAGCTGCAACGTCTCGTGATTCCAGCCCTGGCAGAAGCCCCCCGGCCTGCGGCACAACTGTCAACAAACATGGCAATGTTGAACACCTTCTGTACACCCCGTCACTCCCTCGGCAGCAGCCATGCCGGTTTCACACCATCGGGAACTTGGCCCATCGGAGGCGGAGAATTGTGGAAGCCCCGGAGAATACCGGGTCAGGCCCGCTAATGATATGAAAAATGAAATGAAATGAAAGTCGCTTATTGTCACAAGTAGGCTTCAAATGACGTTCTGTGAAAAGCCCCGAGTCGCCACATTCCGCACCTGTTTGGGGAAGCTGGTACGGGAATTGAACCGTGCTGCTGGCATGCCTTGGTCTGCTTTAAAAGCCAGCTATTTAGCCCTGTGCTAAACCAGCCCCTGGTTGCAAACGGTGTCTACTGCACGTGCATTCCGGAACGCATTGACACTGCTGTTGAGGTGCTGGAGCATTGCGATTTGGCGTCAAATCGGCACCTGCCACGATTTCGGCATCGGAAATGATTCTCCGCCCAATCGCCTTTCCTGATTTCGGTGTCGGCTAACGGAGAATCCTGCCCACAAGTTTCATGGAGCTTTCTAAAGACAAGCAGATAACTCTCCTGATGTCCTGACCAACATTCGTTCCCCAACCATAACAGAACTGTTTAGTTGGTCATTCACCTTAATGCTGTTTGTGCACCTTGCTGCGTGCAAACTGCTTGTGTCTTTGTCGAAGAAATTAACTGGACTTTAAAGCGTTTAGGAATATTCTGAGGATGTGAAAACCAAATGTAAAACCAAGCTCTTTCCTCCTGAACATAAGTGTCAGGGAGATTTATCTGATCTGAAAACAGGAGCGGGACCTTCCCAATGGCAGCCACTAACATTTAGCTCACAGTAACAAAAGAGTGGGGACTGCTGATGATTGGGCTGAGATGCAGAGAAGCCAATCTGCTAAATACTGGAAGCAAGCTACAACAATGAAACAGATGGATGTTACTGGGACGATTAAAATGGTCCAGATAAAGAATAACTCAAATCTGTACACACCATAATTTCTCGAATCACACCTGTAGTTTATTACAAGGGTAAACCAAGCACTGAGGTGTATGAGTGATATCATTGAAAAGTAAAGAAACGATGCAAAGCTGGTATCAAATATTGGTTAGAGCAAACTTGGGACATGATGTACAATCGAATCACAGCCCCAGAGTTTCAGGTTCGATTCCCGGCTTGGGTTACTGTCTGTGCGGAGTCTGCACGTTCTCCCCATGTCTGTGTGGGTTTCTTCCGGGTGCTCCGGTTTCCTCCCACAAGTCCCGAAAGACGAGCTTGTCAGGTGAATTGGACATTCTGAATTCTCCCTCCATGTACCTGAACAGATGCCGGAGTGTGGCAACGAGGGGCTTTTCACAGTAACTTCATTGCAGTATTAATGTAAGCGTACTTGTGACAATAAAGATTATTATTATTACAACGCTGGTCGCCATATTACCAAACTGATGTAGGGGCACTGAAAAGGACACAAAACAATTACAAGGATATACCACAGTAAAAAGTCTTACAACACCAGGTTAAAGTGAACTCACCTGATGAAGGAGATCCGCTCTGAAAGCTAGTGATTTCAAGTAAACCTGTTGGACTTTAATCTGGTGTTGTAAGACTTCTAATTGTGCCCATCGCAGTCCAACGGCAGCATCTCCACATCAAGGATATACCAGAACTGCGAGGTTACACCGATCAGAAAAGGCTGATTTAATAGAAGTCTTTAAAATTTATGAAAGGAGTGGATAAGTGCAAGCATGGAAAAAACGTTTAACAAAATACTGTGTGTCGTGTTGGGTGTTCCGATACACAAACGCACCAAGACGGTTGTAGATGGTACAACTCTGTTTTATTATTCTGTACAATAATAACTATTAACTTCTGGCTGTGGTTCGTACTTCACCAGTTAACCTGTGGACCCAGCCCTGGCACTATCTTAGTGAGGCACTCAGCACATGGTGTATGTCTGAGTGGCACGCTGTGAGCTCTGTGCTCTGAGCTATCTCCTGGTAGAATGAGCGGGAACTGTGGTGTTCCCTGTTTTATAATGTGTGTGCTCTCACTGGTGATTGGCTGCGATGTTGTGTGTGTGTTAGTTGGTCCAACTACCTGTCCATCAGTGTGTGTGTGATTGCACCATGATATGTTAATGTGGATATCATGACATCCCCCTTTTCACAAGGATATGTGCTAACATGGTAATAAATATTGGTGTGTACTGAGTGAATCTGAGTATGTGTGTGCAATATTTACAACATGTACATGAGGCTAAACTATATACATAGGAAGGTGTCAGTGCAACAGAGCAACAAGGTTGTACCACGAACAAAACAAGTGCAATCAGCAAATATCGAAAGAGAACTCTTGGAAAGAAACACGTTAACATTATTGCACAACAAATCAGTGAGTCCAATGTGCAAACAGGCTCATAAGTCCAGTCTATTAGGTGGGCGACGAATTCGGGTTGACCGCCTCAAGGGTGGGTCAGGAGCCACCGGCTGAGGAATGGGCCTGGCCACGGGTGAGAGAACATAAGAACTAGGAGCAGGAGTAGGCCATCTGGCCCCTCGAGCCTGCTCCACCATTCAATGAGATCATGGCTGATCTTTTGTGTACTCAGCTCCACTTTCCAGCCCGAACACCATAACCCTTAATCCCTTTATTCTTCAAAGAGCTATCTATCTTTATCTTAAAAACATTTAATGAAGGAGCCTCAACTGCTTCACTGGGCAAGGAATTCCATAGATTCACAACCTTTTGGGTGAAGAAGTTCCTCCTAAACCCAGTCCTAAATCTACTTCCCCTTATTTTGAGGCTATGCCCCCTAGTTCTGCTTTCACCCGCCAGTGGAACCAACCTGCCCGCATCTATCCTATCTATTCCCTTCATAATCTTATATGTTTCTATAAGATCCCCCCTCATCCTTCTAAATTCCAACGAGTACAGTCCCAGTCTACTCAACCTCTCCTCGTAATACAACCCCTTCAGCTCTGGGATTAACCTAGTGAATCTCCTCTGCACATCCTCCAGTGCCAGTACATCCTTTCTCAAGTAAGGAGACCTAAACTGAACACAAAACTCCAGGTGTGGCCTCACTAACACCTTATACAATTGCAGCAGAACCTCCCTAGTCTTAAACTCCATCCCTCTAGCAATGAAGGACAAAATTCCATTTGCCTTCTTAATCACCTGTTGCACCTGTAAACCAACTTTTTGCGACTCATGCACTAGCACACCCAGGTCTCTCTGCACAGCAGCATGTTTTAATATTTTATCATTTAAATAATAATCCCTTTTGCTGCTATTCCTACCAAAATGGATAACCTCACATTTGTCAACATTGTATTCCATCTGCCAGACCCTAGCCCATTCACTTAGCCTATCCAAATCCCTCTGCAGACTTCCAGTATCCTCTGCACTTTTTGCTTTACCACTTATCTCAGTGCCGTCTACAAACTTGGACACATTGCCCTTGGTCCCCAACTCCAAATCATCTATGTAAATTGTGAACAGTTGTGGGCCCAACACTGATCCCTGAGGGACACCACTAGCTACTGATTGCCAACCAGAGAAACACCCATTAATCCCCACTCTTTGCTTTCTATTAATTAACCAATCCTCTATCCATGCTACTACTTTCCCCTTAATGCCATGCATCTTTATCTTATGCAACAACCTTTTGTGTGGCACCTTGTCAAAGGCTTTCTGGAAATCCAGATATACCACATCCATTGGCTCCCCGTTATCTACCGCACTGTTAATGTCCTCAAAAAATTCCACTAAATTAGTTAGGCACGACCTGCCCTTTATGAACCCATGCTGCGTCTGTCCAATGGGTTAATTTCCATCCAGATGCCTCGCTATTTCTTCCTTGATGATAGATTCCAGCATCTTCCCTACTACCGAAGTTAAGCTCACTGGCCTATAATTACCCGCTTTCTGCCTACCTCCTTTTTTAAACAGTGGTGTCACGTTTGCTAATTTACAATCCGCCAGAACCACCCCAGAGTCTAGTGAATTTTGGTAAATTATCACTAGTGCATTTGCAATTTCCCTAGCCTCTGGGATGCATTCCATCGGGTCCAGGAGACTTGTCTACCTTTAGCCCCATTAGCTTGTCCATCACTACCTCCTTGGTGATAACAATCCTCTCAAGGTCCTCACCTGTCAGAGCCTCATTTCCATCAGTCACTGGCATGTTATTTGTGTCTTCCACTGTGAAGACCGACCCAAAAAACCTGTTCAGTTCCTCAGCCATTTCCTTATCTCCCATTATTAAATCTCCCTTCTCATCCTCTAAAGGACCAATATTTACCTTAGCCACTCTTTTTTGTTTTATGTATTTGTCGAAACTTTTACTATCTGTTTTTATATTCTGAGCAAGTTTACTCTCATAATCAATCTTACTCTTCTTTATAGCTTTTTTAGTAGCTTTCTGTAGCCTCATATAGATTTCCCAGTCCTCTAGCCTCCCACTAATCTTTGCTACTTTGTATGTTTTTTCCTTCAATTTGATACTCTCCCTTATTTCCTTAGATATCCACGGTCGATTTTCCCTCTTTTTACCGTCCTTCCTTTTTGTTGGTATAAACCTTTGCTGAGCACTGTGAAAAATCACTTGGAAGGTTCTCCACTGTTCCTCAACTGTTTCACCATAAAGTCTTTGCTCCCAGTCTACCTTAGCTAGTTCTTCTCTCATCCCATTGTAATCTCCTTTGTTTAAGCACAAAACACTAGTGCTTGATTTTACCTTCTCACCCTCCATCTGTATTTTAAATTCCACCATATTGTGATCGCTCCTTCCGAGAGGATCCCTAACTATGAGATCCTGAATCAATCCTGTCTCATTACACAGGACCAGATCTAGGACCGCTTGTTCCCTCGTAGGTTCCATTACATACTGTTCTAGGAAACTATCGCGGACACATTCTATAAACTCCTCCTCAAGGCTGCCTTGACTGACCTGGTTAAACCAATCAACATGTAGATTAAAATCCCCCATGATAACTGCTGTACCATTTCTACACGCATCTGTTATTTCTTTGTTTATTGCCTGCCCCACCATAATGTTACTATTTGGTGGCCTATAGATTACTACTATCAGTGACTTTTTTGCCTTACAATTCCTGATTTCCACCCAAATGGATTCAACCTTCTCCTCCATAGCACCGATGTCATCCCTTACTGTTGCCCGGATGTCATCCTTAAATAACAGAGCTACACCACCTCCCTTACCATCCACTCTGTCCTTCCGAAAAGTTTGATACCCTCGGATGTTTAACTCCCAGTCGTGACCATCCTTTAACCATGTTTCAGTAATGGCCACTAAATCATAGTCATTCACGATGATTTGCGCCATCAACTCATTTACCTTATTCCGAATACTACGAGCATTCAGGTAAAGTACACTTATGTTGGCTTTTTTACCTCTGTTCTGAATCTTAACACCTCGATCAGTAACCTCTCCTAAGTTATATTTCTTCTTAACCTTTCTCCGAATTTTCCTTGTCGTCGAATCCATATCTTCCTGTAACAACCTGCCGCGTCACTTACCATTAATGTTTTCACTTCCCGTTTTATTTCTTTTAGTATTCCTGGTCCTATTCACTGAGCTCCCCTCAGTCACTGTACCTTGTACTGTCGCCCTTTTTGATTTTTACTATGGTTTCTCTGCCTTACACTTTTCCCCCTTACTGCCTTTTATTTCTGTCCCTGTTTTACTACCTTCCAACTTCCTGCATCGGTTCCCATCCCCCTGCCACATTAGTTTAAACTCTCCCCAATAGCTCTAGCAAACACCCCCCCAGGACATCGGTTCCAGTCCTGCCCAGGTGCAGACCGTCCGGTTTGTACTGGTCCCACCTCCCCCAGAACTGGTTCCAATGTCCCAGGAATTTGAATCCCTCCCTCTTGCACCATCTCTCGAGCCACGTATTCATCCTCTCTATCCTGACATTCCTACTCTGACTAGCTCGTGGCACTGGTAGCAATCCTGAGATTACTACCTTTGAGGTCCTACTTTTTAGTTTAACTCCTAGCTCCCTAAATTCAGCTTGTAGGACCTCGTCCCATTTTCTACCTATATCGTTGGTGCCTATGTGCACCACGACAGCTGGCTGTTCATCCTCCCCCCCCCAGAATGTCCTGCAGCCGCTCCGAGACATCCTTGACCCTTGCACCGGGAGGCAACATACCATCCTGGAGTCTCGATTGCGTCCGCAGAACCGCCTGTCTATTCCCCTTACAATTGAGTCCCCTATCACTATAGCCCTGCCAGAGGAATAGGCAGAGTGGCAGGAAGCTCAACGAAGTCGACATCAGGGACAACAGGAGGGCGTGGCACCGGTGCATGATCACGTAGCGAGTCCGGAAGCAGCCGAAGGGACCGCCGATTACGCTGGCGAATGGAGCCATCAGGCAGGCGAACCAGGAACGAGCGGGGAGCCACGCGGCGGAGAACCTCGGCAGTTGCCAACCCTCCAGTAGGTGTATGCGGACATTGTCTCCAGGCGCCAGGGCAGGAAGATCAGTTTCCCAAGTGTCATGTGCCACCTTCTGCTGAGCACGCTGCTATCACATACTTTGCAGTTACTGGAGCATGGTCGGGTTTAGGAACATGAATGGACGGCACAGTGGTCCTGAGGGTGTGACCCCTCAACAGCTGGGCTGGCGAGAGGCCCGTGGACAGTGGAGCCGAGCGATAGGCCAGCAGGGCTAAACAGAAGTCAGATCTGGCATCAGCAGCCTTGCAGAGGAGCCGCTTCACGATATGGACGCCCTTTTCCGCCTTGCCATTCGACTGGGGATGCAAAGGGCTGGATGCCACGTGTGTGAAGTCGTATGAAGTGGCAAAAGACCATTCTTGGCTCGCAAAACAGGGCCCATTGTCAGACATGACGTTGAGCGGAATTCCATGGCGAGCGAAGGTTTCTTTGCATGCTCTGATGACAGCTGATGATGTCAAGTCGTGCAGGCGCATGACCTCCGGATAATTTGAAAAATAGTCAATTATAATGACATGGTCCCTGCCGAGCGCATGAAAGAGGTCCACACCCACCTTTGCCCAGGGGGACGTGACCAACTCATGGGGCTGAAGTGTCTCAGGGGGTTGCACCGGCTGAAATCTTTGGCAGGTGGGGCAGTTGAGCACCATGTTGGCGATGTCGTCGCTGATGCCCGGCCAGTACACAGCTTCTCGGGCCCTCCGCCTGCACTTTTCAACTCCGAGATGGCCTTCGTGCAATTGTTTGAGGACAAGCCGGTGCATGCTGTGTGGGATCACAATCCGGTCCAACTTTAGGAGGACAACATCAATGATGGCCAAGTCGTCCCGGACATTGTAGAATTGTGGGCACTGCCCCTTGAGCCACCCTTCCGTCATGTGGCGCATCACACGTTGTAGAAGGGGGTCAGCCGTAGTCTCACAGCGAATGTGGGCCAGACGTGCATCAGTAGCCGGCAGATTGGCCGATGTGAAGGCTACTTGTGCGTCGACCTGACAAACGAACCCCTCCGAGTCGGGCGGTGTGTTCACTGCTCTGGACAGGGCATCCGCGATGATGAGGTCCTTTCCTGGGGTGTAGACAAGTTGGAAGTCGTACCACCGGAGCTTGAGCAGAATGCGCTGGAGGCGAGGGGTCATATCGTTGAGGTCCTTCTGAATGATGCCGACCAGGGGGCGATGGTCAGTCTACACAGTGAACTGCGGAAGACCATACACATAATCGTGGAATTTGTCGATGCCGGTCAACAAACCCAGGCACTCCTTTCCAATCTGCGCATAGCGCTGTTCTGTGGGGGTCATGGCCCGCAAGGCATAGGCGACCGGGGCCCATGATGCAGTGTCGTCCCGTTGCAGGAGTACCGCCTCAATGTCGGACTGGCTGGCATCAGTCGAGATCTTTGTGTCCCGAGTGGTGTCGAAGAACGCCAATACCGGGGTGGTGGTGAGCTTGACCCATTCCTTCTGGTGTGCTGGCAGCCACTGGAATTCCGTTGTCTTCTTGACCAGGTGGCGAAGAGCCGTTGTGTGCGAGGCAAGGTTGGGAATAAACTTCTCCAGGAAGTTGATCATCCCGAGAAAGCGTAACACTGCCTTCTTGTCTGCCGGCTGCAGCATGGCTGCGATAGCTGCCACTTTGTCGGCATCCGGCCGCACCCCCTGACTGGGATATGAGGTCCCCCAGAAACTTTAGCTCAGTTTGGCCAAAAGAGCACTTGGCTCGGTTGAGGCGCAGGCCCTGATCTCGTATCCGTGCAAAGACACGCTGGAGACGACTGATGTGCTCCTGTGGTGTGGTGGACCAGATGATGACGTCGTCAACATAGACTCGTACCCCTTCGGTGCCCTCCATCATCTGTTCCATGATGCGATGAAACACCTCGGAAGCCGAGATGAAAGGGCATCCTATTGTAGCAGTATCTGCCAAAGGGAGTGTTGAAAGTGCACAGCTTCCTGCTGGACTGATCCAGTTGAATCTGCTAAAAACCCTTTGAGACATCAAGCTTGGTGAAAATTTCAGCCCGGGCCATTTTGCTCGTGATTTCTTCCCGTTTGGGTATGGGGTAGTGTTCCCTCATGATGTTGTTCAGGTCTTTCGGGTCGATGCAGATCCGGAGCTCGCCGGAGGGCTTTTTTACGCACACCATGGAGCTGACCCATGGCGTTGGCTCCGTGACCCGGGAAAGCACTCCTTGGTCCTGCAGCTCCTGCTTGAGGCAGTCCCTGAGTGGTGCTGGGACTCTACGAGGTGCGTGAATGACCGGGGTGGCATCCGGTTTGAGCCGTATTCTGTAAGTGTAGGACAGTGTGCCCATGCCCTCAAACCTCCTGGTTGTGGGCGAGGAGCTGCGCCCTAAAGTCTGCATCCGGGAAATCGGACGTGCCTTCTGGAGACAAAATGTGTACCTGCTGAACAAGGTGGAGGATCTTGCACGCCTGTGCGCCTAACAGAGAGTCCTTCGAGGATCCAACTATCTCAAAAGACAGTGTGGCTGTATGTGAATTGTGTGCAACCTCGAGCTGGCAGGACCCCATGGCCGGGATAACGTTTCCGTTATAACCAACCAGCTGATAGTGGGATGGCAGAATCGGTGATTTAACCTTCAAGGTGTGGAAGGCTGACCATGCAATGAGATTGGCGGAGGCACCAGTGTCTAAGCGGAATGTGATTGGTGATCGGTTGACCATTGGGATGGCACACCATTCATCGCCCGGATTAATGCTGTGCACTGGCGCTGGTGGGTCTGACTTGGGGACATCTGGGTTCTTGTTTATTACCGCAACGCGGAAGGGTTCCCGGTCGTCGGTATCACCGGTCTGCACGTCGTCAAGGTATGACTCGGTGTATGGGGGCTGAATGGCCCGCGAGGCTGGCGGAATTGCAGAGAGTTGGCAGGTTGAGCTGATCGACAGTAGGCAGCGTAGTTGCCCACCCTGCCACAGCGGATGCATTGTTGCGCTTTGGCCGGACATTGCCGCTTTAAGTGTGTGGATCCACAGTTGCCACACGTCGTGATGTCATGGCGTTCGTTGTGCAACCGCGCATGCGTGGTGCGGGTCTGCTTAGAGCGCACCTGCGCATCCCGTCCCTCTGCATCAAAGTCACCCTCTTTTGGTGCGTACAAGCGCGGGAGGCCTCGGAAAGTGCGCGAACTGGCCGCCCTCGTCCAGGCCGCGGGCCGGGAGGAACTCGATTGACTGGACCCGCTCGGCCTCGTAGGACCCCTGCCGTGCCGATTCGGCCACCTGGAATTGGGAGTACCGGCTGTTCGCGTTTTCATAGAGGACGCAGGTCTCGATGGCGGTGGATAGGGTGAGCTGCTTTATTTTGAGGAGCTGCTGGCGTAGGGTGTCCGAGGTGACCCCAAAACTATCTGATCCTGAATCATGGAGTCGGAGGTGGCCTCATAGCCGCAGGACTGCGCGAGGATACGGAGGTGTGTCAAATAAGATTGAAAAGGCTCATCCTTACCCTGCAGGCGCTGCTGGAAGAGGTACCTCTCGAAGCTCTCATTAACTTCCACGCTGAATTGTTCTTCAACTTTTAGAAGGACCGTCTTGTACTTCGGCTTGTCCTCGCCTTCCGCGAATGCCAGGGAGTTGTAGATGTGGATGGCGTGTTGTCCCGCCATGGAGAGGAGGCGGGCGATCTTCCTGGTGTCGGATGCATTCTCCCTGTCTGTGGCTTCTAGGAAGAGCTGGAAGCGCTGTTTAAACAGCTTCCAGTTGACGCCAAGATTTCCAGCGATCCGGAGCGGCTGCGGCAGGCTGATGGTTTCCTTGGCGCAGGATGGCGGGTTTCTGAAGAGGTGCAGGTAGGTCTCACAATCGCTGGCGAGTTTCCAGTCCTGGTATCATGTCGTGTTGGGTGTTCCGATACACAAACGAACCAACACGGTTGTAGATGTTACAACTCTGTTTTATTATTCTGTACAATAATAACTATTAACTTCTGGCTGTGGTTCGTACTTCACCAGCTAACCTGTGGACCCAGCCCTCGCACTATCTTAGTGAGGCACTCAGCACATGGTGTATGTCTGAGTGGCACGCTATGAGCTCTGTGCTCTGAGCTATCTTCTGGTAGAATGAGCAAGAACTGTGGTGTTCCCTGTTTTATAGTGCGTGTGCTCTCACTGGTGATTGGCTGCGATGTGTGTGTGTGTTGGTTGATCCAACTACCTGTCCATCAGTGTGTGTGTGATTGCACCATGATATGTTAATGTGGATATCATGACACTGTGCATGCTGGAATCTGAAACAAACAGAAAATGCTGGGAAAACTCAGCAGGTCTGGCAGCATCTGTGGAGAGAGAGAGAGAGAGAGAACAGAGTTAACATGTCGAGTCCCTTTTGCCAATCTTGATCAGAACTGGAATCAGAACGAGAGTATTTCTACTTGCGGGGAAGATCAACACTGAAGTGCACAAAATAGTCACCCAAAATATCAGATAGGAGATTCAGAAAAGAAAACTCCCCCCACCCTCCCAGGAGCTGAGAACATGGAACTTCCTACCACAGGGGGCGGTTGAGGTGAATAGAATAAGATGCCTTTATGGGGAAGCTGGATAGGCTGGAAGTGGGTGAAAGGAACAAAGGAACAAAGCTACACTCACAGTTTAGATGAGAAAGGATAGAAAGAGGCTAAAGGTGGAACATAAATGTCACGCTGGACTATTTGGGCTGAATAGCTTGATTTGGTCCTGCACATTCAGGATAGCATACAGAATCAGACAAAAATACATGTCATTAAGTGTTGCCAGCTCCTGTTGATCAGCAGCCTCAAAAGATATTAAACTATTTGCAAAACATTGGACTGACTGATAACGCAGTCAACTGTTAAGATTTTATTTTAAATATGCATTATTTAAGCATGCACAGCGTCCCCGAGCCCGGGACAGTCCAGAAGAATTCTGTACAGTTGATGACTGCACTGAGGAATCAGTAAACGAAATGGACACCCTTTCATCCACCTACTTTGATGACACAGCTTCGTATTTCCTCTCTTTGATCTCTCTCTCTCTTCCTTTCTTTCAGTGGCCGTTTGGGTGTCAATGAATTGCGAGGGCTGAACTTGTGATGCATTTTGAACGAAGTGTAACCACAGGAAGCCCACATGCCACACTTGTTACAGCGGAGGAAGGAGGAAGATGCACACTTTTCAGTGACTCAGTGAGAGAGGGAAAGAGCTGAAGAGAGTGATTTGCCAGAGAGAGAGAGAGTTCGCGCTCCTTCTCCCCCTCGAGTCTCACCGAAGATCATGTTCATGTCCAAAGCTGTCAGCCGCCTGAGCCCCGCCGCCAGCGCCGCAAGCGGCCGCCCTCAGGTAAGGAGCAGACGGGGCGACCTCACCGCCTCTCAGTTTAGCTCATCTCCGCTCAACCGATTTGACCTGGGGGCCGTTTCACTACTGCTGGATCTCGCCTCTCCCCCACCCCTTCCCTTCAGCCCTTCTTCCTCCCCCTCCTCACCCTCCCTTCCCTCACCCTCTCATCCCCCCCTCCCCACTCTCTCCCCCTCCTCCCCCCCTCTCCCCCCCTCCTCGCCCTCTCTCCCTCCCTCCTCGCCCTCTCTCCCTCCCTCCTCGCCCTCTCTCCCCCTCTCTCCGCCCCTCCTTACCCTCTCCTCGCCCTCCTCGCCCTCTCTCCCCCTCCTCACCCTCTCTCCGCCTCCTCTCCCTCTCTCCCCCTCCTCACCCTCTCTCCGCCTCCCCCTCCTCACCCTCTCTCCGCCTCCTCTCCCTCTCTCCCCCTCCTCACCCTCTCTCCGCCTCCCCCTCCTCACCCTCTCTCCGCCTCCTCACCCTCTCTCCGCCTCCTCACCCTCTCTCCCCCCTCCTCACCCTCTCTCCCCCCCTCCTCACCCTCTCTCCCCCCTCCTCACCCTCTCTCCCCCCTCCTCACCCTCTCTCCCCCCCTCCTCACCCTCTCTCCCCCCCTCCTCACCCTCTCTCCCCCCCTCCTCCCCCTCTCTCCCCCTCCTCACCCTCTCTCCCCTCCTCCCCCCTCCTCACCCTCTCTCCTCCCCCTCTCTCCTCCCCCCTCCTCACCCTCTCTCCTCCCCCTCCTCACCCTCTCTCCTCCCCCTCCTCACCCTCTCCCCCCCTCCTCACCCTCTCTCCCCCCCTCCTCACCCTCTCTCCCCCCCTCCTCACCCTCTCTCCCCCCCTCCTCACCCTCTCTCCCCCCCTCCTCACCCTCTCTCCCCCCCTCCTCACCCTCTCTCCCCCCCTCCTCACCCTCTCTCCCCCCTCCTCCCCCCCTCCTCACCCTCTCTCCCCTCCTCCCCCCTCCTCACCCTCTCTCCTCCCCCTCCTCACCCTCTCTCCTCCCCCTCCTCACCCTCTCTCCTCCCCCTCCTCACCCTCTCTCCTCCCTCCTCACCCTCTCTCCCCCCTCCTCACCCTCTCTCCTCCCCCTCCTCACCCTCTCTCCCCCTCCTCACCCTCTCTCCTCCCCCTCCTCACCCTCTCTCCTCCCTCCTCACCCTCTCTCCCCCCTCCTCACCCTCTCTCCTCCCTCCTCCCCCTCCTCACCCTCTCTCCCCCCTCCTCACCTCTCCCCCTCCTCTCCGTACCGCCCCCCCCCCCCCCACGCTAACGGGTTTTGTTTTTTGCGGAGTTGCCGCTTTTTGCGGGAATCCCGGGCGGAAAGTTGGGCTAAACGCCGGTCCCGGGCTGTCGGACCCACTTTTGAGCCAAAATGCGGAACTGGAAGCCGGAAAGTGCAAAACAGAAACTCGCCGACTCCCCAAGTTTCTCTCAATTTTTAACGGTCCCAACTGCTTTTGTTTTAAATTATTCTCCCCCCCCCCACCCACACTACTGCCAAAGAGCTGTCGCTGTTTACTAAATGGTTTTTTAGTTGGTGTTAGTCCAAGAAAGAGCTTTCTCAACCCAATGAATGAGGAATTGGTTACAGGGGGAAGGACTTGCTACCGCTTTTCTTAATAATCTTCTTCACCATCTGAGAGCTCTGAACTTATTTAGAACGATTGGTTTTTTCAGAACAAAAATGCAGAGTAAAGGTAGGGGAGGCATGATGTATTTGTATGTGTAGTTATTCTCTACCTATCTGACATTTCTTCCCATCTGATTTCATTTGCCCTGCTTTGGAGGCCACTTGTCTCAAGATAGATTCACAAGACATATAGAACAGCCATTTTGTACATGGCTAATTGGTGAAGTCGAGGCATCCGTGACAAGTGTGTTGAAACAGTTTCCATTACAAGATTTGGGTGCCATTTGGGATCCAAACCCTGACAGGCGGCACGGTAGCACAGTGGTTAGCACTGATGCTTCACAGCGCCAGGGTCCCAAGTTCGATTCTCGGCTTGGATCACTGTCTGTGCGGAGTCTGCACATTCTCCCTGTGCCTGCGTGGCTTTCCTCCGGGTGCTCCGGTTTCCTCCCACAAATCCCGAAAGATGTGCTGTTAGGTGAATTGGACATTCTGAATTCTCTCCCTCTGTAAACCCGAACAGACGCCGGAATGTGGTGATAGGAGCTTTTCACAGTAACTTCATTGCAGTGTTAATGTAAGCCTACTTGTGACAATAAAGATTATTATTAATACCATCTTAATCACACTGGTGATATGGAATAGGAAATTAGTCAGAGCTCCCTTCCCCTTAACCTTGGTTGTTCATCTACTGTAGCCCCTTTCCTCCTACCATTATGATTATGCATCTTCTGAAGATCATCAGTACCCATTCTTCAGTTGGAATGTAATGAATTGAGAAGGTATAGGTCTGTGCTTGTTGTAACACAGATTCCACACATACCGCTTAACATGCAGCCTTCTAGGTTCGGTTAATTGTCACATTTCTGCCTCCCATGTGCTACCTGCAATCCTCATGCTTGCAAAAAAATTTTTAGCGTCAAAATAACGTTGTTGTACTATAGTTGGGCGATATTTTACATTTATTGCTGGTTTTAATTCAATTATCAATTGGGTCTGACTTATATACACCTAAAATGTAATATTTCCTAGTGGATATGTGTCCCAGTAATTGACTAATCACCAGGTGCAGCCCTGTGACATTCAGTGAGCTATAATTGATTAGAATCTTCAGCTTTTTCCCTGATTTATGTTGCCATTGGCACAATAAATACTTTTTCCAGTTGACCACTGTAATCAGTGAAAAATATTGCAGGTAGTACAGATGGCTGTAGCTAACACTATGTTAGCTACGTTGTTAAAGGCAGTATGATGTTACTTTTCACTTATTCACACCATGCACTTGAGATTAGAACTGCCCTTCATAACCCAGGCGGGTGTGGAATGAAAAGAAAAGTCTCTGAAATTGTTTACCCCTTTGTATTGAACAAATATTTTAGTTCTTTAACCATGGTGCCAAACTACAATTTGTTTCAGCAAGATAAAGTGAAATTCCAAAGTGAAATTAACAAAAATCACCAAAATAGAAAATTTAAGGGAAGTGTTTGCGGATGCTTTGAGATTATTTGTTGAGATTATATAGATTGTTGACAAACAGTAAAATATATGCTGGTTTACTGTGGATAGACATAATGTAGTCAACCAATGAATTAGAGCAAAGCGGGATGTCAGCATAACCTAATTATTACACCCAGCTATTAATAAATTAAACAATGCAGGCTAAAAGTTGGGAGTAAAACCTTTGCACTACCAACTTCCTACTATTCGTAAAATCATTTTGGTTCTGATGCTTAGATTCCCAACTCTCTAGTATTTTAAAGGAAAGTTATATCTTTGAGAAAAGGAGAACAAGATATCATGGATTAACTATTTTTGAACACTTAGAACACTGACCATGCAGGAACTTACTGAGGTATAATAAGATTTGTAATGCTTATTGATCAGTCCTCAGTACATTCCATGCTTTCCCTGTAAGGTTCTGGTTCAAAAATAGTTTATTTATAGGTTAACTTAAATTTCTAAATCTTGACAGTGTCACAATATTACTGTTACTTTAATGTAGTGGTCTAGGTGTATTTTTGATTTTCAAGGTAGCGTCACAGGAACTTCCTTTGCAAATTTTAACGTAATTTTTCATTATTGGTACCAGGTGTGTTGGTCTACACATACAATGGACCAAGTAGAGTAATATTTTAGCAGGTATAATCTGAATTTCAGGATAGAAAGAATAAATGTACCCAAGTAATCCTTAAATTCATTAAAGCTACAGGATATAGCAATTACGATGGTGTACTCTTAAAACTAAATGCTACCAGGGCCTTTTCTATTTTACTTTTAATTATGCATTTGCAAATCCAAACTTCTGCTTTGTAAAGCTAATTCCTGTCCCATGCAAAAGTCAGGAACTAGCAGTGCACACTGGAGAACATTGCTATTTATAAAGCCAAAATATTAATCAATGAAGCAATAATCCCATAAATGGATCAAATCTCAAGCAGAGTGTCTGGTATGATGCTTCCATTATTTAGTGTTCTGTTTATTTGTGAAGAGTTGAAAGTTTAACTTTAACGCTAAATTATTTTCCATTGTGACTCAGTTGTCATGGTCATATCCTTAATTTAAAAAATAATTACGAATATCATATTAATACTTAGTTGTGACAGCATTAAAGAAACGTTTACAAGGATGGTATGTGGTGCAGTGGTTAGCACTGGGATTACGGCGCTGAGGACCCAGGTTTGAATCCCGGGCCCTGGGTCACTGTCCTTGTGGAGTTTACACATTCTCCCCATGTCTGCGTGGGTTTCACTCCCACAGCCCAAAGATGTGCAGGTTATCTGGATTGGCTACAATAAATTGCCCCTTAATTGGAGAATAAATAATTGGGTATTCTAAATTAAAAAAAAAGAAAGAAATATTTACAAAGTGAAACTGTTACACAATTACAAAAATAAATGTAACTGATGGAAAACATTGGTTGCCGCTTTCCACATTTGTGCCATGAGCATTATTAGGTGATTCCGACAATCTAACGTAACCTTATTTAGATAGTGCTCGTTTTCTAATGTATTGTGTCGCTAGCATGTATTTTTTTATATTTAAATTTTTTTTAGAGTAGCCAATTATTTTTTCCAATTAAGGGGCAATTTATTGTAGCCAATCCAGATAACCTGCACATCTTTGGGCTGTGGGAGTGAAACCCACGCAGACATGGGGAGAATGTGCAAACTCCACACGGACAGTGACCCAGGGCCGGGATTCAAACCTGGGTCCTCAGCGCCGTAATCCCAGTGCTAACCACTGCACCAGCGTGCTGCCCACATGTCGCTAGCATTTTAAATGTTCTTTTTCAAGGTATTTTTACAAAAATCGCCTCAAAAGTAAACAAAAGAAGAGGAAAGCCAGCTATAGGTATCAAAGTATAAGAGGTATAGCATGAATACAGTAGTCATTGCAAGAATGGGTACAAATAAGACCAGATGAATTTAGGAGCAAAATCCTCAACATATTCCCTTCATGGATATAGGATTTGTCTGAACATGTGGGATAAAGGCAACATCAAAGACTTATATCATACTCATAGCTACAAATCAAAATTACAGAAGGAAGAAAACAATATCCTGAGAACCTCAGAACTAAAGGGGGAAATCGACGAACATTCCACGTGGACTAAGCTCTTTATCAGGCTCAGGACAGAGCAGAAAGCCGTAATATAACTACAGGATGTCGAGGATAGGACCGCCACCAAAAAGCATCAATTCTAGCTAAACAGGTCCCAGTCTTCAACTGGATAACGCACAAGCTGCCTGGGCCTGAAAAAGGAAAGGGCGCTAAACAAACAAAAGATTAGCTCTCACTGGATATGATGTCCTCAAACATCGCAAAGGTAGAACTAATCCCAACAACCTAAACCCTCTGCCCTCCTTCCACTCTGACTCTGCTCATCTTCCCCCCACACCCCGCAAGATGCATTAGGATAAAGATACTTTGCACAAATCATGAATTCAACATTCAGCTTAACATGATATAAACATATTAAAATCAGCATAACCAGCGGTGCAGGACATCACATCAGAATTATTCACTTCACTCAAAGCAAATAAATTGACAACGTCAACAGACAGCAACATAATAATCAGGGAGTGAAATCCAGGACAACAGCTGAGAATTGAAGCCAGTTATCAGGATAAAGACTCTTCAGGATCTTCCAATGATTGAAGCACGGAATCCCATTGCTTCCAACTTGCCGTTTCATCGAAACACACGCGGTCCACAACCCAGGATCCAGTGTGGGGGAGCTCCCTGTTGGGGAGGGGGGCTGGTTTTGGGGATGAGATGACCCGGCAGACTCAGTCATCCCCAACCCTTGTCGATCGACATCAAGAAAAAAGATAGGACCAGGGATCGTAGTCAACCCAATCCCAGGCATCGAAGATAGGATTAAATGTGTTCCCATCGATCTACCAAGGACCGTGCTCTCTGTGACAAAAACCTCCTTGTGCGCCACCATAAAATCACAACTCTTGAAATTGGGCTTTGATGATCTGCACCTCAGAGCCGAGACATTCAGACGGATCCACATCATCGCTAGCAGCCATGGTCCGTCGCCACACACCATACGGTCAGGGTGCAAAGCCATCCAAAAGGCCCCACTCCAACTCTATCCAGCCTCCACGAATAACGAGGATTTAAACATTTTTCTCGACAAAATAGTGTGCTGAAATATTGACCAACAAATCTTGGGACATAGTAAAAACTATGTATGTCAAGTACAGACATAAAACCAATGTACAAATGGATTTAAAAAGGGTTAAAAGATGAATAGAGCCAGAGCTCGTGAAAATGCAAGCGCTCCCACGCTCACATCACGTGACCCCCACATGTTAAACATTTTAATGAAATGCAGAGTGAGTTACTGTCAATGCCACTGATTCATTTTTAATTGTACAACGTGGATTTTTATAAAATTAATTTAATTTGTAAATTGGTCCATTTGCATCTTTGAGTGAAATCCCATTTTGTCATGAAATATCAAATTAGTTATTTCATGCAAAACATACAGAAATTAGAAATGAAATGAAATGAAATGAAAATCGCTTATTGTCACAAGTAGGCTTCAAATGAAGTTACTGTGAAAAGCCCCTAGTCACCACATTCCTGCACCTGTTCGGGGAGGCTGTTACGGGAATCGAACATTGCTGCTGGCCTGCCTTGGTCTGCTTTAAAAGCCAGCGATTTAGACTTGGGAATCCACCATATTGCTTTGCCTTTTCACAGAATTATCTGTTCCAGCCCTCGTGTTACCATTGGATAACTTTTTGCACTAATAGAGGGTGAATATATCTTCACTAATTTAGGAACCAGGTCTTTAGAAACATGTTAGCAATTTCACCACAACTGTAATGACCCTTTAAGCAACTCAGCAGAATAAGGGTCACATGGCTGGGTGACCAATCGGGGCTCACCCCATGGGGAGAGAGGCTCCTTGACACAGATATTTTGGTAGCTAGCTACAGCCATGCTGCTGCAATTCTTGTGAATAAATACCTTTTGTGTTCACTAATGAAGTCTGTGAAAGTGCATCTTTACACCAAGCGACGAGGATGGGATTATGCTGACTGCCTCTGGCCCAAAACCTGTGAGTACACTGTTTTGATCAAAGTACTGATAAGAAAGTACTCACCAGACACAAGGGAAAGCGATTAAGGAGATGAAGAAAAAGCTCTCCGATCATGAGGATGAGTTGGTCATATTGGCCCTTAAGGTGGAGGCGCAGGCTGGGCTACACAAGAAGTGGCAGGAGAGGTTGGAGGACCTAGAAAACAGGTCCAGGAGACAGAACTTGAGAATTGTGGGCCTCCCCGAAGGTATGGAGGAGTCGGATGCGGGAGCATTTGTGTCCAAGATGCTGGAGACGCTGATAGGGACGGGGGTATTTCCTCAACCCCTGGAGCTGGACGGGGGCCTCGCAAGGAAGCCCAAGGCGAATCGCCGAGGGCCATGGTGGTGAGATTTCATCGCTTCTCGGACAAGGAACTTGTCTTGCGGTGGGCAAAAAAAAGAATGGAGCAGCAGGTGGGAGAACAGCGTGATACGCATCTACCAGGACCTGGGTGCGGAGCTGGCCAAGAGGCGTGCTAGATTCAACCGGGTGAAGGTGACCCTCTTCAGCAAGGGGGTGAAATTTGGGATGCTACACCCAGAGAGGCTATGGGTCACGTACAAGGAACGGCATCACTATTTTGAGACGCTGGACGAGGCGTGGTCATTCGTCAAACAAGAAAAGCTAGACTCGAATTAAAGGACAGTTAAGCTTTGGTGGAGTGCGGTGGTGGGGCTGGGTAACTCGGTACCGTTTCTAATATAAGATTGTATACAATGTTGGGTGCGTGTAAGGGCTGTGGTGGTGGCTGGAGGGTGCAGTGTTTTCGGCAAAGTTGAGATACGGAGGGGGGAGGGGGCCCTGTACTTAGTGCGATTTTTCAGGAAGTTGGCGCCTTGGCTCAACAAGTGTCTCCTCACGGGGCAATGTTAGTGTCTTCTGTTTATTTTTCGTTTCGTATTACTATTTACTCACTGGGGCTAGCGAGGTAGTTTAATTAGTTTATTCATGTGGGGGAGGGGTCTGGACAATGAGGCGACAGTCTGATCGGCGCCAGGGCGGGAGCTGCCGGGGTCAGCATGGGTCAGCTGACTCTCGGGAGCATAGTGGGGGTGAGCAAGTGCTCAGCTGGTGCTTGGAGTGGGGTTTTGGGTCGTGGGGCTATTGGGGGGGGGGGGGGGAGTGGAGGCGGGGATGCTGCTTTGCTGACAGAGGAGGTATCAATTTCGGGATACCAATTGAGGGTCGGGGGCGGTGGCTCCCTGTATGGGCGCTCGAGGAAGCGAAGGGCGCGGGCTCGAGGTTGGCCAAAAAGGGCGATGGCTAGTCGGCAGGTTGATCATGTGGAATGTGAGGGGTTTGAATGGGCCGGTCAAAAGAATGCGCGTGTTCGCGCATCTAAAGGGGTTAAAGGCAGACGTAGCAATGCTTCAGGAGACACATTTAAAGCTCGCAGATCACACGAGATTGAGAAAGGGATGGGTAGGCCAGGTGTTCCATTCAGGGCTGGATTCGAAGACCAGGGGGGTAGCAGTTCTGATCAGCAAGGGTGTGGCATTCGAGGCTGTGAGAATTGTGGCAGATAAGGAAGGCAGGTATATAATGGTAAGAGGAAAGTGGGAGGGGGTCTGGGTGGTGTTTGTGAACGTCTACGCTCCGAATTGGGATGATGTGGAATTTATGAGACGCATGCTAAGCAAAATCCCGGACTTAGAGTCGCACAACTTGATCATGGGGGGGAGACTTTAACACAGTCATTGACCTCGAGCTGGACCGGTCGAAGTACAGGACAGGGAAGCAACCGGCAGTGGCTAAGGAACTAAAGGGTTTTATGGAGCAGATGGGGGGGTGGGGAATCCCTGGAGGTTCGCGCGGCCTAGAGTGAAGGAATTCTCTTTTTTCTCCCACGTTCATAAGGTTTATTCCCGCATAGACTTCTTTGTCTTGAGCAGGGTGTTAATCGCTAAGGCGGCGGGGACAGAATAATCAGCAATCACAGTCTCGGACCATGCCCCGCACAGGGTGGACCTGCGGCTTAGTGAAGGGAGAGGGCAGCGCCCACTCTGGAGACTGTATGTGGGGCTGCTGGCTGACGAAGAGGTTTGCGGGCGGATTAGCAGGAACATCCAGGATTACCTGGAAACAAACAATACGGGTGAGGTAACAGCGGCAACAGCCTTGGAGGCTCTGAAGGCAGTTGTCAGAGGGGAACTCATCTCAATTCGATCCCTTAGGGAAAAGAGAGAAAGAGCGGACAGGGAGAGACTGGTGGAGGAGCTACTCTGAGTGGACAGGAGATGCGCGGGGGCCCCCGAGGCAGGGCTACTGAGGGAGCGGTGGAGTTTGAACTGCTGACCACAGGGAAAGCGGTAGCACAGCTGAGGAAGGCAAGGGTGGGGGGGCAGTCTATGAGTCTGGAGAGAAAGCGAGTAGAATGCTGGCACACCAACCGCGAAAGAGGGAGGCGGCCAGAGAAATCGGGGGAGTAAAAGAATAAGGAGGGTAACACGGTCTTGGATCCAGGCGGGGTGAATGGAGTCTTTAAGGAATTCTATAGTAAACTATACAAGTCGGAGCCCCCGACGGGAGCAGAAGGGATGAGGCAATTTTTGGACCAGTTGAAGTTTCCAATGGTGGAAGAGGACCTGGTGGAGGGGCTGGGGGCCCCGATTGAATTGGAGGAGATTGTCAAGGGTACAGAGGACATGCAATCGGGTAAAGTCCCGGGGCCGGATGGTAACCAGGTAGAATTCTATAAGGAATTTTCGGAAATATTGAGCCCACTCCTCATGAGGACCTTAAATGAGGTTAGAGAGAAAGGAACCCTCCCCACAACAATGTCACAGGCCTTGATCTCACTCATTCTTAAACGAGGGAAGGATCCGGAACATTGCAGGTCATACAGGCCGATTTCGCTTTTAAACGTGGATGCCAAATTGATTCTGGCCACAAGAATTGAGGATTGCGTCCCAGGGGTGATAGAGGAAGACCAGACTGGGTTTGTTAAAGGCAGACAACTCAGTACCAATGTCCGGAGACTTTTGAATATTATTATGATGCCCTCAGAGGGAGGGGAGGCAGAGGTGGTAACAGCGATGGACGCAGAGAAAGCCTTTGACCGGGTGAAGTGGGAGTACCTGTGGGAAATGCTGGGGAGGTTCGAGTTTGGTGAGGGCTTTATTGGCTGGGTGAAATTGCTGTTCCAGGCACCTGTAGCAAGTGTATGTACAAACCGGTTGAGGTCGGGGTACTTCGAGCTTCACCGGGGAACGAGGCAGGGGTGTCCCCTCTCCCCGTTACTATTTGCCCTAGCTATAGAACAACTAGCTATGGCGCTGGGAGCCTCGAGGAACTGGCGGGGACTGGTTCGGCGTGGGGGGGTGGGGGGGGGGGGGGGGGTGGAACATCGGGTCTCGCTATACGCGGATGATTTGCTCCTGTACATTTCAGACCCTGTGGAGGGGATGGGGGAGGTTCTGTGGATCCTGAGGGATTTTGGTAGTTTTTCAGGATACAAACTGAACATGGGAAAGAGCGAGTTGTTTATGATCCAGGCCAAGGGGCAGGAGGAGAGACTGAAAGAGCTGCCGCTCAGGATGGTAGAGAAAAGTTTTCGTTACCTGGGTATACAGGTGGCCAGGAAATTGGATCCTCTGCACTGGCTCAACCTGACCCGGTTGGTGGAGCAAATAGAAGGGGACTTTAAAAGGTGGGACATGCTCCCGCTGTCACTAGCAGGGAGGGTGCAGACCGTGAAAATGACTGTCCTCCCCAGATTTTTGATTGTCTTTCAGTGCCTCCCCATATTCATCCCTAAGGCCTTTTTTAAGCAGGTGAGTAGGATCATTACGGGCTTTGTGTGGGCAAATAAGACCCCCCGAGTAAGGACATCGCTGTTGGAGCGCAGTCGTGGGGGTTGGGTTGGCACTGGCGAACTTTCACAACTACTACTGGGTGGCCAATATAGCTATGATTAGGAAGTGGGCAATGATGTGGGAGGGGGAGGGGGGGGGGGGGGGCGGGTGGCGTGGGAGCAGCTGGAGGCGGCATCATGTAAAGGTACTAGTCTGGGAGCTTTGATAACGGCTCCTTTGCCGTTCTCACCGACCCGTTACTCTACAAGTCCGGTGGTGGTGGCGACACTGCGGATCTGGGGACAGTGGAGGAGGTACAGGAAGGTGGAGGGAGCGTCGGTCTGGACCCCTATATGCAACAACCACAGGTTTGTCCCGGGTAGGATGGATGGTGGGTTCCAGAGCTGGCAGAGGGCAGGCATCAGAAGGATGGGGAATCTGTTCATAGACTGAAGCTTTCCCAGTTTGAAGGCGCTAGAGGACAAATTTAATCTGCCGCCAGGAAACGCCTTTAAATATCTGCAAGTACGAGCCTTCCTGAAAAAACAGGTAGTGGCCTTTCCGACGCTGCCGCCACTGAGGATACAGGACAGGGTGGTCTCCGGCACCTGGGTGGGGGAGGGGAGGGTGTTGGATATCTACCAGGAACAACAGGAGGCAGAGGAAACCCCGCTGGAGGAGCTCAAGGGCAAGTGGGAGGCGGAGCAAGGTGAGGAGTTGGAAGCGGGTCTGTGGGCAGAGGCCCAGGGCAGGGTTAATTCCTCCTCATCATGTGCCAGGCTCAGTCTAATTCAATTTAAGGTGGTCCACCGGGCACACATGACGGCAGCGAGAATGAGCAAGTTTTCTGGGGTAGAAGACAGTTGTATGAGGTGCAAGGGCAGCCCAGCAAACCATGTCCACATGTTTTGGGCCTGCCCGGAAGCTTAGAGAGTTCTGGTAAGAGTTCGCGAGGGCAATGTCCAAGGTGCTTAACACACGGGTGGTGCCGAGTTCAGAGATAGCGATCTTTGGAGTGTCAGAAGACCCGGGAGTTCAGAGGGCGAAAGGGGCCGACGTCTTGGCATTTGCCTCCCTAGTAGCCCGGAGACAGATTTTATTAATGTGGAGGGACTCGAAGCCCCCGAGTGTAGAGACCTGGGTTAACGGCATGGCTGGGTTTCTCAGCCTCAAGAAAATAAAGTTTGCCTTAAGAGGGTCCACGCTAGGGTTCTCTCGGAGGTGGCAGCCGTTCGTCGACTTTCTCTGGGAAAATTAAAATGTCAGCAGCAGCAATCCGTAAGGGGGTGGGGGGGGGGGGGGGGGGGGTGGTTGAGTGCTTCATTGGGATGGTGTGGGAAGACTGGGAGACTGGGTCGCGTGGGGTAATGTCTATTTGATTGTTATTGTATATTCTCTTTTTACACTATGTTAATGTTCACTCTAGTTTGTTTTGTTATTGTTACTGCTGTTTCATTATGAAAAATTCTGCAAAATCTTAATAAAAATACTTTAAAAAAAAAAAGAAAGTACTCATCAGAATGCCTCTCTTGGGAGAGTAGATCCATTTCAGATATTGCCAGATGGCCAAGATGCCTGGGTCAGAACCCACGAGGAAGGTGAACGAAATGTAGAAAAATACCTGCACTGACATTGTGGACTAGGTGGTGGTCCGAGAGGCTCAGTGCATTGTAAAGGCAGAGAGAGACAGACACAGACGAAACCTGAACTGGCCGGCAGAGTCAAAAATTAAGAAAGAAAGATATAGAGAGAAAGAAAACAGGAAAATAACCCTGCAGTTCTGTGGTAGTCACCACTAGCAGTATTATATGTATTACAGTAAGACACGTATACTAGAGGTACATGGGTAAATCCCTGCTTGCTGGCTCCGCCCAGTAGGCGGCGTATAAATGTGTGTGCTCACCGGTGCTGCAGCCATTCTGGTGCCAGCTACAGGAGGCACAACATCTTTGCTCAATAAAGCCTCGATTATTCCACTACTCTCGTCTTTGTGGTAATTGATAGTGCATCAAGTTCAAGAGGCATGGCTTAGGTTTTAAGAAACAAGGAACTTGTTCAAAGAATTGTTTCTGTTCAGAAGATACATGTGCACTGTCACTTCTAATTTAAACGGAAAACGGCTGATGGCTGATGGGGGTTCCTTGGCAGTCATCCCTGCACTGATGAACTTCAATCAAGCAGAGAAGTTCTGAACCTTTTAAAAAAAGTTAACATGTTTTAAAAAATAACAGCCCTGATTGGACCAGGAGAGCGCTGGGTTCCAAGAGTGGGTGAAATAAAAAAAACCCGGCACCTTCAGAGAAAAAAGGACTGTCCAAACGGCGAGAGAAAAACTCCAGAGATCGCTGAAAGGTTGTTTTTCGTTAAAGGAGCAGTTTTAGAAGTTTAAAAAAAGAGCAGCCAGGTTTGCGCCAAAACTCAAAGTGCAGGAAAAACGGAGAAAGCTGACAGCTGCTGGAAGCTGTGTGTGAGAATTACTACAGCCTTAAGGAGGTAGTATATTTAAAGTGGCAATTCACTTCAAGCGGCAACCACAAGAAACTAGGAACTATTGAACATAGAAGAATTAAAGCTCTCAAGGAGACATTAAAACAACTAGATGAAATGGCTGACAAACTTGAAAAGCTTCAAAAATTTACAAAATGAAATTGCGAATAGTGTGGAACGGAATTTGGTAAGCAGCATGCCTGCATGGAACAGCTCCATGCAAGACTATATTTGGAACTGCACATATTGAAAGCCCCCCGCAAAAAAGCATTTATGTTTAAACACATAAGCCTCGGTCTCAATGAGCCATCACTCCTGCAACATAATGAACTCATATTAAGTGTATAATATTAAACTTCAGTTGTGGATCAAGTTGGATCCCTCGAATTATTGTCTCTTAAGACCGGACCCTTTTAATACCAAGTGGATGTGGAGGGACAGATTGTTTGTAAACACATTGAACACCTGAGAAGTAGAGAGACACTCCAGTCAGTGCTGCCATCAAATGGTCCTTAAGCACCGAAGTACCTGCGCTACCTGTTGTTGACATAATTGATGTCTCCATGGAAGCAGATAGCGATGAATTGCCTGTGCCAGAAGGGGGTACCAGTTATTGCAGTTCATGTTAACACTGTAGAAACATTTCAGACAACAGAATTACGCCGTTCTTCAAGGAACAGAAAGATTATTTATAATTGTCCAACTCATGTATATAATGTTTTGTTCGTAATCAGGACTGAGTTAATTAGTTATTGAAGATTGTATATAGGAGTTAAAGGGGGAGGGATGTGGTGATTGTGCCTTTAAGGGCAACACAGCGGAGTAAGGTCACATGGCCTGGGTGACCAATCAGGACTTAGTGGGGAAAATCACCCCATGGTGAGACAGGCTCCTAGGTAGACACATTTTGGTAGCTGTGCAATTCTTGCTGTGCAATTCTTGTCAGTAAATATTGTTTGTGTTCACTAATTCTGTGAAAGTGCATCTTTGCAACTAATGCAAATTAATAAATCTTTCATGAGGAAAGATTATGAAAATAGATCAACTTTATTATTTGGCATTGTCTTTATGTCTCCATTTAGTCCAATGCATGGTTTGGGCATTGGGCTTTTCTGCAGCTGTTGTCAATTACAAAATATATCAGCTGTTGGATATCTTGAATATCAGTGTTACTTTCTGGTATGTGGAGCCTGAAGGAGAAAATGTGGCCAAATATATAGATGTGGATAGTTAATAATATAGGTTGACTTGAAAACTGGAATTATGCCACGTAGAATCCATGGGTGAAATTTAGTGTCCTGAAGTGGCTGTCTGCTCTCAGGGGCAGGATTTCCACACCCAGGGCCTTGATCTTGGGGGAAGGCCTGTCATTACCCAGTTAAGTGCCTGTCTGGCACTTAATTCAGTGGCCTTTCCCAAAGGTGGTGATATTGGCCTGTAGCTGGCGGGTGAAGTTCAAGTTACTTTTATTAAATACCGTCTTATGTCTCCTGTAATGGTCAGTTAACTAAATCCCACCAGCTTTGATAGAATCCAAAAGTTTAAAATGGAAACTAGGACCGTCTTGTTATGTATTTTTCATATTTATTTCACTGATTGCTACACTTCTACTATCAAATAATTGGTGATTCCTTTCATTCATTTTTTTTTTAGCAAATATTAAGGCTTTAAAAAATATACTAGGCAGCAGCATTGAAACATGATATAAATGCAATCATGGAAGGGACTCATGAAATTGACACGGGTTATTACTGAGTCTATGGGAGGACCTGCAGAAATTGTACTTAGGTGGCAGCAACATAAAGGTTTAGATGAATTACAGTAATAGTTTCATGCAGTAGTACAGTACAACTTCTATGTTTCAAAACAGAATTATGCATTGGGAAGATGTTTGCCATCAGAGTTTATTTCACACACAAAAGCAAGTCCATGAGTATCCACACCCTTTGTTACTATTTGAAGAGGTCTCTAATTACATGTTGGGGTGAAGGATACAGTTGGCAAAAATCACTTCACGAAAGACTTAAACTTAAGTAACAAAAACAACTTTACCTCCAAAATGGGGAAGGACAGTGAAAGGAGGAAGGAAAATCCCATTACTTTAGACTTTCGTAGTGCCCTTTTAGAAAAGAAAGACATACATTTCAGTGTGCGAAAAGGCTATTGTGTGCCTAAAAACTCTATTGTTTATAAAGATAACTAAAGCCCTTAAAAAAATTATTACAACATTGGAGACTTTGATTGCAGCCTATTTTGTTTGGTATATATTTTGTTGCCGTCTGTATCAAAGTATGGTCTCCTTCTCTGATGGCGGAGTGAGTGATGCACTCTAGGTGTGACAGTGAATGGTATTTATAAAAATGACAGAAATATAGATAGTTAGTTAATTTCAGTTAAAATACTATTGCTACCTTCCTTTGCCTAGATCTTCCATTCAAAGTATTTTCCAACCCAACACTGCCCATTTCTTCTGGAATCTTCCAATCCTGACTGAAGCAGAAATGGGCGTCTCCAGGTAAATCCAGTGAGCGGAGTAGATTGAGGGGAAGGAGAGGACACTATCCTCCTCCCCGCCCTCCTCTTTTTAATTGCAGTAGCTGCCACCAAGTGCAGGTTAATGAATGGCTGAGTGGATGATTCAATGAATGGGCTCATCGTGATGCTTAGTTGAATTACATAGCTGTTAGAGCAGGCTTTAAACTGTCAAATATTTCCTAGGTAAGTCCTACATACCTGGTCGAAGACTGCCCCTAAACTCAGGGTTGGGTGCATTTGCAGGGAGTACCAGGCAGTAAGGAATCAGCCCATCGGAAATTAAAATTTCCTGTGCACTTCCACCTATGTCTAGCGTCAGGAATTCTGTGGGATCCTGACATGCATCATCCAATGTATGTCCCACCTCTGATGATCTAGAGACTGGAAGATATGGGCCATTGGTTTTAAGAGAGAAGGGAGGAAATGGCAATTTACTTTTATATAGTGACTTTAACATAGCAAAACAAGTCAAGACATTTCATTGTTGAGGGGCATCAAAGAGCTTGCAGGCCAGCTGTTTTTGAAAGAACACCAGCAACTAATGGCAGCTGTCCCATTCTTCAATTTTGTTATCAAGATGGATGGCCATCATTAGAGGCAGGTAATATAGCTACCACTGCTACTAGAATACTAAGACTATTCAACAGTTGAATAAAAGGAACATACTGCAGATGCTGGAAATCTGAAATAAACCAGAAAATGCTGGAAAAATTCAGCACCTCTGGCAGCATCTGTGGATAGAGAAATAGAATTAACGTTTGATTGTAGCATAATGGTTAGCGCAGTTGCTTCACAGCTCCAGGGTCCCAGGTTTGATTCCCGGCTTGGGTCACTGTCTGTGCGGAGTCTGCACGTTCTCCTTGTGTCTGCGTGGGTTTCCTCCGGGTGCTCCGGTTTCCTCCCACAGTCCAAAGATGTGCAGGTTAGGTGGATTGGCCATACTAAATTGCCCTTAGTGTCCAAAAAGGTTAGTTGGGGTTACTGGGTTACGGGGCTAGATTGGAAGTGTGGTCTTAAATGGGTGCTCTTTCCAAGGGTCGGTGCAGACTCGATGGGCCAAATAGCCTCCTTCTGCACTGTAAATTCTATGATTCTATGAAGGACAGAGGCCAGTGTTCTGTGAATGCAAAACTTAACAAGTGACATATAGTTCTGTAGGGGTTAGAGTGTGTGCTGAGTTAAAAATGGGGGGGGGGGGGGGGGCAGGTGAGGGAGGAAAATCAAGATGGAAGAAAGAATTCACACTCTGAAGTTGTTGAACTCCATGTCGAGTTCAGAAGGCTGTAAAGTGCCTAATCGATCGCCATGGAGCTCTAGTTTGTGGTGGACTTCACTGGAACCTTGCAGCAGGCCAAGAATAGACTTATGGGCATGACAGCAAGATGGCAAGTTGAAATGGCAAGCAACAGGGAGGTCATGCTTGTGGACTGAGTGAAGGTAGTCCGCAAAGCGATCGCCCAGTCCATATTTCACTCCAATGCAGAGGAGACCGCATTGGGATCAGCTAGTACACTCGACCAAACTGAAGGACGTGCAAGTGAAATGCTGCTTCACTGGAAAGAAGTGTTTGGAGCATTGGATGGTGAGGAGGGAAGTGGTAACAGGCCAGGTGTTGCACCTTCTGCAATTGCATGGTAAGCTGCCATGGAAAGTGGATGAGGAGCTGGGAATGATAGTGAGTGAACTATGGTGTCAGGAGGAACAGTCCCTGTGGAATGCTGACAGGATGTTGAGGGGAAAATACGTTTTGTAGTAGCATGATGCTGGAGTTGGCAGAAATGGTGGCGAATGCTCCTTTGAATCCAGAGGCTGGTGGGGCAAAAAGGGAGAACAAGGAGGGCCCTATTATGGTTCTGGGGGGAGAGGAAGGTGTGAGGGCTGAGGTGCGGGAGATGAGTCGGTCACAGTTGAGTGACCTGAAAACCACAGTTGGGTTGGGGGGGTGGGAAGAGAGAAGAGAAACGTCCCTTGGTTCAGGAAAAAGATAGACATGTCAGAAATGCTGGTCTCATGGGAACAGATGTAATGGAGGTGGAGAAACTGGGGAATAGGATGGAGTCCTTACAGGAACTAGGGCGTGAGGAGCTGTAGTGGAGGTAGCCGTGGGAGTTGGCAGGTTTGTAAATAATATTGACGGTTTATCACCTATCCCTGACCTTCTACTTGCTCCACCCCCTCTTAAACAGTATAAAATCCATCATATTTCTCCCTCTTTAGTTCTGAAGAAGAGGCAGAACTCGAAACGCTAACTCTGTTTCTCTCTCCACGGATGCTGCCAGACATGCTGAGTTTTTTCAGTATTTTGTTTTTATTTTAGCAGTAGACCTTTTTTAAAGAGAGCATGGTTAGCCTTTCCGGATCAAGGACTTCCTATGCTCACATCCCAATTTATAGTGTAGGCCACCAGATTCATTCAGTTGACTTGTGCAAAGTTATGTAGTGATGCAGCTACAGTCAGTGTAACAGGATTGACACAGGGAATGATACCTTTCACCACTTGGGATTTTCACAGTCACTTCATTGCAGTGTTAATGTAATCTTACTTGTGACACTAATAAAGATTATTGTTTAAGTTACCCGGTAAGAGTAAATCTGTATGTAAACCAAGATTCTAAAAAAAAGTTACTTTGGGGGTGGACTCAATGTCATGAAAAATGCAACAAAATATTTCTGTATGTATTTGGTTTATGTTAATATATTTTACACTATTGTGGCCTTTACCTTAAGCAGGTTAAAACCCTTTATTGAATATTGGCCCGAAAATTGCTTTGTCAATACATCATGTACTAATATTAGATGTGCAATTTTGTTCCTTGAGGTATCTGTCCTTCGATTTACTAATTTTAACCAAAAAAAAGCACAGAATAAAATGAGATAAACAGTACAATGTATTTTTATTTCATGCAAGTACTGCAATGTCTATATTATTCATGGTCTGCTGTAGAGGAGAGATAATGAGCTGACAACAGATTCTCACTGACTGAAATAAACATACAGAAGTAAATTTCATATGACTTATATAATCACACATTTACAAAATGTTCCCAGCAAGATTCTATTTTTCAATTGATTGTTGATAGATATGTAGCAGTGTCTTTTATTTCTTCCCTAACATATTTCAATATTAATGGATACAAACCATCTGGACCAGAGGTTTTATCCTGTCTAATTTTGGCAATTATCTGCACAATTCTATTTTAAATTATATTTTTTGTTCTCTAATTTCATGCCTACCTTGTTGTCTCCCTGGTAAGTACGGAGGCAAAATAACTGTTCAATATTTCTGTTATTTCACTGTCCTCACCAGTCAGGTTACCTTGTGCAACCTTTAAGTGTGTCTATTTTTCCTGTTATTTATGTGACTGTAAAATACTTACCTTGCTAACTTAATTTTGTAGTTCCTCTTTGCTTTCCTAACCTCTTCACAATTAGTGTCGTCATGTAGTAAAATTTTAGAGGTTGAGATATAAAATCCTTTTAATTCAAGTATCTAGATATTGATTTTCAGCTTGTAATAATGGGTCCCAAGTTGTGCCTGGTCAAAATTAAATAGCCAGTATTTATGAATCAAGTGGAGTTTAAGCCTGATGTTAAATGGTATGCAGTATGAAAAAGTTTCTTATCCCTCGAAGCTCAGGATTCCTCAAATACAACCAACACAGGTGATGCACTCCTTCAGCCTCGGAAGTAATCTTGAACTGCGTTCTCGAAGAATTACACGACAGAAGCAATGCTGAAACTGTGCTAATGAAGACTGATTTTCCAACTTTTATCCCTACTTCCGACTGTTCCCCATCTCATTAGGAAATAGGCTGAGTTAACTCTTTTCATTGGCTTAGGTTAAGGGTCATCTGATGTAACCAGAGTCATTCATGTAGGTGGAGACAAATATCCACTTATTTCCTTTCGGCCACAGGAATTATATTCCAATATGAACAAATGTCACATCCTTGTAGATAGAGCCGTTGTCAAAGAATGTTACATAATCTCAGCAATAGTACAAACTATCGTCAACAATTTGCATAGACATGCTAACCTATTCCCTTGGATACTAAGACAATTATAAGCAGAGGTTAGTAATAATTCCCAGCATAGTTGTTCCATCCTCCATATATGGTTAAAAGATCAAAAGCAGTTAGCAAGTTAAAACCTATATTAAATACGGGTTCTTGTTTAAAGTTAAGGGGCTGGATCCTCCGCACCCCGACGTCGAAACCATGGCCGGCGTCGGGCGGAGAATCCATTTCCCTGCACGGAATTGGGACCGATGCCGGTTCCCGATTCTGTGGGCCCTCCGAGTACGCCGCACTGCATATCACCTACCTGCACCCATTGCTGGAGGCCTGCTCCGCCATTCTCCGCCCCCGACCAGCCAAAGCCCCGACGGTGTGGACCATTCATGATCCTGCCGGTCGGGAAAATAGCGTGGTGGCTGCGGACACAGTCTGTGGGCGCCCTGGTCGGGGGCGGGCCGATCGGAGGGCAGGGAGTCCTTATACGCGGACGGGCAATTTTTGGGCGGGTGGTCGGGGGGGTGTCTATTTTTAATGTCCAACTCTGCGGTCTGAATCCACCATGGAGCACGGCGCGGCCGCTGCCGTGCGCATGCGCGGCCTCTGACCCGGAAGTGCTGGGGCCCGAATCTGCAACAAAACTGCTAGTTTTACGCAGGGTCCCTGCTAGCCCCCTGCAGGGCTGGGAATATGTGGCCCTTTCACGCCAGTTTTGCTGGCGTGAAAGTCCACAGTTTTTACGACGGCATGGGGACATAGTCCCAGAAACAGAGAATCCAGCCCCTGGTGTCTACTAAGTTCAAGTCTTTCGCATACTTCTTTAAAGCCGACAAAGAAGCTTCTGAGTAGCATAGAGTAATTAAAACAAATACAATTGCTTGGACTCAGACTTTTGGCATCTGTAAAGTCATTTGTTTAATCGAATTCTTGTAAACAGTTGCCTTACTGCTCACAGGTTAAATGCCTTAAATGTTAATTGTCTCAATTAGCTGAATTCAAACTGAACTATTTTTAACAATGGCCTATGTACAATCCTAAAATGTTACTGCAAGCCAACATAGAACCTCAAGAAATAGTATCAAAAGCATGGAACGTTCCCCTTTATTGTCCGTATTATTACTGTATGCCGTTAAATTTATTTATTTATTTTTGTCCATAATATTTCAGAATTTGCTAGTTATCTTGTTTATTTGGAGAAACATTTCTGAGCTCCATTTTAAATATTTCCCACTGTACCATCTTGTTCAACAATTTCTTTCCAGTTTACCTTTCCAGGTTCAATTTGCATACCTTCAACCTACCTATTACTTTGGTCTTTGTGTTACTTGCATCTTTCCCAATCATTATCTGAAACCATTTGTTATGATTGCTATTGCTTAGATGTTCCCCTACACTTATTACTCTCATCTGTTCTGGTTCATTTTTCTTACTGGAACCAGCAATGTTTCCTCTCTGATTGGGCTGCATGACTATTGGGTAAGGAAGTAGAATGCATAGTAAAAACTTCATTTCCCTTCTGTTTGTCAGGTTACTGCAGGGGAGTTGAAATTTCTCATGATTATTTGATGTCTTTGGCTCGTTTCATAGATTTGCCACCATATTTATTCCACCATTTCCTTTCCACTATAAGGTTGGGTAGAATACCCTATTAACAGATTCCTTCCCATCTTTGTCTAGGTTGATATGGATAGTGTTTCTATCTTTAGTTATGCCCTTTTTTCTTCTACTTTCATTTTGCTATCTCTAATTAATACAGCTACACCATTTATTTTCCTCTTGCCCCATCCTTCCTAAATACATTATCCGCTGCAATATTTAACTGCTTGTCCTGTTCTTTATGTAGTGTTTGTACATCATGTGGCCCTTTACTATGAATTATTGCCTCAAGTCCCCTCATTTTGTTTTGCACATTGCTGTACAAGGGCACTTTAATTTGTTTTTATTCGTTTCTGTTCTCATTTTTCACAATCATTTTATATTTATGTTCTGTATAAAAGTATCTATTTTCTGACCATCTATTACTCTTTATTCCTTTCCTTGGTTTAACTTTTATTTTCCTCTTCTGTTTCTTTCATCTTCAGATGCAAGTTATTTTTGCAGGATACCTCCACTTGCCTTGGTGGTCCTAGCCACAACCTTATTTGTCCTTTCTGCTATCTCATGGTCACAATTTCTTTCAGTTTACCTTTCCCTAGCTCAATTTTTAGCTCTTTTGTTTCCAATCCACTGCTTCAGTCTTTTATATCATTTTGCTCTCAAATTTCATGCTTTCATATCTTCTTAGTCTCCCTGGCAAATTCTGAGCAAAGTAACTATTCATTACCATTTCAGTTATTGCCTGAGTTTATCTTGCATATCTTTTAGTGGTCCTGTCCCTCTTCATATATTATTGATTTATCTGTAGAATACTTAATTTCCTTGTATGTAACTTGCTAAATTAATTTCATAGCCCCTCTTGCTTTCCTAATTTTGCTTTGACTTCCTGTTCAGATGGAATCCTTCCTGAGCCAGTATTCAACAAAAAATCAATTTTTCCTTCTTGATTTCATTTCTCCGGCAAAGTCAAAAATAACTTTTGTGTTTTGGCAAATTCACGAATGCATATTAGTTACACAAAATACCTTGATACACTCAGAAGTGAATCAGCTTTCTTGAATTCTTTGGGATTCCTTGAAGAAAGTGCTTTACAGTGCACAAAATTGAAATGATGAACTTCCTATCGTAAAACAAAATGGCATTCCGTTGCTTTTAAATAACCAGCAACGAAGGTATTTCAGTGTTGGAACAAGTAATCTGCCTTTGTCCCAGATTTTAAAACAATACCGAGTCATCAAACAGGGCCGTAGATGAACAATTTATCGGAATTTAGCAATATTCAGGGACTAGGCTGATGATTCATGGCAGGACATTTACTTTGTAGGACACTCTGGAAAACCCCAGCTGTATCATCAATGGCCAAACTCAATCAGGGCCCACCAGGTGTTGGCACTCCTCATAAGCGCTGCCCCATACAGACGAAGCAGGGGACCAGCAGAGCTCACCCCAACCAGACCACACCTACACTGCAGCCGATGGAACTCTCCCTGGTTCTCTGCCCCTCTCAGGGCAGAGGACTCATCAGTGACTCCTCCCCCTCTGGATCACCAGCTGTCTCCTCCTGGGGAGACTAGCAGCACTGACTGCCTCTGCCACCACCTCCTAGGCAGTGTTCAGGATGGAAGACTTGAGTCTGCAGCCCATGCTGGGGAAGTGGGTGTCCCACCACTCCTCACTGACATGGAGCTGTGGGTCCAACTCGGACTCATAGATCATAGAATTTACATTGCAAAATATCCTGAATCATTGAATCTGCACAGGCCCTTGGAAAGAGCACCCCACTTAAGCCCATACTCCACCCTATCCCTGTAACCCAGTAACCTCACCAACCTTTTTGGACACTAAGGGCAATTTAGCATGGCCAATCCACCTAACCTGCACATCTTTGGACTGTGGCAGGAAACCGGAGCACCCGGAGGAAGCCCACGCAGACACGGGGAGAATGTGCAGACTCCGCACAGACAGTGACCCAAGCCGGGAATCAAACCTGGGACCCTGGAGCTGTGAAGCAACCGTGTTAACCACTGTGCTACCGTGTCGTCCGGGGAGTGGTGGGGGGGGGGTCATATCTTCTCTGAGCTAACTTGGTGGCTGCAGTGTATGTGGTAAGTGGAGCTCTTAAAAACAGCACCAGCTGCCAGACCCTTTGGTGCTAACTTCAGCCCCAGTGGTTAGAGCGTCCACTGGGTGGAGAATTGCTTGGAATTCGCGGCAGCAGAGTGCACTAGCATGTCATGAATTGCGCCACAAATAGCACCCCCAACAGGAACATGAACTGCATGCAATTCAGTCCTGGCGGCAACACATAGGGTGCAATTTAACGGAAAAAACCCAGAACCCCATTGTGGGCCGGTTTAGAGTGGTAGGCCGGGAGCAACCGTGCAAACAGCTCTCTGTATTGTTAGGCCTCAATGGGGACTTACCTTTGTTTCCTGCACTGAGGTGCTAGGCTCTCTTGATTCCCCAGCATGATCCTTGAATCCTCTCTATGACGCAACTTACTTCTTGGGGGGGTGGGGGTCCTCCAACCTCCTCACCCCACCTCATATGGGCAGCACGTCCACGGCCTGATCGCTGGTGCAGACGAAATGCCACCTTGGAACTGCCAGCCTACCACCCTAGCAGTGCCCCTGCCAGGCTTACAGTGCTACCTGAGTGGCACCCAAGGGTTAGTGTCAGAGTACCTGGGTGGCACCACCAGGGTACCAGGCTGGCAGTGCCAAGGTATCCAGCTGGCATCAGCAATGCCAGTGTGCCAGCATGCCCAGAGGCCAACCACCACAGGGTCTCCGATTGCCTGGAGACCCTGTCAAGTGCCGTTCCATCTGGTCCACGTTTGTGGAGACCAGTGCTAAACGTTGCCCGGCTGGGGTCTCCTATTCGGATAACAGATAATAGTTTAAGGATGAAAGGTTTTGTGGGGGAGGGGAAGAAGATGGGAACAGTAGCCAAGGAGAAGGAGCTGTTTGCACTATCAGCTAACATGGGGGAATAGAAGGATATGTAGTTAGAAACATAGAAAGTAGGAGCAGGAGGAGGCCATTCAGCCCTACTCTGCCATTCATTATGATCATGGTTGATCACCCAACTCATTAGCTTGATAGTGCCTTCCCTGCTATCCTTTGATCCTCCTCGCCCCCAAGTGCTATATCTAACTGCTTCTTGAAAACAAGTTTGTAAAGAATATGGTCAAGCAAGCACGAGGTGACCTCATGAACAAAATTAGCCCAGAGGATACAAGAGGAGATGAGAGAGAGAGATGAGAGAAAATCTGCAAGTTTAGGCTAAGGCAGAAGAGAGCCTGAGGAGAAGTTTGACTTGGTGGGCTGGGGGAAGGAGCACAGGCAGCTGCACCGATTATCACCAAAATTGAGACAAACAAGTCCATGAACTCATTGCACTTGTCTGTTGGAGGCGAGGGTATGAGGGAAGGGTGTTTAAGAGGTGAATTTTTGTAGCAAAGTATAGTACTGGGGAACGTCATGTTTATATAAATGATATAAAAGGCACCAATCATTCATAAGGGGTTGTGTAAACACATTGTGGGTTCATTTATTTTAACCAGGCATGTGAGAACACGTATACACATGGATAGAAAGCTTGAAGACTTCAGCAGCTGTGTCTGTGTTCTGTTCACAGGCCAAAATGAAACTGAGGTGGGATCACATGAAATTTTCCTTTTAATGATGGCTGCTGTCACCAAGTTTCGTTACAACATCTTCTATGTTTTAAAGATATTTCTGCTCCCTCCCCCCTTCCTCCCCCAATAAAAACACACTTCCAAAGTGTAACTATTTGCAATACATAAAACATGTATAGGATTGGTGAATCAAAGTCTTTAAAATATAGAGATGATATGCTGGTACATCAAGAACTTTGTCTGGAGTTATCTTCAATTGATCTGTGGCATTGTCATTCTTCGTTGCATTTTGGATCTTGTCCCAGATGCAATAGGACTGTATGGCGGTTGAGGAACTGGAGTGGATTTGATTTGTCTTTGGTTATTCCTTTGTGTGCAATGACTTCATAGGATCTTGGTTCCAAAAAACCCTTGTTGTCGATGAAGTCAATGCCATGGACATGAGGGGTGGGATTCTCTAATCGCTTCTTGTGGTGGCATGTTGCTACCCTTAAAGGCATATTACAACAGGCAAGTTTTTTATTGTTGCCCTTTGAATGAGAGATTAAATTGGGACCCTATCTGCTTGGTCGGGTATAAGTAAAATATCCCGTGAAAGAGCATGAGACTTCTGCTGTGTCCTAGCCAACATAACCTCAACCTCCAATCAACAACAAAAAAACCCAGATTTATTGATCATGTCATTTATTATTTGTACACCTTAGCCACACAAAAATGGTCATTAGCTAACATAACAAGTGACTGCACTTAAATTCACTGGCAGTGAAACATTTTGCAACATCCTGAGGGCGCAAAAGGTATTATGTGCATTAAGTAATAAATGCTTTTATTTTCTTGATGCAAAATTGCCTCGGCAATGTTGAATAAATGCCAGCACTGAAGTTTGTATGCTTGATGTGGCAAAGGCTGTAGCTAATAGTTGTTGATAAAATTTGATATGTGAATGGTACAATCACATCCCCCTGCATCTCCCCAGTTCATAGCTTCTCACCGTTTTAGGAAATACTTAGATCTTTTCTTAAATCCAGGTGGATGACTTCATAGCTCTCCATGTTGAACTCCACCTCCCGTTTTACCAACTCAACTTTGTCCATTGATGCACATTTGCAACTTCCTGCTCCCATTTAAACATTTATTAGGCCGCCTGACTCCAAATGGGTCATTGTTTTAACAGGATCAAATATTTAGGCCTGTGATTTCTTTATGACAATATCAATTTGTTGCTTCAGTGACTGAGCACAGCATTAATCAGGAAATGCTGCAAAGAAAAATAGAATCACTGAGGGTTCAAGTAGAGACCTACTCATAGAATATATCCATTACAATCCAAAAGTGACAGATAAGAGATGCATTTTTAAAAATTCATTTACGGAATGTAGGCATTGCTGGCTAGGCCAGCATTTATTGCCCATCCCTAGTTGCCCTTCGGAAGGTGATGGTGACCTGCCTTCTTGAACTACTGCAGTCCCTGAGGCATAGGTACACCCCAGTGCTGTTAGGAAGGGAGTTCCAGGATTTGACCCAGTGACAGTGAAGGAATGGCGATATATCCACATTATACTGCAACTGCCATGCATTTGCCCACTGACTCAACTTGTCCATATCACACTGAAGCATCTCTGCATCCTCCTCACAACTCATCCGCCCATCCAGCTTTGTGTCATCTGAAAATGTAGAGATATTACATTCAGTTCCCTCATCTAAATCATGAATATATATTGTGACGAGCTCGGGTCCCAGCACTGATCCCTACGGGTTCCCACTCGTCACTGCCTACCATTTGGAAAAGGACCTGTTTATTTCTACTCCATTTCCTGTCTACCAACCAATTAATTTTTTCCAATTAAGGGGCAATTTAGCGTGGCCAATCCACCTAGCCTGCACATCTTTGGGTTGTAGGGGCGAAACCCACGCAGACACGGGGAGTGTGGAAACTTCACACGGACAGTGACCCAGAGCCGGGGTCAAACCTGGGACCTCGATGCTGTGAGGCAGCAGGGGCTAACCCACTGCGCCACCATGCTGCCCCTCAAAATGCTTCATTATATGTTTTAAAAAAAAAATTCTATTAAATCCTAATCTTGCCTGCTCCACTGGAAATTATCTCAGTATCTCAAGTCTCTTCTCACAAGTGTAGTTTCTCTAGTATCTTCCAGGTAATACTGTATTGTAGACTCGCTATGCATAAGGTGTCCAAACTGTATTGTGGTTATACCAATACTGTTAAATTCTGGGCTCCTGCAAATCTTTCACTGCAGCAGGGGAATCCCTGCAGAATTTCACTCCACTAGTGTTCTGATAATGCCTTTGGCTATTAGTCAGTGATTTGAGGGTGCAAACCCTCATCCACTGCTATTTAATCTGAGTAACAGTGCGTTGTAAGAGGTACTGGACTCTGGTTGTATAAATATCACAACTGGGCTCTGGGTCTATTCGATAAAAGGGAGCTGGAAACCAAGCGGTTTCCGAACTAGTGAATATTTATAGTCCGACTTTAGCAGGACTCCATTCGAACCTTCTTCCCTCAGGCTTCAGTTACATATGAGCTGGCATCACCTGACATTACTGATGATGCACTCTAGCTATTCGCATAACAACTTTTCACTCTTTACACCACATTGGGTAAGTAATAGCTCATTCTGCCAGTGCGAAAGGATGTTAAAAGCTACTGTTGCACTGGTAATTGGTCAGGTCAGAGTCTGGAGACGGTTAACTGTGCCCTGGCTCCTCCCATTCACTGATTCTAAATCTGCCTCTTATCCTGGAGGGAGAATTACAGGCCAAATGTTTCAAGAGTTTTCAGTTCTGCCACTGGGATAGGGAGCCAGATTTAGAGGTGTCACCCCTAGGGTTGATTCTAGCAGCTCCTAGAGTCCGATGATAATGAGCAGCTGTATAAAAACAGCTACAAATTCCATGGCATCGGACGAACAGTTTCCCCCAATGTCTTGACTAATCCGTTTTCCTTAACCAATCAAACTAGAAACTGCTAACTTGGCCATTCACTTAATATTTGTGTGTGGCTCTTGCTACTGCTTTTGCCTCTAAAAACAGTAATTAAATAAATTCATTGAATGTGAAGGACTTTGAGATGTATAAATGTAAAGTCAAATAAGGTCCTTCATAAATATCCCCTTTTTTCTTTCACTTAATCTCAACAAAATTATTTTGGTTTGCAGGAAGATTTTGGTGCCCTTGTGATTTTGGAACAAGGGATGCCATTGTCAATGTAGCATAGCTGAATAACACATGAAACTTTAATAGTTTTCCAGAATAGCAATAACAACTTAATTGTGTTATCATCCTGGACCAAGTTGGTAGTAAGATCTGGTAAAGGATCAATAACTTTTTGTTTAAAGTAGACAAAGTTTAAGCATCAAGACACTTGCTGAGACAATAATAGGGCTCGTTTAGCTCAGTGGGCTAGACAGCTGATTTGTGATGCAGAACAAGGCCAGCAGTGTGGGTTCAATTCCCATACCAGCTTACCCGAACAGGCGCCGGAATGTGATGACGAGAGGTTTTTCACAGTAACTTCATACTTGTGACAATAAACGGTTATTATTATTAATAACTTTGGGTGGGATTTACCGGCTGTTCATGACAGCGGGAAATTCCGGTCCCACGCCGGCACATGGGTTTCCCGGCGAAGAGGAGTACTGTCACCAGGAAATCCCATTGACAATGGCGAGGTCGGTAGATCCCACTGGCGGGCTACCTCCGTCGCCGGAAAACATGCAGCGGGGTGGTCGGTAAATCCAGACAATAGTTTCCACAGGTTTTGAGCAAACAAAAATAAACTTTGCAAAATATGAAAGAAATTTACAATATATATATGATACTTTGACATGCAGGATTAATACGAAGTACACGTGAATTAAAAGGCAACTGTGGTTGAACAATTCGCACCACACAATAAATTGTAAGTGTGACTAAGACAGATTCCACGGATTTCTCAAGAACTCCTCAAAAACCCACCCAGACAAGTCAGCCAATCTCGTTGAAATTCTGTCTCTCTCTGTGCGGCTGAGGTCGCACATAGCCCAGTTTTTGACTTCGGGGAGCTCTGTGTGCCGGAACTGCCTGTTGTAGCGAGAGATTTGGATGACTATCCCCCCAGCTGAATGCCACATGGGAGGGTCCACTGGCCCCCCCCCAATATCCATATAGGCAACCCCAGCCCAGTCGCGTGTGCACACAAAATGCCATCTTGGCACCTTGGAAGTGCCAGGATGGCACCCAAGTGCCACTGCCAAGGTGCCAGTCTGGCCCTGCCAGGGTACCCAGGTGGCACCAGCAGTGCCAAGGCACCACCCTGCCCAAAGGGCATGCAGCTGGGGGCCTCTGATCCCCTTGGAGACCCCCGTTTGTGGGACCTGTACCAAACGGCGCTCGTCCGAGGTCTCCAAGGCAAAGTGATTGAATCTCAAAGCCTCATGTATCTTGGAAATCTGCACATTAGAGTAAGGCTTACTGCCTCGTTCTAATGTGTAGATTTGCCAAAAAGTGACCCTGCCCATTGTGGGCGGGATTCTCCTTGCAATGTCTCGTGAGATTGTGTAGAATCTTGCGAGGCGTTGTGAGCTGTGTGGATCCCGGGAGTGGGGTCTCTTGGCTTTCACCGGCCATGTTACGCCGCAGCGCAAAGCTTTTCCGGCGCAACATGGCCGAAAGATCGTGCCCAACCACTTGGATTGGATTTGATTTATTGTCACGTGTACCGAGGTAGAGTGAAAAGTATTGTGCTGCATAAAGTCCAGACAGATCATTCCACACATAAAAAACATAGGACATACATAAATACGCAATGTAAATACACAGGCATCGGGTGAAGCATACGGAGTGTAGTACTACTTAGTAGAGAAGATGTGTGAAGAGATCAGTTGTAATTCAGGAGTCTGGTAACAGCGGGGAAGAAGCTGTTTTTGAACCTGTTAGTGTGCGTTCTCAGGTTTTTGTATCTCCTGCCTGATGGAAGAGGTTGGAAGAGAGAATAACCCGGGTGGGAGGGGTTATGCTGCTCGCTTTCCCAAATTTGCTGTGGATCTGGAGTCACATGTAGGCCAGATCACGTAAGGATGGCGGATTTCCTTCCCGAAAGGACATTAATGAGCCAGATGGGATTTTATAACATGGTTTCATGATCATCACCAGAATTCCAGATTTTTATGGAATTCAAATTTCACCAACTGCCATGGTGGGTCTTTGGATTACTAGTCCAGTGCCAGTACCACTACGCTACTGACTCCCCTTAGTGGGAGAGTCAGCTATGGTAATGCCGTTAGATGTCATGGGGGAAAAAATAGAATCTCTCATGTTGAAAATGGTCATTGCCTGTCACCTGTGTGGCACGAGTGTTCTGTGCCACTTGTTAGCCCGAGGTAGGATAGTGTCAAAGTCTTTCTGCATTTGGACGAGGACTGCTTCAGTATCTGAAGAGTCGCAAATGGTGAACATCATGCAATCATAAGCACATAAGAACTAAGAGCAGGAGTAGGCCATCTGGCCCCTCGAGCCTGCTCCGCCATTCAATGAGATCATGGCTGATCTTTTGTGGACTCAGCTCCACTTTCCGGCCAAAACACCATAACCCTTAATCCCTTTATTCTTCAAAAAACTATCTATCTTTATCTTAAACATCCCAATTCTGACCTTTTTGTGGAAGGAAGGGCATTGATGAAGCAGCTGAAGATGATTGGGCCTATTACATTATCCTGAGGAACTCTTGCAGTGATGTCCTGGAACTGAAATGGTGATCTCCAACAAGCACAACCAACTTCCTTTGTGCTAGGTATGGCTCCAAACAGTGGAGGGTCCCCCCCCCTCCCGATTTCCATTGACCAGTTTTTCTAGGGTTCCTTGATGCCACACTCGGTCAACTACTGCCCTGATGTCAAGGGCAGTCAATCTCACCTCACCTTCGAAGTTCATCTCTTTTGTCCATGTCTGAACCAAGGCTGTAATGAGATTAGGAGCTGAGTGATCCTGGCAGAACCCAAACTGAGCATAAGTGAGGAGGTTATTGCTAAACAAGTGGTGCTTGATAGCACGGTTGTTGACCCCTTCCATTATGATGATTGAGAGTGGACTGATGGGGAGTGAATTGGCTGGATTGGATTTGTCCTGCTTTTTGTGTACAATTTTACACATTGCCGGGTAGATGCAGTGCTGCAGCTGTACTGGAACAATTTGGCTAGGGGTGTGGCATATTCTGGAGCACAGGTCTTCATCAGGAATATAATCAAAGCGTATCGCCTTTTCAGTATCCAGAACCTTCAGCTATTTCTTGATATCACGTGGAGTGAATTGAATTGGCTGAAGACTGGCATCTGTGATGCTGGGACCTCCGGCAGAGGCCGAGATGGCTCATCCGTTTGGCATTTTTGGCTGGAGGCTGTCGCAAATGCTTCAGCCTTATCTTTTGCACTGATGTGCTGGGGTCTTTCATCATGGAGGATAGGGATATTTGTGGAGCCTACTCCTCCAGTGAGTTGTTTAATCGCTTAACAGCATTCACGACTGGATGTGGCAGGATTGCAGAGCTTAGATTTGATCCGTTGGTTGTGGGATTGTTTAGCCCTGTCTATTGCGTGATGCTTACCCTGTTTGGCACAGAGTAGATCTGAGTTGTAGCTTCACCAAGTGACACTTCATTTTTAGATATTCCAGGTGCTTCCTTTAGCATGTCCTTCTACACTCTTCATTGACCCAGGGTTGATCCTGGCTTGGTGGTAATGGCAGAGTGAGGAATATGCTGGGCCATGAGGTTACAGATTGTGGTTGAGTACAATTCTGCTGATGCTGATGACCTACAGTGCCTCATAATTGCCCAGCCTGAGTTGCTAGATCTGTTCAAAATGTATCTCATTCAGCATGGTGGAAGTGCCACACAACACGATGGAGGGTGTCTTCAATGTGAAGATGCATCTGAGGCAGGCAGGTTGGTGAGGATGAGTCAAATACGTTTTCCCCTCTTGTTCGTTCCTTCACCACGTGCCATAGACCCAATTTAGAACTTGGCCAGCTCGGTCAGTAGTGGTGCTACCGAGCCACTCTTGGTGATGGACATTGAAGTCTCCCACCCAGAGTACATTCTGCACCCTTACCACCTTCAGTGTTTCGTCCAAATAGTGTTCAACATGGAGGAGTACTGATCCATTATCTGTGGGCGGCAGGGTCGGGGGGTTGGGAACTGTTTTAATCAGCAGAAGATTTCTTTGCCCTGATGTTTGACCTGATGCTATGAGACTTCATGGCATCTGGAGTTGATGTTGAGGACTCCCGGGGAAGCTCCCTCATGACTGTATACCTCTCTGCCGCCACCTTTGCTGGGCCTGCCTTGTTGATGGGACAGGAGGTATCCAGGGATGGTGATGGTGGTGGCTAGGACATTATCTGTAAGGTATGATTCCGTGAGTATAACTATGTCAGGATCTTGCTTGACTAGTTCTGCCAATTTTGACACAAGTCCCCAAATGCTAGTCAGGAGGACTTTACAGGGTCGACAGGGCCGAGTTTGCTGTTGTCATTGTTTGCTAAAATTGCTCAATTAGTCACTTGTCATTTTTTCATAGTTATATTGGATTTCACAGGTTGGTTAGAACTGATGAAAACTGATGAAATATGAGCTGTAAGGTATAATATTATTTGGATGATTTATATATTTGTAATTGGTGTAGGTATAAACAAAAGCTGTCTAAATGTTGCATAGTGGCGTTAGCTTTGGATGCCTGCCAGCTTAACCTGGTAGCTAATGTGACTGAATTTCATCCATTCTGTCCACTGCATTACACTTCCAAAGCTGCGCCGTGAATGTTGTTACTCTGCCTGCCATTCACAATTATTGCCATACGATTTGTATAAAAAAAACTTATCTGCATATATGCAAATGACAAGCATGTGTATAAATGTGAAAAAAAAAAATTAGATAGATTCCTGCCATAGAAAAGCAGATTGTGTAAGTGTGACATTTCCTTCATGAATTACTGAGGGGTGAATTCCCATTTTCCAAGAACTGCGAAGGAAAACTTTATTTTAAAGAAAAGCAAATAATTCCTGAAGTTACACAGAAACCTACATAGAAAATAGAAGTAGGAGGAGGCCATTCAGTTGACCTGTAACCTCAGCTAATTTGACCAATTTAAGTTCTGCTAAAATTGACTATGTCACCGAAATATTAATTGTAAAGTATTGTGCCTTTTTTGTTACAGAAATACATGATAATGACGTGCGTGCAAGTTGTAGCCAGCAGAAGGCAACAGGAACCTCAATGTGGGCCATTTCATTAGAAAACCTCCTGGAAGACCCTGTAGGAGTAAAGCATTTTAGGGTTCGTCTGCTAAAGTTTGTTAAATTGATTTGTTGAAGTTACTTTTGTAGGGGGCGGCATGTGGCGCAGTGGTTAGCACTGGGACTGCAGCACTGAGGACCTGGGTTCGAATCCCGGCCCTGGGTCACTGTCCGCGTGGAGTTTGCACTTTCTCCCCACGTCTGCGTGGGTTTCACCCCCACAAACCAAAGATGTGCAGGGTGGGTGGATTGGCCATGCGAAATTGCCCCTTAATTGGAAAAAAAAAAATTGGGTACTCTAAATTAAAAAAAAACAACTTTTGTGGCTGCAGTGAAATTCTGAGAATTGTTCCAGTTGGTGAAGATTCATAACGGGACCGCCCCCTTGTAAATTGATTTTGTTTTGTTCTCTTTCTTCTTTTCTGCTCTCACGTATTCATTTATTCTTCTGCTTTTCTGTCTTTTCCTTTTCCTTATCCTGGTTTACATTCAGAGTGGAGTTTCTGAACTGTTCAATCCCAGAATTGTGAATTGAAACTGAAAATAATGCCATTATTTCTGCTGATTCACATGTACTTTGTGGAAAACATGGAAAGCTTTGGTGGCCCCACTTCAATTCATCTGGAAAAAATGTGTCATTGAACAAAGCAAAATAGCAACATCAATAAGGTTGATACTTTACTTCTGGTGTTGTTCTGTGGGCTTACTGGAAACTATTATTACAACTATCGAGAATCCAAGAAAATAGTCTTGAAGGTGGGATTTACCGGCACCAGCGGTGTGTTTTTCGGCGGTGGAAGCTGTTTGTCATTCATTGGCCGCCAGCGCGATTTCCCAGTTATCCGAAACCTACGGTATTTTGCATGGTTTGCCTGCTCTGCTGTGGGGAGTCGACTTTGGCGAGACTGGAAGATCCCGGGCGTGATTCTCCGATGCTGCGCCGGTTTGGAGAATCGCCTGCCGCGCCAGTTTTAGAACATAGAACATTACAGAGCAGTACAGGCCCTTCGGCCCTCGATGTTGCGCCGACCTTTGAAACCACTCTAAAGCCCAGCTACACTATTCCCTTATCGTCCATATGTCTATCCAATGACCATTTAAATGCCCTTAATGTTGGCGAGTCCACTACTGTTACAGGCAGGGCATTCCACGCCCATACTACTCTCTGAGTAAAGAACCTACCTCTGACATCTGTCCTGTATCTATGTCCCCTCAATTTAAAGCTATGTCTCCTCGTGCTCGACATCACCATCCGAGGAAAAAGGCTCCCACTGTCCACCCTATCTAATCCTCTGATCATCTTGTAAGCCTCAATTAAGTCACCTCTTAACCTTCTTCTTTCTAAAGAAAATAACCTCAAGTCCCTCAGCCTTCCCTCATAAGATCTTCCCTCCAGACCAGGCACCATCCTGGTAAATCTCCTCTGCACCCTTGCCAATGCTTCCACATCCTTCCTATAATGCGGCGACCAGAACTGCACGCAATACTCCAAATGCGGCCGCACCAGAGTTTTGTGCAGCTGCAACATGACCTCATGGCTCCGAAACTCAATCCCTCTACCAATAAAAGCTAACACACCGTATGCCTTCTTAACAGCCCTCTCAACCTGGGTGGCAACTTTCAGGGATCTATGTACATGGACACCAAGATCTCTCTGCTCATCCACACTACCCAGAATCTTACCATTTGCCCAGTACTCTGTCTTCCTGTTATTCCTTCCAAAATGAATTACCTCACATTTTTCTGCATTAACCTCCATTTGCCACCTCTCAGCCCAGCTCTGCAGCTTATCTATGTTCCTCTGTAACGTGTTACATCCTTCCGCACTGTCCACAACTCCACCGTGTCATCGGCAAATTTACTCACCCATCCTTCTACGCCGTCCTTCAGGTCATTTATAAAAATTACAAACAGCAGTGGCCCCAAAACAGATCCTTGTGGTACACCACTGGTAACTGGACTCCAGGCTGAACATTTCCCATCAACCACCACCCTTTGCCTTCTTCCAGCTAGCCAATTTCTGATCCAAACTGCTAAATCACCCTGAATCCCATGCCTCTGTATTTTCTGCAGCAGCCTACCGTGGGGAACCTTATCAAACACTTTACTGAAATCCATATACACCACATCAACTGCTTTACCCTCGTCCACCTGTTTGGTCACCTTCTCAAAGAACTCAATAAGGTTTGTGAGGCACGACCTACCCTTCACAAAACCGTGTTGACTATCTCTAATTAAATTATTCCTTTCCAGATGATTGTACATCCTATCTCTTATCAACCTTTCCAAGATTTTGCCCACGCAACGCCGGTCCGACGCCCTCCCGCGATTCACCCAAGCGTCGAGATCGGGTCCGTCGAGTTCTGCGCGGCGCAGGCCGGAGAATCGCCCGAGACATTCAAAATGGCGATTCTCCGCTATCCCCGCTATTCTTCGGCCCGGATGGGCGAAGTCCCGACGGCGTGACCCCAGTTCACACCGTCGCCGTCCACACCTGGTAAATAAAGTCGTCAGCCAGTCGTGCTGGCTGACGCTGAGCAGTGAGGAGGTGAGCGGACTGTTCCGGAGCTCCTGCAGACCGGGGACGGCTTCCCCGAGAACGCTGTGGCCAACGGGGAATGGGGAGGGGGGGGGGGAGAGGGAGGGAGTGGAGGTGGGAGGGGGTGAGGGAGGGAGGACAGGTGGGAGGGGGTGAGGGAGGGAGTGTAGGAGGTAGGGGGTGAAGGAGGGAGTGGAGGTGGGAGGGGGTGAGGGAGGGAGTGGAGGTGGGAGGGGGTGAAGGAGGGAGTGGAGGTGGGAGGGGGTGAGGGAGGGAGTGGAGGTGGGAGGGGAGTGAGGGAAGGAGTGGAGGTGGGAGGGGGAGGAAGGGAGGGAGGGGAGGTGGGAGGGGGTGAGGGAGGGAGGGCAGGTGGGAGGGGGTGAGGGAGGGAGTGGAGGTGGGAGGGGGTGAAGGAGGGAGTGGAGGTGGGAGGGGGTGAGGGAGGGAGTGGAGGTGGGAGGGGGTGAGGGAGGGAGTGGAGGTGGGAGGGGGTTGAGGTGGGAGGGGGGTGAGGGAGGGGGTGGAGGTGGGAGGGGGGTGAGGGAGGGAGTGGAGGTGGGAGGGGGGAGGGTGGGTGTGGAGGGGGTCATCCATCCGCGGATGCCACATGTCAGCCGCCCTGCCATGGCAGGACGGTGACGAGGACACGCCCGCAGGTTGTCGTGTGGCTGATGGGCACAGGCGACTGGCACACCGGTGAGGAGGACGGTGTCAACTGACCGTTGGACGCAGTGACCAGGTGTTAGGCTGGCTGTGTGTCTGCAGCGCGACCAGGCCACCGGGGCTCACAGGTATCCCATGCCACCCGGCTGGCGAGGTGTGGAAGAACCTCCGTGTAACATGTCGTTTCTCTGCCCCCCACCACCCTCCTTCAGGTCACCATGTATGCCAACCAGACAGCGATGTTCACCGCCGTGGTTGGAGCCGCTGCACTGCAGTTGGCCATCTGGCAGCGTAGACTGCGATGGCCCACAGTGGCTGCAGAGGGGATGGCCGCAGAGTGGCCTGTCGTCACTGCGCAGTGGCCTGTCGCCGCTGCGCAGGCCTCAGGCGCTCAGGCCCGGAATGTCCAGGAGGATGCCGAGGGGAACATTGACCCCCCGACGGCGAGGAATGCACAGGATCCGGGCACTGATATCGAAGTGCTTGGGGGGGGAGGAGGAGCCACTGATGGTGGTGCCAGGACGCCACAGGCGACCAGCGAGGCCTAGGGTGTACCGTGACCGAATGTCGTTCGAGGCCCTACCGGACATTACATGCAGGAGGAGACTACGGTTCAGCAGGGAGACAGTGGAACATATATGCCACCTTCTGGCGCACCTTGCACCACGTGGAACAGGAGGAGGACACGCTATACCGGTCCCTGTCAAGGTGACGGTGGCCTAAACCTTTACGCTACCGGTTCCTTCCAGGCACCGAGCGGGGAACTATCTGGGATCTCACAGGCATCGGTCCACAGGTGCATCCGGGCCGTGACCGACGCCTTGTGTGCTATCGCGGACAGGTACATTAAATTTCCCGAGGACCGCGCACAGCAGGAAGCACGGGCGCGTGGATTCTCCAAGGTGGCTGGGATACTGATGGTCCAGGGTGTCATCGATGGTGTGCACGTCCCCATGCGCCCACCTGCAGACAATAGGGAAGTGTTCATGAACAGGAAAGATCCACATGAGGATCATGCACGTGTGCGCAAGGTACCCCGGGAGTGTGCATGACGCCTACATTCTGGCACAGTCGTTCATCCCCGCAATGTACGAGTGATGCCCCCCCCCCCCACCCCCCCGGCTGAGGGGCTGGTTGCTGGGCGGCAGGGGCTATCCGTCGCTGGGCGGCAGGGGCTATCCGTCGAGGTCATGGCTGATGACGCCAATACGGAGGCCCCAGACCAACGCGGAGAGCCTATACAACGAGGCCCATGCAGCAACCAGGGGTGTGGTGGAGCGGTGCTTCGGCCTGCTGAAGATGCGATTCAGATGCCTGGACCGCTCCAGAGGGGCCCTGCAGTACCGGCCCGACAGGGTCGTTCGCATAGTTGTGGTCTGCTGTGCACGGCACAACATTGCCATGCAGAGAGGAGATGCCCTGGTGGAGGAGTCGGAGGGGGAACCCGATGGCACCGGAGCTAACGCAAACGAAGGGGAGGAGGAGGAGGAGGAGGGCGTGGGGGGAGGGGCGCAGGACACAGACACGGCCCGGGTGCTAGTTATGTCCAAGAGGCTGCACGACGGCTATGTCGAGGACAGCGGCCACGCGACGCGTTGGTGGCCGCACGGTTCACGCACCATGGGGGAGGGATTCGCTGAACACAGCCACTTGCACCGCCAGTCGTGCACACATGCACCACACAGCACCCCCCCTCCCCCCCCCCCCCCCCCCCCCTCCTCACCTCCGCACCGCGTACACGGCACCAATTCCACATCACCGTACCACTGCGGCACTACAGGATATTAAGTTTATAAGGTTGTTATGTTTTGGGACCATTTCTTTAAGGTCAAGTTGGATATTTCAGGACAAGTCCTGGATTCTGCCCAAGGGCCTGGGTGGCTTTGCTGTTAAAGATGGGACACAGATTATCTTACTGGGAAGGTTCTCCCTGTAGACAATGGTAAGAACAGTTACCCTGACTGCGGGTAGAAGTCTCCCAGTTTCACAGGTGGTGTTAGGAATGTCAGGTTTTATAAACAGCTATATTTTGAACTGTCTGTTTAATTCCACGACAGAAGGGAATTGGGGGTCTGGAGGTTAGTTAATTAGCATTTCTACCTGGATACAAGGTCCATGTGAGTCATGTTGCCATGGAGGTGGACTTCGGGAAGGGAAAAGCCCATAGAAAGCCATTGTAGAATTTGGTTACAAGGGCCGGGATTCTCCCCTACCCGTCGGGGCGGGGCGTCCCGGTGGGATGGAGCGGCAGGAACCACTCCGGCGTCGGGCCGCCTCAAAGGTGTGGATTTCTCCGCACCTTTGGGGGCCAAGCCCTCACCTTGAGGGGCTAGGCCCGCGCCGGAGTGGTTGGCGGCCGCCGGCTGGCGGGAAAGGTCTTTGCCGCCACGCCAGCCGGGGCTGAAGGGACTTGGCCGGCCGACGGACGTCCGCACATGCGCGGGAGCATCAGCTGATGTCATCCCCGCGCATGCGCATGGGGGGGGTCACTTCCGCGTCAGCCATCGCGGAGGCTATGGCCGACATGGAAGGAAAAGAGTGTCCCCACGGCACAGGCCCGCCCACGGATCAGTGGGCCCCGATCGTGGGCCAGGCCACCATGGGGGCACCCACCGGGGCCAGATCGCCCCGCGCCGCCCCCAGGACCCCGGAGCCCGCCCGCGCCGCCTGGTCCCACCGGTAAGGGAGGTGGTTTGATTCACGCCGGCTGGACCGGCATTACAGCAGCGGGACTTCGGCCCATCATGGGCTGGAGAATCGCCGGGGGGTGCCCGCCGCGGTGCGATTCCTGCCCCCCGCCGAATTTCCGGTGCCGGAGAATTCGGCGGCCGGCGGGGTTCACGATGGCTGACACGGAAGGGTTATGGAGAGAGCTGGTAAATGGAGTTGAAATCAGCCATGATTGAATGGTGGAGTGGACTCGATGGGCCGAATGGCCTTACTTCCGCTCCTATGTCTTATGGTCTTATGGTCCCGCCGGTAAATAGGTACTCTAATTTACGCCGGTGGGACAGGCAATTTATCGGCGGGACTTCGGCCCATCCGGGCCGGAGAATCGAGCGGGGGGGCCCGCCAACCGGCGCGGCGAGATTCCCGCCCCTGCCCAATCTCCGGTGCCGGAGACTTCGGCAACCGGCGGGGGCGGGATTCACGGCAGCCCCCGGCGATTCTCCAACCCGGCGGGGGGTCAGAGAATGACGACCCACGGCTGGTCGCTGGGAGAATCACCGCTCGCCGTTTGCAACGGGCGAGCGGCGATTCTCCGACCCGGATGGGCCGAACTGCCTGCCCAATACGACAGGTTCCCACCGGCGCCGTCCACACCTGGTCGCTGCTGGCAGGAACAGCCCGGAACACTTCTAGGGCATCCTGTGGGGGAGGAGGCGAGTTCCTGAACCGGGGAGGGCCTCAAAAGGGGTCTGGCCCGTGATCGGTGCCCACCGATCGGCGGGCCTGCCTCTCTGAAGGAGGACCTCTTTTCCTCCGCCGCCTCGCAAGATCCATCCGACATCTTCTTGTGGGGCGGCCTCGGGGAGGACGGCAACCGCGCATGCACGGGTGACATCATTTACGCGGCGCCGGCCGCGTCATTTATGCGGCGCTGTTTTTATGCGGCACCAATGCCCGGCGTGGGTAAATGACTCAACTCCGCTCCTAGCCCCTGGGGGCGGGAGAATAGGGGGCTGGAAGCGGGCTCCGACGCCGGAGTGAAACATTCCGGTTTTCACTCCAGCGTCGGGGCTTAGACTCCCGATGGGAGAATTGCGCCACCTGTCTATCATCACTCCTCAAGGAAAATGCCCCAGGCAGGGGATGGTGTTGGGAAACCTGTACACTGGCTGGCGGTGCGAATGTAAGTGCCTGCCCATCTCCATACCATCCCCTGTGAGGGCTTAAAACTTTAGCCCAAAATTTTCTTTGCTCAGATGAGTTTTAGTCACACTTTGTTTTGAGGAAGTGCATTTGTTTCAACGCTATCACAAGAATTTGTTGATGCGTGATTTTCCCTTTTTTTTTAATAGTTTGTGCTATAAACAGAGTCCTTTGTGGCTGCACTTCATAACAGTGTTGGATCCTTGTAGGGTATAATTTTGTAAACTGATGATAGAAAATGCACTTGTTTCTCAGATTCGGAAATATTCATATTCAGAGTGTAATGGATTCTTGTTGAACATGGTTAATTGGGGTCTTGCTATAGATGAATGATCCTTTGGACCCAAGCGGACCTCAGCGTCCAGGCCACCACTGTATTTCTGTAAGGGTTCTCCTTATCTTCAGGGCATTTCCTTCCTGTTGGAGTGAGAAGCCAGCAACATGATTATGCTAGTGTGAACAAGACGGGTTTCATACGCCACCAGAGCTTGTGGTGAGTGAGCTGACATGATGGGATTTTTTATAGAGTGAACCACTCCCTGCAGAAATTTCTTTTTATATCCTGTTGATGAGGCAGCCAGTCCACAAAAATACATTTCTGGATGTATGCCTCGCAGAAATGAAAATGGAGGGCTATTTCTGAGCTCCAGCGTGGCAAATATATTGAGGTGAGCAATATCTACAGTGCTTTGACAATACTGATTTCAGCTTCGCATTTGGTTCTACTTTGGGCCTAGGTTGCTCTGGTTCTCTTACAATCACTTTATTTAGATATTGATTGGGTGTGAGATTTATCTTTGGATATTTATATAGTGGATACCTTTATTGGCCGTATACTGTCCCAAGATGTGAATATGCCTTTGTTTAAAAAATAAATTTAGAGTACCCAATTATTTTTTATTCAAATTATTTAGCGGGGCCAATGAGCCTACCCTGCACATCTTTGGGTTGTGGGGGTGAAACCCACTCAAACACGGGGAGAATGTGCAAAGTCCACACGGACAGCGACCCGGGGCCGGGATCGAACCCAGGTCCTCAAGTTCTGCCGTGAGGTAGCAGTACTAACCACTGCACCACCGTGCCGCCCGATGTGAATATGCCAGATCTATGCAGACACAGTTAAATTATGATTAGGTATGTATGCCATTGGAATGAGGATCACAAAGGGACATTAAAAAGCATGTTTTGAATACTTAGACTATTGGATCTCAATGTTCACCCTCCCGTGATGGGTGGGAGATAATTGGGAATAAATGATCAAATGTAAAAAATGCGACCCTCACACATACTTGATGTTATTTTCATGACAGTGGATATCATCTTTTCTGAACAATTTCATTCACATATTTAAATTGGGCTCTCACAGTACAATTTGATTTAAAATTCACTGCTCTTGCATAGCTTTTCCCAAGGGTTACCTCAGGTCACATAAGCATTTCATGTAATCCGATGATGTCATAATAAGGACATCAATTAACCCGCTTTCATAAAATCCCTGCAGTGCAGAAGGAGGCCATACGGCTCATCGAGTTGGCACCGACCCTCTGAAAGATCACTGTACCTAGGCCCAGCATCCTGTCCTATTAACGTAACCCCAAGCATTGATCATGGCCAATCTAACCTGCACATCTTTAGACTGTGGGAGGAACCCAGAGCACCCGGAGAAAACCCGCGCAGGGAGAACGTACAAATTCCACACAGTCAAGTCACCCGAGCTCGGAATTGAACCTGGATCCCTGTTAACCACTGTGCCACCGTGCCACCCTTCAGAAGGTGTCCCAGTCCACTTTGGTTTTAAAGGGACATCACACAAAAGAAAACAGGCTTTTCTCAGCACGCGTGTAATCGCACAGCAGTTAAATTGACAAAATAGGAATTTAATGCTAATATATAGTCCAATTATCTGGTCATCCAAATTAAGTGACTTTAAATCAAAAATAGTTGACTCAAGGGCAGCACGTGGCGCAGTGGTTAGCACTGGGACTTTGGTGCTGAGAACCCGGGTTCGAATCCCGGCCCTGGGTCGCTGTCCGTGTGGAATTTGCACATTCTCCCTGTTTCTGTATGGGTTTCACCCCCACGACCAAAAGATGTGCAGGTTAGATGGATTGGCTGCGCTAAATTGCCCCTTAATTGGAAAAAAAAATTAAAAGAGTTGACCCTTATCGGGAAACTTTGTGCAGTTCTAGATACATTTATTTCTGTAACATTTTGAGTTTTTTAAGACTGCATCCCTGGAGTGGAGTTTCACTCAACAAGTATGTGGATTGGAGAATTGGATCAAGAGTATTATTCCTGTTAGTGATTTTCATAAGCATGCAGTTAATAGCACAGTAAATTGGATATACTGGTCTTGTACCCAATTTCCCACTCTTGTGAAGTTTAATGGGCAAATTCTTAACCCTAACCAGTGTTGAGTTTTTTTATAAGCTCTGAGCAGTGTAAGTATTATTATTTATTTTTGTTTTCTTCATAGGATTTTCTAAGGCGTGAATTTAGTGAGGAAAATGTCTTGTTCTGGTTGGCATGTGAGGAGTTCAAGAACATTCAAGACAACCAGCTGGTAAATACTTGTGACTTGTGTTGTAGAACATAGAACATACAGTGCAGAAGGAGGCCATTCGGCCCATCGAGTCTGCACCGACCCACTTAAGCCCTCACTTCCACCCTATCCCCGTAACCCAATAACCCCTCCAAACCTTTTTGGCCACTAAGGGCAATTTATCATGGTCAATCCACCTAACCTGCACATCTTTGGACTGTGGGAGGAAACCGGAGCACCCGGAGGAAACCCACTCAGACACAGAAAGAATGTGCAGACTCCGTACAGACAGTGACCCAGCGGGGAATCAAACCTGGGACCCTGGCACTGTGAAGCCACAGTGCTATCCACTTGTGCTACTGTGCTGCCCAGTTGTGTTCAGTTGTTTCCTTGATCATGAAGGTACCCATAGAACCCGAAGATATGATTGCTACAAGTATTTATTCTTGATGGTAACCATGCATTTCTTTTTTTTTTTTAAATAATATTTTATTGAAAATTTTTGGTCAACCAACACAGTACATTGTGCATCCTTTACACAACATTGTAACAATACAGATAATAATGACCTTTTTAAATTTAAACAAAAACAACAACAAATAAATAAATATTAAATAACAAAAAATAAAAACTAGCCCTAATTGGCAACTGCCTTGTCTCAGGCCACCCCCCCCCCCATCCCTCCTCCCCCCCCCCCACCCCCCAAGTCCTGGGCCGCTGCTGCTGCCTTCTTTGTTCTCCCCCATCTATCTTTCCGCAAGATATTCGACGAACGGTTGCCACCGCCTAGTAAACCCTTGAGCCGACCCCCTTAGGACGAACTTAATCCGCTCTAACTTTATGAACCCCGCCATATCATTTATCCAGGTCTCCACCCCCGGGGGCTTGGCTTCTTTCCACATTAGCAGTATTCTGCGCCGGGCTACTAGGGACGCAAAGGCCAAAACATCGGCCTCTTTCGCCTCCTGCACTCCCGGCTCTTGTGCAACCCCAAATATAGCCAACCCCCAGCTTGGTTCGACCCGGACTCCTACTACTTTCGAAAGCACCTTTGTCACCCCCATCCAAAACCCCTGTAGTGCCGGGCATGACCAAAACATATGGGTATGATTCGCTGGGCTTCTCGAGCACCTCGCACACCTATCCTCCACCCCAAAAAATTTACTGAGCCGTGTTCCAGTCATATGTGCCCTGTGTAATACCTTAAACTGAATCAGGCTTAGCCTGGCGCACGAGGACGACGAGTTTACCCTGTTTAGGGCATCTGCCCACATCCCCTCCTCAATCTCCTCCCCTAGCTCTTCTTCCCATTTCCCTTTTAGTTCGTCCATCATAGTCTCCCCTTCGTCTCTCATTTCCCTATATATATCCGACACCTTACCGTCCCCCACCCATTTCTTTGAGATGACTCTGTCCTGCACCTCTTGTGTCGGGAGCTGCGGGAATTCCCTCACCTGTTGCCTCGCAAAAGCCCTCAATTGCATGTACCTGAATGCATTCCCTTGGGGCAACCCATATTTCTCGGTCAGCGCTCCCAGACTCGCAAACTTCCCATCCACAAATAGATCTTTCAATTGCGTTATACCTGCTCTTTGCCACATTCCATATCCCCCATCCATTCCCCCCGGGGCAAACCTATGGTTGTTTCTTATCGGGGACCCCCCCAGTGCTCCGGTCTTTCCCCTATGTCGTCTCCACTGTCCCCAAATCTTCAGTGTAGCTACCACCACCGGACTCGTGGTTTAGTTCCTTGGTGAGAACGGCAATGGGGCTGTCACCATAGCCTGCAGGCTGGTCCCCCTACAGGACGCCCTCTCTAATCTCTTCCACGCCGCTCCTTCCTCCTCTCCCATCCACTTACTCACCATTGAAATATTAGCGGCCCAATAATACTCACTTAGGCTCGGTAGTGCCAGCCCCCCCCTATCCCTACTACGCTGTAAGAATCCCTTCCTCACTCTCGGAGTCTTCCCGGCCCAAACAAAACCCATGATACTCTTTTCTATCCTTTTGAAAAAAGCCTTCGTGATCACCACCGGGAGACACTGAAACACAAAAAGGAATCTCGGGAGGACCACCATCTTAACCGCCTGCACCCTCCCTGCCATTGACAATGCTACCATATCCCATCTCTTGAAATCTTCCTCCATCTGTTCCACCAACCGCGTCAAATTTAGCCTGTGCAATGTGTCCCAATTCTTAGCTATCTGGATCCCCAGGTAACGAAAGTCTCTTGTTACCTTCCTCAACGGTAGGTCTTCTATTTCTCTACTCTGCTCCCCTGGATGCACCACAAACAGCTCACTCTTCCCCATGTTCAATTTATACCCTGAAAAATCCCCAAACTCCCCAAGTATCCGCATTATTTCTGGCATCCCCTCCGCTGGATCCGCCACATATAGTAGCAGATCATCCGCATATAAAGATACCCGGTGTTCTTCTCCTCCCCTAAGTATTCCCCTCCATCCCTTGGAACCTCTCAGCGCTATCGCCAGGGGCTTAATCGCCAGTGCAAACAGTAATGGGGACAGAGGACATCCCTGCCTTGTCCCTCTATGGAGCCGAAAATATGCCGATCCCCGTCCATTCGTGACCACACTCGCCACTGGGGCCCTATACAACAGCTGCACCCATCTAACATACCCCTCTCCGAACCCAAATCTCCTCAACACCTCCCACAGATAATCCCACTCCACTCTATCAAATGCTTTCTCGGCATCCATCGCCACTACTATCTCCGTTTCACCCTCTGGTGGGGCCATCATCATTACCCCTAACAACCTCCGTATGTTCGTGTTCAGCTGTCTCCCCTTCACAAACCCAGTTTGGTCCTCATGAACCACCCCCGGGACACATTCCTCTATTCTCATTGCCATTACCTTGGCCAAGACCTTGGCATCTACATTGAGGAGGGAGATTGGTCTGTAGGACCCGCATTGTAGCGGATCCTTTTCCTTCTTTAAAAGAAGCGATATCGTTGCTTCTGACATAGTCGGGGGCAGTTGTCCCCTTTCCTTTGCCTCGTTGAAGGTCCTCGTCAGTAGCGGGGCGAGCAAGTCCAAATATTTTCTGTAAAATTCAACTGGGAATCCGTCCGGTCCCAGGGCCTTTCCCGTCTGCATGTTCCTAATTCCTTTCACCACTTCCTCTACCGTGATCTGTGCTCCCAATCCCATCCTATCCTGCTCTTCCACCTTGGGAATTTCCAGCCGATCCAAAAACTCCATCATTCTCTCCCTCCCATCCGGGGGTTGAGCTTCATACAATTTTTTATAAAATGTCTTAAACACTTCATTCACTCTCTCCGCTCCCCGCTCCGTCTCTCCATCTTCGTCTCTCACCCCCCCTATTTCCCTCGCTGCTCCCCTTTTCCTCAATTGGTGTGCCAGCAATCTGCTCGCCTTCTCTCCATATTCATACTGTACACCCTGCGCCTTCCTCCATTGTGCCTCTGCAGTGCCTGTGGTCAGCAAGTCAAATTCCACATGCAGCCTTTGCCTTTCCCTACACAGTCCCTCCTCCGGTGCTTCCGCATACTGTCTGTCCACCCTCAAAAGTTCTTGCAACAACCGCTCCTGTTCCTTACTCTCCTGCTTCCCTTTATGTGTCCTTATTGATATCAGCTCCCCCCTAACCACCGCCTTCAACGCCTCCCAGACCACTCCCACCTGAACCTCCCCATTGTCATTGAGTTCCAAGTACTTTTCAATGCATCCCCTCACCCTTAAGCACACCCCCTCATCCGCCATTAGTCCCATGTCCATTCTCCAGGGTGGACGCTCTCTTGTTTCCTCCCCTATCTCCAAGTCTACCCAGTGTGGGGCATGATCCGAAATGGCTATAGCCGTATATTCCGTTCCCCTCACCCTCGGGATCAATGCCCTACCCAACACAAAAAAGTCTATGCGTGAATAGACTTTATGGACATAGGAGAAAAACGAGAACTCCTTACTCCTAGGTCTACTGAATCTCCACGGGTCCACCCCTCCCATCTGCTCCATAAAATCCTTGAGCACCTTGGCTGCTGCCGGCCTCCTACCAGTCCTGGACTTCGACCTATCCAGCCTTGGTTTCCAACACCGTGTTAAAGTCTCCCCCCATTATCAGCTTTCCGGTCTCTAGGTCTGGGATGCGTCCTAGCATTCGCCTCATAAAATTGGCATCGTCCCAATTCGGGGCATACACGTTTACCAACACCACCATCTCTCCCTGTAATTTGCCACTCACCATCACGTATCTGCCCCCGTTATCCGCCACTATAGTCTTTGCCTCGAACATTACCCGCTTCCCCACTAATATAGCCACCCCCCTGTTTTTCGCATCCAGCCCCGAATGGAACACCTGCCCTACCCATCCTTTGCGCAACCTAACCTGATCTATCAGTTTCAGGTGCGTTTCCTGTAACATGACCACATCTGCTTTAAGTTTCTTAAGGTGTGCGAGTACTCGTGCCCTCTTTATCGGCCCGTTAAGCCCCCTCACGTTCCACGTGATCAGCCGAGTTGGGGGGCTTCCCACCCCCCCCCCCCCCCCCCCCCCCCCTTGCCGGTTAGCCATCATCTTTTTCCAGCTTCTCGCCCAGTTCCCACGCGGCTGTATTTCTCCCAGACGGTGCCCCCCCCGCCCATCCTTTCCCGTACCCACTCCCCCCTTTCCCCAGCAGCAGCAACCCAGTAATTCCCCCCACCCCCCCCCCCCCGCTACTAGACCCCCCGCTAGCGTAATTACTCCCCCCATGTTGCTCCCAGAAGTCAGCAAACTCTGGCTGACCTCGGCTTCCCCCCGTGATCACGGCTCGCCCCGTGCGGCGCCCCCTCCTTCCTGCTTCTCTATTCCCGCCATAATTATCATAGCGCGGGAACCAAGCCCGCGCCTCTCCCTCGGCCCCGCCTCCCATGGCCAACGCCCCATCTCCTCTCCCTCCCCACCTCCCCCCATCACCACCTGTGGGAGAAAGAAAAGTTACCATACCGCAGGATTAATCATACAATCCCTCTTCGCCCCCCCCCCCCACTCGTCCCACCACTTTGTCCAAACGTTCATTTTCGTAGTCCAATCATTCCAATTTTTCTTCTACAATAAAAGTCCACGCTTCATCCGCCGTCTCAAAGTAGTGGTGCCTCCCTTGATATGTGACCCACAGTCTTGCCGGTTGCAGCATTCCAAACTTTATCTTTTTTTGTGAAGTACCGCTTTGGCCCGATTAAAGCTCGCCCTCCTTCTCGCCACCTCCGCACTCCAATCTTGATAGACGCGGATCACCGCGTTCTCCCATTTACTACACCGAGTTTTCTTCGCCCATCTAAGGACCATTTCTCTATCCTTAAAACGGAGAAATCTCACCACTATGGCTCTGGGAGCTTCTCCTGTTCTCGATCCTCGCACCATAACTCGGTATGCTCCCTCCACCTCCAACGGACCCGTCGGGGCCTCCACTCCCATTAACGAGTGCAGCATCGTGCTCACATATGCCCCGACGTCCGCCCCCTCCACACCTTCAGGAAGGCCAAGAATCCTCAAGTTGTTCCTCCTTGCGTTATTTTCCAGTGCCTCCAACCTCTCCACAGATCGTTTCTGGTGTGCCTCCTGTATCTCCGACTTCACCACCAGGCCCTGTATGTCGTTTTCATTCTCTGCTGCTTTCGCCTTCACGACCCGAAGCTCCTGCTCCTGGGTCTTTTGTTCCTCTTTCAGCCCTTCAATCGCCTGTAATATCGGGGCCAACAACTCTTTCTTCATTTCCTTTTTTATCTCCTCCACGCAGCGTTTCAAAAACTCTTGTTGTTCAGGGCCCCATATGAAACTGCCACCTTCCGACGCCATCTTGGTTTCTGCTTGCCTTCCTTGCCGTTGTTCCAAAGGATCCGCTGCAATCCGGCCACTTTCCTCTCCTTTTTCCATCCGTGTCCAGGGGGAACACCCTTCTGGTTTACCGCACGGTGTTTTCAGCCGTTAAAATTGCCGTTGGGGCTCCTATCAAGAACCCAAAAGTCCGTTTCACAGGGAGCTGCCGAAACGTGCGACTCAGCTGGTCATCGCCGCACCCGGAAGTCTAACCATGCATTTCTATGTACAAACAATTCCGGCTCCATTACTGTAAAACCATGGAGGGAAATGCCTGTCCTCTTGTCCGTCCTACTACCAAGTGCCCACCTCCCGTCCGTCCCTCCTGCTGGCAGGAGGTCATAACTGTCCCTACATGTATTGGTCAGTGGCTATGTACAGTGGTGCTATTATATACAGATATATACATTGGTACAACTATGTACAATTAAACATAGATATGCCTATATGCATATCACCACAACTTGTCTATACTAACGGATTAGTGGATTATTTCTATTGTTGCTGTTTTCTGAAGGTGTAATTCTATATAATGTCTGCATTCTGATATTGCTATAATAATATTATTCAAGAATATTTATGACCAAAGAATTTGTAACAGAATAAGTTACATGAATAACATAGCTGGCTGCGTGTTTTGTATTTCTGGAATAAAGTGGATTGTTTCAATAATGTTTGAGTAACATGGATATGGAAATTGTTATTATTACAGTACTTCAAAGGTTCCAGAAAGCTCAGGGATCAATTTTACAGGGTGAACAGGGAGGAAGGAGGGTGTATTCTTTAGCCCCCTTAGAAGGAATGTCGGTGCAGTAATCAGCAATAAAATGATGTCAGGGCCTTTAGCTGGTGAGGGTTGGAGTGGGAGGAAGTCCCGTCCTCAAGAGCTCGTGACCAAGTTGGCAGCTCAAGTAGTCACAGAACTCAGGAGTGAGCAACAGCAAGGAGGCCCACAAGGAAGAGTGATGGTGTTATTGCACTTATTAGCCTTAGTTTTATTAGCTCTGATTATGTCACCTTTGCTCACGAGTCGCCAGGTATACCGCCACGTGGTTCAAGCTCTAGTTATGATTAATAAGTCAGCACACCGCTTAGTAAGATTAAAATCAACGGTCATTTATTATGTACAGCAATAAATACTTACACAATAATCCTACTTTCTATATCACTACCTACCACTACTGGCCAATACTTAACTTTTGGGGATGGCCCACCAGGTCAGGGAAATGAATGGTTTATCGAATTGGGCCTGGCTAGCGGGATTCAAAAGGCTGATACAGGTCGATGGCTAGGAGTCGCTATCGGGTAGCGATCGCTGGAGTCAAACTTACAGTTTCTGGTCGATGTTCTTGCGAAGGTTGCGAGCAGGAGAAGAAGGGAGAGAGAGAGAGATCTGAACTTGGCCCCTCAATTTATAGGGCCCAGGGGCTTCCCGCCTCTCTGGGCGGCCCTTGACCCTGAGTCACAAGTGATTGGACTTGTTCCCAATCACTGGGTTCGATATGCTCCAATAATGGGGCAATTCCTCGATCGGGGGAGGTCGTTCACCTGTCTTTGTTTCGGCCACTGCAGGCGCCGAGAGGTCTGGCCTGGCATTCAATTGCTAATATGTTGCAATTGTTCCCGGGGATAGCCGATTAAACTGCAGATGTCTGTGTTGATGTGCTGCTAATAGTCGTAGGTATCGATCTGGGCCGACTTCCCCAGAGCCGAATACGCTATTCTGTCTGCAGCTGTCCGTTTGTGTCCTGTTGGCTGCTTTTCCCATCAGACTTTTCGGTTAGCCATTTTATATCGGGTTTTGGCCAAATTAATAGGGAATCAGCCATTTTAGGTGGCTACAATCCCTCCTTGTGATCCTAACGCGAAGCATGAAGGATCACATAAATTTTGTCCTTTCCATTCCCTGACTGGGGGAATACCTCCTACATGGCCACTACTCTGACCCTAGCTATGTACAAAAATTTACCTAAACAATTCTTGAGGGCGCCATGGCAGGCAGGGGCATGCATCTACAAAATAAAAACTTGGAAACTCTAATTTTACCTAAATACACTCATCAAGCATTGCATCATCCTATCTCTCTAAACATACAACAACAATTACAACATTCCATATACTCTTTCCCGGCTTGGCAGTCAAGCTCAGGATCATACATTTTCTGTTACTGGGGTTTTGTACATTTTTTTATTTACAGAAAAACACAAGTGCATGTTTTATTATTATGGTTTTATAGGTCGCTGGGGTCTGGGGTCTGGTCATACACGAATATAGGGGATCGGATCCGATATACCGGGGTTCGAGCGCGGTACGCTCTCCTTCTCCATTTGCGGAGGCGCATAGTCTGCACTGCACAGCAGAGTATTGCCAACGCTAACAGTGCTTCAATTACGTAAGACAGGGAGTACCAGGTTATGAACTTGGCACACCAGGATAATGCAGCGTGGCTGGTGACTGGGCCCTCGGTACTGCGGGGCAGTGAAACATTAACGGCAGGGGGGGTTTGGAGTAATGGGGTCCGCATTCCCGCGCAACCAAATGTTCGTGAAAAAAATGTTGAGCACGATGAACGAAGTCCTCATGGCTGTCCTCTTTCTTTTTCTGTCTTTGTGTTCTCTGTTTTTCTCCGGTCCTGGAGCTTCTGGAGTTCTGTAAAACAAGCATAGTAGTTTTTCCTGTAACTACCTTGGTATAATATCTGGTATGTTAGTGTGTCTGTCCTTCTTGGGGCCAATTAAACCCTTATAATTGGTCACTATATGTGACTCCCCCATTTTTTTTTCAAAACAAATGTTAGGACACGGCACACTTCCCAATGGTGGACCAGTGCTAAGTTTATCATCCAAATGTTGCTGGATGTAAATAGCATGAGGCAGCAACCCAAGGGTCGCCTAAATAAATAAAACTGTTTTGAAAGGAAAAGGTCGAATGAGGTGCGTATGGGCCGCGACGGGTAAGATTTTGATGGAGTCCCCGGGTAGGAGGGCTACCAATACCGTATGTCCCCTACCCGAGCGTTTTTGACCAGCGGGGGGGTCCCCAGGCAGGGCGGGTCTCACACCGTTTCTCCACTGCCTGAGCAACCAAAGAACGGGCACAAATGTATTCATCGTGGTGGGGTTGGTGCTGTGCTTCTACCCTCAAATCAGAATGGGCGTCTGGTACCCGAACAGGTATCAGCTAAAGTGTCTGCAGACAAGCTAGTTCCGCTGAACAAGCGCCTGGTCTGTTGACCAGTTATCTGTGGACAAGTTGGTGCCGCTGAACAAGCGGGTGGAAAAATTCTCCTGTCGGACGAACAACACTTAGACAAAACATACAAACAACATAAAACATCCTGCAGGTTCCATCAGGAAGGACAACACTTTTCCCCAAGTGTCTCCTTTAAATCATCATGTCGACACCTCAGTTCTCTGTTGCGAACAGGGTCGCAAAGGGGTTGGCGGATTGGGGGTCCGACTCAAGGTCGTCCCCTTCTCCCGGGTGCCAAACTCTGGAGTGAATTAATGTTGAGAGGGCTGCGTGGTGAGAGTTGGGGTTGCTTTTGTCGTTGCGGACGAGTCTGTAGGAGTTGTCGCGGTGCCAATGGGTTTCGTCGAGTTGTGTGGGGACAAAGTCCATATGGTTCAGTGGTCGGTGGTGTGGTTTGTTTAGGAAAGTGATCATGAAGGGATCACTGGAGTCGAACTCGGAGTCGCTGGGTGTGGGTCCAGGATAGTAGGGAGGCGTGCTGTGGCTATCGTCAGAGTCACAGTCGCTGTCTCTGCTGCTGCAGTCTGTTGGCGTTCCGGGGCGGAGTGTAGATTTTGGGGGTGGAGTCGGGGGGCGAGTCCGTGTCTGGGCTGGACGTGGAGGGGGTTGGTGTGGTTACGTTGGCTGTGGGCGGGGTGTGGGCTGCTGCGTCAAGCATGACGTGGTGGGCGTGGTTTGACTGTGCTCCATAAGCCTTTAACTGGTTTGTGTGAAACCACGCGGTCTTACCATTTGGGTATTTGATTTTATATACCGATGGGCTTACTTTATCCGTAACTGAGTACGGACCCGAGTATTTCGGAGACAGAAATATGCTGGGGTTATACACAGACAACATCACTTGTTGTCCTATATTATACTCCGTGGCAGTACTGCCTTATCAAAACAGGCCTTGCTCTGTTTTCTTTTGGTGCCCAGTTTAACAGCGGCTGCTAACTGAGCCGTTTTTACATTTGCAATTAATTGCTCAACGGCTTTCTCGTGGGTGAGGGCCGTAACTTTAGGGCTGGTCAGGTCTAAACCTAACAAGTACTCTGTCCCTTTCATGGGGCGTCCGGTCATGAGGGTGTGTGGGGTGTAACCTGTGGAGGTGGAAACAGTGTTACGCAAAAACATCAGCACAAAGGGGAGGACAGAATCCCAAGTGGTGTTGTTCTGCTGGACCATTTTTTGGAGGGTGGTTTTTAGGGTCCGATTCATGCGCTCCACTATACCACTCGACTGTGGGTGGTACGCAATGTGAAATTTTTCAGTTATTCCAAATATCGTGAGGACGTTCTGCATGACCCGTCCCATAAAGTGAGAACCTTGGTCCGATTCAATACTGCGGGGGAGTCCCCGTCTTGTAAAGATGTGGTGGGTTAGGATCTTGGCTGTGGTTTTCGCGGTGTTGGTGCGGGCTGGAAATGCTTCCACCCACTTTGTAAAAGTGTCTATGACCACCAGAACATATTTATAGCCATTCCTGCAAGGGGGCAATGGACCTATAAAATTGATCTGGAGGTTAGTCCAGGGGCCGTTAACGGGTCGGGTGTGGCTGAGTTGTGCCTTTTTGGCATATCTATCTGGGTTGTTCTGTGCGCAGATGAGGCAATTCTCAATGTAATGGGATACATCCTCTTTGAGATTTGGCCACCAACAAAGCTGTTTGAGATGGGCTGCGGTGGGATCGATTCCCTGGTGTCCATGACCATCGTGGAATAAACAGATTAATTGGTTCCTATCCTGCTTCGGAACTACATAAAGGGTGTCTTTCAACACCACACCGTCATGTGTGGTCATCGTATTTCTGAACCTCTCGTATGGGGCTGGAAACTTCCCTTTCACGATCTCAGTGAGAGCGCTATCCTGCTTCTGGGCCTCTACTAGATCTTCGATCTTAGTCTGCGTGACCTGAACTGCACTCACTGGCGCACTCACTGGGGCGCTTTCGGGGGGCTTCCAAAAGTACCCATGCCTGGATCCTGCCTTAGCCAGTGCGTCGGCTTTTACATTTCCAGGGGGGGAGGAACGATGGTGGCTGCGGACTTTTATAATGCCAAAAGTCCTGTCATTGGCTTTTTGCAAAATATGGCGGAGTAATGGGGCTGAGGGGAGGGGTTTCCCATCCACGGAAACAAATCCTCTCGTTTCCCAGAGGGGCAGAAATTCGGTGAGGCTGTTGCAGACATATAGACTGTCTGAATATATGTCTGCTGGGCTGGGGAAGGAATCTGGGTGCTCTATAATGTAAGCGATGGCCGCAAGCTCTGCTGCCTGCGCGCCTAAGTGTCCGGGTAATTTTAATGCGATTTCCTCAAGGGCGCATCCCTGCGCGTCCTCCACATAAATCCCACAACCTGTTATGCGTTGCCCATCCAGGACTGTGGAAGATCCATCCACATAGATCCTAATGGGATCACACGTGTCCGGGTGAGGGGGGCTTTGAGATGGAGTGGCTAGTTTTCTGGGGGGTGTTTTCGCGATAAAGGGGCCTGTATTATGGTGGGGCAAGATGATTTCACACTCATGGGGGGTTCCGGGGTACTGTAGATTGTCCGCTAAGTATGTGTGTGTTTTGGTCCGTTTGACTGTGATGTCCCATTCTTGTAAGAGAAGGGTCCACCTAGCAGCGCGGATTTGGCTGACGGTACCGTCTTTAAGTCGTCCGTCTAGTAAAAGTTGGGTGGGGGTGTGCTCGGTCAAAATGGTGATGGGGTTCAGTCCGATAATGTATGAAAAGTACTGGACTGCCCAGAAAACTGCGAGCAGGTGCCTCTCACAGGCTGAGAATCCCTGCTCCACAGCATCTAAAATTCGGGAGGCATAAGCCACGGGTCTTAGCCGGTCGTGCCGTTCCTGCAGGAGCACGGCTGAAAGGGTGCGGTCTGTGGTCGCTACCTCTATTGCGTAAGGGGAAAGCGGGTCTGGAACCTGTAGTGCGGGGGTGGCTATGAGTGCCTGTTTTAATGATTCCACAGCATCCGTATGCTGCGGAAGCCATTCCCAGGGGGCTCCTTTCTTTAGGAGGTCTGAGAGGGGCGCTGCCTTGCTGGCGAAACCGTCAATGTGGTTTCAGCAGTAGCCAACCAGTCCTAAAAACGACCGGAGGGCTGAAACGTTTTGGGGAAGGGACAATTTAGCGATCGAGTCAATTCTTTTGTGCTCAATCTCGCGTTTGCCGTGTGTGATAATAGTACCCAAATATACAACTTTCTCTTCCAATATCTGGGCCTTTTTGGGGTTTACTTTACAGCCAATGGAATGTAGTAATTCCAGGAGTTCGGACAGAAGCTCAATGTGCTCTTCCTTTGTGTCTGTCTGCAGTAGTAGATCGTCTACATACTGTACCAGACATTCGGGGCGAGAAAATTCGCTAGTCCATTTGCCAGCTGTCGGTGGAAAATGGAGGGGGAGTTGTGGAAGCCTTGTGGCAGGCATGTCCACGTGTACTGCTGCGCTCTGAAAGTGAAGGCACATTTGTACTGGCACGCCTTTGCCAATGGAATGGACCAGAATCCATTACTGACGTCCAAAACCGTGAAATATCGGGCATGGAGTCCCTGTTTGAGCATGGTCTCGGGACTTGTTGCAACAGTGGGGGCTGCTGCGGGGGTGACTTTATTGAGTTCCCGATAATCAATGGTCAAGCGCCATGATCCGTCGGACTTCCTTACTGGCCAAATCGGGGCATTATTAGTTGAGGCTACCGATCTTAGGACGCCCTGCTGTAATAAACATTCTATAACCTTTAGGATTTCTCCCTCTGCTTCTAGGGGGAATCCGTACTGCTTTTGAGGTTAGGATCCAGTCCTGTTATTTGTACGGAGCCAGTCATCCGTCCACAGTCGTGTTTGTGGGTCGCGAATGCCGCCCTGTTTTATTGCAGGACTGCCCTAACCTGTCGGTCCGTGCTGAGTGTGGTGGGGTTGAACCAAAACTCGCCTACTGCGCTAATTTTGTTCATATAGTCCCCTATATTGAGCATTGCGGGGGCTCTAGCGGATTTCACCATCTTCCAGACACACTGGTTGACTGGATCGAAAGAGAGGTGGTGGGAATTCATGAAGTCGATCCCCAAAATGTGCTCTGCTGTTGGGGGCAGGTCGACTAAAACAACGGAGTGTTTTGTGTTAATGGTTCCGATTTGGATGGGTACAGGGGTTGTGATGTGTCCCTGCTGTGAGTGGCCTGTGAAGCCGCTGAGGGTGATAGTGGCTGTAGTGGGCCATGTGTCCTTACCAAGGGTGGAGGAATTTAAGGTGGTGCGGGACCCTCCGTGTCCCAGAGAAGCTCGGTCGGCTGTCCCCTAACTTTCGCTGCGACTACGGGTCGTCCTGACATATCCCAAAGGGTATCGCAGACCCAACTGGGGGAGCCTGTACACCGTCAGTCCATTCCGGTCAAGTCTGTCTGATCCGACCGGGCGCTAACGCTATGTATGGGCTCTGCCTTTTTCTTAGTGAGAGTGCCTGTCTGTTGGGCTCTCTGTGGCTTTTTAGGGGCATTGCATTCTTCGGCAAAATGTCCCAACTGTCTGCAATTGTAGCATTCTTGCGGTTTTGCTGGGGGGCTGCTCTTTCCCTCGTTTACCCAGGCGGGGTTGTGAAGAGTGGTTCTTACTGCCTGCACGTCTGCGGCGGCTTGTTTTTCCTCGGGGGTTCTAGCGGCGCGTTTATTGTGAGCCGACTGTTCCCAAACGTGGGACAATCTTTTGACCACCCACTTCTCATTATGAGCCTCCTCCGAGGGGTCATAATTACTACAGGCATTCTGTCCTGCTTCCGTGGCATGGGAGATAAGGGTGCGGGTCCATTTGACCATATTGTCTGCGGACAAATGGGCACGGTCTACGCTTCCGAAAACGGCTTCAAAGTGAATCCACAAGCGTCCTGCGAACGCTGTGGGGTGTTCAGACTTTTTCTGTCTGCACTTATTTAGGCCATCTATGGGGTCGCCCCGGTTATACCGCATCCAGGATCGCGGTATGCATTTCTGCAAGGGTGCCTCCTCCTACGTTCTGTGGGTCGGGAAGGGCTGCTGCGACCGATGGGTCTAAGCTGAGGACAATGAGCTTTACCTACTCTTTCTCAAGGTACAAGGTCGCCTGGTGTTTGACGGTTGCAAAGAAATGGCGTGGGTCTGAAGCGGGGAGGAACGGTGTGATTTTAGCACACGCGTCCCATAATTGGGTCACTGTGAGGGGGGTGGAATATAGGAATTCCGCCTCGTCTGCTGTGGCTGTGCGGTGGGTTGTTACAGGGTTCATGGGAACCTGAAGTACCTGCTGTGTGGGGGGTGGGGGTGCTTTCCTCCTTTGGGGCTTTCCCTGCGCACATGTTCCCTGAACATATCTCTGCGCTGTCTCCTGCAATTCTTCCCAATCAGGGCCGTCTTCCTGTTCGAAACAGGAAGGTTTCTTGGAATCCTTTTTGGACAGAAAGCATTGATTGCAGGTCCGCAATTTGCTTTCGGCACTTCGCGTGGTCTATGGTACTCTGCCTTTGTTCCGTGGTTGCAGCGTGGAGCGCTCTCAAGGCTGCCTTGAGATCACTTCATTGCTTCTGTAGCGTTTCCACCTGCTTCTCTGTCTCTTTCTTAACCAGGACTGCACGCTACGTGTCCTGATAAGCCTTCTCATACTGGGATTGAAAACTGCTTAAATGCGCCAGACAAGACTGGTGACCCCGTTTGGCGTCTGCCACCTCTTCGTCCTTGGTTTCTAACTGCCTTTTCAATTCCAGGTTCTCTTTCTCCATCTCGCATATATCGATTTTACTCAGACGATGTATGCCTTCTATTTCTTTCCGGAGCGTCCTGACGACCTCCTCTGTGCCTCGCAATTGTGCCATACAGGACACGATTGCCATCGGCTTGCGCGTTTTTGCTAAGCTCTTCTTATGAATTTCACTCATGTTCTCCCAACAAGTATGCCCTATACTTCCGGGACCTGAGTCGTCATTATTACAGAAACCGTTCCACATGGGCCATCCTTTGCCCTGTAGAAATTTCTGAATTTCCACTTCCCAAATGGGACACTGTCCCACTTTAATGCTGCTGATTGGTGCGACCGCAAATTCTTCGGGGTTCATGAGGCGTTGCATTGCCTGCATGGCCATCTCTCTTATCTGCTTGCTATGTTCAAATTTGGAACAGGGAGCTAAGGTGGTATCGTAGATGGTACGGCTTGCGCTAATTTCCGAAAATATCGACTTCCGACAGTTTTGACGCAACAAAATCTATCAGTTTTACCTTATAACCCTGTTAGTTACACATGCATACACACACTTCCGAATTGTGAATTATTAACCAGAACCGCTTGAATACTTGTGGTTCTTTTTATTTTTGTTTCCAATTGGATTCCATTCAAATTTCTGGGGTTCTCCCGGAGTGGTTTTCCACTTCTATATCAGGGTCCCGGTGGAGTCGCCAATTATGTTGCTCTTAGTAGCCTTAGTTTTATTAGCTCTGATTATGTCACCTTTGCTCACGAGTCGCCAGGTATCTTTCGGATATCGCCACGTGGTTCAAGCTCGAGTTATAAAACATAGAACATAGAACATAGAAAATACAGCACAGAACAGGCCCTTCGGCCCACGATGTTGTGCCGAACCTTTGTCCTAGATTAATCATAGATTATCATTGAATTTACAGTGCAGAAGGAGGCCATACGGCCCTTTGAGTCTGCACCGGCTCTTGGAAAGAGCACCATACCCAAACTCAACACCTCCACCCAACACCAAGGGCAATTTGGACATTAAGGGCAATTTATCATTGGCCAATTCACCTAACCCGCACATCTTTGGACTGTGGGAGGAAACCGGAGCACCCGGAGGAAACCCACGCAGACACGGGGAGGACGTGCAGACTCCGCACAGACAATGACCCAAGCCGGAATCGAACCTGGGACCATGGAGCTGTGAAGCAATTGTGCTATCCACAATGCTACCGTGCTGCCCTTAAGAACAAATAAATCTACACTATATCATTTTACCGTCATCCATGTACCTATCCAATAGCTGTTGAAGGTCCCTAATGTTTCCGACTCAACTACTTCCACAGGCAGTGCATTCCATGCCCCCACTACTCTCTGGGTAAAGAACCTACCTCTGATATCCCTCCTATATCTTCCACCTTTCACCTTAAATTTATGTCCCCTTGTAATGGTGTGTTCCACCCGGGGAAAAAGTCTCTGACTGTCTACTCTATCTATTCCCCTGATCATCTTATAAACCTCTATCAAGTCGCCCCTCATCCTTCTCCGCTCTAATGAGAAAAGGCCTAGCACCCTCAACCTTTCCTCGTAAGACCTACTCTCCATTCCAGGCAACATCCTGGTAAATCTTCTTTGCACCTTTTCCAGAGCTTCCACATCCTTCCTAAAACGAGGCGACCAGAACTGTACACAGTACTCCAAATGTGGCCTTACCAAAGTTTTGTACAGCTGCATCATCACCTCACGGCTCTTAAATTCAATCCCTCTGTTAATGAACGCGAGCACACCATAGGCCTTCTTCACAGCTCTATCCACTTGAGTGGCAACTTTCAAAGATGTATGAACATAGACCCCAAGATCTCTCTGCTCCTCCACATTGCCAAGAACTCTACCGTTAACCCTATATTCCGCATTCATATTTGTCCTTCCAAAATGGACAACCTCACACTTTTCAGGGTTAAACTCCATCTGCCACTTCTCAGCCCAGCTCTGCATCCTATCTATGTCTCTTTGCAGCCGACAACAGCCCTCCTTACTATCCACAACTCCACCAATCTTCGTATCGTCTGCAAATTTACTGACCCACCCTTCAACTCCCTCATCCAAGTCATTAATGAAAATCACAAACAGCAGAGGACCCAGAACTGATCCCTGCGGTACGCCACTGGTAACTGGGATCCAGGCTGAATATTTGCCATCCACCACCACTCTCTGACTTCTATCGGTTAGCCAGTTCGTTATCCAACTGGCCAAATTTCCCACTATCCCATGCCTCCTTACTTTCTGCATAAGCCTACCATGGGGAACTTTATCAAATGCCTTACTAAAATCCATGTACACTACATCCACTGCTTTACCTTCATCCACATGCTTGGTCACCTCCTCAAAGAATTCAATAAGATTTGTAAGGCAAGACCTACCCCTCACAAATCCGTGCTGACTATCCCTAATCAAGCAGTGTCTTTCCAGATGCTCAGAAATCCTATCCTTCAGTACCCTTTCCATTACTTTGCCTACCACCGAAGTAAGACTAACTGGCCTATAATTCCCAGGGTTATCCCTAGTTCCTTTTTTGAACAGGGGCACGACATTCGCCACTCTCCAATCCCCTGGTACCACCCCTGTTGACAGTGAGGACGAAAAGATAATTGCCAACGGCTCTGCAATTTCATCTCTTGCTTCCCATAGAATCCTTGGATATATCCCGTCAGGCCCGGGGGACTTGTCTATCCTCAAGTTTTTCAAAATGCCCAACACATCTTCCTTCCTGACAAGTATTTCCTCGAGCTTACCAATCTGTTTCACACTGTCCTCTCCAACAATATCGCCCCTCTCATTTGTAAATACAGAAGAAAAATACTCATTCAAGACCTCTCCTATCTCTTCAGACTCAATACACAATCTCCCGCTACTGTCCTTGATCGGACCTACCCTCGCTCTAGTCATTCTCATATTTCTCACATATGTGGAAAAGGCCTTGGGGTTTTCCTTGATCCTACCCGCCAAAGATTGTTCATGCCCTCTCTTAGCTCTCCTAATCCCTTTCTTCAGTTCCCTCCTGGCTATCTTGTATCCCTCCAATGCCCTGTCTGAACCTTGTTTCCTCAGCCTTACATAAGTCACCTTTTTCCTCTTAACAAGACATTCAACCTCTCTTGTCAACCATGGTTCCCTCACTCGACCATCTCTTCCCTGCCTGACAGGGACATACATATCAAGGACACGTAGCACCTGTTCCTTGAACAAGTTCCACATTTCACTTGTGTCCTTCCCTGCCAGCCTATGTTCCCAACTTATGCACTTCAATTCTTGTCTGACAACATCGTATTTACCCTTCCCCCAATTGTAAACCTTGTCCTGTTGCACGTACCTATCCCTCTCCATTACTAAAGTGAAAGTCACAGAATTGTGGTCACTATCTCCAAAATGCTCCCCCACTAACAAATCTATCACTTGCCCTGGTTCATTACCCAGTACCAAATCCAATATTGCCCCTCCTCTGGTCGGACAATCTACATACTGTGTTAGAAAAGCTTCCTGGACACACTGCACAAACACCACCCCATCCAAACTATTTGATCTAAAGAGTTTCCACTCAATATTTGGGAAGTTAAAGTCGCCCATGACTACTACCCTATGACTTCTGCACCTTTCCAAAATCTGTTTCCCAATCTGTTCCTCCACATCTCTGTTACTATTGGGGGGCCTATAGAAAACTCCTAACAAGGTGACTGCTCCTTTCCTATTTCTGACTTCAACCCATACTACCTCAATAGGGTGATACTCCTCGAACTGCCTTTCTGCAGCTGTTATACTATCTCTAATTAATAATGCCACCCCCCCACCTCTTTTACCACCCTCCCTAATCTTATTGAAACATCTATAACCAGGGACCTCCAACAACCATTTCTGCCCCTCTTCTATCCAAGTTTCCGTGATGGCCACCACATCGTAGTCCCAAGTACCGATCCATGCCTTAAGTTCACCCACCTTATTCCTGATGCTTCTTGCGTTGAAGTATACACACTTCAACCCATCTCCGTGCCTGCAAATACTCTCCTTTGTCAGTGTTCCCTTCCCCACTGCCTCATTACATGCTTTGGCGTCCTGAATATCGGCTACCTTAGTTGCTGGACTACAAATCCGGTTCCCATTCCCCTGCCAAATTAGTTTAAACCCTCCCGAAGAGTACTAGCAAACCTCCCTCCCAGGATATTGGTGCCCCTCTGGTTCAGATGCAACCCGTCCTGCTTGTACAGGTCCCACCTTCCCCAGAATGCGCTCCAATTATCCAAATACCTGAAGCCCTCCCTCCTACACCATTCCTGCAGCCACGTGTTCAACTGCACTCTCTCCCTATTCCTAGCCTCGCTATCACGTGGCACCGGCAACAAACCAGAGATGACAATTCTGTCTGTCCTGGCTTTCACCTTCCAGCCTAACTCCCTAAACTTGTTTATTACCTCCACACCCCTTTTCCTACCTATGTCATTGGTACCAATGTGCACCACGACTTCTGGCTGCTCCCCCTCCCCCTTAAGGATCCTGAAGACACGATCCGAGACATCCCTGGCCCTGGCACCCGGGAGGCAACATACCTTCCGGGAGTCTCGCTCGCGACCACAGAATCTCCTATCTATTCCCCTAACCATTGAATCTCCTACAACTATTGCTTTTCTATTCTCCCCCCTTCCCTTCTGAGCCCCAGAGCCAGACTCCATGCCAGAGACCTGACCGCTAGGGCCTTCCCCCGGTAGGTCATCCCCCCCAACAGCATCCAAAACGGTATACTTGTTTTGAAGGGGAACGGCCACGAGGGATCCCTGCACTGTCTGCCTGTTTGTTTGTTTTTTCCCCCTGACTGTAACCCAGCTATTCTTGTCCTGTACCTTGGGTGTGGTTACCTCCCTGTAACTCTTCTCAATCACCCCCTCTGGCTCCCGGATGATCCGAAGTTCTTCCAGCTTCAGCTCCAGTTCCCTAACACGGTCTTTGAGGAGCTGAAGTTGGGTGCACTTCCCGCAGGTATAGTCAGTGGGGACATCGGTGGTATCCCTCACCACCCACATCCTACAGGAGGAGCATGTAACTGGCCTAGCCTCCATCCCCTCTTACCTTAAAGAATATAGCTGCTGTGTGGACTCACTAGATCTCCGCTCTCCGACTCTGCTCCCAGTCAGCTACACTTCCTGTAAACTCCTGGCTCTCTTCGCACTCTTTGCGGAAATGTCGGAAACAAAATGAAAGGAGCACCTTACTCCCTCCTCACCTAACTCCCTCGGTCACCAAACTCTCACTATCGCACTCAAAAAGCACCAAATTCAGCACTCCCTCGGTCACCAAACTCTCACTATCGCACTCAAAAAGCACCAAATTCAGCACTCCCTCGGTCACCAAACTCTCACTATCGCACTCAAAAAGCACCAAATTCAGCACTCAGTGCAAACAAAGTCTGCACTGTAGGGGATCACTTTTATACTGTGAATCTAGCCTCTGAAAAACTGGCCTAATCCAATTAACTAATTAACAAGCTCCAGCTGCAAGTGCCTAGAAGTAGAAGCCTGTTTAAAGCTTATTGAAAATTCACCTTCTTCTAAACCAAACAGCAACTTTTAAGTTAATTAACTAAATAAAAGAAAGACTAAACTTTAGATAAAAATGAAGCCTTATACTCACCAAACTCTCACTATCGCACTCAAAAAGCACCAAATTCAGCACTCAGTGCAAACAAAGTTAAGTTTTGGCCAGTAGTACAGCAATAAATACTTACGCAATAATCCTACTTTCTATATCACTACCTACCACTACTGGCCAAAACTTAACTTTTGGGGATGGCCCACCAGGCAGGGAAACAAATGGTTTATCGAATTGGGTCTGGCCTGCGGGATACAAAAGGCTGATACGGGTCGATGGCTAGGAGTCTCTATCGGGTAGCGATCACTGGAGTCAAACTTACAGTTTCTGGTCGATGTTCTTGCAAAGGTTGCGAGCAGGAGAAGAAGGGAGAGAGAGAGAGATCTGAACTTGGCCCCTCAATTTATAGGGCCCAGGGGCTTCCCGCCTCTCGGGGCGGCCCTTGACCCTGAGTCCCAAGTGATTGGACTTGTTCCCAATCACTGGGTTCGATATGCTCCAATAATGGGGCAGCACGGTAGCATTGTTGATAGCATAATTGCTTCACAGCTCCAGGGTCCCAGGTTCGATTCCGGCTTGGGTCACTGTCTGTGCGGAGTCTGCACATCCTCCGCGTGTGTGCGTGGGTTTCCTCCGGGTGCTCCGGTTTCCTCCCACAGTCCAAAGATGTGCAGGTTAGGTGGATTGGCCATGATAAATTGCCCTTAGTGTTCAAAATTGTCCTTAGTGTTGGGTGGGGTTACTGGGTTATGGGAATAGGGTGGAGGTGTTGACCTTGGGTAGGGTGCTCTTTCCAAGAGCCGGTGCAGACTCGATGGGCTGAATGGCCTCCTTCTGCACTGTAAATTCTATGATTCTATGATTCCTCGATCGGGGGGTGGTCGTTCACCTGTCTTTGTTTCGGCCACTGCAGGCGCCGAGAGGTCTGGCCCGGCATTCAATTGCTAATATGTTGCAATTGTTCCCGGGGATAGCCGATTAAACTGCAGATGTCTGTGTTGATGCGCTGCTAATAGTCGTAGGTATCGATCTGGGCCGACTTCCCCAGAGCCGAATACGCTATTCTGTCTGCAGCTGTCCGTTTGTGTCCTGTTGGCTGCTTTTCCCATCAGCCTTTTCAGTTAGCCATTTTATATCGGGTTTTGGCCAAATTAATCGGGAATCAGCCATTTTAGGTGGCTACACTGTCTAGAGTGAGGAATGTCTTGAGCTGAGGGCAGGAAGGAATTAGGCAACCTAGGTAGTGGACTAGGAGGATGAGGGTATGGCCTCTGAAGACTAGCTGGGAAGGGAGATGGATTTGACATTTTGTGGAGGGCTGGGAACAGCGGATGTGCTCCTGATGTGCATAGGTCACTTCCTCAAGGGACGTACACCCGCCTCTCCCCGCTTCCTTTTAACCAATTGTGTTAAAAAAATGGCCTCTCCACTGCCATCTGTCTGCCCACGTCAACCATATTATGGCATGGGAAATATAATGTACGGATAATTGGCTTGTTAACAACTGCCTGTTAACTATCATTTTAAAAATGATGGGTGGACTGCTAATTTTGGCACCCACAGCTCATGGCTGGATGTGAAGATAGTGGGCTGTCCACCAGACATTTTTTACATGCCCCCCCCCCCCACCTCATTAAAAACACACCCAGCAAGGGAGCCATAAAAACCATCCCTCAATCTATTTTGTTTTAGGATAATACTCCTTGGTATTATTCTCCACATAATTCACACATGATTCATATGGCTGAGTGTATTAGTTTAATCTAGGAAAGATATTCTTTCACCATTCAAGATTTCCTCACTCTGCTAGTTATTCATCACCGACTTTTCCTCTCCCCTAGTACTCCCTGACAAAGCGATCCTTGCTGTGCTGCTACTGAGTCACTGCAATGTATGAAAGCAGCTTGACTGCCTCGTTTCTTATTGTGTGAAAATCTGGTTCACCGTCATCTGGTATCTCTTGACACCAGCCCAGATAGAATCCGGAACTCCCTCTGAGAATTCCACAAGAGTAGTGAAGTAATGCACTATATTGGCACATTAATGTGAATGCTGAGATATCCCTTATCCTAGCTGAAGAATTTTCATCAATGTCAGATCATAAATTTACTTCTTGAGCAAGCAATTCTCTTTTCCTAGCTCAAAAGCCCAAGATTTGCTTCCAGGATTGCTAATGATATATTTTGATTTTTAAAAATTTATTGCAACTAAAATTTTGTCCTTGAGCACAGCTATGCATTCTGTAAGGTCAACTTCCCAGTACGCAAGATCTAACATAGCAAGATAAATGTCTTATTGTATAAAAACCGAGGCTTGCCAAATTTTGAATTGCAGGAGATTCACAGAAACCATTTAAAAATGCCTGAGGGTGGTCACACAGCACGTAACTGCTTGTGCTTTGGCACTATATTGACTCAGTCAGGGATGCCATAGAGTTACTGAGATAAAAGCTAGAGAAATTTGCACCGGCAATGTAGGGCATATTGTGTTGAGGATTAAGGCACAATATGAAAGTAAACAACAATGAGAAAGTTTGATGTAAACATTGAATGACAAACGTAAAACAAACACTAAATTGCCTGCATAATTATCAAATCAAATGACTGCATAATTATCAAATAAAACTTGTTGAAGCAGGCCAACAGAAGACTAAGTTGTTATTTTACGAATCACAAGATGAGTATGGGTAAGGACGTTGATTAGGATTATTTTATTCCAGAATTACCAATCAGAGTATGAAATAATTTCTTAAATAACACCAGTATTCACCCCCACTCTATTGCCCAGGATTCTACATCGTGGGCGCGATTCTCCGACCCCCCCACCGGGTCGGAGAATCGCCGGGGGCTGGTGTGAATCCCGCCTTCGCCGTGTCCCGAATTCTCCGCCACCAGAGATTCGGTGGGGGCGGGAATCACGGCGCGCTGGTCCGCCAGAATCGCGCCGGTCGGCGGGCCCACCCCCGCCGATTCTCCGGCCCGCGATGGGCCGAAGTCCCGCCGCTGTCAACCCTCGCCCGCCGGCGTGGATTAAACCTCCTTTTGAACGACGGGACAAGGCGGCGCGGGCAGGCTCTGGGGTCCTGGGGGGGGGGGGGGGGGGGGGGGCGCAGGGCGATCTGGCCCCGGGTCCTGGCCCGCGATTGGGGCCCACCGATCCGCGGGCGGGCCTGTGCCGTGGGGGCACTCTTTTTCTTCCGACTTCGCCATGGTCTTCACTATGGCAGAGGCAGAAGAGACCCCCTCCCCTGTGCATGCGTGGGGATGCCGTGAGCGGCTGCTGACGCTCCCAAAGGCCTTTCTCCGCCAGCATGCAGAGAGGAAACCACTCGGGCGCGGGCCTAGCCCCTCAAGGTGAGGGCTTGGCCCCTAAAGGTGCGGAGAATTCCGCACCTTTAGGGCGGCCCGACGCTGGAGTGATCCGCACCGTTTTTGGTGCTGGATAGCGGACATCACGCCATGTGTTGATCATTTTCTTTGAAGAACTTCATGACATCAATTCCAAATTGGTATTTTACTATTTTTAACCCATATCCCGTTGACTTATTCTCACAATTTAGTTTGGGTTAACATTTTCCATGCTATTCACTCACAAACCTCCTTAGGGTGCCTTCTCAATTATCTCCTTTCATGACTAAAAAGCCCATGTTTTTCTAATTTGGCTTCATAAATCAGATATGTGATTCAAGGATTAAAAGAAGACTCGCATTTGTATAGAACTTTTAATGACTACCTGCAACTAATTAAGCACTTTTGAATTGTGGTCTCTGTTTTAATGTAGGAAATGTGGCAGCCAATTTGCACACAACCAGCTCCTATAAACAGCTCTGTGCTCATGACCAGATAATCTGTTTATCGTGATGTTGATTGAGGGGTAAATATTGCCTAGGACACCAGGGAAAGCTCCCCTGTTCTTCTTTTGAAATAGTCCCATGGGATCTTTTATATGCAGCTGCCCTATAGATGGGTCTCAGTTTAGCATCTCATCAGAAAGATAGCACCCCTGACAATTCAGGAGTCCTTCACTATGGCACTGGAGAGCATCAGTCTTGAATTTTGTGCTTGAGTCCTGGGGTCCACCTTGTGACGTTTTTTGAAAATTGGGACCATTCAACTTGGACTCTCTTACATGTGTCAGTGCCTCACATGTTTTATGGGTGGTACGGTGATACAGTGGTTAGCACTGCTGCCTCACAGCGCCAGCGAACTATGTTCAACTCCGGCCATGGGTGGCTGTCTGTCTGTGTGGAGTTTGCACTTTCTCCCTGTGTTTGCATGGATATCCTCTGGGTCATCCAGTTTCCTCCCACAGTCCAAAGATGTGCAGGTTAGGTGGATTGGCCATGGTAAATTGCCCCTTCGTGTCCAAAGATGTGTAGGTTAGGTGGGGCTTTGGGGTTACGGGGATGGAGTGGGCTGAGGGAAGGGGCTCTTTCAGAGGTTCGGTGCAGACTTGATGGGCTGAATGGCCTCCTTCTGCTCTGTAGGAATTCTGTGATTTTATTCCTTGGATATCTATGTGGTAGTGTGGCCCCTTTAAGGGGTGATACTTCATGGGCCACATGATAAACCCTCAGCCCTTGGGGACGGAGTGTGTGAATGTTCACCTATCATGTGTTTAGGCGTGGATCTGTCTGTTAGGGTTTCGCCGGAGTTAGCCTGGGAGTCATAGGAACAAGGCCTGTGTAGTAATTGTACTGTTCTGTGTATATAATTCTTCTTAGTTAAATAAATCGCTGTTGTGACTAAACACTGCCTCGTCGTTTGCCTTGCAATACAACAATCTATTACTAAAGATTCATTTGTCTTTGAGTCCCTTATATGTAGGATTATATATTTATATCTATCACTAATTCTATTTAGGTTATTTTAGTTTGGTGAATATCTGTTGTTCATGTAAGTAAATGATATACTACCCTGATAAATACTTCAAGGAAATCATTGTTTATTAACTTTTTACAAAATTATTCTATCATGGGACATGGCCAGCACTTTTTGCCCATCCCTAATTGCCCTTGAACTGAGTGGCTTGCGAGGCTATTTCCGAGGACAGTTCAGGATCAACCACATACTGTGGATCTGCAGTTACATGTAGGCCAGACCGAGTATGGATGGCAGTTTTCCTTCCTGAAAGTACATGAGTGAACCAGATGGGTTTTTATGACCATTGATGATAGTTTCAAGATCACCATTTCTGAAACTAGCTTTCAATTCAAGATTTATTAATTGAATTTTAAATTCACCCGCTGTCGAGACGAGATTTGAACTCGTGTCCCCAGAGCATTAGCCTGGGCCTCTGAATTACTAGACCAGTGACATAATCACTATGTCCCCATCTCCCTTAATTGCCTGTGCCAATCCTTAGTTTCAGCCCTGTTTATATATTGTAACTTCTTGCCAGTTCTCTGATTATTTCTTAAGTGTTATGCTTTGCATCGGTGTCTATATTTCCTCAAGGTCCCTCTTTGCATCTCTGGCCACTTTTAGTTAGTTTCTGCTGAAGCTATTTGTCGAAGTGTACCCCTTCAATTTCTCCTTATTATTCCTCCTCCCACCACCACCCCGCTCCAAAACTTTCTGCACCTCCGATCACGTTAAACTCAATAAATTCATAGATATTGACCTGAAATGGTCTCACAATTTTCACTTAGTGAGTTATCGGAGTCATTTACTATATAATCAGGTCCAAATGTGCACTATCTCTTTTGGCTTCCCTGACTCACTGTCCTGTGCCTTCAACTATTACTAACTCATACTCCCAATCGTTTAATGGGTATTCCCATTCGGATGATTGAGGATGGCATTAAAATAATCTCCTCTTTTCGTAAACCTGTACCTTTATAATTGAACAATTTTCTTCCCTCTGATTAAAGTACATAAAATAATTGATGGCTACCATTGGTTCATGAGAAAAGAAAGCTCATGATGCTCACTAAAATATATTTGATAAAATTATATAAAATTAATGATATTATGCTATATATTGTACTTGTAGCAATCTTAATGTATCAATTAATTAGTTTAGAGTTAATACTTGTGTATTAATTCCTTGAATACTCTTTATTGTGATGATTAAGCTTCATGGCAAAGCACTGCAGATCTACAAAACCTTTCTGTGCAGTAAGGCTGCCACGCAAGTGAATGTGGAGGGACAATCTCGTATCAGTGAGAGCATGTTGGCGCATCCACATCCCTTCATGTTTCAGAAACTGCAAGAACAGGTAAACTATTTCATGCTTATTTTTCTGGATAGCTAAATTTTTCAAGCATTTATTGCATAATGTTATATTTACCGTCAAACTATTTAATTGCAATGATGAAGTTAAAGAGAAAACCAACTTATTTTCAATCTCTGGCTCTTTGTTCTGTTGGTTGCCATATACTTGTATTAACAGTGGATATATGGCTATTAATTATAACATGGATATTTATTAGAATGCTTATGTTTGCTAGAATACTAATAGAATCTTGGGTGTGAGCTCCTATTAGAAATGAGCCAAAGAGGGTGCCTGGGTGGCACTGATAGGTTGCCTGTGGCAGTGACAAGATGCCAGGCTAGTAGTGCCAAGCTGCCTGGATGCCAGTGGGAGTACGGGGCTACCACCATGCCCAGAGCCCAACCACCTGTAGGTCTCCAATGGCCTGGGAGATGCCCCCAGTTGCCATTACGCCTGGTCAACGTTTGTGTGGACCAGTGCTAAATGGCGCCATGGCGAGGTCTCCCAGATGAGGCCGTTACTTCCCGGGCCTTCGGAGGACCCGGCGGAGACATATTTAAATGACCATAATGGCTCATTTAAATAGGTTAGTCTGGATACAGATCGCAATGTCTCACGAGATTTCATTAGATCTTGTGAAGTGTTCCAAATATTGTGAATCCTGTGAGATACCTCTCTTGGTGTGCTTGGCCCAGCTCAAAAGTTGATATAGTCTGCTGCTCAGGTATATTTTTATTCGTGACCTCACGGATGCACTTGTGGGTTGTAGCTAGCGAATTGCCACACAAAAGGGCGGCACGGTAGCACTGTTGCTTCACAGCCAGGGATCCGGGTTCAATTCTTGGCTTGGGTCACTGTCCGTGTTGAGTCTGCACGTTCTCCCTGTGTCTGTATGAAAGCCCGGGTTTCCTTTTGGTGCTCCGGTTTCCTCCCACAGTCCAAAGATATGCAGGTTAGGTGGATTGGCTGTGGTAAATTGTTCCTTAGTGTCCAGGCATGTGTAGGTTAGGTTAAGGGGTTTTGGGATAGGATGGGGAAGTGGACTTGGCTGAAGTGCTCTTTCGGAGGGTCTGTGAAGACTCAATGGGCCAAATAGCCTCCTCTGCACTGTAGGGACTCTATATGCAACTTTCCCTTTAGTAAATCACATAGCTCCACAGGAGAGAGAGTTGGTGGTGTTGGGTGATCTCATTATTGGATTCTTCATATTTTTTATCTTTCAGATATTTACTCTCATGAAATATGACAGTTACAATCGTTTTCTGAAATCTGATTTATGCCAACAAGTCAAGCGACTGGAAGAAAGTGGAAAGAATTCCCCAGACACTGATGAAACTGTCCCAAAAAGGGCATCCAGGATTTATAATCGATAACCAAGCATGTGGACTACCTTCATAACCACTGTGTGCTTCCCTAGCTTTACTTGCTAATGGACCCTAATGACGCCTATCTGGTTAAACGTTGACTGTATTGAAGAAAGGGATGTGTTTGTATACTCTGTATCTGATGGTACTGAGTATTCTCAGGTACGGTGCATGTCAACACAACCATAGACCCAGAGCTGCGGACAATGGCACCTAAATTTCAGCATCAGGGTGGATGGGCAGACGTTTTGAATTTTACCTCGGCCGCACTGATGTGGAAAGCAGCAGTATTATATTGTGATTATGATGTCCTGGCAATAGCCCAAGTCAGCCATCTGCCTTGTACAGCTATCATCATCTGTTGCTGGAATTTGTGTTCAAGTTCCTGCAGATGAAGACAATAGTTTCAATCATTGCTTTAGACTACTGAATATCCTGATTAAGAACTATTTAAAAAACAATCGTCATTCAGAAAAAGCAGTTAGAATTTCACTCGTGAATGTTTCGCAATCAATTAATTTTATTCAATCTACAGGCTCACTTTCAAACTGGCAACGTAGTGGATTATCATCCCAAACCATAATAGAAACTACCGGTACCTTTCTGTTCAATGACGTTTGATGCTTGTCCATGTGCCTGTTATAACAAGATGTATGCTGTGGTCAAGTTTTACCAAATACAAACTAAAAACTTTGGAATCTGAGTAAGTTTATAATTGATAGACTTATAAGGGAGAGTTGAGTTTTCTAATGAGGATGAACCTTATTTCAGATGAATCAATGTGAAGATTACATTTAATATCTTTACTTATCTAAGGAAGTTAATGTAGTAAAATTGTGCAGTGCAATATTAACATACAAAATTCCTTCAAAGAATGTGATAAAGCTTTATTAAAATACACACCAAAGAATTTCATATGAATGTGTTGGATGTTCATATTCAATTGCCATATGCTACAATTTTATCCCACTTGTATTTAATAACTCCAAGGGCTTTTATTCACTTAGCTGTCTGCCAATAACCAGACACCCACTATACTGAATGAAGTGCTCATAACTTATTTTTATTTTAAATTTGTTTTGTATTGGATAAGTTTTATAAGACCTATTGATTGCATCAAAGGCTAATGCAAGATTTATATAGCCATAAATTTAGGACTAATGCCTTTACTGTGTAATTGCGCCATCACTTACCCCTGACAGCACTGTACTGCACTTACTAATATGTGCTACTTACTAAAAATCACAAATGGTAGAAATCCAAAAATGTTATGGGAAGAGTTGATATGACGAGAAGGCATAAAATGCATCATGCAATTTGGATGAAATGATTGTTTCCATCATTCATGTTACATCTCCATTTGATGTTACTGTTAGGATATTGTAGTCTTGGCATATGAAAACAAACCATCAAATGTACACAGCGGGATACCCGAACAAACTACATATTACATTTTTTTTAAATGGGAAAACAAGGTCCACATTTAACAATCTTCAATCCTTAAAATATGAGCAAGACAATATTACTGTCTGTCGACATGATAGCTGTCGTACCAATCTCAACAAAGAACAGTCAACTCAGGTCACTTTTATACTTGTGTTCTCTAGTAGTGTTGATTGTAGTGGCTGTGTGTGCATGAACAGTTCATCTCCACTTATAACATGCATTGATAGTTATCATCACTTGGTTGAGCTTTTATTTAAGTCTTTTTCTCCTTTTTGCTCCATTGAGCTTAGAAAATGTTTTACTCAATGAATTGTAGCATGCCAACTTAACTGATCAATCTTAATGGCATAGTGAAGTTAATCAGGTTTTGCTTTGGCCATCCTTGAACTATTTATGTTGACTGGTTCTCTTAGGTTTATCTGCTTATATCTCACCACAAAAGATCTATTTTGGGAGCAATTTCAACTACTCCCATTAAATGAGCAATTCAGCACATTTGAGTCTTTGTCAGCATTGTCTCCAAGTCAGTTGTGTTTTGCCTGTGCAAATTGCTAATTTTTTTTGTCGTTCAATGTTAATGTGGTATTGAGGGGCAGCTGATGAAACCTGTTCACTGGACTTAGATATAACTCTTGGGACTAAAGGGATCAAAGGATATGGGAGGAAAGTGTGAGCAGGTTACTGAGTTGGATGATCAGCCATGATCATATTGAATGGCGGAGCAGGCTCAGAATGGCGGAATGGACTGCTCCTATTTTCTATGTTTTCTGTAACAGGCCTGACACTCTGAAATTAGACAATAATGATTACTTTTAAGATCTTTCAAATGTGTACTATGTAATGATGTATAAAACAACAGTATATTTGTACATTTATGGGTTACTATATCAGAGAGGCATAAGGATGATAAATGATTTGTATTGCCATAATGCATTTGGTTTGTGGTAAGCTTTGAGTTCTCATTATTTTAAAGAACTACACTCAACAATGTTTTTGGTGCATAAAGTCAGTGTGAGCAGGAGTGCATGACCAGTTGTATGATCTATGTATTCTGTTGAAATCCAGTTGTACATTTTAATGGTAGTACTGGTGTGTTTAAAAAAAATAAATTTAGAGTACCCAATTCATTTTTTTACAATTAAGGGGCAATTTAGCGTGGCCAATCCACCTACCCTGCACATCCGTAGTACGGGTGTGTTAATTTGTTCCTTTTGATCTGACGAAGAAAAGCTGAGGTTTTTTCTGCAGTATTGAGCTCCTTTAATGACGTTGCTAGTCAATCTGCTCTTCGGCCTCTATGAAAACCAATTTTTAACAGACTGCTAAGAGTGATCCTTTCATCCTTTGTTATTCCATCCCCCGTTCCTGTTAGGATGTGCCAATCATGTACTTGATACTCCCGGCTTGAAATCAGGAACTCCATCTGTGGGGAATTGTGTGTGCAAATACACAGAGCACTGCATGTAATACTGGGTCAGTACCTTAACGCACTATGCTACTAAACTGCTTTGAACTTCCATTACAAAAACATGTTTAAGACGATGTTGACCACTTTTATTTGTTGCAGCCCATGGTGTCTCATTAATATGGTGAATGACAGAGTTTGGGAGAGACCTTTGGGACTAATTTTATGGCGTTCAAAATCTTAGAAATATTTGAATTCAGGAGGTTTTTAAGAATTATTTTTGGACAAATTCCATACGTTTATTGATGTGTTTACATTAAAAGATTTGTCAGTAGTGTGACTAGTTTTTGCATTTGTATATAAGCCTTGTTCATGTTACATTTGAATATTAAAATTCAATGTTGCCTTGCTGGTAAAGATTTCCCCAGTGGTATTAATTTTCCTTCCTCATTTGGATACATTTTCCAACTACTGTTCCAGTCAGGGAACCCACCTCCGAAATTCTTTCTGCCTAGAGGTGTTAATAAATTGACTTAGTAGATTTGACAAGAGTCATCTGGACTCAAAATGTTAGCTCCCTTCTCTCTCCACAGGTGCTGTCAGACTTCTAGTATTTTCTGGTTTTGTTTCAGATTCCAGTACCTGCAGTAATTTGCTTTTATTTTGACTTAGTGGATGCATAATTGTAATAATAATCTTTATTAGTGTCACAAGTAAGGCAGCACGGTGGCGCAGTGGTTATCACTACTGCCTATGGAGCTGAGGACCGGGTTCGACTCCCGGCACTGGGTCACTGTCCGTGTGGAGTTTGCACATTCTCCCCATGTCTGCGTGGGTTTCACCCCCACAACCCGAAGATGTGCAGGGTAGGCGGATTGGCCATGCTAAATTGCCCCTTAATTGGAAAAAAAATAATAATTGGGTACCCTAAATTTATTTTTTTTAAACAAATTAGTGTCACAAGTAGGCTTACATTAACACTGCAATGACGTTACTGTGAAAACTGTTAGATTTAAATAGAATACACTACCACCTGATTTTTTCAACGGATTCCAACTTGGGTCTAGTTTTGCTGCTTTGAACTAAACAGTAAAGAGTGTGGAGTAAGTAATGTGGTTTTAATTTTCTTCATGGCTTTCCTTTATTCATTCCTGTCTCAGATAGTCCCTGTTGAGATTAGGAATTCATTTTTTGAAAACTAAAGACCTTTTTTAAAAACTCAGAAATTTAAGAATGGTTTAAGTATTGGGATGATGTTTAGTGTGATTTCTACGAGATTGACAAAGCAAATTGTGTCTTTTGAACTTTAGAAGTCTCTTGCGACAACTGACAAATAGTGGGAAATTCACATTCGTAAGGTTTTTTTCTTGCTTTTCATAAATCTGTCGAAGCTAGTTGAAATATTTCTCCCCATTTGTTCCAGTCTTAATGGTTGCAGTGAAGCTAAACATGATTGATTAAAAATCTCCCATCTTCACTCTCAGAGTCTGCAGACAGTGTTGTTTTTGGAGTTCTTGTCTGGGTCTCTGTTAAGCACCAGGGAAAACGTATCAACTATGCAGAGGTGGAAGGAAACTTTGAGCCCAAGCCAAAATCCTGTCTTTCACTGGACTGGAGCTGCAGAATGGACTGTTTGTGCCTGCTGTCTGAGCTTGTACAATCATGCAAAGCTTACATTTCAATCCCAAACTGACATTTTATTTAAGCAGTGTTCAAATTTCATTTTTGCATGCGTTGTTGTATTTTATATATATATATATAAAACCATTATTAATAGGCAGTGATAAACATTTCCGACACCAATGTTGCTGTATCGTATTCCTTCTCAAATTTGCGGTAATTGAATGTTTTATCCATTACTGCTTCTCGGAAATTTTATATACGTATTTTGGAACGGGTGCAGTAGGAATTTTACTGTTTAACAGAAACAAAAAGTGAACCCTGCAGATTCTTACGTATGTTGGATAGTGTAATCTGTTAAGAAAATATAGTAATAATTGTAACTTATTAAATAAACTTGATTTGGCAAAGATCAGTGTTAGAGGGCCCTCCTGCAAGCGAGACTATATCTTCAAACTTTTTTTTTAATAAATGTTTTTTATTGGGTTTTTGAACAAATTATATTTACAGTTATTATAGCTTCAAATTTAGTAATTTGAAAGAAAGATGTATCTATGGGCATGATGAAGTGTTGCTGCCAACAGGGAATCAGGGGCGGAATTCTCTGCAGCCCCGCGCAAAAATCGCGTTTGGCATGGGGGTGGAGGATCGATGTTCACGTGGGAATCATGCCTGGCACCGCTCCCGCGAATCTCTGGTCCCCGGGGCCGATCATTGGGACCTTCTGTCCTCGTTCAGGTTGGCCGGCTGAGACCGCCATCGCATTTGGCGCGGCAGCTTGAGGCCGCTGTCGTGAGCGTGCGCGGAACCGGAAGTGCGGGGGGCCGTATCCGCAGCTGAAGCTGCGAGAAGCACTCCGGGGCCCTGCCAGCGCCCTGCAGGTAGCTGAATAGCTGCTAATACTTTTAAGGAATCTCCAGAGTAAACCTCTTGCGTTTTTACACTGGTGTGGGGACATCGCCCCATTTTTGGATAATCCAGCCCCAGGAGTATTTTCTACTAGTGGTGGGAAAGCTACTAAGATGCCATTCAATGGCATTTAAAATTGACAGTTCCATACTATTTCAAAGGAGGGATTAGCACTGTTTGTATTTACAGGCGTGATCTAATGGTCACAATGCGCCTGAAAAGCAAGCAGTTGCAGTACAGCGTGACCAATAAAGCTAGGAGATCCGGCTTGCAACGGCTTGCGAGATCCAACGCAATCTCGAGAGATGTTGGAATGTAAATCACACCCATTGTGAGCGGAATCACTTTTTGGACAATCTTCAGATTTAAAAAAAATAAATGTAGAGTCCCGAATGTATTTTTTTCTTTCCAATTGAGGGACCATTTAGCGTGATCAATCCACCTACCCTGCACATCTTTGGGTTGTGGGGGTGAAACCCACGCAAACATGTGGAGAATGTGCAAATCCCACATGGACAATGACCCGGGGATGGGATCGACCCCGGATCCTCAACGCCGTGAGGCAGCAGTGCTAACCACTCCATCACCGAGACGTCCATGACAATCTGCATCTTAAAAGCGAGACAGCTAGTCTCATTCTAATGTGCAGATTCCCTAGGTACCTGAGGCTTTGGGATTCACCCCCTTTGCCTCGGAAATCTCCGGTGAGTGCAGTTTGGTACTGGTCTCCATAAATGGGTACCAGCCAGAAGGGCACTCATGGGGGTCTCTCAGGGGATCGGAGGCACCCAGCTGCAAGCCCTTTGGGCAGAGTGATGCCCTGGCATTGCTGATTTCACTTGACACCCTGGCAGTGCCATCTGGATGCCAGCCCGGCATTGTTAAGGTGCATGGGTGGCACTGCCAGCTGGCATGGGCACTGCCTGGGTGCCAGGTTGGCACTGCCAAGGTACACTAGTATTTTCTGTGCACGTGTGATCATGCCAGGGTGCTCTCCATGGGTATTGGAGAGCATAGTGCGTTCAAGGGCCTAGGATATCAGAATGCCATCTCGCTACACTGGGTAGTTCAAGCGAGTGGAGCTCTGTGTGGCCTCGGCCAAGTGTTCTCCACTGAGGCTCCTTATATAAATGAAATGAAATGAAAATCGCTTATTGTCACAAGTAGGCTTCAAATGAAGTTACTGTGAAAAGCCCCTAGTCGCCACATTCCGGCGCCTGTTCGGGGAGGCTGGTACGGGAATTGAACTGTGCTGCTGGCCTGCCTTGGTCTGCTTTCAAAGCCAACGATTTAGCCCAGTGTGCTAAACGAGTCATGTATAATACCGCGCCGGGAAACACGTGGCTAAATCCGCTCACTATGGGACTTCATTCCCAATTAGTTGAATCGCGCCCGACAGTTCTGCAGGGGTGCATTAACTCTGAAGTCCTTCCTCTCTTGAGCAGGTGACCTATTATCCACAGTTTTTTTAAAGAGGCTGTTTCTTTGTTCTGATGAGTTTCCTAGAAAGGCCAGGTGCAGGGGCAACATTCAAATGGAGCCCCTGCTCATTCTAGAAATCTCTTCAGAACAAAGAAACAGCCTCATTTTTAGAAAAGACTGACAAGCAAAAGGCTAAAAGACAATGGACCATGAAATTGAATGCTAACAATGCAGTTCAAAGCTTTTAGATTTCTCAGCATTCCCAGAGGCTTGAAAAGGTTAAAGGGGAATGAAATAGACTGTGAAAAATGCACTTCAAACATTCCGAACACATTAAAGGGAAGCCTTTCACAGTTTTTTAACAGGTCATTGATGTTGACATGCTGGGAGAGACATCAACGTTTTTCAAGTCTATAAGACTATAAGAGGGAAGACTTTTACCTTCTTCTGACAGATCTTTGAACTTGACATGCTGGGAGAGATATAGGGCGGGATTCTCCAACTCCCCGCCGGGTGGGAGAATCGCTGTGGCACCGTGCAAATCGTGCCCCGATGCCAGGACGCGATTCCCCCACCCCTGTGAAAACGGGCGCACGCGAAAGGCGCCCGGCCACACGGAGAATCGCTGCAAACAGCCGTAGCGGCGATTCTCCGGTGTGCCAGCGATTCTCCGGGCCGGATGGGCCGAAGTCCTGCCGGCGCGACAGGATATCACGCCGGCACCGTTCCAACATGCTATAAAACAGCGTCAGCCAGTCGTGCTGGCTGACGCTGCGGGAGGAGGTGGGTGATGGCGTGGGGAGGGGGCGGGTGGTGCGTGACCACATTGAGGGTGGGAACCCCAGGATGGGGAGCGGGACGGCCGTGTCTGCGTGCGGTGTGGAGGAGGCCCTGGGGGGGAGAGTGGGGGTGGCCCCACACATCCGCTGCCGGGGATGGGGGTGGGGGCGCAGAAGGCTGCGGGGGCCCACGGCATATGACGGTGGACCCTCCGTCGTCCTTCCAGCCCATCTGCCGTCGCGGCCCACAGAGCCCAGCCATCCTTTCGTGTGCCAGACCCCCCCCAGACCGGCGGCACCGATCGGCGGGTGGCTCCAGGGCGGCACACACATCAGCCCCCTCGTGAGGGCAGTGTCAACGGACGGTGGCCCTGGCGCGGGGGATGGCCGACAGGTGCCAGGGCACCGAAGGGGCGGTGGTGGGGCACGTGCTGGCAACCGGGCTGGCCATGTAGCCCATGGCACCTAGTCGTGGAGGGGGGTATACCAATGATGAAAATCTGTCTACTCCCACCCCCCCACAGATTGTACAATGTTCAGCTATCTTCCAGCATTGTTGGCCGCCGTGGCGGGTACTGCTGCCCTGCATGAGGCCCAGTGGGAGCTGGAGCATGGGCACGAGAGGGAGGTGATGGAGCCAGCAGTACAGCAGCGGGCCCCAGTGGGGCACATGCCAGGCCGCAGTGCCGCGAGCCCGAGCGGCGCAGGAGGGGCAGCACGCCGTGTGGGAGCCACAGCACGGGGATGCCGAGAGAGAGGAGGAGGAAGATGTGCCATGGCCATGGAGGCGTCCGATGTGACACCGTGTGTACCAGCCCCGCATGTCCTTAGAGGACCTCCCGGACAGGGCGTGCAGGAGGAGACTGGATGAGCCACGAGAGTGTCACCCACATCTGCTACCTGATGGCACACCTGGCACCACGCGGGACCGGAGGTGGACACACCATCCCGGTGGCCGTCAAGGTGACGGTCGCCCTCAGCTTCTTCGCGACAGGGCCGTTCCAGTCGCCGAGTGGGGACCTGTCTGGCATCTCCCAGCCATCGGTGCACAGGTGCATCCGGGCCATCACCGACGCCGTGTACGACATCGTGGACCGGTACACACAGTTCCCTGTGCCCCGCGCCCACCAGGATGCCCGCGGGGTTTGCTGCTGTTGCCCAGATGCCCATGGTGCAGGGGGCAATCGATGGAGTCACATTGCCATGTGGCCCACCTCTGAGGAAAGGACCATGTGCCTAAACAGGAAGGGTACACATTCAATGAACGTGCAGGTTGTCTGCGACCACAGGATGACGATCCTGCATGTCTGCGCCAGGTACCCTGGCAGTGTGCATGACTCCTTTATATTGGCCCAATCGTTCATCCCCGCCATGTTCGAGGGACACCCTCCCCGGCTGCGGGGCTGGTTGCTGGGCGACAGGGGTTACCCGTTACGGTCGTGGCTGATGACGCCTATACGGAGAGCACAGACTGACGCGGAGCAACGCTACAACGATGCCCATGCAGCGACCAGGGGTGTGGTCGAGAGGTGCTTTCGGCTGCTCAAGATGCGCTTCAGATGCCTGGACCCTTTCAGTACCCGTCGGGGGGGGGTCGGCCGCATTGTCGTGGTCTGCTGCGTCCTGCACAACATAGCCCAGCAGAGGGGCAATGTGCTGGAGGAGGAGGAAGACGGCCAGGATGAGGGGAACTCCTCCCCAGATGAGGTAGATGGCGAGGGGGGAGCCGATTCACGGGACATGGGGGATTGACGGGAACACGTGGCTGCCCAGCGCCGCCGGCTAGGCCAGGAGGCACGGGAGGCGCTGGCAGCTGCCTGTTTTGGCGACCACGGTGGGTGGCAATAGTGGTATAGGAAAGGCAGCGGGTTCGGCAACTCCGTAACGGACGATCACCCTCACCTCCCCCACCCCGACCACCACCACAACACCCTCACGTCCCCCCCCCCCCCCCCCCCCACCACCACCACAACATCCGCATGCACACCATGGGGCGCGGTCGATGGTGTGCTACAAGGCCCGGAGGATGATGACACCCTGCTCTGCGATGGGTTCCGAGCCATACATCATTCGACAATGTCTGACTCATGGCCACATCACGACCCTCCACCTGGGTGGACTCTGCACGCAGCCCTGACACTGGATCTCATGGCCCTGTCGTATGGCTGGACTGGCGTTGGGGAACCGTGGGGGGGGGGGGGGGGGCGTTGGGCGGGGGGGGGGGGGGGGGGGGGGGGGTGATGGGGGCGGGGGGGGGCGCAGGTCACACGCACTGGAGCCCAACCTCTATCGCAGCTCCCCTCACCCTCACACACACAGGCACACAGTCCCCGCCCCACCCCCGCACGCATCGGGCAGAGTACAGAGGCAGTTCGCATAGGTGTGGAATGTGTTTAATAACGGACGTCCTGTACATGTGCCCTAGCACATTCAACTATTCTGTGCCCTGCACCCGTGTCAACTCACTCATCCGTGTCTACCTTTCTGGCCTTACGGGCCCTATGACTACGTCTAGGTGTTCCCCCAGATGGTACAGCAGAACTGGAGGTGGACTCCTGTGATTCCTGCCCTGTGACTGGGGTCCCCGTCAGCGGCCGCTTCCTGGATCAGTCCCGGCCTCGAACACTCTCAACTGCTACAACAACAGTACTAATCAACGGGCACGAGACGTCCTGCTCAATCGACTCTGGGAGCACGGAGAGCTTCATACACCCCGGCACGGTAAGGCGCTGTTCTCTCTCTCCCCGTCCACCTCGTTAATCAAAAAATCTCTCTGGCCTCCTGTTCCCACTCAGTAGAGATAAAGGCGTTTTGTGTAGCAAACCTCACGGTCCAGGGAAGGGAGTTTAAAAATTACCGGCTCTATGTCCTTCCCCACCTCTGTGCGGCCACACTCCTCGGGTTAGACTTGCAGTGCAATCTCAAAGTCTAACTTTCAAATTCGGTGGCCCTCTACCCCCTCTCACTGTCTGCAGCCTCGTGACCCTCAAGGTTGATCCACCTTCCCTATTTGCGAACCTCACCCCGGATTGCAAACCCGCCGCCACCAGGAGCAGACGGTACAGTGCCCAGGATCGGATCGTTATTAGGTCAGAGGTCCAAAGGCTACTGAGGGAAGGAGTCATTGAAGCGAGCAACAGTCCCCGGAGAGCTCAAGTAGTGGTGGTAAAGACCGGGGAGAAGCATAGGATGGCCATCGACTACAGTCAGACCATCAACAGGTTTCCGCAGTGAGACGCGTACCCTCTCCCCCGCATATCTGACCTGGTAAACAGGATCGCGCATTATAAGGTCTTCTCCACGTTGGATCTTATGTCCGCCTACCACCAGCTCCCCACCCGCACTAGTGACTGCAAGTACACTGTCTTCGAGGCAGATGGGCGGCTCTACCATTTCTTAAGGCTTCCCTTCGGTGTCACTAACAGGGTCTCGGTCTTCCAGCGCGAGATGGACCTAATGGTTGACCGGTACGGTTTACGGGCAACATTCCCGTATCTCGATAATGTCACCATCTGCGGCCACGACCAGCAGGACCACGACACCAACCTCTGAAAATTCCTCCAGACCACAAAGATCCTTAACTTTATGTATAACAAGGATAAATGCGTGTTTAGCACCGACCGCCTAGCCATTCTCGGCTACGTAGTGCGAAATGGAGTTATAGGCCCCGACCCTGAACGCATGCGCCCCCTTATGGAGTCACCCCCTCCCTCACTGCTCCAAGGCCCTGAAGTGCTGCCAAGGGTTTTTCTCTTAGTATGCCCAGTGGGTCCCCAACTATGCGGACAAGGCCCCTCCCTTGATCCAATCCACAGTTTTTCCCCTGTCGATAGAGGCCCGCCAGGCCTTCAGCCGCATCAAAGCAGACATTGCAAAGGCCATGATGCGCGCCATCGACGAGTCCCTCCCCTTCCAGGTCGAGAACGACGCGTCTGACGTAGCTCTGGCGGCCACCCTCAACCAAGTGGGCAGACACGTGGCCTTCTTCTCACGTACCCTCCATGCTTCCAAAATCCGCCACTCCTCAGTCGAAAAGGAGGCCCAGGCCATAGTAGAAGCTGTGCGACATTGGAGGCATTACCTGGCCGGCAGGAGATTCACTCTCCTCACTGACCAACGGTCGGTTGCTTTCATGTTCGATAATGTACAGCGGGGCAAGATAAAAAACGATAAGATCTTGCGGTGGATGATCGAACTCTCCACCTATAACTACGCGATCTTGTATCGTCCCGGGAAGCTAAACGAGCCTCCTGATGCCCTATCTCGCGGCACATGTGCCAACGCACAAATGGACCGCCTCCGAGCCCTCCACGAGGACTTCTGCCACCCGGGGGTCACTCGCTTCTTCCACTTTATCAAGACCCGCAACCTGCCCTACTCCATCGAGGAGGTCAGGACAGCCACCAGGAATTGCTAAATCTGCGCAGAGTGCAAACCGCACTTCTACAGGCCAGAGAAAGCGCACCTGATAAAGGCTTCCCATCCCTTTGAACGCCTCAGTATTGACTTCAAAGGCCCCCTCCCCGCCACCGACCGCAACACGTACTTCCTGAATGTGATTGACGAGTACTCCCGGTTCCCATTCGCCATCCCCTGCCCCGACATGACCGTAACCACCATCATCAAGGCCCTCCATAGCATCTTTACGCTGTTCGGGTTCCCCGCTTACATACATAGTGATAGGGGGTCCTCATTTATGAGTGACGAACTGCGTCAATTCCTGCTCAGCAAGGGCATTGCCTCGAGCAGATCCCGTTACAACCCCCGGGGTAACGGACAGGTAGAGAGGGAGAACGGAACGGTCTGGGAGACCGTCCTACTGGCCCTACGGTCCAGGAATCTCCCAGTCTTCCGCTGGCAGGAAGTCCTCCCGGATGCCCTCCACTTCATCCGGTCACTGCTTTGTACCACGACCAACCAAACACCTCACGAACATCTCCTTGTCTTCCCCAGGAAGTCCTCCTCTGGGACCTCGCTCCCGACCTGGCTGGCAGCTCCCGGACCCATCCTGCTCCGAAAACACGTGCGGGCGCACAAGTCGGACCCGTTGGTTGAGAGGCTCCATCTCCTCCACACTAACCCCCAGTACGCCTACGTAGCGTACCCCGATGGCCGGCAAGATATGGTCTCCCTACGAGACCTGGCGTCCGCCGGATCCCCACGCACACCCCAGCCACAAGTCCCACCCTCCCTCCCACCGGTGCATCTTACAGCCGCCCCCTTCCCAGGAGGATTGGTGCTTCCGCCGGCCCCGTCTAGGCCCCCCCGCCCACCGACGCACCCTGCAGACGCTCCCTTCCCAGGTCAACCGGCTTCCCCACCAGCACCGTCTAGGAGTGTTGAAGCTGCCACAGAGATCGAGGCCACGTTCCCGGAGTCACAGACCCCCGAGCCTCCACCGGCATCACCACCAGAGCTTCGACGATCACAGAGGATTGCTTCATTTTAAAGTGTATATATTTAATTGTGAATCTGTAAATAGTTACGACTGTACGGAGGTATTACGGTACCTCCATAACTATAATTTCTACCACGTTACCATATTGTAATATCAAGCCACCACCCCCGCTGGACTCTTTTTTAACATGGGGTGAATGTGATAGTCTGTGTAGAGGTATTACGGTAGCTGGAACACCATTGGTAGATATTGTATGTTTCCTATTGGTCAAGCTGAATGGTATCTCCGCCCTGCAAGGCGGGGTGTAAGAGCCCGTGCCGCCCCAGCAGCCTTCTTTCTGTACCTGAGCTGCTGGGGGCAACATCTAGCTTAGTAAAGCCTTCAGTTGGACGACAACCTCGCTTTAGTGGTCATTGATCGTGCATCACAGGCTCAGACCTATGCCTGACACTGTCGCCACCATTGTCTCCATCGCGGATGCCACCCGTGCGGTGTTGGCCTGTGTGACACTCATGACCGGCACCATTTCCTGCTCCTGGACGCTGATGTACTCCTGCACTTGTGTCTGCAGGTGCTGGAAGCCAGCCGTCACCTTCTCACGCCCCTGGGTCCCCGACTGCATCAGGTCTATGGGTGGGTGAGGGAACTCCAGGTACCCGGGACCCACCCGGGAGACAATTGTCCTTGTGGTAAACCACTGTGTTCTCATATTGGAGGTTGTACGGTAGAACCTGCACTACAGGTTCACCTGTGGCCCCTGCATGCTAGCTCCGCCCAGGAGGCGGGGTATAAATATGCATTGCCTCCAGCTCGCAGCCATTTCGTCAGCTGCTGTGGGAGGCCACACATCTGATACTAATAAAGCCTCAGTTTGGATTCAACTTCGTCTCCAGTCAAATTGATCGTGCCTCAATTTATTAGTATCAGATTCAGAAGATGGACCTCCGGATTAAACCAGATCATCTGCAGCTGGATCCACACGTAAGTGACGCCAGAAATGACTTCCAGCACTGGCTAGCTTGTTTTGAAGCGTATATCAACGTGGTGCCGACACCTGTTCCAGAGGCTCATAAGTTCCAAATATTGTACTCCAGACTCAGCTCCAAAGTCTTCCCGCTGATCCAGGATGCGCCCAATTACGCTGACGCTATGACTCGACTCAAAGAAAATTATGAACAGAAGACGAACACGCTCTTCGCCAGACACGCGCTCGCAACGCGTACTCAACTACCTGGTGAGTCAATCGAGGACTTCTGGAGGGCCCTGATCCCACTAGTTCGGGACTGTGACTGCCAGGACGTTACAGCTAAGGAGCACTCAGATCTCCTTATGCGGGACACTTTTGTAACTGGGATTGGTTCTGATGTTATCAGGCAGCGGTTCCTAGAAGGGGCCACGCGCGACCTCGCAGAGACTAAAACACCAGCGCTTTCCATGACGGTCACCCTGCGCAATGTCCAGTCATACGCCCCCAACCGCGCGGCCCACTCCTCCTACGCTTCATGGGTCCCACATGCAGCCGCCCCAGCGGGGGCGCCACCCACCCAATACGCCTGCGCTACGCGCCAGCCAGTGATCTCCGGGGGGGCCCCGATGCTATTTTTACGGCCAGCAAAAACACCCCTGCCAACGTTGCCCGGCCCGCGCTGCCCTTTGTAAGGCATGTGGGAAGAAGGTCCACTTCGCTGTGGTATGCCAGGCCTGCTCAGCGGCCGCGGTCGCCCCCACCCCCCCCCCCCGGTCACGGACAATGGGCGCCACCATCCTCCTCTCCTCCCCAGGCCACCTCCCCAGGCCATGTGCGACCAATGGGCGCCGCCATCTTCTCCCCCGTACAACACGTGCGTTCCATGGGCGCCGCCATTTTGTAATCCCTAGGATCTCCAGGCGCCGCCATCTTGTCCACCCCGCAGCACATGGACACCAACGGTGTTCCAGTACCTCAACTCAACGGCCGCCTCACTACCCGACGATCAACGGTGGCTCGCCTCCATGGCAATCGACCAGTCCCGACCACATAATCGGACCAACGTATCCACCAGCGTGAAAGTCAACGGCCATGTGACTTCCTGCCTACTGGACTCCGGGAGCACCGAGAGCTTTGTACACCCAAATACGGTAAGGCGCTTCTCCCTTAAGGTACACCCTACCAATCAAAGTATCTCCCTGGCCTCCGGTCCCATCGCGTCGCGATCCGGGTGTACTACACGGTCACGCTCACAGTCCATGGAGTAGAGTTCCACGGCTTTCGCCTCTACGTTCTCCCTAACCTCTGCGCTGCACTTATCCTCGGCCTGGACTTCCAGTGCAACCTCCAGAGCCTGACCCTTAAATTCGGCGTACCCTTACCACCCCTCACTGTGTGCGGCCTCGCGACCCTAAAGGTCGATCCTCCTTCCCTCTTTGCCAATCTAACTCCAGATTGCAAACCCGTCGCCACTAGGAACAGATGGTACAGCACTCATGATAAGGCCTTCATCAGGTCGGAGGTCCAGCGGTTGCTTCGGGAGGGCGTCAGCGAGACCAGCAACAGCCACTGGAGAGCTCAAGTGGTTGTGGTTAAGTCTGGGGAGAAAGACGGAATGGTCGTGGACTACAGCCAGACCATCAACAGGTACACGCAGCTCGACGCGTAGCCCCTCCCACGCATATCTGACATGGTTAACCAGATTTCACAGTACCGGGTCTTCTCAACGGTGGACCTGAAATACTCTTACCACCAGCTCCCCATCCGTAAATCGGAATGGCCATACACGGCCTTCGAGGCAGACGGCCGGCTATATCACTTCCTTAGGGTCCCCTTCAGCGTCACCAATGGGGTTTCGGTCTTCCAAAGGGATATGGACCGAATGGTCGACCGGTACGGCTTGCGGGCCACGTTTCCGTACCTAGACAATGTGACCATCTGTGGCCATAATCAGCAGGACCACGACGCCAAATCGCTAAATTTCTCCGCACCGCCACTCTCCTCAACCTCACGTATAACAAGGAGAAGTGTGTGTTCCGCACAAACCGCTTAGCCAGCCTCGGCAACGTGGTCCAGGACAGAGTTCCGGGGCCCGATCCCGACGGTATGCGCCCCCTCATGGAGCTCCCCCTCCCCCACTGCCCCAAGGCCCTCAAACGCTGCCTGGGGTTCTTCTCATATTACGCGCAGTGGGTCCCAAACTATGCGGACAAGGCCCGCCCACTCATACAGTCCACCCATTTCCCCCTGACGGCCGAGGCCCAACAGGCTTTCGCCCGGATCAGAGCTGATATTGGCAAAGCTGGAATGCACGCTGTAGATGAAACACTTCCTTTCCAAGTAGAAAGCGACGCATCGGACGTCGCCCTTGCCGCCACCCTCAACCAGGCAGGCAGGCCCGTGGCATTCTTTTCCCGCACCCTCCATGCCTCCGAAATTCGGCACTCATCCATCGAAAAAGAGGCCCAGGCTATCGTTGAGGCTGTGCGACATTGGAGGCATTACCTGGCCGGCAGGAGATTCACTCTCCTCACTGACCAACGGTCGGTAGCCTTCATGTTCAACAACACACAGCGGGGCAAGATCAAAAATGATAAAATCTTGCGGTGGAGAATCGAGCTCTCCACCTATAACTACGAGATTAAGTATCGCCCAGGCAAACTCAACGAGCCCCCAGACGCCCTATCCCGAGGTACATGTGCGAGCGCACAAGTAGACCGACTCCGGGCCCTGCACGACAGCCTTTGTCACCCAGGGGTCACTCGGTTGTACCATTTCATAAAGGCCCAAAATTTCCCCTATTCCGTCGAGGATGTAAGGACAATCACCAAGGACTGCCAGGTGTGTGCGGAGTGCAAGCCGCACTTCTACCGGCCGGACCGCGCGCACCTGGTGAAGGCCTCCCGCCCCTTTGAATGCCTCAGCATGGATTTCAAAGACCCCCTCCCCTCCTTCGATTGACACGCATATTTCCTCAACGCGATCGATGAATACTCCCGGTTTCCTTTCGCCATCCCATGCCCCGACATGACGTCCGCCAATGTCATTAAAGCCCTTAATTATATCTTCGCTCTGTTTGGCTTCCCTGCCTACATCCACAGTGACAGGGGATCCTCATTCATGAGTGATGAGCCACGTCAGTTCCTGCTCAGCAGGGGTATCGTCGCCAGCAGAACGACAAGCTACAACCCCCGGGGAAACGGACAGGTAGAAAGGGAGAATGGGACGGTATGGAGGGCCGTCCAGCTGGCCCTGCGGTCCAGAAATCTCCCGGCCTCCCACTGGCAAGAGGTCCTCCCTGATGCACTACATTCCACTCGCTCATTACTCTGCACTGCTACTAACGGTACACCGCATGAACGTCTTTTGGACTTCCCCAGGGAGTCCACACCGCGTGGCCCTGCGACACACAATACACCATCATGGTTAGGCGGGTGGAGAGGGGTGTGGGTCGCGGTACGGGGTGAGGGGGAGTGTTGAGGGGAGAGGGCTGAGGGGAGAGTGCTGAGGGGAGAGGGCTGAGGGGAGAGGGCTGAGGGGAGAGGGCTGAGGGGAAAGGGCTGAGGGGAAATGGCTGAGGGTAGAGTGCTGGGGGGAGAGTGCTGAGGGGAAAGGGCTGAGGGGAGAGGGCTGAGGGGAGAGGGCTGAGGGGAGAGGGCTGAGGGGAGAGGGCTGAGGGGAGAGGGCTGAGGGGAGAGGGCTGAGGGGAGAGGGCTGAGGGGAGAGGGCTGAGGGGAGAGGGCTGAGGGGAGAGGGTTGAGGGGAGAGGGCTGAGGGGAGAGGGCTGAGGGGAGAGGGCTGAGGGGAGAGGGCTGAGGGGAGAGGGCTGAGGGGAGAGGGCTGAGGGGAGAGGGCTGAGGAGAGAGGGCTGAGGGGAGAGGGCTGAGGGGAGAGGGCTGAGGGGAGAGGGCTGAGGGGTAGGGCTGAGGGGAGAGTGCTGAGGGGAGAGGGCTGAGGGGAGAGGGCTGAGGGGAAAGGGCTGAGGGGAGAGTGCTGAGGGGTAGGGCTGAGGGGAAAGGGCTGAGGGGTAGGGCTGAGGGGTAGGGCTGAGTGGAAGGGGGCCAGGCAGGGGAGGGATCTCACTTGGTGGCGCGCCCCCGACCTCGGCATGGGCAATCACCCAGTCCTCGGGTTCACCGACTATGTCCAGTGCCCTCTGCTCGTGCACGGTGAGCTGGCGCAGGTCAGGTTCACCCCCTCCGGTTCGGGCTCGCTCCTGTTTGTTATGGGTGCTCTTTTCCTGGGCGGGGGGGGGGGTCATAATATACATCCATGTATACTATGGGGTACAGACAGGCAGTGATTGACACACAGGATGACCAGTAAGCACACAGAACAGAGCAGCCAATCACCAGACAGGACACGACCACTATAAAGCCAGAGGGCACCGGTTTTCCCGTTCTCTCGGGACCCAGCCTCTGAGACAGTCAGAGTTAGTGAGCTGGCCAGTGCAAACACCATGTGGTAGCTAGTAAGTCTGGTTAGGCTAGTGTCAGGTCTCCAGTCAAGTCAGCATAGTGTCAACCCACAGTTGAACATGTATAATAGTTTAGATGTTAAATAAAATTGTGTTGCATCTTATCAAGTGTTGGAGGTCTGTCTCTCGCTACACTGCATCAAGTGGAGTCCACATCGACCCAGCCTACCCAACACATCAGGGGGAGGAATAACAGCATTGTTAGGGTGCACAGGGCACAGGGCCAAAACGGCTTGTATGGGTGGCTGCAGCCATGTGCCTCACGGCTGTGGTTGTACCATCCCCCTGGGGAGGGGATGGGTGTCACACATGTGGGGGGGTAAGGGGTTTGGTACCACGGGCACACTGCTGGGTACTCACCCTGGCTGCTCTCAGTAGGTCGTGGAGCTTTTTGCGGCACTGCTCGCCAGTCCTGGGTGTCACCGCGGTGGCACTCACGGCTGTGCCTACCTCCCTCCACAGACGCCGGGCCGCGTTGGCTGACACCCTCCGGCCGGGTCCGGGGTACAGCCGCCCCCTCCTCTCCTCGAGGGCGTACAGCAGCGTCTCCAGGTTACGGCGTGTGAACCTGGGCGCTGCCCGGCGTGGCGCCATGGTCCCCCGTCAGCGGCCTGTGCACTTGCGTCACCTGTTGTGCGCCGCGGCGCCGTGTCATTTACGTGGCGCCAGATCTCCGAGGCGATCTTCCTGCCACGCCCCTACTAGTCCCCTTGTCGGCCGGAGAATGCCATTTCGGAATGGGCGCGGCAGCGAGGTAAAGCGCGCCCGTTTTCCCGCCGGCGCCCGCACTCTGTCTCCGGAGCGGAGAATCGCAGCCATAAAAGGATTCCAATACATTAGAGGGTAAATTTTAAATGACAACTTGACATGCTGAAAAACAGTTTAGTTGTGGTGGGGCGGGGGAGGGGAGGGGGAGGGGTGGAGAAAGAGGCTGGAGCATCCCAGCAGGCCGGTGAATGAATATAAATGGGAATTAGCATGCTCTTGCCTGCTCTGGGTGAGAACCTGATTGGGGCCAGCGGAGCAGGGTGCGAGACTCGCAATGGGTTTGATGCCCAGCAAGAATCCTGTTTTGGCCCTTGCAGCAGGCCATTGCTATTCCCGCCGGAGGCTAGCAGCCCTGGAGAACCGCCCCCCTCCATAGTCTTTTGTCACATCTAGAAATATCTCAGCAAAGAATTATTTTAAAATGCACCCAGCAACGTCCCACAAGCAACAATAGGATGAATATCGACTAGCCTACTGGAAGTATCCCTGGAAAAATTCAACCCCAAAGAAATGACTGATCAGTTCATCTGTTTTAGTGTAATTGGTTTAGAGAATATTGTAAGCCTGGACATCCGGGGAATCTTGTGCTCACCTTTGAATAGCCCCCCCACCCTTGCATCTTGAACATCAAATGATGTAATCACTTGCATTTTTCTAACGGTAATGTTTTCATGCTTGTCTTCCTTCTGATTCTAAACTGTGATTATTTTTTCCAGGTCAACATGCTTCACGTGGAAAGATATTCAATTATCCTGTGCTAATGCCTCATAAGTTGTTTTGTGAGAACATTCTGCCTGCCTGAATGAAACAGAAAACTAGTCATGTTTCCAAATACCTCAGCAGAACAAGACTGAGCACGTTACAGATTCACTTGGCTTAATAGGATATGAATCATTTCTCTTGGCACAGCATTAACCTCATTTCAGATTACTTTGGTGGGACAGGAAATGAGACATTTTTCTGATTACCTTGACAGGCCGCTGGCTGTGTTTTAGATTCCATCTGTGTATAAATCTCTGGTGGAGCGCCACATCAATCCCAACATCTGTCAATAAAGACTTACAACATCTCCCCCTTTCATAACCAGTAATAAGGCGGCACTCCATAATAGCCTCGTCTTGATTTTTTTAAATACTTTCCAGTATCTAGTTTAACACTGTGATGTAGTTAAAAAATAATTGCTGCAGTAACCATTTCATATCACTGTGCGAGATTTGCATTGCACATGGAAATTACTGGCAAGACTATTTTGATAGATATGCCATTGGGAATATAAGCATGCGTAAATAAAGTAGTGGCAGCTAGACAATCATAAGGACGACCCTAAAACAGTTGCACTGGATTTCAACCTTATGAGTGCGATTCAGTAGACTCAAGTTAAAGTCGGCACATTTAGCGGGGTGTTTCTTGGCAACTGCAGCTCCGAGAAACTACCCACTATCCAACGGACACTTTGCCTTTTTGTTTAGCCCCAGCCGAAGCCGCACTGACGGGCTTCAGGATGCCCAGGTGGCACTGCTAAGGCGGCACCCTGCCCTGTGTGACCACCCGGGACTCTCCAATGGCATGGGAGATCCCCCCCACCCTCCCCCCCCCCCCCCCAAGTGCCGTTACGACTTATCCACATTTGTGTGGACCAGTACTAAATGGCACCCTTGTGAGGACTCCCAGGCACGGCCGGTGAGTCCCGGGTGAATCTGGCGTCTGGGTATTTAAATTAGCCGTACAGACGTGATCCAGATCGTGTCGGGTGGAGCGAGTCGGGTGACCCCGCGATTGGTCTGGCACGCAGCTCGATTTGTGGTTCGCACGCGATTCACCCGTTGCACCCAGATTTGCGCGGGCGCAATGAGGCCACTGAATTGCACCCTATATTTGGACTTGGCTACACTAACTAACTCGTCAAGTTATAACTTAATCGCTACCATCCACTCTGCTGCGTGTGGCAATCTACCATAAACTGGGAAGCGAAGTGGAATTATTCAAATGCACACTTTCAATAGACAGAACCAAATGACTTATGAGACAAGCTTGGCTTTTGCAGAGAAAGGTGGAATCTATAATGCTTTATTAGTGAAGCAAATTAGTGAAGCAATGTACAAAGATTGAATTGAATTTGATTGAATTTTTCCAGGAGGTGTTTGGGTGTGTAGATGAGAATAGTACAGTTCATGTAACTTGTATGGATATCAGCAAAGCCTATGACAAGGTCCTACATGGAAGACTGATAAAGATGGTCAAAGCATATGGACAACTTGGCAAGTTGAATTCAAAATTGGCTTAGTAGTAGAAGACAGAGGGCGGAGTTGGAAGGCTGTTGTGTGACTGGAGGCCAGTGTCCAGTAGCTTACCACAGGGATAAGTGCTACATCCCTTATTGTTTGTGATATATACAAAATTATAGAGATGAGAATGTGGGGAGGATGATAAGTAAGTCTGTGGATGGCACAAAGATTGGCAGGGTGGTTAATAGTGAGGAAAAAGATCTTTGGTTTCAGGACGAAATAGATGGGATTGTCAGTTGGGCAGATCAATGGCGGATAGAATTTAACTCCACAAATTGCGAGGTGATGCACGAGTAATAAGACAAGTGAGTACTCACCAAATGGAAGGACACTAGGAAGCTGAGGGAAATGGAGGTTTTTGGAGTGCTTGTCCACTGAAGGCAGCAGGACAGTTATTAGGGTAGTTAAGAAGGCATACAGGACACTTGCCTTTATCAATCATGGCAAAGATCTTAAGAGCAGGGAGCTTATGTTGGAGCTGTATGAAACATTGGTTAGGCCACAGCTGGAGTACTGTGTGCAGTCTGGTCACCTCACTGGGAAGGATGTGATTGTACTGGAGGGGGTGCAGAGGAGATTCACCAGGATGTTGCCTGGGTTGGAGCATTTAAGCTACGAAGAGAGACTGTATAGGCTTGTGTTGTTTTCTTTAGAGAGAAGGCTGAGCCAGAAGCTGATTGAGACATAAGGTTATGAAGGGTATGGACGGTGGATAGGAAGCAGCTGTTCTCTTTAGTTGAAGTGTCAATATGGAGGGGGGGGGGAGGGCGGGGGGGGGGGGGGGGGGGGGGATGTGCATGAGCACTTGAAATGTCGTAACATTCAAGGCTATGGGCAAAGTGCTGGAAAATGGGATTCATGTAAATTTAGTTTGTTGTGTTGGGTGCCCCGCTACACAGACGAACCAACACGGTTGCGGATGGTACAACTCAGTTTTATTACTAACAATATTTACATTGGTAAACTGGCTACTATGGTTCATTCATTACCCTTGAATCTGTGGACCTATCCCTAACACTATCTTGGAGTGGCACTCAGCACATGGTGAATGTCTGAGTGGCTTGCTGTGAGCTCTGTGCCCTGAGCTGTCTCCTGCTGGAATGCACGGGAAGTGTCGTGTTGCCCGTTTTATAGAGTGTCTGCTCTTGCCTGTGATTGGCTGTGGTGTTGTGTGTGTATTGATTGGTCCGTTGATCTGTCCATCAGTATGTATGTATGTTTGCACCATGATGTTTACCTGAATATCATGACATAGTGTAGTTTTGTTGGCGCAGACCCGATAAGCTGAAGGGCCTCTTCTGTACTGTAAGACCCTATGGCTCTAAAGTAAAGCTTTTAGGCCTGGCAAATGTGTGTAAAGAAACTGTGATGAAGAGTATGGTGAATCGGTACTTGTTGCCCCGTTTAAGACAATACAAGCAGTTTGTGGACTTCCAAAGACGGGTGAAATGTTTCTGTGAAAAGTGACATGATCAAATTGAGAGAAAATTGCCAAACTATGCCACCACTAATGGTAAAGAAAAGAAACAGCCATTCAAATGCCTCCGTGTTTTCTGATGATTAATATATGCATCATAGCAGTTTTCAAATTCTTTTCAAATTTCCCACCAATAGTTTGCAAAGTCATGAAAATCCTTTAATTTCTTTCTCAGCAATTTTCTCTGTTCCTCTTCTAAAAGGTGGCACCTCCAACAAGGCAGCATTTCCTCGAGGGGTTCGGAACCACAATTTATCGATCACCGCATTCACTTCACTCTGAAAGTGAGACTGCAGAATTTCTGTACCTTGATCTTCTGCCCTTTCCCATTCGGCAGCTCTGGGTTGGGGGAGGAGATTAAGGATGCAAAATTGATTAAGGATGTGCTCTGCCTTTGCAGTGTGAATGCAAGAAATGCCTGTTATCCTGTGCTTTTGCCATAATAACAGTTGTAGACAGGGCCCCAGAATCTAAGCACTTCACCAGGATTATTTGGGTTCGCTTGACCCCGAAATTGATTCTACAAAGCTCACATATCCTAATCTTCCTTGAACAGTTATACACCAAGAAGCCAAACATGAGCATCAGGGCAGTTAACAGAAAAACAATAACATAGATTCTGCAATGGGAATAATAATAGACCACCAGTGATCACTATTATTAAGAAGCAGATTGTACAGCAACTCCTGGCTGTCATAATATACACCAGTATATCATGCTGCAGATACACACACACTGATGGACACACAGCGGGACCAATCAACACACACAACACCGCAGCCAATCACCAGTTAGAGCACACTCACTATAAAGACGGGGCATCAGAGTTCCCGCTCATTCAAGATGCAGCCTCCGAGTAGGACAGAGCTTACAGCTTACAGCACAGATCTTCACCATGTGCTGAGTGCATAGACTGGTTAGGACAAGGCGTAGGTCTTTAGTTTAATCTAACATCGTGTTACCCCACAGTGAAAGTATGTTCAACAGTTTCTAACTTAATAAAATAGCGTTGCACTATTTTAAGTGTTGGTGGCCTGTATGTGTTCCACGGATCCAGATCACCCAACACATCATGATACCAGGAGTTGAGGGATATTAGAACTTCTTAGACTTACCTGCAAATGATCTGCCTTCCACCAGCATACAGTCATCCTGCAAAATGGACAGCGTCTGCCCGCCGTCGCCGCTCCGCATCACCGGTAACCTAGGGGCCAACTGGAAGATATTCAAACAACGCTTCCAACTCTACCTTGAAGCCACAGACCGGGAGGATGCCTCGGACACCAGGAAGATCGCGCTCTTCCTATCCACGGCCGGGGAACATGCCATCCACATTTTCAATTCTCTCACCTTTGATGATGATGAAGATAAAGCAAAATTCAAGACGGTTCTCCTCAAGTTTGACACTCACTGCAGCATAGAGGTGAATGAAAGTTTCGAGCGCTATGTATTCCAACAGTGTTTGCAGGGTAAGGATGAACCTTTCCAGTCCTTTCTCACCCACCTCCGCAGCCTTGCGCAGTCCTGCAATTACGGGCCCACCTCCGACTCCATGAAATGCCACCAGATCATTTTCGGTGTTCAGTCGGACCCCCTACGCCAGCAGCTCCTCAAGGTAAAGCAGCTCACCCTAGCGACCGCCATCGAGACCTGCGTGCTACATGAAAACGCCACGAGTCGCTATTCCCATATCCAAGCGGCTGAAATGGTGCGGCAAGGTCCACACGAGGCGGAATGGGCCCAAGTAATCGAGCAACTCCAGGGCCTCAGCCTGGATGAGGGCGGCCATTTTGCGTGCTTTTCACGGACTCCCGTGCTTGTGCGCACCAAACGAGGGGACGGCGACATCGCCGAACGTACATGCGCAGGCGCGCCACACGTACGACCGCACCACGCATGCGCGGCGGCACAGCGAACGTACTGACGCACCGACGTGCGGCAACTGTGGCTCCGCCCATTTAAAGCGGCAATGCCCTGCCAAATCCCGACAATGCCGGAGATGTGGCAAACTTGGACACTATGCTGCCTTATGCAGAGCAGCTCAGCCTGCCAACTCACATCGCTTCAGCCAGCCTCGCAGGAATTTCCGGGCCATTCAACCCACGGTCACCGAGTCCGGTGCGGACCTACTACCCAACATTGACACCGAGGACCCAAAGGCGCCTTTTCGAGTCGGTATCGTTACAAAAAACAGGGTGTCCCCGAAGCAAAGAATCCAGCCTCTATCGGTATACAGCATCGATCCAGACGATGAGTGGTGTGCCACCCTGACAGTCAACCGGTCCCAAATACGATTCCGCCTGGACACTGGTGCCTCCGCCAATCTCATTGCGCGGTCTGACCTCCAAAGCCTTCATGTCAAACCAGCCATCCTTCCATCAGCCTGCCAGCTATTAGATTATAATGGCAATGCCATTGCTGCCAGCAGCTCGTGCCAACTTGAAGTGACGCACAGGTCACGCAAAGCCATCCTTCTCTTTGAAATCATGGGCTCCTCGAAAGCCTTCCTGCTTGGCATGCAGGCATGCAAGCTGTTGAACCTAGTTCAGAGAGTGTGATGAACGGTTACTGCGTTATCATCATGTAAGGTGATGTCCCCTTTAAGACCAGGCTTGGAAACCTGGGGACTCCGCCTCTGGCTCCGCCCATCTGGGAGCCATACATAAAGGGCTGCCTCATGGTCTGTGTAACAGTCAGCTCTCGTCTCTAGCTCTAGCATAGGTATTAGTCTAATAAAGCCTTCTTTACAGTTTAATCTCTAAGCGCCTTTATTGAGGGTACCTCAATTTATTAGACTAAACTAGATTCAGGATGGACGCAGGCCTAAAACCAGAGAAGCTCAATCTGGAAGCACAAACGCCGGAGGCGAAGGAAATTTTTAAATACTGGCTGCGGTGCTTCGAGGCCTACCTGGACTCCACAGAGACTCCCATCCTGGGGCCACGCAAGCTGCATCTACTCCACGCCCAGGTGAGTCACAGAATCTCCGCCACGCTCGAAAAGGCGACGACTTATGATGAGGCGATCGAGTTGCTCCGCAAGCGGTTTGTCAAACCCATCAATGAGGTGCACGCCCGGCATCTGCTCTCCACCTGTGGCAGCGCTCGGGGAATCGCTCGACGAGTTTGTTGAAAAACTCACCGCGCTTGCCAGGGACTGTGACCATCAGGATGTGACAGGGGAAGTCCACATGAACCTGCACATCAGGGACGCTTTCGTGTCCGGCATCCGCTCGACCTACATCCGGCAGCGGCTGCTCGAAAACGGGGCAAACGACCTCCAGGAGACGCTTACGCTCACCTCCTCGCTGGCGGTGGCCTGACATAACTTGGGTACGTACCCCGCGGACTCTGCCAGCCCCCCCGGACTTCCTCAGACTCAACCGTATTACAGGCCTGCGCCACTCGGCGACCTGCTCACCATGGGGGCACACCATGCTACTTCTGCGGGCAGGGCCAGCACCCACGCCCACTCTGCCCAGCCCGCTCCACGATCTGCAGCGACTGCGGGAAGAAAGGGCACTTTGCGAGGGTCTGCCTGGCCAGACCCAGTGGCCAGAAAAACAAAGAACAGACGGCCCGAAAATCAGGCTCTCGGGCCCGTAGGCCTCGCAAAGCTGCTGCGCACCGACCCGTCACGCCCTCTTCTGACGTGTCATCAGCCTCGTGCGAATCATGGGAGCGGCCATCTTGTCGGCGGCCATCTTCTCGACCCGGCACGTGCAGCCGGCGGCGGCCATTTTACGACTCCGACTCGGCTGAGGACTCCGACTACCCGCGACTGGGTGCGATCACCCTCGATCAAACTCGGCCAAAACACCTGCAGAACTCCATGATGCAGGTCCAGGTCAACGGGCACGACACTGCATGCCTCTTCGACTCCGGGAGCACGGAGAGCTTTATCCACCCTGAAACGGTAAGGCGCTGCCCCCTACGCACCCATCCCGCATCCCAAACCATAGCCCTCGCATCTGGGTCCCACTCGTACAAATCACAGCTTACTGTATTGTGGATCTCTCGATCCAGGGCGCCAAATACACCCGTTTCAAATTTTATATCCTCCCTCACCTCTGTGCCCCCCTGCTGCTCGGACTGGATTTCCAGTGCAGCCACCGAAGTCTGACACTGAAGTTCGGCGGACCCTTGCCCCCCCTCACGGTGTCATCATGTAAGGTGATGTCCCCTTTAAAACCGGGCTTGAAACCCTGGGGACTCCACCTCTGGCTCCGCCCATCTGGGAGCCATACATAAAGGGTTGCCTCATGGTCTGTGTAACAGTCAGCTCTCGTCTCTAGCTCTAGCATAGTTATTAGTCTAATAAAGCCTTCTTTCCAGTTTAATCTCTAAGCGTCATTATTGAGGGTACCTCAGAGAGTTCACCCTCTCTCTCCTGCTGACGCGTCTGCCTTTCAGGACACTGACTTCAGGGCGCAGCTCGACGCCATTATCAACCAGTACCACAAACACTTGGAGGGCATGGGCACGCTCCCGTACACCTACAAGATTTTATTAAAACCGATTGCCACGCCTGTGGTGCACGCACCTCGCAGGGTCCCAGCACCCCTTAAGGACCGCCTCAAGCAGCAGCTGCAGGACCTCCAGAACCAAGGAGTGATTTCCAAAGTCACGGAACCAACCGACTGGGTCAGTTCCATGGTATGTGTAAATATGCCTTCCGGCGAATTGAGAATTTACATTGATCCCAAGGATCTAAATCGCAATATCATGAGGGAGCATTATCCAATTCCCAAGCGCGAAGAGCTCACATGTGAAATGGCTCGCGCCAAGCTCTTTACCAAACTCGACGCCTCAAAAGGATTCTGGCAAATCCAGCTCGATAAATCCAGCAGGAAACTCTGCACATTTAACACCCCCTTTGGCAGATATCGTTACAACAGGATGCCATTTGGGATCATATCTGCATCAGACGTGTTCCATAGGATTATGGAACAAATGGTGGAAGGCATTGAAGGTGTTCGCGTCTATGTCGATGACATAATCATTTGGTCCACCACCCCGCAGGAACATATTAGTCGCCTCCAGCGCGTGTTCAGACGTAAACATGAGCATGGCCTCCGCCTCAACAGGGCCAAATGCTCTTTTAGTCAGACGGAACTCAAGTTCCTCGGGGACCACATCTCCCAATTGGGTGTTCAGCCGGATGTGGACAAGGTAGCTGCCATCACAGCTATGAAAACACCAGAGGACAAGAAGGCGGTCCTCCGATTTCTGGGTATGGTCAATTTTTAATGGAAATTTATCCCTAACCTCGCCTCTCATACCACGGCTCTCAGGAACCTGGTCAGGAAGACGACAGACTTCCAATGGCTCCCTGCCCACGAGCGCGAATGGAGACTCAAAACAAAACTGACCACGGCCCCGGTCTTAGCTTTCTTTGATCCATTCGCGGCTTCCAATCTATCTGCCAAGGATGAACGCCTCGTCCAAATTCGCCGCGAGACGGCGGCTGGCCCTTTGCTACAGTGTGCCTTGCGCCACCTAACGGACGGGTGGCTCAAGGGCCAATGCCCTCAGTTCTATAATGTCAGAGATGATCTGGTGGTAGTAGACTGGGGTTCTTCTAAAACTGGACCGCATTGTTATCCCGCATAGCATGCGCCAGCTTGTCCTAGAACAACTACACGAGGGTCACCTTGGCGTGGAAAAGTGCCGCCGACGGGCCCAAGAGGCAGTGTACTGGCCCAGGATTAATGAGGACATAGCCAACACAGTGCTCAACTGCCCCACTTGTCAGCGCTTCCAGCCGGCCCAACCACGTGAGACCCTGCAGCCCCATGAGTTGGTCACGTCACCATGGACCAAGGTGGGCATCGACCTGTTCCACGCACTGGGTAGAGACTATGTCCTGATTGTGGTGATACGGTTGCACGACATCACCTCGTCTGCAGTCATTCGTGCATGTAAAGAAACCTTTGCTTGACACGGCATCCCGCTCACGGTTATGTCGGACAATGGCCCCTGCTTCGCCAGCCAGGAATGATCCAACTTCGCTAGACAGTACAATTTTGCCCATGTGACATCCAGTCCCTTGTACCCCCAATCCAACGGCAAAGCGGAGAAGGGAGTACATCAACGGCTCCTCTGCAAGGCTGCCGATGCTGGGTCCGATTTCTACCTCGTCCTGCTGGCCTATCGCTCCGCCCCACCGTCCACTGGCCTGTCGCCAGCCCAGTTACTCATGGGCCGTACCCTGAGGACGATGGTGCTGTCCATCCATGTCCCAGACCTCGACCACGTTCCGGTCCTTCGCCGGATGCAGCTGTCTTATGCACAGCACAAGGCGGCTCATGACTCCCGTGCAGCTGATCTCCCTGCTCTGGCTCCAGATGACAACGTTCGCGTCCATCTTCCGGATGGTGGCTGGTCTGCAACCGCTGTTGTCCTTCGGCAGGTGGCCCCCCGCTTGTTCCTGGTTCGTCTACCGGACGGCTCTGTTCTGCGCCGCAATCGACGCGCCCTTCGTCTCGTTCCACATTTGTCATCTGATCCTCCACTGCCGCCTCACCCTCCTGCTGACCCTGCCATGGACTACGCAGAGCTCCCTGTAACTCTGCATCCCCCTGACTCTGACGCAGTCCAGCCCGCTCCTGAACCGGCGGCTCTCGACCCACCCTTGAGGCGTTCAACCAGAATTCTTCGCCCACTTCAGAGACTTAATTTATGATCTTTGCGGACTCATAGACTCTCTGAATTGTTTCGTTGCTTTGTTTGATCGTTTCCCTGGTTTGTATAAAGTGTTGATCTCGTTACTCTTGTTGCATACTGCTTCTCTGCACCAGGCACCTTCCCATGTAAATAGCTTAGTTCTCATGTATGTAGTCCTGTAAGTATGTCTTCGCACCCCACACGTAGTTAGGAACATTCTCACCACACATTATTTATTGCCACACACATACATTCTTTTATAAAAGGGGGATGTCATAATATACACCAGTATATCATGGTGCAGATACACACACACTGATGGACACACAGCGGGACCAATCAACACACACAACACCGCAGCCAATCACCAATTAGAGCACACTCACTATAAAGACAGGGGGCATCAGAGTTCACGCTCATTCGAGATGCAGCCTCCTAGTAGGACAGAGCTTACAGCTTACAGCACAGATCTTCACCATGTGCTGAGTGCATAGACTGGTTAGGACAAGGCGTAGGTCTTTAGTTTAATCTAACGTCGTGTTACCCCACAGTGAAAGTATGTTCAACAGTTTCTAACTTAATAAAATAGCGTTGCACTATTTTAAGTGTTGGTGGCCTGTATGTGTTCCACGGATCCAGAGCACCCAACACATCACTGGCATCTGCGTTTGTGTGGTTAAATTCAGAAAGCAGAAAGTTACTGTTGAGTTGCCCTGCTGTTCTAGACGTTTCCCTGTAACAGAATCTCACCAGGTGACTTGGCATTGTAGTGCATGGAACGGTATAAATTTGCCACCAGATACTCAACTATACCCACTAAACAGGCCAGAAAAAGTTAGGGTATGTCCATTTAAGTGGAACTAATTTCTAAAAAATGTATTTTATTCCAAACTCAAACCAATTATTATTGTTACAGAGAACATTCACACATACCAGTAACATTCACAGTACAAATGTCCCCCCCCCCCGTGGAAAACAATTCCTTAAATATGGATGAGAACGGATACCATCTCTCGCAGAACCCTTCCTCCGACCCCCTTAGGGCAAACGTAATCTTCTCCAGACTCAGAAATGTCTGTACACCCCCCATACACGCCGCCACCCCTGGCGACGCTGTCACCCGCCAATTCAACAGTATCCTCCATCGAGCAATCAAGGAGGCAAAGGTGGCCACATGCGTCCTCTTTCCCCCCCACCCCACCTCCTGAAGCTCCGACATTTCTGACACACCGAACATCGCCGCTAGGGGGCAGGGCATCGCCCCAAACCTCAGTATCTCCGACAAAACCTTAAACCCCCCGCCCCCCCCCCCCCCCCCCCCACAAACCCCTCCAATTTCTCAACCCCCCAAAACATATGGGCATGGTTCGCGGGCCCCCTCCCGCATCTCTCACAGAGATCTTCCACACCCGGGAAAAATCATACATTTTTAATGGTATGGTAAGTTTTAATTGCTGTCAAGTAATCTCTGCTACTGAAAATTTAATTTCAAATGTGTGAACTCTCATTCCTGCTAATTATAGTTGGAATTAAAGAAAAATAATACTTTTACTTTCTGCCTCTTTTACCTGTCTTAATCCTGTATTTTCCTTTATTTTACATTGAATTAAAAATTCTAATTCACACTTGCAGATTTGAGGATGGCATTTAATGCCCTTCCCCATGGCTAATTTGGTGGGGGTGCCCCAGAGAGGTGTTGTATCAACAATAACCACCGCCTCCCCAGTGACGCCACCTTTCAACAGAAGTCCCGTCTCTGACTGGCCAGCAACTCTTGCAGGCGAGATTTGAAGTTTCAACTAATTAAATTAAATCAACAAACTAAGGGACAAATTAAAGGGGGCACTGCCTTAAACAAACACAGAGAAACTGAAACTTTAAAACATCAAATTAAAAGGTGATTAAAGGGGCCGGTGATTAAACAACGCCCCAGACCCTGCGGTGCCCACCAGGGACTGAAGGCCCCGATTGTGGTCCTGGACACCGCAGGCTCCCTCTCCAGGGACACCTGGCTGTGAATGAAGCTGCGGAAGAGGGGTAGACAGTCAGGCAGGATGACGCCCTCAATCGCTTGCTGCCTGGACCTGTTAATGGCATGTTTCGCCAGGCCCAGGAGCAGGTTCATGAGGAGGTCCACCTCCTTCCCCGACCACCTCTGCTCCAGGTGCCCGTGGATCAAGAGCGTGGGACTGAAGTGCAAAAGGTTTGACAAAAAACTAAAAAAATGGGTGTAGCCTAAAACGTGTGACATAGACATGGTCCACGGACTCCACAAGGCTGCAAAAAAGCCAGGCATTTTGGGAGTGCCAGGGTCTTTGATCCTAGGAAGGTCAATTGTGGTCCAATTGAGTGCCTGATAGGCACTTAATACCATGGATCCTCTGTAAAAGAGACCCCTGTGGCCTGCATTAAATACCTCCCCATGTGCCGCCCTAAGGATTCTTTAATCTGATTGGTTAAGGAAGCACACTGATGCTTTCCTGTTATCATAAATTTCAGAACCGCTGCAGAGGATGCTGCGTTGTTTTGACTCTCTAATTACTGCGAGTAAGTGCAACAGTCACAGATCGTGGAATTTTTCAGCCTTCCCACTGGTGGGATTTCCTGGTCCTACCAAAGTCAATGGACATTTGAAGGACTCACCGCATTTCCCAGTCCAGTCCCTGCCATGAAGTGGCTGTAAAATTGCATCCAGCCTGTTGGGAAGAGTAAGAGTAATGAATGGCGTGTACCATTTGTTCACTGCTGACAGCAAAATCTGTGGCCCTGTTTCTTTGATATTTCCAGTATTTTCTGTTTTATTGTTCATATTGCTTTCCAGTCTTGATGTACAGTAGAGTTGTGGTTATGTTAGGGGACTAGTAATCTAGGGGGAATGGATCATAAATCAGACAACATAAGTTGAAATCCTGTTGTGACAATTTGAGTTGAGTTTTAAAATCTGGAGGTTATAAGTTGGTGTAGTCCTTCGGGTGTTAAACATGATTTACCCACTATTCATGATGGATGGTCAAACCAACAGCAGGAAATATCCATTTAACAATGGCCAACAGTTACATCCAGAATCTCATCACTAAGGTAATTACACTATATTTTCGAATACAAACAGCTGACTGAAACCGCTTAGAGAACAGAAACTGCTTGAAGAACAAAGATTTTCGCTGAAATCAGCAAACGCTTTTTAAGCTGGCATGTGCTAAACATGCGATTAACAAGGTGCAAACAGCTTGTTGAAATTAATTAAAGACCCAGGGCCAGATTCTCCGTTTTAGAGACTAAGTCCCCACACCAGCGTGAAAACGGTGGTTTTTTACGCCAGGAAAACTGGCGCAAAACAGTCACCATCCGCCGTTTTGCTGGGGGCGAGCAGGGAGGCAGCGTAGAGCTCACAGCTCAAGCTGCCGATATGGCTCTTAGCATTTTCGGTTCCGTGGCCGCACATGCACAAGGCGGCCGCCTGCAGTGTCCGCGGCGTGCTTCATGGCGGACTCAGCCCACGGACCCGGACCGCAAAAGTAGTGCTCTCCTTCGGCTGCTCGCGAGCCCCGGACCGCCCACCCGCAGTGCCCCCAGCCCCGAATAAAGCCCTGCCTGCCCACGGATCGGCTCTCCCCCGACTCAGTCTGCAGCCGCCATGCTAAGTTCACGACGGGTGAGACCATGAGAGTCCCACACCATTGGGAACTCGGTTGGTCGGGGACAGAGCATTGTGAAGCGGGCCTCAGGCAATAGCCGTGGATATTTGGCGTGGCGTACTCCTAGAGTATGCCGCTTCTCAGGGGGCGGAGAATCCGAAAACAAGCGTCACTCCCGATATTGCCGTCAAAATAGACTCTCCGCCCCGTCGCTAAACGCGATTTTGGCGTCGGGGAGTGGAGAATCCTGCCCCATAATTTGCCTGAAATTGGCGGAACTGTTTAAATCAGTAACTACAGCCTAAGCAATTCTTGAACTATCCAAAATAATTGGCACACTCAACGTGTTCTAAGTGACACCTTTGTATTTGACTCCTATTGCAATGGTTAGTGCTATTTGCGTGATTATATACGTGCGTTTTTGCCAACTGTGGACGGTGTGAATAGCAGGGATTGTATGAGTATAAGTGACCCAGGAGCTGTCAGATTGTCATAAAGCCACTGATGTTATTGTGTACAGGAGGAAACCATTCTTACCTAATCTGGTGTGTATGTGACTCCAGTCTTGCTGCCCTCTGAAATGCTCAGTTGCATTAATTAGCTGCACCAAGAAAGCTCACCACCATCTTCTCAGGGCAACTAGAGATGGGCAATAGTTCACGTTGTCAGCCATACCCAAATCCCCAGGAATTAATTTGAATGAAGAAACTGAAAAGTTTGACTTGCAGCTTGTGTGGTAATAATCTCATACACGCCCATCACCACCTACACCAGCTGCCCCCACAAAAAAAAATCAGTCTTTGAGATAGCTTTAATTTTATCAGCAGGGGGTTTGTGCAAGAACCTTAAAACAGTGTCAGGGGAAACAGCTGTTCTCCCATGATTTCAAGATACCTGTGAGCACATGTTGCCTCTTACCAAGGGCTGATTTATAAAAGAGACCATTATTATCGCTGGACTACATGTGCTGACGTGTAGTTTGGTTAGAGCAGCATGGGTATAGATTTCATAGCTATAACAAATGTTCAGTCTGTAATGGATACAATATGAGGAGATGAATGCTGAGCCTGTTAACCCTGTCAGTACTGAAATTCCTTCACCATTGTCAAAATATACCCAATCTCCCTGTGGTATCGCTTTAACAATTCTCACTTACTTCATTCAGGTTATTGAGTTTGGTAAAGGGAAAATTTAACAGTATCTCACAACAGTGAAGGAATTGAATAACTTTGCAGAGTACAAAAGCATGGTGGGTAGTGTCTAAATTGAAGAGGGAAAGAGACGGATACAGAGAATGGACAAAGGATTCACAGCAGTTTTTAATCGCAGGATTGAGTACACCACAGCAGAGTCAGCTACATAGTTATGGTATCAGAGAATTGACAGTGCAGAAAGAGGCCATTCGCCCCATCAAGTCTGCACCAGCACTTGGAAAGAGCACCCTACCTAAGCCCACACCTCAACCCTATCCCCATAACCCAATAACCCCACTGTGGTGAACGTATGCTATTACAATTCACCACTGTACTGTGTTGTATTATGTTGATGCCCTTGTGGGCTCCGCCTGTGGCTCCGCCCCCTCAGGGGTGGTATATAAACCTGTAAGACTGTAGGCGGCACTCAGTACAGAGCAATCACAGGCAGGCACAGATCTAGCGTATTAAACCACTGTTCACTTCTACTAATCGTCTCGTGTGAATTGATGGTCGCATCAATTTAATACGCTAATATATCGCAATGGAAGCCGCCCTCAACCTGACCAACTGCAACTTGACCCACAGGCAGCTGAAGCCAAGGGAATCTTTTCACACAGGCTCCGCTGCTTTGAGGCCTACCTCGCCGCCTCCTCCTCGCCCGCCGTCACCGAGGCACAGAAGCTGAGTCTCCTCCACACCCGGGTGAGCCACAGAATCTCAGTACTAATCGAAGAAGCGACCACATACGCAGGCGCGGTCGCGATCCTGAAGCGACATTACGTGAGGACGGTAAACAAAGTATTCGCGCGGCGTCTCCTCACCACTCGACGTCAACGGCCAGGGGAATCGCTGGAGGATTATCTACGTGATTTGAGGGTACTCGCTCGAAACTGCAATTACAAGGACGTCATGGCCTCGCAGCACATGGAACTCGCCATCCGGGACACCTGTGTGGCTGGAGTCCGGTCCAACTATGTCAGACAGCGCCTGCTCGAAAAGGGCGCCCTCAACCTAGAAGAGACGGTAAAACTATCCACCTCATTAGAGGTAGCCTTCCAGAGCCTAAATGCTTTCCCCTCCGATCACGCGATTCCCTCATGGGCGCCGGAGGCTCGACCATCACCCGACCCGAGGGTGGCCCAGGCCTGTGCCGCGCGGCTGCTCGCCCAACCCGGGGTGCCGCCCTGCTATTTCTGTGGACAGAACCAGCACCCCAGGCAGCGTTGCCCGGCTCGGATCGCGACCTGCAGCGACTGCGGCAAGAAAGGACATTTTGCCAAAGTCTGCTTGGCCCGACCAAAAGCTCCTAAATCGCAAGCCTGACTCACAGACTCACAGGCTCGCAGACCCCGCAGCGTGGCTGCGTGCCTGCCGGTACCGCCCCCTCCTGACGTGTCATCTAACTTGTGCTATCCATGGGGCCGCCATTTTTAACTCTACCCGACACATGCGACTCATGGGGGCTGCCATCTTGGCCGCCATCTTCAATGCCGCCCAACACGTCCGACCGACGGGGGCTGCCATCCTGGGACCACCCCACTGTCATGATATCCACATCAGCATAACATGGTGCAATCACACACGCACTGATGGACAGGCAGTTGGACCAACCAACACACACACAACATCGCAGCCAATCACCAGTGAGAACACACGCACTATAAAACAGGGAACACCGCCGTTCCCGCTCATTCTACCAGGAGATAGCTCAGAGCACAGAGCTCACAGCGTGCCACTCAGACATAGACCATGTGCTGAGTGCCTCACTAAGATAGTGATAGGGCTGGGTCCACAGGTAGCTGGGGAAGTACGTACCCAAGCCAGTAGTTAGTTGTTACAGTTGTTTAGACAATAAAACAGAGATGTACCATCTACAGCGGTGTTGGATCATTTGTGCATCAGAACACCCAACACGACATGATACCAGTAGTGGACGCTAACCAGCCTACCTGCACCCTTTCAGAAATCCACCATCCTGCTCCATGGAAAACATCAGCCCGCCGCAGCCGCTCCGAATCGCTGGAAATCTCGGCGTAAACTGGAAGCTGTTTAAACAGCGCTTCCAGCTCTTCCTAGAAGCCATAGACAGGGGGAATGCATCGGACACCAGGAAGATCGCCCTCCTCCTCTCCACGGCGGGGCAACACGCCATCCACATCTACAACTCCTTGGCATTCGCGGAAGGCGAGGACAAAACAAACTATAAGACGGTGCTTCTGATGTTCGAGGAACACGTCAGCGTGGAAGTCAATGAAAGCTTCGAGAGGTACCTATTCCAGCAGCGCCTGCAGGGTAAGGATGAGCTTTTCCAATCTTACTTGACACACCTCCGTATCCTCGCGCAGTCCTGCGGATATGGGGCCACCTCCGGCTCCATGATACGGGATCAGATAGTTTTTGGGGTCATCTCGGACACCCTACGCCAGCAGCTCCTTTAAAATAAAGCGCCTCACCCTAGCGACTGCCATCGAGACCTGCTTCCTCCATGAGAACGCGACCAGCCGGTACTCCCAAACCGAGGCGGCCAAAACGGCATGGCACGGGTCCTACGAGGCGGAGCGGGTCCAGTTGATCGAGTTTCTCCCGGCCCACTGCCCGGACGAGGGCGGCCATTTCGCGTGCTTTCCGAGGCCTCCCGCACTTGTACGCGCCAAAAGAGGGGACGTTGACGCAGAGGGACGCGATGCGCAGGCGTACTCTGTGCAGGACTGCACCGCGCATGCGCGGTGGCGCAACGAACGCAACAAACGCCATGACGTCACGACGTGCGGCAACTGTGGCTCCGCCAACTTAAAGCAGCAATGTCCGGCCAAAGCGCGACAATGCCACCACTGTGGCAGGATGGGCCACTATGCTGCCTGCTGTCGAGCAGCTCAACCTGCCAATTCCCAATAATTCCGCCAGCCTCGCAGGGACGTGCGGGCGATTCAGCCCCCCTACACTGAGTCATATCCAGATAGTATGCAGACCAGCGATACCGAAGACAGGGAGCCCTTACGCGTTGCGGCAATCCACAAGAACCGGATGTCCCCAAGTCGGAACCACCAGCCGCTGCCAGTGCACAGCATTGATCCGGGCGATGAGTGGTGTGGCACCCTAACGGTCAACCGATCCCAGATCACATTTCGCCTGGACACTGGTGCCTCCGCCAATCTCCTCGCATGGTCAGCCTTCCAGACCTTGAAGGTCAAACCACCGATTCTGCCATCCCACTGTCAGCTGGTTGACTACAATGGAAACGTCATCCCGGCCACGGGGTCCTGCCAGCTCGATGTTACACACAACTCACACAAAGCCACATTATCATTTGAAATTGTAGGATCCTCAAAGGACTCTCTGTTAGGCGCACAGGCATGCAAGATCCTCCACCTCGTTCAGCGGATACACACTCTGTCTCCAGAAGGCACGTCCGATTTCCCAGATGCAGACTTTAGGGCGCAGCTCCACTCGCTCCTCGTGCACAACCAGGAGGTTTTCGAGGGCATGGGCACACTGCCCTACACGTACAAAATACTGCTCAAACCGGACGCCACCCCGGTCATTCACGCACCTCGGAGGGTCCCAGCACCACTCAAGGACCGCCTCAAGAAGCAGATGCAGGACCTGCAGGACCAAGGAGTGCTTTCCCGGGTCACAGAGCCAACGCCATGGGCCAACTCCATGGTGTGCGTCAAGAAGCCCTCCGGCAAGCTCCGGATATGTATTGACCCAAAAGATTTGAATCACAACATTATGAGGGAACACTACCCCATACCCAAACGAAAAGAAATCACGAGAGAGATGGCTCGGGCAAAAATATTCAACAAGCTTGATGCCTCAAAGGGCTTTTGGCAGATTCAATTGGATCAGTCCAGTCGGACGCTGTGCACTTTTAACACTCCCTTTGGCAGATACTGCTACAATAGGATGCCATTCGGCATCATTTCGGCCTCCGAAGTGTTCCATCGCATCATGGAACAGATGATGGGCATCGAAGGGGTACGCGTCTACGTAGACGACGTTATCATCTGGTCCACCACACCACAGGAGCACATCAGTCGTCTCCAGCGTGTCTTTGCACGGATACGGGATCAGGGCCTGCGCCTTAACCGAGCTCAGTGCTCTTTTGGCCAGACTGAGTTAAGGTTTTTGGGGGACCACATCTCCCGGTCGGGTGTGCGGCCGGATGCCGACAAAGTGGCAGCCATTGCAGCCATGCAGCAGCCGTTAGACAAGAAGGCAGTGCTGCCCTTTCTCGGGATGGTCAACTTCCTGGGGAAGTTCATTCCTAACCTTGCTTCGCACATGACTGCTCTTCGCCACCTGGTCAAAAAGACAATGGAATTCCAGTGGCTGCCCGCACAGCAGAGTGAATGGGAGGAGCTCAAGGTCAAGCTCACCACCGCCCCGGTACTGGCATTTTTTGATACCACACAGGAAACAAAGATCTCAACTGACGCCAGCCAGTCTCGCATGGGGGCGGTACTCCTGCAACGGGACGACACCGCATCATGGGGTCCGGTTGCCTATGCGTCGTGGGCCATGACCCCCACAGAACAGCGCTATGCGCAGATTGAGAAGGAGTGACTAGGCCTGTTGACTGGCATCGACAAGTTTCACGACTATGTATATGGTCTTCCGCAGTTCACTGTGGAGACCGACCATCGCCCCCTGGTCGGCATCATTCAGAAGGATCTCAACGACATGACCCCTCGCCTCCAGGACATTCTGCTCAAGCTCCGGAGGTACGACGTCCAACTTGTCTACACCCCGGGGAAGGATCTCATCATCGCAGATGCTCTGTCCAGGGCGGTCAACACACCGCCCGACTCGAAGGGGTTCGTTTGTCAGGTCGACGCACAATTAGCCTTCACATTGGCCAATCTGCCGGCCACTGATGCACGTCTGGCCCACATTCATTGTGAGACTGCGGCTGACCCCCTTCTACAACGTGTGATGCGCCACACGACGGAACAGTGGCTCAAGGGGCAGTGCCCACAGTTTTACAACGTCCGGGATGACTTGGCTGTCATTGATGGTGTCCTCTTGAAGTTGGACCGGATCGTGATCCCACACAGCATGCACCGGCTTGTCCTCGAACAACTGCACAAAGGCCATCTCGGAGTTGAAAAGTGCAGGCGGAGGAACCGAGAGGCTGTGTACTGGCCGGGCATCAGCGACGACATCGCCAACATGGTGCTTAACTGCCCCACCTGCCAGAGGTTTCAGCCGGCGCAACCCCCTGAGACCCTTCAGCCCATGAGTTGGTCACGTCCCCCTGGGCGAAGGTGGGTGTGGGCCTCTTTCATGTGCTCGGCAGGGACTACATTATTCTTATTGACTACTTCTCAACTTATCCGGAGGTCATACGCCTGCACGACACGACGTCATCAGCTGTCATCCGGGCATGCAAAGAAACCTTTGCTCGCCATGGAGTTCCGCACACCGTCATGTCTGACAACGGGCCTTGCTTTGCGAGCGTAGAATGGTCTTCCTTTGTCACTTCATACAACTTCATACACGTGACGTCCAGTCCCTTGCATCCTCAGTCAAATGGCAAGACGGAAAAGGGCGTCCACATTGTGAAGCGGCTCCTCTGCAAGGCTGCTGATGCCGGATCTGACTTCTGTTTAGCCCTGCTGGCCTATTGCTCGGCCCCACTGTCCATGGGCCTCTCGCCAGCCCAGCTGTTGATGGGTCGCACCCTCAGGACCACTGTGCCATTCATTCATGCTCCTGACCTCAACTATGCTCCAGTATTACGAAGGATGCAACAACAGCGTGCTCAGCAGAAGGTGGCACATGACGCTTGGGCGACTGATCTTCCTGCCCTGGCGCCTGGAGACAACGTCCGCATACACCTACCAGAGGGTGGCTGGTCGGCAACCGCCGAGGTTCTCCGCCACGTGGCTCCCCGCTCATTCCTGGTTCGTATGCCTGATGGCTCCATTCGCCGCCGTAATCGGCGGGCCCTTCGTCTCGTTCCGTGCTCGCTACGAGATCATGCACCAATGCCACGCCCTCTGTTGTCCCTGATGTCGACTTTCTTGAGCTTCCTGCCACTCTGCCTCTTCCTCTCTCGCCCGTGGCCAGGCCCATTCCTCAGCCGGTGGATCCTGACCCACCCTTGAGGCGGTCAACTCGAATTTGTCGCCCACCTGAGAGACTTGATTTATGAGCCTGTTAGCACATTGGACTCACTGAATTGTTTTACAGTACTGTTCACGAGTTTCTTTTCTTGTCGTTCATTGTTCCAGAAGTTTTCTCTCGTCGTTTGTTGATTGCATTTGTTCTGTTATTGGTACAACCTCGTTGTTCTGTTGCACCAGACATCTTTCTCTGTATATAGTTTAGCCTCATGTACATTTTGTAAATATTGCACGCACATACTCAGATACACTCAGTACACATTTCTATTTATTAGCATGTAGGCACATATCATTTGTGAAAGGGGAGGATGCAATGATATCCACATCAGCATATCATGGTGCAATCACACACACACTGATGGACAGGCAGTTGGACCAACCAGCACACACATAACATCACAGCCAATCACCAGTGAGAGCACACGCACTATAAAACAGGGAACACCACAGTTCCCGCTCATTCTACCAGGAAATAGCTCAGAGCACAGAGCTCAGAGCGTGCCACTCAGACATAGACCATGCGCTGAGTGCCTCACTAAGATAGTGATAGGGCTGGGTCCACAGGTTAGCTGGTGAAGTACGTACCCAAGCCAGTAGTTAGTTGTTACAGTTGTTTAGACAATAAAACAGAGTTGTACCATCTACAGCCGTGTTGGATCATTTGTGCATCAGAACACCCAACACGACACCCGCTACCACCGACCAGGCCGGCTACCTGCAGCTCGGCACTGTCACTCTCGACCAATCACGGCCCAAGTACCTCAGGAACTCAATGTTGACTGTCCGGGTCAATGGGCACGAACCGCCCTGCCTGTTTGACTCTGGGAGCATGGAGAGCTTCATATATCCGGAAACATTAAGTCGCTGTTCTCTCCAGATTCCCCCCACATCCCAAACAATCTCCCTTGCTTCAGGATCACATTCAGTGCAGATCCGGGGGTACTGTGTCGCGAACCTCATGATACAGGGCGCCGAATACGCCAATTTTAAACTCTATGTCCTCCCCCATCTCTGCGCTCCTCTCCTATTAGGACTGGACTTCCAGTGCAACCTCAGGAGCCGGACCCTGAAGTTCGGTGGGCCCCTACCCCCTCTCACCGTATGTAGCCTCGCGGTCACCCCCTCTCACCTTAAGGTCACCCCTCCCTCGCTCTTCGCGAACCTCACCGCCGACTGCAAACTCGTTGCCACCAGGAGCAGGCAGTACAGTGTCCAGGGCAGGACTTTTATCAAGTTGGAGGTCCAGCGGCTCTTGAGGGAGGGGATGATCGAGGCCAGTAATAGCCCCTGGAGAGCCCAAGTGGTGGTCGTCAGGACCGGGGAAAAGAACCGGATGGTTGGGGCTGGTTTAGCACAGGGCTAAATCGCTGGCTTTGATAGCAGACCAAGGCAGGCCAGCAGCATGGTTCAATTCCCATACCAGCCTCCCCGAACAGGTGCCGGAATGTGGGGACTAGGGGCTTTTCACAGTAACTTAATTTGAAGCCTACTTGTGACAATAAGCGATTTTCATTTTCATTTGTAGACTACAGCCAGACCATAAATCATTACACGCGACTCGATGCGTACCCCCTTCCCCGTATAGCGGACATGGTGAATCAGATTGCACACTACCGGGATTTCTCCACGGTAGATCTGAAGTCCACATACCACCAGCTTCCAATCCGCCTGGAAGACCGCCACTACACGGCCTTTGAGGTAGACAGCCGCCTCTTCCACTACCTCAGGATCCCCTTCGGCGTCACCAACGGGGTCTCGGTCTTCCAAAGAACGATGGATCGAATGGCAGACCAGTACGGGCTGTGGGCCATGTTCCCGTACTTGGATAACATCACCATCTGCGGCCATGATCAGCAGGACCACGAACCTTCAGAAGTTCCTCCAAAACGCCCAAGCCCTCAATCTCACCTACAACAAGGAGAAATGCGTTTTCCGCACAACCCGGCTAGCCGTCCTCGGCTATGTTGTGGAAAACGGAGTCCTAGGGCCCGACCCCGACCGCATGCGCCCCCTCCTGCAACTCCCCCTCCCCCACTGCCCCAAGGCCCTGAAAAGATGCCTCGGGTTCTTTTCATATTTTGCCCAGTGGGTTCCCAACTATGCGGACAAAGCCCACCCACTTATCAAAGCCACCATCTTCCCCCTGTCGACTGAGTCCCGCCTGGCCTTCAGCCGCATCAAGGCAGACATTACCAAGGCCGCGATGCATGAGGTGGACGAGTCCATCCCCTGCCAGGTGGAGAGCGACGCGTCAGATGTCGCCCTCGCCGCTACTCTTAGCCAGACAGGCAGGCCCGTGGCCTTTTTTTCCCGTACCCTCAACACCTCTGAGATTCGACACTCCTCGGTCGAAAAGGAAGCTCAAGCCATTGTGGAAGCCGTGCGGCATTGAAGGCACTACCTAGCTGGTAGGAGGTTTACCCTCGTCACCGACCAACGGTCGGTAGCCTTTATGTTCAGCAACACACAGTGGGGCAAGATCAAGAATGATAAAATCTTGAGGTGGAGAATCGAACTCTCCACCTATAATTACGATATTGTGTATCGACTGGGCAACTCCAATGAGCCCCCAGATGCCCAGTCCCTCGGCACATGTGCCAGCACACAAGATGACCGACTTCAGGCCATCCGCAATGACCTCTGTCACCCGGGGGTCACCCGGCTTCTCCACTTCATCAAGGCCCGCAACCAGCCCTACTCCACCGAGGAGGTCAGGGCCATGACCAGGGACTGCCAAGTCTGCACGGAATGCAAGCCGCACTTCTGTCGGCCAGGCAAGGCCCACCTGGTGAAGGCATCCCGCACCTTTGAGCGCCTCAGCGTCGATTTCAAAGGGCCCCTCCCCTCCACTGACCCCAACGTGTATTTTCTTAACGTCGTTGATGAGTACTCCCGTTTTCCCTTTGCCATCCCCTGCCCCGACATGACCGTGGCCACTGTCATTAAGGCCCTGCACAGCATCTTCACCCTGTTCGGTTTCCCCACTTACGTCCACAGTGACCGGGGCTCCTCGTTTATGAGCGAAGAGCTGCGTCAGTATCTGCTCGGCAAGGGCATTGCCTCGAGCAGGACTACCAGCTACAACCCCGGGGGAAACGGACAGGTGGAGAGGGAGAACACGACGGTATGGAAGGCCGTCCTTCTGTCCCTAGGGCCTAGAAGTCTCCCAGTTTCCCGCTGGCAGGAAATCCTACCCGACGTGCTCCACTCCATTAGGTTGCTCCTCTGCACAGCCACTAACGAGACCACTCATGACCGCCTATTTGTCTTCCCCAGGAAATCCACCTCCGGGTTCTCGCTTCCATCCTGGCTGACAACACCGGGGCCTGTCCTCCTCCAGAAGCACGTGAGGAGCCATAAGTCCGACCCCCTGGTCGAGAGGATCCAGCTCCTACACACCAACCCCCAGTCTGCCTACGTGGCGCACCGCGACGGCCGACAAGGTACAGTCTCCCTCCGGGATCTGGCACCCGCCGGTTCCCCTGCGACCATCACCTACCCCCTCCACCCTACACCGAACACTGCCCCCGCCCCTACACGGCCTACACCACCCCTCCCCCCATCGCCGACCCACCGCGATGAAGCTCCAGACGACACGCTCCCGGAGTCAACGAGCCCAACACCCATGCCCGCAGCGAAGCCGGAGCTGAGGCGATCACAGAGAACGACCAAGGCGCCGGACAGACTCGATCTGTGAGCCCACTTCATCCCCGCTGGACTTCAATTTTTTAACAGGGGGTGAATGTGGTGAACGTACGCTATTACAATTCACCACTGTACTGTGTTGTATTATATTGATGCCCTTGTGGGCTCTGCCTGTGGCTCTGCCCCCTCAGGTGTGGTATATAAACCTGTAAGCCTGTAGGCGGCACTCAGTACAGAGCAGCCGCAGGCAGGCACAGTCCTAGCGTATTAAAACCATTGTTCACTTCTACTAATCATCTCATGTGAATTGAATCCTGCCATTGCCTGCCAAGCAGACCAAGTCTCTGTATCCCAAATACATCTCACTGCATCACCATCAACTTTGCAGGAATCCTGCTTTGGTAAACTGAGCGGTAGCTTCTCCATGAAGAGACACTTACTCCACTGTGACTTTCTGGACTCTGACAATCACATGAACTGATATCCACATCTGTGGTGCATTTTCTTTTAAGTTATTCATAGTTGTGAAAATCCCTCTTTCCTATCCTCTTACTGTTTGCTTTTGTATGTGTATGAAGTTGCCACCATTCCTCGTGTTCGAATGTTTGAATAAACAATACTTTTGATTTAACCCGAAAGATAGTTTGCTGCGAATTACTTTAAAAATTGACCGCACAACCACGGGGCTTTGGGAAACACGCGCCAAAGCCTATTTTAAAAATGAAAACACCATTGCTTACAGACAGCGAGACAAATAAAGGAGTCTTGCCTCCTCCCCTGTCCATAACAATTCTATGGACAAGTTACTTCACAATAACCAAGTATGCAATCATAAACCTGTTACTGTCAGAATCCCAAATTGAGAATCCCATGGAAGAATAAAGACAAACAAAAATGATCACACGGGTATGATCGATGTTGGCTTGAACCACAGGAATGCCACATTGTTCAGAAAGCACAGGGCAGCTGACCTGTGCTGTTGCATCATTGCTGAATTTAATGTAATCAGTAGCATGTTAAGCCAGGGCATCGGTAACCTTGGTTACACAAGAGCGATTCTTGCCATTGCCAATGGGAGCTAACGGGAAAAAAGTTGACTGCTGTCATCACTGTTACCATGTTTCAAGGTTCATTTGGTTCCCAGAGATGGTGTAATTCATTAGGGGTATGCTATGAGATTGAAAGTTCTGCTACCTGTGGTAGATATACTGCTTGGGGTAATGGTGGAACACAAGGCAATAAAGAGGAGGAGTAATGGTTCATAGGGCCAAATAAACCACTCCCCCTCCTCTTTATTGTGTTGTTGTGTTCCACCATTATCGCAGGCAATATATCCAACACAATCATGGCTGATCTTGAGCTTCAACTCCACTTCCCAGCACATTCCCATTGATTCCCTGAAAACTCTGTCTATCCCAGCCTTCAATGTATTCAATGATGGAGCATCCACCCCCTCTGGGGCAAGGAATTCCATTGACTCACGATCCTTGAGTGAAGTAATTTCCCCTCTTATCAGTGCTAAGTGAATGGGCCCCTTATCATCAGACTGTGCCTCTGCGTTTGAGATTTCCCAACCAGTAGAAACAATCTCTCAGCGTCAAATCAATCAGCTCCTTTAGATCTTATACGTGTCAATGTGATTGTCTCTCATTCTTCTAAACTCCAGAGAAAATAGACCGAATTTGCTCATCTTCTCATCATCGAACAACCCCCCACCCCTCTCCACTGAATCTCAGGGACTAATTTAGTAAATGTTTGCTGTGCCTCCTCCAATGCATGTACATCTTTTCTTAAATGTGGAGACCAAAACTGCACACAGTATTCCAGATGTGTTCTCACCAAAACATTGTACAACTCTAGCAAGACGTTGTTATTCTTGTACTCCAGTCCCCTTGCAATAAACATAGAAACATACAAAATAGGAGCAGGTGTAGGCCATTCGGCCTTTCGAGCCTGCACAGCCATTCATTATGATCATGGCTGATCATTTAACTCAGTAACCTGTTCCCACTTTCCCTCCCATTTCCTTTGATCCCTTTAGCCCCAATAAAGGCCAACATGTCATTTGCCTTCTTAATTACCTGCTGTACCTGGAAGGTACCTTTTTGCATTCCTAGTATAAGCACGCCCAAGTCTCTTTGAATATCAACATTTACACGTTTCTCACCTTTTAAAAACTATTCAGCACTTCTATTCTTTTGACCAAAGTGAATAACCTCACACTTTCCTACATTATCATCCATCTGTCATCCCGTTACCCACTCGTTAACCTGCCTACTTTTCTTTGCAGCCTCTCTGTGCCCTCTTCACAGCTTACCTTTCCACCTAGCTTTGTATCATCGGAAAACATTATTCCCTGTCTCTTCACCTAAGTCATTAATATAAATAGCTGACGCCTTAGCACTGACGCTTGTGGCGATCCACTAGTCACTACCTGCCAACTTTAAAAAGTCCCATTTATGTCCACTCTCTGCTTCCTATTCGTTAGCCAACCCTCTACTCATGCCAATATATTACCTCCAACTCCATGCACACCTACCTTTCCTATTAACCGTTTGTGTGGCATCTCTCTGAAAGCCTTTTGGAAATCCAGGTATACCACATCTACTGGTTCCCCTGAATCTATTTTAATATTTACATTCTCAAAAGCTCCAATACATTTACTAATTTAGTAAAACTATGTTGACTTGTTCGAATCAAATTATACTTGTCTAAGTGCATTGTTCACACTTTCTTAATAATAGATTCCAACATTTTCCCTTCTACAGATGTTAGGTTAATTAGCTTATAGGTCAGTTTTCTCTCTCCCTCCTTTCTTGAAAAGTGCTATAACATTTGCCAACTTCCAATGTGATAGGACTGTTCCCGAATCCAATGAGTCCTGTGGACCCTTTTATGTCAGTTCTTCACGACTTCACATTATCACACATCCAGCATGTGTATTAACTGTAATGGGACCCTTCTGGTTGTAATAGTGAAGAGTTAATGAATGATATTCCTCTGTGCATTGGAGGTGGTACATAATAAATATATATGAATCTGAAGCAATAATATATTTTTATTACAAAATGTCACCTGGTACCTGTCAATTCTTGGAGAGCTGGAATGCTATTTTGACTTCTTTGTTAGTTACATTTTCACGATTGTCCTTGATGGGTGAAATTAAGTGATCGTGTGCAATGGGTATGGAGGAACAGGTAATACACTGTCCAGAAAAGCTTGCTAGTCATTTGTATGTGCTGGAACTGTAAGGACAATGGGTGATTTTATTGGGATGCATGTATTACCTTCCTTCCTGATAAACAGTCTTTTTCTTGGGCAGTCTCTCAGGGGCGAGCATGACTTACTTCCACTCCGGGGAGGTGGGTTCTGTGGTCGCTGAACAGTCCAATCCTGGATCCGCAGACTCTGTCACAGGTTTGGCAGGTGGTGTTTGATGAGGTGGGTGGAACGCTCTGGATTCTGCACTTCCTTCCGCTGTTTACACTTGGCCACCATCTGCTCCTCCCTGTGACGCTTGAGATGATTGGCGCCTTCGCGAAAACTTCTTCTCCAGTTTGTGTGCTCTAAGGCAAGTAATTCCCACGTGTTGATAGGGGTGTTGCATTTATTTAGGGAGGCTTTCAGAATGTTCTTGTAGCATTTCCTCTGCCTTCCTAGTAATCGTTTGCCATTGCGGAGCTCGGAGTAGAGCACTTGTTTTGGGAGTCTTGTGTCGGGCCATCCATTGCAGCTGGTGGATCATGACCAGTGCCTTAATTATATTTTAAAAATAAATTTAGAGCACCCAATTAATATTTTCCAATTAAGGGGCAATTTAGCGTGTTCAATCCACCTACCTTGCACATCTTTGTGCTGTGAGGGCGAAACCCACGCAAACATGGGGAGAATGTGCAAACTCGACACGGACAGTGACCCAGAGCTGGGATCGAACCTGGGACCTCGGCGTCGTGAGACTACAGTGCTAACCACTGTGCAACCGTGCTGCCCTACCAGTGTCTTGATACTGGGGATATTGGCCTGGGAGAGGAAACTCACGTTGGTACGCCTATCCTGCCAGTGGATATACAGGATTTTGCAGAAGCAACATTGATGACATTTCTTCAAGGATTTGAGGTGTCTGCTGTATATTATCTATCTTTCTGATGCATACAGGAGGGCGGAGACCACGGCTTTTCTGTAGACCATGAACTTGCTGCTGGGTTTGAGGTCTCGAACTTCAAATATTCTGTTCATCCGGCATCCGAAGATCGCACTGGCGCATTGGATTTGATGCTGGATTTCTTCGTTAATGTCTGTTCACACTGAGAGGAGGCTCCCAAGGTATGGGAAATTACCCACATTGTCCAAGGGCTCACCGTGGATCTTGATAGTCGGGTGGCAGTTTTGTGTGGCAGGAGCGGGCTGATAGAGAACCTTTGTTTTCCGGATGTTTAGCCTGAGACCCATTCTCTCATATGCCTCGCTGAATGCATCGATGATGATGTGTAGCTCGGCCTCTAAGTGTGCGCACACATAGGCGTTGTCTGCGTACTGCAGCTTCATAACAGACGTTAGAGTGGTCTTGGTTCTGGCCTGAAGGTGTCGGAGGTTAAACAGGTTCCCACTTGTCCAGTAGGTTAGATTCACTCCAGCGAGGTGCTTCAGGGTGATGGGGTGGAGTGTTGCTGTGAGGAAGATGGAGAAGCGTGTTGGTGGGATGATGTTGCCCATTTTGAACCCAGTTTGCACACGTATTGGGTCTGCGGGGCTTCCGTTGGTGAGGGTCAGGGATTGCATGTCATCACGGAGCAGGCGGAGGATGGTGATGAATTTCTGTGGGCAGCCGAATTTGAGGAGGATGCTCCACATCCTTCACGGTCGAAGGCCTTTGCGCAGTCGAAGAAGGCCATGTGCAGCTGGAGAGTATATCCATTGAGTCTCTTGATGGGCGAAAGCCGCACTGAGACTCAGGGAGGAGCTCTTCGCCACTGGGAGGAGGCAGTTGAGGATGATTCTTGTGATGACCTTTCTCGTGCTGGAGAGGAGGAAAGTCTCTCTGTAAGTTTTGCAGTTGGACCTGTCTCCTTCCGTGAAGATGGTCGTAATTAAGGCGTCTCTGAGATTATCCTGTTTAATAAGGACACGGGAGTTCACACCGAGTAAAATGAAGAAATTTGATTTATTTACAATTACGATATATACACTCCCGGTAGATTGCTACATGGTCTCTTTCTGGTCGGGCCTTACCAGCCAACCCTTTATACAATGCCCTTCAGCGAAGGTGCTCGTACTCCATGAGAACCACAAGGAAGATAATCATTCCCATCCCTAAATCCCGTGCACGATATTACACCCTGCTCTCTTCCTTCCGGACAATGGTGATGGGGTTGTGCAAGCACGTAAAGCTTGCAGGCCCAGCGCATACATCAGAACAACCTTAGTGATGGCTACTTGAAGTGCTTCAGTTTTGAACTTGGACAGTTCGGAGCCAAGATCCCCGGGCGGGATTCTCCGAGCCCCCGCTGGGTCGGAAAATCGCCGGGGGGCGGTGTGAATCCTGCCCCAGCACTACGACGCCGGCTGCCGAATTTCCGGGCGGGGGCGGGGATCACGCCCCGCCGGTCGGGAGCTGTTGGCAGTGACCCCCCCTGGCAATTCTCTGGGCCTCGATGGGCCGAGCGGCCACCCGTTTTCGGCCAGTGCCGCCGGCGGAACCTGGTTAGGAGGCCGTCTTGTGGAGTCCTCGGGGGGGCGCTGTGGGATCCGGTCCCGGGGGGGCCCCCCACAGTGGCCTGGCCCGCGATCGGGGCCCACCGATCTGCGGGCGGGCCTGTGCCATGGGGGCACTCATTTGTTCTGTGCCGGCTTCCCAATGGCCGGCGCGGAGAAGAAACCCCCTGCGCATGCGCAAGAACAGACAGGCGGTTCTGCGCGTGCGCAGGACCACGGCGGCCCTTCGACACCGGTTGGCGCGCCGCCAACCCCTCTGGCGTCGGCCTAGGCCCCGGAAGTGTGGATGACACGACGCCGGAGTGGTTCGTGCCGTTCTTGGTGCTGGCGTCGGGCCATTGCGCCAAGTGTGGGAGAATGCCGCCCCTCGAATCTGGATCTTGGATTTTAGCTTTAAAATATGTAATTCAAAATGATGGGCCTACAAATGTTCCTGAATTGAGATCATATTGCTCTGTAAACTTCCAGACTGTCTTCAACCACGCAAAGGAGCATGAGCAGCATCAAGAATTACCTTACCTCTTTGAATAATGCTGCAGATGTTCATCAGTATTTAGCCGATTCATAACATTTCTTGTAAACGGAATGGAGCATGTTTTATTCAACTTTAAACCAGTAATCTTGTGGTCATTAAACAATGGTTGGAGGCCTGGGTGATTGGGTGTGTTAATGAGCTTCCCAAGTAGAGAAAGAACATTAAAAACATGAGAGCGAGAAGTCACCATCACACTATTATTTTTCACCATTTTACTTTCCAGTTGCTCACATCACACAGTTTGAAAAAGGTACCCAAATAAAATTTTCTTCCACAGATTTTATTCCTTGATATGGGTACTGCTTTTTAACACTGATCTGATATGCTTCCGGGTGCGGTGATGACCAGCTAAGTCGCACGTTTCGGCAGCTCCCGGTGGAACGGACTTTTGGGCTCTTAATAGGAGCCCCAACGGCAATTTTAACGGCTAAAAACACTGTGCGGTAAACCAGAAGGGAATTCCCCCTGGACACAGATGGAAAAAGGAGAGGAAAGTGGCCGGATTGCGGAGGATCCTCTAGAGCAGCGGCAAGGAAAGCAAGCACAAAGCAAGATGGCATCGGAAGGTGGCCGTCTAGTATGGGGCCCTGACCAACAAGAGTTCCTGCGGCGCTGTGTGGAAGAACTTAAAAAGGAGATGAAGAAGGAGCTGCTGGCCCCAATATTACAGGCGATTGAAGGGCTAAAGGAGGAACAAAAGACCCAGGAGCAGGAGCTTCGGGTCGTGAAGGCAAAGGCCGCTGAAAATGAGGACAAAATACAGGGCCTGGTGGTGAAGACAGAGATGCACGAGGCACAACACGAAAGGTGTGTGGAAAGGCTGGAGGTGTTGGAGAATAATGCGAGGAGGAAGAATTTAAGGATTCTTGGTCTTCCCGAACGTGCGGAGGGGGCGGACGTCGGGGCATATGTGAGCACGATGCTTCACTCGTTAATGGGATCGGAGGCCCCGACGGGCCCATTGGAGGTGGAGGGAGCTTATCGAGTTATGACGCGAAGACCGAGGGCTGGAGAAATACCTCGAGCCATAGTGGTGAGATTTCTCCGATATAATGACAGAGAGATGGTCCTCAGGTGGGCGAAGAAAACTTGGAACAGTAGGTGGGAGAACGCGGTGATCCGTGTATATCAAGATTGGAGTGCGGAGGTGGCGAGAAGGAGGGCGAGTTTCAATCGGGCCAAGGCGGTGCTGCACAAAAGGAAGGTCAAATTTGGAATGCTGCAACCGGCAAGACTGTGGGTCACACACCAAGGGAAGCACCACTACTTTGAGACGGCAGAAGAGGCGTGGACATTTATTGTGGAGGAGCAGCTGGAATAGGCGGGCCAGAAAAAGAACGTTTGGGACAAAGTGGTGGTGTGATTACGTGGGGTGAAGGGGGGAAAAAAGGGGGAAGGGATGATCTCTCAAATTGTTAATCTTGCGACACTGTAACTTTTCTCTCTTCCCCATGTCGTGGGGGAGGGGGGGGAAGGATGAGGAATTGTGGGTGCCGGCCATTAGGGGTGGGGCCAAGTGGGAAACACGGGCTTTGTTCCCGCGCTATGGTAATCATGGCGGGGACAGGGAAGCAGGAAGGAGGGGGCCTCGCACAGTGGGAGCCGAGGTCACGGGGGGAAGCCGAGGTCAGCCAGAGTTTGCTGACTTCTGGGAGCAACATGGGGGGTGCAATTACGCCAGAAGAGGATCTAGCGGGGGGGGGGGGGATTAACTGGGTTGCTGCTGCTGGGGAGAAGGGGGAGCTGGTATGGGGTGGGGTGGTCGAGGCGGGAGGGCGCCGTCGGGGGGAGATACGGCTACGTGAGGAACTGGATTAAAAAGGGGATGGCTAGTCGACAAGGGGGGGGGGAAGGAGCCCCCCAACCCGGCTGATCACATGGAACGTGAGAGGGCTGAACGGGCCGATTAAAAGGGCACGGGTACTCGCACACCTAAAGAAATTAAAGGCAGATGTGGTTATGTTGCAGGAGACGCATTTGAAACTGATAGACCAGGTCAGACTACGCAAAGGATGGGTGAGGCAGGTGTTTCATTTGGGGTTAGACGCAAAGAACAGGGGGGTGGCTATATTAGTGGGGAAACGGATACTGTTTGAGGCAAAGACCATAGTGGCGGATAGCGGGGGTAGATACGTGATGGTGAGTGGCAGATTGCAAGGGGAGGCGGTGGTTCTAGTGAACGTATATGCCCCGAACTGGGATGATGCCAATTTTATGAGGCGAATGTTGGGACGTATCCCGGACCTAGAGGCGGGAAAGTTGGTAATGGGGGGAGACTTTAATACGGTGCTGGACCCAGGGCTGGACAGATCGAGGTCCAGGACCGGGAGGAGGCCGGCTGCAGCTAGGGTGCTCAAGGACTTTATGGAGCAGATGGGAGGAGTAGACCCCTGGAGATTTAGCAGGCCTAGGAGTAAGGAGTTCTCGTTTTTCTCCTATGTCCATAAAGTACATTCACGGATAGACTTTTTTGTATTGGGAAGGGCGCTGATCCCAAAGGTGAGAGGGACGGAGTACACGGCAATAGCTATCTCGGACCACGCTCCACATTGGGTGGACCTGGAGATAGGGGAGGAAAAAGAACAGCACCCGCCCTGGAGAATGGACATGGGACTATCGGCAGATGAGGGGGTATGTTTAAGGGTGAGGGGGTGTATTGAAAGGTACTTGGAGCTTAATGACAATGGGGAGGTTCAGGTGGGAGTGGTCTGGGAGGCGTTGAAGGCAGTGGTTAGAGGGGAGCTGATATCTATTAGGGCACATAAATGAAAGCAGGAGGGTAGGGAAAGGGAGCGGTTGCTGAAAGAACGTTTGAGGGTGGACAGACAATATGCGGAGGCACCGGAGGAGGGACTGTACAGGGAAAGGCAAAGGCTACATGTAGAATTTGACTTGTTGACTACAGGTAATGCAGAGGCACAATGGAGGAAGGCACAAGGTGTACAGTATGAATATGGGGAGAAGGCGAGCCAGTTGCTGGCCCACCAACTGAGGAAGAGGGGAGCAGCGAGGGAGATAGGTGGGGTGAGAGACGAGGAGGGAGAGATGGAGCGGGGAGCGGAGAGAGTGAATGGGGTGTTCAAGGTATTCTACGAAAGATTATATAAAGCTCAGCCCCCGGAAGGGAAGGAGAGAATGATGTGCTTTCTGGATCAGCTGGAATTCCCTAAGGTGGAGGAGCAGGAGAGGGCGGGACTGGGAGCACAGATTGAGATGGAGGAGGTAGTGAAAGGGATTTGGAGCATGCAGGTGGGGAAGGCCCCGGGACCAGACGGATTTCCGGTGGAATTTTATAGGAAGTATATGGACTTGCTGGCCCCGCTTCTGACGAGAACCTTTAATGAGGCTAGGGAAAGGGGGCAGTTGCCCCCGACTATGTCAGAGGCAAAGATATCCCTCCTCCTAAAGAAGGAAAAAGACCCGCTGCAATGCGGGTCCTATAGGCCCATTTCTCTTTTAAATGTGGATGCTAAGATTCTGGCCAAGGTAATGGCGACGAGGATAGAGGACTGTGTCCCGGGGGTGGTACATGAGGACCAAACTGGGTTTGTGAAGGGGAGACAGCTGAACACGAACATACGGAGGTTGCTAGGGGTAATGATGATGCCCCCGCCAGAGGGGGAAGCGGAGATAGTGGTGGCGATGGATGCCGAGAAAGCATTTGATAGAGTGGAGTGGGATTATCTGTGGGAGGTGCTGAGGAGATTTGGCTTCGGAGATGGATATATCGGATGGGTACAGCTGCTGTATAGGGCACCGATGGCGAGTGTGGTTACGAATGGACGGGGGTCTGATTATTTCCGGCTTTACAGAGGGACGAGGCAGGGATGTCCCCTGTCTCCGTTATTGTTTGCACTGGCGATTGAGCCCCTGGCCATGGCACTGAGGGGTTCCAGGAAGTGGAGGGGAGTGTTTAGGGGAGGAGAAGAACACCGGGTATCTCTGTATGCGGATGATTTGTTGTTGTATGTGGCGGACCCGGTGGACGGGATGCCAGAGATAATGTGGATACTTGGGGAGTTTGGGGATTTTTCGGGGTATAAATTGAACATGGGGAAAAGTGAGTTGTTTGTGGCGCATCCGGGGGAGCAGAGCAGGGAAATAGAGGATTTACCGCTGAGGAAGGTAACAAGAGACTTCCGATACTTGGGGATTCAGATAGCCAAGAATTGGGGAACCTTGCACCGGCTTAATTTAACACGATTGGTGGAACAGATGGAGGAGGACTTCAAGAGATGGGACATGGTGTCCCTGTCACTGGCGGGTAGGGTGCAGGCGGTTAAAATGGTGGTTCTCCCGAGATTCCTCTTTGTGTTTCAGTGCCTCCCGGTGATGGTCACGAAGGCTTTTTTTAAGAGAATTGAGAAAAGCATTATGAGTTTTGTGTGGGCCGGGAAGACCCCGAGAGTGAGGAGGGGGTTCTTGCAGCGTAGTAGGGATAGGGGGGGGTTGGCACTACCGAGCCTAAATGATTATTACTGGGCCGCCAATATTTCAATGGTGTGTAAGTGGATGGGAGAAGGGGAGGGAGCGGCGTGGAAGAGATTGGAGAGGGCGTCCTGCAAGGGGACCAGCTTACAAGCAATGGTGACGGCACCGTTGCCGTTCTCACCGAAGAAATACACTACAAGCCCGGTGGTGGTGGCAACATTAAAAATTTGGGGGCAGTGGAGACGGCATGGGGGAAGGACGGGAGCCTCGGTGTTGTCCCCGATAAGAAATAACCATAGGTTTGTTCCGGGGAGAATGGATGGGGGATTTGGAGCATGGCGAAGAGCTGGGGTAGTACAATTGAGAGATCTGTTCGTAGATGGGACGTTTGCGAGTCTGGGAGCGCTGACGGAAAAATATGGGTTGCCCCAAGGGAATGCATTTCGGTATATGCAACTGAGAGCTTTTGCGAGGCAACAGGTGAGGGAATTCCCGCAGCTCCCGACGCAGGAGATTCACGATAGAGTGATCTCAGGGACATGGGTGGGGGATGGTAGGGTGTCGGACATATTCAGGGAAATGAGGGACGAGGGGGAGATCATGGTAGATGAGCTGAAAGGGAAATGGGAAGAAGAGCTGGGGGAGGAGATTGAGGAGGGGCTGTGGGCTGATGCCCTACGTAGGGTAAACCCGTCGTCCTCGTGTGCCAGGCTAAGCCTGATACAATTCAAGGTTCTACACAGGGCGCATATGACTGGAGCACGGCTCAGTAAATTTTTCGGGGTAGAGGATAGGTGTGGGAGATGCTCGAGAAGCCCAGCGAATCACACCCACATGTTCTGGTCATGTCCGGCACTACAGGGGTTCTGGGTGGGGGTGGCGAAGGTGCTTTCGAAGGTGGTGGGGGAAGGGGGGGGGGGGGGAGGGGGGGGAGGGGGGGGGAGAGGGGGGGAGAGGGGGGGGGAGAAGGGGAGGGGGGGGAGGGGGGAGGGGGAGAGGGCGGAGGGGAGGGGGAGAGGGAGGGGGGAGGGGGAGAGGGAGGGGGAGGGGGGGGAGGGGAGAGGGGGGAGGGGGGGAGGGGGAGGGAGAGGGGGGGAGAGGGAGGGAGAGGGGGGGAGAGGGGGGGAGAGGGGAGGGGGGGGAGAGGAGGGGGGAAGAGGGGGGAGGGGGGGGAGAGGGGGGGAGAGGGGAGGGGGGGAGGGGGGGGAGAGGGGGGAGAGGGGGGGGAGAGGGGGGGGAGAGGGGGGGAGAGGGGGAGAGGGAGGGGGGGAGGGGGAGGGGGAAGGGGGGGGGTGCAGGGGGGGAGTGGGGAGGATCCGGGCGGGCTCTTAGGGATGTCATTGTATATGTATAGACATTTGTTATAGGTAATGTATATTGGACTGTTGGATTGTATCTTTGGAGAGTAACTATTTTTGACAAGGCAGTTGCCATTTAGTTTTATTTTTGTTTCTGTTTATATATTATTTATTTACTTGTTTAAAACTGGCCACTGTTATTTATATTGCTTTATTGTTGTTTAAAAGAAAAACTATGTACTGTTATGTTTGGCCAAAAAACATGAATAAAATATATTTTTAAAAAAACAATGATCTGATATTGCCTGGATTGAAAATCCTCCTCCAAATTGCGGCAACAGATGGTTTTCTTCCACCGTACACAAAAATGGGATAATGCGGGCAACTTTAACGCCTGCCTTTGATTGGCTGCCCATTTCCAACTTTCATTCAGGAAAGGCAACAATTGTGCATCATAACTAATGGAGATATTGGGGATTATTTTCAAGGTCTCCATTTGGCTGGAAGGGACAAGAGCAGGTCAATAACAGCAGTCCACCACTTAGCTCCCCATTGAGCTCCCATTATGACAGCTACCATTTTTGACAGGGTATTCAAGAGGGAAGCTTATGGCATCTGTGTAACTTAAGCAGAAGCTAACAGGAGCCATGGCTCAGTTGGTAACACTCATGTTCCTGAGTCAGAAGATTGTGGGGGTCAAGATCCACTTTAAGAACACCAAAATCTAGGCTAACACACCGAGTGCAATATTAAGAGAGTGATGCTTTGTTAGAGATGTTGCCTTGCAGATGAGATGTTAAACTAGGCCCCATCCGCTCTCTGCAAGTGTACATCAAGATTCCTTGATACTACTTTATGAAAGAGCAGGGGGTTTATTCCGAATGCTCAAGCCAATATTTATCCCTCAACCAAAGATTACTGTATCTGGTCATTATCACATTGTGGAAACTTGCCGAACACAAATCGACTGCAATGTGTCTTACATTACAGGAGCCACTACACTTCAACGAATACGTCATTGGCTATAAAGAGCTTTGTGAAGGCCTGAGGTCACGAAAGGCACGATATAAATGCAAGTCTTTCTTTTATGTTTTCTATTTTACTTGTAATATGCAAATATGATTCCGCCCTGGTGCCATTTTGATGGACCATCGACTACCCCAAAACCATTTTAGTAAAGAGATGCTCCTCCTGGCCCCACAAAATTATTCTTTTAAAAATAAATTTAGAGTACCAAATTATTCTTTTCCCAATTAAGGGGCCATTTAGCATGGCCAATCCACCTAACCTGCACATCTTTGTGCTGTGGGGGTGAGACCCAATCAGAGACGGGGAGAATGTGCAAACTCCACACAGACAGTGACCCGGGGCCGGGATCGAACCTGGGTCCTCAGCACCGTAGGCAGCAGTGCTAACCACTGCGCCACCGTGCTGTCCCCACAAAATTCTTCTAACCCCATTCCCACCTCATCCTCTAGAGAACATTTCTCTCTGAGATCCACCTTGGGGCCTCTGGAAGTTCCACCACCTTCGTCAATGAGCTGTCTGGCCATGAAAAATGGCTGCAGCCCCAAGTTGAAGGGGCAAACCTTCCTCCTACTGCCCTAAGTTTGATTTCTTTTCCCCATTGAGTGGTTGAACCAGGGGCTGGAGTCTCCGTTTTTGGGAGTAAGTCCCCACGCTGTTGTGAAAAGAGTGGTCTTTTACGTCAAGAAAACTGGCGTCAGTAGTCCACAGATTCCCTGTTTTGCTGGGGGCTAGCAGGCAGCTGTCCCAGAGCTCGCAGCTCTAGCTGCCAATAAGGCCCCCCCCGCATGTCAGAGGCCGCGCATGCACACGGTGGCGGTCTCCAGTGGCCACGCTGTGCTCCATGGCGGACTCAGCCCGCGGACCCGGACCGGCAAAGTAGTGCCTCCCATTGGCTGCTCGCGGCCCTGGACCGCCTGCACACATTGCCCCCAGCCCCAAATGAAGCCCCCCTGCCCGCCGCTCGGCCCTCCCCCGACTGTGGCAGCCCCAGACTGAGTCCGCAGCCACCATGCGAGGATCACAGACAGTAGGACCACACGAGTCCCACGCCGTCGGGAATTTGGCCGGTTGGGGATGGAGCATCGCGAGGCAGGCCTCAGGCAACGGCCTGAGATGGTGGATACTTGGTCTGGCGTACTCCACGAGTTCGCCGATTTTTTTTGTGTGCCGCTCCCAATTTCGTGCGCCAAAACGGATTCTCCGCCCCGTCGTCGAACGCGATTTTGGCATCGGGGGGGTCGGAGAATCCAGCCCCATATCTTCAGAAGAGATTAGATTTCGGCAGGTTTGAGATGGCAGCCAAACCAAGACTAAAACTGAGACACTTGGTGCTTGCGTAAGAATCAGTAAATCAGATATTGAGCTGAGAATGGAGAACTGCTTCAACAGAAGGAAGGAGGTTTTGTGGCGTATCCTTCTGTGCGAGTTCTCATTTGTAGTTTCAATCTTAATATAACTGAAAAAAGAAACAGACTTAATGGTTGCGCAACTTTGTAATAAAGAATTGCCAGTTTTTGTTTCGGAAACCTACCAGAAGTAACCTTGATTAAAGGCATAACATTCATAATTAGATTAAAAATCCGAATCAAATGACATAGTAGTTGTAAAATTTAAACTCTGTATTTCTGAAATAATGACAGGTTTAAGCTGGCATTTACTCTGAAAGGTAAAATGTGTGACATCCCCTTTTTAGGTGCCTACGTCCCTCAGCCTTTAACCACAACATATTTGAGATTTTGAGTCTGCAGTGAGACAAGTATTTCCTGTGGTATGTTGCTGACGGTTCAGTTCCGACAATGTTATTTAGCTGTGTGTTTTGTTCCCTCGTTCCACGTCAACTCCGGTAGGGGCATTATCTTTTAAGATAAATCTTAGCCTTTAGTAAGTCTGGCATCTCTGATCAGGACTAACAGAATGATAATCTTTGTCTGAAGCAAGATAAAAGGCAATTTACCACATGCATGTGTTGAATTCCCTACGGGGAAGACAATATGAAGTGATGCAAGCTGGCTATTTAGATTTTTTTTTTAGTTCAGATCAGATCAAATCTGCAGGGGGGTACTGCACTCAGAAACTAAGGGCATGATTTTACTGACCCACCATGGAGGGACCCCGGGGTTGCGCCTGGCCAGCCAAAAGTCCATTGGGGCAAATTATCCACTCCTACTCACCACGGGAATCGCTGCAGTGGGGGCGGACAATCTGATAGACCATTTAAAGATCCGTTGACCTCGGGCAGCAATTTCTGGTCTCGGGGCGGGCGTGACTGGAACATCCCGCCAGTTGACATTCGGCAGGACTGGAAGGTCCCGGCAGTGGGCTGGCTGGAAAATCCCGGCTTAAGTGGTTCCAAAGGAGATCAAATGCATCTTTGGGAGGCTGAGATGCATGTGTCTATAAAAGGGTACATCTTACTTTAAACATTAATTTGCGGTTAAAAATTTTTTTTTTGCCAGACGAGCGAAAGATAAATGATTGGTCAAGAAACGACTGAGTATCTGGGCGTGATTGTTCAATACCGAATAGAATAAGTGAGAAGTGTGGTATTATCATAACTGTCAGCATTACAAGGGTTAAATCTACTCGATTTTTCTTGATTTTTCCTCCCCTGTCCTATTAGTTTGTTTTTATTCATTTACGGGATGTGGACTTCGCTGGCCAGGCCAACATTCCTTGCCCATCTCTATTTGCCCTTGAGAAGGTGCTGGTGAGATGTCTTCTTGAACCGCTGCAGTTTCTATGATGTGGTACACCCAGGGAGGACATTTCAGGATTTCAATCCAGTGACAGTGAAGGGACGCCAATATATTTCCAAGTCAGGATGGTGAGTGACTTGGAGGGGGACGGCCAGATGATGTGTTCCCAGGCATCTGCTACTCTTGTCCTTCTTAGATGGTAGCGGTCGTGGGTTTGGAAGATGTTGCCTCAGGAGCCTTGGTGAATTCCTGCAGTGCATCTTGTAGATGGTACACACGGCTGGTTTTCGCACTGTCTCTTCAGGGACTTAGGAAAAACAATTTCACCATTGGTGATTTAGTGGGTATAATTAAGTTAGCATTCAGACGAGAGGAATGTTAATTGAGCTGTAGCTGAATGATCTCAGCAACAAAGGGATTACAGACACGCCTCAACATTTCACTTACCCCTTGCCAGTACTAAGCTCACAGGCAACACCACCCTCACCCCCAACATATGACTGGATCATTTAGTCCACATGCCCAATGCACTAGTCCAGGCTCCGTCTTCCAGTGTGAGGGCCCTCCAAGGAGGCAGAGGCCTTCCAGCAGAAGAAAGCAGCCTCAGGAAGGGTCAGATTAAGACTTGACTGTCTTCCACTTCTGGTGCTCAGAGCTCCCCCATTCTAGGCCCACCTCCACCCCTTCTGGCCCGGAGGCGGAGGCCTTTGCCCATTTGCCCAGGCTCCATTGGCCCTGCTATCCTTGCCACTTCAGCATTCAGGCCCGATATCAGAAGGGCACCGGTGCCTCTGCTGCACCCCCACCTTGCCCCAACTCCTACCCTCTGGCCCTTGCTGCTATACCTCCTCAGCCTCTCTGTTACACCCCCCCAACCAAGTCCTCTGCTGATTCACCCCCTCACCCCTTTTGCTGGTTCACTCCTCATCCCCTTTGCTGGTTCACCTCCGAGGCCCTTCATCAGTACTTCACCCGAGGCCTCTGCCACTTTCCCCTAACCCTTACCAGTGACCTCTCCCCTCTGAGTCAGCAGTGCCTTGTAATGAGCTGCGCACTTATCTTCGAACTCCCCTCAGAAGTGACTTGGCATATCCCTGTCTTTTGAAAGCTGTCACAAATCGCGCCGTCGTGAGCTTTTGAGTGTTGGGGTGAAGATTGCTGCGAGGAGGCCTGGCAATGATATGTTGCTGGAAAAGGCAACTCATTGAGAGTACTCCTGAATGCCACATCACAGTCACATCTCTCAGCCTAGCTGAGATCATAGTCAATATTGTCTTCACAACCCTCACCCACTCTTAGACAAACTTAGGAGCGAGTTTGAACACGTTACAATGAGGGGTCATCTGTCCAGCATCCATGCCAACAAAATCGTGTTCTGGAATGATCACAGGCCCAAACCTAATAGTTCAATTTGAATCTGTGTGGTCTTGAGTCAATTAAACAAGTCATTAAAGCACAAGATCTAAGGGATGACATCAGCAGATGAAGCCGACAAATTAGAAAAAAGCATGCCCTTTGCAAAGTTCGATGCTAACGGCAATTTTTGACAGCTGCCTCTGAACAAAGAATCCAGATTGCTACCTACTTTTATCACCCAATTTAGTGATTATTGTTTTAGCAGTTTGCCATTCGGAATTGCTTCTTCATCCGAGATATTCCAAAGGACAATGTTTCAGGAAGGCATGGAAAGAGTAATATGTCACGTGGGCCACATTCTCATACACTCTTCATCGAGGGAAGAACATGACCATCAAATGAAGACAGTCTTCAACGTTCGACAAGAAGCAAGTTTGACATTAAATGGCAAATGTGAATTTGCAAAGCCTATAATAAAATTCTTAGGACACAGAGTGCAAGCTTCAGGGATAATGACCAAGATCATTAGAGGCATTCCTGTAGCCTAAAAACCTCACAGAATTACAAAGATTTCTGGACATGATCAGTCAAGTAGTCAAGTTCCTATCAAACTTGACTGAAAGCAACAAATTTTTGAGATGGCTGGTGTGACGAGGATAACAGTGGTGCTGGAATGTGGACCAGCTAAACACTTTTGCAAGATCAAAAATCTCTTGATATCACCAAATATTCTAATGCACGTTATTCCAGAGTCTCCAACAACTGTAGCAGTGGACGATACATCTGCAGGCTTGGATGCAATGTTGTTTCAAGTTCAAAAAAATGAACTAAGAAGGCCACTTTATTACACCTGAAGATCTCTCACTGACACAGAGAAGAGGTATGCAACCATTGAGAAAGATGCATTAGCAGCCACAAGGGTCGGAGAGGATTCTGGACTGAGAGTCATGAGATATGATTTATTTATAGCGTTTGTTCAAGGGAAGTACCAGAAACAGTGGAAGGAACCAAGCCGAAAGATTTAAATTTTATTTAAGAAGTGCAGGCATATACTTTACTCATTACCAAATACTTACCAGGCACTGAGAAGAGATTGCAAGAAGTTAAACAAGCTCAACAGCAGGATACCAAGTGCATAAAAATAAAAGAGTATTACCAGAATGGATGGCTGGAGTATACCCAGGACTTCATCAATACTTGGGAGAAATAAAACATCTCACAATCATTGATGATTTCTTAGTCCTTAACAACAGCCGAGTCACCCCTAAAACACTTCAACTCGACATTCTCCAGAAAATCCATCAAGCTCAGTTGGGAATGAAGAAATGCTGAGCAAGAGCCCAACAGTCAGTTTGATGGCCAGGTATTCCATTGAAGAATCAATCACAAATTGCCTTACGTGTACAGTGCACAGCCGGCAGCAGTGTGAACCAATTGCACCATCCACCTTTCCTACCAGGCCATGGGAGCACCTGGGAATGGATTTATTTGAACTTAAAGACAAGTTTTCAACATTGTCATTGATCACTGCTCCTCACGGTGGACAAAGTCAGTCATTACATCACTGGGAAGGTCTTTGCGACACATGGCATCCCAGATGTGGCATCAGACCTCAGTTTGCTTGTGAACTTGTTCTATATCTTTGTGCAGAAATATGGTTTCATGCTTGTGACTAGTTCACCTTGATGCCCTCAGTCGAATGGAGAAGCAGAAAGAAGTTTAAACAATCAAGGAATTGACGAAAAAGAACAAAGATACTAACTTATCCCTTGTCAACTACAGATCCTCAAAAGTTCTCACCATCAGAACTCTTGATGGGAAAATAGCTGCAAACACAACTTCCAGCACTACAACGCACACTACAACTTCACCTAACCTCCCCTTCAGGGGGGCGGTGCATAATAGTAATGTCAGTGGACTAGTAATCCAGAGGCTTTAATCCAGAGGCCCAGTCTCAATCTGGGGACATGGGTTCAAAACCCACTGTGGCAGCTGGTGGAATTCCAATTCATGCTAATAAAGCTGGGATATAAAGCTAGCCTCAGTAAGGGTGACCATTAAACTATCGCCTATTGTTGTAAAAACCCATCTGATTCACTAATGTCCTTCAGGAAGGGAAATCTGCCACCCTTTCCTGGTCTGGCCTACATTGGATTGGATTGGATTTGTTTACTGTCACGTGTACCGAGGTACAGTGAAAAGTATTTTTCTGCGAGCAGCTCAACAGATCAATAAGTACATGGGAAGACTCACAGAAATGCGGGTGACTCTTAACTGCCCTCTGAAATAGCTGAGCAAGCCACTCCGTTCAAGGTCAATTAGGACTGGCAACAAATGCTGGTCTTGACATGACGCCCACATTGCATTGAAGAATTTTTAAAAAATACCTTGACTAATCTGAGTTGGGAAGTGTGAGGAGCAACAAGTGGCTTCAGAATGTCCCAAAGCTCTTCACAGCCAATGAAGTGGTCTCTGAAGTCCAGTTACTGTTGTGATGTGGGAAGTCAGCAGTTTAACCTGGTCAATTGCACTCTGGATAGAATGTTGTTGTTCTTTTTCTTTCCAGCTTCCCAGCAGTGAGAGCTGGTGTATTTGTCCACTTCCTACTTGCGCCCTTGCTCAAATATTATTGATAATGCACTAGCATAGAGGTAACATTGTTAATTCTGAGACTGACACCAGTCTGACTCCATGTTTATACAACATATGAAAGCGGGATAAAACGCAGATTCAAGATCATGTATATTTAGCTGAATTTTATAAATAAACGTTGGTGTGTTTTGGCATTGGCTTACAATTTCCACCATATATGGTGAGTGAGGTGTTTATAGTACAGAAACATCAAAATGATTTTTCCTTTGTTTTAACACATACACATTGCAGTCTCTTTTTAGTATCCTTGTACTATTGTAATGATTTGACACTTAAGCGCAAAGTATCTTTGTGGGATGTAATTCAGGTCCTCTGTAAATAGATCATAGAATTTACAGTGCAGAAGGAGGCCATTTGGCCCATCGAGTCTGCATCAGCCCTTACAAAGAGCACCCTACTCAAGCCCACGTATCTACCCTATCCCCGTAACCCCCACTTAACCTTTTTGGACACTAAGGGCAATTCAGCATGGCCAATCCACCTAACCCGCACATCTTTGGACTGTGGGAGGAAACCGGAGCACCCGGAGGAAACCCACGCAGACACGGGGAGAACGTGCAGACTCTGCACAGACAGTGACCCAAGCCGGGGATCAAACCTGGGGCCCTGGAGCTGTGAAGCAACTGAGCTAACCACTATGCTACCGTGCTGCCCACAGTAGTGGTACATAGTTGCAGTAATTGTTTTACACCATTTACTGTCAACTTTCTGGAGATTGAATTCTTGACTTTCTTCAGTTCTATAGTGTCTTTCTGCCTTCTGGGATGACCGCATGACATCACAAGAAGGGAAGTGTGTCATGTGATCCAGTCTTAGTTTCACTTTTTCCTTAGAGAAAAGCACACACATATACCGTCTGCTGATATCTTCAAGCTTTCTGCCTATGTAGAAATGTTTCCACATGCCTAGTCTAAGTAAATTAATCCACAATGTGTTTACCCAATCCTTTGTGAGCCATTGCCGTTTTTAGCAGTGTAACACAACAGTTTCCTCCAATGATTGTCATGCTTATTAGCTTGAAATAAACCAGTTATGTTTTTTCACATTTTCCAATGCTATCAGTAATTTTTCCTTTTTTTCTCCCTCCCCTTTAGGCTAACAAGTGCCACATACATATTCTGATCAACAGGCACACAGTCTTGCTCCAGAACGTTTTTGAGATGATTGCTATACAGCAGGTGAAAGCATCCTCCTTGCCCTTCAGTTCATTCAGTTGCAAGCTATTTGATGCCTCACCTTGATAGACTGGCATTAGGAAATCACTGGAGTAGATCTTGACTTTGCGTGATAGCAAAAGTTCTCCCAATTTTCCTTTCCGTTATCTTCAGTAGCACACAAAGTTAAGCGGCGGGATTCTCCATGCCTAGTGCGGCACGCCCCCACTGGCAGTGGGATTCTCCGTTCCGCCAGCTGGCCAATGTGGTTTCCCGTTGCGGGCAGCCCCACGCGGTTGGGAAATCCCCGTGTGTGGCTGCGCTGCCGGCGCAACGGAGAATCCCGACAGCGGAGAATCCAGCCCAAGATTTATTTCACTGTGCGGTAAATGCAACTCTTGCTTTGTTTATTTCATGACAACTCTCACTTTTAAAAAGGCATTTTATCACTTACCCCCTTCCTCGCTTTCAGCTTTCTCAGCTGCTCGAGTGACGGGAGACTAACATCCAGACTTCTAGAATCAAATTCACAAAAAGAAATTTGTCCCACTTCCATATCAAGACATTTAACTGTTACCTTGTGCCTTCCTGAATTAAGGGGCTGGTTTAGCACAGGGCTAAATAGCTGGCTTTTAAAGCAGTCCAAGGCAGGCCAGCAGCGCAGGTTCAATTCCCGTACCAGCCTCCCCGAACAGGTGCCGGAATGTGGCGACTAGGGGCTTTTCACAGTAACTTCATTTGAAGCCTACTTGTGACAATAAGCGATTTTCATTCATTTCAAAAGGGGAATGCACGAACGAAACCATCTCCGGCCAGTCCAACACAGTCTATCCTGTCCAATTTCCTATTCTACTGCTCTTACTTCTCAAGTTTATAGTTGAGTTATACTTATATGAAAATAATCGTTAAGAGTTGAACATATCTAGCTAGAGAAAAACAGAACTGAAATTTAGATTTCTGTCAGCCCAGATTTGCATAAGCAAAGACTTTGGCAAAATGTGGTCCTGATCTCTTGACAAAATTCTGTGTAGTGATATAAGGTGAACCACCAATAAAGTAACTAAGTTATAAAAAGATGGTCTTCTAAGGAAAACTGGACATGAAGCTTTCTCCGAAGATGCAAGCTCGCGTTATTAAAAGTGGTAAAATGTCTCAACACAACACCTAAGCAAGTACCTTTCAGGGATGCCTCCTTGACTATATCCCTCATTCACCAACAACCTACGACACCATCAAGAGATATTGGTCTTCTTGTTGCTCACACCTATAGTTAACTGTGTTTTATAGCAGTGACCATCACTGATTTCCTGACTGACTGTGGTGAACCACTGTACTAGGGGATGTAAGGTAGGACCTGCACTACAGGTTCGCCGGTAGCCCCTGCCGGCTGGCTCCGCCCACTAAGAATTGTATAAATAGGACTTCCGGTTGTGGCTATGCGGAGCTAAGTCATACGTTCGGCAGCTCCCAACACAAACGGACTTTTGGGATCTTTTTAGGGCCCCCAGTGGCATTTGTTTGACGGTTCCCAGTGTGGGAATGTGATAGTACCATTTCCCCGGCACTGTATGGATTGGACGAGGAGTGGAGCGGTGAAAAAAGTAGTTTTGGAGCAGCGAAAAGTGGGAGGGAGGAAAATCAAGATGGCGGCGGGTGGAGACCAGGCAGCGTGGGTGCAGTGGTCACAGGAACAGCAGGAGTTTCTCCAACGCTGCGTCACGGAATTGAAGGCAGAGCTGTTGGAGTCGTTGAAGGCTTCGATAGACAAGCTGCTCGAGACCCAAGGGGCAGCGATCCGGGAGGTGCGGCAAAAGGCCTCGGAGACCGAGGGCGGGATCTTGGGCCTGGCGGTGAAGGTAGAGGTGCACGAGGCGATGCATAAGAAATGGCAGGAGAAGTTCGAGGACATGGAGAACCGGTCGAGGAGGAAGAACCTGCGGATTCTGAGTCTCCCGGAGGGAGTGGAGGGGTCAGATGCTGGAGCATACGTGGTCACGATGTTGAACACATTGATGGGCGCAGGGGACTTCCCGGGGCCCCTGGAGCTGTAGGGGGCCCACCGAGTCCTGGCGAGGAGGCCCATGCCCAATGAGCCGCCGCGGGCGGTGCTGGTGCGGTTCCACTGCTTCGTGGACCGGGAGTATGTCCTAAGGTGGGCAGGTGTGTGAGGTGTTTGGGGAGCCCAGCAAATCATCCCACATGTTCTGGGCGTGCCAATCGCTGGATGGGTTCTGGAGGGGCGTTGCAAGGACGGTGCCTAAGGTGGTAAACACCCGGGTTAAGCCGAGTTGGGGCTCGCACTATTTGGGGTATCGGACGAGCCGGGAGTGCAAGAGGCGAAAGAGGCCAGTATTTTGGCCTTTGCATCCCTGGTAGCCTGGCAGAGGATTCTGCTACAGTGGAAGGATGCAAGGCCCCCGAGTGTGGAAGCCTGGATCAGTGACATGGCAGGGTTCATTAAATTGGAGAGGGTAAAATTTGCCTTAAGAGGATCTGTGCAAGGGTTCTTCAGGCAGTGGCAACCGTTCCTAGACCTTCTAGCGGAGCATTAGGAGGTGGACAGCAGCAGCAACCCGGGAGGAGGGGTGGGGGGAGGGGGGGTACTTTGTGTTTACTACTGTGTTTATTATCGTTTAATGGGGGGCTTGTATATTGGGGGAATTTCTGACATAGCTATAAGATGTTTATTTATGTGTTCTTTGTTTTTTCTTATTTTTGTTAGGAGGGGGGGGGTTTGTTGAAAATATGTAAAAAATTTGAATAAAAATATTTTTAAAAAAAGGAATTGTATAATAAGCATTACCTTCAGTGCCCTGCCATTTCGCCAGCTGCAGCAGGAGGCCTCGCATTTGACTGCAATAAAGCCACAGTTGTACCCAATCTGCGTCTTTGTACAATTGGTTGCGCATCAATTTAGTGCAGTCAGATTTTTCCACAGAATGGATATCAGAAACAAACCCGATCGCCTGCAGCTGGATCCGCACTCGCCCAACGCCAGAAAAGACTTTACTTACTGGCTAGCATGTTTTGAGGCCTGTGGACCCCGCGCCAACGGAGGCTCAGAAGATAAACGTCCTGTACTCCAGACTGAGCTCCAGCGTGTTCCCGTTGATCCAAGACGCCACAAATTACATGAAAGCAATGGAAATCCTTAAAGAACACTATGCTTAGAAGGCGAACACGCTTTTCACCAGGCATGTACTCGCCACCCGCTAGCTACTACCTGGTGAGTCCATCGAAGACTTCTGGCGGGCCCTAATTCCACTCGTCCGGGACTGTGACTGTCAGGCCGTTACGGCCGCTGAACACGCAAACCTCCTCATGCGCGATGCTTTCGTGACGGGGATTGCGTCGGACTGCATCCGAGAACGATTACTGGAAGGGGCCACGCTCGAACTGGCAGAGACGAAAACCTTGGCGCTCTCCATGACGGTCGCATCCCAGAATGTACAATCTTACCCCTCCCGCCGCGCTGCCCACCCTTCTACCCCTTCCTACCCCTCCTGGACCCCGCCGACGACCTCCTCAGCTGGGGCCCTGCCTTCCCAATACGCCTGCGCCGCACGCCGATCCACGCACCCCAGGGGACCCCGCTGCTACTTCTGCGGTCAGCAGAAGCACCCCCGCCAAAACTGCCCGCACTGCCGTTTGTAAATCCTGCAGTAGGAAGGGCCACTTTGCGGCTGTGTGCCAGGCCCGCGCAGTCGCTGCGATCGCGCCCGCTATCGCCCCCTCCCCCACGCCAGACGCACAATGGGCGCCGCCATCTTGTCCCCCTTCGGCCATGTGCGCCCCATGGGCGCCGCCATCTTGTCTCAACCCCGCAATGTGCACAGCATGGGCGCCGCCATCTTGTCCCCCACGGGGTCTCCGGACATCCCGAGATCGGAGCCGCACACGCTCGCCGAGGCATCCGATGACTACCCGCAGCTCGTTTTGATGATGCTGTACCAATCTCACCCGCACAACCTGGCAACTGCGTCGACGAAGGTGAAAATCAACAGCCAGGCGACCTCGTGCACCTCGTGCCTGCTCAACTCCGGGAGCACCGAAAGCTTCGTACACCCAGATACGGTAAGGCGCTGCTCCCCCGCGGTCCATCCTGCCATTCAAAGGATCTCCCTAGCCTCCGGATCCCACTCCGTCCCGATCCGAGGCTTCTGTACAGTCACCCTCACTGTCCAGGGCGTAGAATTTAGTAACTTCCGCCTTTATGTCCTTCCTAATCTCTGCGCTGCACTCCTGTTGGGCCTGGACTTCCAGTGGAATCTCCAGAGCCTCACCCTCAAATTCGGTGGGCCCTTACCCCACCTTACCATTTGCAGCCTCGCGACCCTCAAGGACGATCCCCCCTCCCTTTTTGCAAACCTAACTGCGGATTGCAAGCCCGTTGCCACTAGGAGCAGAAGGTACAGCACCCAGGACAAGACCTTCATCAGGTCCGAAGTCCAGCGGCTGCTTAAGGAGGGTATTATCGAGGCCAGCAATAGCCCCTGGTGAGCCCAAGGGGTAGTGGTTAAAACTGGGGAGAAACACAGGATGGTCGTGGACTACAGCCAGACCATCAATCGGTACACGCAGCTCGACACGTACCCCTTCCCACGCATATCTGATATGGTCAATCAGATTGCGCAGTACCGGGTCTTCTCAACAATTGACCTGAAATCCGCCTACCACCAGCTCCCCATCCGGAAGGTGGACCGTCCATACACGGCCTTCGAGGCAGATGGTTGCCTCTACGACTTCCTTAGGGTCCCTTTCGGCATCACAAATGGGGTCTCGGTCTTCCAAAGATAGATGGACCGAATGGTCGACCAGTACAGTTTGCGATCCACCTTTCCGTACTTAGATAATGTCACCATCTGCAGCCATGGCCAGCAGGACCACGATGCCAACCTCGATAAATTCCTTCGCACTGCCACTCTTCTCAACCTGACCTATAACAAAGAGAAGTGTGTGTTCAGCACGACCTGGTTAGCCATTCTCGGTTATGTAATCCAAAACGGACTTCTCGGGCCCGACCCCGACCGCATGCGCCCCCTCATGGAGCTTCCCCTCACCCACTGCCTGGGGTTCTTTTCCTACTAAGCCCAGTGGGTCCCAAATTATGTGGACAAGGCCCGCCCACTCATTCAGTCCACCCAATTCCCGCTCGCGGCCGAGGCACAACACGCTCTCACCCGCATCAAGCAGACATCGGCAAGGCCGGGATGCACGCAGTGGACGAGTCACTGCCTTTCCAAGTAGAAAGCGCCGCTTCAGACGTCGCCCTTGCCGCCACTCTAAAGCAGGCAGGCAGACCCGTGGCATTCTTTTCCCGCACCCTTCATGCCTCTGAAATTCGACACACATCCGTCGAAAAGGAGGCCCAAGCTATCGTTGAAGCTGTGTGGCATTGGAGGCATTACCTGGCCGGGAAGAGATTCACTCTCCTCACTGACCAACGGTCGGTAGCCTTCATGTTCAATAAAACACAGCGGGTCAAGATCAAAAATGATAAAATCTTGTGGTGGAGAATCGAGCTCTCCACCTATAATTACGAGATTTTGTATCGCCCCGGTAAACTGAACGAGCCCCCAGACGCCCTCTCCCGAGGTACATGTGCCAGCGCACAAGTGGACCAACTCCAGGCCCTACACGACAGCCTTTGTCACCCAGGGGCCACTCGATTGTACCATCTGATCAAAGCTCGCAATCTGCCCTACACCGTCGAGGAAGTAAGGACAGTCACCAGGGACAGCGGAGTGCAAGCCGCTCTTCTACCGGCCGGACCGTGCGCGCCTGGTGAAGGCTTCCCACCCCTTTGAACACCTCAGCGTGGATTTCAAAGGGCCCCTCCCCTCCACCGACCGTAACACGTACATTCTCAGTGTGGTCGATGAGTACTCCAGATTCCCCTTCGCCATCCCATGCCCCGATATGATGTCTGTCACCGACATCGAGGCCCTCAACACCATCTTTGCTCTGTTCGGTTTCCCCGCTTACATCCACAGTGACAGGGGATCCTCATTCATGAGCGATGAGCTGCGTCAGTTCCTGCTAAGCAGGGGTATACCCTCCAGCAGGATGACCAGCTACAACTGCCAGGGAAACGGGCAAGTAGAACGGGAGAATGGGACGGTTTGGAGGGCCGTCCAGCTGGCCCTACGGTCCAGGAACCTCCCAGCCTCTCGCTGGCAGGAGGACCTCCCAGACGCTCTACACTTCATCCGGTCACTATTGTGCACTGCCACTAATAGCACACCCCATGAACGTGTTTTTACCTTCCCCAGGAAGTCCACATCCGGGGTGTCGCTCCCGACTTGGCTTGCAGCTCCAGGACCGGTCCTTCTCCATAGGCACGTCCGACTCCACAAGGCGGACCCCTTGGTGGACACAGTTCACCTGCTCCACGCCAACCCTCAATATGCCTACGTTGAGTTCCTCGACGGCCGCCAAGATACTGTCTCACTCAGGGACCTGGCACCATCAGATTCCACCCCAACACACTCCCCCACCCATGCGCCTCCCCTCCACTGCGCCGTCCACACTGACCCCACCAGACCCCCCCCCTTTTCCGCACAAGAGGATGTTCTTGTGGAGTTCCCGGAGTTCCCCGATGACTGGCCAGCATCAGCACCGCCACCACCGCCATCGGTGCCACCTCCACCACCGCCAGCACCGACTTCGCTGCCACCGTTACGCCGCTCTCAACGAAGCACCAAAGCACCGGATCGGCTGAACCTTTGACGGACTCCGGACCGTCAACATGGACTTTTTCTTTGTTTTCTTCTTAAGACTGTACATAATTGCACTATTTGTATATAGTTTCACATCACCCCCGCCGGACTCATTTTTAACAGGGGGTGAATGTGGTAAACCACTGTATTAGGGGATGTAAGGTAGGACCTGCACTACAGGTTCGCCGGTAGCCCCTGCTGGCTGGCTCTGCCCACTAAGAATTGTATAAATATGCATGACCTCCATTGCCCTGCCATTTCGCCAGCTGCAGCAGGAGGCCACGCATCTGACTGCAATAAAGCCACAGTTGTACCAATCTGCGTCTTTGTGCAATTGATTGCACATCACTGACTTTGTCAATTTAATATAATTTTGAGACACTTTTATGCAGTAGAATAGGAGCCCGCTTGAAATTATCCAATTTGTTTCACACAGAATTTTTTCAAGCCTAAAGACACAGGCCACAAGATTTGGCTCAGTAATTCCTTTTTGTTTGGGCGTCAGAGGTGTCATTGTACAAGTTTCAACTACATCTACAGGTTTGCTGATGACACGACCATAGTGGGTCGGATCTCGAACAATGATGAGTCAGAATACAGGAGAGAGATAGAGAACCTAGTGGAGTGGTGTAGCGACAACAATCTATCCCTCAATGCCAGCAAAACTAAAGAGCTGGTCATTGACTTCAGGAAGCAAAGTACTGTACACACCCCTGTCAGCATCAACAGGGCCGTGGTGGAGATGGTTGACGGCTTCAAATTTCTAGGAGTGCACATCACCAAAAATCTGCCCTGGTCCACCCACGTCAACACTATCACCAAGAAAGCACAACTGCACCTATACTTCCTCAGGAAACTAAGGAAATTCAGCATGTCCACACTGACTCTTGCCAACTTTTACAGATGCACCATAGAAAGCATCCTATCTGGCTGCATCGCAACCTGGTATGGCAACTGCTCGGCCCAGGACCGCAAGAAACCTCAGAGAGTTGTGAATACCGCCCAGTCCATCACACGAACCCGCCTCCCATCCATTGAATCTATCTACACCTCCCGCTGCCTTGGGAAAGCGGGCAGCATAATCAAAGACCCCTCCCACCTGGCTTACTCACTCTTCTAACTTCTTTGATCGGGCAGCAGATACAAAAGTCTGAGAACACGCACGAACAGACTCAAAAACAGCGTCTTCCCCTCTGTTACTAGACTCCTAAATGACCCTCTTATGGACTGACCTGATTAATACTACACTCCTGTATGCTTCACTTGATGCTGGTGTCTATGTATTTACATTGTGTACCTTGTGTTGCCCTATTATGTATTTTCTTTTCTTTTCAAGTACTAAATGATCTGTTTGAGCTGCTTGCAGGAAAATATTTTGCACTGTACTTCGGTACACATGACAATAAACAAATCCAAATCCAAAATGACATACGTGGCTAAATGCACATGTCCAGTGTACTGGATGCCATCTTGATGTAACGTTAGCATGGACACAGGAAGCATACAGATCACGATGTCAATCAGCATGTAACTGATTTGACACTAGGATTGGTATTTTGGAGCTCAGGCCCGAGATAACACCCTCTTCTTCAACAAGCACAACTGAAAATTCAGCCTCCCTAAATAATGTAATTATTTAAATTTTTAAATAATTAATAATTTAATTATTAATAAAATAATTAGCTTTATTTAAAGGGATGATCAACTGCATTCAGGTTAGATTCTGATTGATTTCTACTGGCTGAAGCTGAGTTAGTAAAAGATTTGGTTATTTAAAATTGCTGAAGTCGTCTGGGAGTGACAAGGCAGGTTCAGAAGCTCATTGTCCTTCTGCACAAAACACTTGTACCTGGGTTTGGGTGCAGTAATTTGCACTCACCATGGCCTACAGCATGACATGAAGAATCAGCAGAGGCAACACAGAGCAGGATAAGCTGCTGGAAGTAAAAGGAGGGAGAGATGGGCTCTGAACAGGAGGCTATTTGCACCCAGAGTGTTCAGGCAGCCATTTTCCCCAGTGCCAAACAGTGTGCCAGATATCTCAGCTTCTCTAATCGGGTCCTCACTGAAATCTGCCACATACTGCAGCCACAGCTACAACCTCAGAGCAGGACAATGACAATAAATTGGCAATGACCGTGACTGTGGTCTTGAACTTTTGTGCAGCTGGACTTTCCAGGCAAGAGCAGGTGACATTTCCATATGTCGTGTTTGTTGTTGTGTGAGGGAAATCGCTGTGCTCTTTGTGAAAAGAGAGCTGCTCTTGCCGGAGAGAAGCAGAAGACAGAGTGAGCTTGAGGTTTTGCAAGGATTGCAGGCTTCCCCATGGCATTGGGTGACATTGCTGTGCACACATTCTAGTCACTGTCGACAGCACTCGAGCCTCTAAATCACAAGGTTCCAGTTTCTGTACCTTGAAAATATTTTAATTCTATTTCTAACATTTCAAACATACAACCTAACAAAACAAACCCAACAACAAAAACTCTCGACCCCCACAACACCCCAATAACCCTCAACAAAAGGCCCCCTGTCCCACCTCCGCCTCAAAGTAAACTTCTCCAAATACAGGAACTCCATCAAATCCTCCAGCCACGCTGAGGCACAGGGTGGGGAAGCTGACCTCCATGGCAACAGGACCCGCCTGCAAGCAATCAGCGAGACAAAGGCTAAAACATCTGCTGCCATTCCCGTCTGCAGCTCCTGCAAGTCCTACACCCCAAACATAGCCCGAGGGGACTGGGCTCTATGTCCACATGCAAGATCGCTGACATGATGCTGAAAAACATACGTACCTGATTGGCTGGACCCCTCCCACACCGCTCACAAGTGTCTTCCAAGTGTCAAACAACCGGCTCATCCTCGACTTCGTCAGGTGCACCCTTTGCACCGCTATTAGCCGCACCAGCCCGGGCCTCGCACACGAGGTTGAGGCGTTCACCCTCTGCAGCACCTCACACCCAACCCCTCCTCCAGCGCCATCCCCACATCACTTCTTTCTGTGCATGAAATGGGATCTCGCAATGAGACAAAGCCACAGGAATATCAGATGTGCCGATATGCAGTTTTACCTGCATTCTGTTCAACTTGGAGACTAACTGGAAAAAGCATTGTCTATCGAGAAGCTGCTGATGAAGGAAACCTAAAGGGTGGGTGTGCTTGAACAAATCGGCAGGCCAGGTCAGTGGTTAGACTCACCTTTCACAACAAGCACATCCGCTGACACAGCTAGCTCATTGGTCTCAATGGAAGTAAATTGTTTCTAAGCACTGTTTGTATGAATTGCGAGCAATTGGATCAGTTTGCGGTGGAACTTGACTTGAGATTCCAAACCAGCATCAATAGATTCGTAGATAATACTCCTTAGGCTTGACTTGAATCAGTGCACCTTGAAAATGTACTATTGTAGGGCAGCACGGTGGTGCAGTGGGTTAGCACTGCAGCCTCATGGCGCTGAGGTCCCAGGTTCGCTCCCGGCTCTAGGTCACCGCCCCTGTGGAGTTTACACATTCTCCCAGTGTTTGCGTGGGTTTCGCCCTCACAACCCAAAGATGTGCAGGGTAGGTGGATTGGCCACGCTAAATTGCTCCTTAATTGGAAAAAATGAATTGGGTGTTCTAAATTTTAAAAAAAGAAGAAAATGCACTATTGTGCTCAGCTCTTTGCTCACTGTGTTGCTTTCATCTGGTAAAGGAACATGCTTCATTTTCCCCGAGAGCTGCGCGCTGCAAGGGCTAATTCACTGACTTGTTGCACACTGTACTGTTTAGATAGAGAATCTTCTATCATTATGTCTTTGGCCCATTTTGCTTCATTGATTGTTTTTTTGAAGGATTGAACTATTGGGTGACTGACATGCGTGTTATTCTGTTTGCATTGAGCATCCTCCAGTTGACAAAGACTTTAGTTTAGTTTCCATTCACACTGCATCACATTCACTTGGATCAAGTCACCACCAGTTCTAACAGCGGATTCTCCCAGGCACAGGAATGCAGAATTTCAGGGGAACATCTTTCTTTAATCCGTGACCTCTGACCTATATTAGTGAAGTTAATACTGAGCAATGTAAACGTGTGCAAGAAGTATTTACTTATTTTGTTTTGTACTGTGCTACACAATTAAATATAATTGCTTCATGTCTTGTATTTTATTGAGGAGTGAAATTATTATGTTTGGATTTCTTATGATGATCGACATCATTTCCAGTATCACACAGAGCTGAATATGCCTTCCAATTTCTCCCCCATAATGCAAAAGCAAAGCTCCCCGTTGTATAATATTAATGAGATCTAAACCGCAATACACATGATAGATTGAAATATGTTATTTGTTTAGGTCAACAGGGGATATAATAGGAAATTCTGAGGTCGCATTATTATTAGAACGGTATTGCTACTCCGATATGGGGCGGGCATGCATAGGCCTCCAGCTAATATCCAGCAGGAGCTAATTAATCATGTTCACTCCTTGAACTCTTCCTAATTCTACAGTTATCCAATAAGGCTCTCATTAAAATTCATGAACAGCCTTTTAAATCACTGCAGTCGCCGCAGAGATTCTGCCTCCCTACAAGTGAACTCCCAAAAAGAGTACGGACAGGAGGGGGTGTACATACATAATTTTAGGGGCTAAATGAGAAGTTATATTGCAGTCATCCGTTCCAGTGTGGACTATTCATGCCCCACTAAGGTTTTGTTTTTTTCAATCCTGTATCACAAGTATATATTTTATATGCAATGTTAATAAATATGGCCCAACTTGAGAATTATGGAAAAAAGGAATTTTGTCAAAGCTTGCACTCATCAGGACAATTGCAAGGATTCTGCAAAGAAGGGGCCCCATTTTAAAATATATGTAGCTTCCAGTATAAGCAAATATGCCACACTGTGAGCCTGACTGACAATTTTAAATTGGTTGTCAGCATAATATTGTTTAGTACACTGAGGATTATTTAAACAAATGCAAGATTGGACACTATGTTTTGCAAGCACAGGTTGGTTGGAAGCGGTCTGTAACTTGCCTGTTGCGAATAGCAGAAGGCGATATGCAATTTGACATGATCCACCAGTCTCTGGGCACCTAGCATCACACTGGCACTGTAATTTATACACCACATTACTGATTCCTGTGAAAGGCAGAACGTTTTTTGGACTTGCCAAATTCTGTTAGTGGTGAACACAGCATAGTAGCAGTGTGAAACTGGTAGCTTCACTTATCGCTTAAGTTTTTGGTACACCTTGCACTTCAAAGGTAATATGAGGTAGACTGGGCACTTTTCAGGGCCGAAAATGATGGTCTAAGGGCTGTTCATGAGTTTGCGAGATATACAGTGTGAAGCAGTGGTTAGCACTGCTGCCTCACAGCACCAGGGACCCGTGTTCAATTCCAGCCTCCGGTCACTGTCTGTATGGAGTTTGTACTTCTTCCCCATGTCTGCATGGCTTCCTCCAGGGGCTCTGGTTTCCCCCCACAGTCCAAAGATGTGCAGATTAGGTGGATTGGCCATGATAAATTGTCCCTAGGTGGGGTTACGGGGAAAGGGTAGGGGATTGGGCCTAGGTACGGTGTTCTTCCAGAGGGTCAGTGCAGACTCAATTGGCCAAATGACCTCCTTCTGAACTGTAGGGATTCTATTATTCTATGATTTTAAATGAACCGATCAGGGTAGCCATTATCCCGCAGGATGTCTTTGATATGTCCTATTTCAGCATCAAGCTTGCATGGTGAGCAAGTGGCTTGGGCCCGATTTTCAAGATTGCCGATAAGGCCAATCTTACAGTGCATAGGACTGTAAGAATCTCAACACCTGTATGAACCAGTGCAACTGGGCTTGCGATAACTGTAGTAGAAAACCCCTGGCAGATGTTTCCACTGGTACATCAAGGAAAGGGAGCGTATTTGTCTGCTCTATTTCAAAGGTGAATTTGAGCGCAGGCTGGAGCCCATTAAGGCATGCAAGGAAATTATTACATGCTGCTATGGATTTAAATATAGCAAATATATCACCCACATATTAGAAGCATGCAAGGGATAGGAGGTTAGGTGTCATTCCATTGAAGGCACATTTCTCATGGAACCCAAGAACATTTGCAAGAGATGGGCATAGAGGGGAATCCCATGCCAACGCCACCTATTTGGGCATATATGATTTCATTAAAACTGAACTCAACTGCACGAGTTGCTGAGTTCATACGCTCAATGAATACTGATTCACGCAATGGTGATGGGTTTAGATCACCATGATATGGTGCTGCAGCACAAATGTGTATGGTTTCCTTATGTGAAACATTGGTGAATAGGCTGGAAATGTCAAATGAGCCCGTGGACAAAGCATTGCTATCAATATGCAAGTCCTGTATACTTACTTATCCTCTTGGTCCCTTGAGGGATATAAGGCTGCTAAGTCCTGTATGGCGTTTGAAATGTGAATGGAATCCATCACTGTGTCTGGAATATGGCCCAATAGATGTATGGAACCCCCTCAGTGGAGCATGAAAACTGGTGTACAAAATTAATTTTTCCAGTAAACCCCTAACAATATTATAAATCAGGGATTTGCCAACCTGTGGCTCTGATGCTGCATGTGGCTTCCTAGACATTTGATGTGTGGTTCCCAAATGAACGCACCTTTCAAATATCGACTGAATGAATTTTCAGAATTTTGCTCTCCCCAGTGTGCTCCCAATGCAGAAACATATATAAAAATCATCAGCTATCGAACAATTCTTGTCTGTTGAATGCTTCATCAAGAAAAATGGCTGTTAAATATTCTTGGAGTTGCTTTATATCTTAGATGTCTGATTTATCTTAGAGCAATGCAGAGATGACTTTAGATCTAAATCCAATTAGGTTTATTTTGGGACTTTAAAACATCTCAGAAATTACAGGATTTTGTGCACACCTGTGGCTCTGCAGGAAGATTCAGTCTTTCTACAAATTCCTCAGATTTCTTAACTCTCCAGCACTACCCACAGATTTAAACAATCAAGTAAGTATACAAGGATTTAACACAATCAAACACACATTAATCAAACCATTTAACACTACAATAGTGCCCGGCACTAACACCCAATATCCAATCATATTGTTCATGGACTGGTGATTCACACAAAACCAGGAGTAGAAGTAAACTGTGGCTTTAATCAACTAGGACAGTGCCTGCCTGTGACTGGTCTGCTAGTGAGAGCCGCCTACAGGGCTACTGCTCTTTATACCTCCCCTCAAGGGGTGGAGCCAGGGGCGGAGCCCACAAGGCACCAACCTGATACATTACAGGTAATACCTTACAATGGTCCATAGGTGGAGCCCACTGGGCAACAGCGTGATACAGTTATATACATGGTGAATGGTTACTGCAAAACGTTCACCACATTCACCCCGTGTTAAAAAATGAACTCCGGCGGGGGTGAAGGGTTCATAAGTTCAGCCTGTCCAGTGCACAGATCGTGCGCTGTGATCGCCGAAGCTCTGGTATCACAGCTGGCCCTGGTGTCAAACTCATCCGTGCGGGCATGGGTGGTGAACTCGCCGGTGCGGGCACAGATGTGGACTCCGGGAGCATGTCTTCTGGAGTTTCATTCCTGTGGGTCGGTGAAGGGGGAATGGAGGGCAGGAGAGGGTGTGGGTGCCATGTAGGGGCGGGGGCGCTGGTTAGAGTATGTCGGGCTGGGTAAGTTGGGGTGGCGGTGGTAGTGGAACCCGCGATGCCAGGTCCCGGAGGGAAACCGTATCCTGTCGGCCATCGGGGTGTTCGATGTATGCGTACTGGGAGTTGGTGTGTAGGAGCTGGACCCTCTCGAAAATGGGGTCAGACTTATGGCTCCTGACGTGTTTGCGGAGCAGGACGGGCCCCGGTGTCTTCAGCCAGGACGGAAGTGAGGCCCCGGAGGTGGATTTCCTGGGGAAAACAAATAGGCGGTCATGAGGGGTCTCGTTTGTGGCCATGCAAAGGAGGGACCTAATAGAGTGGAGTGCGTCGGGGAGGACGTCCTGCCAGTGGGGGACTGGGAGATTTCTAGACCGTAGGGCCAGGAGGACGGTCTTCCAGACCGTCGCGTTCTCCCTCTCCACCTGCCTGTTTCCCCGGGGGTTATAACTGGTAGTCCTGCTCGAGGCGATGCCCTTACTGAGCAAGTACTGACGCAGTTCGTCGCTCATGAACGACGAGCCCCGGTCACTGTGAACATATGTGCGGAAACCAAACAGGGTGAAGACACGATGTAGGGCTTTAATGACGGAGGCCGCGGTCATGTCGGGGCAAGGGATTGCAAAGAGGAAGCGGGAGAACTCGATGATGTTGAGGAAATATGTGTTGCGGTTGGTGGAGGGAAGGGGCCCTTTGAAATCGATACTGAGGCGCTCAAAGGGCCGGGATGCCTTTACTAGGTGGGCTTTATCCGGTCGATAGAAGTACGGCTTACACTCCGCACAGATTTGGCATTCCCTGGTCATGGCTCTGACCTCCTCAGTGGAGTAGGGCAGGTTGCGGGCCTTGATGTAGTGGAGCAGCCGGGTGACCCCCGGATGACAGAGGTCATCGTGGATAGCCCGTAGTCGGCCATCTTGCGCGCTGGCACACGTGCCGCGGGACAGGGCATCTGAGGGCACATTGAGCTTCCCAGGACGATATACTATATCGTTGTTATAGGTGGAGAGTTCGATCCTCCACCTCAAGATCTTATCATTCTTGATCTTGCCCCGCAGCGTATTATCGAACATGAAGGCTACCGATCGTTGGTGTGTGACGAGGGTAAACCTCCTACCAGCGAGGTACTGCCTCCAGTGCCGCACGGCTTCCACGATGGCTTGGGCTTCCTTTTCGACCGAGGAGTGTCGAATTTCGGAGGCGGTGAGGGTTCGTGAAAAAAATACTACTGGTCTGCCTGATTGAGGGTAGCGGCGAGGGCGACCTCTGATGCGTCGCTCTCCACCTGGAAGGGGACGGACCCGTCCACCGCGCACATCGCGGCTTTGGCGCTATCAGCCTTGATGCAGCTGAAGATCTGGCGGGACTCAGCTGCCAGTGGGAAGATGGTAGCTTTGATCAGTGGGCGGGCTTTGTCCGCATAGTTGGGGACCCAGTGGGCGTATAAGAAAAGAACCCGAGGCACCTTTTCAGGGCCTTGGGGCAGTGGGGGAGGGGGAGTTGCAGGAGGGGGCGCATACGGTCGGGGTCGGGTCCTCGAACCCCGTTTTCCACGACGTAGCTGAGGATGGCTAATGTGGTTGTGTGGAAAACGCATTTCTCCTTGTTGTAAGTGAGGTTAAGGGTTCGGGCGGTTTGGAGAAATCTCTGGAGGTTGGCATCGTGGTCCTGCTGATCATGGCCGCAGCCCGTGCTGGTCCACCATTTGGTCCATCGTTCTTTGGAAGACCGAGACCCCGTTCGTGACGCCAAAGGGGACCCGGAGGAAGTGGAAGATGCGGCTGTCTGCCTCAAACGCCGTGTAGTGGCGGTCCTCCAGATGGATTGGGAGCTGGTGGTATGCGGACTTCAGATCCACCGTGGAGAACACCCGGTAGTGTGCAATCTGGTTCACCATGTCTGCGATCAGGGGAAGGGGATATGCATCGAGGTGCGTGTACCGGTTTATGGTTTGGCTGTAATCTACAACCATCCGGTTCTTTTCCCCGGTCCTGACGACCACCACCTGAGCTCTCCAGCGGCTATTGCTGCCTCGATGATTCCCTCCCGCAAGAGTCGCTGGACCTCGGACCTGATAAAAGTCCTAACCTGGATGCTGTACCGCCTGCTTCTGGTGGTGACTGGTTTACAGTCGGCGGTGAGATTTGCGAAGAGCGGGGGAGGGTCGACATTTAGGGTCGCGAGGGTACATATGGTGAGTGGGGGTAGGGGCCCACCGAACTTCAGAGCTAGACTCTAGACGTTACACTGGAGGTCCAGTCCGAACAAGAGAGGAGTGCAGAGGTCGGGGAGTACATATAACTTAAAATTGGCGTACTCGGCGCCCTGTATTGTGAGGGTTGCGGTAATGCACCCCCGGATCTGCACAGAGTGCGACCCAGAAGCAAGGGAGGTGGGTGGGGTGGAAGATGGCTGCCCCCACGGACAACACAATACCGATGACGCGTCCGGGGCGCGGAGCCGGCAGACACGCTGCCACCCTGCGGGATCTGCGGGCCTGTGAGTCTGAGGGTCGGGCCTGCGATTTAGAGTTTTTGGACCTGGCCAGGCAAACTTTAGCAGAATGTCCTTTTCTTCCACAGTCGCCGCAGTTCGCGTTCCGGGCCGGGCAGCGCTGCCTGGGGTGTTGATGCTGGCCGCAGAAATAACAGGGTAGGCGGGCAGCCGTGCGGCACAGGCCTGGGGTACTCTTTGGTCGGGGGTCCACGAGGGGGGTTGCGTGATCGGACGGGGACGCGTTAAGACTTTGGAACGCTACTTCTAGAGAGGAGGCTAATTTTGCCGTCTCTTCCAGGTCTAGGGCACCTTTTTCGAGTAGGCGCTGTCTCACGTAGTTGGACCTGGCTCCAGCCACATAGGTGTCCCGGACGGCGAGGTCCGTATGTTGAGTGGTCGTAACGGCCTGGTAATTGCAACTTCGTGCAAGGACTTTGAGGTCGCGTAGGTACTCTTCCAGCGATTCCCCGGGGCGCTGGCAGTGAGTAGTGAGGAGATGCCGCGTGTATACCTTGTTCACTGGCCTTACGTAGAGGCGCTGTAGCATCGCGAGGGCGTCTGTGTAAGTGGAGGCTTCCTCGAGTTGAACAGAGATTCGATGGCTCACCCGGGCGTGGAGGAGACTCAGCTTCTGTTCGTCGGTGACGGAAGGCGAGGAGGAGGCGACGAGGTAGGCCTTGAAACAGCGGAGCCAGTGCGAAAAAATACCTTTCGCCTCTGCGGCCTGCGGATCGAGTTCCAGTCGGTCAGGTTTGAGGGCCGATTCCATAGTGGCGTTGTAGTTGATTAAATTGATGCGACCATCAATTCACAAATCCAGGAGCAGAAGTAAACTGTGGCTTTAACCAACTAGAACAGTGCCTGCCTGCGACTGGTCTGCTAGTGAGAGCTGCCTACAGGGCTACTGCTCTTTATACCTCCCCTCAAGGGGTGGAGCCAGGGGCGGAGCCCACGAGACACCAACATGATACATTACAGGTAATACCTTACAATGGTCCATGGGTGGAGCCCACTGGGCAAAAGCGTGATACAGTTATATACATGGTGAATGGTTACTGCAATACGTTCACCACAACTGGCAGGCAGATTAATCAATAAAACATCCCTGGGTCTGATTGGTGTGTTTGAAAAACTCGCCCCAAATGGCAATTAATTGCTGCATTTTGCAAGCTGAATAATTGGTATCAATGGGTTAGTGCTCGGCGATTGGGTGGACGCACAATAGAGAGGGCGCTGATTAGTCAATTGTAGCAGAAGTGTTCCTGATAGTTTTGCTGCTGTGCTGGTGGGCTTGTGCGGGTAGGCACATTAATCAATAAAAGAGTGCACTAACTCAGCCTCCTGGTATTGAGTCTGTGTTGATGAGCGGATGAGCGCTGTGCAGGCAGATAAATTGTTGAAGGGACAAATGGACTCGGGCCATTGTTTTGAGGTGACTTTGGAAATGGGTGGAAAGAAAAGAAGAATTGAAGAGGAAAATCGAGAATTTCAAGATGAATGAACTGATATATTCATCCCAAATTTGTGTGTCTCATTTGCAATCAGAAATTCACCTACAGTAAGAAATGAAAGCTTGAGACATTTCATTAAAAGCACAGTGCCTTAGCCCAATGTTATCCAGCTGGACAAGTCTGAAAGAACATACATTCGAACTTACGAACAAGGAGCAGGAGAAGGTTATTGGCCCCTTGAGCCTCCTCCACCATCTAACAAGATCATGGCTGATCTGATCGTAAACTAAAATCTGCTGCCCTGATATCCTATCACCACCTTGCTTACCAAGAGTCTATCCACCTCTGCCTTAAAAATATTCAAAGACTCTGCTTCCAACACCTTTTCCAGAACAGATGTTCCAAAGACTTATAACCCTCAGAGAAGCAAATTCTCCTCATCTCTGTTTTCAATAGGTAACTCCTTACTTTTACAACGGTGACCCCTAGTTCTAGATTCTCCCACAAGAAACAACATCTTCTCCATATTCACCCTGTCAAGACCCCTCAGGATCAAGTTGCCTGTTACTCTTCTAAACTCCACCTAAGACATAATAATAATCTTTATTCGTGTCACAAGTAGGCTTAAATTACACCGCAATGAAGTTACTGTGAAAATCTCCAAGTCTAGCCTGTACAACCTTTCCTCATAAAACAATGCACCCATTCCTGGTAAACCTTCTCTCAACTGCTTCCAACGCATTGCATCCTTCCTTAAATAAGGAGACCAAAACCACACAGAGTATTCCAGATATGGTCTCACTCGTGTCCAGTATAAATGAAGCATAACCCCTCTACTTTTATGTTCAATTCCCTTCGCAATAAACGATAACATTCTATTAGCTCTCCTAATTACTTTCTGTACCTGCATACTAGCCTTTTGTGATTCATGCACTATGACACCCAGACTCATCTGCATCTCAGAACTTTGCAATCTCTCACCATTTATACAACAAGCTTCTTTTTCATTCTTCCTGCCAAAATGGGCAATTTCACACTTTCCCAAGTTATACTCCATTTGTCATATCTTTACCCACTCCCTCAACCTATCAATATCCTTCTAGCCTCCTTATATCCTCTTCACAACTTACTTGATAGTTTACAGAATGGAATAAAATGCAAATAGGTTCATTTTAACGTTCTCAGTCCTGAAATTCTGTTTCACATCAAGTCATTTAATGTATTGATCATGCTCATATAAAACAGCAAAGTCACCAGTATTGTTGCAAATAACCACAAATTAACTATGCAGAACTATCTTACAGAATTTAGAAAACACAGTTTCAGAATCCAATTAGTCCCTGAATGTTGCGATTACTCTATTCTATAATAAGAACTAATTACATTTCACTCAGAATGTTTGGGAGTTGCAGATATGGGGGGGCTGAATTCTCCAAAAATGGGGCTATGTCCCCACGCCAGCATCAAAATGTGATTCTCCTACCTGCAGGTGGTGAACACCACTAGTGGTATATTATATGTATTTCGGCACTGCCCGTATATTAGAGGTACGATGGTAAATCCCTGCCTGCTGGCTCCGCCCAGCAGGCGGCGTATAAAAGTGTGTGCTCTCCTGCGCTGCAGCCATTCTGGTTCCAGCTACAGGAGGCACAACATCTTGTTCAATAAATTGATGTACCGTCAATTACCACGAGACGAGAATGGCGGAACAATCGAGGCTTTATTGAACAAGATGTTGTGCCTCCTGTAGCTAGAACCTTGACAAAATGGAAGAACCACGTGCCCCCCGGGTGGCAGAGGTTGTCAGAATATCCACTCATGTATATAATGAGATGCAGACAGGCAGTGATTGACACACAGGATAACCAATGAACACACACATAACAACCAATCACCAGATTGGACACCACCACTATAAAGCACACAGAGCATTAAGACTCTCTCTCTCTCTACAGGACACAGCTACTGAGATAGTAAGAGTGCACAAGCCAGTGAGCACTATCACCGTGAAGTAGAGAGTTAGTCTGGTCAAGCCAGTAGGAGGTTATCAGTTAGATTGATAAGAGTGTCAACTCACAGCAGACTATGTACAGCAATCAGGAAGTTCAATAAAACAGTGTTGGACCATCTCCTGTGTCAGAAGCCTGTTTCTAGTCTCACTGCATCCAGTTGCAGTCAATGTTAAACCAACTTACTTAACACATCAGAGGTCATAGTGGAGAGCCCGGAGTCGGTCCACTTGTGCGCTGGCACATGTACCGCGGGATAGGGCATCAGGGGGTTCGTTGAGCATCCCTAGGCAATACAAGATCTCAGAATTATAGGTGGAGAGCTCGATCCTCCACCTCACGATTTTGTCATTTTTGATCTTGCCCCACTGTGTATTATTAAACATAAAGGCTACCGACCATTGGTCAGTGAGGAGAGTGAATCTCCTGCCGGCCAGGTAATGCCTTCAATGTCGCACAGCTTCCACAATGGCTTGGGCCTCCTTTGCGACAGAGGAGTGCCGAATTTCAGAGGCATGGAGGGTGCGGGAGAAGAAGGCCACGGGTCTGCCTGCCTGGTTGAGGGTGGCGGCCAGAGCTATGTCCGATGCATCGCTCTCCACCTGAAAGGGGAGGGACTCGTCGACTGCGTGCATTGTGGCCTTGGCGATGTCCGCCTTGATGCGGTTGAAGGCCTGGCGGGCCTCAGCTGTCAAGGGAAAAACTGTGGACTTAATGAGTGGGCGGGCCTTGTCCGCCTAATTAGTGACCCACTGGGCGTAATAGGAGAAAAACCCCAGGCATCGTTTCAGGGCCTTGGTGCAGTGGGGGAGAGGGAGTTCCAGGAGGGGGCGCATGTGGTCGGGGTCAGGCCCTAGGACTCCATTTTCCACTATGTAGCCAAGGATGGCTAAGCGGTTGGTGCAGGACACGCATTTCTCCTTATTGTATGTGACGTTAAGGAGTTTGGCGGTATGGAGGAATTTTTGGAGGTTTGCGTCGTGGTCCTGCTGATCGTGGCTGCAGATGGTGACGTTATCAAGGTACGGGAAGGTAGCCCGCAGTCCGTACCGGTCAACCATTCAGTCCATCTCTCGCTGGAAGACCGAGAACCCATTAGTGACGCCAAAAGGAACCCTAAGGAATTGATAGAGTCGGCCATCTGCTTCGAACGCAGTGTATTGGCGGTCCTCTGGCCGGATGAGGAGCTGATTGGATCAGAAATTGGCTAGCTGGAAGAAGACAAAGGGTGGTGGTTGATGGGAAGTGTTCAGACTGGAGTCCAGTTACTAGTGGTGTACCACAAGGATCTGTTTTGGGGCCACTGCTGTTTGTCATTTTTATAAATGACCTGGAGGAGGGCGTAGAAGGATGGGTGAGTAAATTTGCAGATGACACTAAAGTCGGTGGAGTTGTGGACAGTGCGGAAGGATGTTACAAGATACAGAGGGACATAGATAAGCTGCAGCGCTGGGCTGAGAGGTGGCAAATGGAGTTTAATGCAGAAAAGTGTGAGGTGATTCATTTTGGAAGGAATAACAGGAAGACAGAGTACTGGGCTAATGGTAAGATTCTTGGCAGTGTGGATGAGCAGAGAGATCTCGGTGTCCATGTACATAGATCCCTGAAAGTTGCCACTCAGGTTGAGAGGGTTGTTAAGAAGGCGTACGGTGTGTTAGCTTTTATTGGTAGAGGGATTGAGTTTCGGAGCCATGAGGTCATGTTGCAGCTGTACAAAACTCTGGTGCGGCCGCATTTAGAGTATTGCGTGCAATTCTGGTCACCGCATTATAGGAAGGATGTGGAAGCATTGGAAAGGGTGCAGAGGAGATTTACCAGAATGTTGCATGGTATGGAGGGAAGATCTTATGAGGAAAGGCTGAGGGACTTGAGGCTGTTTTCGTTAGAGAGAAGGTTAAGAGGTGACTTAATTGAGGCATACAATATGATCAGAGGATTGGATAGGGTGGACAGTGAGAGCCTTTTTCCTCGGATGGTGATGTCTAGCACGAGGGGACATAGCTTTAAATTGAGGGGAGATAGATGTAAGACAGACATCAGAGGTAGGTTCTTTACTCAGAGAGTAATAAGGGTGTGGAATGCCCTGCCTGCAACAGTAGTGGACTCGCCAACACTAAGGGTATTCAAATGGTCATTGGATAGACATATGGACGATAAGGGAATAGTGTAAATGGGCTTTAGAGTGGTTTCACAGGTCGGCGCAACATCGAGGGCTGAAGGGCCTGTACCGCGCTGTAATGTTCTATGTTCTATGTTCTATGATGGTAGGCGGACTTCTAGTCTACTGTGGAGAAGACTCGATACTGCGCAATCTGATTCACCATGTCAGATATGCGTGGGAGGGGGTACGTGTCGAGCTGCGTGTATCGATTGATGGAATGACTGTCGTCAATGATCATCCTGTGCTTCTCCCCAGTCTTCACTACCACTACTTGAGCTCTCCAGGGGCTGTTGCTGGCCTCAATGACCCCCCTCCCGCAGAAGCCGTTGGACCTCCGACCTGATGAAGGTCCTGTCCTGGGCACTGTACCGTCTGCTCCTAGTGGCGACGGGTTTGCAGTCCGGGGTGAGGTTCGCAAACAGGGAAGGTGGATCAATCTTAAGGGTCGTGAGGCCACAGACGGTGAAGGGGGTAGGGGTCCGCCGAATTTTAAAGTCAGCCTTTGGAGATGGCACTGAAAATCCAGACCGAGTAACAGGGCAGTGCAGAGGTGGGGGAGGGCTTAGAGACAGAAGTTGCTGAACTCTACGCCCTGGACGCTGAGGGTCGCGATACAGTATCCCCGGATTTCAACGGAATGGGATCCGGAGGCCAGGGAGATTTTCTGGGTGACGGGGTGTACCGGGAGGCACAACATCTTGTTCAATAAAGCCTTTATTGTTCCACCATTCTCGTCTCGTGGTAATTGATGGTACATCACAGGGGGCTAGCAGGGCGCCGGAGTGCTCCTCGCAGTTCTGGCTGTGGTTACGGGGCCTGCGGCGGTTGCCCAGAGCGACATGGCGGACTGACACCGCGGACCATGAGGAACGAAGTGGGTCCCCCCCGAGATCGCACGCTCCCGCCGATCTGTGCCACCCGATCACTTGCCTGGATGTCTGTGAGGGCCCCCCCCCCCCCAGTGAAGGATCCCAGGGCAGCTGCGGACTCAGTCCGTGGCTGCCATCTGAGGTTCCCGACGGCCGATAGGTAGTTAGAACCAAGCCGCCGGGAACTCGGTCGGCTGCACTCGGAGAATCGCGGGGGGGGCTCTGTCAATGGCCCCCTACCCGTGTGGCGTAGACCGCACGTGCGCGATTCGTGGTGATTCTCACTTCAGCGGCGCCGACCACAATTTCTGCGCGAACGCCCATTCTCTGCCCCCGCGCCGAACGCGGAGGCTCGGAGAATTCCGCCCGGAGCACCTGCAGGGTGATTTTAAAAACAGAAATGAAATTATTTGAAAAATGCCTTGATCTGTGAAGACCGTGAGGGACAGAACAGCGAAGGTGGCCACAGCTATAAGCAGCCAGCATGCCGAGGATACAAATTCAGCTCCATTGTGAACAAGTGTTTTCCAGTAGGAATTTCTGAATGCTGAAAGTTTGCAGACCTGCTTGAAGGTGAAAGCAACAGCATACTGTCCAGATATCGAACAATTCTTCAAACTATTCCCCCGGCAGAAATCACATTTGTTTAATGTAAGGAACAAATTGAAATTCATTAAATTGTTTGTTGTGTTATAAATGCATTTAATACCATTTTCTTCAAAGCACAATTAGCAACTTCTAGTTTAAATCTTTGAAATGTTGCGAATCAAATGTCTTCTTTCATTGATATTAATACATGTCTTCTTTCGCTTAGACAGTTCCTCAGGATTGGGGATGACTTGCTTGCACACTTGGTTGATACATTCGCGTTTAGAACCGTCAGTAGCACGGTATTGGAATCCATAATAGCTTTTCTGTCTTGTTCTTTTGTTATTACTGGCACTCGAGTAACAACTTTGTGGCTCATTTTCAACGGCATTTAATAAAAAAGCTGTTCTTGTCACCAAGGTTGCAGACCCACTGCCATAGGCACTGCCATTGGTTCCTGAGTGAGGTGCAGCGGTGTGAAGGACACTAAAAAGCTCAAAGCCCAACCACAGCGCCCTCTGCTGAACCAAGTGACATCTACAGATCGAGGCACCGGGCACCGGGGAAGACTCAGAAACACTTTTGAGACATGTCTCATTACAATTCCCCCAAAGATGAAGAATGATAGGTTACAGAATGAAATAAAATGCAAATAGGTTAATTTTCACCCTCTCAGTCCTGAAATTCTGTTTCACTTCAAGTCATTTAATGTCTTGCACATGTTGATAGAAAACAGCAACGTTACCCAGTATTGTTGTAAATAATCACAAATTAAATATACAGTACTATCTTAAGGTATTTAGCAAGCACATTTTCAGAATCTAATTGGTGCCTGAATTTTGGGATTACTCTATCCTGTAATAAGGACTAATTACATTTCCCTTAGACTGATTGGGAGTTACAGTACTAAGCATCTGCAGCTTCTGGATCTTATAAAGTTCCATCTAGTGGTTGAATGATGCAACTCCAGGCATCAATACGAGTCATAAACGGTGATGCCCCTACCCTCAAAAAAGGGTCCTGTTAGATCGGAGGTAAGCAGCCACGCATACGCCATAGGTTAGAGCACAAAGAGGTTTATTATTGCTTACAATCAAATCACCATCATCATCATCACCACCACCACTCCCTGGAGAGTCTCCTTCCTCGACCTGCGTGTGGGTCGCGGTTTTTATACCAGAGGGGCTACACCTGTTAAGGGAAAGCTCCGCCCCTTTACCAGGGAAGTTCATATTCTCCAGAGGGCACTGGAAACCTGATGGTTCCTATCCCGTGACCTCCGCTGGGGGTTTAACACCGCCCCCTTCCCCCACAAAGTCTGGAGATGTGTCCATGTCGGTTGGAACCTGTCCCTGGACCTCAGGTCCATTTAGATCGGGGTTGACACTCTGATGTGGTCTGTGTCGGCCTGGAAACCATGTACCATGCTTGTGCGGTGACCGTCGTGTTGGTGGCGGAGTTGTCGGCGTGGCAGCCGGTGTTGGTGCAGGTGCTTCAGGCGGGGGGGGGGGGGGGGGGGGGGGCAACGTGTCCATTTCGGTCTCTGAGTCACAGCTGAGTGGATCCTCATCCAACACTTCATCATCCTCAGTTGGGGGGCTGTCTGCGGTCACAACCGGGACCAGGGCCGGTGGTGATGGCTGTAGGGCGTTAGGGCCTGCAGCGAGCCTGTTGGAGCTGGGACCGCAGGAGGGGGGAGGAGGGCTGCTCTGACCTTACAGGACACCGGCCTAGTGGCCGGAAAGATGACACCTGGGATCCAAACGTCTCCATCTCCGAAGATTCGGACATGCACGGAGCTGCTGGGGCGAACGTGTGGCCTGCGGACGATGACCAGCTTTGATCTTGGACTGGTCCTGGTTCTGGCGGACCCTCCTGCCTAGATTAGGGATGACCAAGCTCAGGAGGGTCCGGAGGCAACAGCCCGTCAAGCGTTCCGCTGGTGCGACGCTCGTCGTGGCTTGTGGTGTCATGCGGCAAAAGAAAAGCAAACGTTCCAGGCGAGTGTCCCAGGATCCAGCCGTCATGCCCAGCTTAAATGTTTGATGCCGGGTGGTACGGAGCAGTCCTCACATCTCGAATCCCATTGGCAGAGGCGAACGCAGTGCTTGTGAATGCCGTGCTATTATCAGACACCAGTACCTCGGGGATTCCACGTGTACTGAAAATCTGCCATACTTTGTCCACGGTGACCTGAATTGTTATCGTCTGCATCCGCACCACTTCCAGCCACTTAGAGTGAGCACCTAACAAGGGCCCGCAAAGTCGATATGGACCCAGGCCCAATGACAAACACAGCAACCTGCGCCATGCGGGTCGTGTGGCCGTTCACCGAGGGCAAGATTTGGTCAGGTGCACTTCTTGGTGCTGCCACACAATGTATTTGTTGGTACTGGTTGTCATCGTCCTCCACGTAGCTGGTCCTGTCATGGGTGGGGCAGACACACCTGGCGGCGCAGTGGATGAGTGGCTCCGCACGGGGCCTTCTGTGCCCCAGATCCTTGCGTCCCACTGTAACCGCTGTGATTCGGTAAATATACTCCCTGTCCTCCTGGTTCCGAGTTTGTGCGGAAGAAGTGTTGCATCCTCTCTATGTACTGTCCCCAGTCATTTATACATGCATTGAACGGCTCCAACCTCCCAATATGCAGCACAGTGATGGTTCCCACTGGGGCCTGACGAGGCCTAAACGAGGTAGACTGGGCACATAGCAACCGGTGTCAATGGCAGCTCCATTGAATCCTCGTCGCTAGTGATAGATCTGAGGTAAGCATTAAATTAGCACCTAAAACCATGAATAAATCAATGAATCAATAAACCAATAATCTATTATATGCATAAGCTGTAGGTTAGAGCACAAATGGTTTATTATTACTTATAATCAAATCACTGTTCCCCGGAGGGTTTATTCGGGGCTTTTATATTAGAGGGGCTATATCTAAAGGGAAGTTCATATTTGGAGGACATGGAAAACCTGATGGTTCCTATCCTGTGACCTTCGCTGAGGTTGTAACAGGAACATGAAATACTGAATAAATTTTACACACTATGTTGCACCCTTGAAAGCAGTTCCTGATAGACACTCTGAATGGCAAGTGTCACAACCCCCTGGGCTAGTCCACAGTCAACTCCAGCCCCACTTGACCCAGAGTTGCAGCGCAAGTGAAATTAGATGTTATTTTGAGGACCTTAGCTGAGCCCAATAAACTAATCACCAGGTTTGTAACTTTAACACAAGAAACCTTTTATTATGTATGATATTAAAAGTAAAGTCGCCATAGTCCCAGATGACCATAGGCTGCTTTGCCCTATGTGGGGGAGAGCTGACTGGTGGTGATTTAACCTGAGGATCACCACACCTCAGGTGAGGGACAAGGTTTAGAGTGCGGGGCCTTCATGAGTAGCCTCAGCCGGTACAGGAATCGAACCTGTGCTGCTGGCCACGCTCTGCATCACCAACCAACCAGATGGGAAGGTATGGTTGAGAGATAAAGAAAATATCAATAAAATAAAAGAATAAAGGATCTTTGATGCACTAGGATGACTTCTAGTTAATGTCTTTCTGAAGGTTAGGCCTTCAGTTGGGTTTGTACTTTTCCTTCAGCTTGAAATGATCTTCGCTGCAGACTCACGGAGACAGCAGACAGAGGGAGAAAGCACAGCTCCTCTTCCTTCGAGAGTCTAGAGGCTTCCGGCCAGATTGTCTACCTTGTCTATAGATTCAGGATCATTTTAAGTTTACAGCAAGGATGTGCCAGTCACTCACTCATTTTAGACTAGTTGAGCAGTTCTTTCAATGAGAGAAAGTGAGAGGGAGAGAGATCCTTCTCCTTCCAAAGTCTAATCACTTCTGCCAAGCCCTCTCAGAAAGCATTAAGCAGGAACCAATCGCTGAGAGTTGTGAGGCAGAACACAGCAACCCCCCCCCCCCCCCCCCCCACCCCCTCACCCCCTCCCCGGGCCAACCCACAGGTTGCCAGCCAACCAATCAAACCAACTTCCTCCAAAACCAATTCCGAAGAGCCACTCAATGTCGAATTGTCCGATTTCTCCTCTCCAAAATACAAAACCTGGGAACACAATGTCCTGACAAGCAGCCTGCTTCAGCTTGAGTTGCCTGCTTAAAGGCACATTCTGATTATGGGTCCACGGACAAAAATAATAAAATAAAATAAAAGGAAGTATGGACAAAAAGAAATAAACACGAAGGACTCTTACACAAGCAATGTTCCTCTTGCTGGAGGAATCAACCTCAATAAGCAGAGAGAATCTAATGGAACGAGGGAATGTACCAGCCTCCCTGAACAGGCGCCGGAATGTGGCGACTAGGGGCTTTTCACAGTAACTTCATTTGAAGCCTACTTGTGACAACAAGCGATTTTCATTTCATTCATTTTCATGTGCATTGCTTGCAATGCCTGAGCCCGGTGAGTGTGCTTTCTTGAACTTAACAGCATGTGAAGTGGCAAAGCACTTGAGGGAAACTAGTTCTGCCTTCAGGCCCGTGTGTGAGAAGCCATTGAAGCACACTCAGGGGTTTGAGGGAATACTGTCCTTAAACTGAACTCTCCTTGGGTCCATACATTCTGGGTCCTTACTCAGTCCATTTTGACTGCACTTTAGTCCAATGGACAGACAGCAGTGCCAGAAAAATGTCTGTGATAGCCAATCAATTAGGAAAAAAGATCATAAGTATTATTAACCTGTGGACATTAGCACTGGACACATTACAGTACTTTCTGGGTTGGATAATAACTACAGGATTTATTTAGTCGCTGATTTTTGCTATTCTACATGATTTTGTTTGTAGTTTGTGGGCCACGTGTTGGTTTGGCGACGCAGATTGCATCTTACATTGCATTAGAAAGGAAAGATAGTTTTCTTAATGCCTCATCTCCCTCAATTTCTTCTTGAACAGTGGACCACGGAATTGGGTCTGAGTGTAAATATATTGGAGAGCCTTTTGCCACTGAGGCAGGAACACATTTTGTGCATGCATAGTTCCATTTACATTGATGTTATCAGATAGCATCCTCCCCTGGCAGACTCACCTGTTCAAGATTGTGTGTGCACAATTTGGCTGGATATCTGGACTATGTACAGTTCCAATTGTGCGTACATACCTTCACTGACTTGATGACACCGTTAGACCCACATTGATGTTCACTGATGGCCCACATCAGTTTCCATTGCAACAAGAATAGAAGCTGCACAATGTCTGAGTGCGGGGGTGGAAAGCCAAGCTGAGCTCAGCATAGATATCTCAGCTTACTGTCATGCAGGCTCAGACTGTCAACATGGCTCCAGCTTTCAGAGTGTCACAACCCATTACTCTGTCAGATGACTTTTAGCACTGGAAGTGTGCTGCCATTTTGCTTCTAAATTGGCACCCAATGTGCTACGGAGTCAGATTTTGCAGCCGAAGTATTGAGCAATAACCCTGATGGAGTCACAGTGTTGTCTTGATTAAAGTGTGAGCTCTGATTATTAACTCCATGCCCATCTCATACAAGCAGAGCCAATCATGGAACTTCCCACATTGGCAGTGGAGTTGTGTGGTGCAGATGGGAGGAAGCTCCGAGGGAAGCACCAGAGATGCTACTGCCTTGCTAGTGATAGAAAGTATCCCATCACACAGTGGCTGGCACCCATTAACCAGACCCCTCCACAGTCCCACTGTTATCGACCAAACGAGGCAACATAAAGGCAGTGAGTGGATTGATTATTCCAGCCCACACAATGGTCCTGCCCCAAGGATACAAGGCAGAGGGCACTCTGAACACTCTTCATTTGGGAGGCAGTGAAAACCTCCCCTCAGCGACAGGCCTGTCTCACTTAAATACACACCTCGCCATAGGTTGGGAGGCCATCATCACAGTGACCTTTGTTGTGACCCGAGAACAAGCTGTGCGCTCACATCAGCTGGTACATACCCACCAGCCCCAGAGTAAAGAATATTTACACTTCCATGACTGATGAGGATATCTCAACCAGGACGAGATGCAGTAAGTGAAAAGGTTGGTTGAAGCTTTTCATTCGGAGACACGAAGAAGGAAGAGTTTTTATTTATATTTCAGAACTCAGGACATCTCAAAACACCTCACAGACAATTGAGTCCCTGCATTGTCACTATTGCAATGTAGAGTATTTGCGTGCATTTTATCACTGCTGTCACGGAAGGAGTGAACCTCTCTTCTGGATTGTTGTAATCAGATGAAAACCTGGCAACACATTCTCAGAATATTTACAGCTATATCGTTGTCCCTGAGCTTATATAAATGCAGGAGAAAGATTTACATTTATATCTCCACTGTGAAACACACATCTTATACGAGCTGCTAAGTCAAAATCAAATGAGCATTTCCTCACTAGAGTTCTGGTACCTCAGCAGTTACCTTGTTTCGGCTGCACATCTTAGTGTTTGGTGCTACATAATTATGTTTTCAGCTGGTAAAACGCAGTGGAAGAATCGAGTGTTCTCAGTGAGTCACTGTCTGTGTTGAGCTTTGGAAAGTAAAACGTGATGAGCTCCATTTTCTTTCTGCTGTGCTTCAGGACGTTTCGAGCTTTTGGCAGTGCTGGAGTGATGGCGAAATATGAAGCGTATTTTCTGAAGGCACAGCTGTGGTCTGCAGATTGCATTTCCAGCTCATTGGCAGGACTTGCTCAGAAAATAAAACCTTTGGCATTAGCACCTCTCGTTGCGCATGGATACCAGATCGAAGTATTCCAATGAACAATATTGCCGGCTCAACTCAAGATTAACTGCAAAATTGTGCTGTCCAACAGTCTGTTAATGTGATAGTTGGTTGTTTGTCGCCAGAGGCCATGGTCTGACAGATAGAATCACAGTTTGTTGCTAATGAAAAGCTTCTCTCGCATTCTTTTAGACATTTTCTTCCCATATCACCCATAAAATCTATTTTATTTGAAGCATTTGATTCAAAACCTTTCCTCCTTCGAAAGAGTCAATTTGCTTAGGAGCTCTGAATGTATTGAAATTACATCTGACTTAAGTGTAAAAGCTATGAATTTCTGTTGACTGTTCGGTTGTTGAGCTATGTATTTCTGGGGAAGGAGAAGCGCTCAGATTAAAATTCAAGGGGAATGTAATATATAACTTTATCGTGGACTTGACTTACCTTAATTTCTTTATCTGTAGACTTTGTCCCCTGCCCATATTGGCAGAAGTGGCCCCTTCTCAGACATCATCGGCCAATGCCAAAATCGGGAAAGGCGATTGGGCGGAGAATTGGATTGAGCACGGATGCTGGGTTCACGCCAAATCGCAATTCTTTGGTGCCTCGACAACGGCGTCAATGCGTTTCACTCCGCACATACATTAAACGACATTTGCATAGCGGGCCTAACCTAGTAATCTGCGGGGCCTCTCGCGAATCCCTGCCTCCACTGGGGGGAATTCCTGATGGCAAGGTTCACTTGTGCTTTTAAAAATTGTGAAGCAGGAGCCTTGGCTGCTGACGGGGAGAGAGGGAGTACAGAAAGTGTCTAACATCGCCATAGTGTGCTGACAGTTGAGCCGCTGGGCGCGGGACTTTGACCAGGGCTGGGGAGAGTAGTGGGTGGGCTGTAGGGTCGGGATGGACGGGCCTGGAACACCATTGCCGCAGCCTGCAAGGCGACCACGCAGCTACGCACGCCGCTGACTGCCCACTGCAAACTTAGTGCCACAGGTTGTATGGATGCTCTCCCAGGCCACCCTTCCTCAGTATCCTCTGGCTCCAGACGACCTATCAACAGGTTGGGCATGCTCCAGTGCAACCAGTGCCATCTTGTTGGCAGGGATGAGTGTGTGTGGGGAGTGGAGTGCGAATATGCAGCTGCAGCGTATCAGCCCCTCGAGTGTCAATCCTGACCCCGGCGAATCCAACACCATTTTCCATTGGATTTGGCACCGGTGCTAGCCCCTTCACAATCGCTGAATCGGTCCAGGTGCCGCGCCAGCTTTGCTGCAGTAAAACTCCACAATTCCTGCCTGGCGTCAACACTTAGTCTCAGGAACAGCGAATCTGGCCATAATGACTTTTACCCAGAGTCTAGGATGGCTAACTTGCTTCATGTCTTCCCCATTCTGCTGTGGCCAATCCCAGAACACTATGCTGAGAGGCTCTTGGCAATCCCTTGATATGCCAACTCACTGCACCAATTACAACCTAGCCACTGATAAAATTAGACACATAAATATCCTAAATTAAGACAATGTGAATGAACATACAGACTATGGGATGGGTTATATATATTTTGCCATTTACTAGATGGAAACTTGTAATTGTGAACGTCCTGTCCAGCGTTCTTGACCATTACAGGTGTAGAGTCTTGTTTGCTTATATTTCATCCTTGCATAGGTCTTCCCTATAAGATGGGTGTTGGAAGTTGATGCAGCCCACTGAAGTGTGTCTCTAGCCAGCTCTGAGCGAGAAGGATTCCTGATTGTGGGAGATAATGGCTGGATTAAACTGCAGGAAGAAGGCAGCGAGGTGGCACAGCTGCATCAATGTGGCAGGAAGCCAATTGAGATAGATAATTTGCAGGCTGGTAACCTAGATTAATCTTATCTTTGGTGCTTAAATGAGTGGTCAGTGTGAATCATGAAGGGGGGGGGGGGCAATGGAACAAAATGAGGGCACAGTTTTTGATGGGGGGACTGATGAACAGTCTGAAGGGGATAGTTTGGGGCGGGGTGGGGGGTCTGATGGAACAGTTGGAGGAATAGAGTTTGGAACGTGGGCCAGAAGCCCATGACATTTGTTAACTTAAATTCCGTGCAACATGAGCTCTTTGACATTGGAGTCGGAATTGTGTGAAAGGATGGTACAAAAATGATCCAAAGAGCAGCAGAACTTGGAGTGATAGAAAAATATAATCACCTGTCATTGGGCCTTCCCACTCATTTTGTTTGCACTAAGATATAGAGCATGGAATATAGAATTTACAGTGCCGAAGGAGACCATTCGGCCCATCGAGTCTGCACCAGTCCTTGGAAAGCACACCCCACTTAAGCCCCACACCTCCACTCTATCCCTGTAACCCAGTAACCCCATCTAACCTTTTTGGACACTAAGGGAAATTTGGCTTGGTCAATCCACCTAACCTTCACACCTTTGGACTGTGGGAGGAAACCGGAGCACCCGGAGGAAATCACGCAGACACGGGGAGTACGTGCACACTCCGCACAGACAGTGACCCAAGCCGGGGATCGAACCTGGGACCCTGACGCTGTGAAGCAACCATGCTAACCACTGTGCTACCGTGCTGCCCATGGAGCTGTGCATCTCAATCTTGCACCTCTGACTCCGGATCTTCAGAAATGTGGAGCTTACCTGTTCTTGGGAGTTCTTTCTCGTACGGCTGGATCATTGGGGGGGAGTCAAGCCTAACCCTTTTCACGACTCTAGCTGCTTTACCCTGGTACGTCTTCATTCAGTAACAGACTGAAAAGCTTTGGGATGTTTAAATAGCTTTTCAGTCTGTTGGCGAATGAGTGTGAGTGAGTTAAGTGGGTAAGTGAGTGGAGTCAGAGGATCTCAGAGATGTTCGAGATGCAAGGAATGAGAGGAGAAGTTTAGGAATTTGAAAGAGAAGTGGTGGGTGAAAGATTCCTTTTTAGGTTGAGACCCAGAGTCAGTTATTAACTTACAGCTGACTCCAAATGAAAAGACTGAGCTGCTGTACCTGACATGTGACAGCAGATTAAAACATGTCAAAAGTCTATGAGGCTCTCAGCATTCTGGAGTAACATCTCCCAGGAGTACCCAGTGCTGAGTAAAACAAGCATTTTGTTGCTATTGCCCTTCATGACAATCTACATGTGAGAGGTTGGATTTTCCATTTTCATAAAGATGAAGAAGGCACAAATGAACTGGCTGAACTCTGCACCTGATATGTGTATTACCCTCAGCTCCTTTGAACCTGATTGGGGTGAGATCATGAGGACCAAGCAGGCTCCCCTTTCGCATTAAAAGTAAACAAATGTGGCTTGTGTCTTGAAGGTCGGCCGGCATGGGTCATGAACACCAGCTGGTTAGCAAAAATGAGTCCAGGGAAAGAAAGTTAGAAAACCGCTGCTTTACTCCAACCCCATGACCCTGATTCGAGGGATGACTTTCCCTGAAGTGCCGACCCAATCACCTTTGGAAATCATTGGGCATGTCTGCTTTCACCACCCTCGTGGACAGTGAGTTCCGGGTCATGACAATCTGCTGCTTAAAGCAGTTCTTCCTCACCTTTGCCATGTACCTCTTGCCCAGAATCTTCTATCTGTGTCTCCTTGAACTTGTGTTATCAGAATGGGAACAGCTTTCTTAGTCTACCTTTTCCAACCTGTCATAATCCTGCACAACTCTTGTGTCCAAGGAGAACAAGCCCAGCTTCTCCAACGTAAGCCTGTGGCTAAAATCCCTGTTCACTTTATTCAATGGGAAATAATTTGCGATATGTTACCCAGTTAGTGTCTGGTTGGCGCACATGCTCACCCTGCTCTTCACTGGAGACAGCAGTGAATTGGAATTTGATCAGCCGATTCTTATTGTGACGCAGCTGCTCAGATAATAATTTTGTGAGTAGCTGGCACAGTTCCATCCTTCGCAGCAAATTAAATGCAGGATAAAGCCGACATACATTGTCTGATCAAAGGTACAGAGACTCCTGCGAGCTGCACCTCTCTGCATGCAGTCATCCATTCTCCTGTGTAGAAAGGGCGGCGACCATCTAGGGTCCAATGAGAGGTAGCATAAGAGGCACCCACAATGATCCCAACTGCAGGCTAGTCCACCAGGCAGCTAAACTGACTTCTTAGTACAGATACTGTGATCAAACCCTTTTCCCCAAAGCAGGTACGAAAGCAGTGGTGAGCACCGGGTATTCATTGGCATATTTCCCTCAGATTACTTCAACACTGCAACCCCTCCCCCCTCCCCATCCCCCACCAATTGCTGTTGCGTATTGATCTTGTTTTTACTGGTTAGTTTCAGGGAACCCAAGAGGCAGGTGGTCCTGAAATTAAGGCCAATTATCTGTCTCAACATTGCACAAATTGAGGAATGAACAATTGCTTTCTCCCAAGCGGGCCTTGCACTAGCATCCAAACACATTGAAGTCAAATGTGCAAGTCGACAGGTTGGAACCAGCTTCTCAATGTGCACTGGTTTAAACCCCCCCCCCACGTACACACACCACCCGCCTAAATGCACACACCAGCTCACCTTCTCAAGGGTAGTTAGGGATGGGCAATAAACACTGGTCTTGCCAGTGACGCCCACATCCCATGAATGAGGGGGATCTGCTCATGCCGTTGGCAGACAAAGATGGTACGGGCCACTGTTGCTGATACTGTAGGCGGGCACTGGGTTTCATGGGCCCATGAAATGGAAGACATGTTCTTGCACACACACTGTGACTGTCATGATCCACTGCTCTATCCATCAGTGCCCCCTTGTTGCTTCAGGTCCAGAACCGATTACGTCATCAATATCAGGCTTTTTTTGGTAGACGATATACTTGCCAATTCAGTGACATGTTAAGTGTTTCTGTGCTGTGTCGATGAAATAACCAATGGAATGGGTTTCCTTAAGTTTAACAAAGGAGGTAATTTTATTACACTTAAACCAATCTAAGTAAAAGAATGAAACATGTGCTGACGTCCGCACACGCCACTCAAAGTCTACAGACACACAAACTGCTGTCGGAGAGAGAGTCCCAGGATTTTGACCCAGTGACAGTGAAGGAACAGCGATATACTTCTAAGTCAGGGTGGTGAGTATCTCGGAGGGGAACTTCCAGGTGGTGGTGTTCCCATATGCCTGTTGCCATTGTTCATCTAAATGGTAGGGCTGTGGGCTTGGAAGGTACTGTGTAAAGAGTCTTGCAGTGCATCTTGTAGATGGTACACACTGGTGCTGTCACTGTGCCTTGGTGGTGGAGGGTGTGAATGTTTGTGGATGGGCTGCCAAAAAAAGTGGGTAGCTTTGTCCTGGATGGTGTCAGGTTCCTTGAGTGTTGTTGGACCAGCACTCATCCAAGCTAGTGGAGCGCATTCCATCATATTCCTGATTTGTGCCTTGTAGATAGTGGACAGGCTTTGTTGAGTCAGGATGTGAGTTACTCACCATAAGGTTCCTCACCTCTTACCTGCTCTGGCAGCCACAATATTTATATTGCAAGTCCAGTTCAGTCGCTGGTCAATGATAACCCCCAGGATGTTGTTAGTGGGGGATTCGGTGATGGTAATGCTATTGAATATAATAGTAATAGCTTATTGTCACAAGTAGGCTTCTGTGTTACTGCGAAAAGTTACTAAGTTACTGTGAAAAGCCCCTAGTCGCCACATTCCGGTGCCTGTTCGGGGAGGCCGGTACGGAAATTGAACCCGCGCTGCCTTGTTCTGCATTACAAGCCAGCTGTTCAGCCCACTGTGCTAAACCAGTCCCTTATATCAAGGGGGGAGATAGTTAGATCCTCTCTTATTGGAGATGGCCATTGCCTGGCACTTGAGTGGTGTGAACGTTTCTTGCCACTTTGTCAGCCCAAGCCTGGATATTGTCCAGATCTTCCTGCATTTGGACATGAACTGCTTCAATATCTGAGGTGTTAGAAATGGTATTGCCCATGGTGCAGTCATCAACAAACATCCTCATGTCTAACCTTAGGATGGAAAAAAAGTCATGAAGGACCTAGGACACTACCCTGAGGAACTCCTGCAGTGATGTCCTGGAGCTGAGATGATTGACCTCCAACCGTCACAACCATCTTCCTTTGTGCCAGGTATGACTCCAACCAGTGGAGAGAGTTTTCCCCTGATACCCATTGACTCCAGTTTTGCTAGGGCTCCATGATACTGCACTCAATCAAATTCTACCTTGGTGACTCGGCTGGCTTCAGACTGAATCCGGTGGTCTTCTGCTTTCAGCATTGACTTTAGATGGATGACCATGTTTCTTCTGGAGATCCAGCTACGAAATTCCGTTCTTTCTTTAAAATCCCTGTGAAGAGAGTAAAACAATAGCAGATAGGCCCAGAGGTATGCAAGTTGTGTTGAGTTCTGCATACCAAGGGTTAGCTTGCCATGTGACCACCTTCTTCAACTGACCTGTAATTCAAACATGATCATGTATTTCAATTGTAACTTGATTACACAGGTCTGCGAAATCCCCCTCCTAGCCAGTGTCCCATTGTTTACGTAATTAGGTTTGACAGTTTGTCTCCACCCAGTTGAATAAAATGATACGCTAATGGGATAGGAAATACGGTTAATTCATATTCTTCTAAAGTCATCGTCTTTGATAGATTTTTGTCTCCACCTCAGTGGCGTTGGAATGTGTAATGTAAATTAGTTAGCCACTTTGGCTGCGAATTCAAGTCATTTTTGTCTGTGATTTTAAAAACATCTGTTTTTAAAAGTTAAATTAATGTATCCAGCTGCTGGATTAAGATCATTATTTGGCATAAAGCACATCTTCCCGACAATCTTTATAGTATCAGTCAACACAATTAAGTATCGAGTCAACCGGAGTTTATTTCATCTGAAAAGTTATAAAAACTGTATTTGAATAGATATTTTGTAACATTAGTCACTAAGAATGAACTGAAAATAAAATTTGATGTGCGTATATATAGTAAAACCATTTTCTATCATTACAAACTATTTGCTACTTTGACATTGACTCTGAGGAGTTTAATAACCTCATACAAAGGAGCCGTTTATATGATTAATCTGGTTCTGGGCTTATGTCAGTCGAGAAGGTTGCAATGCAGGATAAACGTAACAGAATGAATATTAACTGCATTTAACTTTATATCTGACTGGAGTCATTGAGGCTGAAATTCTATAGAACAGACTGAATATAAGGAAGAAGTCTTGCTGGCTTCCCATGACCCTCTGCCTATAGATCAATCCAAAGCTCTGTGGGTCGTGATCTGTTCCACATTATTTGCCCATCGTCCTAGGTTACAACATATCAGATTTAAACTCATCCTTATCCATAAATATATCTCCAACCTTGTTTTTCCTCTCCAAAGTCCTCGAGCAGGTAGCTTCACAAACCCCCTTTCCTGGAAATCCACATTTGAATCCCTCCAATCAGGTTTCTGCCCTTGCCACAGTACCAAGATGACTCTTATCAAAGTCACAAACAGCATCCTACGTGACTGTGCCAAATGTAAACTATGCTTACTCATCCTTCTTGAACTGTCAGCAGCCTTTGACATAATTGACCACGCAATGCTCCTCCAACGCCTCGCCACCATTCTCCAGCTCTCTGGTTCCTTTCTTATCTATCTCATCATGAGCAGAGAATCACTTGCAATGGCTTCTCTTCCCATCCCTGAACTACTGTCTCTTGTGTTCCCCAAGGATCTATCCTTGGCCCCCACCTCTTTCTCACCTATTTGCTGCTCCTTGGTGACATCATCCAAAAACACCTCATTAGTTTTGGCACTTACACTGACCACGACCAGCTGTACCTCACCACCATCTCTTTCTACTCTTTCACTGGCATTAAATGATCAGACTGTTTATCTGACATCCGGTACTAGATGGACAGGAATTTCTTGTAATTGAATATTGGGAAGACTGAATCCATTGTCTTTGGTTCCTGCTCCAAACTCCGTTCCCTTGCTGCTGACTCCATGTCCCTGCCAGGTTGTTCAAACCTTCACGCCACATCTGATCCTAAAATGTACATTGTGCTTATTTGTGCTAAACCAGCTATTTCTACCTCCTAACCAGCTGCCTTTACCCCTGTCTCAACTCATCTACAGCTGTCATTCTCATCTATGCCTTTGTTACCTCCAGATTCGACCAACAAACATACACCTGGCTGGTGTCCCGCATTCTACTCTTCCTAAATTTGAGATCATCGTAAACTCTGCTGCCCATTCACTTATTACCCCAGTGCTCACTGACATACACCGGCTATCAGTCAAGCAACACCTAGAACTTAAAATTCTCACCTGGTTTCCAAATCTCTCCACAGCCTTATCTCTCCCTGTAATCTCTCTGCCATCTCCACCAACCCTACAATCCTCCGAGATATCTGTACTCAACTAAACTTGGCCTCTTAAGCACCCCTCGTTTTAATGGCTCTACCATTAGTGACTGTGCCTTCAACAACCTCGGCCTCAAACTTTGGAATTTCATCACTAAACTTCCCTGTTCCTTGGTCTCCCTTTCTTCTTCAAGATGCTCCTTTAACACCTTTTTGATTGAGCTTTTGGTCATTTTCCCTAATATCATCTTATTTGGCCTTGTTTCTAATTTTGTTTTTTAATTCTCATACGTGGCTCAGTGGTAGCATATTTACCTCAGAGTCAGAGGGTTGTGGGTTCTATTACAGACGCCCGGTCAGCTCTCAACAATGGCTAAGAGACTGGACCATATCCATAACTTTTTAACATTTTTAAGGTGGTGTGGAAAGAGCAACTTGTTCCAGGAGTGATATCATGAAAAATAGGGCTTGGTTATTTTATAAATAAGTTTTATTAAAAATGAAAAACATGATTGAAAGTGTAAAACTTCAATCCTAACAACAACAGATTGAATGTAGTTTCTTAACTTCAACACATGAGTTCCCATTAAAGATCACTTCAAATGAACATACCGCTCTCATTCCACTTACGTAGGCAGGCAAAGATGATAGTTGCATTTAAGAAGCAATTTTCTGCTGTTTGGCATCTTCCTTTAGAATCTTTTTCAAAAGCCTGTCTCTGGGGCAGCTTTCATGATGTCTCTCAGCAGCTTTTCAAATCCTCTCCCTACCTGTTCAAAACTGGATCCTTTCTCCCTCTTTCTCTGAGCTCTACTCAGCCCCTCAAACAAAGGTTCTTTCCTGGGGTACCCAGACTTGAAACCATCAGCTTTATCTGGCTGTTTGATTTTCCACTCCCGTTTATAAAAAAGAACAGGGCCGTGCTATTGATATGCAACTAACTTCCCATTGACGGACAAAGAGGCCATCAGACTCTGTAATGGGCTAATGGCTGGTCAGACACTTGAAAGAGAATGGATCTTGAGTAACTCAGCCTTGCTGAATTCCCACTAAGTATGAATGGGACAATGTAACAGGCCAGGTGTGGTGTATCCCTCTGACTCCGTGCTAGCAATTTTTCCCCCTCAGTCTGTTTAACCCCTGAATTGCTGCAGCTTCGATCCTATTTCTGGACCCACTTTCCTAATATCTCCCTCTTGTAACAGTTCAAGCCTCATGTAATTTTAAGCTACCATTGAGAGGCTATTATATTGTTGGAGGTGTTGTCTTTTGGATGATTAACTAAACCAAAGGAGCTGGCAGCTGGATGTAAAATATTCCAGAGTACTATTTGAGAAAGAACATGGGAAGTTTCCCACTGGCCAGGCCAATATGTATCCCTCAGCTGTACCGTAAGAAAATTTTCTCTGGAAAAAAAATCCAAGTGATAACAGCACATGGTGCTTTGCTGTGATTGAACACAAAAAAAATCGTATTCTATTGTATGCAGTGTTATTATTTAAATACTTAAAACTATTTTGAAATTAACCTAGTGTTGCCTTGTTGGATTCAACAGTCTAGACAGAATACAATGATTGAGCCTAGACTACAACATCTGGAGTTATTTTCTCCACACTGCATTTTTGTGAACACTGCTCAAACAATTTAAAAGACATGAGACGTATTGTTCTTGTCTGGACTCCAGTGCTTAAGATTTCAATCCTTGCGGTTGCGTTTTTATGTTCCGAAGTGGCATTTCATGGATTGTGGACAATGATTTCATGAGAGGAAGTTGCAATGCCATCACATAAGGACACAAAATATACACGTGCTTTTCAACATAAGTAAGAAAAACATCTGGCACTATATTTTAAAGATGTAAATAACAAACTATCCTGCGTAAACATTTTTGCGATATGTTAACTTGCTTTAAATGGTTAAATTGGGGAAGGTGCTCCGAGGCAATTAGTTCATGAACTACAATGGGACCTCGGGGTGCAAGGCCACACCAGAGCTAGACTCAACAGCATTTTGAAAGCTGACACGAGAACTTGAGACAAGCTATTCTGACGTCAGCGCTGAATGATTAGATACACAGTTGGAACAGAATGCTGCAGTTAACTTAAGTCTGAAGGATTTTAGAAAGGGCACCGGTGAACATCAGGACTGAGCACTGAGATCTTAGCAAACTGCTGGAAAATTTCAGCTTGACTGAGGAATTTAACAGAAAGACAGCAGATTAGTCACAAAGGCCATTCAGCAGGGAATGAATGCTGCAGGCATGTTACTGGAGGTCATTTTGTTTTAACAAGTTGGACTACACAAAGAGTTTGGGCACTCCATGTAATGGATGACTTGTGACAGCATTGGCAATTGTTAGCTCCTTTAACACCTACCTCTTTGATTGAACTTTTGGTCATTTTCACTAATATCATCTTATTTGGCCTTGTTTCTAATTTTGCTTTTTAATTCTCATTGTTGGCTCAGGGGTAGCATATTTACCTCAAGGTCAGAAGGTTGTGGTTTCTGTTACAGACACCTGGTCAGCTCTCAACAGCGGCTAAGAGACTGGACCATAGCTTTTTTAGGTTTTTAAGGCAGTGCGGAAAGATTAATTTATTGCAGGAGTGATATCATGAGAAATAGGGCTTGGTTATTTTATAAACAATTTTTATTAAGAGGAATTAACCCTACTTAGGGCATCAGCCCATAGCCCCTCCTCAATCTCCAAGTAGATGCCCTAAGTAGGGTTAATTCCTCTTCTTCGTGTGCCAGGCTTAGCCTGATACAATTTAAGGTGGTTCATAGAGCGCATATGACGGGGGCGAGGCTGAGTAGGTTCTTTGGGGTAGAGGACAGATGTGGAAGGTGCTCAGGAAGTCCGGCAAACCATGTCCATATGTTTTGGTCATGCCCGGCACTGGAGGGGTTCTGGAGGGGAGTTGCGGGAAAAGTGTCTAAGGTGGTGAATGTCCTGGTCAAGCCAAGCTGGGGGCTAGCACTATTTGGAGTAGTGGACGAGCCGGGAGTGCAGGAGGCGAAAGAGGCCGGCATTCTGGCCTTTGCGTCCCTAGTAGCCCGGCGAAGGATCTTGCTAATGTGGAAGGAGGCGAAGCCCCCCAGCGTGGAGGCCTGGATAAATGATATGGCTGGGTTTATCAAGTTGGAGAAGATAAAGTTTGCCTTGAGAGGGTCTGCGCAGGGGTTCTACAGGCGGTGGCAACCGTTCGTAGACTATCTCGCGGAGCGTTAGATGAAGGTCGGTCAACAGCATCAGCAACCCAGGGGGGGGTGGGGGGGGAGGGGGGGATGTCTTGCGGGGGAGGGGGGGGAGGGGAGAGGGGGGAGGGAGGGGGAAGGGGGGCTTGTTTGGGGGGTAATTGAGCAAGAAAATACATGAAGGATCTGGAAAACTGACTTGTACAGGAGGAATCCAATGTACAAAGCTCTGTATCATATCATATCGATTTACCATGTTCATGTCATGCTATGTGCGCTCTCTTTCTTTTTGTTACGGGGGGTGGGGTTTGTTTGTAAGGATGAAAAACTGTATTAAAATTCTTAATAAATATTTTTTTTTTAAAAAGAGAAAGAACATGAGAAGTCTCCCACTGGATTCCTAGGATTTTCTTCACGTACTACATTACGTTAAAGGAAGCTTTGAAACACTTATCGCCTGTTTGCTTTTTCTAAAAAGTTCCTATTGGCATAAAGTGTAGGAGATTTCTATTGTTGGATGGGAAAGCCTACGTTCACAGTGTGAATATCATAATAGTAATCTTTATTGTCACAAGTAGACGTACATTATTAACGCTGCAATGAAGTTACTGTGAAAAGTCCCGAGTCGCCCCATTCCGGCGCCTATTCGGGTACACCAAGGGGAATTCAGAATGTCCAAATGACCTAACAACACGTCTTTTGTGGGAGGAAACCGGAGCGCCCGGAGGAAACCCACGCAGACACAGGGAGAATGTGCAGACTCCGCACAGACAGTGACCAAGCTGGGAATCGAACCTTGGAACCTGGCGCTGTGAAGCAACAGTGCTAACCACTGTGCACAATGCACAATGCCGATAAGTGCCTAAAACACCAACACGATTTAAATGGAAGACCCTCAAAATGTACCTTTACAGCAGCAGCTTGTTCCTAGGATACATTCATATCGCACAAGACTAAACGGAATAGGCCAAGTGCCCTCTCCACACCTCAGGACATCCATTGCCATAGGGGTCTTAAAACAAGTGATAAGCCCATTATTTACATGGTTTTGCTTATTATTTCACAGGACATGGGTGCTGCTGGTTGATAGTGATGGAATTCAGTGATGGTAATGTCATTGAATGTCAAGTGGAGATGGAACGACCCTGAGGAACTCTTGCAGTGATATGCTGGGATAGAGATGATTGGCCTGCAACAACCACAATCACCTTCCATTGTTTTGGCTTTGACTCTAACCAGTGGAGAGCTGAGTCCCATCAACTCCAGTTTTGCTGGGGCTCCTTGATGCCACATTAGATCAAATGGAGCCTTGATGTCATCTCATTTTTTGAGTTCAGGGGCTGGATTCTCCGCACCCCGACGCCATAATCGCCGGGGCGGTGAATCCATTTCCGCGCACGGAATCGGGACCGTCACTGGTTCCCCGATCACGCCGCGTATCCCCTACCTACGGCCATTGCTGGAGGCCCGCCCCACCATTCTCCACCCCTGACTGCCTGAAGTCCCAATGGCGTGGATTTAACATGGTCCTGCCGATCGGGATACTAGCGTGGCGGCTGCGGACTCGGTCCGTGGCCGCCATGGTCGGGGGTGGGCCGATCGGAGGGCATGGGGGGCCTCATATGGCACCAGACTAATTTTGGGCGCATGCACGGCCTCTGACCCGGAAGTGCGGGGGCCCGTATCTGCAGCAAAAGCTGCTAGATTCACGACGGGTCCCTGTTAGCCCCCTGCAGGGCTATGAATATGTGAACTTTGCGCACCAGTTTTTCTGGCGTGAAAGACCACAGTTTTTACGATGGCGTGGGGACAAAGTCCCTAAAACGGAGTATCCAGACCCAGCTCTTTTGTGAGCCAAGGCTGTAATGAGGTCAGGAGCTGAGTGGCCTTAGTGGAACCCAAACTGATCATCAGTGAGCAGATTCTTTTTCAGTTAGTGCACCTTAATAACACTTTGGATGACCCCTTCCATCATATTTCTGATGGGGCAGTAATTGGCTGGGCTGGATTTGTCCTATATTTCACAGACAGGACATTGCCAGCTAAATGCCAGTGTTGTAGCTGTACCGGCATAGCTTAGCTCTGGGCACAGGTAGTTCTGGAGCACAAGTCTTTAGTACTATTGCTGGAATCTTGTCAGGATCTAGAACCTTTGCAGTATCCAGTGACTTTAGCTGTTTCATGATAACATGTGGAGTGAATCGAATTGGTTGAAGCCTGGCATCTGTGATGCTGGGGGCCTCTGGAGGCGGCTGAGATGGATCATCCACTTGGTACTTCTGGCTGAAGATTATTGCAAATGTTTCAGCCTTATCTTTTGCACTGATGTCCTGGGCTCCCCCATCATTGAAGATAGGGATATTTCTGAAGCCTGCTTCTCCTGTTAGTAGTTTAATTATCTGCCACTATTCATGACTGCGTGTGGCAGCACTGCAGAGCTTAGATCTGACTGGTTTGGTGTTGAGTTGCTTCACTGTTTCTATTGTATGTTGCTTATGTTGTTTGGCATGCAAGCAATCCTGTGTTGTCGTCTCACCAGGTTGACACCTCAATTTTAGGTGTTCCTGGTGTTGTTCCTGGCATGCCCTCCTGCCCTCTTCAGTGACCGAGGTTCATGGAAATGGTGGGGTATATGCCAGCCATGAAATTACAGATTGTGGTTGAATACAATTCTGCTGCTATTTGGCAAACAGCAACTCATGGATGCCCAGTTTTGAGTTGCTAGATCTATTCAAAATCTATCCCATGTAGCACAATGGTAGTGTTAAAGAACACGGTGGAAGGTGTCCACACGGACTCTATGGTGGTTCCCCCCTACGGATACTGTCATGGACAGATGCATCTAAAGCAGGTGATTGGCTATAGAAGGTTTTCCCCCTTGTTGGTTCCCTCAACACCAGTTACAGACCCAGTCTGGTAGCTTTCTCCTTGAAGACTCAGCCATCGAGGTCAGTACTGGTGTGACCGAGCCACTCTTGATGGGCATTATACTCCCTACCCAGAGTATATTCTCTGTCATGGCCACCTCAGTACTTCTCCCAATTCATGTTCAATATGGAGGAGTACTGATTCATCAGCTGAGGTGGGGTGGTACATGGTAATAGAACATAGAACATACAGTGCGGAAGGAGGCCATTCGGCTCATCGAGTCAGCACCGACCCACTTAAGCCTCAATTCCACCCATCCCCGTAACCCAATAACCCCTCCTAACCTTTTTGGGTCACTAAGGGCAATTTAGCATGGCCAATCCACCTAACCTGCATGACTTTGGACTGTGGGAGGAAACCGGAGCACCCGGAGGAAACCCACGCAGACACGGGGAGAACGTGCAGACTCCGCACAGACAGTGACCCAGCGGGGAATCGAACCTGGGACCCTGGCGCTGTGAAGCCACAGTGCTATCCACTTGAGCTACCGTGCTGCCCGGTATACAATCAGCAGCCCCAAATACAATCAGCAGGCTGTTTCTTTGCCCCATTTGACCTGATGGCATGAGAATTTACAGGGTCGAGTTGATGTTGAGAATTCGCAGGGCAACCTCGTCTCGATTGTATATTTGCTGGCAAACTGAGACATTTCTGAAGAAATACAACCAGAGATTCTGCATTATTCTGACAGGGTTCAGGTCTACCTTTTCAAACAGTCTCAAAAGACATCTCTTTTCAGCAGGTATTCGTGACTGCTCACTGTATTTAAAAGTGAATTGGATCGGTGATTGCTTATTTTGTTTGTATGGAAGTAAAGATGGCAGTTAAGGGCTATTGTGTCACTGTATTGATTAGCATTGTTTAAGGGGTAATTGTAAGCTATTTTTTTGTGTGATGTTAAAGATATTTTAACCCGGTGTCAGCAATAAATTTTGAATGAGGGCTCATTTCTACCTCAATGTTGTTGCATCATCTCAAGAAGGAAATGGGGGCGGGATTCGACAGCCATGTCTTGCGCCTTGGTGCACCGTTCGCTGGCGATGGGATTCCCCATTGAAGCCACTCCACCGGCAAAGCCGTGGGCAGGGGTGCGCTGCCAGCGGGAAAAGAGAATCCCGACGACTGCAGAATTCCTGCCCTGGTCTTGTTACATTAACTGTATTGGGAGGTGTTTTGCTCTGGTGAAATGCCACGACAAAACAAATCACTGGAAATATGCTTTTTGGCGGAATGTGATTCAACTGTGCAAAATCACATAAAATATGAGATTGGATATTTTGGTACTTCTCAGCACACTATGAATAGAGTTCAAGTTCTGTCCATTGCCTCACCAAGTGGTATTTTGGAAGTCTGTCTGCAGGTTTCATTTGGCAACTTATCAAAAATGCTTTCATGCAGAAGGAGTCTCCTTCCATCCTACGTTCAATTACCTAACGTTTGAAAGAAATAAGTAACTGTAACTTAGCAGTCAAGAGAACTTTAGCTCAAACATGAGCAACTACAAGGATAATTTGTTGGTAAATACTACAAAGCTCAGACTGGTTGACTTTACAACAAACATTCCATCCCTCATCAAAAGGGAAACAGAACCTAAACCAATTGGTGATGGAAAACAGTTTTCTTGCCAAAGTACTTGTTCCAGGAATAGCTGAGTCATCTTTGGACAGATGTAAGGGATTCCTTCTACACAGCGGATAGCTGTCTTTTGGAAGCAACAGCAAGGACAAAGTCCTCAATGACCACTTGTAGGGACCAATATATAATTAAGGCACAAATGATCCTAGCCAGGGAGCAAATGCTTGTACCGTGCTTCATGGCACATGTTTTTCTACTGGATAAAATAACAGCTGCAGTGTGAATAACTATCCTGTAGTCACTCTTTCCATCCATGTGGCTGGTAGCTGGCAAAGCTCATTAAGAGCCACTTAAGACCAATTAAAGGAGGCCAACTAGGACATTTCATGCTTGTTAGGTGAATTGGACATTCTGAATTCTCCCTCAATGTACCCAAACAGGCGTTGGAGTGCGGCGATGAGGGGATTTTCACAGTAACTTAATTGCAGTGTTAATGTAAGCCTACTTGTGACAATAATAAAGATTATTAATGATTATTACATTGCTGAGGTACTCCAGAGTGTGGCCCAGTCACCGAGGGCCGTAGCTGAGGGCATTGGCACTATAGTGCAGACAATGGGGGGCCTTGAGGACTGGCAGAGCCAGATGACTCAGAGCTCACTTCAGATGCCCCTCCATCCCACAGAGTCCCTCAGAGCCTTGAGAGCACCCTCAGGAAGGAGGAAGTGCTGGAGTCCAATCCGGAGCCTGCCACCAAGGAGACTATGGTGGTCTTCAGTTCTTCTGATTCACCGGTGCATCTCAATGGTAACGGGCAGAACAGGGTGGCATGACAACACCAGTGACAACGGTAAGTCAGCCGGGACCCTCTGTCTCCAGGCCCAGGGGGACGTCTGCCAAGGGTGTCAAAGGTCACTGTCTGTAGCTAGGGGGAATAGAAATTGTTCACTGTTAAAACATGTTACACCTGAAACATGTGAAGTCTCTGAAAGGTTAATCTGTACAGTGGACCTACCTGCCCCCCCACCCGGCATAGTGGTCCAAGATATAAAGCCTCCGATGCAGAGTCTGTTCAGAGGATGGGTTAAGTACGCTGTCAGCAGAAAGGCAGGAGTCAGTCTTTAGCAGAAACTGAGGAGCACCTGAGCTTTCCTCAGAGCGATTATCAACACTCTCCTGCCTTTTCTAGTGACCCACTGACAGTGTCAACACAGGCCCATCGCCCTGGAGTGATGTTACACAGACTCTTGGAGGGGGAACAGGATGGTCGGGAAGGGGGCAGTGCGATGGAGGTCTGGGGGGTGTGGGTGGGGGTGGGGGGGTGGGGGGGGGAGACGGGAATGTGGGGGAGGGAAATGGAGAGGCAGGGTTGAGCTGATGGACGCAGCCTAGTCCTAGGAGAAGCTGGAGTCTATGAGGGCCTCCCTGGTTCTCCTCGCTTGTTGGACCCTCGCCGTAGCTGGTCCTCCATCCTCCCTCTCCTCCGCCTCAGGTGAGGCCGCATGTCCCTCCACCTCCTCCAGCATGTCCTCCGGCCACTGTGCCAGATTGTGGAGGGCACAGCAGACCACCACAAAGTGGGAGACCCTCTTGGGTGGGGTGGGGGGAGGGGTGCACTGCAGGGCATCACCAGAGCGGTCGAGGCATCGGAACCGCATCTTGGGCAGCCTGAGGCACCGCTCAATGGCAGCACGGGTGGCAATATGCACTTCATTATATTGGGTCTTCACCTTGGTCTCAGACCTCAGCACCAGCGGCATCAGCCAAGACCCCATGAGTCAACCCATCATCCTAGAGTGGTCCTCGAAGACACCGGGGATCTCTGAGTACCCCAAGATGTAGCTGCCATGCTGCTCCTTGGGTAGCGGGCACACACATGTATGATTCTGAGATGGTGGTCGCACATGATCCAAATATTCAGGGAGTGGAACCCCTTCCTGTTAATATAGGGCACTCCCTGATGCCCTGGTGCTTGCTGGGTGGCATGGGTGCCATCAATTGCCCCCTAGACCTGGGGTACCCTGGCGAAGCTGGCGAATCCTGCAGCCCAGGCATCTTAGTGGGCCTGCTCCAAGGCGAAGGTGATACAGTCTGTTGCCCAGCCATACAGAGCATTTGTCAACTCCCCAATGCACTTGTGAGTGGAAGACTGGGAAAGGCCACACAGGTGCTGACAGGGCACTCGAGCCCTGGAATGACCTGTTGGCGTAAAGGTTTAGGACTGCAGTGACCTTCATCATAGAATTTTTTTACAGTGCAGAAGGAGGCCATTCGGCCCATCGAGTCTGCACCGGCTCTTGGAAAGAGCACCGTACCCAAGGTCAACACCTCCACCCTATCCCCATAACCCACTAACCTCACCCAACACTAAGGGCAATTTTGGACACTAAGGGCAATTTAGCATGGCCAATCCACCTAACCTGCACATCTTTTGGACTATGGGAGGAAACCGAGCACCCAGAGGAAACCCACGCACACACGGGGAGGATGTGCAGACTCCGCACAGACAGTGACCCAAGCAGGAATCGAACCTGGGACCCTGGAGCTGTGAAGCAATTGTGCTATCCACAATGCTACCATGCTGCCCTCCGGGAGTAGGTGACCTCCACCCCTCCACGGGGTGCGATGACATGGCACAGGTGCCGCACTGTCTCTCTGCTGAGACGCAGTCTCCTGCGTCATATGTTGCCCGTCAACACATGGAATGACCAATGACGCATGTACACCTTGGACCGTCACTGGTGTTGCTAACATTTGGTTGGTTCAATTGGCTCTGTTTTATAACCTTTGCTCTCGAGCCGCCAGGTATCTTTATGATACCGCCACGAGGTTCAAGTTCAAGTAATGATCAATAACTCAATACACCAATTAGTAAGATTCAAATCAAAGCACATTTATTTACACAGTCAAATCTACTCATGCATAAACGCTACTTTCTAAGCTACTTCTACAACTAACAGGCCTATACTTAGCTTCGGACTTGCCCACCAGCTCAGGGGAACAAATGGCCTTTTATTCGGGTTCTGAGTCTGCGGGATTCAAAAGCTGGTAGCTAGGAGCGCCTATCTCATAGCGAGCGTTGACTTGAGACTTACGGTCTTTTGGCGGCAGCTGAACAGGTCACTGTCAAGTGTTGGTTCGCGTTGCTGAGTGATCCTGTCAAGAAGGACGATTTGAACTTGGGGGCTTTACTTTATAGTCCCCAGGGGCTTCCCGCCTTTCGGGGCGGACCCCGTACCTGGTTTCAAGTGATTGGACTTTGTTCCAATCGCTTGGTTTGATTTCTCCAATACTGGAGCGGTTCCCTGATCGATGGGCGGTCTTGAGGTGTCCGTTAACCTCTTTTGTGTTGGATCCTGCTGGCGCCGAGGAGTCTGGCTTGGCCTTGATTATCTCAAATGTTTCGATTGTTCCCGGTGATCGCTCATTAGTATGTAGATGGCTGCTACATTATTATGCAGATGGTTGCTTGTATCAATGCTGTCTAGGCTTTTGCAGAGTTTAATACACAGTAAACTTGCACCTGCTAGTTTCTGCCTGTGTTGGTTGAATTTCCCAACAGCCTTTTCTGTTCTCCATTTTACATCGGGAGTTGGCCAACCCAGGTGGATACACTCGCTCCTTGTGATCCTAACGCGAAGCGTGAAGGATCACATAACTGCGTTGTTCTTCATTTCCTGACCCAGCGAGCACTCTTCTATGGCCTCTACACTGACCATAACTATGCAAGAAATGTTTAACTGACAATTCTGAGGGGCACTATGTCAAACAGGGACATGCATTACAAAATAAGAAAATCGGTACCTCTAACTATCCTTAATAAACTACACTCACTCAAACATTCAATCACACTAACTTCCTAAACAATACACACAAAATCATAGCAGCATTATACACATTTTCCCTGGCTTGGCAGTCAAGCTCAGGATTGTACAATCGCTCATGAAACAGTTCTTTATTCACAAAAAATGCAAACGAATGCTCTTTATTATAGATCGCGGGGGTCGGGGGTCTGGTCATAACCGAAAATAGGGGATCTTATTCTATATACCGGAGTGCGAGCACGGTAGGCTCACCTTCGCCATTTCCTCAGATGAATAGTCTGCACGATGCAGCAGAGTATCGCCAATACCAATAGGGATTCTATCAAGTAGGACAGGGAGTACCAGGTTATAAACCTGTCACACCAAGATGGTGTGGTGTCGCTTGTGACTGGGCTCTGGGCGCTGTGGGGAAGTGAATCATTAACGGCTGGGGTGGGTTGAGGTCAGGGGGTTCGCGTTTGTGCGCAACCAAATGTCCATTATGGTGATGAGCAACCTGGAGGATGTCCTCATGGTTCTCCTTCTCTCTTTCCTCTTCTCTTCTCTGGTCCTGGAGCTTCTGGAGTTCTGTGGAAACAAGCATAGTGTCTGTTTCTATCTTGGTTTAATATCTCGTATGATAGCCTGTCTGTCCTTTAGTGCCAATTACTCCCTTTATAATTGGTCACTACGTGTGACTCCCTCATTTTTTTTTTTCACTTACAAATACCAGTGCGAGCCGTCTCGCAGACTGTGCGATTTACCATCCAAATGTTTGAGGATGTAAATAGCAGAGGGTTGGCAACCTAAGGGTTACCTGAAAACAAAACAAAACGTTTTGAACAAAACTTGCCGAAATGAGGTGCGTATGGGCCGCGATGGGCAAGATTTGGATGGAGTCCCCGGGTAGGACAGCGACCAATGCCGTGTGTGCTCTACCCCAGCGTAGCTGACCAGAGGGGGGTTCCCAGGCAGGGTGGGTCCCAATGCCATTTTTCCACTGCCTGAGCAACCGACAAGAACGCGCAAGAAATGTAGTCATCGTGGGGGGTTGCCGTATTGGTTCTTCCTTTGAACCAGAAGGGCAGTTACGAACGGGGGTCTGTATATCTGTCGACAGACGAGTTCCTCTGAACTGGCGTCTGGGACATTAACAAGTGTCTGCGGACAAACTAGTTCCTCTGAACTAGCGTCTGGACAAACTAGTTTCTCTGGCTGCCAGTGGGCGTTGGAAGGGTGGTGGCGTGGGGCCGTGGAAAATATTTCCCCAGTCTTACATACAACATTTAACACTACTAGTACAAACAACATTAAACATGCTGCAGGTTCCATCAGAAAGGACACCGTTTTCTCCCAAGCGGTTCCTTTTAAAACATCATCTGGACTCCTCAGTTATCGGTTGCAAACAGGGTCGCAAAGGGGTTCTCGTTTTGGGAGTCAGACTCAAAGTCGTCATCTTCTCCCGGATGCCAAACTCTGGAGTGTATCATGGTGTGATTCGGGATCGCTCTCGTCATTCCGGACGAGTCTGTATGAATTACCTCGGTGCCAAAAGGTGGTGTCTAGTTCTGTGGGGACGGAATCGGGGTCGTCATTGTAGGTCGGTGGTCGGTGATGGGGTTTGTTTAGGAAAGTGATCGTGAAGGGATCACTCGAATCGTGGTCAGATTTGCTGGGTGTGGCTCCTGTTGCATGGGGATAGTAGGGAGGCGTGCTGTGGCTATTATCTGAGTCACAGTTGCTGTCGCTGCTGCTGCAGTCTGTGGGCGTTCCGGGGCGGAGTGTATATTTCGGGGGTGGAGTCGAGGTTGTGTCCGTGGCTGGGCTGGATGTGTTGGGGGAGGGTAGGGTTACGTTGGCCGTGGGCAGGGCGTGGACTGCTGCGTCGAGCATGACGTGATGTGCGTGTTCCATATGCCTTCAGCTGGTTGATATGGAACCACACAGTCTTTCCATTGGGGTACTTTATTTTGTAGACGGAAGGGCTTACTTTGTCCGCAATGGAGTACGGACTTCGGTGACAGGAATGTGCTGGGGTTGTATATGGAGAGCATGACTTGCTGTCCTACACTGAACTCAGTCGCATGCACTGTCTTATCGAAACAGGCCTTGCTCTGTTTCTTTCTTGTGCTCAATTTCACTGCGGCTGCTAGCTGAGCCGTTTTAACATTATTCACTAATTGTTCTACTGCTTTCTCGTGTGTGAGGGCCTTCACTTCGGGGCTGGTCAAATCTAATCCTAATAAAAATTCTGTGCCTTTCATGGGGCATCCGATCATGAGAGTGTGTGGGGTGTAACCTGTGGAAGTTGAAACTGTATTTCGCAAAAACATCAGCGCAAAAGGGAGGACTGAATCCCAAGTGGTGTTGTTTTGCTGGATCATTTTTCTGAGGGTGGATTTTAGGGTCCGATTCATGCGCTCCACGATACCACTCGACTGGGGGTAGTGTGCAATGTGGAATTTTTGGGTAATGCCAAATATCGTGAGGACGTTCTTCATGACACGTCCCGCAAAATGGGAACCTTGGTTGGATTCACTGCTGCGGGGGAGTCCCCATCTCGTAAAGATGTGGTGGGTTAAAATCTTGGCTGTGGTCTTTGCAGTGTTTGTTCTGGATGGGAATGCTTCCACCCATTTTGTAAACGTGTCTATCACCACAAGTACATATTTATAATCATTCCTGCAAGGGGGCAATGGTCCAATATAATCAATCTGGAGGTTAGTCCAGGGGCCATTAACGGGTCGGGTGTGACTGAGCTGAGCCTTTTTGGCGTATCTGTCCGGGTTATTCTGGGCACAGATAAGGCAATTCTCAATGTAGTGAGTGACATCTTCTTTCAAACTCGGCCACCAACAGGGCTGCCTGAGGTGGGCTGTAGTGGGATCGATTCCCTGATGTCCATGACTGTCATGGAACAAACAAATGAGCTGATTCCTGTCCTGTTGAGGAACCACATAAAGGGTGTCTTTTAACACCACACCGTCATGTGTGGTCAGAGCCTTTTTAAACCTATCAGAGGGTGCTGGATAGTTTCCTTTTAAAATCTCCCTGAGATTGCTGTCCTGCTTCTGGGCCTGCACTAAATCCTCGATATTAGTCTGCGAGATCTGAACTGCATTCACTGGTGCGATTTTGGGGGGGGGGGGGGTGTCCAAAAATACCCATGCCTGGAACCTGCTTTAGCCAGTGCGTCGGCTTTTACATTTCCAGGGGGGGGGGGGGAGGGGGGAGGAACGATGGTGACTACGAACTTTAACTATTCTAAAGGTCCTGTTCTGTGCTCTCTCTAAAATGTGACGGAGCAATGGGGATGAAGGGAGGGGTTTTCCGTCTGTGGAAACAAATCCTCTTGCTTTCCACAGGGGTAGGAATTCCGTACGGCTGTTGCAGACATAGAGGCTTTCCGAATATATGTCTGCTGGGCTGGGGAAGGAATCTGGGTGTTCCACTATGTATGCGATGGCCTCATGTTCTGCTGCCTGCGCGCCTAAGTGTCCTGAAAGTTTTATTGCTATTTCTTCAAGGGCGCGGCCCTGCGCGTCCTCAACGTAAATGCCGCATCCTGTTATGCGCTTCCCTTCTAATACTGTGGAAGATCCATCCACATATATCCTGATGGGTTCACACGTGTCTGTGTGCTTGGGGATCTGGGTTGAACTACCTATCTTTCTGGGGGGCGTTTTAGCAATAAAGGGGCCTATGTTGTGGTGCGGTGAGATAATGACACATTCATGGGGGGTTCCGGGGTGCTGTAGGTTATCGGCTAAAAAAGTGAGGGTCTTTGTCCTTTAAACAGTGATGTCCCATCCCTGCAAAAGAAGGGTCCATCTGGTTGCTCTAATCTGACTAACTGTACCGTCCTTGAGTCGTCCGTCCAGTAAAGGTTGGGTGGGTGTGTGTTCTGTGAGGATTGTGATGGGATTCAGTCTGGTAATGTAAGAAAAATACTGTACTACCCAAAAAACTGCGAGCAGGTGTCTTTCACAGGCTGAAAATCCCTGCTCCACAGCATCTAAGACTCTGGAGGCGTAAGCCACGGGCCTTAACTGGTTGTGCTGTTCCTGAAGGAGCACGGCCGAAATGGTGCGGTCTGTGCTTGCTACCTCTATTGCATAGAGGAAAGCGGGTCTGGAACTTGTAGTGCAGGGGCTGCTATGAGTGCTCTTTTCAACGAGTCCACAGCATCCGTATGCTGCAGAAGCCATTCCCAGGGGGCTCCTTTCTTTAGGAGGTCTGAGAAGGATGCTGCCTTGCTGGCGAAACCGTCAATGTGGTTTCGGCAGTAGCCAACCAGTCCTAAAAACGACCGGAGGGCTGAAACGTTCTGGGGAAGGGGCAATTTAGCAATCGAGTCAATCCTTTTATGCTCGATCTCGCGTTTACCGTGCGTGATAATTGTTCCCAAATATATCACCTTGTTTTCCAAAATCTGGACTTTTTGGGGTTAACTTTACATCCAATTGCTTGTAGGAGTTCCAGGAGTTCGGAGAGAAGCTTGATGTGCTCTTCCTTGGTGTCTGTCTGCAGTAGTAGGTTGTCTATGTACTGGACCAGACACTCGGGACGAGATAATTTGGCTAAATCATTTGCCAGCTGTCGGTGGAAAATGGAGGGGGAGTTGTGGAATCCTTGTGGAAGGCATGTCCACGTGTACTGTTGGTTTTTAAAGGTAAAGGCAAATTTGTACTGGCACGCCTTTGCCAATGGAATGGACCAGAATCCATTACTGACCTCCAAAACCGTAAAGTATCGGGAATTGAGTCCCTGCTTGAGCATGGTCTCGGGACTTGTGGCTACCGTGGGGACTGCTGCGGGGGAGATTTTTTTGAGTTCCCGGTAATCGATGGTCAGTCGCCATGATCCATCGGGCTTTCTCACTGGCCAAATCTGGGCAGTATTAGTGGAGGCTGATTATTACTGATCGAAGTACGCCCTGCTCTAATAAGCTGTCAATTACCTTTGAGATTTCTCCCTCTACCTCTTGGGGAAATCCATATTGCTTTTGGGGTCTCGGGTCAGGTCCTGTGATTTGTACTGAACCAGTCATCTGGCCACAGTCGTGTTTGTGGGTCGCGAATGCTGTCCTGTTCTTTTGTAACACTGCCCTAACCTGCTTGTCCGTGCTAATCGTAGTCGGGTGAAACCAAAATTCGCCTACTGCGCTAATTTTGTTTGCATAGTCCCCTATGGTGAACGTTGCGGGGGCTCTTGCAGATTTTGCCATTCTCCAGACACACTGGTTGACTGGATCAAAGGATAGACTGGGAATTCATAAAGTCTATGCCCAATATGTGTTCTGCTGTGTGGGGCAGGTCGACTAAAACTATAGGGTGCTTGGCGGTGATGTTGCCGATCTGAATGGGTACAGGGGCTGTGATGTGTCCCTGCTGTGAGTGGCCTGCAAAGCCGCCGAGGGTGATGGTGGCTGCAGTGGGCCTAGTGTCCTTTTGAAACATGGTGGAGGAATTTATTGTGGTGCGGGACCTTCCTGTGTCCCAGAGAATCTCGATGGGCTGTCCCCATATTTTTGCTGCAACTACTGGTCGGCCGGACCTGTCCCAAAGGGTGTCGCAGACCCAACTGGGGGAGCCCAAACACAGTCAGTCCGTTCCGTTCAGGTCCGTCTGATCTGAACGGGTGCTCACACTATGTATGGGCTCTGTCTTATTCTTATTCAGGGTGCCTGCCCGCTGTGCTCTCTGTGGCTTTCGTGGGGCATTGCATTCTCTTGCAAAGTGTCCTAAATGGCCAAAGTTGTAACACTCCTGTGGTTTCTGTGGGGGGGCTATTCCTGCCTTCATTTACCCATGCGGGGTTCTGGTGTGCCTTAACTGCTTGTATGTCTGCTTCTGCCTGCTGTTCTTCGGGATTTTTAACTGCGGGTTTAACTTGCTGCCAACTTCCTCCTTAACTCTACGTTCTCTCTTTCTATCTCACGGACATCTATCTTGTTCATTCGATGTATGCCTTCTATCTCTTTCCGGAGCGTCCTAACAACCTCCTCTGTGCCTCGCAATTGTGCCAAGCAGGACACGATTGCCATCGGCTTGCGAGCTTTTCCTAAGCTCTTCTTGTGAATCTCACTCAGGTTCTTCCACCAAGTATGTCCTATATTCCCGGGACCTGTTTCCACATTGTTACAGAATTCACTCCAAAGGGGTCTTCCTTTCCCATTGAGGTACTTTCTGATTTCCTCTTCCCAAACAGGACACTGTCCCACTCTACTGCTGCTGGTCGCTGCGACCACAAATTCTTCTGGGTTCATGAGGCGTTGCATTGCCTGCATTGCCATCTTTCCTATCCGAATGCTTTCTTAAAATTTGGAACAAGGTGTATTAAGGCGGTGCTGTAATTACGGGTACGGCTTTCGCTATTTTCCAGAATACAAACTCCCGACAGTTTTGTCGCAACAAAAAATCTATCAGTATTACTTTATCGCCCTGTTAGTTAAGCATGCATTTAACACGCTTCCGAATTATGAGCATTGATCAGAACTGCTTGAACACTTGTGATTTTCTGTTCCCAATTGGATCTCTAATTCAAATTTTTGGGTTCTCCCTGAGTGGTGAAGCCACTTCTAGATCGGATCCCACCAGGTCAGGGGAACAAATGGCCTTTTGTTTGGGTTCTAAGTCTGCGGGATTCAAAAGCTGGTATGGACTGGTAGCTAGGAGCGCCTATCTCGTAGCGAGCGTTGATTTGAGACTTACGGTCTTTTGGCGGCAGCTGAACAGGTCACTGTCAAGTGTTGGTTCGCGTTGCTGAGTGACCCGGTCACGAAGGACGATTTGAACTTGGGGGCTTTACTTTATAGTCCCCAGGGGCTTCCCGCCTTTCGGGGCAGACCCCGTACCTGGTTTCAAGTGATTGGACTTCGTTCCAATCGCTTGGTTCGATTTCTCCAATACTGGACCGGTTCCCTGATCGATGGGGGGTCTTGAGGTGTCCGTTAACCTCTTTTGTGTTGGCTCCTGCTGGCGCCGAGGAGTCTGGCTTGGCCTTTTTTATCTCAAATGTTTCGATTGTTCCCGGGGATCGCTCATTAGTATGTAGATGGCTGCTACATTATTATGCAGATGGCTGCTTGTATCGATGCTGTCTGGGCTTTTGCAGAGTTTAATACACAGTAAACTTGCACCTGCTAGTTTCTGCCTGTGTTGGCTGAATTTCCCTTCAGCCTTTGCTGTTCTCCATTTTACATCGGGAATTGGCCAACCTAGGTGGCTATACTGGCCTCGCCTTCTGGGTCCCTCCTCAGCCTGATGGGTGGCCGGGTCTTCAGAGTGTGCTGTGGCCCCCTGCCCATGGGGGTACCACCTCCGGCCTGTGTTGCCATTGCTGCCTTCTACAGCATCTGTCCCCCTTGCCTGCCACAGCTGTAGTGATCTGTACATCTGTACATACATCTGATACACCAGGGACTGCAGCACAGATGTGACAATCACAGCATCACTAGAGGGAGCATCAGAGACGGGTATAAAGGGTCGAGCCCAAGGCAGGATCCGCCTCTTTTAGAAGCACAGAGCTAGTGAGCAGCAGCAGACAGGGATAGCTCAGCATAGGCAGTTTACCTTAGTTTCACTGGTCATACCTCTTGACTGTTTTACATCTAGTTGAGCTCTGGAAGCGGAACAAACCCTTTGAATAAAGTGTTTGTGTTAACTGTAAGTCTACAGTCGTTATTCAGAATTAGAGAATAACATATAGTACCAGGAGTGGTTTCAGCAAGCCAGCTAGTCACCAGCAAGAGAAGAGAACTTAAACCAGACATTCGACCAAGGAAGGCTTCACAGCATTCAGACCCTTCAGATACCAATCGGCACGATGGACCCATCCCAACCCCCACGCCTGCTCCAGACCACTGGTAATATGCATTCCAATTGGAAACTTTTTATACAACAGTTCAAAATATATCTAGAAGCTAGGGATCTAACGTCAGTGTCTGATGCCAGGAAGATAGCCTTGCTCTTATCCCTGGCAGGTCTACAGGCATTAGAAATATATAATTCCTTTACCTACCTGGAAGGGGAGGACAAGGGCAAGCTGGAAATAATCATCAAAAAATTTGAAACCCAATCTGAAGTCAGTGAGATATTTGAAAGATTCAAGTTCACCAGGCGTTTACAAAAACCGGAGACTCTTTCAGCAGGTTTGTAACTGATTTAAAATCACTAGCTCAATCCTGCAACTTTGGAAACCTCCGTGACTCCCTCATCAGAGACCAGATAGTCAATGGTATATCTGATGAGGGACTTATAAAATCCTTATTAAAATGAAAAGACCTAACCCTAGAAACAGCCATGCAAAGATGCTCTACTTATGAAAAATGTAAAGAAGAATATGAGGAGTTTACTTACCGGGATCAAGGCCTTCACCACGGGGTCAATCCCGTCAAAATGGTGGCCCAGGCTTCCAGAAGGCGCTCCTTGAACGGCAATTCCACGCGCGCGAACCTGGATGCAGGCCACACGCATGCGCAGTTTTCCCGAAGATTTGACACGGAAGAAAGGCCTACTGCGCATGCGCGAGCGTGGAGGGACAGTGTCATGACGTGTCCCTGCTGCGGACATGCCCACTTAAAAGGGCAATGTCCAGCTTCTGGAAAACAATGTTTAAAATGTGACAAATACAACCACTTTGTCTCACAGTGCAGAGCTGTACTGCAAATGAAGACAACAAGACAGAAACACATGAACTTCAACGTAAAAAGCATAGACTCAACAGAGCACAAAAAAAAATGATGAGTATTCCTTGGATGAGGACAACCTTGCTTGCAGCAACTTGTTTGTAGTGGACACGATCGAGACAATTGAGGAACATGACGCAACAATCGCCGTGCCTCACCCGGTCAACAGCATTGATTCCATAAGACCATAAGACATAGGAGTGGAAGTAAGGCCATTCGGCCCATCGAGTCCACTCCACCATTCAATCATGGCTGATTTCAACTCCATTTACCCGCTCTCTCTCCATAGTCTTTAATTCCTTGAGAAATCAAGAATTTATCAACTTCTGTCTTAAAGACACTCAACGTCCCGGCCTCCACCGCCCTCAGTGGCAATGAATTTCTCAGACCCACCACTCTCTGGCTGAAGAAATTTCTCCTCATCTCTGTTCTAAAGTGACTCCCTTTTATTCTAAGGCTGTGCCCCCGGGTCCTAGTCTCCCCTGCTAATGGAAACAACTTCCCTACATCTACCCTATCTAAGCCATTCATTATCTTGTAAGTTTCTATTAGATCTCCCCTCAACCTCCTAAACTCCAATGAATATAATCCCAGGATCCTCAGACGTTCATCGTATGTTAGGCCTACCATTCCTGGGATCATCCGTGTGAATCTCCGCTGGACCCGGTCCAGTGCCAGTATGTCCAGCAGTGAGTGGACTGCGACTGTGCAAGTCAATGACTTTCCATTAGTCTTCAAGTTGACACTGGGCCTCAGCTAACCTCCTCACTAGTAAGGATCTCCATTCGATTCCAGGAGACCATGAAATAATACCCGCTGCATGTCAGCTGAAGGACTACAATGGCAATCAGATCGCCTCAAAGGGATCATGCCAACTCCGGGTGGACAACAAGACGATACGCAAGCAGCTACCATTCGAGATTGTAGACGACAATAAATCATCAGTTAGGTGCTCAGGCCTGCAAAGACTTGCGGATGGTGCAACGCATTTACATGCACACCCAGATTCCATCAAGCCTGGAAGTTAAAATCCACAGCATGCTACAAGAATACCCCGACGTAGTTAAAGGCATGGGCACCCTATCCTGCCAATACAAAATCATGCTGAAGACAGACGCCAAACCGGTCATTCAGCTGCCCAGGAGGGTTCCAACTCCACTGCGGGAGAAGTTGAAAGCAGAACTCGACAGAGTGCAGTCACAAGGCGTAATATCGCGAGTCACACAGCCGACTGACTGGGCTAGCTCCATTGTCTGTGTTAAGAAACCTTCTGGAGATCTTTGCATATGCATAGACCCGAAGGACCTGAACTAGAACATTCGCCGAGAACACTACCCCATCCCCAAGCGTGAAGAGATCACATCTGAGATGGTGAATGCTCGTATCTTCACCAAACACGATGCCTTGCAGGGATTTTGGCAGATACAGCTCGATGACTCGAGCAGATTACTGTGTACGTTCAACACGCCATTTGGACGTTTCTGCTTCAATCGCATGCCCTTTGGCATTATCTCTGCGTCAGAGATCTTCCACAGAATAATGGAGCAAATGACTGAGGGCATCGAGGGTGTCAGAGTCTATCTGGATGACATCATCGTATGGTCCATCACAGAAGAAGAACACCTCTGTCGTCTGAAGAAGGTGTTTCAGAGGATTCATAAATACAGTCTGAAACTGAACCAAGCAAAATGCACATTTGCAAAGGAGTCTGTAACCTTTATCGGTGACACCATATCATCTCAGGGTGTCAGCCCTGATGAGGCGAAAATCGCTGCGATATGGACCATGAAGACGCCACACGACAAGAAGGCGGTGCTACGATTTCTGGGCTTCGTCAACTTCCTCGGCAGGTTCATCCCAGACCTGTCTGCATGGACGGCAGCTTTACGCAATCTCCTATGAAAGACCACTGCGTTTGAGTGGACACAACGTCACCAAAATGAATGGGTGGATCTCAGACAGCAACTAACGAGGGCACCGACCCTTGCTTTCTTTGATGCAACCAGACCCACCAAGATCTCCACTGATGCCAGCCAGGACGGGATTGGCGCCGTTCTCCTCCAACAGGCCGACCAGTCTGACTGGGTCCCGGTGGCATACGCGTCCAGGGCCATGGCCGCAACTGAGTGCAGATATACACAAATCAAAAAAGAATGTCTCGGACTCCTCACTGGGATTCTGAAGTTCCACGACTACGTGTACAGCCTGCCCGCGTTCATAGTGGAAACCGACCACAGACTGTCGGTCCATATCATAGACAAGGATCTAAATGACATGACACCTGGTCTGCAGCGCATCATGATGAAGCTGCGAAGGTATGATTTCACCCTAGCATACACTCCGGGAAGAGAACTTGCCATTGCCAATGCACTGTCCCGAACAATTGGCACTGACAACACACCATCAGCCCCTATCAGAGAAATCGAGGCCCAAACACAGTTATGCATGGAGAATTTGCCTGCTTCGGATGAGAAGCTTTGCCTAATCCGACAGGAGATGCAGAAAGAACCTTACGGAGGGTGCTGCACCTACTCCAGCACGGTTGGACGAGGGGACAATGTCCACAATTTCAGAATGTCAAGTCAGAACTGATTGAAGTTGACGGCCTGCTGCTACGCAATGCGCAGATTGTGATTCCGGCCACACTCCACGTCGAGATGCTATGTAGGATACATGAAGGCCACCTAGGAATTGAGAAATGCAAAATGCGAGCACGACAGGCTGTGTACTGGCCCGGCATGAATCAAGACATAACAGACATGGTCATGACATGTGACACCTGTCAAAGACATCAACCCGCACAGTGTAAAGAACCACTGCAGCAATACGAACTTATAATGGCGCCGTGGACAAAAGTGGGCATTGACATATTTCATGCCACAGGGCGTGATTACGTCTTGATCATGGACTATTACTCAAACTATCCGGAGGTACTGAAACTCCCTGATCTCACGTCTTCGTCTGTCATCAAGGCGTGCCAGGAGACATTCGCGCGACATGGAATCCCGCGTGTGGTGATGTCAGATAATGGTCCCTGCTTCGCGAGGTGGGAATGGAAAGAGTTCTCAGACCGCTACAGCTTTCGGCATGTAACATCCAGTCTGCGCTACCCACAGTCAAATGGGAAAGTGGAAAAGGGTGTCCACATTGTTAAACAACTTATTAGCAAGGCAACAGATTCACGCTCGGACATCAACCTAGCGCTGTTGTCCTACCGAGCAACCCCATTGATCTCAGGACTATCGCCAGCACAGATGCTCTTCGGCAGGGACATCCGGACAACCCTCCCGGCGATTCAATTCCGAGACCTCGATAACGCTCTGGTACTCGACAAAATGTGGGTACTATGGTCCAAACAAAAACAATACTACGATCAACATGTGATCCCACTCAAGCCACTGAACATGGGCGACATCGCCAGGATCAGGGACACAGAAGGCGGATGGTCTGAGCCAGCCACGGTGATCAGGCAGGAGGCACCGTGGTCCTACATTGTCAAGTCGTCGGCGGGAGTACTCTTTCGCCGTAACCGCCGGGATCTGTTAATGCTTCGGCCTACAACACCGGTGTTTCCCACACTGGACTTGACCAAGGCTATTGGTCCACAGGAGGTTCCTCGTCACACAAAGCCAGACAGTACCCTTGAGGACTGTCATAATATACATCAGTACATTATGGTGCAATCACATACACACAGATGGACATGCAGTGGGACCAACCAACATACATAACACCACAGCCAATCACAGTGAGAGCACAAGCACTATAAAGACAGGGGACAGGAGAGTTCCCGCTCATTCTAGCAGCAGCCAGCTCAGAACACAGAGCTCACAGCCTGCATCACAGACATTCACCATGTGCTGAGTGCCTCACCATAGCTAGTGATAGGAAAGGGTCCACAGTTAAGCTGGTATTGCTTATACCCACGTTTACAGTATGTTAGCATAGTTGAACAGTTAATAAAATAGCATTACACCACTTCCAGCATTGTCGGCTTGTTTGTGAACCAGAACACCCAACACAACATGGTACAAGGAGTGGCCGCAATCTAGCACTTGTGAGACCTACCTGCAACTTCTCAGCAGTCCGGCATCCTACAGCATGGAGAACGTCAACCTGCCGCCGCCGCTCTGCATCGCTGGTAATCTCGGGGTAAATTGGAAGATATTTAAACAGCGCTTCCAGCTCTTCCTCGAGGCCACGGACAGGGAAAATGCATCGGACACCAGGAAGATAGCCCTTCTTCTCTCCACGGCTGGGCAACATGCCATCCACATCTTTAACTCCCTGACATTCGCGGACGACGAGGACAAGACCAAGTACAAGACGGTGCTCCTCAAATTTGACACACACTTCAGTGTTGAAGTCAACGAAGCTTCGAAAGGTACCTGTTCCAGCAGCGCTTGCAGGGTAAGGACGAGCCTTTCCAATCCTATTTAACACACCTCCGCATCCTCGCGCAATCCTGCGGCTACGGGCCCACCTCCGACTCCATGATACGCGACCAGATTGTTTTTGGGATCATGTCGGACACCCTGCGTCAGCAGCTCCTTAAAGTTAAGCAACTAACCCTAGCGACTGCCATCGAGACCTGCGTCCTTCATGAGAATGCCACCAGCCGGTACTCCTACAGGCAGCTGAAACGGCGCGGCAAGGGCCCCATGAGGCGGAACGGGTCCAAATGATTGAACACCTCCCGGGCCGCAGTCTGGAGAAGGGTGGCCATTTTGCGCGCTTTCCGAGGCCTCCCGCACTTGTAGGCGCCAAACGAGGGGACGGTGACGTGGAGGAACGCGATGCGCAGGCCCGCACCATGGAAGACGGTACCACGCAATGCGTGGTGGCGCAACAAACACACTGACATCACGACGTGCGGCAACTGTGGCTTCGTCCACTTAAAGCGGCAATGCCCTGCAAAATCGCAACAGTGACAACACTGTGGCAGGCTTGGCCACTATGCTGCCTGCTGTCGAGCAGTCCAGCCTGCCAACTCGCAACGATTTAACCAGCCTCGCAGGAATGTTCGGGCAATCCAACCCACCTTCATCGAGTCCGATCCTGCCTTCATGCAGACCAGTGACACCGAGGACAGGGAGCCTTTTCGAGTCGCTGTCATAACCAAGAACAGGCTGTCCCCGAATCGAAAGCACCAGCCGCTGTTGGTGCACAGCATTGATCCGGTCGACGAGTGGTGTGCCACCCTGACGGTCAACCGATCCCAGATCAGATTCAGTCTGGACACTGGTGCTTCTGCCAATCTCCTCGCATGGGGGTCAAACCAACAATTCTTCCATCCAATTGCCAACTGGTCGACTATAATAGTAACATCATCCCCGCCACCGGGTCATGCCAACTCGAGGTGACGCACAACTCGTGAAAAGTCACCCTACCCTTCGAGATCGTGGGCTCCTCAAAGGACTCCCTGCTAGGCGCACAGGCGTGCAAGCTTCTCAACCTCTTTCAGCGCGTACATTCCCTCTCTCCAGAGGACACGTCTGACTTCCAAGATGCGGACTTTAGGGCGCAACTAAGTGCCATCATCACTCAACACCGAGATGTCTTCGAAGGCATGGGCACACTTCCCTACACATACAAAATCCTGCTCAACCAGGACGCCACGCCTGTGGTTCATGCACCTCGCAGAGTCCCAGCACCCCTGAAGGACCGCCTCAAGCAGCAGCTGCAGGACCTCCAGGACCAAGGAGTGCTTTCCAGAGTGACGGAACCAACCGACTGGGTCAGTTCCATGGTGTGCGTCAAGAAGCCTTCCGGCGAGCTCCGGATCTGTATCGACGCGAAGGATTTAAATCATAACATCATGCGGGAGCATTACCCTAGCCCCAAACGTGAGGAGATCACATGCAAGATGGCTCAAGCCAACATATTCACCAAACTGGATGCATCAAAGGGCTTCTGGTAGATTCAATTGGACAAGTCCAGCAGGAAGCTGTGCACTTTCAACACCCCATTTGGCAGGTAGTGCTGCAATAGAATGCCATTTGGAATCATAACAGCATCTGAAGTGTTCCACCGCATCATGGAGCAGATGATGGAAGGCATCGCGGGTGTGCGTATCTATGTGGACGACATCATCATCTGGTCCAGCACCCCGCAGGAGCATATCAGTCGCCTCCAATGTGTTTTTAAGCGAATACGGGACCAAGGCCTGCGCCTCAACAGAGCCAAATGTTCTTTCGGCCAGACCGAACTCAAGTTTTTAGGAGACCATATCTCCCGATTGGGTGTGCGGCCGGATGCGGACAAGGTGGCAGCCATCACGGCCATGCAGAAGCCGGCGGATAAGAAGGCGGTGCTCCGGTTCTTAGGAATGGTCAACTTCCTAGGAAAGTTCATTCCTAACCACGCTTCCCACACCAGGGCTCTCCGCAACCTAGTTAGGAAGACAACGGACTTCCAGTGGCTTCCCGCCCACCAGTGTGAATGGGAGGAGCTCAAGGTCAAGCTGACCACCGCCCCAGTATTAGCGTTTTTCGATCCTGCAAGGGAGACATAAATATCAACGGACGCAAGCCAATCTGGCATAGGGGCGGTGCTCCTGCAATGAGATGACGCCTCGTCATGGGCCCCTGTTGCCTATGCGTCACGGGCCATGACCCCCACAGAGCAGTGCTATGCGCAAATCGAGAAGGAGTGCCTAGGCCTGTTGACCGATGTCGACAAGTTCCATGACTACGTGTATGGCCTTCCCCAGTTCACTGTGGAGACCGACCATCGCCCGCTGGTCGGCATCATCCAAAAAGACCTCAATGACATGACCCCTCGCCTACAATGCATTCTGCTCAAGCTCCGGAGATATGATTGCCAGCTCGTGTACACACCGGGTAAGGACCTGATCATAACCGATGCTCTGTCCAGGGCAGTCACCACTCCGTCCGACCCAGAGGGGTTTGTTTGCCAAGTCGACGCCCATGTGGCCTTCACGGCCGCCAATCTGCCGGCTACGGATGAACGCCTAACCCACATTCGCCGTGAGACTGCGGCTGACCCCCTGCTACAACGTGTGATGCGCCACATGACTGACGGATGGCTCAAGGGACAATGCCCGCAGTTCTATAATATTCAAGACGATCTGGCAGTCATTGATGGCGTCCTCCTGAAGCTGGACCGCATCGTGATCCCACACAGCATGCATCACCTGGTTTTAGAGCATCTGCACGAGGGCCATCCCGGTGTAGAGAAGTGCCGACAGAGGGCCCGAGAGGCTGTCTACTGGCCTGGCATAAATGAGGAAATTGCCAGCACAGTGCTCAATTGCCCCACCTGTCAGCGGTTCCAGCCGGCCCAACCATGGGAGACCCTTCAGCCCCATGAGTTGGTCACGTCCCCTTGGTCTAAGGTAGGCGTGGACCTGTTCCATGCGCTCGGCATGGACTATGTTCTCATAGTTGATTATTTTTCCAGCTATCCCGAGGTTGTACACCTGCACAACATCACGTCATCGGCTGTTATCCGTGCCTGCAAAGAGACCTTTGCTCATCACGGCATCCCACTCACTGTGATGTCGGACAATGGCCCCTGCTTCGCGAGCCAGGAATGGTCTAACTTCACCAGCAGGTACAACTTTGTACACATGATGTCCAGTCCCCTGCACCCCCAGTCAAATGGCAAAGCAGAAAAGAGCATCCACAGCGTAAAGAGGCTCCTCTGCAAGGCTGCTGATGCAGGATCCGACTTCTGCCTCGCCTTGCTGGCCTATCGCTCGGCTCCACTGTCCACAGGCCTGTCACCAGCCCAGCTGCTGATGGGTCGCACCCCCAGGACCACTGTACCTTCCATTCACGTCCCAGACCTCGACCATGCTCCTGTCCTTCAGTGGATGCAACAGTCTCACGCGCAGCACAAGGCGGCGCATGACGCTCGAGCGACTGATCTTCCTGCTCTGGCGCCAGATGATAACGTCCGAATCTATCTTCCGGAGGGTGGCTGGTCTGCGACTGCTGTGGTTCTTCGGCTGGTGGCTCCCCGCTCATTCCTGGTTCGTCTGCCTAATGGCTCCATTCGCCGCCGCAATCGGCGTGCCCTGCGTCTGGTTCCACGCTGGCTACGCGATCCTCCACCGGTGCCACCCCCTGCTGTTGTCCCCGACCTGGACTTTGTAGAGCTTCCGGATACTCTGCATCCTCCTCACTTGGCCGTGGCCCGGCCCGATCCTCAGCTGATGGTTCCTGACCCACCCTTGAGGCGGTCAACCCGAATTCTTCGCCCACCTCAGAGACTTGATTTATGAGCCTGACAATGTTGGACTCAATGCTTTGTTCTTTCATCCTGTTTCAGCATTTCACTAGTTTGTTTTTAGCATTCGTTATTAGTTTTGTTGTTGGTGTAACACCATGTTTTTCTTTTCTCTGCACCAGGCACCTTCCCGTGTATATAGACTAGCCTCATGTACATAGTTATGTAAATACTACACACACATGGTCAGATACACTCATTACACGTTATTTATTCTCACATAGGCACGTTCTTTGTAAAAAAAGGGGGATGTCACAATATACACCAGTACATTATGGTGCAATCACATACACACACTGATGGACATGCAGTAGGACCAACCAGCATACATAACACCGCAGCCAATCACCAGTGAGAGCACAAGCACTATAAAGACAGTGGACAGGAGAGTTCCCGCTGATTCTAGCAGCAGCCAGCTCAGAGCACAGAGCTCACAGCCTGCAACACAGACATTCACCATGTGCTGAGTGCCTCACCAAAGCTAGTGATAGGAAAGGGTCCACAGTTAAGCTGGTATTGCTTATACCCACGTTGACAGTATGTTAGCATAGTTGAACAGTTAATAAAATAGCGTTACACCACTTCCAGCATTGTTGGCTTGTTTGTGAACCAGAACACCCAACACGACAAGGACATCAAACCGTCATCCCCACCACCACTGTTAAGACGCTCCAGCAGAAGCCGTAAGGCACCCAACCGGCTAGATTTGTAATGACACCTCAACACACCCACAAGACAAATATGAAAATTTCTCACGATGGACTCATAACACTGTTAATTGTTTCTGTATTACTTTATCATTTTCGCAGTGTGCAGCTTTACTTATTCTCACCACTTGTTATGTACAGTTTTATTGAGGCCAGTCTAGAAAACATATCAAGTCAAAAGGGGGGGTTGTAGTGATCTGTACATCTGTACATACACCTGCATATACACCAGGGACTGCAGCACAGATGTGACAGCCACAGGATCACTAGAGGAAGCATCAGAGACGGGTATAAAGGGTCGAGCCCAAGGCAGGATCCGCCTCTTTTAGAAGCACAGAGCTAGTGAGCAGCAGCACACAGGGATAGCTCAGCATAGGCAGTTTACCTTAGTTTCACTGGTGATACCTCTTGACTGTTTTACATCTAGTTGAGCTCTGGAAGCAGAACGAACCCTTTGAACAATGTTTGTGTTAACTGTAAGTCTACAGTCGTTATTCAGAATCAGAGAACATAACAGCGAGGGCAGCCTCAGGGGGATTCACACCAGCAAACATTTTATCTGGAAGGAATTGGAGCAGAGAGACCGATAATCTGTTAGGGATTCCACTTTGGGACCCTCAAATCCCCCAAGCCTCCCCCATCCTTACCATGACTCTCGGAGTGCCACCCAGTGAGCTAGTTGTGCTGGCAAACCTCGCTCTGCACACTCACCCCGGCCACATCAGGAGCCTCTACACCCCAGATCTCTGCTGGGAACATTAGGGAGACCGTTCTCAGCCCTTCGCTCACCCTTTGGCCTTGAGAGGGTCCATAGTGGTGAAGCCTGCTCTTTAGTGTTTGATTGCTCGCAGCTCCTCAAGTACAGGCACACAGCCTCATGGCGCTGAAGTCCCAGGTTCGATCCCGGCTCTGGGTCACTCTCCGTGTGGCGTTTGCACATTCTCCCCATGTCTGCGTGGGTTTCGCTCCCATAACCGAAAGATGTGCAGGGTAGGAGGTGGATTGGCCGCACTAAATTGCCTCCTTAATTGGAAAAAATGAATTGGGTATTATAAATTGATTTTTAAAAAAGCACAGGTACAGTGTTCAGGCATCAAAATTTGCTGGACATGCAGCACACTAACCATCCTCTCAGACATGCCCTCAAGGAGGCACTTGAGAGTTGAGGATTGTGAAGTGCTGTCACAACTAACAAGGCTAATTCCTCATTTGAAGTAGCCTTCAGCTGTGAAGCTAGAGGCTGCTCACAGTCAAAGTGGATGGGCCCCCTCCAACCCCCCCTCCCCCTCCCCCCCTCCCCCCTCCAACCTCGGCTCAGAAGTGAAATGAAGCCAGGAAACCCTGAGAGGCCAGCTGACACCCTATGTTTATGTGCCTGCTCACCCCCGTCGGCGCCTAAAGGTTCTGGCCCCGACCTCAACTCTCTATGTCCTCATTGAGATTGTAAAGCTTGTGGGAAGGTGTTGGCTAATGAACCATTTCATAGTGTTCGACCTTCCACCTTCTCTGACAGCATTCAATAACACTGGGAATTGTGCATTCTTGCAGATTGTTTCCACGATATCCAAGGACTAAATACTGACTGAATACTGACGACCTGTTGTTGTATGTGGCAAATCCAGTGGAGGGGATGGTGGAGGTCATGCGGATCCTTAGGGAGTTTGGGGACTTTTCGGGGTATAAACTCAACATAGGGAAGAGTGAGCTCTTTGTGGTGCATTCAGGGGACCAGGGAAGGGGGATAGGCGAGTTACCGCTGAAGAGCGCGGAAAGGAGCTTTCGGTACGTCGGGATCCAAGTAGCTAGGAGTTGGGGGGCCCTGCACAAGCTCAATTTGACGCGGTTGGTGGAGCAGATGGAGGAGGATTTTAAAAGATGGGATATGCTGCCACTCTCACTAGCGGGTAGGGTGCAGTCGGTCAAAATGACGGTCCTCCTGAGGTTTCTCTTTATGTTCCAGTGCCTTCCCATTATGATCCCCAAGGCCTTTTGCAAATGGGTAAGCAGGAGCATCATGGGATTTGTGTGGGCGAATAAGACCCCGAGGGTGTTTCTGGAAAGTAGCAGGGACAGGGGGGGGGGGGGGTGCTGGCGCTGCCAAATTTGTGTGGCTATTATTGGACAGCCAATGTGGCGATGATCCGTAAGTGGGTAATGGAGGGAGAGGGGGCGGCGTGGAAGAGGCTAGAGATGGCGTCCTGTGTGGGCACGAGCCTGAGGGCACTGGTGACGGCACCGCTGCCGCTCTCGCCGACAAGGTACACCACGAGTCTGGTGGTGGCGGCGACGCTGAAGATCTGGGGGCAGTGGAGGCGACACAGAGGCGAGGTGGGGGCCATGGTTTGGTCCCCGATTCGGGAGAATCATCGGTTCGTCTCGGGAAGGATGGATGGGGGTTTTGGAGCTGGCATCGGGCAGGGATTAGAAGAATGGGGGACCTGTTCATCGATGGGACGTTTGCGAGCGTAGGGGCGCTGGACGAGAAGTTTGGGCTACCCCCGGGAAATGCTTTCAGGTACATGCAAGTGAGGGCGTTTGTGAGGCGGCAGGTGAGGGAATTCCCGCTGCTTCCGGCATGTGGGATTCAGGACAGGGTGATTTCAGGTGTATGTGTTGGAGAAGGCAAGGTTTCGGCAATTTACCAAGAGCTGAAGGAAGAGGAGGAGGCCTCGGTGGAAGTTAAAGGGCAAGTGGGAGGAGATAGATGAGGGTCTGTGGGCTGATGCCCTGAGTAGGGTTAATTCTTCATCCTCTTGCGCCAAGCTCAGCCTAATACAGTTCAAAGTTACTCACATAGCGCATATGACAGGGGCGAGGTTGTGTAGGTCTTTGGGGTGGAGGTCAGATGTGGGAGGTGCTCGGGGAGCCCGGCAAATCATGTCCATATGTTCTGGTCGTGCCCAACACTGGAGGGGTTTTGGAGGGGTTTTGCGAGGACTATGTCCAAGGTGGTGAATACCCGGTCAAGCCGAGCTGGAGGTTGGCATTATTTGGGGTATCGGACGAGCCGGGAGTGCAGGAGGCGAAAGAGGCCGGTATTCTGGCCTTTGCGTCCCTGGTAGCCCGGCGGAGGATTTTGCTACTATGGAAAGATGCGAAGCCCCCTACTGTGGAAGCTTGGATCAATGACATGGCAGGGTTCATCAAGCTGGAGAGGATAAAGTTTGCCTTGAGAGTGTCTGTGCAGGGGTTCCTCAGGCAGTGGCAACCGTTCCTAGACTATCTCGCGGAGCATTAGGAGGAGGTCAGCAGCAGCAGCCCGGGAGGGTTTTTTTTTCCCTATTTGTGTTTTTAAATGTTATATGGGGGGTTATTGTATATGGGGGAAATCGTAGAATTTCTGATTGTTGTGTTCTTGTTTCTTTCTTTTTGTTGGCGGGCGGGGCGGGGGTGGGGGAGGTTGTTGAAAATCTGTTGAAAAATTTGAATAAATATATTTTTAAAAAACATTGAAATTTGGAAATTGGTGTAATTATAGTGCAAAAACTTTGACATCGTGCTGCTATTTCCTACATGGCTGAAATGAACTTGCAATTATTAAAAGTCCAAATATATTATTGTACCTAAAGCGTGTATTTTCCAATTATTTTTCTGTTCAGTAATCCTTTTTAAAAATTAGTTTACTCACCTCCATTCTTCAATAATATCAGCATCCCCAATTCTGTATTGAGGCCACTTAAGGCCCTCGTCCCGCTGCTGCTACTAACCCAGCGATGGACGGGAGGCCAGCAGGCGGGGAACCATAAGCAAACCTGTGTGGGGTTTGCTTGCAGGCTTCTGGGAGGAGAGGGGTTCGTGAGAGTGGGGGATCGCTGAAAGCCACGTCCCTGCCTTTGTTACCAATCTGCCTCTCGCCATCACCTACATGTGGTGTGGGATCCAACTCAATGATGATGCTAGGCCTTGTGTAGGTGTGATACTGGTAATGATCACTATCTCCCCGTTGGCTATTCAATAGAGCTGTTGATATCTGATTGACTGGCACATTGGGCTGGATTTAATGTAATAATCTTTATATAATAATCTTTATTGTCACAAGTAGGTTTACATTAACACTGCAATGAAGTTACTGTGAAAAGCCCCTAGTCGCCACATTCTGGCACCTGTTTGGGTACACAGAGGGAGAATTCAGAGTATCCAAATTACCTAACAGCACGTTTTTCGAGTCTTGTGGTAGGAAACCAGAGCACCCGGAGGCACATGGAGAATGTGCAGACTCCACACAGACAGTGACCCAAGCCGCAAATCAAACCTGGGATCCTGGCGCTGTGAAGCAACAGTGCTAACCACTGTGCTACCCGGCTGCCCAAAATGAAGGTGATGGAAGGAGCGGGGAGGGGCGGGGGTTGTGGTTTTGCTGGGAACTCGGCAGAAGGCCCTATAGTGTATTTTAGGGATGGCATGTCAAATGAAGTGCCACTCAAGCGCTTAACTAGATAATGGCAGGTCTTCCCCAGGATCAAGGACCCTGAGGGTCACAAGTAGGCCTACATTAACACTGCAATGAAGATACTATGAAAGTCCCCTAGCCGCAATACTACGGGTACACTGAGGGAGAATTCAGGATGTCCAATTCACCTAACAAGCACATCTTTCGGGGATTGTGGGAGGAAACCAGAGCACCCGGAGGAATCCCACGCAGACACGGGGAGATCGTGCAGACTCCTCACAGAGCGACCCAAGCCGGGAATCGGACCCGGGTTCCTATCGCTGTGAAGCAATAGTGCTAACCACTGTGCTGATGTGCCACCTATACTGTATGACTGCATTACTGTATTAGAGAAAACAGAATAACTAATTAAACTAAACATGCATGCTTCCTGAATCTTAGGAGCAGCATTAAGAGGCCCTTAATCTCACATTCATCTCTGGTTGGCACCTTTTTTTACAGCCATTTTTCTAACTGAAAATCCTTTAAAAGCACATCAAGTAAATCACTAGGTACAATACAAACTTAAGTTAATCCCCCGATAAGCAGCCTGCTGTAATGAATGATGGGACATATTGCTATTCACTTGTGTTTGAAGGAGAACCATTAGCTTTTGAATGATGATGTAGCATCGTAAACTGCACAGCAAATCCAAAAGTCAGTGGGGGGTGGTGGGGGGGGGATAATGACTCCAACTTTAAAACTGAAATACTGATGTCCAATATATACTTTTGAATTTTTCTACAGCCCAGCTTAAACCCTGATCAGTGGTGGCCCCATATCCAATTCACACAGTGAGGTTTTAATTTGAACCAGCCCCGTCCACAATGAGTAGGGAATTACATAACTCCAACCTGCCTGTTTCTTTTCATGGCAGTAGGTTTTCATGTCTTGTGTGTGTCACACTATGGAGAGGCAGATCACCTCATTAACATATTAGCACCAGGCTTTCACAGTGTAATTGGAAGCCTGATTTAACTTAACAATTATCGTATGGGTTTCCCAGGGCACCAGAAACTGACCAGTGAACAGGAGGCAGGACTGGCTGAATCAAGATGGTAAGTGCCCTTTATAGTTCTTGAAGAAATGGTGGAGTCGAGTGCTTGCACAGTCTCTCAAGGTAGACATTGCCTTTCAGTTTGTTGATCAGGCCTCTCTGTCCCACCTCAACACCAACTGGATACATTTTTCCTCTCTAATTACTCCCCCCCCCCGATCTCTCACTCCCTCTCGGCCATCATCCCCAAGCTACAATATCTCGCTGCCTTCCTCTGGCATGTGGGAAAAATGAAAAAAATTAATTAACATATGGATGATAATGGCATAGTGTAGGTTGGATGGCTTTTGTTTCGGTGCAACATCGTGGGCCGAAGGGCCTGTACTGCGCTGTATTGTTCTATGTTCTATGTTCTAATGCAGGGTCTTCCCCTGTGCGACCATGAACACCCCTCCTGAGATCAATAAATATACCATTTAAGGTTGCATCTCTCCAAAAACATAAACTCACTCATACATTTCTGTCCCCGCTTTTATTTTATCTTCAGGCTCACATCACTCTCACTGGAATTCAACCGTATGTATGTAAGTATTCATACTTGCTGCTCTAATGCAATCTTTTGGTTTAAGTGGTCATAATTTGCTGCATTGATCGTCATTCCATTACATCACAGCAAGGAAACTCTAAATGGTGTTACATATATCGTGTAGACATAATTGGTAAAGTAGACATCTTATGATCCAAATGAGAATACTTTACCCTGAACAAAATGGTTTTGAAGAGCAATAAATGTTAGCGTCTTAAATTATTACCTTCCATATGTCAGAGAGCAGATGGCATAATTTTTTGTCAGCCATGTGTTTCAAGAAAAATATACCACCCATAACCATGTAGCAGTTGTATTTTGGCATGGTCACAAGAGCTTGACAATCTCCCTGTAACAAGGCCCCCCCCCCCCAAAAACACACACAAAATATATGTAGTGCTTTCTTTAATTGTCACTGGGCACTGCCCGTTTGAAAAAAAAACCTCTTTATCATAGATCATAGAATTTACAGTGCAGAAGGAGGCCATTCGGCCCATCGAGTCTGCACCGGCTCTTGGAAAGAGCACCCCACCCAAGGTCCACGCTTCCACCCTATCCCCATAACCCAGTAACCTCACCCAACACTAAGGGCAATTTTGGACACTAAGGGCAATTTATCATGGCCAATCCACCTAACCTGCACATCTTTGGACTGTGGGAGGAAACCCACGCACACACGGGGAGGATGTGCAGACTCCGCACAGACAGTGACCCAAGCCGGAATCGAACCTGGGACCCTGGAGCTGTGAAGCATTTGTGCTAACCACTATGCTACCGTGCTGCCCCCACTATGCTACCGTGCTGCCCACGCATTATAGTTATGTTTCAGACTCTACATCATAGGTGTGATCTATCAGCCTCACCGTGTCCATCTCGGTCTCTCGCGATCTACCGGCCCCGTCACGGCTCGCAAGATCTAACGGGATCTCGCAAGGCATAAGATCTGGATCCCGCCCATTGAGGTCGGGACCTGGATTTGTATATTCAGGTAAACAGTTAGTGCTACTTGAATATGTCTCCGCTGGATCTCCCCAGTGCCCGGGACCTCACGGCCTCACCTTGGAGACCGAGCAGGCACCCTTTAGCACCGGTTTCCACAAACGAGCAGGCGTACGGGCACTTGTGGAGGTCTCCCGGGTGATCGGGGGACCTTGGATGGTCGGGCTCTGGCCAGACTGGCACCCTCGATGCCACCCGGGCAGTGCCGCCTGGGTACCACCCTGGCACTGTCAGGGCACCCAGGTGGCAGTGCCAGGGTGCCAGGCTGGCATCATGCCTGAGCTAGGGATCGGGCCTGGGAGTGCCCTGCTCTTATGAGGTGGGATGCAGGGGGGCTCTATGACCCCCCCCAATGGGGCATTGTGGGAGGGGTCCGGAGGCCACGTTTAAAAATGGCAGCCTAATCTCTTCCTGAACCCGTGAGTGGAGCTCGTTAGTACAGGAAACGGGACTAAGTGCGGCCTTGATGGCGGGTTCCTCGTCAAGGCCCAGAAATGAAGTAAGAGTCCTGTTTAATAGTGGGGTCGTTCTCTACGCTGCCAGCACTGGAAAACAACCTTCTAAACTTGCCCGACACAGGACTCTGCATCATTTCCCTTAAATTGCAACATTAGTCCTTCCATGATATTATGGACTTTTAAAAAGTTAAATGCGTTGTATAAATACAGTAGGTTGGAACTTGCAATATATTTTCTCATTTATAGAACAGTCCTGCACCTGTCTAATAAAAGCAGTAATAGCTTGTCCATCATCATTGTGTAGTAAATTTAGAGAGGAATTGATTTTGGAATGACTCGACAGAAGAGCCAGTCTGGCCATAATGGGCCAGTAATCCCCGATTGCATTGTAAACCTGAGTGGCTGACAAGAGAAAAAATACTAAGCTCATCACAGGTACTGAAAGATATTCATTATAAGTAACATTTGCAGGGCAATTTAATCTATCATTTTAGAATGTTTGCTCAAGATTAAAATAATGTTTTTTTCCCATTCCACTCTCTCCAAAACCTTTTGTTCTACTTAGATCTCGGAGCACATTTTCTTTGCCCTCCTCGGGGTGAATTTGCAGCATATTTAAAGTGCCTACTCCTGTTTTACAGCCGAGGTCAGCCAACAGTCTACATTGTGCATCTTGATGCTCAGTTCCTCAGATGATTTAGCCTCCGGTTCCTGTCACCTTTACAAATACTGTTAATGTTAACGGTGGTTAAGTTTTCAGCAAATCACTCTACAATAAAGTGCATGCAGAAATTCAAGAAACGAGCACAAAGCGGTTTTACCCAAACTGAATACTATTAGGAATCATTTACTCATATGTATTCTTTTAAGATGTGGGCGACACTGGCAATGCCAGCATTTTTGTTATTGTCACAAGGAGGCTTACATTAACACTGCAATGAAATTACTGTGAAAAGCCCCTAGTCACCACACTCTGGCGCCTGTTCAGGTACACAGAGGGAGAATTCAGAATATCCAATTCACCCAATTCGGGACTTGCGGGAGGAAACAGGAGCACCCGGAGGAAACCCACGCAGACACGGGGAGAACGTGCAGACTCCGCACAGACAATGACCCAAGCTGGGAATCGAACCTGGAACCCTGGCGCTGTGAAGTGACAGTGCTGACCACTGTGCTACCGTGCCGCCCTATTGAAATGTCCAATTGCCCTAGAATGGCTTGCTAGGCCATTTCAGACATTGCTGTGGATGTGGTAGGCCGGATGACTGTAAGGATGGAATGCTAGCTTCCCTAAAGAACAATATTTATTTTTAATGACATTGTCACCTTTAGTGTCTTGAGGCTAACTTCCAATTTTTTATTTCAATTGTTCAAATTTTTTCATATTCCACCAGCTGCCATAGTGGGATTTGAACCCATGTCCCCAGAGCATTAGCCTGGGCTGTTGGATTACAAGTCCAGTGACATTACCACTGTGCCACTGATTATCACTATGCCACTAGAGGCTTTTCACAGTAACTTAATTGAAGCCTAGTTGTGACATTAAGCAATTATTATTATTAAAAGGCTATTTGCTATTATGTGTAAGCACATGTAAATACCGGACAGATTAAACCGTGGACAAGGAATATGAAAACCAATACCCGCATTATTTGAGCTGAAGATGTAATTAATACAAATCCAACTATACAGATAATTTGATGAGTTCGGCGGCTTATAGTTTACTTCTGTGATTTGTGTTTTGCCACTGTAAACAAGTTTCAACACACTGAAATATGTTGGTTTATACTAAAAACAGTCCATAAGAACACATGCTACAGTGTACGTAGGCAGTATAAACTGTTATTCTATTATGAATTATGATGAAGATGTTGATCCCAATGGTACTGCAAGCCCTTCCCTGAAGAAGACAGGGCTTGGTTGCATCCAGAGCTTCAGCCCTGTTTTCAATACCTACACCTCTTGAACGTACTGTTAAAAGGGGAAATATTTAGTGGGATGGCGAAGAATGAAACCGCATTTGTTTGAGTCTTTCAGATGGGAGTTGGTAAAAGCAATACAACTGTACAGTATTGTACATATTGGGTTGGATTCTCTGACCAGGGTTCCCAATCGGGCGGAGAATGGCGCGTCGAGGGGAAAGCTGTCTTGGCGTCCGATGCGATGTTTCGATCCCCTGCCAGAGCTTCAGTGTATTAAGCGCTCTGCGATGGCGGGAGGATGCAAATCAATGTCATTAACGGCTTAGAAGACAGAGTCGCCACTCTCATGTTACGCTCTGACCCCCACAGTGGGAAACCCACTGGACCGGCTTTGATGAAAGTTTGACCAAGTGAGGCCCTGACGCAGTGGACCCCAAGATGGATTAAGGAGGTCAGAGCATAACTGAGCTCCCCCCCCCCCCCCCCAAGTCCATCGGAAGGCACCCTCAACACTACACAAATCCTGCACCCCCCCCCACAAGTGGGTATCCTACCCCCCCCCCCCCCCACCCCTGCCCCACCATGGGAATAATTGGTGGGGAAAAGAGGAAGTGACAGCATTAGTTCCTTTTGATGTAGTAAGGAGCTGCTAATCATAGCAAGAATGTTTATAAACATTGTGGTTAGCAGCATTGCAGGGTAATTGAGATGCATTCAAGCGTGAAGGGAAAGATAAATAAACACACTCCCTAAGCAGCTGTTTCTGGACCAATAATACTGTCGATCACTGGCTAGTGGAATACATTGTTCTGTGAAATTGAATGGGAGTTTAGCATTTCAAAGGCTGTCAAGAGATTTGAAACCCTTTGAAGTGTACTTGGCATTCAAGGAAGCCTCGACACCTGTAACAGCTGCTGTTATAAACACTTTTGTCTGAGGCAGCAGATATTAGCGAAGGGCAAGTAAAAATGCAGTGGATTTCCTCTCAACTGCCTAGACTGCTCTTGAGCTTTCAGGCAGGGGTTACAGATGCCGGATTTGATGGGGGATCTCTGATTGGCGGGGGGGGGGGGGGGGAAAGAGGGTCAAATCGCCCTCATGCATGCGTTCCATGTGGGTGTGACCTGTTATTCCGTGGTTGGGGGGGGGGGGCGGGGGGGTCAGCAGCCAGATCTCAGTATCGAGCTGCCCAGCCAAAATGGAGGCCCGATACTGGGATTCTGACGGAGTCTGGAGAGCTCTCCCTCAAATTAGCATGGTAAAGGCGAGGCACTTGCATCCGGGCCCTGCTCCTAGCTGCAGCAGAGAACAGTAGCGATTCTCCCCAGGTGGGAGCACTTCGGCTCCAGAATGGAGAATCCCGCCAATTGTCTTAATTGCGTCAGCAGTTTAACTGAAAGTGAGGATGTATTTATTCAGACCAAAGCTACTACACTGGTCAAATGGCTGAAAGGTTATTAAATGCTATATTTTACACCTCCGGCTTTCAAAGCAAAACAATGTTGCACCACTTTCCGCCTAGAACAAAATCTAGAATGTTATCAGAGTTTCACTGTAAAAAGCAATATGAAGAGACACCCAAAATCAGGAGTTCTGAAAATCCAGAAATAATGTTAACAACTGTATTTAGACATATAATTATTTTGAATTTACAGATCAAAGATACAGTACTTTCTTCTTTCAATTCAAATGTACCTGTTTTTATTTTACGAAAAACAACTGTTTTAAATCTAGTAACAGCAGCGTGTGTTTTTTTGGACATAAGTTACTAAGAATGAAGAGCAGTCAGAGAAGACAGAAGCCATGGTCCTCAAAACCATCGTAAACCAGAGGGAAAGGATGAAAGTGTAATTCCCTGAAAAAAGCTGTAAACCTTTGGATACCATAATCAACCAATATTATTAATACAGAACAAATGGCAGTAATCATTCTATTGGAAAACATATAAACTCACACTGATACAAAAAGTGACAACTACATCTTTCATTTAAGAATTATTACAAACAGGAAATGCGCTCGTCTAAAACAGACCTTCTGACATTAATAACAAATGACAGTATGGTTGAAAAGTTTACCACAATTTCCATTCTGACAGTTTCAAAACAAAACTTCATGTACCATTTTCCCTCAAGGTTAACTTGGTATTTTGTATTTATTTGTTAAACTGGATGTTTCCTGCATTTGTTGAGAATTAAGACCTCAGAAAATCAGTATTATTAAATGGCAGATCTCACGGAACATTGGCATTTGGCTTTAACCATTTAATAGTTTAACATAATTTGTTTTTGCACCCAAGGTGCATAAATGCAGATGTAAATTAAATACATAAAGAATATGAGTAAAATGCAGAAAAGGGAGAGTAAGATCAAATCAGGCAGGATATAATGTGAAATGCACTGTGCCACTCTTTGCATATCATTACTTTAGTAATGATGGATAAATTAAACCTTATCCAATTAAATAAGCTGGATCTCTGCACTGTTGGCAGATTGTGAGCCAAACCATTTAACATGCTACACTATTGTGAGCCAAACTATTTAACATGATAAACTATAGCGAGCCAAACTATTTAACATGATAAACTATAGTGAGCCAAACTATTTAACATGATTAACTATAGTGAACCAAACCATTTAACATGATAAACTATTACTGAACAAGTGATATCATTTCTAAATTGTTTTCAGCTGCAAAATAATTTCTTTGGATCAAATGGCAAATGGGTGCGTTTTTCTGGCTCATCCTGCAATTAAATCAAAAAATAAATAGGATTTTCAAAGTCCTACACAGAAAAATACAAGCTATGTTCCTTCCTTAATCATTTTTGGTCCTTGTGTACAATTTCTTTCTACTACTATTATTGGTAACTTCAAATCTTACCTTCAAATAGATGACCAATAATTTGCCAATTAGCAAACCAAAAAGAATGCCTACCCTCATAACACTATCAAAATCATCGGGCTTTTACAAGGCAAACCTGGAGGCAAACATGACCAGGGGTCTAAGGATGCAAACAATGGACTTCATTGAAAACCCTTAGGCTAAACAGATCCTCTATTTAAAGAACTTAGAAATGGATTTTGTACCTGGAATTGTTAACTACAGTATGTTTTCAAAAAAACACAACAGAACTTAGCTTCAGCTGATTTTTATTCGAAAGTACTCATTTTAAGTAAAGAAAATATCTGCCAAGTAAACATTTCGATGTGATGTCAATAAAGAGCGGAAATAGAATTTTCTATCTTCTATTTGAATTTTTACGAATGAAAGTTGTAAATTCCTGTTAAGCGAATGTGAACACTTCAATTATTTAACTTTACAACTCAATTACTTGTAGTGAAGTGAAACATTACTCGATAATTCTAAAATTTACAGCAAATTTAAAAGAACAGAGAACTGTTCCAATTTCTGAACATTTCCCATTGTGATAACATTATGCAGGGGATTTGGTCAAGGGAAAATTCTCACAAAGCTTTAATGCGAGCTTCTGATAAACGAACGCAATTTTGTCATATGATCATTCAATTAACAGGAATTGACTGTACACTAATTATATTTTGTCAGACATGTTTATTGACATTAAATGTTCACATTGGTAGATTTAACCCTTACACCACATCCCACTACACCTTTATAAATGACAGTAAAACATTTTTGCTAATACGCTTCATTCTTTGGATTTTGGTAACAATTGAAGTAATTGTAAATTTACTTGAATTATACTTAAGGGTCAGGGAAAATAAATGTGCCCAGATCAGAAGTGACATAAACTTCTGGGTTATTAGCTCCAGCTTTAACACTACCCTGTAATTCCGTACATGCAATTATTCCTCTAAAAGGTAGCACGATTTTTCAACATGTCTTCCTCCTGCTGTGCAGCACTTTCCATTAGTGCAAATACTCCCCCTTGTCAGAGAAGCTTCAGCTGCAAAACCCCCGAGTGGTGACAAAATGCTTATTATGTAAAACCAAATGGGCATCATAGAATCCCTACAATGCAGAAAGATGCCATTCAGCTCATCGAGTCTGCTGCGACAGGGCACCCTATGTAGGGCTATATACCTAGGCCCAATCCCCGCCCTATCCCTGTACCCCCACCTAACCTTTGGACACTAAGGCGCTTGGCCATTCCACCTAACCTGCACATCTTTGGACTGTGGGAAGAAACCCACGCAGAGACTAGGAGAACGTGCAAACTCCACGCAGACAGTCACCCAAGGTTGGAATCGAACCCTGGACCTTGGTGCTGTGAGGCAGCAGTGCTAACCACTGATCCACCGTGCTGCCCATGGGCATTGTTGAAGCTGCAAGACGTCCTTGACGTTCTGTGGAACTTAGTCACTGAACATTATGAGAATACTTTAAATTTCAGGACACTTTGATCCAAAATGTTTTTCCAGCCACAACACACCCACCATGGTAGATGGGTGTTGGGATGGAGGGAGGTGGGGATATTGTACATTTTGGGGGCTGTGAGGGCCTGCAACTCCTTTGCAAATTAGTTTATTTTCTTTCTAATTTTCGTTAACCGTTATAATCATCATCCAACATCAGTCTAAATCTATGCCAATGACAGTCATCAGTAGAACCACTGAGGGAATTCCCCCCCCCCCCCCCCCATTAAAGAGACAAACCTTCCTTCTGCTCTATCACTGCAATATGTTCAGGATTGGGGAGCCACAACAGCAACATTTCCAATTACCTATACACTTCTACAACATGACTATTATGCTAATGCTCCAGTGCACAAGCTACCAAACCTACCTGTTTTTGGTTAATTCTATGAGACTTGTTTCATATAGATCATAGCGCACAACTCGTGCCACATGATGTTTATCCCAACTAAGTTGAATGACATGTTTGAGTGGTGTAAGGGTTCAACCCGGATTTAGTTTTAATCATGTCAAAAGTAAGTTATATGAATTTTTCCCTCAAATTTGCATTTTCACATTGAAAACCCTATTGAAGTGGACAAGGAATAACTTGTGCGTGCTAATGAAAAGCTCCTTACAAAAATGTAAAATACATTCGCTCTGATTAAAATGTCACTCACAGAGAAATCATAGGAAACATGCACTTGTTAAATAAAATTTTAAAAAGCAATACAAATGAAAGAGATATTTAATAAAATTTCAGGGTATGACAATCTACAAAAAATATAAAATGACTGCAGATATGGCAAAAGAATATGAAAAAAAAAGTTCTATTGCAGATTTAAAAAGTTCTCTTTCACTGTTAAATGCGGAGGAAGTCTTAAATCACAATTCATAAAAATACATAAGATGTTCATTGTGGAATTAGCACATGGCTTTACAGCTGCTGGGCAGAAAATATACATCCCGATTCTGACTTACTTTAAATACAAATGTACAAAATGTAAACCGAGACAGTTATAGAGAAATTTACAAAACCTCCTTTTTTTTTTAATAAAGACAAAATACAGTTCTAGTATAATGCTATATTTAAATACGTGCAAATAGCCATTTTCATTGATTTGCTATTGCAATATTCTAAGGAAACATCACCTTGCTTCGAATGTCATGATCCCAACCTGCAAGACAGACCTGAGAGGAAGTGAGGCAGCTAGACCAACAGAAATGGAGTGGCTCTGTCGTGTGGAATGGATACCCTACCAGGAACTGGTGCTTTCCCGCTAAATAGTTCCAGAAAATGGGAAAAGCTGAAGAATACAAAGAATCACCACACGAACGATGAGCTGAGGACTAGCTGTTTCCTCCAGAGTTTGAATTAGCTTGATGGCAATTCACATGATGGTTGGAATGGGTCTTCACATTTGTAGTGCTGTTGGAATGACTATGATGATTCTGCAAAAGAGAACACAGCCCGTGACCTATGCAAACGTAGGCGACAAATAGAACCTAATTTTAATAAAACAACTGAACTGTGACTGAAAGTTGCCATCCTGGACAAGCCTAGCAATGTTTGGGAAATGAAAAGGGAAAACTTAATCTTTCTCATTATGGCAAAGCACATTTACTTCATAGATCCCCATTTTCCTATTTCACTGGTCTTACTTGAAGTTCTTTCCTCTTTTCACATTTCACTCAATGGCATTTTTACAGTTTGGACTTAGGTTTGGGGCTTAGTTTCATGTGAGGTCCTGTTCTGATTGATATGAAAATATATAGCACTCTGTCAGAAAGCAATAGTTTATGAGGTTTCAGTATTTTGTTGTTTGTAACCATTTTTCTTAACTCTAGTTTGGAGCCTCCTTGCTAACCTGAGAGTTAGCTAACGGGAGTGGTGTTGAAGTGTTGGTTGCATCTCATTATAGTAGTTTTTTAGATAATGAGCTTAAAGAGTTCTTGTTTTGCTTAGGTTTATTAGAAGTAGATTTTAGTTGTTTGTATTTGCCTTGCTTCTATTTGTATGCGTATTTGGGTGTCGTAGTGTCCGAGGGCAGAGACAGTTTGCTGACAACAGTTGCAGATTTTTCTTTGCTTAGTCTTGGGATTTAGTTTGGTTGCCACCTAGGGTGGGTCTGGTTGCTGTACCTTTCATGTATCTTTTGGGTAATCTCACTTGTTGGAAATGGCTGACTCCGGATTGAGGACAGGGGGAGACCCCCAATTCATTTGTTCACCTGGAACAGCAAGGGGTTGAATGGCCCAGTTTAAATTCTGATGGGGTGTTTTTGCAAGAGACTCATTTGCGGGTTAGGGACCAGACAAAACTGCAAAAGGGGTGGCTGGATAAGTCTTTTATTTGGGCTTTGATGGTAGGATTCCATCAGCCTATTTTGGGTGGGGACCTAAAATATGTTCCGAACCCTAGTCCAAAATGGTTTACCCCGTATCCTTGACTGTGAACCCGGTTCTGGACTCCCCCACCATCGGGAACATCCATCCTGCGTCTACTCTGTCTAGTCCTGTTAGAACTTTACAGAGTTCTATGATGATTCCTCCTCATTCTTCTAAACTTCAGCGAACATAATCCTAATTGACTCATTCTCTCCTCAGTTCCACCATCCCAGGAATCAGTCTGGTAAACCTTTGATCCACTCCCTCTCCACCAAGTACATCCTTCTGCAGATAAAGAGACCAAAATTACATGCAATATTCCAGGTATGGTCTCACCAAGGCCCTGAATAATTGCAGCAAGACATCCCTGCTCTTGTACTCGAATCCTCTCGCTACTAAGGGTGAAGAATGTAGGAAATTTTTATATATATTGTATTTTTTTTTTGCAGTAATGTTATTAAAAACCTAGGTTAAGGTTATATGTCTGCTAAAGCTGTGATTAAGGGGTTAACAGTTGGACAGGCGGTAATGTCACTCATGGCAGGCGCTAGGTGTATTTTTTGTTTAGTTTTTCAGCCCTGCCCTATGCTATGTTGTTTTTAGTTTAATTTTTGAGTTCTGCTTTGGTTTCTGAGGAAAGGAGGTGTTTTTCGCAGATTGACTTCTGAAAGCTTCTCTCCAAAGGACTTTGTGAATAAATCAGTAAGCCATTGAGTGTTAACTGTAAGATTAAGTGGCATTTGATCTATGTGTGGATTTTGTTTAATTGATCTTTTAGAAGTTGATGGAAAGAAAGCTCCAAGACCTTTCTTTACTTTTTAACAATTAACTGTTAATTGAAAAGCTGTTGTTTCCTAGGATGTTGATGGGGTTAATCCTGTGTTAATAATAAAGTTTGTTTTAATATAAAAGATCCCTGGTTGTCAGTGGAACCACTCCTGGAGCGAAGTATCCTTTCCTCACAATTTACAAATTGACAAATTGTTGGGGTCTTGTCTAGTTTTGTAATATAAATTGGGGCCTGGTCCGGGCATCTTAACAGAATGCCCACATACCATTTGCCTTCTTTACTGCCTGCTGCATCTCCATGCTTACTTTCAGCGACTGGTGTGCAAAGACTCCCAGGGCTCGTGGCACATTCCTCTCTCGCAATCTACATCCATTCAGCTAATAGTCTGCCTTCCTGTTTTTGCTACCAAAGTGGTATCTACACATTATCCACATTATACTGCATTTTCCCACTCACTCAGCTTGTCCAAATTAATTGAAACTTCTCTGTATCCTCCTCAAATTTCACTCTCCCACCCAGCTTTATGCCATCTGTAAATTTGGAGATATTACATGTAATTTCATCATCTAAATCATTAATATATACTATGAATTGTTGGAGTCCTACTACTGATCCCTGTGGCACCCCGCTAGTCATGGCCTGCCACTTGGAAAAAAGGCCTGTTTATTCCTACTTTTTGTTTCCTGTCTGCCGACCAGTTTCTATCCATCTCAATACACTACCCCCAATCCAATGTGCTTTAATTTTGCAAGCTAATCTCTTATGTGAGACTTTGTCAAAGGTCTTCTGAAAGTCCAAATAAACCTCATCCATTGGCTCCCCCTCATCAACTCTACTAGTTATATCCTCGAAGAATTCCAGTAGATTTATCAAGCATGATTTCCCCTTCATAAATCCATGCCGAATCTGTCCAATCCTGCCACTGTTTTCCAAGTGCTCTGCTATTAAATCTTAATGCTAGACTCTAGAGTTTTTCCCATACTGACATCAGGCTGACTGGTCTATAATTCCCTGTTTTCTCTCTACGTCCCTTTTTAAATAGTGGGGTTACATTAGCTACCCTCCTATCTGTAGGAACTGTTCCAGCGTCTATAGAGCCTTGGAAGATGACCACCAATGCATCCACTATTTCTCGGGCCACTCCCTTAAGGACTCTGGGATGTAGATTATCTGGCACAGGAGATTTAATGGCCTTCAATCCCATTAATTTCCCAACACCATTTCTCGACTAATATTGATTTCCTTCAGTTCCTCCCTGTCACTAAAGTCTGTGTTCTCCAACTTGTATAGTTTGTTACTTGTGAAGACAGAATCAAAGTATGTATTTAGTTGGTCAGCCATTTCTTTGTTCCCATTATAAATTCCCTTGCTACTGACTGTATGGACCCTACATTTGACTTCACCAATCTTTGTCACTTCACATACCTATAGAAGATTTTACAGTCAGTGTTTATGTTCCCTGCAAGTTTACTCTCGATTTTAGTTTCCCCCATCTTAATCAATCCCTTGTCCTCCTTTGCTGAATTCTAAATTGCTCCCAATTTCCGTCTGTTTTTTTTTCTGGCCAGTAAGTATGCCCCTTCCTTGGATCTGATACTATCACTGATTTCCCTTGCAAGCCATGGTTTGGCCTCCTTTGCAGTTTTACTTTTGTGCCAGACAGGAATGAACAATTGTTGCAGTTCACCCATGCGCTCTTTGAATGTTTGCCATTGCCTATCCACCATCATCCCTTAAAGTAATGTTTCCCAATCCATCATGGCCAAATCACACCTCAAACCATCGTAGTTTCCTTTATTTAGGTTCAGGACCTAGAGTCAGAATCAAAAACGCCACTCTCCACCTTGATGAAGAATTCTATCATGTTGTTGTTGCTTATGGTCTTGCACAACTAGATCACTAATTATTCCTTTCTCATTACACAATACCCAATGTAGGATGGCCTGTTCTCTGGTTGGTTGCTCAATGTATTGGCCCAGAAAACCATCCTATATACACTCCAGGAATTCTTCCTCTATGTTACACTAATTTGATTTGCCCAATCTATATTTTTTTAAAACGTATTTTATTACAAACCTGTATCAAAGCAGGTTACAGCAAGTAAATAACCCGGGAAACATACTTCCTAAAAATCAACTATACAGTCTGTACTGATTTTCACGCCTCCCCCATCACTCATCCCCCCCCGCCCCTAATGTCACGTTAACGTTTCTTGCCCTTTGCTGTTTCTCAGCTCGACCCATACAGATTCCACATTGTCGGAGCTAATATCTTTCCTTACTATTGTGTTAATTTCCTCTTTAACCACAATACATCCCACCACCGTCTATCTTTCCTAAATACTGAATACCCCTGGATGTTCAATTCCCATCCCTAGTCACCCTGCAGCCATGTCTCCATAATCCCGAATATATAATAACCGTTTACAACTATTTGCGCGATTAATTCATCCACTTTATTGTGAATGTTTTAATTTATTCATTTATGGGGATGTGGGCATTGCTGGTTAGACCAGCATTTATTGCCCATCGCTAGTTGCCCTTCAGAAGCTGGTAGTGAGTTGCCTTCTTGAACCGCTGCAGTCCTTCAGATGTAGGTACACCCACAATGGGGCCGGTTTAGCACAGTGGGCTAAACAGCTGGCTTGTAATGCACAACAAGGCAGCAGCGCAGGTTCAATTCCCGTGCCGGCCTCCCCGAACAGGCGCCGGAATGTGGCGACTAGGGGCTTTTCACAGTAACTTCATTGAAGCCTACTTGTGACAATAAGCTATATTATTATTATATTATTATTATTTTGTTAATTATTATTATTTTTTATTATTATGCTGTTAGGGAGGGAGTTACAGGATTTTGTCCCAGCGACAGTGAAAGAACGGCGATATATTTCCAAGTCGGGGTGGTGAGTGACTTGGAGGGGAATCTCCAGGTGGATTTGGGGGGTGCTCTCTAAGGAACCTTGGTGAGTTACTGTAGTGCATCTTGTAGATGGTACACAAGGCTGCCACTGTTTGGTTGGTGGTGGAGGGTTTAAATGTTTGTGGAACGAGGAGCAATCAAGCGGGCTGCTTTGTCCTGGATAGTGTCAAGCTTCTTGATTGTTGTTGGAGCTGTACTCATCCAGGCAAGTGAAGAGTATTCTATTACACTCCTTTTACCTGCCCTGGTAGCCACAGTATTAATGTGGCTAGTATAGTTCTGTTTCTGATCAATGGTAACCCCCAGGATGTGGATTGTGGGGCATTCAGCGATGGTAATGCCATTGATTGTCAAGGGGCGATGGTTAGTGTCATGATATGCAGACATGCAGATAATGATATACAGACAGGCAGCTAATGAACACAGAGAATAGGACATGACCAATGAGCGGGCAGGACACTCCGGGGTGGTATCTCACTATAAAAGGCACGAGACACACACACTCCGTCTCTTTCCACTGGTGAACATCTACAGAGTGAGTCAGGGTGTATGTACAGTATCACACCTCCAGCACGTGGCTAAGAGCTAGTCCTGTTCAGTCAGACAGAGTAACCACACTTAGGTTAGCAGAGTCAAACTCATCGAGAACTGTGCTAACTGTGCTACTGGTTCAATAAATCAGATTGAACTAACTTCAAGGTCTGGAGTATCTTTTGGTTAAAGCTGCATCCAGTTGTAGCCTGTGTTATCCCAGAGTACATTACACATCAGTTATATCCTCTCTTGTAGGAGATGGTCATTGCCTGGCACCTGTGTGGCACGAATGTAACTTCCCACTTATCAGCCCAAGCTTGGATATTGTCCAGGTCTTGCTGCATTTGGGCATGGCGCCTTTTTGGACACTAAGGGGCAATTGGACATGGCACAAAGCCTTAGGCTTGTCTTTTTTTAAATTAGAGGTTTTTTTTCCAATTAAGGGGCAATTTAGCAAGGACAAATTGCAAGGACACCTGCACATCTTTTTGGGTTGTGAGGATGAAACCCACGCAGCCACGGGGAGAATGTGCAAACTCCACACAGTAGACAGTGACCCAGGGCCAGGATCAAACCCAGGTCCTCGGCATCGTGAGGCAGCAGAGCTAGCCACTGCATCAATGTGCTGCCCTAAGGCTTGTCTTTAGAACATTCCTTGTCCCGTTCCTATTATTCTTCACTGTGATCCTGTTTGAATCTGGCCCTTGATTTCTCTACCTATTACTTTTCTTATTTCCTTTTTTGTCTTTTGTTCTTGTCTGTTTTTCCCCCTCCTCCAACTCCTTGCATAGGTTCCCATCCCTCTGTCATTTTAGTTTAAATCTTCCCCAACCACTATCTTCAATTCTGAATTGGGAAATATTTTATTGGTACAAGATTTAAGGTTCTATTCTGTACAAGAACCAAAGAGCGAACTGTTGAGATTGCACGATCATTTTGAAGGTGGAATCCAACGCTACGAAGGTAAGTGCTCGATCCCGACGTTGGGAGACTGTCTGCGTGGAGTTTGCACGTTCTCTCAGTGTCTGTGGGTTTCCTCCGGGTGCTCCGGTTTCCTCCCACAGACCAAAGATGTGCTGGTTAGGCAGAATGGCCATGCTAAATTGTGCCTTAGTGTCAAAGATGTGTGGGTTAGGTGCGGCTATGGGGATAGGGTGGAGGCAGGGGGCCTAGGTAGGGAGATCATCGTAGGATTGGTGCAGGCTCGATGGGCTGAATGCCCTCCTTCTACACTGTAGGGCATGGATGGATTCTATGAAGATTTGCACATTCCATCCTGATCTGTGTACAACATTGCCAATAGCCCAGAGTTTATCGCAGAGAAATACGTCATTATATTCATTTTGGATTAAATTCCTTTGCCTCATGCAAATTTTCATAGGCAAATAAATGTAAAATAATCAGTAATGATGTGCTTAAAGGAACATTCACAATGTGTGGATCTGAATATGGTAAATCTATAATTGTGAATGTGCATGCTCTGAACAGGTTGGGCCGCAAGAAATATTCTCTACTTACATTCTTGGTGGGTTCCCATTTTAAGAGCGAGAGAGATTAAAAAGTTGTTTCAAGTAAAAAAAATAATCTCCTCTTATAAGAGCATAAAGGAAGGAGTTCCTGCAAGCTCATTCCCACCATTCAATGAGATTATCGGTAAATCAATCCCATTTACCTACCTGCGCTCCACTTCTCTGATGACCTTACCGAACAAAAAACCATTGATTTTAGTCTTAAAAAGTTTCAACTGATCCGTCATTCACATTCTTGTTTTTGGGTGGGCATGCGGGGCAGGTGAGCTCAAAATATTTACTGCCATTTGTGTGAAACATTTAAAGTTTACGTCGTTTTGTTCCCCTTTATTTCATTCTTCAGTACAATGGTGCCCTACAAAGATTCAATCTTTCCATTGTCACGGGCTAATTCATAGAATCATAGAATCCATACCCTGCAGAGTGTGGTGGATGTTGGGACAGTGGGTACATTTAAGGAGGAGTAAGACAGATTTTTAATCTGCAATGGGTTGAAAGGTTACGGAGAACAGGAAGGACGGCGGAGATGAGGCCATGAACAGGTCAGCCATGATTGTATTGAATGGTGGAGCAGGCTCGAGAGGCTAAATTGCCGACTCCTGCTCCTAGTTTTGATGTTCTCAGAAAAAACTATTCCGTCTATTTCCATTTTCCAGCTCTTGGTCTGTAGCCCTCGAGCACAAATCTGGTGTTCTTGATTAATATGGAGATCAGGGGTTATGGGGAAAAGGCTGGAGAATGGGGATGAGGAACCTATCAGCCATGATCGAGTGGCAGAGCAGACTCAATGGGCCGAATGGCCTAATTCTGCTCCTACATATTGTGGTCTTATGGGTTGAATAACAAGCCCATTCATATTTGACTTGTAATACTCTAAAATAACCAGTTGTTTGCATGCTAACCAGATTGGGACCAGCTTATGTCTGTATTGTCCAGTGTGATGCAGAACTGGTTTCTAACTGGTTGGAGCTGGTTTCTCCCTCTGGGTGATCACAGTTTACCACATGGAGACTGATCTGCGATTACATCAAGCAGTAATTTGAAACTCTGATATCCAATGACGGTCCTCAACTTTCATCAGGCATAGATAGGAGTTGATCTACCAAAGACCTGTTAATGGCACATCTTAGCTCTTCATTTCTAATTTCTAGCTTATTGTTTGGAAGTTGATGAAACAAATTGTATTTTTCAGAAATTAATCAATTATAAAATAAAAGAATCTTTAAAAAAAATCTTTTTCTTACAGCACCAGAAGCAGGCAGCATTAATGTTCCCTCCGTGTGCTCCAATTGGAGAACATTGCAGGTTTATTAATAAACACAGAGTAAGCGCCACAAGATGGCACTAACATACATCATGTTAAAAATGTGGGCTTGGATTCTCCAGTCCTCCAGTCGCGTGTTTCTCTGTGGCGCGCTGTTTTCTGGTGGTGCGACTCTACCCCCGCCACTTGTCAACGGGATTTTCCATTGAAGGCACCAAACCCGGGGGGCGGGAGTGCACTGCCGGCAGGAACAGAGAATCCCAATGTGATCTCAGCCCTCATATTTATGGACAAATGGGACATTGTCATGACATGTAAGAAATATCAGACATTAGCTTACAGTAGATAAGCAGGTTCATAGTTCATGATCTTAATGGACGCTAATTATTCCGGGCCACGATAAATCACCAGCAACAACATTCCGGTAGTCGGTGTAAGATAGACATCAAGCAATAGAATATTTAGCATCCCGAGCTTATTGACTCTCACCTGCCGCCGGAAAAGTCTTTGAAGCAGACTTTTTTTGGGTGGTTCAGGGGTGTAGCTCCTGTCCAGGTCCTGGGATAAGCTTCCATTCGGACCAAACACATTTAGTTCCTTAAAGCATTCCGTTTCGATCATCTGCAGTGACAGCAATAGAGGAATATTACTCCGCGCACCACAAATGCCAGCAACTAATCTTGCAATTTCCTGTTCATACCAAATATTTCTCGAGTAGAGTCGGCAGTTCATGTAAACAATGTGTATTTGTATTTCCAACCCACGGCATTCCTGTCATCACCTTTTTTGCAACAGATTGGTCATGAAGCTGGCTACTACTTGCCAATGAGGCACATGCTACTGCAGAGCACATGTTCCATCCCAGCTGATGTTAGAACTGGATGGGAAGATTGCAGAATGGTACCCTGGCCGGATTCTCTGATCCTGAGGCTAAGTATTGACGCCATCGTAAACGTCGTCGCGTTTCCCGACGGTGTCAACATGGCCTCAGGATCAGTAATTATGGCCCCTACAGGGGGGCCAGCACAGCACTGGAGCGACCCACGCCACTCCAGCTGCCGATCCTGGTGTCAACTGGGCGCCACGGGTCCTCGCATGCGCAGTGGCACCGGCGCCAATGCGCACATGCGCAGTGGCTCCCTTCTCCGTGCCGGCCCCGACGCAACATGGCTACAGGGGCCGGCGCAGAAGGAGGCCCCCAGCCTGAGAGGCCGGCCCGCCGATCGGTGGGCCCCGATCGCGGGCCAGGCCACAGCGGAGACATTCCCGGAGTCGGACCTCCCCCCCGCACACACCCCCACCCCCCCGCACGCTGCACCCGGACCCTTTAACGCCGAGGTCCCGACGGGTAAGACCAGGTTAGAACGGGGCCGGCGGGACTTGGGTTTTTTGTTATGGCCGCTCGGCCCACCCCGGGCCGAGAATCGCCGGGGGGGGTCCCCAGTAGAGCAGCCCCCGACCGGCGCCGGGCCGACCACGCCGGCGACAATGGCACAGATTCTCCACTCTGCGGAGAATCGCGTCCTGGTGTCGGGGCGGCGTGGCGCGATTCGCGCTGGTCGCGGTGATTCTCCGGCCCGGCCCTGGGCTGAGAGAATCCTGCCCCGTCTCAGAAGGCTGCAACTTTTACTTTTTAAAATAAAATATGGAGGAACTGTGAGGGGGAACCGTACCATGCTTTTTTCAAAGTGTCGGTTCTGGTGAGTAAACCGAGAGAATCCCACTGCCGCTTGGAAATCGCTCAGAATGTTGAGCCTCTTTTAGAAAATGTTTGACCCGCATGAATCATGCCGCACTCGCGACGGCCTGCCGCTGATTCTTCATCCCAGGATAACTTAATCTCTGCAATCAATGGGGCACTCCATGTAAATGCACTCGTTCCAGATCCAGTTGGGGGAATATCTGTCAGGAAGCTAGCACCAAGTTTCTCAGAAGGAATCCTGACCCAACTCCTGGATGGTGTGCAGCAGAGGTGGGACCTTCAGTGTCCTTCCACCAAGTTCCCCACTGGGTGGCAATGGCAGCCTTAGTGAGTGCCAGCTTGCTGCAGAGGAGACGGGGCAACAGTGCTGCAAGAAGATGACCTTCTTTGCACGACCAGTGTAAGTCTGCCTCAAGTCTCCCACTGCGTCCCTTCACACCTCCAAGGTTATCTCTCACCCAGCCAGCTCAAGGGTTTCCAACAATAATCGTTCGCCCTCTCCCCAACCCCAACCCCATATTCCCCCCAGTAGCTAATCTGTCCTTCACGTTCCGGCTCCCACTCAAGTTCCACGCATGCCAGACTTCATCACCATCTGAACCTGCAGGACGCCCACCTACATTCTCCTCATCTGTCTCATTGAAAGGTAAGCCCAAGCAGAACCAGTGTGAGTGGGCAAGCCAGCTCAGATGCCTCACACCCTTTGAGGAAAGGGCTCTTGAGCTGGCAGGAGAGGAGCAGGACTCCACCTACTCATTTGTACTGGTCCTGTCCGGAGCTGGAGAAGTTTTGGGGTTCGTTCTTCAGCACTATGTTGGCGATCTTGCACTTGGACCTGAAGCCCTATCCCGTGGATGTCATTATCTGGGCTGTCAGACCTGCCGAAGCTGCAGATGGGGCGGGGGCAGATATTTTAGCCTTCGCCTCGCTGATTGTTCGCAGGCAGGACCTGTTGAGGTGGAGGTCAGCTTCTCCCCCCTGTGCCTCAGTGTGGCTGGGGGACGTGATGGAGTTTCTATATCGTGATAAGGTTAAGTTCATCTTGATGGGGGCGATTGAGGGTTTCCATAAGAGCTGGGGTTTGTTTATTCTTCATTTTAAAGAGTTGTTCACCATCAGTTGCTAAGGAGAGGGGGAGTTATTCTTCAAGTCATACGTGAGTTGGTGGTAGAGTGTGGCGGGGTCCTTCTGTTATTCTTTTTGTTTTGTGTTGTTTTGGTTTGTTTTAAGTATAAAATGTTAAAAAATAACATGAACCCTGTGCCCGTGTGGATATCACCCCCACAACCCAAAGATGTGCAGGGTAGGTGGATTGGGCACGCTAAACTCTTCCTAAATTGGTAAAATACAAAAAAGATTTTTTTTTTTTAAAAACCAAATAAAAATATTCAAAAAAAGATACCTTGGGCGGGATTCTGCCCTACCCGGCGGGGCGGGGGGTCCCGGCGGGATGGAGCGGCATGAACCACTCCGGCGTCGGGCCACCCCAAAGGTGCGGATTTCTCCACACCTTTAGGGGTCAAGCCCTCACCGTGAGGGGCTAGGTGCGCGCCGGAGTGGTTGGCGCGCCGCCGACCGGCATGGAAGGCCTTTGGCGCCACGCCAGCTGGGGCCGAAAGGACTGCGCCGGGCGGCTGAAGTCCGCGCAGGCACGGGAGCGTCAGCGGCTGCTGACGTCATCCCTGCGTATGCGCAGGGGGGGGGGGGGGGGGTCTCTTCCGCGTCGGCCCTGGTGATGACTGTGGCCGAGGCGGAGGGGAAAGAGTGCCCCCACGGCACAGGCCCGCCCGTGGATTGGTGGGCCCCGATCGTGGACCCGGCCACCGTGGGGGCACCCCCTGGGGCCAGATCGTCCCGCGCCCCCCCACAGGACCCCGGAGCCCGCCTGCGCCGTCTAGTCCCGCCGGGAAGAGAGGTGGTTTGATTCTCGCCGGTGGGACAGGCATCCCAGCAGCGGGACTTCAGCCCATCGCGGGCTGGAGAATCGCCAGGGGGGTGCTCGCCGACCGGCGCGATTCCCGCCCCCGCCGAATATCCGGTGCCAGAGAATTCGGCAACCGGTGGGGGCGGGATTCACTCCAGCCCCTGGAGATTCTCCGACCCGGCGGGGGGGGTCGGAGAATCCCGTCCCTTATTTCTAATGTTTACCAATACAAATAGAGATCCCTTAAAACTACCTTTGTTTTTAAACAACTGAAAGACTGCAAATCTGAGCTTCATACGTCTAATGGAGTACAGAGAAAAGAGATCACTCCAGTTCAGTAATGTCTGTGCCGCCGATGTGACAGGGAAAGGAGGGTTTGGGCTCTGGACAGCAGCAGTTGGCCAGCACTGGATTATGCAGCTCTGGAAATGGATGAAAATTCCTGAATTCTCTTTAAATACTTTTCTGTATTGAGGATTATTTATGCTGGACTCCATATTTCTGCATTTAATTTCTAGCAAGATAATGAACACTTCTCTAGAATATGCTAAATTATGTACTGACTTAAACCCTTTCGGGTGTCATTGTTAAAAGGAACCTGGAGAGGAACTCAGCTAGAATCCCTTCTGCGACGGTGTTTGTGAACAAATACAAGAAAATGGCTTGACACCATTCTAAGCGATGCCACAGAAGGGGATACAATGACCTCTGAATAAAACACCTTGCTTACTGCCAATCATAGGCAGTTTAGTGGTCTGAGTAGAGGCTGAGAAAAATGGCTTGAAATGACCTAAACTCATTTCATTCATGGACCTTATAATCACCAGCTTACAGTAGATTTATGTCCCGACCATCAAGTAGAAAGGAGAGTGTTCTGCCCTCCAATGTGCACTTTTGCATCAAATTAACACTAACACGTTATTGAAGCATGTTTACTGTGTGCTTTTGTGTGGGCACACTAAGCCTGTGTACTAGGGAGGAAATAGCATCACACAGTGCAGGAAGCTTAACGGTACCATTTCCTACAGAAAATAAAATAATCATGGAAAACAGATCTCACGCTGTTGGTAACCCTAGACTGACTTGGGTTGGTGATGTCACGGGGGGACGTTGCGAGGAAGTTGAGAGTCTGCAAATTTATTTGCAAAATTTTACCAATGAGATTGCAAGTAGTTGCACTCCCTAAAACACTGCTGGCCAACAATACTGATAACTACTTGAGAGGAGATAGCAAGCATAAATATACACAAATAACAGAGGTGAAAATTCATAAACCCTGCTTCACTCTTGACACTGAAAATCGAATGGCAAATAAAATAGGCCATGTTAAAGGAGTACTATTCATGCTTTGCATTCTTGGACTGCAGCACGAGCACCGGTGTAAATTCAATAAGGCCAGGATTGTGAGCTTAGACACAGAAACACTTGTTCTTGATTAATCTGTAATGTCCTGATGAGTTCCAATTTCATCTGGAGAATTCCGCCACCTTCCACACTTTATAAACTGGCTCTTGAGGTATAGTATTTAGGCAGCACCGTAGATTGTATGTTTTTTTTTTACAAGCCGTAATAATTACGCGTTTAATATACATTTTCATACCATTGTTCCTCTGGGAACCAAAATGATGAAAGAAAGATAGGCTCAATCAGTCTAACGAATAAGTTAACATGGGGGATGCAATCTTCCTTTCATGTACCCAAACTCAAAAGATGATAAGTCTTCTGCTCACCTCATTCTGCCATGGAATAGAAACACAGCCGGTAGAAAACTTTGAATAGAAATCATCATCTGTCTGGTCCAGGTTCACTCCTTTCACAGTGGAGAACTGTTCAATATCCAGCACATCTTTGCAATAGACAGCTCGTGGCTGTTAAGAGGAGCAAGGAGTTAGGATCCGAGCTGCTACCTTCTACGAAATACAGAATTAATTTCAAAGCACGGTATGCATGCAAAAGGGGTGGCACAATGGCATTTTGTTCCTTTGCTCCCCTCCATCACCACCCCATTTTTTCTGAATGATAAATACTCATCAAGTTGGACCTCTTGTGAACAATTAATATCCAGGCAGGTGAGGCAGAAATTGGCCGTAAAGCTCTGGTGCTCAGCAATGAACGTTTTGCCTCGTGCGGCAGACTGTCGCAATCATGCATTTGCACGCTCATAAGATCCACCACGTGGCTTCTCAAAGTGAAAATTACTTATTCAATTAGTCGGGGCTGAATATGCATGCCTACTTGGTTCAAATAGTTAAAAAGATATCTGAATGGATGTATTTTCTTCCTCTGCAGGATTCTGCCTGGCTTCCAGTGATAGAGGCAGGATTGAAGAACAATGTTTCATTGTACTGTGCAACCAAGCCAACAAATTATGAATGATGTATGAATATAAATCTTTAATCACTTCCCTTTCAGAATAATCAGTGCACAATTCCCCGAAGCAGCTGCAAATGGTTTCTAATAGATTTTTTTTATATAAAAAGAACTTCCATAATAAATTACATTAGCATTTGAAGCATTACATCAGTGGAAATTACAACAAGGTCCCTGGTTAGAATAATTTGAGATTTTATGAGACTCTTATTTGCATTACGGATAATGGCACTGCACTGAGTTCATGTAAAGGCTGAAAATTGGAGAGGGGGTATATGATACATGATCCATGAGGAAGCTAAACAAACAAATACAATATTGAGTCGAAATAGGACTTCTGCATATTATACCTATTAGAATAGATAATAGCAACATTGTTCACAGTTGTCATCTTAGTCTTTACTCTTTTTCCAGTTAGCACAATGATACTATAGACAAATCATTGATATATTAAAATTAATATTTTTCTTCCTTCCTGATCCTTCCCTTGAGATCCATAAATACAATGCAGGCAAAACGAACGATTGGAATTTATTTTAACTGAAGAACATGTCACTTTATAATCATTGCGCTCACAGCAGTAAACAATGCTTTCAATGTATTTGCAACTGGCTCCTTCCAATATTGTCTCATTACTCACATCAGGTACAAATGGAGGCTCCATTATGCCTGCTTCTAATCGTTTGAAATTGATATTCCTGAAGAATGGGTTTTTCTTCACATCTGAAGCACCTCCTCCTGTACAGCCCAATCTTTGCTTGGGGTCTTTGGTTAGCAACTGTTGAGAAAAGATTTAGGGATGTTACAATGCTGCATAGATGTGCAGCTACCAATTTTTCAAACAGAGGTAAAGGATTGACCTATGCAACGATGTGCATCGATCATTTATAATCACACACGCAATGCAGAAAAAAGAGCGGTGGGGCTCATTTCCAGACTTAGTATTAATTTGTGCTTCTTTTTTATCTACATAATAATGACTATACATTGTAGTTGGCTTTGGTAACACAACACATGGGATATCCTGTACTTAGGCTGGGATAAGAATAGCATAAAAGACAAAGAAGGAGAAGAGTTTCTAAGGTGTGTGCAGGAGAATTTTCTAGATCAGTATGTTTCTTGTCCAACGAGGAAGGAACATGATGACTTGATTCTGGGGAATGAAATGGATCAAGTATCAGTCGAGAAAAGTTTAGGAGACAGTGATCAGAGTACCTTAGCTTTAGATTAGCTGTGGAAAAGGACAAGGAGCAATTCAGAGCAAACAACTGGAGCATTTCAGTGGGGTGAGAGCAGATCTGTCCCCTGAAAAGTGGAATAAAAGATTGATAGACAGAAACTGTAACAGAAGAACGGACTGCCTTTAATGAGGAGATGAGTTGGGTATAGTTGAGGCACAGTCCCACCACGGCAAAATGTAGGGCCAACAAATCAGAGCACCCCGAATGATGAAAGATCTGGAGAGTAAGGTGAAGCAGGAAGGTAACACATATGAAAGAGTTCAGGTTGGTAATACAAGAACGAATTAGGCTGAACATAAAAAAGTCAGAGAGGAGCACGGTGGCGCAGTGGTTAGCACTGCTGCTCACGGCGCTGAGGCCCTAGGTTCGATCCCGGCTCTGGGTCACTGTCCGTGTGGAGTTTGCACATTCTCCCCATGTCTCCGTAGGTCTCACCCCCACAACCCAAAAGATGTGCAGGGTAGTTGGATTGGCTACACTAAAATGCCCTTTAATTGGCAAAATGAATTGGGTATTCTAAATTTTTTTTTGATGTTAATGAAAAAAGTCAGAGGGGAAGTCAAAAAAGAAATGAGAAAATCAAAGAGACTATAAGAGTCCGACAGCTAACATAAAAAGGAATCCAAAAGTGTTCTATTAATATGTAAACAGTAAAAGGGTGCTAAGAGGAGGAGGAGAGCCAATTAGCAACTAAAATGAAGATTTATGCATGGATGCAGATGTAACAGAAGAACGGACTGCCTTTAATGAGGAGATGAGTTGGGTATAGTTGAGGCACAGTCCCACCACGGCAAAATGTAGGGCCAACAAATCAGAGCACCCTGAATGATGAAAGATCTGGGGCAAAATTCTCCGGTATCAGCGCGATGTCCGCCGACTGGCGCCCAAAACGGCGCAAATCAGTTGATGTACTAAATAAATACTTTGCATCTGTCTTTACCAAGGAAGAAGATACCAAGGTCATGGTGAAAGAAGGGGTAACTGAGTCACTGAATGGGCTCACAATTCAGAGCAGGCATCAGAAAGGCTGGTTGCACCTTCTAAATTACCAGATGCAACCAAGATTTCCAAGGGAAGTAAGAGTGAAAACTGCAGAGGTATGTCTTTAGATAAGAGTGATGCTAGAGGACTGGAGAATTGCAAAGGTTACACACGTCTTAAAAAAGGGGTGCAAGGATAAACTCATCAACTACAGAATAGTCAGTTCCTCAGTGGAGGGGGGGGGGACGTTTGAGAAATAATAAACTTGGACAAATTTTTTTTTTTTTTTTAAATGTAAATTTAGATTACCCAATTATTTTTTCCAATTAAGGGGCAATTTAGCATGGCCAATCCACCTACTCTGCACACTTTTGGGCTGTGGGGGCGAAACCCACGCAGACACGGGGAGAATGTGCAAACTCCACACGGACAGTGACCCAGAGCCGGGTCGAACCTGGGACCTCAGCGTCATGAGGCAGCAGGGCTAACCCACTGCGCCACCATGCTGCCCACAACTTGGACAAAATTAACAACCATTGGATCAACGTGGATTAATTAAGCGAAGTCAGCATGGATTTCCTAAGGGGAAAATCATATTTAACCACCAAGTGTTTTGATTAGGTAACAGAGGAGGTATTTCAATTGATATAGTTTTGGTAGACTTCCCAAAGGTATTTGAGAAAGTGCCGCATTACAGACTTGAGAGCAAAATTAAAGCCTATAAAATAAAAGGGACAGTGACAGCATTTGTTGGACACTAAGGGCAATTTAGCATGGCCAATCCACCTAACCCGCACATCTTTGGACTGTGGGAGGAAACCGGAGCACCCAGAGGAAACCCACGCACACATGGGGAGAACATACAGACTCCACACAGACAGTGACCCAAGCCGGGAATCGAACCTGGGACCCTGGAGCGGTGAAGCAACTGTGCTGACCACTATGCTACATGCTGCCCAGAACTGTTGGCAAAACAGTTTACATTAACAGAAGTGTTGAGAGCCAGACGGCAGTGATTAGGGTGAATGGTAAAAGAAACAAAGGTGACATGAGGGAAAGGTTTGCATGCAGAGAGTGGTTAGGAGCTGGAATTGTATTGCTTTGGAATGTGGTAGAGGTAGTTTCTGCTGTGGCTTTCAATAGGCAATTGGATAATTAGCTGAAGTGGCAAAATTTGCAGGGTTACAGGAAAAGACGGGGATTTGAACTAACTGAGTTGCCATTGCAGAGAGCTAGCATGGACAAGACAGGCTGAATAGTCTCTTCCTGTGCTGTGACCATTCTATGATTGGTGCTTTACTTATACAAATTCTTTCCTTTCCATCTATGGAATTCGAAGTATCAATAGTTATAAAATGTCCTTCCTCTTATTTTTGTGTTAACCGTTGTGTTTACCAGATATACCAGTTACGTTACATGGGGCGGAATCTTAAACCCGCGAGCCATGCAGAAGTGATCGACACCGGTGAGACTGGCTAATCTCACCGGTAAGGGGTTGTAAAATTCCACCAATAGAATTTTATTCTATTTTATTGCATGTTATGGGAAAAAAAGACACAATTTGGTTTCATCACTTCAGAATCATAGAATCCGAGTGCAGAAGGAGACCATTTGGCCCATTGAGTCTGCATCGACCTAGGCCCACTCCCCATAACCACATCTAATCATTGAACACTAAGGGACAAGTTAGCATGACCAATCCACTTAATCTGCACATCTTTAGATTGTGGGAGGAAATCGGAGCACCCGGAGGAAACCCACACAGACACAGGGAGAACGTGCAAACTCCACACAAGTCACCCAAGGTCAGAATTGAACCCGGATCCTGGCGCTGTGAGGAACCGTGTCTTTAATATTTGTGTTTCTATTGAAGTATTTATTTTGGTAAATTTGCATTATCCTTCAGCCGGCAGTAAGAAAACAGAATGAATTTATGATGCTGCCTTTATCACACTCACTACTTAGGCCTATGTGCAATTGCATAAAAACTCCTTCACTTATTCAAACATTGTTCTTCACCTTGAAAATCAGCTATCCTGGATAATTTCTAGAATTACATTAATAAATTGTTACATATTCATGGTTCAGTCCCTGCATGTAAATACATTCACCTGAGACTGGCAATATTATTGGAATATGATAGAAACATACTAGGAGCATGTGTGGGCCAACTGGCCCCTAGAGCCTGCTCCACCATTCAATAAAATCATGGCTGATCGTTTTGTGGACTCAGCTCCACTTGCCCATTGGCTCACCATAACCCTTAATTCCTTTACTGTTCCAAAATCTATCTATCTTTGCCTGAAAAACATTTAACGAGGTACCCTCAACTGCTTCGCTGGGCAGATTCACAACATTTTGGATGAAGAAGTTCCTCCTCAACTCAGTCCTAAATCTGCTGCCCCTTATTTTGAGGCTATACCCCCTCGTTCTAGTTTCACCCGCCAGTGGAAACAACCTCCTTGCTTCTATCTTAACTATTCCTTCATAATTTTATATGTTTCTATAAGATCCCCCCTCATTCTTCTATATTACAACGAGTATAGTCCCAGTTTACTCAGTCTCTCATCATAAGCCAATCCTCTCAACTCTGGAATCAACCTAGTGAATTTCCTCTGCATCCTCTTCAGTGCCAGTACATCCTTTCTCAAGTAAGGAGACCAAAACTGTACACAGTATTCCAGATGGGGCCTCACCAGCACCCTATACAGCTGCAATATAACCTCCCTGTTTTTAAACTCCATCCCTCTAGCAACAAAGACAAAATTCCATTTGCCTTCCTAATTACCTGCTGCACCTGCAAACCAACTTTTTGCGATTCATGAGGACACCCAGGTCCCTCTGCACAGCAGCATGCTGCAATTTTTTACCATTTAAATAATAGTCAATTTTTCTGTTTTTCCTACCAAAACGAATGACCACACATTTACCAACATTGTATTCCATCTGCCAGACCATTGCTCGCTCACTTAAACTATCCAAATCCCTTTTCAGACTTTCTGCACACTTTACCACTTATCTTAGTGTCATCTGCGAACTTTGACACATTACACTTGGTCCCCAACTCCGGAAAATCAGTTAGAAGATGAAATTTAAAAAAGAACCATTCCTTTGTGCAGTTGAAATACCCTTTGTTTTGTACCCTCTGCTCCTAGTATCTCAGGCAACGTAGTACTGCTCGCTACACCACAGTGTCATTCTGACAAATAAGCAAAGTAACAATCCAAGGGCTACAAAGAAAATTGCAGAACGAGATCTGTAAATGTTGGAAAAGGAAATTTAAAAACAGAAAACAGAAGGAATATTGAGAAGATCCGATAATGAGAAAGGTTCTGCCAAGCATCAATTCACCTCTTCTCTCTGCAGATAGTAATGGACTTCCTTGTAAGTAAACCATACACAGGTAAATCCCAAATTTATGTCATACCAATTTACTGGAAATGCCCGCTTTACTGAATGAAAGTGATTAGGTTGTAAATAATTGTAACAGGCTTGTCTGTTTGGGCTGTGCGTTATTTTGGTTCATTTTTCAGGTCGATTAGGCTCAAGCGCTCCCTCACGGAAATTATTTTATTTAATCGTTTACCGATTCCTCTTTGTTCTTGTTGACACAAATCAGTCTTGTTGTTTGACCTTTTCGCTGTTCTCTGATTATTTTATTATAGTTCTAAGGGTGAACTACACAATACCGGAAAATCCTTTTTTTCTTTTAAAAAGCTAATGTACTCGGCCCCGACCCATTTCGCAAAAACAGAATTTACCGGTTCATAACACAGCACTATGGAAGATTCTCTATTTCAAAGCTTTCCAACCTTATCCTGGGATGGGTGTATTGTCCTATGCTGAGAGGTTGAGTAGAATTGGTCTACATACTCTGGAGTTTAGAAGGATGAGAGGAGATCTCATTGAAACATAAAAGATTCTGAGGGAGCTTGACAGAACGGATTTGGAGAGATTTTCCTTGTCTGGGGCATTTAGAAATAAGGACGAAGATCCAATCATTAAGACTGGGATAAGAAAAAATGTCTTCACTCAAGAGGGTTGTAAATCTTTGATAATCGATACCCCAGACAGTTGAGGATGCTTCACCACCGAGTATATTCAAAGCTGGGATAGACAAATTTATATATGAGGATCAGGCAGAAAGATGGAGCTCAGGTCAAAGATCAACCATCATTGTACTGAATATTGTGGCAGATTCGAAGGGCCGAATGGTCCACTCCTGCTCCTATTTCTTATGTTTATGTTCCTGTGCTTATGTCTGCTGAAAATGACTTCTGGGAAGTTCATTGCTTAGGTCATAATGTTCTCTTTTCCAATTGTCTATTTATTAATTTTGTTGTTTACCAATCTTACTGCAAGAGTTATTTCTCACCAGTCTCAATTTTCTCTTCAATAGCATTCCAGCAAGACGTTATTATGCAAGATGCAGTGTCCACGAGAGTTCTCACCAACACAGTCTAAACTCCTAAAAATAACATTTATCACAAATATACAATAACAAAAAAGGTCATGCGCTTTCCCAACATACTTAACCCTTCCACAAAAGCACTATGCAGCCTGCCAGGACTTGTATTTCTCTAGTTGTAGATTTCCATCTTTCAGCATGTTTCTCCGTTGGTGTTCCTTGGAGCTACTGAGACTTTCTTTAGCAGTGCAGCCCCCTCAGGAACCAGGTTGCGGCTATCCAGCAGGATAGGAGTCCATCCGACTCCTGCCCTTGACACCAAGGACATCCCCCATGGCTTCTGTGGCTACATCCGCACAATCTCTCCATGCTTTCTCATGCTGCCCCTGTAGCCACCGCTCGGAACAGCGTGTACAGTGGCAAAGACAAACAGGAGCTAAACCAAGCAACAAGGTGTGGAGGGGGGGGGGGGGGAGAAAGAGAGTAGAATGAGAAAAAAAACACGATAACCAAGCACAGAGAGGAAATGGGAGAGTAGGGAAGAGAAGTGAAGGAGAAGATTGCATGAAAAAGTGACGGCAAGGAGTTCCACTCCAGTAAGGAAATTCTTTACTTTATTTTAGCAGAACAGCAACCTAGGAAATCAGAAGGATGCAGATAGCCAAGTGGTTGTGTAGGGAAAGAGAAGAAAGTGGCTCCACTTAAAAGAAAAGGGATGGTGCAGGGCAAAAGACAGAGAGAGGAAAAACACTGTTGAGAGCCATCAGGATTTAGCAATTCCATGTTATCGGATCCTTAGGAATAATCAATAACACAATCTCCTAATTAGAAGCCAAACAAGAGTAATTAAATTCACAGTATAAATGCATGCATGGGGAGTCCTTAACCAGGTTAAGGAGCCGATTATATAAAGAAAGGTGCCCATGTTACATATCATTTTCAAGAACGTACCAACTTGCAGATGGATTTTGCCTCTTCAGAGAACTTGTCTGTGTAAGTTTCTTCTGTTTCCAATACTCGTCTGTCTACTTCCTCCCTTTTCACCTTCTCTTTCCGCCCTCTAAATGGAGACTGTCCAGCAATCATTTCATAGATTAAGCATCCCAGACCCCAGTGGTCAGGACTTAATGTATATCGCTGATTATTTAGCACTTCTGGAGCTGCAAAAGAGAATGACCAAAATGAAAGGCAGAACTCAGGTCAGCAAATTCAATTTTTTAATATCAAACTGATCGGACTCTCGAATAGTTTGGATTCTTATGAGTATCAGTCAAATATCCACATGGAAATTAAATACCTCATAAGACCATTAGTCATAGGAGCAGAATTCGGCCACTGGGCCCATTGAGTCTACTCCGCCATTCAATCATGGCTGATATTTGCCTCATCCCCACAGAGTATTTAGGCTTTTAAACAGACATTCATACTGTTCTTTAGCTTCATTTTTCCCTGATTTTAACCAAGTGCATTAAAACATTTTGGACCATCAAACCACCACGTGAGGAAATAGTTCATGTAGGAACGCAGGCTTCTGTTGCTGCAGTTGCTTTTTGATGCTGAATGTTTCCAAAATTTTCCTGTTTATATTTCAGATGTCCACTACCCATTGTAGTCTATGCTAATTTTATCAATTGAAGTCAAGTGCATAAAGGCAAAGGGCATTAGTTTGGATCGAAAGAGAAAATGCTGGAAAATCTCAGCAAGTCTAGCAGCATCTGTAGGGAGAGAAAAGAGCTAACGTTTTGAGTCTGATGACTCTTTGTCAAAGCTTAGTTTGGATGGTTACTTGAGCACATGCAAAAGGGGTGCTTACTGACACAGGAGTAGAGTGGATTCAGGAGATGTATACCTGTAATATTTCATTCCGTGAATAAATCAATTCCAAGTAAAGTCTAGGTCTGGTTTCTTTCTTCACCAACTGGCTATCAGGAGTTTAACATGTTGCATTTTCTACTTGTTCTGTTTTGTTCCTGTGGCATGGAGACCTGCTCACAGCCAACTGTGAATCTGATATTTTCAAAGTACTTATTCCCAAGAGTGATAACAAATACTTTAGAATTCTAAGTTGCATTGTTAGAACCCCAAGCAGGAACTTGCTAAATCAGCCTCTCTCTTAAAATTATATTTCAGACTTAATGTATATTTGAAATAATGTGTTATGAAAGCAGGTCAGACGTCCATCTGGATTAGGAGTAATTATTTTTAAAAATTCAAATTCCAAATGGGATTCTATGATAACATAACAAGATAAAGGCGCATGCTAATTAATAGTCTGCAAAAACACTGCCAGGTAAATGCAAATATGCTGTCCTCATTGATTACTATCAGAGTCCCATCACATTCACACTAGACTATCACACTTGCCAATGCTGCCTTGACAAATGTATAGCTTGTTCTGACTTTGTTCAGCCTCCAATAAAAAAAAGAACCGTAAGTGGTTAAACTACCCTGGTTCCAATCAAGAGGTTAGGGAGGAGGAAATAAAAAGCAGAATAATTCAGAGTCATGTTATTCAAAGTAAACTGTACGGAAGGGTCCTTCCTGTTTGATCCTGTTTATTCTCTAATCATTCCCTTATTTCCCCTCTCTTTTATTTTTGCCATGATTGATGTGTACATGTGTCTTTAACGCAGCCTGTCCCTTTAATTCACACTGAAAGATGGCTGACATCAGTGATAACTCAGTTTGATTGATTCGGCTGGTAGCCCATAAATTGGCCCAAAAGGCTGTGCTCTGCCTGGTAAAAGGCGGTGATTGGATTTGATCCCACTGGAATGGGTCAGAGATTCAAGGGTTGGGTTTTGGTTTCAGTTTGACTCCTGCCAGACCCGAGGAAGATATGCTGTCCTCTCCCATCTCCATTTCTTCCAGAAAGGCAGTGTTTCTGAACCGGTAGGCAGTCCAGATGAATCTATGTACAGGAGAACCATTACAGGCTCTGCAGGCAGTGACGAATGTGATATAAAATAGTTACTTTAGAGTTACTAGTTAATGTAATGTAGAAATAAGCCACTTTGATTCTTGCAGTTAGGGACAAAGGAATTTGAGACCGCATGGAAAAAGCAGGAAGAGGTGGGTCTATGAGAGTGATGCTGCATTGATAGGGGCCAGAGAAAGGGATTGGAAGTGAGCCAATCAGAATAGATCGAACAGGTCAGGAGGGACATAGGCTGACCTATGTCCGTCGAGTATGTGAAACTTGATACCATTTGAATTGATTTTGCAGAGATCCCTTTGTCTTTTAGTTCAGTCGTTTTCTGGGATGTAAGAAGCTGGATGTCTCTTACATTTCTGTAAGATGATTCAAGCTTGCAAGCTAAATAAATAACTTCTGTTTACGTGCGAATCCGTCTCAACTTTTATTGAGGCCAGACTGACAGAGAAAGAAATTTGGGAATCAACATTTGGTGCCGAAACCCGGGATTTCTCTGGGCGATCCTGATCCAACTGCGAAATCAGAATTAGACTGATTATGAACAGGAAGATGGGGAACAAAGGGCCCTCAATGTAGAACTGGAAAACGACCGCGCATTGATTGTTCCCCTCTTCTTATCGTCTGATTAGTCTGGTCACTCGCGGTTGGCACAGAAAGACCGCCTCGACGAAATCACAGGTCAGTCTGGGGATTAGCACTTTAATTGATGGGATTTCATATTGTTGTTTCGGCTTGGGTTAGGGTTTTGGGCTGATGGGACTTTAATAATGAAGGTTCAGTCTATTATCAGGGTTCAGAGGCTGATGGGACTTAAATAATGAAGGTTCAGTCTATTATCAGGGTTCAGAGGCTGATGGGACTTAAATAATGAAGGTTCAGTCTATTATCAGGGTTCAGAGGCTGATGGGACTTAATTAATGAAGGTTCAGTCTATTATCAGGGTTCAGAGGCTGATGTGACTTAATTAATGAAGGTTCAGTCCAGTATAACTGTTTTTAAATCTGAAGATGGTTCAACTCTATGTGTGAGTGTTTTAAATATATAGTTGATTAAGCTAAAATTGTCTCCTTGGACTGTAAAGTTCCGAGGTCTAGTTGAGATTGTGAGGAATGCTGCATATTGGTTGAAGCAGAAGTCTCTCAAAGGGTTAACAGCAGCAGGCGGAGTTGAAAACAGACAGTGCTTCTCACTCAGGCCTTGAGATAACAGCACCAGTCTGCAGTGTAATCGGATACCTTTCCTTTGAGTCAGTGAACACCAGCAAAGTTACGTTTTGAATTAATTAAAGGAAACCAGTGGGTTTCTCCACCTCTTTGATAAAAGTTATTATTTTCGAAAGCAATTGATTGAAATTGCCAGAATCTTAAATTTTACTTACTTGAAATAAGGTTTATCTCATTTTATCTGGAGATTAATAGAAACTTAAAGAAGATCATGGACACCATTTTAAAAAGTGTCAATCTGGAGATGATAATTGATTTTGCTAATACTTATGATAGTTGATTTTGCTAATACTTATGTGTATGTAACAGAAAAAAAACTTGTTAAAAGAAAAATTGTTAAGATAAAGAAATAATTAAGTTGTAAATGTTATACAAGTTTGTGTTAAGCAAATTGTAAATTTAGTTCTGAGTTGAGATCAGAGCTAAGCTTGCAAGTTGCAGTAATTCAATTTGAATTTTCAAACATTTTTAAGTTTAAAAAAAAAGAGAGCAAATAAAGAAAAGAAGGACACAGATCTTGAATGCGTTGAATAGCACATTTCAAAGGCCCATAAATCTTTCTGTTATCTTAGACCTAAAACCTAGGAAGATTGACGAGCCATAGGAATTTCTGGGGCGTTTTAATGAAATCTACCGGGGGCAGTCAGGCGATTTGCTGTATTAAAATGGTCAGAATTCCCCTCAATACTGTGCTATGTTAATGCATTGCCTACCACCTTCTGTGGTTACTGCTGTGAAATGTAATAACATGAATTGGACAGAGAACGACCCTTCCCAGATGGCAAGGGCAGTCAGATTTTACTGGAAGGAGGGTGTAGGCCAAGAAGGAGGCTCAGTTACAAAGGTTAAGACTGAGTATGTAATGAAAAAGGATGATCTGCGATCCCAACAAGCGGCAGAAATGGTAGTTTACCAGCAGGAGCTCCAATATAGTGACTTTGGGTGGGTGGATCAGCGAAGAGGAGGATGAGACAACAGTGCTATATTTCTATCACCCCCCAGTGGTGGACGTTAGACATTGAACAGTCACTGCATCACGTTACCCTGGCCTATGACAGAACTGGACGAAACAGGGAGTTGGAGGACAAATACCGGCCATTACTTGAGACCGAATGGCCAGTCAAGGTTACAGCCACAGTCACGGGAAAAGAAGGTACAGCCGATTTTGTTACAATATCACCACATTTATGGCCACAGTCAGCTTCGGTAAGCCCTCATATTACACGTCAGGTCCATGACCAGTACCATGCCAGGGATATGGGGCGAATGGTCAGCATCTTACCGCAGCTCGTCAGAATAGGTATGAGATATACCTTTTGAACAATCCACGTCTGACATTTAAATACTGTACCACTATCAATCCAGCCTGTTTTCTTAGTGGTCCCCCTGTCCATGAAGACGCACCTGGCCACGACTGTTTAGCCTTGATTCAGGAAACTACCACAATAAGGGGCGATTTGAGTGACATTTCGTCAGAACAACCTGACATGATTATGTGTGGTCAAATATCCCACCGGGGTTTAGTTAATGACCTACTGCAGGCCCTCCTTCTGCCAGCGCAGATTTCCGTTATTAAATGCGCTGCCCACACGAATGGTACAACCCCAGTTGACGTTGGTAATGAACGAGCAGATCGTGCAGCGCGCACAGCCGCACAAATTCAGCAAGTGAAGTGCCTAAAATGTTAAGTCAGACTAAACGATCTACTATGAATGTGTCTGCTTCTGACAAGCCAATGCCAGACGTCATAAGGTTACAGGAGGACGCTCCTGAGAGTGATAAACAAATGTGGAAACGGTTAGGTTGTACATATGATTCTGTTTCCTCTTTATGGACCACGCCTGCACATCAGACTTGTATGTCTGATGTACTGGCTTTATGGGTCATCGAATGTGTACACTTTGCAACTCATTGTGGGGCTCGAGGGACTAGTGATTTGTTGCTGGACACTTGGTGGCACCCTAAAATGCAGGGGTTGGCCCAGAGTATCAGTAATCGGTGTTTGATTTGTCAGCAATATAACACCGGAAAAGGTATCCCTTGTGGGAAGGAGCAAACCCCGTTGCCCAGTGGTCCCTTTGAGACGCTCCAAATGGATTACATTGAGTTGGAAAGGTGTCAATGTTACAAATATGTTTTGGTCATTGTGGATGTGTTCAGCAGATGGGTCGAGGCGTATCCGACTATCTATAGTAAAGCTGCTACTGTGGTTAAAGTCTTGATGAGGGAAATCATTCCCCGGTACGGTATACCAGCTCAGTTAAGTTCTGATAATGGGCCTCATTTTATTGGACAAATTAACAAGGAGTTTTGCTCCCAGTTGGGCATACGCCAGCAGTTACACTGTGCTTACAGACCGCAGGCAGCCGGGGTGGTTGAGAGACACAATCAGACCCTCAAAACTAAATTGGCTAAATTAAGAGCAGACACGGGACTGACATGGCTTACGTTGCTCCCCGTTGCCCTCTTCCAGCTGCGGGTTACACCTGCGGGACCAGCCCGGCTCTCTCCCGCCGAGATTCTTTATGGCAGGCCTCTTAGAACTCCTTGGAGCCTGCAGGTTCCCAGACGGGTTCAGTTTCATCAGATGACTGAAGAAATGACCACCTATGTTCTAGCCCTTACGCAAGTGCTCAAGGAACTCCATGGCCCAGTCCGTGCGGCTCACCAGCCATTGCCCCAGTACCTAGCTCACTTTCAGTCCAGCCCGGTAGTTATGTCATGGTCAAACATTGGACTAGGAAGGGGTCGGAGCCGCGATGGGACGGGCCCTTCCAAGTTCTCCTTACCACCCCCACAGCAGTTAAAGTGGAGGGGCGAAGTGCTTGGGTCCACCTACATCACTGTAAATTGAGTCCATCTCCACTACTGTAAAAGGTCGGATACTAACCTGCCTCCCTTCTCCAGTGCTATTTTACAGGTGTGGAGCATGATGGAGTGGCTACGCATCGTCTGTCTGATATTTGGCCTCACTTCGCTTGGCGTGTTATTGGCGATGGACATGGAAAAGGGGAATATTATGTATCTGTGTAGCCCCAACCAATCTACAAGGATACATCACCTATGCAAAGGTGATGTCCTTCACTGCCCCCATATACGAGGACATGGTATCGACTCATGGAAGGTCATCAAAGTTAAGGAGAATGCGGGAGTCATGAAGCAGCTGCACCGGTCCCGGTGATGGGAAGGGAACATTATATGGACATTGCCTTGTTTTTGGAATACATGTAAATTTGATTTTGGATGTGTTAAAAGTGGTACAATAAAGGTAACATCAGGCTGTCAGAAGAGTGTAGGAAGAGACCATGAGAAAGAGAAAGGGACTAGAGAGAGGACGGGGCGTGTGAGAAGGGAAGTACAGCTAGAACGTAGGTTACCGGGAGATGCACTTAAGTTAATTAAAGGCCAAACTGAGGAAAACCCGGGTAGTATGAATCTCTTCTACCAGATTTACCACCGTCTGTATGGCCAGGGACGGGTTGTCTGCTACCCAAACCCCGCAGCGGTGTCTAGGTTATTTTCTGTTTCACCGCTTTGGGGCACTCCCCAAACGGTGGTTCATTGTCAGCGTTCCGAGCCATTGCCCGAGCACGTCACTCTTCCTTACGATCCGGATTCAGCACCACCGGCTATTTGCCTTCCCCTCCCTCGGGATAATTCCCATTCACAGTACGATAGGCTGCGACGGTGGAGGGCGTACATACCTAGCCACTTCACTCCCAATAGGGATTCCCGGTCGTACGAGAATTGCTTCAGCAGTGAAGGATATGGCTGTTTGCTGGTAGAGGTGGACACAAATATAACATGTCTGTTTCCCACCTGTACGGACAGGAGGTGCCATATCACCCAGGCGTCTGGCCAATGCGTTTGTTATAACACCACTTGCGTTCCATTGAACGCTGGCCTCCAGCTCCTTTGTGGCTGGGCGAATGTCTCTCATATCACTGTTGGGAATAGGGCTTTCTGCATTGCTGGGCGGCCCGAATGGGCATTTCAAAATTGGATAAACTGGGCTACTGGGAGGTCCTTACGCAACCGATATGCTGATTGTGATGCTAGTCTCCACACGGAACAAGGATACTACTTTTTATTTAATGGTACGGCGACCAACGTTTTGTCACCCCATTTCCCCGCCGAATTGCTATAGGGACTCTAGTCCCTACCACAGTCCCCTGCCCTTCAGCGTGGAACCTGCATAATCAGTTAGCACGCCGGGCAGTCTCTGCTGAATTTTGCAAGAACTGGAAAAAACCTCAGGTTCTTGCACCCAACCGGGGCCACTCAGCCGGGTGAGGCATTCTGAGCATATTGACACTGGGAGGTGTGGGGGGTTCCTTGGCTGTTAGTGATCGGAATTATTTTATTTGCGGCCTTACCATCTTGGGAAATGAAACCTTGGGAGCCCTCGGGGCAATAACTAAGGAGTTGTCTCAGCTACGGTTGTTTGCAATGCAGAACCGGTATGCTCTTGACTATCTTCTGGCCCGTGAGGGTGGGGTATGCGCCATAGTACAGGGCAAGTGTATCATGGGAGTTCAAGACTTGACCGCTAACATTACTAAATTTATGGATCGCATACGGGATCACTTGGACGGGATGCAGGATCCTGACTCTTGGGGTAACTGGGGATCTGGAGGATGGAAGGACTGGTTGATAAATATGGCCATGTATCTAGTGGTAGCTATCGGCTGCATATTTGTGGGCCTGGCCATCCTTAAATGTGTGATGGGTAGAATGCGGGGTGCACTAGATCAGATCACCGCCCCAATCACCGAGAAAAAAAATTTAACTGTTAAAATCCATGAGGGTGAAGCAGATGAAGGGGGGCTAAGACAGGAATTGGAAATGCAGCGACGGATCTTTTTAGATGAGGAACCGTAGCTATAGATTGGATAGTTCGGTTATCATGGAATGATAAAAGGAGGGAATGACGAATGTGATATAAAATAGTTACTTTAGAGTTACTAGTTAATGTAATGTAGAAATAAGCCACTTTGATTCTTGCAGTTAGGGACAAAGGAATTTGAGACCGCATGGAAAAAGCAGGAAGAGGTGGGTCTATGAGAGTGATGCTGCATTGATAGGGGCCAGAGAAAGGGATTGGAAGTGAGCCAATCAGAATAGATCGAACAGGTCAGGAGGGACATAGGCTGACCTATGTCCGTCGAGTATGTGAAACTTGATACCATTTGAATTGATTTTGCAGCGATCCCTTTGTCTTTTAGTTCAGTCGTTTTCTGGGATGTAAGAAGCTGGATGTCTCTTACATTTCTGTAAGATGATTCAAGCTTGCAAGCTAAATAAATAACTTCTGTTTACGTGCGAATCCGTCTCAACTTTTATTGAGGCCAGACTGACAGAGAAAGAAATTTGGGAATCAACAGCAGGGGTGAACCAACCAACCCTCTCTGCAGAAAAGGCTAATGTGTGCCAACCAAATCTTTCTCCAGAAAAGGCAGAGGCTTGGAAATACACTACAAAATGAACGCAGAATTTGATCTGAAGCAATGGGGCCTCCCCAGGAAAAACTGTGACTAATACATTTCTAAACTACAGAGAAGATCATTAGAGGTTGCAAACCATGTACTTTGATCAACCAGGGTGCTGTGAGGAAAGGGGCCTAAAGAACCACCATTGAACACAAAGACTAATCCTTTGAACCTCATTATTTTCACCTCTTTCCCCCTCTGTGTTTGTCTGTCTTGTGTATGTATGGGGGTAGAGGATGGTTCATTTAAAGGGGTTAGCAGATTAGTTTGTTGTTATCACATTGTATTTACTTCAAATGTCATAATTATTCCTGATATAAATAAACAGTAATTGTGTTTCAACTTACAAACCTGGTGACTGTAATTATAGGGCAGCGTAGGGCCAAAGACTTTGGGCACTTTTAGTAAGATTTATTTGTTAATTCATTTGTGTTGTGACTCCGGGGCATGTGGTGCTGGAATTGACCGCACAGTTGCCCAGGGTGACGTAACATGTAAAATGTTGATTTAAAAATTTTTTTTAAACTGGAGCATAAATTAGGGTTAGGCTGAAGGTACACATTTCTCAGCTGCCAACATTCCCAATACTAGCAAGGAATTCCACTGGGAATGCCAGTGACAGGGTGAACTGCAGCTGTACCTTTCAGCACTTCCCTGGAGAATTATATTTGTTTCAATTAAAGGAAAATAATTCTCAAAATAATTTCACCATGAGTTTTGGCAGAAATATTAGCAATCCTACTAAGTTATACAAATACAGATTGATGTCCAAGAGATTTCACAAATCGCAAGAAGAAAACTTTCCTGTGGTACTGTAGTCGGGTGGTAAAGCATGTTTTAAAAGATGATTGTATTATTACTAAGACAGCATACATACAGATCTATTGCTGCAGCATTACTCTAATTATTACAGACTATAACTAAAGCAATTCAAGGGCAGCATGGTGGCGCAGTGGTTAGCCTTGTTGCCTCACGATGCCGAGGACTCGGGTCCGATCCCAGCCCTCGATCACTGTCCTTGTGGAGTTTGCACATTCTCCCCGTGTCTGCATGGGTCTCACCCCCACAATGCAAAAAGATGTGCAGAGTAGATGGATTGGCCACGCTAAATTGCCCCTTAATTGGGGAAAAAAATGAATTGCGTACTCTAAAAGCAATTCAGATGGAAGAAAGCTGAAATGTTTGAGACGGATTAATGATTTGCTTGTTTAGCAGTTCGTATACTTATATCGTGAAGCCAAATTCAATAAAAGGCACAGATAAGAGCTGTCAAAGTGTTCTTCTGTGGCTACACATACTGTTCACACAAGTGCATCAGATGGCTCACCATCCCAATGTATCATGCTGGGCCAACACAGATGCACTCCCTATAGTCAGCATGGTCATTCGCAGAATCAGGCCAATTGGACCAAAAACAGACTGAATAACCCAATTGCACGGCATCCATGTGGGAATATACTCCAACTGTTTATTTATAGGGAAATGGCATTTCAAACAAAAATACTTTTTCTTGTAACTTTTATAATCAAACAGAAGGCAGTGGAAAATTTCACATCAGTGCGCTCAAACACGTGGTTTGGTGATATTTACAATGCCCCAACGATTGTGACAGATTCTAATTAGAACTCCTGGAATAAAATAACCAGCAGGAAAATAATTTTTCAGCAATCCACGAAACCACCTGTCAGTAATGTCTGATGTAATATGTATATAAGCAGAAGTAAACAGCCATGAGGATAGTTAAATGGGCATATCAGGGAGATTAAAAAAAGATTTGGGGATGGCTATTGCTTGCCTTGAATTCGAGTCAGGAATCCATCTAGCTGAATCGATGAATTTTGTTTCATGTGTGAACGGAAGAAATAAGAATAGGCCATTTGACCCCTCAAGCCTGCTCTGCCATTCAGTACAATTATGGCAAATCTAATTGTAGCCTTCGACTCCGCTTTTCTGCCTCCCCAGCCCCCCCCCACACCACAATCATTCAATCCCTTATAGATCAAAAGATTATCTAACTCCACCTTGCATATATTTATGACCCTACCCCCCTCTGCTCCGTGGGTTAAAGAATTCCAAAGATCAACAAATTTCCCACAGACATTCATCTTGACATTTGTGTTAAATGGGTGACCCCTTATTTTGAAAATGTGCCCGCCTGGTTCTAGATTTCCCCCCATAAGAGGAAACATCCTCTCAGTTTCTACCCTATCAAGCTCCTCAGAATGTTCTAGATTTCAATAAGATCACCTGTCATTCCTCTAAACTCCAATAAGCATAGGCCCAACCTGCTCAATATTTCCTCATTAAACAACTTCTGAAGTACAGGAATTAGTTTAAAGAACCTTCACTGAACTGTCTCCAAGGAAGTATATTCTTTAATTCTGGAGACCAAAATTGATGTAGCTCTCTAGGTGCGATCTCACCAATGCCCTGTACAGTTATAGCAAGGGTCTCCTCATGTTATATTCAATCCCCCGCCCTTAAATCCAACATTCCATATTTCTAATAACTTGCTGCACCTGCATGTTAACTTTCTGTGATTCATGTACAAGAGCACCCAGATCCCTTGTACCACAGCATTCTGCAACCTCTCTCTTCTTGTATGTCTTCATTTGAAAATCTATACATCATGTAAACTGAAAATATATATATGATTTAGCAGTCTGCACCATCAAGTATCACAATTACGAGTTACGAGGTTTATAAATGGGAAATAAACAGCTAATTTCCAGGACAACATTGAAAGAAAATCTATATCAAATTTTAATCAAAGACTCACCCATATATCCTACCGTCCCCACTCTGCCACGAATCGTTTCTCCTTCAGGAATTTTCACAGCTAAACCCAGATCAGATATCCTAATGTGACCTGTATGACCGCAACACAATGGAATTGGTTAGTTAAATGCATCCTCTCATTTTACTGCAAACACCCTCCAATAGAACAAGAGGGCACTACTTGCACCCACTAAAATAAACTTTTGTGCAGAATATAGAAGGTCGAAGGTTCTCTTGCTCATGTATTTACTTTATTTGCCCCCTTGTTCCGCATTGGATTGGATTTGTTTATTGTCACGTGTACCGAGGTACAGTGAAAAGCATTTTTCTGCGAGCAGCTCAACAGATCATTAAGTACATGAGAAGAAAAGGGAATAAAAGAAAATACATAATAGGGCAACACAACATATACAATGTAACTACATAAGCACTGGCATCGGATGAAGCATACAGGGTGTAGTGTTAATGAGGTCAGTCCATAAGAGGGTCATTTAGGAGTCTGGTGACAGTGGGGAAGAAGCTGTTTTTGAGTCTGTTCGTGCGTGTTCTCAGACTTCTGTATCGCCTGCCCAATGGAAGAAGTTGGAAGAGTGAGTAAGCCGGGTGGGAGGGATCTTTGATTATGCTGCCCGCTTTCCCCAGGCAGCGAGAGGTGTAGATGGAGTCAATGGATGGGAGGCAAGTTCGTGTGATGGACTGGGTGGTATTCCCGACTCTCTGAAGTTTCTTGCCGTCCTGGACCGAGAAGTTGCCATACCAGGCTGTGATGCAGCCCGATAGGATGCTTTCTATGGTGCATCTGTAAAAGTTGGTAAGGGTTAATGTGGACATGACGAATTTCCTTAGTTTCCTGAGGAAGTATAGGCGCTGTTGTGCTTTCTTGGTGGTAGCGTCGACGTGGGTGGACCAGGACAGATCTTTGGAGATGTGCATCCCTAGGAATTTGAAACTGCTAACCATCTCCACCTCAGCCCCGTTGATGCTGACAGGGGTGTGTACAGTACTTTGCTTCCTGAAGTCAATTACCAGCTCTTTAGTTTTGCTGGCATTGAGGGAGAGATTGTTGTCGCTACACCACTCCACTAGGTTCTCTATTCCCCTCCTATATTCGGACTCGTCGTTATTCGAGATCCGGCCCACTATGGTCGTATCGTCAGCAAACTTGTAGATGGAGTTGGAACCAAGTTTTGCCACGCAGTCGTGTGTGGACAGGGAGTAGAGTAGGGGGCTAAGTACGCAGCCTTGCGGGGCCCCGGTGTTAAGGACTATTGTGGAGGTGGTGTTGTTGTTCATTCTTACTGATTGTGGTCTGTTGGTCAGAAAATCGAGGATCCAGTTGCAGAGTGGGGAGCCAAGTCCTAGGTTTTGGAGCTTTGATATGAGCTTGGCTGGGATTATGGTGTTGAAGGTGGAGTTGTAGTCAATAAATAGGAGTCTAATGTAGGAATCCTTGTTTTCGAGATGCTCTAGGGATGAGAGTAGGGCCAGGGAAATGGTGTCTGATGTGGGCCGGTTGCAGCGGTATGCGAATTGCAGTGGATCAAGGCGTTCTGGGAGTATGGAGGTGATGCGCTTCATGATCAACCTCTTGAAGCACTTCATTACGACAGAAGTCAGGGCCACTGGTCGGTAGTCATTGAGGCACGTTGCCTGGTTCTTCTTTGGTACCGGCATGATGGTGGTCTTCTTGAAGCAGGTGGGGACCTCGGAGTGGAGTAGGGACAGGTTAAAGATGTCTGCGAATACCTCTGCCAGCTGGTCCACGCAGGCTCTGAGTGCACGACCAGGGATCCCGCCTGGGCTCGTCGCCTTCCGAGGGTTCACTTTCAGGAAGGCCAATCTGACTTCGGAAGCTGTGATGGTGGGTGTGGGTGAATTATGGGCTGCTGGGGCACTCGACAGCGGATTGTTGGTTACTTGCTCGAACCGAGCATAGAATGCATTGAGTTCATTGGGGAGGGGTGCGCTGCTGCCAGAGATACTGCTCGGCTTCGCTTTGTAGCCCGTTATGTTGTTTAGTCCTTGCCACAAGCGCCGAGAGTCTGTCTGTGACTCTAGCTTGGTTTGATATTCTCTCTTGGCATCTCGGATGACTTTGCGGAGGTCGTACCTGGATTTCTTGTATAGGTCAGGGTCGTCTGCCTTGAACGCCTCAGATCTGTCCTTCAGTAGGGAGTCAATCTCGCGATTGAGCCATGGTTTCCGGTATGGGAACGCACGTACTGCTTTCTTTGGCACGCAGTCGTCCACACATTTGCTGATGAAGTCTGTGACGGTGGTGGCATACTCATTTTAGTTGGTCGCTGAGTTCTTAAATATGGACCAGTCCACTGTCTCTAAGCAGTCACGTAAGAGCTCTTCTGTCTCCTCGGACCAGCACTGCACAACCTTCTTAGCTGGATTCTCCCGCTTGAGTTTCTGCTTGTATGCCGGGAGAAGGAACACCGTCTTATGATCTGATTTCCCAAAGTGCGGTCGAGGGATGGAACAGTAGGCGCCCTTGATTTTTAAGTAGCAGTGGTCAAGAGTGTTGTCGCCCCTGGTGGGACTGGAGATGTGCTGGTGGAATTTTGGCAGTACACTCTTGAGGTTGGCCTTGTTGAAGTCTCCGGCCACGATGAACAAGGCCTCCGGGTGTTTCGTAGTTGTTTATTACTGTGTATAGTTCGTCCAGCGCCTTCCTCACTTCTGCCTGGGGTGGGATGTAGACCGCTGTGATAATGGCTGAAGTGAACTCACGTGGAAGATAATATGGGCGGCACTTCACGGTCAGGTATTCCAGGTCTGGGGAGCAGTAGGTCGCCAGAGTCGCCACATCCAAGCACCAGGAGGAGTTGATGAGGAGGCAAACCCCTCCACCCTTCGCTTTGCCTGACGATGCCGTGCGGTCCGCCCGGTGAATTGAGAAGCCTTCAGGTTGTATGGCACAGTCCGGTGAGGTGGGGGTGAGCCATGTCTCTGTGAAACAGAGCACACAGCAGTCTCTTACTTCCCTCTGAGAGGTAATTCTGGCGTTAAGTTCATCCAGCTTGTTTTCGATCGCTTGGCCGTAACCAATCACTGTTTTGTCGATGTACCATTTGTCAATGTTCTCTGTTGATTATTCTTGTGTCTACTATGTACGTACTGCGTACGTTTCTCGGCCGCAGAAAAATACTTTTCACTGTACTTCGGTACATGTGACAATAAATCAATCAATCAATCAATTACTATGGCAGTAATGACCAGATTTTGCCTTCTAAGCTACTTCACCTTTCTTTGGGCTCTTCATTTTGCACTACCAAACATAAGAACTAGCCGTGTGCAATTAGATTTGACCCTGTTGTTATATTCAAAAAAATAAATAATTTCTGGTGCCCGCCGAGGCTATATTTGAGATGAAAGGAATTACACAAAAGGTTGATCTGTTAAAAAAACAAAGTTATTCTCCGATCAGCAATAGTTTTTGAATGCGATGTCCATTCCATGACATGACTAATTTAACGTGCCATCTCCCGATCTCCAGTGGCTGAAAAACTGGGCCACTATTACTCCAACCTCCAAAGTTGATAAGGGGACAAAAAAAAGAGTTTTAAAAAGTTGAGATAGATCAAGGCTGGGATTCTCCGACCCGGGATTGTTCAGCCACCGGCGGGAACGGATAATTTGGCGCTGAGCCAAAACTCCATTCCACGCAGCCAGACTGGAGAATCCCGGCGGCGTATACGGAGGAATAATTCCGGTCTGCGTATTTTTGTTATAGTTACTATTACAATTATCGATAGTCCTGACATTTAATAGCTTTGTTACTGTGATATTAAGATTTGTTTCAGCAACAGCAAGACAGCTAAATAACGAGCACTGGATAGTCTACCCATCTACCGATAATCAAATAATATTTTATTATCAAATATATATATACAGTTATTCACAAATCAGAAGTTATGCATATTCCAACATAAAACAACTGAAACAGTAATACATTTGATCTTCCAATGTTTCGATGGCAAAAAGTGAATTTGGTTTTCATAGATTAATCAGTTTGCTTTAGATATTCATCTGCAAATGGGAATTGTTCCAGCAATCATATTTTCACTAGTATGAGTTTTATAATGTGTACTTGAATTCCTTCTTAATGTGTTACTCTTGTGCCTTTCTTTTGGTCAGAATTTCCCTCTTCTTCTTCTTCACTTGGCAGATAAAATTATACTACAGACCCAGCAGTATGCCAGAGAGTAGAAAAACTCAAGCCAGGGGGAGTCTCTCGCAGCTCTTTTCAATAACACATATCTACTTCGATTAGCAAAAGTGATTCATGAAACTTCCTAATGTGGCATTCTGCAATAGCACAGATCCTGTAAAGCTAGAGCTTTATATATCTGCAAATTTCTGTACATAAAATGCATGTAATATGAATGTTATTTAATAATAAATACTAGACAACTAACAAGATATATTGTACACATGTTGCCATACATGGGTGGCACAGTGGTTAGCACTGTTGTCTCACAGTGCCAGGGACCCGGGTTCATTTCTGTGCCTGTGTGTGGAGTTTGCACATTCTCTCCTCGTCTCCGTGGGTTTTCTCCGGGTGCTCCGGTTTCCTCCCACAGCCCAAAGATGTTTAGGTTATGTGGATTGACTGTGCTAAATTGCCCCTAAAATCCAAAAATGTGCAGATTAGGTGGGGTTACAGGGATGGAGCGGGGGAGTGGGCTTGGCTAGGGTGCTCTTCCAGAGGGTCGGTGCAGGCTCGATGGGCTGAATGGCCTCCTTCTGCACTGTACGTATTCTATTCCATGGATATATTCATAATTAAAATGTAATAAACTGGTGTCTGGGCCAAATATTTTCTACGTTTTTGGATTATATATTTTCATTACAACACAACTGAAAATTGAGTTAAGGTGTAATGAAGAAATTCTGTTGCCAGAAAAACAGTAAACCTGACCCTGAATCAAAGTAAACTGAATTACACAATAATTGCCACATTTACAGAACTGGATTACTTACCATAGTCATCCAACAATATGTTTTCAGGTTTCAAATCTCTGATAAAATATAAAATGAAACAAATATAAAAAGTTTACACATGTGGTTATGTTATGCCAAAAAATATTAATACCTTACATTTCAGCGAAAAAAGGAACTGTTTTTCTGAATTACAAAGTATTTATTGCACAGAAAATACAGCACAGGCCATTCGGCGCTACAGATCCATGCCAGAGTCAATGTTCCACAGGAGCCTCCTCCCACCCTTCTTCATCTCATGCCATTGGCAAATCCTTTTATTCCTTTCTCCCTCATGTGTTTACCTAGTTTCTCCTTAACGGCACCAAATATTAGTCCTAATTAGTACTGGTTCCAGTCGATCAAAACAGTTTTTCCTTCCTCCTTCAGTCACTGATGGTTAATATTTAGCGCATGTTTCTGTCGATGGTGTTTTTACTCAGAACAGATGTAAAATCAGATGATCAGTGTCTAATTGCCCTTTTAGGTAACACCATAATACAACCCAATGCAGGCCTTAAGGTTTAACTTAGCATCTATGCTTCTGAAAACACATGCAGTATTCATGTAAAGTAGGACAGATTTTAGCCCAGCATCTGTCAGGATGATACGTGAGTGAATGAGTACCCCTTTGTGGCTAACACTGCCCAAATGAAGCGCTAAAACACGCATATAAAACTGCCTCTATTTCCTGTTGGTGTGGGAGTCAGTGAGACTTTTTAAAAAATCACCATCTCAGTCATTCAAATTTACATGGTGGAATCCACTGAAAGTTTAAAAAACCTCGATAAGGTGCAGGTTTGCTCAAATAATTATGATTCCCTCCTAATTGTGTATTTTTTTCAAAATGGATATGGCATTTGTGGTTGTTCTTAAATAATTGTCATAGTGGTTAATCTCCTACAACATAATAATAAAAATTAGGTAGCACTTAGGAAGCTTGTTAAAACTTAACAAAGCTATCAAAACTATAGGTCTGGGACGGGATTCTCCGATTTTGAGAATATGGCCGGAGCAGGTGTCTAGTCTTATGACCAAAAAGTCAGCGCCGTCCCCGCACCGATGTTCCGCCCAGTGGGGGGCTAGCAGACACGCCACATAAAGCCCCTGTCTCTACCTGCAGATACGGACGGCGAATTGCCGGGTCCGTGGCCGCGCAAGCGCGCAGCGGCAAACTACGGCGGCCGCGCTGTACATCATGGCGCCGGCCGCACGTGGACCCGGCCTGCCAGATAGTGCCCCCCTGTAACTCCCTTGCTGCTCCAGGACCACCCCCCACCAGTCCCACCAGCCCCCACCGAAGCCCCCCAGGCCAGCGGAATGGCATCACCTCTCTCCCCCCCCCCCCCAAATGTGGTGGCGCTGGACACAGTCCGCAGCCGCCACGCGATGTTGACGAAACTTCAGAGCACATACGCCCCACGCTGTCGGAAAGTCAGCCCATCAGGAGCGGAGCATCGAGGAGGGCCTTCAGGTGACGTCCTGAGGTCGTCCCAATGGTGTGCGGCATACTCACCGATGATGCCGTTTTGGAGGGGGCGGAGCATCTGAAAAACGGCACTGCCCCCGATTTCGATGTCAAAACGGATTCTCCGGCCAATCGCCGAATGCGATTTCGCCGTCGGCAATCGGAGAATCTAGCCCTTAGTATCTTACAGGTAAATATCAATTTTTAGTGCTTTAGATGAAAATTCAATGTTAAAATGCAGAAGTACTTTGACTGACAAGTTAACGATTAATTATCTTTGTCATCTAAATGTGTGCCCGTCGCGATTTGGAATTGAGAAGAAATGCAAGGCACATCAAAGCATATTTTAATTGTTGGCTCATTAGGTATAAACACAATCTTGCAAGCAGATACCAAGACCAGCACTGAATATAAAACCATCCAGAGACTATCAACCAAGTCTTCCTGGACTAATAACATATCAGAGGTACAAGCCAATATCGATGCACAAATTGCCAGTACAATTCAGGAAGTGAAAAGATGCAACAGGAGTTGCAATTTCGCAGAATTTGATGGTTGAGTTACCACTGGTCAACCGTTTGCTGTCACAAATGGCATCACAACCAGTAGCCTCCCTGTTACTTTACTAGAACTTGCACATTAATGCTGTGATGAATGTAGACATTTCAGATGTATTGTATTATAGGTATTTGGTGCAGTAAGGGTTAAAATGCCTGGGTTAGAGTCTGTTTAACTGGTACAGTCACATTTTAAAATGAATCCTAGTTTGTAGGCAAGTATATTTTGGGAGCTGGGGTGCAATTAAAGTATCGTAAAAAGGCTGGGCTAATGGAATTTTGCTTTGACTAAGGGAGTTAACTCCCTCTGGAGTTAATTAGATTCTAACTTCGTAAGATGATGTCATTGCTGGGTGGAGCTAAGGTATCAGGCATTTTGTTGGAAAAACAGGTCAGTGCAGTTCTGGATGACGCTGTGACTATAAGTCAGGTTTTGCTCTCTACAGTTAAGTTAAAAAGAGATTAACAGTCTTTAAAGCAGTACAGACCTGTCTGAGAACAAGGGGGAGCTGAAACAGCTTCTGAAGACATGCAGCCAGAGTTTCTGCATGGGTCTGACAGGAGTCAGATCTTGTATTTAAAGCCGTGTCAAAAGTTCTCTCACTCTCATAGAACATCTCTGTAAAGCAAGTATTCCTATGTCCCATTGGTAGTTACTGTGGATTGAGAGCTGAGATGTGTTTTTTTCACATTGTTTAATTGGAACAAAAATAGCAATTAAAGGTATTCACTGTATTGAGTAGTATTGTTTAAGGAGTAACTAGAAGTTATTTTCTGATGCAATGTCAAAGATTTGAATACTGTGTTAGTAATAAAGTTTGTTTTAATATACCATATCCCCATTTCTTCGTATAATCTCTCCTGGAGTGAGGTATCCTTTCCTCAGAGTCTTACAAACTCTTAGCCACAGCAAGGGTCTGGTCTGAGATCGTAATAATGCTCAATAAACTCCCAGCAGAAAGATAGGGCTCGTAATTAATAGCGCATGGCCCCTTTTTAATGAAGTGATAATTGTTAACGCAATGCTAATCACTCACTCTGGCCCAGAAATGGAACAATTCAACAGTTGAGTCTCAATCATGTAATGTTCTTAGAGAGTTATAAAATGTAATATTTTATTAATTTTGTCTTTTTTTTCTTGCTCTCTTCAATGCAATCCTCTTTTTCCCTCTTTATCTATATGATTTGACTAATTCATCCTCCTTCTATGTTACTTCTGTAAGGAAAACAAAAGTTTGTATTGGTAAATATTAGAAATGAGATATAGGTTTAAGTGGGGTTAAGTGGGCCTGGAAGAGTAAAAGCTATAGTTAGATTCATGTTGGACAAAGGTATTTGTATGTGGGAGGGTTGGCTAAGATCTAACTGTGTTTCTATTGTGCTTAGAGAGGGCTATGGCTAGAAGAATAAATAAAAAGCATCAGCATGTGGGTGGGTTGCTTTGCAACTAGTGCCTTAAGGTAGAGAGGCTTTTAAGTTTTAGTTTAGCTACTTTGATTGCAGTTGGAGATAGATAATGAGAGAGAGAAGGCAGCTCTCATAGCTCTGCTAGAAGCTGGTGGTTTAGAAGGAAGAACATCTCTCTCAGCTTTTCTGGAAGAAAAGCCATACCATAGAGTAATTGTTAAGAAAGCAAGTGCAGAGATCTGAAGAGCAGAGCAGCTAGTTAGGAAACTAGAGAAATGAAGAGAAGTTTCCAAGATGTCCGAGGTTAAATGTACGAGGACAGATCAAAGTTCAGTAAAGATAGATCGAGCTGAGGAGACGACTGTGACTCCAGAAAGATATCTGGGGCTCGATTCTCCGCTGGCTGCCACCGGTAGCTGAGTTCCTGATGCAGCGGCAATAGAGCGTTGTCAGAAAAACAGGATTCTGCAGTCCCCTGCAGGTAAATCAACATCTGACATATGGGAGGCTTTCAAATGTCAGTTGAAAGGAATTCAGGACCGGCATGTTCCTGTGCGGAAGAAGGATAAATACGGAAAATTTCGGGAACCTTGGATATCGAGATATATTGTAGGCCTCATCAAAAAGAAAAAGGAGGCATTTGTCAGGGCTAAAAGGCTAGGAACAGATAAAGCCTGTGTGGAATATAAGGAAAGTAGGAAGGAACTTAAGCAAGGAGTCAGGAGGGCTAAAAGGGGTCACAAAAAGTCATTTGCAAATCGGCTTAAGGAAAACCCCAAGGCATTTTACACGTACATAAAAAGCAAGAGGGTAGCCAGGGAAAGGGTGGGCCCACTGAAGGACAGACGAGGGAATCTATAGAACATAGAACAATACAGCGCAGTACAGGCCCTTCGGCCCACGATGTTGCACCGAAACAAAAGCCATCTAACCTACACTATGCCATTATCATCCATATGTTTATCCAATAAACTTTTAAATGCCCTCAATGTTGGCGAGTTCACTACTGTAGCAGGTATAGAACATTCTATACCTATGTGTGGAGCCAGAGGAAATGGGCGATGTACTAAATGAATACTTTGCATCAGTATTCACCAAAGAGAAGGAATTATCATAGAATTTACAGTGCAGAAGGAGGCCATTCGGCCCATCGAATCTGCTCCGGCTCTTGGAAAGAGCACCCTAGGTCAACACCTCCACCCTATCCCCACAACCCAGTAACTCCACGCAACACTAAGGGCAATTTTGGACACTAATGGCAATTTATCATGGCCAATACACCTAACCTGCACATCTTTGGACTGTGGGAGGAAACCGGAGCACCCGGAGGAAACCCACGCACACACGGGGAGGATGTGCAGACTCCGCACAGACAGTGGCCCAAGTCAGAATCGAACCTGGGACCCTGGAGCTGTGAACCAATTGTGCTATCCACAATGCTACCGTGCTGCCCAAATTGGTGGATGTTGAGTCTGGAGAAGGGTTGTAGATTGCCTGGGTCACGTTGAGATCCAAAAAGACGAGGTGTTGGGCATCTTGAAAAATATTAAGGTACATAAGTACCCAGGGCCTGATGGGATCTACCCCAGAATACTGAAGGAGGCGAGAGAGGAAATTGCTGAGGCCTTTACAGAAATCTTTGGATCCTCACTGTCTTCAGGCGATGTCCTGGAGGACTGGAGAATAGCCAATGTTGTTCCTTTGTTTAAAAAGGGTAGGAAGGATAATCCAGGGAACTACAGGCCGGTGAGCCTTACGTCAGTGGTCAGGAAATTACTGGAGAGAATTCTTCGAGACAGGATCTACTCCCATTTGGAAGCAAATGGATGTATTAGCGAGAGGCAGCATGGTTTTGTGAAGGGGAGGTCGTGTCTCACTAATTTAATAAGAGTTTTTCGAGGAGGTCACAAAGATGATTGATGCAGGTAGGGCAGTGGATGTTGTCTATATGGATTTCAGTAAGGCCTTTGACAAGGTCCCTCATGGCAGACTGATACAAAAGGTGAAGTCACATGGGATCAGGGGTGAGCTGGCAAGATGGATACAGAACTGGCTAGGTCATAGAAGGGAGAGAGTAGCAATGGAAGGGTGCTTTTCTAATTGGAGGGCTGTGACTAGTGGTGTTCCGCAGGGATCAGTGCTGGAACCTTTGCTGTTCGTAGTATATATAAATGATTCGGAGGAAAATGTAACTGGTCTGATTAGTAAGTTTGCAGACGACACAAAGGTTGGTGGAATTGCGAATAGCGATGAGGACTGTCAGAGGATACAGCAGGATTTAGATCATTTGGAGACTTGGGCGGAGAGATGGCAGATGGAGTTTAATCCGGACAAATGTGAGGTAATGCATTTTGGAAGGTCTAATGCAGGTAGGGAATATACAGTGAATGAAATGAAATGAAAATGAAAATCACTTATTGTCACAAGTAAGCTTCAAATGTAGTTACTGTGAAAAGCCCCTAGTTGCCACATTCCGGCGCCTGTTCGGGGAGGCTGGTACGGGATTTGAACCGTGCTGCGGGCCTGCCTTGGTCTGCTTTAAAAGCCAGCTCTTTAGCCCTGTGGTAGAACCCTCGAGAGTATTGACAGTCAGAGAGATCTAGGTGTACAGGTCCACAGGCCATTGAAAGGAGCAACACAGGTGGAGAAGGTAGTCAAGAAGGCATACGGCATGCTTGCCTTCATTGGCCGGGGCATTGAGTATAAAAATTGGCAAGTCATGTTGCAGCTGTATAGAACCTTAATAAGGCTACACTTGGAGTATAGTGTTCAATTCTGGTCGCCACACTACCAGAAGAATGTGGAGGCTTTAGAGAGGGTGCAGAAGAGATTTACCAGGATGTTGCCTGGTATGGAGGGCATTAGCTATGTGGAGAGGTTGAATAAACTCGGTTTGTTCTCAGTGGATCAATGGAGGTTGAGGGGCGACCTGATAGTGGTCTACAAAATTATGAGGGGCATAGACAGAGTGGATAGTCAGAGACTTTTTCCCAGGGTAGAGGGGTCAATTACTAGGGGACATAGGGTTAAGGTGCGAGGGGCAAGGTTTAGAGGAGATGTATGAGGCAAGTCTTTTACACAAAGGTAGTGGGTGCCTGGAACTCGCTGCCGGAGGAGGTGATGGAAGCAGGGACGATAGTGACGTTTAAGGGGCATCTTGACAAATACATGAATAGGATGTGAATAGAGGGATACGGACCCTGGAAGTGCAAGAGATTTTAGTTTAGACGGGCAGCATGGTCGGCACAGGCTTGGAGGGCAGAAGGGCCTGTTCCTGTGCTGTACTTTTCTTTGTTCTTTGTGGCGGTTTTGAGGATCATGCCCCGTGCCAGCGGGAGGATGCAAATGGGTCAAAATTACCCATTTGCACCCTAATAATTGGCTGGGTACCGGATTCTCCAAGGCAGCGTGATTCTCCAGTCCTCTGCATCAGGATTCAAATGGGCAAGAATTGGTGCAGGTATTTCCCAGCATGGCTCTGGCGCAGTAGCCAAGGGGGTAACTCTTTAAGGGAGTTGCCCCAAAGTTCATCAGACTTGTCCCCAAAGTCCATCAGAGTTGTCCCCAAAGTCCATCGGAGTTGTCCCCAAAGTCTATCGGAGTTGTCCCCTCCTCCCATCTGCAGATCCTGCCCACTCCATCCCCAGCAGACACCCCACCAGACTCTCACCATAAGAGACCCCCACCAGAAACCCAACTGTTACAGAGACCCCCACACCTTTAACCCCCCATTACAGAGACCCCACCAGAACCTCCTCTTATAGAGACCCCCATCAGAAACCCACCCATTAGAGCATCCCAACAGAAGCTTCCCATTACAGAGCCCCCCCCCCCCCACAAGAGATCCCCCATTACAGATACCTCTACCAGAGACGCTCCTTATAAGCATTGCAGTTAGTTTCACAGCAGGGTATTTGTGGTCCATTCAAGCATGAAGGGAAATCAAATTAAACAATCCAGACAGTTGGCTGTGTGCAATCACAGCCTAGTAAAACAAATTTCCCCTTGATGGGAATGAAAGCCTTGCAGATCAAAGGTCCGAGGGTGTTTAAACCTAGTTTAAACCCAGTTCATGTGGCTTTTCATTTTCATTTTGCTTTCTAGAAATTTACAGGTGTTGTTTTCTCTGCCTAATCCAGCATGTGTCGGACAAAGGTGAGTTTTAAAGCAGCAATTTTTTTCCTCATCGCTGTCTGGATTGCCTCTGGCTTCCAGGTAGAGGTCTCTGTAATGGGGTACCTCTGGTGGGGGTGTCTCTGGTGGGGGTCTCTGTAATGGAGCGGGGGTTTCTGGTGGGAGTTTCGCTTATGGGGGGTTGCTGGTTGTGGTGTCTGTAATGGGATCTCTAATGGGGTTTCTGTTATGTGGGGATCTCTCTTTTGGGCTGGTCTTTGGTGGGAGTCAGGTCACCCTCGTACTGTGGGCGGGAGGGTGGTACAGAAATCCCAGTGTAGGGGGAGGGGTGGATTTGCATTGCAGGGGTGCTCAGCAGCTGGACCTCGCTATCGGGCTGCCTGCTCTCAAAACGTGGGCCCCACCATGCATAAATGTGCGAGGGCCCCACCATGCATAAATTTGCATGGCAAGAGATAGTGAATCGTCCCTGGATTCCTGATCCTAGCCCGAGAGCAAATCAGAGCTGATCATCTCCGGTGGGAGAACATAGTCTCCCAAAGAGAATCCAGCACCTGAAGTGATTTTCAGGGATATGAGATTTTACTAGAGCCCTTGTGGATCGTTGAAATAACTATGGAAATTGGTGGCTGGATCTCAGAGTTTGTTAAACGTAATTAAGACAAAGGTGGTGTCAAATCCAGGACTGGTTTCAATGTTAAAAATGGGAGAGAAAGCTTTGTTTGAAAGTGTCATTTGGAAAACCTGGTGTAGATTTTGGAATGCAAACCGCCAAAGGATAGCATTATTAAGACAGAAGATTTTCAAATATGTTTTGGGGGGGATTTGGGGGCATTCTGAGGAGAAATCCACAGACACTAATTTGGGTTCAGAATGTAGTGCGTATTTGACCACAGTCATCTTGTGTGCTTAAAAGGGACTTTGTGTTAATGAGACCATTGTAGTTTAAGATGTACTTTGTAATCCATGTTAATCCTAAAACCTGTGAGTAATTGTTAAGCTAAGGAGGGGGCATAAATGAATATTGTATCATTATCCAATTTTTCATGTTGAATAAATGTTTTTTTCCTTGTTAAAACTAATTAGTGGTCCTGTTATTCCCTTCGTCCATATTTTATTTAAAAAAAAATAAAAGTTATATTCTTTTGGACCAGGGTTCCATTCTGGGATCAACCCATCCAGTTATATCAATAGAGATTGTATCGATTTAAGTAGCGGTTTTGATTATGTCAGAATTCAGTTATGATCTATAGGCAGAGCCTGTGTCTGATCACCCAGTGGGACAGGACATTGCCTTCAGAATTCAATGAATGCTTCCCCCCTTTTTATGCACAGGTCTGTCTTTTCATGAGCTGATTCATTAGTTCCACATCATACCACAACAAATGGTTATCGGTTTGATATGTTATTCTTTCATGTCTGTCAAGACAGTCAGTTTTTCTATGTTCCCACCTGATTTTGTTTTAATGTCAAGTAGCACTGCAGAGTCCACAATTATTACTCAAAAGGCACAACAGGTCAAGGTTTCATGTTGCATGACACGGAATGAATGAGCACGGAAAGTTTCTATTGGAGATTGTCCATATGTTGCTAACACATACCATTATGATAAAGGAGTTCATTCATGCACAACTGTTGGAAATTACTTCAAAGCTACATATCGAATGGGACGGTGCTCATGTAGTCAGTATTTCAGTGATCAGTTTAAAATAATGATGAAATAAATCTTTCCATCCTCGGTAAAGTATTGTTTTCACTTTTGTTATAAGCTTTCTGCCCTCCAAAGCAAAGCTGGACTGGGGAGAGAGGCATTGTGAACTCAAGGAAAGTCAGTGACGACATATCACCCCCACAGCGGATTGTACAAAGTAAATTACCAGTCTTTATTTGCAAGTGTGACTTGATTGCTTGATACATTGCGGATGAGCTTTGATGAAGGAAAGCTCTGAATAAATAATCTGTGATACAAAATTAACAAAAGACCGACAGCAATTTAATCAATGGCCTTATGAAAAAAAGTAACGTAAATAGCCATCGTTCACTATGCCAGATCAAAGGTTCTACCATCTCTCTAATTACAGTAGAAAGATAAGGGCCTGAATGCCACACTCCTCCGTCAGTGGGGGTTCGCAGGAGGGGATGTGTGGGGAGGGAACGTGAAATCCTAGCAACAGGAATTCAAATTGGGGCCAGGCACTTAAAACATACTGCCACACTGGAACATGTTCTCTGGTTACCAGTCTCAGACCAGGAACTGCATTGTAAATTTATCCTAATTTTAATAAAACCAGCTGTAAAACCACATTGTCTGTTAATCTGTAGACAATGTGGATGCGGTTTTCTGGTCCAGTCCTGCTGGAATTGGGACAGAATGCAGCCTGTCCTGGGATTCCCGATGGCTGCTATGTTCTCGCGAGATCTAATGAGATCCAAAATAGGCTTGGCCCAAACTCGCATGGTTAAAAGAGTTTAATAGCTCACTTAGCTATGCTGTCACCGGATCTAACCGGCACCCGGCAACTATCAACCTCACCGAGGAGACCCCAGCTGGCTGCTGTTTAGCACTGGTCCCCACAAACAGGGACCACGTGGAATAGCACTTGGGATGGTTCCCCAGGTGATCGGAAGCTCCCGGGTGGTCGGCCTTTGGCCAGGCTCGCACCCTGGCATTAACGGTGCCACCTGGGCACCGCTGGCTTGGCAGTGCCAATGGGTATCCTGGCAGTGCCACCCATGTGCCAGTCAGGCTGACAGGGGGGCTCGAGGACCACCCAACAGGTGAGTTGGGACATTGGGGAAGGGGGGTCCACATGGGAGGATCGAGAGATTTGGGCGCCGATCATTTCCCACACTGAGGAGCTCCAGCGAGTGGAGCTCCTTATTGCAGGAAATCGTGCTGAAGTGCGGCCTCGGGGGTTGTTCCCTGTTGGGGACTGGAAATGAAACAGAGTACCTTTCAATAGCTGGGTCGTTCCCTGCGCTTGAACGGACAGTTTTTTTAAGTTGAATCACGTCCAATATATCTCAAAAAGTAATGGAAGGATTTCAATGAAACTTGGGATGTAGATGGGAGGAATCCCAACTAAAACCTTGGGTGCAATCAACGGGCCTCGTTGCCCCCGACTTGGTGACGTAGAGGTCTCCACGGGATCGGACCCCCAGGTGCTTACCCTCTTGGCAGGGTGACACCCTGGCACTGCTGGTATCACCCAGGCACTCTGGCACTGCCAGCCTTGCACCGTCACCTGGGTGCCAGCTTAACACTGCCAAGCAGCCCAGGTGGCATTGATGGCTGGCAAGGGCACTGTCAGGCTTCCAGTGCCAAGATGCCAAGCTGGCATTTTTCACGCAGTGGTGATCAGGCCAGGGGGGTGCACCGTGTGGGTGTTGGGGTGTGTGTGGGGGGGAGCCCTTATAGTGAGTTGGGGCTTGGTGGTATTCAGGGTTGCTTCGGATGCTTGAGATATAGGATGCCATCTCTCACTGCACTGCAGAGTTCCAGCGAGTGGAGCTATTCAATGCACAAAGTGGGCCTGAGTGTGGCCTCGAGCGCATTCCCAGCTGAGGCACCGTATCTAAATGGATAGACGTTAGATAGTGGGGTATTTCTCGGGGCAAGAGGGCTGGGAAATACATGGCTAAATGCGCTCGCCATGGACACGGATTCCTTCTAGTGTCTACCAGCAAGGCCCTGTCACAGTAGATCTTGCAGTGGGCATCGGGGGTAACGCCTCAGGGAAGTTGGCTCCAAAGTTCATCCGAGGACCACCCTCCCCCCCCACAAAGTTCTGCCAGCCCCCCCCTCCTCCAACAGACCCCCCCCCCCCAGATACCTGCAATAGGGAGTGCCCTCTCCACAGGGACCCCTGGAATAAGGCCCCCACCCCATGGACCCCTGTAAAAGGGAGATGCCCCAGGGACAACTGCAATAGGGAGATCATCTCCCAGTTCAACTGTGATAGGGAAAGCCCGCTAAATAAAGGGACCCCCCCCACAGAAACCCCCTAACTAAAAGGGACCCCTCACAGACCCCTTCACTTTCGGACCACCTGCTCAAAATGGCGGCCAGATAACGGAATTCCCCTGGGAATCCCTTGTATTCCACGCCATGCATAAATTTGCATTGTAAGGCATATGGAATTGCATCCTGATTTGCGCTCCCAGTGGGATCGTAAAACAGGTGCAATTCTCATCTGACGGGAGAATCCCCAAATGGAGAGTCTTGCCCACAGTGTTTTGGCCTCAACTACTTTCTGTGGTAGTGAATTCCACATGCTCACCACTCTCTGGGTGAAAAGGTTCTCTTCATCCCATCCCTAAATGGTCTACCCTGTGTCCTCAGACTATGGCCCCTTTCCTTTCCTGCATCTACCCTGTCTAGTCTTGGTAGAATTTTATACGTTTCTATGAGATTCCTCCTCATTCTTCTGAACTCCAGTGAATGTAATCTAACCGACTCAATCTCTCCTCATACAACAGTCCTGTCATCCCAGGAGTCAGTCTGGTGAACCTTTGCTGCACTCCCTCTATAGCAAGGACATCCTTCTCCAAAACAGGAGGCCAAAACTGCACACGATATTCCAGGTGTGGCCTCAACAAGGCTCTGTATAATTGCAGCTAGCCGTCCCAGCTCCTGTGCTCAAATACTCTCCTAATGAAGGCCAACATACCATTTGCCTTCTTTACCGCCTGTTGCACCTGCATGCTTACCTTCAGCGACTGGTGTACAAGGACACCCAGGTCTCGTTGTACATTCCCCTCTCTTAGTTTATAGCGATTCTGATAATAATCAGACTTCCTGGGCGGGATTCTCCCCTACCCGGCAGGGCGGGGGCTCCCGGCGGGATGGAGTGGCGTGAACCACTCCGGCATCGGGCCGCCCCAAAGGTGCGTATTTCTCTGCACCTTTAGGGGCCAAGCCCTCACCTTGAGTGAGGGTCTAGCCCCGCGCCGGAGTGGTTGGCACGCCGCCAGCCGGCGGAAAAGGCCTTTGGAGCCACGCCAGCCGGGGCCGAAAGGACTACGCCGGGTGGCGGAAGTCCGCGCATGCGTGAGAGCGTCAGCGGCTGCTGATGTCATTTCCCGTGCATGCGCAGGGGGGGGGGGGTTTCTTCCGCGTCGGCCATGGTGAAGACTGTGGCCGAGGCGGAGGGAAAAGAGTGCCCCCACGGCACAGGCTCGCCCGCGGATCGGTGGGCCCCGATGCGGGCCAGGCCACCGTGGGGGCACCCCCCGGGGCCAGATCGCCCCCCCCCCCCCCCCCCCAGGACCCCGGAGCCCGCCCGCGCCGCCTAGTCCCGCCGGGAAGAATGGTGGTTTGATCCTCGCCAGCGGGACAGGCATTCCAGCAGCGGGAGAATCGCGGGGGGGGGGGGGGGGGGGGTGGGGGGGTGGGGGGGCCTGCCGACTGGTGCGGCCCGATTCCCGCCCCCGCTGAATATCCGGTGCCGGAGAATTCGGCAACCGGCGGGGTCGGGATTCACGTCAGCCCCCGGTGATTCTCCAACCCGGCGGAGGGTCAGAGAATCCCGCCCCTGGTTTTTGCTACAAAAGCGGATAACCTCACATTTATCCACATTATACTGCATCTGCATTGCTCACTCACTCAATTTGTCCAAATCACACTTAAGCACCTCTGTGTCCTCCTCACAGCTCACCTCCCATCCAGCTTTGTGTCATCTGCAAATTTGAAGATATTACATTTAGCTCCCTCATCTAAATGTTTACCATATATTGTGAATAGCTGAGGTCCTAGGACTGATCCCTGCGGTACCCTACTAGTCACTGGCCGCCATTCGGAAAAAGACCCATTTATTCTTACTCTTGCTTTCCCGATTTTCAGTTTTCTATCCATCTCAATACATTACTTCCAATCCCATGCGCTTTAATTTTACACGCTAATCTCTTACATGGGACTTTGTCAAAAGCCTTCTGAAAGTCCAAATACACCACATCCACTGGCTTCCCTTCATCAACTCTACTGGTTACATCCTTGAAGAATTCCGGTAGATTTGTCAAGCATAATTTCCCTTTTGTAAATCCATGTTGACTCTGTCCAATTCTACCACTGTTTTCCAAGTGCTCTGCTATAAAATCTTTGATAATGGACTCCAGAATTTTCCCCATTATTGACGTCAGGCTTACTTGTCTATAATTCCCTTTTTTCTCTCTACCTCTCTTTTTAAATAGCAGGGTTACATTAGCTACCCTCCAATTTGTAGGAACTATTCCAGAGTTTATAGTGTCTTGGAAGATAACCACCAGTGGCTGGTTTAACACAGTGGGCTAAATAGCTGGCTTGTAAAGCAGGCCAAGGCCAGCAGCGTGGGTTCAATTCCCGTACCAGCGTGAACGACTCCGGCGTTGGGCCGCACGGAAGGTGCGGAGGATTCCGCACCTTCAGGGGCTAGGCCGGTGCCGGCAGGGTTGGTGCCGCGCCAGCCAGCGGCGAAGGGCATCCGCCGGCCGGCGCGAGTTGGCACATGCACGGGAGTGCCAGCGTGTGCTGGCATCATCTCAGCTCATGTGCAGGGGGGTTCTTCTCCGCACCGGCCATGGCGGATCGTTACACCCGCCGGCGTGGAGGGAAAGAGTGCCCCCAGGCACAGGCCCGCCCATGGATCGGTGGCCCCGATCACGGGCCAGGCCACCGTGGCCCCCCCCCCCCCGCGGCCAGATCCACCCGCGCCCCGCCGAGGACTCCGCAGGCCGCCCGCAGATCCAGGTCCCGCCGATACGGACCTGGTGTATTTTACGCCGGTGGGACCCGCCGAAAACGGGCGACCACTCGGCTGGAGAATCGCCGGGGGGGGGGGGCGCCGCTGCCGACAGCCCCCGACCGGCGGGGCCGATTCCCGCCCCCGTCGAAAATCCGGCGCTGGAGAATCCGGCATCGGGGTGGGATTCACGCCACTGCCCGACGATTCTCTGGCCCGGCGGGGGGGGTCGGAGAATCCCGCCCCATTTCTCTACTAATACTGATTTCCTTTGGTTCCTCCCTCTCATTAAACTCTGTGTTCCCCAAAATTTCTGGTACGTTATTCGTGTCCTCCTTTGTGAAGACAGTATGAAAGCATGTATCTAGTTGGACATGTATCTAGCATGTATCTAGTTCCCCATTATAAATTCCCATTTCTGACATTATCTTCACCAATCTTTTTCTCTACTCATACCTATAGAAACGTTTACTGTCAGTTTTTATGTTCCCCGCAAGCCAAACGGCATATTCTATTTCCCCTTTTGTTTTTAAAATAAATTTAGAGGACCCAATTCATTTTTTCCAATTCAGGGCCAATCCACCTACCCTGCACATCTTTGGGTCGTGGGGGTGAGACCCATGCAAACATGGGGAGAATGTGCAAACTCCACACGGACAGTGATCCAAAGCCGGGATCGAACCTGGGAGTCAGCGCCGTGAGACAGCAGTGCTAACCACTGCCCCAGCGTGCTGCCCACTATTTCCCCTTTCTTAATCAATCCCTTGGTTTTCCTTTGCTGAATTCTAAACTGCTCCCAATCCTCAGGTCTGTTGCTTTTCCTGGTCAATTTGTATGCCTCTACCTTGGATCTAATACTATCTCTAATTTCCCTTGTAAGCCATGGTATAGGCACCATTCCGGTTTTACTTTTGCTATTGACAGGGTTAATAGTATTTTTTTTTTAAAACAAGTGGTTTCAGTTAAATCTAGTGATCTGCTTATTCTGAGAGTTTGAACGATCTTGGCAAGGTCAATGAACACTGTTCATTTTCGGGTCACTGATGCTCTTGACTAATGCCTCTGCACAGAGAGCTGCATTCTGAATGAATCTTAGCAAGGGGAAGGAATTAAATAGTCCAGTCATTTATTGCCTGTGGTGAGATTCTCTAACTGGAAATGGACAGGGTCTCTCGTCGCATCTTAAGACAAGAAGAAAGCAGGTCAATGTTTCATATGCAACCCTTTCAAAAAGGTTGGCAGTTGGATGGATAAACATTAACCTGACTTCTCGGCAGGGATTTTCAGTTCCCCGGCCCGGGAGTCAGGGTGCTTTGAAAACAGTGCTCGCGAAGGGTGTGTCAGTGTCCCAATGCAGCCAGTGAGGGTTTGGGAGGGGGACGGAATCAGGAACATGCGTGCCTCCAATCAGTGGCTTGCAAAGTTCCTTCAGGAGCTGGTTAAGGGAGGGTGAGAAGGTGGTTTTCAATTTGGAAATTGCCAAACCTGAGCAGTCTGGTGCACAGCTGTTAGACTCCATGCAGGCAGAAATTGAGGGGTTCTTATAGGCTGAAAATTTGGCACCTGGAGGACCTTTACTGGATCAGCGTAGTACATTTCAATTTGCTGTTTGGCCACCAATGTGCATGTTGAGGCTGTTGGCCCTTCACTGTTTTGCCTCGTGTCTTGTGCAAGACAGCAGCAGGCCCCATCATGGCTGTCACATGCGTTTGCTGATCAGCTGTGCAGAAAGCTCTTGCTCATGATCGGTGCCACTAACTATAGGCTGGCAGTGACACCCGGGCACCTGAGCAGTGATAGTGGCAGCACAAAAGTGCCAGCCTGCAGTGCCAAGTGGCCAGGTGCCAAGAGGGCAAGCCCAGGTGCCACCCTGCCCCTGACCAGCCAGGGATCTCCCATGACCTGGGAGGCCCCCACATTTGTGTTGACCAGTCCTAATCGACGCCCAGGTGATTACTGACTGGGCTGTTGGTAAGATTGCGGGAGGTCGTTTGATATGGGGTCCTTCCCATTAACGATATGGAGATTGGCCTTTATTGGTTTCTCACCACATCACGGCAGGTTCCTGATCTCGCCAACGGGAGCAGGCCGGTTAGATTGGAACCCGATTTTGGCCCCTCCCGGGTTCTAAACGGCTTCTGCAGTTTCGCGTCCGGAGCGACAGCGGGCGTTAGATTGTGCCCAAAGTCTGACATACATTCAACTCATTGAGCCTGCTCCACCATTTGATAAGATCATGGCTGCCCTGACACTTTCCTCTCTACCCCCTGTATGTTTTGACTGCCTTGTCAATCAGTAATCTATCTAACTCAGCATTAAAATCATTCAATGATGCTTACTCCATTGATCGCTAAGGAAGGGAATTCACAGATTAACGACTCTGAAAAAATATCTCCTCATCTCCATTTTAAATGGGAAACCCCATTTTTAAACTGTGCCCCCCAGTTCTAGTCACTCATAAGGGGAAACATCCTCTCTGCATTCACCGTGTCAAGTCTCCTCCAGATCTTATGAGCGGGATTCTCCCGCAATTGACAGGATGGCCCAACGCCGGTGCCAAGAACGGCGGGAACCACTCCGGCGTCGGGCGAACCGGAAGTTGCGGAATCCTCTGCACTTCCGGGGGCTAGGCCGGCACTGGAGGGGTTGGCGCCGCGCCAACCGCTGTGGAAGGGCCGGCACGAGTTGTCGCATGCGCAGAACCGCCGGCGTGGTTCCGCACATGCGCAGACTGGCCTGCGTATTCCTGCGCATGCACAGGGGGGTTCTTCTCCGCGCCGGCCATGTCGGAGCCCTACAGAGTCTGGCAAGGAGTGCCCCCACGGTACAGGCCCGCCCGCAGATCGGTGGGCCCCGATCGCAGGCCAGGACACCGTGGGGGCCGGATCCCCCGCGCCACCCAGAGGACACAAATGGCCTACCAGCCAGGTCCCGCCATGTGGGACCATGTCCATTTCATGCCAGCGGGACTGGTCAGGAACTGACGGCCGTTCGGCCCATCGGAGCCCGGAGAATTGCCGGGTAGGGCGCTGCCAATGGCCCCCGACCGGCGTGGCATAAACCCCACAACAGCCCGAAAACCGGCGTCAGAGTGGGATTCACTCCGCCCCCCCCCCCCCCCCCCCCCCCAGGGATTCTCTGACCCGGCGGGGGATTCCGGAGACTCACGCCCAATGTGCTTCAATCAGATTCTCTCATTCTTCCAAACTCCCATGGGTACAGGCCCAACTAGTCCAACTTCTCTTCGTAAGACAGCCCCATCATCCTGGGAATCAGTCAGGTGAACCTTCTCTGAATTGCTTCTAATTCTATTATATAATTTTTCAAGGAATGAGACAACGAGCAGGATTCTCCCCTACCCGGCGGGGCGGACGGTCCCGGCGCCGAGGAGTGGCGTGAACCACTCCGGCGTCGGGCCACCCGGAAGATACGGAATCCTCCGCACTTTCAGGGGCTGGGCCGGCGCCAACCGTGCAGAAGGGGCTTGGCGTCGCGCCAACCGCCGCAGAAGGGCCTCTGCCGGCCGGCGCAAGTGGCCGCATGCGCGGGAGTGCCAGCATGTGCTGCCGTTATCCCAGTGCATGTGCAGGGGCTTTCATCACCGCACCGGCCATGGCGGAGGTCCACAGCAGCCGGTCGGAGGAAAAGAGTGCCCCTACGGCACAGGCCCGCCCGCGGATCGGTGGGCCCCGACCACGGGCCAGGCAACTGTGGGGGCACCCCCCGGGGCCAAATCCCCTTGCGACCTCCCGAGGACCCCGGAGGCTGCCTGCAGAGCCAGGTCCCGCCGCTAAGTACCAGGTCTAATTTACGCCGGCGGGACCGGCCTAAAACTGGCAGTCGCTCGGCCCATCGCGGGCCGGAGAATCGCTGGGGGGTGGCGCTGCTGGCGGTCGCCGACCGGCGCGCGCGATTCCCGCCCCCGCCAAAAGCCTGGCGCCGGAGAATTCGGCAGCCGGCGGGGGCGGGATTCACGCCGCCCCCCGGCGATTCTCCGACCCTCGGGGGGGTCAGAGAATCCCGCCCCAAAACTCTACACACTACTCTAGGTGTGTTATCAACAATACCTTGTACAAATTTAGCAAAACTCCCTTCCTTTTATATTCATAGAATCCCCAAAATGCAGAAGGAGGCCATTTGGCCCATCGAGCCTGCACTGCCCCTCTGAAAGAGCACCCGCCCTGTGCCCGTAATCTCTGAACCCCACCTAACCTGCACATCTTTGGACACCTAATAGGCAATTCAGCACGGCCAATCTACGTAACTTGCACACCCTTGGACTGTGGGACGAAACTGGATCACCCGAAAGAAACCCACGCAGTCATGGGGAGAACATGCAAGCGCCACACAGGCAGTCACACAAGGCCGGGATTGAACCTGGGTCCCTGGTGCTGTGAGGCAGAAGTGGTAACCACTGTGCCCCAGTGCCACCCATAATCCATTCCCCTTGCAATAAATGACAACCTTCCATTTGCCTTCCTTAATACTTACTATACCTGCAAACTAACCAGGGCAGCCAGGTCCCTCTGTAGCACAGACTCTGCGATCTCTCATCATTTAAATAGCATACCGCTTTTCTATGCTTTCTACCAAAATGGACAAATCCACATTTCCCTACATTTTATTCCATCTGCTAAATTTTTGTCCACTCATTCTGCCCTTTTTCAGTTTCCTTATGTCCTCTTCACAACTTATTCTTTTCCCTATCTTTGTCATTGGCAAATTGAGCAACCATATATTCCATCCCTTCATCCAAGGCATTGATATAGATTGCAAAGTTAATGCCCCAAGACTGATTCCTGTGGCACTCTGCTAGTTACAGCTTGCCAACCCGAAAATTACCAATTTACCCCTACATTCGACTTCTTATTAGCTAACCAATCTTCTATCCTTGCCAAAATGTTACCCCCTACACCACAAACTCTTATTTTGCGCAGTAATCTTTAATATGACATTTTATCAAACACCTTTTGGAACGCCACATCTGAAGGCTCCCCTTTATCCATGTTGCTTGTTCCTTCCTCAAGGAACTCCAATAAATTAGTCAAATGCGATTTCACTTTTGCGAAACCACGTTGGCTCTGCGTGATTGGATTAAGATTTTCTAAGTACCGTCCTTAATAATAGATTCTAGAATGTTCCCTCTGACAGACGTTAGGCTAACTGGCCTGTTGTTACCTGCTTCCCATCTCCCTCCTTTACTGAACAGAGAAATTCCATTTGCTATTTTCCAATCTGGTGGGATCTTCTTATTTCATTCCAATACAGCAGAACATGTTTTGTTTATTAAACAGAAGCATAATCATTCCATGAAAAGGGATCTCATTGCAGTTTAGAAGAAGCAAGTAATGGTTCCAAACAGTGGATGCTCTGGAATTTGGAACTTGGACATCTTCTCTCACCTGTAAACAATGTTCTCCTTATGGAGATCTCCCAGGCCACAGCAGATCTCAGCTGCGTAAAATACTGCCCGATCTTCTTCAAACCCTGGATTTCCCATGTTATAGATGTGGAACTTCAAGTCACCCCCATTCATTAATGTCAGAACTAAACACAGTGCGTCCTTTGTTTCATAGGCATAAGCTAAATTAACCTATAAACATGGTAAACAGAAAAAAAGTTGATCAAACAATACCCAGGAGTAGTTATAAAACAACATCTAATTCCGGCAATGCAGATGGCATTGTGAACAGATAGCAGAGCTTGAGCAGTTTATGGCATAATTTGAATTCCAAAGTATTATTACACCTATTAATATTCATAAAGATATGGCCGATTTTAAGTCATTAAGGGACAAGATTTCTCCCAGTCTTGGCAAGTAGTCAAGGTGAGTATAAAACAACAACTTTTAATTCATGCGAGAGCTTTGTTTTCCCTGCCTGATCCTAACCTTTGTCTGCTGAAATTGTCTTTTGCTGTGGATGTGTCTTGCTTCAAGAATGGAATGCTGCTCTCATTTCTAATTCATGAATATTAAAATAATAAATCTTCTCAATAGTAAAAGCTCATAAGAGTTAATTCCACTTTCACTATGTGGCGAGGGAAAACTCTTCAATGGTATGAGGCGGAATTCTCCGGTCGCATCCGCCCGGCGACTGGAAATTCCTGCCCGAGGTCAGTGGACCTTTACATTGTCCATGCCCCGCCCGTGGTGATCTTGCGGCAGGTGGGGCATAATAATCCAGCGCATGGTCACTGTAATGAAGTACTCGCCAGAATGTCATCACAGCCACAACGCTAACCACGTAACATACCACAATATCATCTGAAAAAATTGCATAATTCCATTTTCTCAAAACGGCATGCAGATATACAAATACTTTTAGAATCTAAGATAAGAAAAACATGGAATGTATGGTCAAACAGTCACAGAATTACAGAATAATACAGTGCAGAAGACGCCCTCCAGCCCATCAAGTCTGCACCGACGCATGAAAGCCACCTGACTTGCCTATCTAATCCCATTTGCCAGCACTTGCCCCGTGGCCGTGAATGTTATGATTGGCCAAGTGCTCATCCATGTAACTTTGGTGAAGCTACAGCTGCAGTAGTGTGTGCAATTCTGGTCACTACATTATAGGAAGGATGTGATCGTACAGGAGGGGGTGCAGAGGCGATTCTCCAGGATGTTGCCTGGGATGGAACATTTAAGTTACAAAGAGAGGTTGCATCGGTTTGTTTGGGTTATTTTTGCTGGAGCAGAGAAGACTGAGGGGTGACCTGATCGAGGTGTACCAGGTTATGAGGGGCATGGACAGGATGGATAGGGAGCAGCTGTTCCCCTTAGTTGAAGGGTCAGTTACCAGGGGACACAAGTTCAAGGTGAGGGGCAGAACGCTTAAGGGGGAACTGTGGAAAACCCTTTCTTACCCAGAGGGTGATGACAGTCTGGAATGCACTGCCAGTAGTCGATTGATTAACCAATGAATTACTCTTTCCTCAATTCACAAGGCAATTTGTCTATTCAAAGAAGAAAGCTTCATGAAAATGACACTTCTATGGTTTCTGAAGTACACCAGCTAAAATATCACAAAGTATTCCCAAACTTAACACAGACTGAAATCACTTCTCCGTTATGGAGTTTTCTCAAAACACGGTTTCCTCTTTATAATAATTATTTTTGAGGAATGCATTTAAAAAGATAAATGGTGATGGGTTACAGCGACAGAGATGACCTATTCTTAGCCTTTCACTTACTCATCAGGCTCTCCTGCACTTCCTGAATTTTCGGTTTCCATTTTGGATTTTGAAATCATGTCCTGTGGAGCTGTCCAGTTAAGTTATAAAGACCCGGAGCGGAATTTTGCTATGTTTAGGCAAAGGGCACTAACAGGTGAGATAAAAGGAGTGGAAGCTGTGGCACCCGAAGGCATCTTCCTCCGCCATATTGTTCGGCCGACAAGACAAAACAAAGTGAAGGGTGGTCCCATGACGTAATGCTGGGGGGGCATGTTTAATTCCACCAGTAAGTTACGTTTATAAAGGTCACGGCGCCTCTCTATGCATAAAATTAAAAATAGAACCACCCCCTGCCCCCAGAACACCATCCCCCATCCCATAACAACACCCCACCACCCCAAGCCCCCATAACACCGCCTCTTGCAAAACCCCGCCCTGCCATGGAACATCCCCTGACACTGTCCCCTGGCACTACCACTGCCAGGGGGCAGCGCTGGAGCAATGCAAGGGGCAGTGCTGGGATAGTGCCAGGAGGCAGTGCCTGGGCAAGACCCCCCCCCCCCCCCCCCCCCCCCCCCCAAAAACGAGAGATGCGGTAACCTGAACTTCTCTGGCAGGTTCTGCTCGCCTGGTGCATGCTGTGCGAGGCCTGTCACAATTCATGCCAGTGTCCCCCCCCCCCCACTGACGTGAATGGATTATGAACAATGAGTGGTGGGAATTATCAGACGCAGAGGCCTGATAACAAGATGCTAGTTTATTGTAATGGGCTTCCTGATGTTGAACGTCGGGATTCTCCTAACGTCATTAGCGGGATAGTTCGGGACAATTGCAAGGGGAAACCGCCGGCGTAAATTGAGTTTTGGGCCTCCAGCGATATCTTGCCATCGCCAATTACGTCCACTGTGAACGGGAGCACAAAATCCTGGTCCTTCTGTTTATGAATGTATGGTTAGAGACATGGATCATTGACTGAAAATACATCTTCAGCAGGAAGCCAGAGGCAAATGAGAAGATTTATCCAGATTAATGGAAATCCAACCGAGTTTAAATTACAGCCATTGACAACTCAATGTATGAACAGAACATGTGAACAATTCCCAAGAAAGAAACCCAAGGTTGATGAATCAATTAATTTAAAATGCGACAAAATATTAAGATGACAAATCACCGTTTACACACAGGCTGCCGAGAGATAAAGTTGAAGAATAAACATGCTCAGCACAATTGCAGGGCAGAGTGCTGGACAAACCTGTCCAACACAATTCGAAAACCATGAGTGCACTAAATGAGGACACAATATATAATATAAAATTCAACACCGAAACCCGCCTTGGGTTCTGAACATCAATTCGGGTTGACTGGAGGCAATGGTCAACACATCGTCGGGCAATCAATCTCAAATACTTACTACAAATCTACTGTTGACTTTTTCTAAAATCTGCTTTTCATTTAAAGCCATTGCTTCTCCTTTTCTCTTTTTTATTCGCTTTTTCTCCAACTTCTTGCAAGCATACATTTTTCCTGTAGCTCGCACTTGACAGGCACAGACCTACATTTGAAGAAAACAAAATTAATGCCTCTGCAAATTTTTCATGTATTTAAAAGAGGTGAGGTGCTGCAGGCCTTTAACGGCATTTTAATCTCTGAACCACTCTCTCTCCATTAATAATTGAGCATTTTGTCTGAGGCACTGTAGCAGCTAAAATACTCGTTAAAATATTTTATAAGACGTTATGGAAAAACAGAAATGTAATTTCTAATCAGTATATTTTCTTGCAGATAATTTGACTTTAAATGTCCTGATGAAAAACCTGAGCAGAAACTAGCTGTCAGGACTACTTACCTCACCAAAGCCACCTTTTCCTAGTACTCTATATTGCCTAAATGTGTTTTTTGTTACAGCTTGTCTGAAAGAAAAATACAACATTAGCAATGAATGCATATCTTCCTTTTTATGATGAATGAATGGACAAAAGGTTCAGGCATGGATACGTTCTCACAGTTGTCATCCCTTTGTTCCAAGGATATTCGATGCAATATATTTGGATAAATGTGAGGTTATCCTCTTTGGTAGCAAAAATGAGAAGGCAGACTATTATCTGAATGGCCATTGATAGGAGAGGGGAATGTGCTTCGAGACCTGGGTGTCCTCGTACGGCAGTCACTGAAAATAAGCATGCAAGTGCAGCAGGTGCCAAACAAGGCAAATGGTATGCTGGCCTTCATTGCTAGAGGATTTGTGTACAGGGGCAGGGATGTCTTGCTGCAACTGTACAGCGTCTCAGTGAGGCCACACCTGGAATATTGCATGCAGTATTTGTCTCCCTATCTGAGGAAGGATGTTCTTGCTCTATAGGGAGTGCAGCGAAGATTCCTAGGATGGCGGGACTGATGTATGAGGAAAGATTGAGTCAGTTAGGATTATATTCACAGGAGTTCAAAAAAATAAAGGGCGGATCTCATAGAAACCTATAAAATTCTAACAGGACTGGACAGGGTAGACACAAGAAGGATGTTCCCGATGGTGGGGTGTCCAGAACCAGGGGTTACAGTCTGAGGATACGGAGTAGACCATTTTGGACAGGGATTAGGGAGAAATGGCTTCACCCAGAGAGTGGTTGGCTTGTGGTATTTTTTACCACAGAAAGCAGTTGAGGCCAAAACATTGTATGTTTTCAAGAAGGAATTAGATCTTGCACATGGGGCAAAGGGGATCATAGGATATGCCGTGGGGGTGGGGGGAGGGGGTGGTGGTGCAGAGAAGGGAGGGATCAGGCTATTGAGTTGGATGATCAGCCACGATCATAATGAATGGTGAAGCCGGCTTGAAGCGCTGAATTGCCTTCTCCTACTCCTCCTATTTTCTATGGTTCTAGATATACTCCATCTGCCTCTCCTTAAACACTTCAACAAATTCAGGGCTAAAATAACTCCTTTATATTCCTTCCTCTTTTGGACTTCATTTGTTTCCCAATATTTTATGCAATGTTACACTTAACACCTTCAGCCATGGTCAATATTATTTCAGTCATCCAACCGTTTAAAGAGCTATGCATCACAAATCAGTCATTGGCTGAAGGATAGAAATATCTTCCCATTATGCAGGAAAACAGTTGGGTCAACAGGGCATGCTCACTAAAGCAAGACAAGCATGTGAATCTAGCTTATTAAACAAAGTTATACTGAGTTTATGAATTTGATTAAACATAATTAGTTCATAATGGGAAAGGCAATTGGCTTGGCTGTCCTGATGCATTATAGACACACATTTCAGAACACTTAGAATATCTCAGTGACTCTTTAGCCCAAATGTTAATATTTTATAGGTGATGGAGACAAAACCCAAAGAAATCTGGAACAGGAACATGAACCCGAGGGGGTGTGGGGGGCCAGCCCACTCGTGGGAAGCTCTTGGCTCATTTAAAGATTATAATGACGCTGCCGGTTAATTTTAAACAATGGTTTCTATTTTTGAACCACAGGTCATGCTGTGACCATGTGCAGCAAGACCTGGACAACATTCAGGCTTGGGCTGACAGGTGGCATGTAACATTCATGCCAGGCAATGGTCATTTTCTTCGGAGAAAATGTAACATCCTCCCCTTGACATACAATAAGAAGCCTTACAACACCAGGTTAAAGTCCAACAGGTTTGTTTCAATGTCACTAGCTTTCGGAGCGCTGTTCCTTCCTCAGGAGCAGCGCTCCGAAAGCTAGTGACATCGAAACAAACCTGTTGGACTTTAACCTGGTGTTGTAAGACTTCTTACTGTGCTCATCCGAGTCCAACGCCGGCATCTCCACATCTTGACATACAATGGTATTAGCATTACTGAACACCCATGATCAACATCCTGGGGGTTACCATTTACCAGAAACAAAACTGGATCAGCCATATAAATACTGTGGCAACTAGAGCAGGTCAGAGGCTGGCAATTTAGTCACCTCCTAACTCCCTAAAGCCGGTCCCCCATCTATAAGGTAGAAGTCAGGTGTGTGATGGAATACCTTCCACTTGCCTCAAATGAGTTCAGCTCCAACAACACTCAGTAAGTTTGGCACCATCCAGGACAAAGCAGCCCACAGTCCGTGAAAGAATTAAATAAAGGGAGGACTTTGGGAAACCGGGCAGCTTAAGAGCAACAAGGAGGTCTGAATCCATGAGATAAAGGCCTGTGCAGCACGACTGGAATGTCTTCTCCAGGCCCAACAAGCTACCCATTGACCTCTTCCTCTCCCATCCACCCGACTACAGTCAGGACTACCCCCAGAATTATGAGTTCCTCAGCTACCATTAGAATCCCCTCCAACCCCAATTCCATGATCTCTCTCACCCCCCCCCCCCCCCCCCCCCCCAAGTGTTCTTGTCGGCTTTGACCCTGCGAAGCAAGTTTCCTGCCTGAAAGGCCTCAAGCCTGCCAATCCTGGTTCCTGTCAGTGGGAGCCCCACTTAAAGGAGTTCTGGAGGCAGTTAAAATCTGCAAGACATTCAAGAAGCCCATCTTTCATATTTTCCTGACCTTGCAACAGCAATTCCCACACCTCTACCCATCCCGCTAACATAGACTTTGTCTCTGGGCTAAAATCTAGGCAGATGCGACTCACACTTCATCAGTTCCATTCCTAACATTACTGAAGTGGAAAGAAATCTCATTACATCAAGGGAATTCTAAACAAAATTTTGCTTGCAAGTTGCCTCTCGACAGCAGTTTTAAACAGAAAGCAGAGTTAGAGGATGATTCAGTCACACCTGTAAGTGCACAGTTATTTCTGTGTATTTCCCCTTTAAGTGCTGAGGTATCGCTATTTATTCCACCTGACGTTAATATATACACTGTCAAAGCAAGCACTTTCCAGCTAGTTTGATGTTGTATTATGATTTATTTTTTAGCACTGGCTCGGATTGTTCTTCCAACGCACTGTGGACAATCCTCAGTTTGTTTGTCTAGCACAAGCAGCATTTACAAATCATTCATTACATGTGAATAAGGAGGCACTTTACAAAATGAAAAGTCTCAAGCCGGTCACAAATAATATGTGTCCGAAGATGTGCAAGTTAGGTGGGGTTACGGGGATGGGGCGGGGAAATGGACCTAGGTTGGGTGCTCTTTCGGAGTGTCGGTGCAGTCTCGCTGGGCTGAATAGCCTCCTTCTGCACTGTAGGAATTCTATGGAACTAGAAAAGCTCAACAATGCAGGAGCGTGAACAGAGAACGCTGGTAAAACCCTGTAAGGAGAGAAAGCAGAGTCAACGTTTTGAGTCCTTTTGGCTCTTCAAATACAGGAGCATGTTTGGGAGAAATTTCAAAGGAATAAAGTTCCTTGGGGCATTTGCAACACCTCAGAGCAGCATTGGCAGAGACTAAACAGCGTATCTCCTGAGCAAATAATTAGTGAAAGCACAATAGTGACAGCACAATTGCTTCACAGCTCCAGGGTCCCAGGTTCGATTCCGGCTTGGGGAGTCTGCACATCCTCCCCGTGTGTGCGTGGGTTTCCTCCGGGTACTCCGGTTTCCTCCCACAGTCCAAAGATGTGCAGGTTAGGTGGATTGGCCATGATAAATTGCCCTTAGTGCCCAAAAATTGCCCTTAGTGTTGGGAGGGGTTACTGGGTTATGGGGATAGGGTGAGGTGTTGACCTTGGGTAGGGTGCTCTTTCCAAGAGCCGGTGCAGACTTGATGGGCCGAATGGCCTCCTTCTGCACTGTAAATTCTGTGAAAATTCTATGAAACATAAAGAGCACAGCAGCCATGGTCGAATGACAGAGCAGACTCGATGGGCTGAATGGCCTAATTCTGTTCCTATAGCTTATGGCCTATAAATTATTTGGGAAAAGTGGGCAACAAAAGTGAGACACTTTTACACAAATAGTGTTTAAAAGGATTACATCGACAACTGGGGTACCACATATTTCACTCTTGATATAAAATTGTCTCCATCATCTCTCAGTACCAAGTTCCATTATTGGAAAATAAAATCAAACTTTTTAGGTGTGCCACCTGTCTGTAGTTCCCAACTTTAAATTATTTTGCGTGTTCAGTAGTTTCTCCTTGATTTAAAAAAAAACTGAGCAAAAATATAATGTAATGATCAATGTCTGTTCTTCTACAATCCTTACCTTTCCAGCCATTTCCACTGGAGAAAGCGATCGAAGTACATGCTTTCCTGGTATTCATTAAATGGCCGTCCACTGAGATAATCGTGCACCGACCTGTCGTAGAACATTATGAAAAATACAAGAGAAAAAAAAGTGATTTAGTGAACAGCAATCTTGCAGTATCTGTAACAAAGGCGGCAACTGTACATTGTGTCAGGTATTGAAACTACCTTCCACAGCATCCGCTGAATAGAATAATACAACCTAGCAGGAGGCCATTTGGCCCATAATGCATGTGCCAGTTTTGTTTTACGACAGCTATCCAAGGAATGCCACACTTCCGCTCTTTCCACACAGCCCCCAGTGCTGCCCTTTGAGGCAGTGCACCCCAGCTCACAACAACACGCCATAGAAAAATAAAAATTCCTCATCTCGCCTCTGGTTCTTTCGCCATTCACCTTCAATCTGTGCCCGCTGATTACTGACTCTTTTGCCACTGGAGACAATTTGCCTTATTTCCTCTATCAAAACCAGCCATGATTCTTAAACACCTCTATCATTTCTCTTCAGTTTCTTTCCCTGAGGAGAACAGCCCAACATCTCCAGTCTCTCCCCATAACCCCCACATAGAATCATACTAAAAAATCTATAGTGCAGCTTTAATCTTCCGTTGCCCCATGAGAGATATATCATTTCAAATTTCATATTTAAAGATTATTTTTAAAGAACTATGTTAGGTTGATAGTTTGATTTCTTGGCAATTATATTCCGCTGCCTGGCGCTGCCTTTTCTGACCATACTCTAGTAGATCTAGCCATTTGCCACATAATCTCTCCAGGCAATGCAAAGTTATGACACAAAAACATTCATTTGGGACGAATGGCACTGAATTCCTGCAAATAACCGTGAATTTCTTTGGTTGGCTATTGAAATAGTTAGTGTCAAGCTGGTCCAACAGGATTTCTTTCCTCCCCAATGTCTGGCAATTTGATTTTGTCAAAAGGAAATTGTATAGGAATTCAGATCTAATCATCTCAAGTCACTCCCGGCAATGAATGCCAGAACCATCAGAGTGCTCTCTGCTGTAATGGTCCAACAGCATATCTTCAGGCTATGAAGTATGGAACAGATTCTCAATTCCCAGAGAATTCTGTTTCAGAATTTCATTATATCACTTGCGAACCGCGCATCTCATTTACTGTGCACTGATGACCTCATTTAAGCCTCTCAGGTTTAATTACATTTAAGTTCAGACCAGCCACTGCCATTATTCAATTTAATGAGACTTTAGCCATTTTCCAGAACTCACAGGTGGAACAAGAAGTGGGGAGCTGTAACTTATTTACAGAATTTTGTTGACGTACATATCGTTCAGAATGTCATGTAGTTACTATCGAGGCCAATCAAGAGCTGCGTTGGTAACTAGCAGCCATTTAACGTGAATGGCAATTCTCATGTATCTTCCTCCAATTACCCCCTGTGTCTGTGCCACCCTCTATTAGATAGAAAATACTTTAAGGGCTGGTATTTATATTCTTGGCACATCACGATTCAGAAACTAGCCTTGCTCCCGCGGATATGAAACAAGTGTTTTAAAAAATAAGACGCAAGTTCTTCAAAAGAACGCAATTTACAATGAGTTACTACTGTCCCAATGAAGGCAAAGGTTAAAGTGTTTCTGCACTTTATATTTACACATGTGTTACACATGTGGAAGAGACACACTGCGAATGTTACTTGTATTACAGTATTTCCTCGACCACATGCTGACACAACCTTAAAATAACTGCAGATAATAGTTAGCGTAATTAACTGCTACTCTGAAGTAGTTTGAAAAAGAAAAATGTTCACAAACTTTCAAACCTGAGCACATTTCTTGCACTTTGTATTCCAATTGGAGTTATCTTAACTTACAATAATATTTAAAATGTCACATTAACTTACAATAACATTTAAAATGTCACATCTACAGGATATCATCAGCTTCAGCTGAATTCTCAAACGTGAATCTGACACATAACTTCAGCCAAAAGAATGGTTCCCGGTCCCAGGCAGAATATTGGTTGACTTGCGTCTCTACGGTGTTCCATTTGCTTGTTTACTTTAACATCAGCATTATCCAGCAGTGCTGGATCTGATCAACATTCTACTTCAGTACTACAGAAAAGACTTGAGCTGTCTGTCAATATAATAAAATGGACGTGTTTAGGGTTCTGTCATTAGTTGACATCCATAGAATTTTCAAACATAATGGCCCAAAATTTCTTGGATCCCACTTACACAGGGATTACCCCAAAATCTACATTTGATTTCTACACTGATATTTCTGACAGAAGCTTCTATCTCTGGTTCCTATAGAATTGGACTGGCTATGCCACAATTTAAAAGCCAGCATAAATCACATCGAATGTAACATCTGTGTCGCAGAGATACCACGTAATGACCGTGCCAACAAGAGAGAGGATGACCACCTGCCCATGACGTTCAATGCCATCACAAGTGCCTCACTATCAACATCCTGGAGGTTTTCGAAGGGGGCGGGGTGAAGTGAACATCAATGTCATTGCTATTAAAGCAAGTCAGAGGTTGGCTATAACGTGCCTCTAGACTCCTCAAAAGTGTCTCGACTATCTTGCAAAGTCTCAAGATGTGATGGATGAGTGCAGTTTCAACAATGCTCAAGAGGTTCAACACTTTCTAGTACAAAACAGTCAGCTCGGTGGTGCCCCATCCACCAGTTACAAACATTCACTCCCTTCACCACAAGCCTAGCGATGCAGTATTACGTATTAACTGTAGCGAGCACTGTAGCCAGGCCTTGCTGCAGCAAACAATAAACCTGTGATGTACACCAACTAGAAGGGCAAAGATAGCCCTTGGGGACACTACCGTCTGCAAGTTTCACTCAAAGCCACTCATCGGCTTGTGTTGGACATGCATTGCCTTCTCCATTATTGCTGGTTGAAAATCCTGGAACTCCTTACATAACAGCATTGTGGGAACAGCTTCACCACACAGACTTCAGCTGTTCAAGACCCACCACCAAATGGGCAGCTAGAGACTGGCAAAAAATGCCAGCTACGCTGTGCTACTCGCATTCAGAGAATACATTTTAAAATGCAATGTCACCTCATGACCATGTCTTCAGGCATGGTGCTTCATTCTCAGAGTTTCTACTCTGTTATTATTATGCAGAACCAGGGTATAGAGAAGGCCATTCCAGCTGTTAGTCTTTTCGAATGTGGGTTGAGGGCAGCGTTGCAAAGTGTCAGGTGCATGGACACCACTTTGGTTAAGTATAGCTTAGGTCACAGCAAGAATTTAAAAAAAAAAAAATCACTGAACTGCAAAAATCTCAGCTACATTGACATCTAATGATGACACGGCATGTTGCACCTAAACATTTATGCATATATCTAAGCCTGTTCATTACACAGAGAAAGTCACATTAGCTGGTCTTTAACCTGGCGGTTGGGGCTATGCAACCAAGCAGCAGAGGATTACAGCTGTTGTACCTTGGATTGGATGAGAGGCAAATGATTGGAGAAACTCGCATGTAACAATGTGATTCAGTCACATGCAAAATTCCTCAGATAAGGGGCGGGATTCTCTGGTCTCCCAACCGTGTGGTTCTCAATGGCGCGCCGTTCGCGGGTGACAAACCTCTGTCCTCCAGCCGCTTATCGATGGGAATTCCCATTTATACCAACCCATTCCACTGGAAAACCTGCTGGTGGGAGTGCATCACCAGCAGAAAATGTGAATCCAGAGCAAGAGTTAAGCAGAAACTCTATGCATGTTATTGATATCGCAGGGCAGAATATAATATAATAAACCCACGCAGACACAGGGAGAACGTGAAGACTCCACACAGACAGTGACCCAAGCCAGGAGTCGAACCCAGGACCCTGGCGCTGTGAAGCAACAGTGCTAACCACTGTACTACCGTGCCGCCCACGATATCAATAAAACGATATCAATCTATTTGATTTTAGCATTTCAACACCTCAAATCCTGAAAGTGAGACAAGGCAATTGAAGTTAATAATGCAATCAGAAGCTGGATGTAAATTAATTAGCATGTCTAAGATGGTGCTTCAATGAGCATTCTACATTGCCTCTGAACAGCGTTCCTCTTTCGATCAGGATTCTAAACAGCTGAGCAGTAAAAGTGGTCGGGTATCACCAGCTAACTGAGCCCTCTGCTGGAAACTGGGCTAGATTTTGAGCTCTTTCCATGCAGCCTTGACTTCTATTGTGTACTACAATACCTATACAAGCTTATTTAGTGTCAAATTGGCAAGTCCAATTTAATTAGATATACTCTCAATATAAACATGTACATCAATTGACCAAACAAACACTACACATTTTTGCTCCAATTCTTGCTCTTGCTCTGCTATTGCACTATTTGCCTTGCTTAAACTCTGTTTTGTGTAGGTAATTTTTTGCAAGGATCACATGCAAATAGTTTGCAAATCCTCCCTGCAGTGTTCTGTCGTTTCATTACTCTCGATCTCCAGTGTCTGACACTGAACAGTTATACCACTGTCCTCACCAAGGATTCAACCGTAGTCTAATATGGCGATAAAGCAGACATACTGTCAACAGGAATCATCCTATGACGTAAAATGGTTTCCTCACAACCACATAAAAATTTACTACATTAAATCCATTTTGTGGTTTTTAATCTATTAAATGAAATTAATCTTCCATGGTCCCACCTTGCACCAGTTGAAATCATAATTCAGAGAAAATTGCCAAATCTAATGACGGTTATGATTCCAGTTGATGTTATAACTGGACAGGAAGACCACAAAATGGAACCCCGACTCAAAAGACTGGATTTTCCATCCCAGCTCTGATGGGGTTTCCCATTCTGGCCATCCCACTTGCATCAGCAAACCCGCATTCCGGAGGATCCCGCTGACAAGAGAATTCCGCTGCATAACATTTTGATAAGACGTGGAGGAACAGTGTCGCAGAGCTGCTAATTAGTTCCAACAAAAAACATTTAGTTAAAAATGACAAAATTGGATTATTGAACAACACTCTTTCACATCCCCCTTACCTTAACAAATATACACAGATTTTAAGATTAACACGGATTACAATATACATCTTTAGCTACAATGGTTTCTGTAACACCAAGTCCTTTTGCATTACACATGTACTCTCCGCTCTGGACTCCCAAGTGAAAGTCTGTGGATTTCTCCTGAAAATCCTGCCAGATGATAGTCCCCAAACACCTCTCCCATTTTTCCTTTAAAAATTCTTCTAGTTGCTAAGCAACTCCCGCCCACTCCTGCTGGCCTATTTACTCTTCACGCCATAGCCTTCTCTAAGCACAATAGCATCACAGTTGGAATTGAAACCAACCTCCACACTTAGAAAAACATTTGTCCAGCATGAATCTAACCATAGGTTTTACCCTTCCAGGTTCAGAAATATTAAATTAAACCCAATTAAAATTATATCTTAGGGGGCGATTCTCCAGTACCGTTAACTCTAGCCGGGATTCCCGTTGGCCCTTTGAATCGGGCATCAAAGCCATCGGAGGTCTCCCAGCCCACTCCCCCGGGGGCGAGATCAGGTTCTCACCCAGAAATGGTGAGAACCTGATCAGAACTCATTAGCATCCATTTTTTAATCTCATTGGCAAGATTTCAATATAACCATAGCAAATAATTTTACATCATACCTGCATCAAACCTTAAAAATATAACGCCTTTTTTTTGTAGTGACATTTGTAAATATTTATTTTGGCCGGAACTTTCCAGCTGTTCACACCAGTAGTATCTTCCAGTTCCACTGATTGCGCACCCATGCGATGGATTTCCCAGCATTAAGGGGTGCTTTCAACGGGAAACCATGTTGACAACCGCAGGGCCTGGAGATCCCACCGCTGGCCAATGGCAAAAAACGCGCCGCCGAGTTGCACGGAAAATCCCCTCCCCCCCGTTGTCTGTACAATTTACCATGGGAAAGTGATTAGCTATGGATTGGTATTAAGCCTGTAGGCAAAATGCTGTTCATTTCCCTATGACATGAGTACAGTCATTATGTAAGGCCCACCATAATTAGAAATGATGGTAAATGGAAATGTGAAGTACCGCTTTTAAACGACGAGAACAAATGGGAATATTTAAAACATAATATATACTTTTGCCTTTTGCCAACTGTGTGTGGGTTTTTAATGCTTAACTACTTTTCACATGGGCTTAGGATTTTAACTGATGACCCAGCAGATACAACACCATTCCTGATATTGGTGATGTGCCAATAGTGATCCCGGGCTGTCTGGCATCCCATAAATCTCTGAAAATGATGTCATTTGTTGGCCAAGTCCAGTGTGTTTGCAGTAATAAACTTGGAGCAGGGAGGAGACACAATTTTCTTGTAGCGACTACAAATCACTGACCCTATTGAGAGAAACTATACTCGACTATGGCAGCATGACTTCAGTTACACAGTTTCTGGGAAAGGGTTGCAGGCTCCCTTACAGGAGACGTTCCACCTGTAACCATGAAGGGGCCTTCTCCCATAAATTATATAAATTCATCAGCTGCTTCCTGCAACCCTTTCTTCTGTGACCAGTCCTTCACACAAATGGCGAGCATCTCTAACCACACCTTTCACAGAAACACAAAGATTGACAGCACAGAACGAGGCCATTCAGGCCTCGGCCAGCTATAAAAAGGCTTTCCAGTCTAATTCCACCTTTCAGCTCTTGGTCCTTCGCCCTGTAGACTATGAGAAGTCTTTCCCCCAATGTAATTAAGCGGCTGGAATTTCATCAAGGTGATGAGTATTTCAAGTCGGGGAAGTTCTCGCCCCTCCAAACCTGTCTCTGCTAAGGAAGCCCCTATCTACCCTAAAACTGACAACGTACGTAGAGGCTACGGAAAGATACTTTGAAAAATATACTCAGTTTACAACTTAAGTGTCAATTAACCACAACCATTCACCGTATCAATCTCAAAAATCTACATTATCCACTTCAGACCTCTTAATATTGTGTAAATAAGCAGGCATTGAAAAACCACATCAAACAAAGTTGTACTCTCCCCTGCAGCTGTGTTACATTGCATGGCTTGAGGCCATCTGGAAAAACAGGCGTTTGCATCTGTTGATACACTAGCCAGGTGGCCTCCTTATGAATGCCTGAGCGAGCTCCAAGAATGATTAACCTATCAATTTCAGCAAGCAATGTTTACATAGCTTGAAGGAGAGTACAGGTTTTGTTTGATTGACATTTCTCTTGCCTGATCCTTCTTTGATGTGGCTTTCAATGCCTGTATTTATTTTGTTATGGTCAGGGGAGAGATGATAGGATGGTTCCTTCTTTTTCCACCTCTCAACTACGTGAAGAAGGATCTGTTTTTAAAAAAGGTTTTGACCTTGTGCTGTAACACAGGCAACAAAGAGTTGCTGCCATACTTGCTTTTTTTGAGTTGAAGGCTTGAAACATTGTCGGCTTGTGGATTTCCCCTTTTGATCCACTGAAGGAATAGAGGTTTCGAGATTTATGAAGATGGAATTTCAATATCTTGTCTGCTCGCAGTGGGTTTCTCTGGCTTCACTCTGGTGAAGATGTAATCGAACCCTTGCAGCGGAAATCTGGGGTGGAATTCTCCCATTTTGAGAATATGTACCGTGGCAGTATCCCGCTGCGAAAAATGGCGGGGAAACAGACCAAATCTTCTGGCTCCGACGCCATTAATTATGCACCCAGGTGTTTTACACCGGATTTAGTGGTGAGGCGGGCCTATCCTGTAAGTCCCCTTTCAACCCTCTACTGCCCCCAGCACAGGCAGCCATCCCCAGCAAGCCCGACAGTTTTCAATAGTGCTTCAGTTTTTTTTAAGCCTCCTGCTACCCCTCCGCAGCCATGTCCTTCAGGCACATCTGTAAATACTTGTAGTAATTCACGCCTACATGACTTCTGCCTGAGAGGAGCAGAAGGTCGTGGAAGGTCGGAGCATACTGTGTCCAACTCGCTAATCACATCTAAATGTATGCAAATGCCGGTTTTAGGGGTGGAGGTGGAGGGCTTAAGTGGTATGCTCTTTCCAAGAGCTGGTGCGGACTTAATGGGCCGAATGGCCTCTTTCTGCACTGTAAATTCTATGTTCTATCACCAATAGAACTGGCAAGGTCAGGAATGCTGCATGTGGACTGGTTACCAGCATCCTAATTCCATGCTGGCAAAAACTGCTGGAAATGGGAATGGAACTGAGAATCCCAGAATTGGGTTGCACCCATTATATTTAGAGGTCTTCCGGCTCAGCGAATATCTGGGCCAGTGTCTGCCTCTGCTACTCTTTCAGGCAGTGACTTCCAGATCTCCCACCAACCCCTGGGTACAAAGAACCTCCTCCCTAATTCCCAATGAATCAACAATTACGTAAAATCTACACCTCCTGCTTATTGATCTCTCTTCTAATATAAATCGATCCTTCCTAACCACTTTATTTAGACCCCTCATAATTTTATGCACCTATATTAAATCGTCCCTCAGCCTCCTTTGTTGCACAGAAATACACAGCAGCCTTTACAATCTTTCCTCATAGCTAAAATTCTCCATTCCAGGCAACATCCTTGTAAATCTCTTCTGTACCTTCTCTAGTATGATCATACAATGCGGCAATATATATATTATACAGTAATATTCAATTGCCTGTAACACAGTGACTAGGGGCCCAATTCAGCGGACTTGAGTTAATGTCCGCTGAATGGTGCGTTTCGCGGGGTGTTTATTGGCGGCTGCAGTGCAGTGAAACACCCCATTATCCAACGGCACTTTGCTGATTTTTGGCCTTGGAGTTTCTCCCCGCCGAGGTTGCACTTAGAGGGATCTCCTGCTGGCGCCTCGCAGATCGGGCAGCCATTTTGTCTGACAGCTCTGATCTCTCCTCCTCCCCCCCTTTCAGGCCCCCATGCTCTTTTGACAACCCTCCCTCACCCTCCCAGCCTTGGGGAGGCCCCAGGGAACGGCCTCCCCTCACACCACTCTACCCGGCAAGCCCTCTCCTTCCCCCCGGGCCTGACCACTGGCAGTGCCAACCTGGCACCTGGGCACCCTGGTATTCCCAGTCTGACACCCTGGCAGTGCCAGGCTGGCAGTGTCAGATTGCCCTGTTTCAAGGTGGCGTGCCATGGTACCATCCTGCCCTGTCCCCGGACCTCTTGGCGTCTCCAATGGCCTGGGAGACCCCCCTCAGGTGCCGTCATGATTGGTTCAAGTTTGCGGTGGACCAGTACTAACAGACGCCCTAGTGAGGTTTCCCAGACATGGCTGGTGAGTCCTGGGCACCGGGTGAATCCATGCCGGGTGCAAAGGGATCACTGAATTGAGCCCCAGAACTGTGAAGTTGCGATCTAACTAATGCGTTATACAGTTCCAGAATAACCTCGCTGCTCTTTGGTTAATAAAAGGAAGTATTCAATAAGTCTTCTTGTCCCCATTATCTACTTGTCCTACAGCCTTCTGGGATTTGTAGACATGCACTCCAAGGACCTTCTGTTCCTCCACACCTATCAGAATTCTAACTTTTATTGTGTATTTCCGCACCTTGTTTTCTTTCTCCAAATGCATTATCTCCCTCTTCTTCGGATTCAACTTCATTTGCCACTTTTCTGCCCACCTGACCAGTCCCATTGCTATCTTCCCAGTCTACAGCTTCTTCCTCATCAGCAATCACACCGCCAGTTTTCGTATTAATTGCAAACTCTGGGCATTTATTCAAGTTCATAACACCAGAAATGCATTAAGTTGAACTCCCGGTCTCATTGATCTAAGTTAGCTTATTTCGTTTAGGCCTGTGGTAGAAATGGCATAACTGGTCTTTCTATTTGAGTGGAAGTAACCTTAGGGCTGGATTTTATGGTGGAAGGGGCATGTAAAATAAGAGAGGTGGTAAAGCCTTCTTGCCCACCCCTGAACGGGTAGATGGTAATATGGTAGATGGCTGGAGGCTGAAATCGGTAGCCCACCTGCCAATGTTAAAAATAATGAATGGACAATTGAGCTTGTTAGCAAGCCAACTGAACCATATTTGCCTCTGCCTATGCCCTAAAATGGAATGGCCTAGGCAGGTGCTTTTAGAAATGAATGGAATGGCACATCATTCGATGTCTTTGCGCATTGGAGGCCCCCCCTCCCCCTCCCCACAGCCCCACCCCATGTTACCTCCCCTTTGTTCCTTTGTGCCTGGCCTCTGTAGCCATCTCAGATAGCCATCTGCAAAGCACCATGGGAATTATGGCCAACCCAGGACTCAGACATACTCAGAGTTTGTGTGTGTATTTGCAACCCAAATAGCTAGATGCGATCGAAACCCCTGCACGTTTGCATTCTAATGGCCCATTTCACCAGAACAAAAGGACTGTACTCAGGTAACCGATACAGATACAGACTAACCGGCGCCAATGTCAAACAGTCAAGGTGAATGACCGCTCAGGACACACCCAGCCATCAAGGCACTGTTAGAATCTTTAATGGCCAAAATCGAAGGCAGTGATCAAAGCCTGTCGAATTATTGGGTCCAAAGCTAAGGACCACCCCAAAGAGTGCAAAATCCCAGAGCGATAAAAAGAGACACAGCCCTGTGTTCGGTCTCTCTTGGCCCCGCCCTACGCCTAAAACCAAGTGTAGCATTTCAACCAAAAGGCAAGTTCAAGACCAATGATCGCTACCAGACGGATGAGCCCAGCCACGCAAGATCCGAACAAAGGCCTTGTTCATCTGCAAAGAGCCGGTTGCCCTGAAGTTAAGTGTAGGTTATTGTAGTTGTTAGGTGTAGTTTAACTTGTAGTCTTTTATGTTGCATGTCAAAGTAATTCTTGTGTGTAAATGAACTTGACTAACTGGTTGTTTGGTCTTTGATCGATATCCGGTACAGCCTTGTGGTGGTATCATTTAATACCTGCCGACTCTGAAAAGCAATATTATCATTAATAACTGCCATATCTAGTTAATTTGGCAATATTATTGGTGCCTTTTGGATAGTATTCCACTCATTAAAAAGAGCAACATTATTGGGGACTCCGGTGCCAATTGGCAACACCTCTGAAACCCACTCTCCCACACCCCTTCCCATGCTGCCCAATCTCTCCCAGTCCTAAAAGCCTGGTACTTACCTGCCTTCAGGATCCATCAATATTCTGGCCCATTACTCAGTTCTGGCACAATCAGATTGGCCAGCAGCTCTCGAGAATAGGACTTCCTCTCCCTGAGGGGTGGAAGTTCCACTCTCATCCTGTTTCGCCTGTTGGCAGTGCTTTATTGCTGGGGGATGGGCTTTTTTATTTAAAGATCTGTTGGCTGCTGGACAATTCTTGCAACAGAGGGTGAACAATATGCAGAGAAATCGAGGCCTCTTCTTCGAATGCGAAGGAAAAGGTAGGACGGAGTTTGGCAATAATCACCCAATGGAATATCCTGCAGTGACTACTTCCATTCATACATGATGAACGGGCATTTGCGAGAGGTACTGGAGAAATGCTGCCAACAATAGAACTGCATCCCAGTCAGAGAACTGTGTTACGACTCCCTGGCTAGTGCACGGTCAATTCCAGCCCCACTTGACCCGGAGTCGCAACACAATTGAAATTAATAAATACTTCTTAGAAATACACCTGAGATCTTTGGCCCTTAGCTGCCCAATAAATACAGTCCCCAGGTTTGTAAATATAAACACAATTATGTTTATTAGTAACAGTAACTATAATTAAATATTTAGCAATTGCAACAGGTTAATTATTATTCAATTCCTAACCCCCTACTTAAACTTGCATTCTGCACACACACAAGACCGACAAGAGGGGAGAAGAGGGGGTAAAATAAAAGCAAAAGAGAAGAGTCTTTATTTCAGATAGTTGTTTCTAGCACACCTTCCTATACTTTAAGCTTTCAGGTCGAGACGTCTTCTTGAGAGAGAGAGAGAGAGAGAGAGAGAGAGAGAGAGAGAGAGAAAAAGAGAGAGGGAGAAAGGGAGAGAAAGAGAGTGAAAGAGAGTGAAAGGGAGTGAAAGAGAGAGAAAGAGAGAGAAAGAGCGAGAGAGAGAGAGAGAGAGAGAGAGAGAGAAAGAGAAAGCAGGTCCTTGTGTCTCAGCGTCCAGATCTCCAAGTGTCTTCCTCCTGGCTCTCTGAAAATCATCCCACTCAGGCACTTTGAAAATCATCCTCATCATCAGCCGTTACCGGGCAGTATAACAGCCTTTTGGCCAATTCATTGGCCACCAGCCAACCAATTGATCAGAGTCCCACCGATCTCTCGGGTGCCGAAACGTCGGAGTTCTGCTGTCCGAAAGCTAGCAAAGTGTTCTATGTTGTAACTTTGAGTTTCTCATTTCCTCTGCTCAACTTGAAGATATATATCCATGAAGGATCAAAACGAAAACAGCAAAAATAAAGAAAGGGAAAATAAATAAATCATCAAGAAAGACCCTTACAGTTGGGCATAAATGGTTCATTTTCTGGTTAGCAGGATGTGACAGGTGGTGTGCCAAGGGACCAGTGGTGAGGCCTCAACTCTTTACAATTAAAATTTTTTTTTTAAAGTACCCAATTCATTTTTTCCAATTAAGAGGCAATTTAGTGTGGCCAATCTGCCTACCCTGAACACTGTTGTGTTATGCTGCTTCATGTAGCATAACCTGCTTCCATGATGTATGCTTTGACAAAGGAAGCTCCAGACTATGAAATGAGTTCAACTTGTTTATTGAACTATTAACACAGTTCTTAAATGAGTTTGATTCTCTGCTCATCTAGCTGTAGTAACTCAGTCTATCTTTACCAGCCTGCTCTAAGCCAGGTGCTGGACGTGATGCTGTTGATCAATCCTGATATACTCTCTAGATGTCTGTCTGTGGAAAGAGGCAGAGCATAGATTATCATAGAATTTACAGTGCAGAAGGAGGCCATTCAGCCCATCGAGTCTGCACCGGCTCTTGGAAAGAGCACCCTACCCAAGGTCAACACCGCCACCCTATCCCCATAACCCCACCCAACACTAAGGGCAATTTTGGACACTAAGGGCAATTTATCATGGCCAATCCACCTAACCCGCACATCTTTGGACTGTGGGAGGAAACCGGAGCACCCGGAGAAAACCCACGCACACACGGGGAGGATGTGCAGACTCCGCACAGACAGTGACCCAAGCCAGAATCGAACCTGGGACCTTGGAGCTGTGAAGCAATTGTGCTATCCACAAGGCTACCGTGCTGCCCATATCCATGTGTGCCCTGTCCTTTTATATGGGATGTGAAGTGCCCCCTTGTGGTAATGCCACCTCTGGGTGTCCCGATTACCCATTGGCTGTGTCTGTTATAATGACCCATTGGCTGTATGTCTTCATGTCATGACATCTCTGGTGCTCCCTCTAGTGGTTACTTAGTTGTAGTGTATTTACATTCACCCCTTGTGAATATACAGTGATACATATCACCACATCCCCCTTTTTTCGTGTTACATATTTTCTGTACTTGGTTAAAGAAAATTGAACAAAATAGGTAGATAAGTGATGACATGTACAAGTCATGATGACAGTGATGATAATACAATACCAAATAATATTTATGAGTCCAAAGTTCATGAATTTATATGGTCGAGTGACTTTCTTCTTTTGTTATTGAAGTGTCGATGTTGCTGTTGTCATTTCCTTGTGAACGCCGTCAGCGTCCCTGTGCTTAAGGAACCAAGAAGTCATCAGGAGACGTTCAAATGGTCAAATCACTTCGTTGTCTGATTTGGACTCTTTTGTTTTTGATGCTTGTGGTAGCGATTCTTGATGTTGTCTTTCCTGTCTGACCTGGACTGGTGTCTGCGTTTGTGGTATTGATGCCATATGTCAGCTGCTTTGAAAGCTGGTCTGCTTGTTTGTAGTGCAGCAAACGTGAATTTTTAAGATGCGTTATCATGCCATGATATGTCTGCACACTTGCCATTGTCTTGAGCTGTGCTGTCACAGTGTCCTTCAATTGCTGAATTGTACCATGTCGTACCAGTCGTTGTTGTAAGTGTTGTTTTGCTGTGCTTGTTGTTGTCGTTGGTGCCTTTGGTACACTTCTTGTTGTTGTCTGTGTTGTTGTTTTTGTAGGTTTTGTTGTTGTGTTTGTTGCGCTCAATTACCATTCTGAGAGGAGAATTCGAGTCCTTCACAAAGTTACTTGTGTCAGTGTCCTTTGTGGCATCTGCTGTTTCATTGAGCGTTTCGTCTTTGATTCCTCGGTGCTCCCCTTCTGGAGTCATGTCAGGTTCACTTGAATCATCTTTGGCTCGTTGATGCTCCCCATCTGGAGTCCGTTCTGGTTCACCTGAATCAGCTTTGGTTTCTTGATGGTCCTCTGTCGGAGTCATTTCAGGTTCACTTGCATCATCTTTGGTTTCTTGATGCTCCTCGTCTGGAGTCAAAAACTTCAAGATTTCATTTTCTTGTGGAGCGGTTCGAGTGGATGAGGTTTCAATTGACGTGGTCCCACTGGACTCACTAGTAGTTTCACTTGGATTGTCGAGTGCCTCTGTGCATACGAGCTGAGATCTGTCAGTCTCGCGGTGATGTTGCACATCTTATATGGGAATTGTGATGCCTTCGTCACTTGTCTCACATACAGTGGGTAGACCTGCAGTGTCTTCTTGTTGGTTAGTTAAGCTGGGTAGACTGTCAGAGTCTTCTTCTGGTGGCTCAAGTAATCAGGGTAGACTGTTATAGTCTTTCTGTTGTTCACGTGAGCATGGCAGACTTGCATCGTCTGCTGCTGGTTGCTCAGATAAGGTGGATAGACCTTCATGGTCTTGTTCATGCATGGACTGCGCTTTGGAGTCTTGAGTTGCTCCCATTGTGGAGTCTGTCAACAAGGTCGCTGTGGAGGTTTGTATCGCCCTCTCTGTGGAGTCTGGCATCATTCCCTGTGTGGAGTCGTGCAGTGGTCTCGCTGTGGAGTCTTTCATCGCTTTCTGTGTGGAGTCTTGCAGTGGTCTAGCTGTGGAGTCTTCCATCGCTCTCTGTTGTGTGGAGTCGGGAACTCTTTGTGGTGCGTGGATCACTTTTCGTGTGGCATCAGGCCGCTCTGTGGGCTTCGTCGTCTTCATGGGTATTTGACAGGTTGCTGTCATCCAATGTATCGACGATCTGCCATGGCATCATGGTAATGGATTCATCTACCATGAGTAGAGTCATGTTGAGCTTTGCAACCGTGTTGCTGATGCTGTGATCAGCATATCCAAATAACTCACCATGTCTGAGTATTCTTCTTCGATAAACCAATTATCTTCTTGCGTTTCGGTATTGTCATTGCGCTCTCTGTGTCCAAGGAAGAAATCATCGTCTGAGTAGTAGTCTTCAAGGACCAAATATCTCTTTGGGCGGTGCTAACTGCTTGTTGCAGGGTTCTGTGGAGGTTGATTTCAACTACAGGTAGAAGTTCAGGCATTGTTCTGTCTTTCGAGGTGAAAGAATGGTGTTTTGCGGCTTTAAAACTCTTCTTTTAAATTTTCGGACATTTCCCCATTAAATGGGCATGGTCCGGGGCCTCTGACATCATGACGCTCGTGACGTAAAGCTTCCATGTAAAGCTGAAATTGTTGCTTGAATGCACGGCAGTCGGCACTGAGAGTGCCGTGGTACCCGAGTGGATTAGGAACCGGAATCTCGATCATCGTGCCTGGGTTCGGTTGCTGGTTGTCACGGATCTTACTGAGTTGAGCTAAATAGATTGAACAGGCACGCCTGGTATCATGTTGTGTTATGCTGCTTCGTGTAGCATAAGCTGCTTCCTTGATGTATGCTTTGACAAAGGAAGCTCCAGAGTATGAAATGAGTTCAACTTGTTTATTGAACTATTAACACAGTTCTTAAATGAGTTTGATTCTCTGCTAATCTAGCTGTAGTAACTCAGTCTATCTTTACCAGCCTGCTCTAAGCCACGTGCTGGATGTGATGCTGTTGATCAACCCTGATGTACTCTCTAGATGTCTGTCTGTGGAAAGAGGCAGAGCATGTGTGCCCTGTCCTTTTATATGGGTTGTGAAGTGTCCCCTTGTGGTAATGCCACCTCTGGGTGGCCTGATTACCCATTGGTTTTGTCCTGTTATAATGACCCATTGGCTGTATGTCTGCATGTCATGACATCTCTGGTGCTCCCTGTAGTGGTTACTTAGTTGTAGTGTATTTACATTAACCCCTTGTGTATATACAGTGATGCATATCACCACAAACACTTTACAATTTATATAGATGATTTGGATGAAGAGACCGATGGTATGGCTGCTAGATTTGCTGATGGCACAAAGATAGTTAGGAAAGTAAGTTGCGAAAAGGACTAAGAAGGCTACAAAAGGATACAGATTGGTTAGGTGAGTGGGTAAAGATCTGTTAAATGGAGTATAATGTGGATACATGTGAGATTGTCCATTTTGGCAAGAAGAATAAGAAAGCTTATTATCCAAATGGGGAGAGATTGCAGAGCACTGAAATGCGGAGGAATCGGAGTGCCCTCCCGCATGAATAGCAAAAGGCTAGTACGCAGGTGCAGCAAATAATTAGCAAAACTAACAGAATGTTACTGTTTATTGCAAAGGGAATTAAATACAAGAGTAAGGAGGTTATGCTTCAGTTACACGGGACATTGGTGAGACCACATCTGGAGTACTGTGTACAGTATTGGTCTCCTATTACAGTATTTAAAGAAAGTTGTATATGCATTACAGAAGGTTTACGAGATTAATACCTTGAATGGGTGAATTGTCTTATGAAGCAAGGGTGGACAGTTTAGGCTTGTATCCGCTGGAGTTTAGAAGAGTAAGAGGCGACTTGATTGAAACATACATGATCCTGAAGGACTTGACAGGGTGAATGTGTAAAGGATTGTTGGAGAATCTAGGACTAGGGGGCCACTGTTGAAAAATAGGGGTCGGTTGCCGTTTAAGACTGAGACAAGGAGTTATTTTTTCTCTCAGAGGGTTGTGTGATTTTGGCATTCTCTCCCTCAAAAGGTGGTTGAGACAGAGTCTATGAATATCTTTAAGGCAGAAGTATATAGATTTTTGATTAGCAAGGGGGTGAAAGGTTATCAGAGGTAGGCAGGAAATTGAGGCTAAAATTAGACTACTGGTGGTCTTATTAAATGGCGGAGCAGGCTCAAGGGCCTACCCCTGCTCCTAATTCACATGACCGTATGTCACCATCCTCAGAAAATGGAGGTTAAAAATCAGGAAAGGCAGACAAGTGCTGATAACCAAAACAACCAGACTATCAGAAAGACTGGAGTTTTCCACTTTTGAAAGAGCAGGAACATTTCTAAATACTTCACAGAATTACTAGGCACCTGTGATGAGAAAAAGACAAGGAATGGAGATGAAATATCATGTGATGCAATAGCGAAAAATGACTAAGACTGAAAATATAATAGTGTCTTCTGCGAATTGCATTCCACATTACCATCCAGTAGAATATATATTCACAAAGACAATAGAAAGGATTTTAGTTTATCTCATCCTTATGAAAGTTGATTAATCTTTTTTTTTTGCTGCGCAGCTCGCGGTGGTGGAAACACGTGGGTCAGCTCCGTCCGCTCGAGCCGACAAGCAAGCGTTTTGAAAATGGTGAAACTGGCCAAGGCAGATAAAAAGCAGGGCAAACCTAAAAAGGCTGCCCCTCCACCACCCCCTGAAGATTTTGAAGAGTCTACTTCTGAGGAGGAAAGTGAAGAGGAGTAACTACCAGCACCTCCTGTTAAAAAGGCTGCGACTCCAGCTGCTAAGACACCAAAGTCTGCTAACAAATAAAATGGTAAAGCTGTAAAAAAGAGAGCAGTGACGAGGAGGAGGAGGACAATGAGGAGGATGTAGAAGAGGAAGAAGACTCGGAGGAAGAATCTGAGGAGGAGAAATCAACTCCTAAGCTTGCGGCTGCTGTGACAAAAAAAAGCAAAGGAAGAATCTGATGAAGATGAGGATGATGAAGATGAGGATGAATCTGAGGAGGAGGAAGCCTTGGATACAGCGCCACCACCCAACAAAACTGGCATGGTAAAAGCTCTGGATGGAGATGAGGGTGAAGATGATGAAGGAGTGAAGAAGAGAGTGAAGATCAGGAAGCAGTTGAGATGGCTGTGCCAAAGAAAGCTGGAAAGAGGAAGAAAGAGGAGCAGAAGGCGGTGACTCCAGCTAAGAAGCACAAGGCTGAAAATGATGCATCCTTTTCGCTCTTTGTTGGAAACTTGAACTCTGAGAAGAACTTTGAAGAACTAAAGAAAGCTTTGAATGGCTTCTTCACCAAGAAGAAACTTTCAGTCACGGATGTCCGAATTGGATCCAGCAGGAAATTTGGTTATATAGACTTTGAAACCGAAGAACAGCTAGAAAAAGCATTGGAATTCAATGGAAACAAAGTGCTGGGACTTGCAGTCAAACTTGACAAAGCACGCAGTAAGGAAAGCAATGCAGATAGCAAACGAGAAAGGGATTGCAGGACATTGTTTGTCAAAAATCTCCCATTCAAGATAACACAGGATGACCTCAAAGAGGTTTTTGAAGATGCTATTGACATCAGAATTCCTGCTTCTTGCGATGGTTCAGGGACACGGGGCAATGCATATATTGAATTTGAAAATGAAGCAGCTGCAGATACAGTATTGGAACAGATACAAGGCACTGAAATTGAGGGTCGAGCCACTGTCGTTGATTTCACTGGGGATAAGAGTTTGTTAAATGTGAAGGCTGGACAAGCGCAAGTACAACCAGATTCTAATACACTCATTGTAAATAACTTGGCATATTCTGCAACAGAAGAAACCCTTCAGAATATTTTTGAGAAAGCATCATTCATCAAAATGCCAGAAAACAATGGCCGACCAAAAGGATTTGTTAAGTTTGAATCAGTTGAGGATGCTAAAGAAGCTCTTGAGAATCACAGCAACACAGAAATTGAGGGAAGAACTGTGAGGTGGATTTCAGCAACCAAGGCCGCAGGAGTGGTGATGGTCCCAGCAAGACATTGTTTGTTTGTGGCCTTTCTGACGACACAATTGAAGAAACGTTGAAAGAAGCATTTGAGGGAGCTGAGAGTGCTAGAGTTGCAACAGACAGGAATTTGGAAGATCAAAAGGTTTTGGCTTTGTGGACTTCCCATCAGAAGAAGATGCAAAATTAGCTAAGGAAGCGATGGAAGATGGAGAAATTGATGGGTCCAAAATTACACTTGACTTTGCTCGACCGAAAGGCGAAAACCAGCGAGGTGGTCGAGGTGGATTTGGTGGTAGTTTTGCTGGAGGCTTTGGCGGAGGTTTTGGAAGAGGGAGAAGAGGTCGTGGTGGATTTGGTGGCCGAGGGGGCGGTGGTCGAAGTGGATTTGGAGGATTCAGAGGTGGAAAGACGACTCAAGGAAAGAAAATCAAATTTGATTAGAGACCAATAAGACTGCTTTACATCGTGTTCAGACAGAGCCTCTGATTGCCTCACAGTTGGACATTCCAGAATTCTGCATGGACTAGCTGGCTGTGCAATTTGGAGTGTGGTGGGAGCTCCCCAAGTTTCTGAATGGACTTACAATTAAGTAAAGAGAGATTGAAATTGTTGGTACACCTTTTGTGGATTTTGTCAAATTTAAGTATTCTGTTTTACAATGTGTAAATGTACTTGCTCCCTATGATTTTTTTTAGTTACAATGTAAATGCAAGAACGTTTTAGAATGCTGTGGTTGGCATACAGTCTGACGGATTAAAAGGACCTTATTTCAAAACAAAAAACAAAAGAAAGTTGATTAATGTCTACCTGAAATTGTGTTTTACCATATATAACAGTGGGAAATAGTGAATCAGAAAACATTGCACAACAAATGGAGCACTAACAGACAGTACTGGACAGATGTACTTTAGCTAATACTTGCAGGCATTCTATAACAATATCCAACAATACGTGCCCTTAATACAAAGAACAAAGAGAAGTACAGCACAGAAACAAGCTGTTCAGCCCTCCAAGCCCGTGCCGACCATGCTGCCCATCTAAACTAAAATCTTCTACACTTCCGAGGTCCGTATTCCTCTATTCCCATCCTATTTATGTATTTGTCAAGATGCCCCTTAATCGTCACTATCGTCCCTGCTTCCACCACCTCCTCCGGCAGCGAGTTCCAGGCACCCACTTCCCTCTGTTTAAAGAAACTTACCTCGTACATCTCCTCTAAACTTTGCCCCTCGCACCTTAAGCCTATGTCCCCTAGTAATTGACTCCTCTACCCTGGGAAAAAGTCTCTGACTATCCACTCTGTCTATGCCCCTCATACTTTTGTAGACCTCTATCAGGTCACCCCTCAATCTCCTTCGTTTCAGTGAGAACAATCCAAGTTTATTCAACCTCTCCTCATAGCTAATGCCCTCCATACCAGGCAACATCCTGGTAAATATCCTCTGCACCCTCTCTAAAGCCTCCACATCCTTCTGGTAGTGTGGCGACCAGAATTGAACACTATACTCCAAGTGTGGCCTAACTAAAGTCCTATACAGCTGCAACATGACTTGCCAATTCTTATACTCAATGCCCCGGCCAATGAAGGCAAGCATGCCGTATGCCTTCTTGACTACCTTCTCCACCTGTGTTGCCCCTTTCAGTGACCTGTGGACCTGTACACCAAGATCTCTCTGACTGTCAATACTCTTGAGGGTTCTACCATTCACTGTATATTCCCTACCTGTATCAGACCTTCCAAAATGCATTACCTCACATTTGTCCGGATTAAACTCCATCGTAATACATGACTATTAACTGCCACTTTTCCAAAAAGGGCTCAAAATGCAGAAGAACCTGAAAACCGTAGCCAAAAGTTTCAAAATACAAGTTTTGGAGCAAACTTTTCAGAATTGCCTACTATGACACAGTTAGTCTTGATACAATTACACTCTTGGCACGATGTGGAGCCAAATGTGTAATTTTGTGCCAAAGTAAACTTTCAAAAAGGAAATTGGAAATTAAAAATTCTTGTTGAGTTTCTGTTTGATTGAAAACACAAATGAAAAACCTAGATTTTTGAATGTTAAACTTAAAATTTTCCATCACTGTCTTTGGCAGAATGCAGTTGCCAATAAATGACTCCTCAGCCATGTGATTTATCTTGTACTAACACTAGATATCAGCGTGCTGCTTCAAGCTGGAATGCATCTCAAATCCTGTATTCTCACCACCACTTAGACTGCTAGCTACTTCTCTCCTTAAAAGGGTTCCTGAAACTTCAGGTGGAATACTGCACCCTTTAAAAATAATTGCGTGTTGGGACATTTCCTGTCCTTGACCCTGCTCCTGCTGGTACACTAACCAGGCCTCCAAAATGGTCACCTCCATGATGGCGCCAGGTTCCAGAGGCTCCAGACCGAATGAGAGGGTTGGCAGCCTTGGAAAGCCATCCGAGACGTAGACATAGAATTTACAGTGCAGAAGGAGGCCATTTGACCCATCGAGTCTGCGCCGACCCTTGAAAAGAGCACCCCACACCTCCACCCTATCCCAGTAACCCCACCTAACCTTTTTGGGCACAAAGGGAAATTTTGCATGGCCAATCCAGCCCCATTTGCAGAGATAGGAGCTGCCACTGAAGGATCCATTACGAGAGTCTCTTTTTAAAATTGAAATGTGGCCAAAGCTGTCAGGCCACACCTGCGGAGGGGAGAGGGGGCGTCCCAAGAGGAACCTGTGCCTGCAGCTGTGGCCCACTGAGCCCTGCACCTCCAGATGAGGTTGGGAAACTGAAAGAAGCCTCAGCGGTCCCCCATCTGCTTGTTGGCTAGCAGCCTTCAAGCACCCACCGAACCTTCAATCTGTCTACAATTAGGCGTGTGATTATTTAAATCGGCTAGCTGCCGCTGCTCGGTGGCTAGTTGCCACCTTTGATGATCCACCTCCAGAACGGGGTAGGAACACAGTGAACCATCCACCCAGTGTCCTTGTATAAGATTTCATCCAGGTGTCAGCTACAGAAAATGGAAGATTACACCCTTCATTCTAACCCATGCTTTCGATCATCTCCTGGCCATTCTATTACTCAACATTTGTTTCTCCTCTGTGACATATTTTGAGGCCCCTTTGTGTTAAAGGTGCTGTATAAATGGACTAGGTACAATAAACCTAATGACTGCGACACTATCAATGATACTGCGATGAAGATTGGAACAACATGCTTTTACATACTGAGTTGGTCATACAGTTTGCTCAGTCTGTTTAAAGAAAGGTGCTGGGTTTGTCCTAACTGTACAACAAAGATAACAAGTAATAACTGGTGAGCATGTTTCACATTAGGGCTGCTTTAACTTTGCTTCTTGAAAGAAAAATCAGATTTGGACTTGAGGGATGATTCATTAATCAAAATGTGTAACGCACGAACCCCACTGTAGCATTCCAGAGGATGTCACACAGAAGGAAGGATATACTTATGGTAATAATAAGTGAAAACTAAATAGCAAGAGAAATGTAAACGTCGTCATCTTTCAAATTATGAGACTGCAGCAACTGGATACTTTGGTTAAACAGAGGGCAGAAATGACTCCCTGGCGAATCACATTTGTGTTTCTTCACTTACTTCACACAGCTACAGAAGAGTTCTTTGCACGCATTCATTTCAAGTTTTTCTTTACATTGCTGGACAATATCCTCGCTGACTTCTCGTATATATCCTGGGGACTGAAAACACATAGGGTTTTAACCATGGAAAATTCATTTAAGGTCACAAATGGGCTTTGTTCAATCTGCAGACAAATGCTAGACATTGAAAGTAAACATTGTATGCTTTTTACCTTTACACATCATAAATTACACACTCGAAACCTCAGGAACATTATTGCACAGAGATCCAGTCAGTCCTTTGTTAATTACTTTTTTGAAAAGTTTTCGTATTTGAAGTTATATTATAGTATAAGTGCCAGTGAAATATAAAATCATAATTTCAACCGAGATCAGTGGTACACATTTCCTCATTAATTATTTTCTTTTACGATGAATAATGCGATTGATTTTCCAGTGGGGAATGGCTTTATAGCCGATTTCTTCATTTGATTTACCTGCTGGTAATGGGCCCCATTAAGTACCATCATTTTCTCATTGATGTTCATTCTGCCAGTAATGAATCACTGCTGTTGTAGAAATAGAAGGGGGAATTTTAACTCCCTCTATTCACCCAGCAGAAGGCAGCGGAATGGAGTTAAAATCAGAATGGTGCTCACCAACCTTTTACCAGCCCGCAACTTGTTAATGCTGCTTTTTCTGCGGAGTGGAATCACTTGCCTTACTCAGCTGGGAGCCCTTGCAAAAATAAATTGGGGTCCTATGTTGCCAAGTGGACCTGAAATAAATTTTCATGCTCTGCTGAGGGAGTTTCCACCACGGACACTCCTGATAGACAAATGTTTATTTTTTGGTGGCTGGGGGTAGGAATTTAGGCAGCTCCCACAATGGGGATCCCCACCAACAGTCTGCCCCATAAAACCAGTGGTGCCTAACCTGAGGCCCGGGGGCCACATGCAGCCCATCAGGCTTCTGAGTGCGGCCCACAAGGCATTGTGTTGATCTTTGCCCACAGACAGGGTTGCCACATTCTGCCGGTGTCCGGCTGTGTAATTTTTTTCTACTGGTATGACTGAAGTGATACCCACTTAAAGCAAGCACGTGAAGTGAGGTGCACGGTGATAGCACACAACACTGACTGTGAGAACCTTCATCCAAAGTGTAAATGTTCCTTTTGAAGTTGGTGATAGTTCTATTAATATATAAATAATTAAGCATTTTATATATCTTGTTTTGAAATATTTAGCATGTTTTTAATCTTATTTATGGAGTCATGGTTAGTGAACAGACCTGGGGCGTAATTCTCCGCAATCGGCGCGATGTCCGCCGACCGGCGCCAAAAATGGCACGAATCAGTCCGGCATCGCGCCGCCCCAAAGGTGCGGACTCCTCCGCATCTTGAGCGGCCGAGCCCTAACCTGAAGGGGCTAGGCCAGCGCCGGAATGATTTCTGCCCCGCCAGCTGACGGGAAAGGCCTTTGGTGCCCCGCCAGCTGGTGCGAAACAAACTTTGCCGGGCGACGCATGCGCGGGAGCGTCAGCGGCCGCTCAAGGCATCCCCGCGCATGCGCAGTGGAGGGGGTCTCTTCCGCCTCCTCCATGGTGGAGACCATGGCAAAGGAGGAAGGAAAAGAGTGCCCCCACGGCACAGGCCCGCCCGCAGATCGGTGGGCCCCGATCGCGGGCCAGGCCACCGCGGGGGAACCCCCCGGGGCCAGATCGCCCCGCGCCCCCTCCTGGACCCCAGGAAGCCCACCCGCGCCGCCTTGTCCCGCCGGTAAGAGAGGTGGTTTAATCCACACCGGCGGGACAGGCATTCCAGCAGCTGGACTTCGGCCCATCCGGGCCGGAGAATCGCCAGGGGAGGGCCCGCCAACCGGCGCGGCGCGATTCCCGCCCCCGCCGAATATCCGGTGCCGGAGAATTCAGCGGGATTCACGCCAGCCACCGGCGATTCTCCGACCCGGCGGGGGGGTCGGAGGATCCCGCCCCTGATTTCAATCTTGCGGCCCACTGAGATGAAGGAAGGTCACTCACGGGCCAACTCACCAGCCTACGCTGCCCATCACTGCATCAAATGCTCGCAATGTGCACCAATCTGCAAGATAGCTAACTGCTGTTGGTGCATGGGTCACCCAATCTTCACAGGCCTTTGCCTGCAAGTTGCCTTTGGATTTTCATTTCAGGCAGGCAGCTAGCCAACACCACATTAATTAGGTGCAGCTGGCTGTTAAAATGGACCAAGGCCGAAATCCTCTGGCCGTATGGATTTTCTGTTCCCACTGGCAGCGCATTCCTGCCTGCGGGTATCCCGGTGGCACGGCGTGGCTTCAATGCGCCAGTGAACGGCGTGCCGCCAATAAAGATGCAGCTGGGAACCAGGGAATCCAGCCCTAAGACTCCGACTATTGCTCGAGGTCGAGCAGCCCCACCAACTTTCTGCCTGGGGTTAAAATGTGGAGGTGGGGAAATAAACCACTGCCTTGGTCTAGGTTTTCAAACTTTTGTAATCCAGTATTTATCATGTACAAGAAACTTCAACCATTATCTTCTGAAGTTTTAATACCATACATTTTAATATCATAATTGAAAATGGAAATATCTTGACACCATGGGCGCGATTCTCCACTCCCGCGCCGGTTGGGAGAATCGCCCGGGCCGCCAAAATTTCCGGGGACGCCGGTCCGACGCCCTCCCGCGATTCTCCCAAGCGGCGGGAACGGCCCGGTCGAGTTTCGCGGGCCGCAGGCCGGAGAATCGCCGGAGACACCGAAAATGGCGATTCTCCGGCACCCCCGCTATTCTGAGGCCCGGATGGGCCGAGCGGCCAGGCCAAAACGGTGGGTTCCCCCCGGCGCCGTCCACACCTGGTCGCTGTAGTCGTGGGCGGTGCGTGAACGCTGGGGGGGGGGGGATCCTGCACCGGGCTTCACCTGGAATGTGGGGTGGCCCGCGATCGGTGCCCACTGATCGTCGGGCTGTCCTCTCTGAAGGAGGACCTCCTTCCTTCCGCGGCCCCGCAAGATCCGTCCCCCATCTTCTTGCGGGGCGGACTTAGAGAGGACGGCAACCACGCATGCGCGGGTTGGTGCCGCTTTTACGCGGGCGACAAGGCCTGGCGCGTGTAGATGACGCGGCCCCGATACTGGCCCATTGTCAGGGTCTGAATCGGTCGGGACCGGGGCCGTTCCGCGCCGTCGTGAACCTCGACGGCATTCACGACGGCGCGGCCACTTCGGCGTGGGAGTGGAGAATCCCGCCCCATGACTTTCATGATGGGAGACGGTAGTGGGGTTGGGTTGTGCTAGAAGATACATAGGGGAACACAACCTCACCACTATGGCCTATTCTCTTCACATTAACGGGTCTCATTAACGCTGTGGAAACTGGGCACTCAATTGACACTTAATCGGGCTGCCACATAGCAGGGGTCAGGAAACTTGGCCGTGAAAAGAAGGTGGGAGCTGTAAGTTCCACCTTGTAAGTGTCTCTTTGAACACACCTTTAAGTCCAGGAGTGTTGCTCCCTGGCCCTCAAAGTGTTGTTTAGCCTCCACAGCTCTGATTGCTGCCCTGCTCCCAGCCCTCTAGATGGTGTTCCTTTCCAGCCTCCCATTTGAAGCTCTTTCCCACCTCCCAACTGCTGGCAACCATCCAAGGATTTCTAGCCGTGGTCTCCGGCTCCCAACCTGCTGGCCAGATGTGGGTTGGGAAATGGGAGTACAAAATGTGACTGAGATAAACAATTTTCCCAGGGAAAGCGAAGGGGAAGTCACCATAGTCCCAGAAGACTGCTCTCCCCTTTTAACCTGAGAGTCACCACATCTCAGGCAATTGCCAAGGTTGAGAAAGCAGGGCCTTCATGGCAACCTCAGCCAGGATGTCGGCATTGCTCTGCTGGCCACAAACCAGCCGTCCAGCCAACTGAGCTAACTGACCTGCCCCAAAACGTTAATGAGGTCTTGGCTTCATTAAGTTATTCGGCCCTTTGTGGTCTCACCCACATCTTGCCTGCCTCTCAGTAAATAATAGAGCATTCCACATGAAATACTCTCAGACTAGGTGTTATTTCCCTCTCAGAATACAGTTCTCTGCACGTTGTTACAACTACAGACGACACCAGCAATAGTGTGATTTTTTTCCATTTCCCATCAGCCACATTTCACAGATACATAAGTGTGATTGTCAAATGAATAGTAGTTTTTTTTTGTCTGAACCTGCAACTAGAATAAGGATATTTCAACCTAATTTTACAGCAATCAGCCTACAGGATATTTTAAAGCTAACCATTGGTTGGTAGTAACATACGGGGAGGCATTTACTGATCACCCCGCCACGGATTTTTCGACTACCGGTCTCGCCATTCCCGTTGACAGCACCCCTTGTCACTGGGAAACTTGTGGGCTGGCTTGGGGCTGGTTTAGCGCAGTGGGCTAAGACAGCTGGCTTGTAATGCAGAACAGGACCAGCAGCGCGGGTTCAATTCCAATTCCAGCCTCTCCGAACAGGTGCCGAAAAAGCGACTAGGGGCTTTTCACAGTAACTTAATTGAAGTTTATTTGTGACAATAAGCAATTATTATTATTTCCCGCCGGCGTGAAATTCCGCGCAAAATGTCAGAGGTGAAAATTTTCAGTACCAGAAACTCCCGGTCCAAATGTTCGAACATAAGATCATGGGCAAGATCTTCAGCTGTTCATGTTGGCGGGGTCCTTAGGTCCCACCGACGGGACTCCAGGCGGCATGGGGTGGATGATGGGAAATCTCATTGCCAGGACCAGAAGATCCTGCCGCCGGCCATCAATGGGGTGCCTCCTGCCACCGAGGGAGGCCAGAGAATCCCCGCCCATATCATTTTTCTCTACCCATTCCACACTCATCTGTTGAGTGACATTTTTGGCCTCGGCTTGCCACTGGGAAGTGTGTGCAATTTTGATTGAATTACGCACAAATCTATCTGCGAAGTGAATCTATGTAATTGAGAGCTTACTGGCAGAAATTTTGTTAATGGAGCTACTCCCGTTGTGTGGAGAGCTTCCAATCCCCACATTTTAGCCTGCAGTAGAAAAATCAATCCTTATTTAGCAGATTCCCAAAATGGCCAAAAATGGTCATAAGATTGAAGGCAACCATCCCAATTTGGCGGTGATGTGAATGGGTGACATGTGGAAACAGGCAGAGGTCTCTCTTTTGTATGGTTTTGTTGCCCAGGGGCAATTTCTGCCCAATGGAAAGTGTTGTATTCTGCTCTGAATACTGGCATTCAACAGTTTCTTTCTTTCGGCTGGCGGGGGGTCACACAGGGAGGAGTCTCTGCAGTTTGTCGTGAAAATCACCAACGTAACGCATCTATAAAAAGAATACCAGAGATGGAAGCCAGGAGTAGACATACGGCCTGTTGAGCCAACTCTGCCATTCGACACAATCATAGCTGATCTTGGGCTTCAACTTCATTTTCCTGTCCGCTCCCTGTTATCCGTGAACTCTCTGCGACACCATGGACTGGTGATCCTGTGGCACACCCACATGATGCTTACGAACACATCTCTTATCTTCAAATTGCTTCCACCTTTGTGGTGGAACCTTGCTACTACTCAAATTCTTCTGAGGGGTTGGTTTAGCACAGTGGGCTAAATAGCTGGCTTGCAATGCAGAACAATGCCAGCAGCGCGGATTCAATTCCCGTACCGGCCTCCCCAAACTGGCGCCGGAATGTGGCGACTAGGGGCTTTTCAGAGTAACTTCATTGAAGCCTACTTGTGACAATAAAAGGTGATTATTATTAATATTATTATTTCATTCCAGATCAATTTAAAGGCCTTCCAACTGGCTGTTTCCCAAATTAATTCATTAATTTCAATGTATTAATTGTAATTCAGTCTAATGCAAATGTGTTATCAAGCAGTAGTCAAACCAACTGAATTGCTCATAGGAACATAAAAAGTCATCAGAGAAGTTGGTCTTCAGTCCATCATGTTTGTGCTATTGCTTATTACGAAGAACAAAGAACAATACAGCACAGGAACAGGCCCTTCGGCCCTCCAAGCCACTACCACTAATTTTGGTCAAAACCCTCAGCATTTCCTAGACCCGTATCACTCTATACCCATCCTATCCATGTATTTGTGAAGATGCCTTTTGAATGCTGTTAGTGTTTATGCTTCCACAACCACCCCTGGCAACGTGTTCCAGGCACTCACCACACTCTGTGTAAAAAGCCTGCCTCGCACATCTCCTCTAACCTTTGCCCCACAGACCTTAAACCTATGCCCCTAGCCAGGTTCATGCCCATTCTTGTCCTTTTAAATTAATTGTTAAATATGCCTTCAGTATTCTTTCAAATTTTGTTGGTCAGTCATTCTCCATAGCTACTTGTGGTCAGGCATTCTACTTAATAACTTCTTGTGCAAAGACATACATAGATACATAGCAGGAGCCTGCTTCGCCATTCATCACGATCATGGCTGATTATCCAACACATTAGCCTAATCTTGCTTTATCCCCATAACCTTTGATCCCATTCTCCCCAAGTCCTATATCTAGTCGCCTCTTGAATATATTCAATGATTTAGCATCAACTACTTCCTGTGGTAATAAATTCTACAGGCTCATCATTCTTTGGGTGAAGAAATGTCTCCTCATCTCTGTCTGAAATGGTTTACCTGGAATCCTCAGACTGTGACCCCTGGTTCTGGACACACCCATCATTGGTAACATCTTCCCTGCATCTACCCTGTTTAGTCCTGTTAGAATTTTATAAGTCTCTGTGAGATCCCCCCCTCATTCTTCTGAACTCTCGCGAGAATAATCCCAACCTAGTCAATGTCTCCTCATATGCCAGTCCTGCCATCCTTGGAATCAGTCTGGTAAACCTTCGCTGCACTCCCTCGAGAGGAAGAACATCCTTCCTCAGAGAAGGAGGTCAAAACTGCACACAATACTTCAGGTGTGGCCTCACCAAGGCCCTGAACAACTGCAGCAACACATCCCTGTTTCTATACTCAAAACCTCTCGCAATGAAGGCCGACATACCATTAGCCTTCTTTACCGCCTGCTGCACCTGCATGCTTACCTTCAGTGACTGGTGCACAAGGTCACCCAGGTCCAGCTGCACACTCCCCTCTCCCAATTTACAACCATCCAAGTAGTAATCTGACTTCCTGTTTTTGCTTCCAAGTGAATAACCTCACACTGATCCAAATTATACTGCATCTGCCATTGATTTGCCCACTCGCTCAACCCATCCAGATCATGCTGTAGGATTGCTCCATCCTCGACACAATTCACCCCCCCCACCTAACTTGGTATCATCTGCAAATTTTGAGATGGTACACTTTGTTCGCTAAATTATTAATTAATATTTTCTTAATCCACTTTGTACTTCTAGTGATAACATGAGCCAATGACCTCTCATGTCTAATTCACTAGTCTGCAGAAACAATCTTTCATTATTTAACCTCTTTGAAATTTTACAGAAAAATTGATCCCCCTCCCCTACACATCTGATGGACTTCAACTGTCTTTGTTCAAGTGGAAAAGCCTGAGCGTATCGAGGCTTTTGTCAAACAATAAACTCTCAGTCTCAATCTCACTATGGTAAACCTATGCTGTAGCTATTCCATGGTTCTAGTGTCTCCTCTCAACTAGGTGTCCAAAATAATTTGCATGTGCTCCAACCGCGCCACATAACTTCAATATCACTACCTTGTTTCAATGCTCAATGTGCTCTGACACTATAATTCCATCTGTGCTCGTGCCGGTTACGCCCATATCAGTTTTGCAACTCCTACAACTTTAAACATGTACGGTAGAGAAACTTCTATGCTCAATGTTAGGCAAATAGCTGTTCCTCTGAATTAATGGACCCCTGGTAGAGCTTTATAAATAAATAACTTTAATCCTCTCTTTGAAACAGCCTGGACCTGTCAATCAAAAAGCCTGGCAAGGGCAATCATCAGTGACATTGAATGTAAATGATGCAGTTCAATGCTTTTAGGCTTTTAGACATACAAAGCTGGAGATGGGGAGAGCAGTCAAACAATCTCCATCCCAGGAAAGAGGCCAAATATGAGCCCCTTCAGCCCATGCAAGCATCCTAATCCCTTGGCAGTGCCAAGAGAGCGACTGCTCTTGACATCAAGGCCGCATTTGACTGAATATGGCATCAAGGAGCCCTAGCTAAACTGGAGTCATACCTGGTTGGAATCATACCTGGCACAAAGGAAGGTGGTTGTGGTGGTTGGAGGTCAATCATCTCAACTCCAGGACATCACCGCAAGAGTTCTTGGCCCAACCATCTTCATCTGCTTCATCAATGACCTCCCTTCCAACATAAGGTTAGAAGTGGGGATGTTTGCAGATGACTGAACAATGTTCAGCATCATTCGTGATTCCTCAGATAATGAAGCAGTCCATGTCCAAATGCAGCAAGACCTGGACAATATTCAGGCATGGGCTGATAAGTGGCAAGTTACATTCGCATCACACAAGTCCAAGGCAATGACCATCTCCTACAAGAGAGGATCTAACCACTGTCCCTTGACATTCAATGGCATTACCATTGCTGAATTCCCCACAATCAACATCCTGGGGATTACCATTGATCAGAAACGGAACTGGACTAGCCACATTAATACTGTGGCTACCAGGGCAGGTCAAAGGCTAGGAATCCTATGGCGACTAACTCAAATCCTGACCCCCGAAAGCCTGACCACTATCTACAAGGCCCAAGTCAGGAGTGTAATGGAATACTCACCACTTGCCTAAATGAGTTCAGCTCCAACAACACTCAAGAAGCTCGAACCATCCAAGACAAAGCAGCCCTCTTAATTGCTCCTCCTTTCACAAACATTCAAACCCTCCACCACCGACGAACAGTGGGATCCGTGTGCACCATCAACAAGATGCACTGCAGTAACTCACCAAGGTTCCTTAGACAACCTGCAAACCCATGACCACTGCCATCTAGAAGGACAAGGGCAGCAGATACCTGGGAATCCCACCACCAGGAGGTTCCCCTCCAAGTCACTCACCACCCTGACTTGGAATTATATCTTCGCTCCTTCACTGTAGCTGGGACAACATCCTGGAACTCCCTCCTTAACAGCAAGTGGGTGTACCTTCACCCCAAGGACTGAAGCGGTTCAAGGAGGCAACTTAGCACCACCTTCTGAAGGGCAACTAGGGATGGGCAATAAATGCTGGCCTAACCAGCAATGCCCACATCCTGCAAATGAATTTAAAAGAAAATCCACCTCCCATGAAGGATCCCCCCCTTGGCACCCTGGAGGCAATTGTAAGGAGGGTATCACCCTCTTGCCACGCCTGTGAATGTACGCCACTAGGTTGGTGCTGCCAAGGGTGGGGCAATGAAACATAGGGCTGGAGGGGGAGAATGGGCAGGGGGGGAGTCTTGCCAGTGATGGATGGGAGGGGAGTGGCGAGCCGTGTCAGTGGTCCGGGAGGGTGGGGGTGAGGCTGCAGCAGCATTCTGTGATCGGGGCATCCCTTAAAAACGGTGCCCCAATCACTGAGGAGCGGGACCTGTCAGAAAGATTAGGTCCCTCCCCTCTCACCTCCAGCAAGAACCCCAATGTGCCATTGAATAGCATGCATATCCCAATCGTGGGGAAACCTTTTCTAAGTGCCATTGAACGGCACATTGGGTTCACTCTGCGTGTCATCGGGAATCACTCCAGTGCACTTAGTCCCCACTTAGGCACCCTATGTTTATGGAAGCATTTATATTAATCTAATAATATAATGAGTTTGGAATCAGAAATGCAGTTTCTAAATTTGTGAACAACATAAAACTGGGGACGGCAATCAATACTGAGGAGGACTGTGACCAATCACAGACACTGCTAAGCCTGCTGAATAGGCACGTAAATGACTACTTGTGTGAGGTATTAGTTTTTAAGGAAGGATGCAGACGAGATATAATGGATCTGTAAGAGCAGACAGACGACATGCATGACAGCAGATCTCCGGACAGGAGTAGCTAACAAGCAACAGCAAGAAAGATCAGGATGCCATATGTTCATTCAAATTGAATCCAGAGTTACAAATAAACAAATCAAAACTTGCAATGCCGGTTAATAATGCCATAAAACGCAGCAAGCCAAGTTCTGGGATTTATTTCTAGAGAGAGGATATTGAGAAGTTGTGCTACATTTGTATTGAAGCTTGGTTAAGATCACAATTGGGAGTACTGTGTAGAGTTCTGGTTACAATTTTATTAAAAGGTTAAGCAGGTATTGGATAGGGTGCAAAAATATTTACAAGAACTTCCAGGAAACAACCATCAGGAAAAGACAAAAACAATTAGTCTATTTTCTCCTGTAAAGATAAAGCTGAGTAATTAAATATTGAGAAGAGGCCATTGTTTTTGATCCCTGTTCCAAATTCCATTCTGTAGCTCCCAACCCCATCTCCCTCCCTGGCAACAGTTTGAGATTAAGCTGATCTGTTCACCATCTTGGCGTCACATTTACTTCTGATTTCATGCTGGTGTTGTCACCAAGACTGCCTATTTCCACCTTCGTAACTTCATTCCTGCCTCAGCTTGTCTGACGATGCCACCCTCATTTGTGCCTTTTACTGCAGTGATATGCATCATTGTAAATACACAAGGGGTTATTGTAAATACACTACAACTAAGTAAACACTAGAGGGAGCATCGGAGATGTCATGATATGCAAACATGCAGCTAATGAACACTTGGAATAGGACACACCCAATGAGCAGTCAAGACACCCAGAGGTGACACTACCACAAGGGGGCATTACACAACCCATATATAAGGACAGGGCACACATGCTCTGTCTCTTTTCCACAGGCGACACTTAGAGAGAAGGACAGGGGCAGATCAGAAGCATCACACCCACCACGTGGCTTAGAGCAGACTGGTTAGTTAGACTGAGTTACTAAAGCAAGATTAGCAGGAGAATCAAACTCAGAGAACTGTACTAATGGTTCAATAAATCACATTGAACTTACTTCAACGTCTGAGTATCTTTTGGTCAAAGCTGCATCGAGTTGCAGCCTGTGTTATCCCAGAGTACATAACACAACAGTTACCTCGAGATCCGACTATTCCAGTGCCTCCTGGCTGATCTCCCACATTCTGTCCCCTATCAACTTGAGATCATCCAAAACTCTGCTGCCCATTTCCTAACTCGTTACAAGCCCCGTTCCCCTATCACCTGTGGTCGCTGACTTACATTGCTTCACCTTGAGCCAATGTCTTGATTTAAAAATTCTTATCCTGGTTTACAAATCCCTGCATGGACACACCCCTCCCTATCTCTGTCATCTCCTCCAGCCAAACAAGACTCCACGTTGTCTGCATTCCTGCAATTCTGACCTCTTGTACTGTTTGCAATATTACTGCTCCACCATTGGTGGCCTTGTCTTCAGTCATCTAGGCCCCAAGTTCACGCATGTGTCTCCATCTCACTACTTCACTTTCCCACTTTAAGCTGTTGACGTTGAATTCACGCTGCAATAGAATGCATGCTTCAAGTTGGTAATTAAACATAGTTGTCTCCGATTCGGGAAGGATTAGGGAATCATTGCAAGATTATCTAAACCAGTTTACTCTGGGTGTCTGGTAGGAACTGGGAGAGTCTATGGCCAGGATTTTCCAGAACTGCCTTTTGTTCCAAATTCTTGGAAATAAACCGGTTTTCATTCTTAACATACAATTATAGTAATTAATATAAGGGACTCCTAAAACATACCTCCATAACAAAGCTTTGGCCATCTGACCTCATATCTCCTTATGTGGCTCAGTGCCATACTCTGTTTCATAATGCTCCTGTGAAGCATCTTAGAATGTTTCATGCTGCTAAACATGATAAACACGTTGTTGTGTAACCTAATAGAGATCTTCAAAATGCTGGAAGGTTTTTAATACAGTGGGCAGAGAGAGAACGGTTCCACTTGTGGGGAGGAAGCCAATAATGTTACATCGGGGTGTATTCTCCGCCACCGGTAGCGGAGTTCACGGTGTGGTGAAGAATTGCGCATGGGCAAAAAACAGGATCGCCGCCCGATGGTCTGGTCCCTCGCCAACAGTAGCAATACGCAACACACCCCGTGCCTGCGGGAGGAGGCAAATGGATCATTTGATCTATGTGCTTCTGATTAAACGCTGGTCATCCGATTCTCCACAACTCCGTCATGCTCCAGCCTTCTATCCGGGATTCACGTGGGCATGGATTTGTGCAAGTATTTTCAAGCTTGGCCCTGATGAGATGGACCTTGCAGTGGGTCAAGGGGGTACGTATGTAACATAAGTGTCCCCAAAGTCCATCGGAGGGTCCCGTCCTGCACACAATGCACATCCTGCCCACCCCATCAGAGACCCACACCATATCAGAGATTCCCCGCCATCAGTCACCCCTGCCTGAAAGCTGAAGAGTAGTTCAGGCAGAAACAGTGACGAATAAATGCTTTTTCAGTTACCTGTCTATTACACCAACTGCCTCAGACAGAAGTGTAGAAAGCAGCAGATGTTACTTCATAGAAATTCAAAACACATCACATGGTTTTAAACCCCCTTAGATCCTTCAATTTGTTAGACTCTATTCACTTTCAAAGAGAAATAGCTTTTAGTAGGCTGTAATTGACAGGGTAATTACTGACAACCAGGTGGCTGGATTGTTTTATTTTAATTTCCCTTCATGAAGTTAATTACCATGTTTATAAACATCTAGGAGATAAGTGCTTTCACTTCCTCTTTTTGTCAGTAGAAAGCACTTAACTACTTTTTAATGTGGCGACGACCTGTCAATTATAGCTAGATGTTTATAAACATTGTAGTTAGTTTAACAGCAGGGTACTTTAGAAGCATGAATGGAAATGATGAAAACAATCCAGATACCTGGCTACCTGGAAGCGGTTACCTTGTCAGGTATAGCCTACGAAAAGCTATTTTTCTTTGAAAGTGAATCGTAGCTTTGCAGATCAAAGATTTGAGTGGGGTTTAAAGTCGTGATGTATTTTGGCTTTCTATTAAACAATAGCTGTTGCTTTCTGCCTGAGGCAGCAGGTGTAAGGGACAGGTGAGTGAAAAAGCAGTGATTTTTAACTGTTTCTGCCTAGATTGCTCTTTAGCTTCCAGGCAGGGGTGATTGATAAGGGGTGGGTCTCTAATGTGGGGGAAGGTGGTGGTATTAGGTCACCCTCATGTGTGCATGCTGTTGGGGGCGGGGGTGTGGGAAGGAGCAGCCGCCGACCTTGGTATCGGGTTGCCCTCTTACTCCCGATAGCAGGAGCTTGCCATCATGCATAAATTTGCATGACAAGGGCGAGTGAATGGCTCTTGGGTGCCACTTCTAGTGCCCGTGCAGACCAGGAATGATTCTACTCTGGCAGGAGAAGATAGTCTCCCAAATGGAGAATCCTGCCCATAGTCATAAAGTCACAAGGAATTCAAGTTTACCCAGAGAATGATGAGAATGTGGAACTTGCTACCTCAGGCAACAGTTGAGGTGGATAGCATAAGCACATTTTCGGGGAAGCTGAACAAACACACGGGAGAAGAGACTAGACAAGGGTTTATTTCTAGCGAGATGGAATTGAATAGTCAAAAAGGTTTGCTAAATTTGTAGTGAAGTTTGGTTAGACCACTCTTGGGAGTACTGCATACAGTACTGGCTACCATTTTATAAAAAGGATAAAGAGGTATTAGAGAGCCCAAAAAAAGATTTACAAGGATAAAACACAAACTTCAAGGAAACAACCATCAGAAAATTATGAACACATTAGTTGAATGATGGGAGGTGGTTCTAGTGGAGCATAAACACTGCCACAGAGAGGGCCAAATGTCCTGTTTCTGTCCTTTATGAAAGAAATAATTAGGAACAGGAGATGCAAGAATTTGAAAGTAGCAAATGTAAAATTAATCTTATAAAGCGACAAATGGGAAAACCAAGGAAGCTGAGATCAGCCAACCTAACATTTGCTGCAGTCAAGTGTTAGGAAGACATCTGAAAGAGGCAATAATGAATCACATAGTTCGGTATTCTACAAGAAGAATTGTTTGCAAATTCTACAGCATCTTTCACGTACTGAAATGTCCCAAGGTGCATCATGTTAGCTTCATCAGACAAAATCTGACACCAAGCCAAGGAGTGCCTTCATGGAAAGGAAGTCAGCATGGATTTCTGGGGTGGAGTGGAGCCTTTGGTGAATGCATTTACTGAAGTTATTTGTGAAAGCAATGGAACATGTTGGCAACTGGCATTCTTGGACGTGAATTTAAATCGCAGCCAGGTGCCACATGGATAAGTTAGTCCATAAAGCACGAGGGGCATGGAACAGGAGGCCAGTTTCTGAAGTCAATTGAGTTTTGGTCAAAATAGAGAAAGCAACGGTTATTTGTGAATGAAGCTGTGTTAATGTGACAATACTAGCAGGAAACCACAGGGAGCACTGCGGGGGTCTGGAGCTGTCCGCGTTTTATCGGTTATATCAAGTTGGGGAGAGTTCAAACAACACAAAACAGTGAAAGAGATTGTGATAGTTTGGGAAGATGATCAGAGAAGTGAAAAATTGCATTTAATATGGTCAAATGTGCGGCTATGAGACCAGAGAAGGGAAATAAACAGTGGAATGAAATGGATTTAGGCTGGAGGAGCATTTTGGGTAGGTTTGGGTTCGGACAGGGATTTGTGGATTGCGTCCGGCTGTTATATCAGGCTCCGGTGGTAAATGTAAGAACCAACCAAGTCTGGTCAGAGTATTTTAGTCTCTGCAGGGGGACAAGACAGGGATGCCCGCTCTCCCCATTACTGTTTGACCTGGCCATAGAGCCCTTGGCAATGGCCCTTAGATCATCAAATGCCTGGCGGGGGATAGTGAGGTGGGGGTGGAGCACAGGGTTCCTCACTATGCGGATGATTTGCTGCTCTATGTCACAGACCCGATGGGGGGGATGGCCGAAATCATGGAGATACTCAGAGAATTTGGGCGATTTTCAGGTTACGTTAAATATGGGAACGAGCAAGATGTTTGTAATCCAGGCACGGGGACAGGAAAAGAGACTGAGGGAGTTGCCGTTCAGAGTGGTCGAGAGGAGTTTTAGATATCTGGGGATTCAAGTGGCTAAGGATTGGGGGCAGCTTCACAAGTTAAATTTGGGCAAAGCGGTTGATCAAATGAAAAGGGATTTTTGTAGATGGGACAGGCTCCCACTGACGCTGGCAGGGAGGGTTCAGACGGTGAAGGTGACGGTCCTTCCGAGACCGCTCTTCTTTTTTCAATGTTTTCCAATTTTTATCCCAAAGGCTTTTTTCAGGAAAATGAATGTGGCGATATCGGGTTTTGTGTGGGCGGGTAAAGCTCTGAGAGTAAAGAAGACACTCCTGGAACGGGGTCGCAGAGAGGGGGGCTTGGCCCTCCCGAGCTTTATAAACTATTACTGGGCGGCCAACATAGCGATGGTCAGGAAGTGGGTAGTGGGGGAGGGGTCGGTATGGGAGCGAGTGGAAGCTGCATCCTGCAAGGGGACGAGTTTGGAGGCCTTACTGACAGCGCCCCTGTGGTGGTGGCAGCCCTTAGCGTGTGGGGGCAATGGAGGCAACACATGAGATTGGGACGTCAGTGTGGTCACCGATTTGTAACAATCACCGGTTTTCCCCGGGGGTGCTGGATGGGGGCTATAGGGGATGGCGGCGGGCAGGGATTGAGAGATTTGGGGACCTATTCATTCAGGCGGGTTTCCCTACCTTGGAGGCATTAGAGGAGGAGATTGAGTTGACCGGCGGGTACGGGTTTCGGTACCTCCAGGTACGGGATTTTGTCCGGAGGCAGGTTCCTAGCTTCCCTCGCCTCCCCCTGAGGGGGTTACAAGATAAGGTGATGTGAAAAACAGAGGTTGCAGAGGGGAGGGTCTCGGAGACATACAAGGAGCTGATGGAGTGGGAAGGGGCCCCCAACATTGAGGTGAAGAGGAAGTGGGAAGAGGAGCTGGGTGGGGAGATAGAATTCGAGCTATGGGAAAAATCCCTGAAGAGAGTCAATTCATCCTCGTGTGCCAGACTTAGCTTGATCCAGTTCAAGGTGGTCCACAGGGCCCACATGACGGCAGCCCAAATTAGCAGGTTCTTTGACGAGGTGGAGGACAGATGTGGGCGGTGTGGGGGTAGCCCGGCCAACCATGTGCATATGTTTTGGGCTTGTCCGAAATTGAGGGGAGTCTGGCAGGGATTTGCGGACGTTATGTCAGAGGTCCAGAAGGAAGGGTAACTCTGAGTCCAGAATTGGCAATATTTGGGGTATCAGAGAATCCGGGGGCCAAGGGGGAGGGGGGGGTGGGGAGGGAGGCCGATGTTCTGGCCTTCTCCTCCCTGGTGGCCCGGAGACGGATTTTGCTGAGATGGAGGGACTCGGATCCCCCAAAGTCAGGAGTGTGGGTCAGCGATATGGCAGGGTTTCTCGGTCTGGAGAAAATTAAATTCGCTTTGAGAGGATCAATTCAAGGGTTCGCCCTGAGATGGCAGCTGTTCATAGACTACTTCAAGGAGAACTGAACGTCAGCAGTAAGGGTGGGGAGAGAGAAAAAGTGGGGGGAGGGGGGGAAACAGGAGGCATGGCAATGTTACAACAGGACAGAGAATATAGTTTACCGGTAGCTAGGGATTAGAGCGGGTGGAGTAGGGGGCGTTGTTCTGTAGGTTGTTTTTTTTCTCTTTCTTTGCGTGTGTCGGCCTGCACGGGTGTTTAAGAGATGTTGATATGTTAAACTATGAAAATTACAAATGCCTCAATAAAATATTTTTTTAAAAAAGAAATGGATTTAGGCCACTGAACACAACACAGGAGAGGAACTTGACAGCTATTTGACCCAACAGTACAGCAGCAGCAGTAAGGAAGTCTACTGGATAGTGTAATGTGTACCCAAAGGGAGAGGAAGATTGTACAAATCCGCACACAACTCTGGTCATAATACTAACAAGTGTATCCAGGCACCAGAGGCAGTGCCAAAAGGGCAACAACAACTATTCTGCAACTTTATTATCATTTTTAATAGCTCATGTTGTTCACAGAACATTATCTTTTGATTTCTGGATCGTCGGAGACTGGATGTTTGATGGAAGATGTACGCGAGAACCCTGCGGAAGTCTTGATGCACGGACCAGAATGGGAGTTGCGCAGGAAGTTTAAATTTCTGATGGGCAATTCCCCCGCTACTTGGGTCCCTCAGCGAATTTCTCTGACTCTGAAATGGAGTTGGAAACTTAGGACAGTTCCATGGGACTCACCAGGGTAGTTACACAGGAAATGATGGACAGATTAAGACACGCTGGGCAAATCCACACCCACCCCTTCCAATAGCCTCCTCAATGACCCACCTACCCCCTGACCTGACTACCCACCTCACCGCTACCCACTCATGCATTCACTCATTCTTTCGCTCACCCACACTGTATCATTAAATACTTCAAATACTAAGCAGAATGTGGCAGCTAGTGCTGTAAAAAGGGGGAAACGTCCTCTTTTCTCCCAGTTCTTTTTCTAAAAAAAAAATATATTTTTTAAAGAGTACCCAATTCATTTTTTTCCAATTAAGGGGAAATTTAGCATGGTCAATCCACCTACCTTGCACACCTTTGGGTTTTGGGGGCGAAACCCACGCAAACACGGGGAGAATGTGCAAGCTCCACGCGGACAGTGACCCAGAGCCAGGATCGAACTTGGGGCCTCGGCGCCGTGAGGCAGCAGGGCTATCCCACTGTGCCACCGTGCTGCCGCTTTTGTCCCAATTCTACCCTACTCCAATGGGACTCCCCGAGAGATGCTGCCCTGCGCGTTTCTGCAACAGCTGGGATTGGAAGCTCCCAGAAGAAATATGCAGTAGTGCCGGGTCAGGGAAATTGTTGCATTGCCGCTGCATGGAAGTTTCAACCCATTATATGACACCGAGCTACACAAGGGAACATTAGGGCAGATAACCAAAAGCTTGTTCAAAGGGCTAGGTTTTAGTCAGTGTCTAGGGAGGAGGAAAGCAAGGTAGAGAGGTGCCGTGAGGGCATTTTAAAGCTTAGTGTCTAGACAACTGCTAGGCAGGCCCATCACCGGTGGAGAGGTTAAAATTGTAGACGCACGGACGTCCGGGCGCGGCAATGACCAGCTGAGTCGCACGTTTCGGCAGCTCCCGTTGGAACGGACTTTTGGGCTCTTAATAGGAGCCCCAATGGCAATTTAAATGGCAAAAACACTGTGCGGTAAACCAGAAGGGAATCCCCCCCGGACACGCATGGAAAAGGGAGAGGATAGCGGCCGGATTGCGGAGGATCCTCTGGAGCAGCGGCAAGGAAAGGAAGCTCAAAGCAAGATGGCGTCGGAAGGTGGCCGTTTGCTATGGGGCCCGGAGCAGCAAGAGTCCCTGCGGCGCTGTGTGGAAGAACTGAAGGAGGTGTTGAAGAAGGAGCTGTTGGCCCCGATATTGCAGGCGATTGAAGGACTAAAAGAGGAGCAGAGGACCCAAGAGCTGGAGCTTCGGGTCGTGAAGGCAAAGACTGCTGAAAACGAAGATGAAATACAGGGCCTGGTGGTGAAGGCAGAAACGCACGAGGCACAGCATAAAAGGTGTGGGGAGAGGTTGGAAGCGCTGGAGAATAACTCAAGGAGGGAGAATTTAAGAGTCCTGGGTCTTCCCGAAGGCGCAGAAGGGGCGGATGTCGGGACATATGTGAGCACGATGCTTCACTCGCTAATGGGATCGGAGGCCCCGACGGGCCCTTTGGAGGTGGAGGGAGCTTATCGAGTTCTGGCGCGAAGACCAAAGGCTGGAGAAATACCTCGAGCTATAGTGGTGAGGTTTCTCCGCTACAATGACAGAGAGACGGTTCTCAGATGGGCGAAGAAAACTCGGAGCTGTCGGTGGGAGAACGCGGTGATCCACGTATACCAAGATTGGAGTGCGGAGGTGGCAAGAAGGAGGGCAAGTTTCAATCGGACTAAGGCGGTGCTTCACAAAAAGAAGGTCCAGTTTGGAATGTGGCGAGATTGTGGGTCACACACCAAGGGAAGCACCACTACTTTGAGACGGCAGAAGAGGCGTGGACATCCATTGTGGACGAGAAGCTGGAACAGTCTGGCGAGAGAAAGAGCTTTTGGGACAAAGGGGGGGGGATGATTTTTCAATTTGTTAATTTGTTAATTTTGTGATCCTGTAACTTTTCTCTCTTCCCCATGTTTTGGGGGGGGGGGGGGGGAGCATGAGGAACTGTGGGCGCCAGCCATTAGGGGCGGGACCGAGTGGGAAACGCGGGCTTTGTTCCCGCGTTATGGTAATTATGGCGGGAACAGGGACACAGGAAGGAGGGGGCCTCGCGCAGTGGGAGTCGAGGATAAGGGGGGAAGCCGAGGTCAGCCAGAGTTTGCTGACTTCTGGGAGCAACATGGGGGGTGCAACTACGCTAGAGGGGGATCTAGCGGAGTGGGGGGGTTAACTGGGTTGCTGCTGCTAAGGAGAAGGGGGAGCTGTTATGGGATGGGGTGGTCGAGGCGGGGGGGCACCGTCGGGGGATATACGGGTACGTGGGAACCGGGTAAGGAGCTGGGTTAAAAAAGGGGATGGCTAATCGACAAGGGGGGGTGGGTAAAGAGCCCCCCAACCCGGCTGATCACGTGGAACGTGAGAGGGCTGAATGGGCCGATTAAAAGGGCACGGGTACTCGCACACCTAAAGAAATTAAAGGCAGATGTGGTTATGTTGCAGGAGACGCATCTGAAACTTATAGACCAGGTCAGACTACGTAAAGGATGGGTGGGGCAGGTGTTTCATTCGGGTTTAGATGCGAAGAATAGGGGGGTGGCTATCTTAGTGGGGAAACGGGTACTGTTTGAGGCAAAGACCATAGTGGCGGACAGTGGGGGTAGATATGTGATGGTGAGTGGCAGATTGCAAGTGGAGGCGGTGGTTCTGGTGAACGTATACGCCCCGAACTGGGATGATGCAAATTTTATGAGGCGTATGTTGGGACGTATCCCGGACCTGGAGGCGGGAAAGTTGGTAATGGGGAGAGACTTCAATACGGTGCTTGATCCAGGACCGGGAGGAGGCCGGCAGCGGCCAGGGTGCTCAAGGACTTCATGGAGCAGATGGGAGGGGTACACCCCTGGAGATTTAGTAGGCCTAGGAGTAAGGAGTTTTCGTTTTTCTCCCATGTTCACAAAGTATACTCACGGATAGACTTTTTTGTCTTGGGAAGGGCACTGATTCCGAAGGTGACAGGGACGGAATATACGGCCATAGCCATTTCGGACCACGCTCCACATTGGGTAGACCTGGAGGTAGGAGAGGAAAAAGAACAGCACCCACTCTGGAGAATGGATATGGGCTTATTGGCGGATGAGGGGGTATGTTTAAGGGTGAGGGGGTGTATTGAAAGGTACTTGGAGCTTAATGACAATGGGGAGGTTCAGGTGGGAGTGGTCTGGGAGGCGCTGAAGGCGGTGGTCAGAGGGGAACTGATATCCATAAGGGCACATAAAGGGAAGCAAGAGGGTAAAGAAAGGGAGCGATTGTTGAAAGAACTTTTGAGGGTGGACAGGCAATATGCAGAGGCACCGGAGGAGGGACTGTACAGGGAAAGACAAAGGTTACATGTGGAATTTGACCTGCTGACCACGGGTAAGGCAAAGGCACAGTGGAGGAGGGCACAGGGTGTACAATATGAGTATGGAGAGAAGGCGAGTCGGCTACTGGCCCACCAATTGAGGAAGAGGGGAGCAGCGAGGGAGATAGGTGAGGTGAGAGATGAGGAGGGAGAGATGGAACGGGGAGCGGAGAGAGTGAATGGGGTGTTCAAGGCATTCTATGAGAGGTTATATAAGGCTCAGCCCCCGGAAGGGAAGGAGGGAATGAGGTGTTTCCTGGATCAGCTGGAATTCCCGAAGGTGGAGGAGCAGGAGAGGGCGGGACTGGGAGCACAGATTGAGATGGAGGAGGTGGTAAAAGGGATTGGGAGCATGCAAGCGGGGAATGCCCCGGGACCGGATGGATTCCCGGTGGAATGTCATAGGAAATATATGGACCTACTGGCCCCGCTTTTGACGAGAACCTTTAATGAGGCCAGGGAAAGGGGGCAGTTGCCCCCGACTATGTTGGAGGCGACGATATCGCTCCTTTTGAAGAAGGATAAAGACCTGCTGCAGTGTGGGTCCCACAGGCCCATTTCCCTTTTAAATGTAGATGCTAAGCTCCTGGCCAAGGTGATGGCGACGAGGATAGAGGACTGTGTCCCGGGGGTGGTCCACGAGGATCAAACTGGGTTCGTTAAGGGGAGACAGCTGAACACGAACATACGGAGGTTGCTAGGGGTAATGATGATGCCCCCACCAGAGGGGGAGGCAGAGATAGTGGTGGCGATGGACGCCGAGAAAGCATTCGACAGAGTGGAGTGGGATTATCTGTGGGAGGTGCTGAGGAGATTTGGTTTTGGAGAAGGGTTTATTGGATGGGTACAGCTGCTGTACAGGGCCCCGGTGGCAAGTGTGATCACGAACAGGCAGAGGTCCGACTACTTCCGTCTTCATAGAGGGACGAGGCAGGGGTGTCCCCTATCTCCGTTACTGTTTGCATTGGCGATTGAGCCCCTGGCCATAGCACTGAGGGGCTCCAGGAAGTGGACGGGAGTACTCAGGGGAGGAGAAAAACACCGGGTATCTTTGTATGCAGATGATTTATTGTTGTATGTTGCGGACCCAGTGGAGGGGATGCCTGAGATAATGCAGACACTCGGAGTTTGGGGAATTTTCGGGGTACAAATTGAATATGGGGAAGAGTGAGTTGTTTGTGCTGCATCCGGGAGAGCAGAGCAGGGGAATAGATGATTTACCGCTGAGGAAGGTAATAAGAGATTTCAGGTACTTAGGGATTCAGATAGCCAGGAGTTGGGGAACCTTACATAGGCTTAATTTAACAAGATTGGTGGAACAGATGGAGGAGGATTTTAAGAGATGGGACATGGTGCCCCTGTCACTGGTGGGTAGGGTGCAGGCGGTCAAAATGGTAGTCCTCCCGACATTCCTTTTTGTATTTCAGTGCCTTCCGGTGATGGTCACGAAGGCTTTTTTCAAGAAAATTGAGAAAAGTGTCATGAGTTTTGTGTGGGCCGGGAAGACTCCGAGAGTGAGGAGGGGGTTCTTGCAGCGTAGCAGGGATAGGGGGGGCTGGCAGTACCGAGCCTAAGTGAATACTACTGGGCCGCCAATATCTCAATGGTGTGTAAGTGGATGGGAGAAGGGGAGGGAGCGGCGTGGAAGAGATTGGAGATGGCGTCCTGCAAAGAAACCAGCTTACAAGCACTGGTGACGGCGCCGTTGCCGTTCTCCCCGAAGAAATACACCACAAGTCCAGTGGTGGTGGCAACGCTAAAAATTTGGGAGCAGTGGAGACGACATAGGGGAAGGACGGGAGCCTTGGTGCGGTCCCCGATAAGAAATAATCATAGGTTTGTCCCGGGGAGAATAGATGGGGGATTTGGAGCTTGGCAGAGAGCTGGGGTTGTGCAACTGAGAGATCTGTTCGTAGACGGGACGTTTGCGAGTCTGGGAGCGCTGACGGAAAAATATGGGTTGCCCCAAGGGAATGCATTTCGGTACATGCAACTGAGGGCATTTGCGAGGCAACAGGTGAGGGAATTCCCGCAGCTCCCGACGCAGGAGATTCAAGACAGAGTGATCTCAGGGACATGGGTGGGGGATGGTAGGGTGTCGAATCTATACAGGGAAATGAGGGACGAGGGGGAGATCATGGTGGGTGAGCTGAAGGGGAAATGGGAAGAAGAGCTGGGGGAAGAGATTGAGGAGGGGCGTTGGGCTGATGCCCTACGGAGGGTAAACTCGTCGTCCTCGTGCGCCAGGCTAAGCCTGATACAGTTCAAGGTTTTGCACAGGGCGCATATGACCGGAGCAAGGCTCAGTAAATTTTTTGGGGTAGAGGATAGGTGTGGGAGATGCTCGAGAAGCCCAGCAAACCACACCCACATGTTTTGGTCATGCCCGGCACTGCAGCGGTTCTGGGTGGGGGTGGCAAAGGTGCTTTCGAAGGTGGAGGGGGTCCGGGTCAAGCCAGGCTGGGGGTTGGCTATATTTGGGGTTGCAGAAGAGCCGGGGGTGCAGGAGGCGAAAGAGGCTGATGTCTCGGCCTTTGCGTCCCTAGTAGCCCGGCGAAGACTATTGCTTATGTGGAAGGAAGCCAAACCCCCAGGCGTGGAGACCTGGATAAATGACATGGCAGGGTTTATAAAACTGGGAAGGATAAAGTTCGCACTAAGGGGTTTGGCTCAAGGGTTCACCAGGCGGTGGCAACCGTTCATTGACTACCTCGCAGAACGATAAAGGAAATGGGAAGGCAACAGCAGCAACCCAGGGGGAAGGAGGAGGGGGGGGGGGGCGGCGGGGAGGGCTCGGGTGGGTCCTCAGGGGTGGTTTTTGTATAGATATTTGTACTTGGTTATGTATATTGGATTGTTTGATTTTATCTCGGAGTTATTATTTTTGTTATGGCAGTTGCCATTTAGTTTATATATTATTTATTTATTTGTTAAAACGGTCACTGTTATTTATATTATTTTATTGTTGTAAAAAGGTAAACCTTTGTATTGTTTTGTTTGACTGGAAAAAATTTGAATAAAATATATATTTTTTTTAAAAATTGCAGACGCACAAGAAACCAAAATTAAAGAACAGCAGATATCTCAAAGTTGTTGGATTGTAGGCGATCAAAGAGGTAGGAAGGAATGAGTTGAAAATTACAAAACTCATTTAACATTTGAACAATTTGGCGATGATAAAGATCCTGGAAAGTTTTTACTGTGGAGAAAGGGCGGCTCAGGTGAGATACGGTGTACCAATTCAACAGAGGCTCAAAGATAAAACAAGGAAAGTTCAAAACTTCAAATTAATTAAACGGATATCTCTACTTGTCACCCGAATGTAAAACATGTGGGGCGTCATTCTCCGTCGGCGGGAGTCTCCGTTTTGCCGGCGCCCGGGGGTTTCCCGACCGTGTGGGGCTGCCCCACAATGGGAAACCCCATTGACCGGCCGGTGTTACGGAGACTCCCGCCGGCCGGTCAGCGCAGAAATGTGGCGCGGCGGGATGGAGAATTTCGCCCGTGTATCTCATTTGCCTCCCATTGTCAGAAATTAGTTTTTAATTTCTAATGATATCAACCCTTAAAATCAGAAAAAAAGATCCAGTATACATCGCAAGTCATGATATCTGATAACAAACAAGCAGAAAAAGACTGGGGAGTTTGAAAACCAGTATAAATGGTGATGAGATATCGAGATATAGAATTTACAATGCAGAAGGAGGCCATTTGGTCCATCGAGTCAGCACCGGCCCGAGGAAACAGCCCCCTATCTAAGCCCTCACCTCCACCCTATCCCTGTAACCCAGTAACCCCACCCAACCTTTTCTTTAGACACTAAGGGTAATTTAGCATGGCCAATCCATCTAACCTGCACATCTTTGGACTGTGGGAGGAAAGCGGAGCACCCGGAGGAAACCCACGCACACACGGGGAGAACGTGCAGACTCCGCACAGACAGTGACCCAAGCCGGGAATCGAACTTGGGACCCTGGAGCTGTGAAGCAACTGTGCTAACCACTGTGCTACTGTGCCGCCCTCAGAGCAAATATCACCGGATTTTAGTTTTTATCCTGCTTCGATGCATTTACGCAATGCACATAATTCAGAAAAAACTGAGGGATATGCTGCGAACAAGCAATATACAATGCATCCATGTAAAAAAAGGCAGGATTTTAAAATGTTTAATGAAATTCCAAGCTAGCAGTTGTTTTCTTTTAAACACCACTGAGTGGAACTAACAGTTCCACCCCTGTCACAAAGAGATGCTCTAGCGCCTTTGATGCTGACCTAGTATTATGGTTCCAGTCATCCAGTCATTTCCAGACCATGATAAATGATCAGCTTGCTCGGGTGCTGGTCACTGGAGGCTTGGCAGCGCACATGAGTAATGAGGTTTTGAGGAGGGAGGATAGAAGCAAATAAAATAACTCACATCTTAAAGTTTATACTGTAGATCTACTGCTTGATGTAGAAAGAAGCAAGATAATTTTTACTTAATGCAAGTAATTTAGGAAGATGGAAGGAGGGAAATTGCTAGGATCTTTGTTTTTAATTTAGAGTACCCAATTATTTTTTTTTCCAATTTAAGGGGCAATTTAGCGTGGCCAATCCACCTAACCTGCACATTTTTGGTTTGTGGGGGTGAAACCCACGCAGATACGGGGAGAATGTGCAAACTCCACACGGACAGTGACCCAGGGCCGGGATTCGAACCCGGGTCTTCAGCGCCGTAGTCCCAGTGCTAACCACTGCGCCACATGCTGCCCTAATTGTTTGGATCTTGAGCAAGGTTTGTTACGTTGTAGGTGGGCAGTTTTACAAATATAGCAGCTCAGGGGCCTCTACCATATTCGTAAACAGTCAATCTTTTACCTCAGGTCAGTCATGTAACATATTGCGTCAATATATTTGCGGCATTACAGTGATGGGTGAACCGCTGTCATAGTTAAGCAGTAGTGACACCATGGTAAATGGTAGAAACAGCATTCCAGGTCTTGGTCGGGCTATCAACCCCGCTAATTTTTTTTTTAAATTGGAAATTTAAACTATGTTCATACAAGTACCCAAAGGCAAACAATGTTTAAAGCTATTCTTTGGGAAATGATTCACAAAAAGAGTCCAAAGGTAATGCAGAAGCACCACCTAATATGCAACTGTCATTGCAAATATTTATTTTTGCAAAGGCATTATACGCTTTATTTAATGTCAGTCTCTCTTTTCCATTCCCAATTGTGTCACTAGCACACAGATGAAACAAGGATATTTTAGATATTTACACTGTACGAAATCCAATTAAGTTCAAAAATAGTTTCAAGTACCAGGAAGCAATATACAGGGTTCTTTTTGCTGCTCATTCAGGAAAGAGAATGTTAACTGATCGTAGCTTTGTCAAATAATAAACGCAGTTTAGAGAGGCAATGTCAGATATTGAATACTTATTGTTGAAGTCAGCCAACAATCTTATTTGTGGAAGACAGTAATTCAATTATAAATACATCGACGCGACAACCAAGTTCATCTTGTGACTGTATAATCAATTGCATAGTTATTCTGCAAAGTAGTTATACAGTCTAAATGAGACAACGTCAAAATCCAATAAAATGATTTCAAGTTTGAGCTGTTGGTGCTCATGTATGCAAAGCACAATTTGCTGAAAATTTCCAGCCATTTTTAAAAAAAGGTTTCGATAATCTTAGGTCTGTGAGATAGCCACCCCATGGGAGCTACATACCCTCTTTATCATATGCTTTAATTGGGGAAAGAACACAGGTATTAGGATTTGTTTTCCAAACTATGCATATTGGTTACTCCCGGCAGTGTATTTTCTGGCTGCAGAGGCGGCCAGACATTGGCCAGCGGCGGGATCTTCTGGTCCCGCCGATGCCTACGGGGTTTTGTAAAGCCCTTCACCTTCTGCCCTCTGCCAGGGGTTACCAATGACGGAGCTGGGATATCCCACCGGTGGTTATAGGTGGAAAATTCCGGACATGTGTGATGTTTGGTCAAAATATTAAGGCCTGGGGGGCGAAGAGGGGGGTAAAAAGGGGGGAAGAGGAGTTTTATGTTATTAATCCTGCGATGTGGTAACTTTTCTCTCTTCCACAGGAGGTGGTGGGGGGAGGAAAGGAGGTGGAGGAGATGGGGCGTTGGCCATTGGGGGCGGGGCCAAGGGGGAAGCGCGGGCTCGGTTCCCGCGCTATGATAATCATGGCGGGAATAGGGAAGCAGGAAGGAGGGGGCGTTGCACGGTGCGAGCCGAGGTCACGGGGGGAAGCCGAGGTCGGCCAGAGTTTGCTGACTTCTGGGAGCAACATGGGGGGGTGTAACTACGCTAGTGGGGGATCTAGCGGGGGGGGTGGGAGGGGGGAATTATTGGGCTGCTGCTGCTGGGGAGAGGGGGGAGCTGGCATGGGGTGGGATGGGCGGGGGGGCACCGCCTGGGGGGGACACAGCTGCGTGGGAACCGGGTGAGGAGCTGGAAAAAGGGAATGGCTAATCGACAAGGGGGGGGGGGTAAAAAGCCCCCCAACCCGGCTGATCACGTGGAACGTGAGAGGGCTGAACGGGCCGACAAAGAGGGCACGGGTACTCGCACACCTTAAGAAACTTAAGGCAGACGTGGTTATGTTACAGGAAACGCACTTGAAACTGATAGACCAGGTGAGACTACGCAAAGGTTGGGTGGGGCAGGTGTGCCATTCGGGGCTAGATGCAAAAAACAGGGGGGTGGCTATATTAGTGGGGAAGCGGGTAATGTTTGAGGCAAAGACTATAGTGGCGGATAGCGGGGGCAGATACGTGATGGTGAGTGGCAAACTACAGGGGGAGACGGTGGTTTTGGTAAACGTATATGCCCCGAACTGGGATGATGCCAATTTTATGAGGCGTATGCTAGGACGCATCCCGGACCTAGAGGTGGGAAAGTTGGTAATGGGGGGAGATTTCAATACGGTGTTGGAACCAGGGCTGGACACGTCGAGGTCCAGGACTGGAAGGAGGCCGGCAGCAGCCAAGGTGCTTAAAGATTTTATGGAGCAGATGGGAGGAGTAGACCCGTGGAGATTTAGCAGACCTAGGAGTAAGGAGTTTTCGTTTTTTTCCTATGTCCACAAAGTCTATTCGCGAATAAGACTTTTTTGTTTTGGGAAGGCCGTTGATCCCGAAGGCGAGGGGAACGGAGTATACGGCTATAGCCATTTCGGATCACGCTCCACATTGGGTGGACTTGGAGATAGGGGAGGAAACAGAAGGGCGCCCACCCTGGAGAATGGACATGGGACTAATGGCAGATGAGGGTGTGTGTCTAAGGGTGAGGGGGTGCATTGAAAAGTACTTGGAACTCAATGATAATGGGGAGGTCCAGGTGGGAGTGGTCTGGGAGGCGTTGAAGGCAGTGGTTAGAGGGAAGCTGATACCAATAAGGACACATAAAGGGAAGCAGGAGAGTAGGGAACGGGAGCGGTTGCTGCAAGAACTTCTGAGGGTGGACAGGCAATATGCAGAGGCACCGGAGGGGGGACTGTACAGGGAAAGGCAAAGGCTACACGTAGAATTTGACTTGCTGACAACGGGTACTGCAGAGGCACAGTGGAGGAAGGGTGTACAGTACGAATATGGGGAGAAGGCGAGCAGGTTGCTGGCCCACCAATTGAGGAAAAGGGGAGCAGCGAGGGAAATAGGGGGAGTGAGGGATGAGGAAGGAGAGATGGGGCGGGGAGCGGAGAGAGTGAATGGCGTGTTCAAGGCATTTTATAAAAAATTATACGAAGCTCAACCCCCGGATGGGAGGGAGAGAATGATGGGCTTTCTGGACCGGCTGGAATTTCCCAAGGTGGAGGAGCAGGAAAGGGTGGGACTGGGAGCACAGATTGAAATAGAGGAAGTAGTGAAAGGAATTAGGAGCATGCAGGCGGGGAAGGCTCCGGGACCGGATGGATTCCCAGTTGAATTTTACAGGAAATATGTGGACTTGCTCGCCCCGCTACTGATGAGGACTTTTAATGAGGCAAAGGAAAGGGGACAGCTGCCCCCGACTATGTCTGAGGCAACGATATCGCTTCTCCTAAAGAAGGAAAAGGACCCGCTGCAATGCGGGTCCTATAGACCTATTTCCCTCCTAAATGTAGACGCTAAGATTCTGGCCAAGGTAATGGCAATGAGGATAGAGGATTGTGTCCCGAGGGTGGTCCATGAGGACCAAACTGGGTTTGTGAAGGGTGAATACGAATATACGGATGAATACGAATATACGGAGGCTGCTAGGGGTAATGATGATGCCCCCACCAGAGGGGGAAGCGGAGATAGTGGTGGCGATGGATGCCGAGAAAGCATTTGATAGAGTGGAGTGGGATTATCTGTGGGAGGTGCTGAGGAGATTTGGTTTTGGAGATGAGTGTGTTGGATGGATGCAGCTGTTGTATAGGGCCCCAGTGGCGAGTGTGGTCACGAATGGACGGGGATCTGCATACTTTCGGCTCCATAGAGGGACAAGGCAGGGATGCCCTCTGTCCCCATTATTGTTTGCACTGGCGATTGAGCCCCTGGCAATAGCATTGAGGGGTTCCAAGAAGTGGAGGGGAGTACTTAGAGGAGGAGAAGAACACCGGGTATCTCTGTATGCGGATGATTTGTTGTTATATGTAGCGGACCCGGCGGAGGGGATGCCAGAGATAATGCGGACACTTCGGGAGTTTGGAGAATTCTCAGGATATAAACTGAACATGGGGAAATGTGAGTTGTTTGTGGTGCATCCAGGGGAGCAGAGCAGAGAAATAGAGGACTTTCCACTGAGGAAGGTAACAAGGGACTTTCATTACTTGGGGATCCAGATAGCCAAGAATTGGGGTACATTGCATAGGTTAAATTTAACGCGATTGGTGGAACAAATTGAGGAAGACTTCAAGAGATGGGACATGGTATCCCTGTCACTGGCAGGGAGGGTGCAGGCGGTTAAAATGGTAGTCCTCCCGAGATTCCTCTTTGTGTTTCAGTGCCTCCTGGTGGTGATCACGAAGGCTTTTTTCAAAAGGATCGAAAAGAGTATCATGAGTTTTGTGTGGGCCGGGAAGACCCCGAGAGTGAGGAAGGGATTCTTACAGCGTAGTAGGGATAGGGGGGGGCTGGCACTACCGAGCCTAAGTGAGTACTACTGGGCCGCCAATATCTCAATGGTGAGTAAGTGGATGGGAGAAGAGGAGGGAGCGGCGTGGAAGAGATTGGAGAGGGCGTCCTGTAGGGGGACTAGCCTACAAGCTATGGTGACGGCCCCATTGCCGTTCTCACCGAAGAAATACACCACAAGCCCGGTGGTGGTGGCGACTTTGAAAATTTGGGGACAGTGGAGACGGCATAGGGGAAAGACGGGAGCCTTGGTGGGGTCCCCGATAAGTAATAACCATAGGTTTGCCCCGGGGAGAATGGATGGGGAATATGGCAAAGAGCAGGAGTCACGCAACTGAAAGATCTGTTTGTGGATGGGAAGTTCGCAAGTCTGGGAGCGCTGACCGAGAAATATGGGTTGCCCCAAGGGAATGCATTCCGGTATATGCAACTGAGGGCTTTTGCGAGGCAACAGGTGAGGGAATTCCCGCAGCTCCCGACGCATGAGGTGCAGGACAGAGTGATCTCAAAGACATGGGTGGGGGACGGTAAGGTGTCAGATATATATAGGGAAATGAGGGACGAGGGGGAGATTATGGTAGATGAGCTGAAAGCGAAATGGGAAGAGGAGCTGGGGGAGGAAATTGAGGAGGGGCTGTGGGCGGATGCCCTAAGTAGGGTAAACTCATCGTCCTCGTGTGCCAGGCTAAGCCTGATTCAATTTAAGGTGTTACACAGGGCGCATATGACTGGAGCACGGCTCAGTAAATTTTTTGGGGTAGAGGATAGGTGTGCGAGACGCTCGAGAAGCCCAGCGAATCACACCCACATGTTCTGGTCATGTCCGGCACTACAGGGGTTCTGGGTGGGGGTGACAAAGGTGCTTTCGAAAGTAGTGGGGGTCCAGGTCGAACCAAGCTGGGGGTTGGCTATATTTGGGGTTGCACAAGAGCCGGGAGTGCAGGAGGCGAGAGAGGCCGATGTTTTGGCCTTTGCGTCCCTAGTAGCCCGGCGCAGGATACTGTTGATGTGGAAGGAAGCCAAGCCCCCGGGGGTGGAGACCTGGATAAATTATATGGCAGGGTTTATAAAGCTGGAACGGATTAAGTTCGTCCTAAGGGGATAGGCTCAAGGGTTCACCAGGCGGTGGCAACCGTTCGTCGAATACCTCACAGAAAGATAGAGGGAATGGAAAAGAAGACGGTAGCAGCAGCAGCCCGGGGGGGGGGGGGGGGGGGAAGGAACCAGAAGGACTCTCAGGGTTGTTAATATATATGTATAATATGTATAGGTCGTTGCTATAAATAATTGTATATTGGACTGTTAAATCATATTTTTGGAGCGTGTTTATCTGAGACAAGGCAGTTGCCATTTAGTTTTAGTTTTCGTTTTTGTTATATATTATTTATTCTTTGTTTATAAAACAGGTCATTGTTATTTATACTGTTATAGTATTGTGTAAAGGATACACAATGTACTGTGATGGTTGACCAAAAATTTTCAATAAAATATTTTAAAAAATAAAAAATATTAAGGCCTTATTCTGCTCAGTTTCATGATTAGATATAAGAATTGGCAGTGGGCAGCATGGCGGGGTTTTTGACATGCAAACACCATTCTTTTAAAGTGGTTAATGTCAAGGTAAAGTAAGAACTTAAATGAAATGAAAAATGAAATGAAAATCGCTTATTGTCACAAGTAGGCTTCAAATGAAGTTACTGTGAAAAGCCCCTAGTCGCCACATTCCGGCGCCTGTTTGGGGAGGCTGGTAATGGGAACATTCATTTTGAACCTTTTATATTCTTGGGATGCCTTCAATGCTGCGCAGTCAATTACTTACATTTGAAGTGCAGTTACTATTGGTTTGTGGGTTAAAACAACAACCAACTTGAGCATAGCAAGGTCTCTTAAATACCAATCAGGTGAATGACCAGTTTATACGTTTCGGTGCTGGTTTGGGGGTGAATGTTGGCCAAGGCACCAGGAAACTTATTTCTCCAAAAAAGTAACATGAGATCACTTTTGCTCCTACATTTCACATCCGATTCAAAAGACCGCTACTTCCCTTAGAACTGCACAGAAAGTGCCGAGCTCAATCATGTGCTCAGGCCCTGCAGTGGGACTTGAACCCATAGCTTATTGCGGCGAGCGCACCACCAGTTGAGTCAAGCTGAATCTTGGAAACTGAAAGCTAAGAACTCAGGAATAAGTGGTTCAGATTCAAAGCATTAGAACAGCAGAAGTCTTTTGGTGATGTTATTGGAGAAGACCTGGCCGCTGGGCAAAGCAATGAATTCTTCTGGTTGTTAAATTCTATGAGCAACACTCAGAAAAGTGCCGGTCCAGGGGCTCATGAAACTAATTAATTTGACTTAATCTGGCCTTTTAATCAAACATAGTTTAGTCTTTATTTCATCTACTAAAAACATAGTAAATGCATTAATTTTCAACGATTACCTTGTCGTTAAATTAGTGTTTGATCACTTTGCAATGCTACAAGGGACAGTGGCTCTTTGAAGTTTATCAGAGCCTGTTTTTTGAGACTCTGCCAGCTGTCAATGACTAATTTAGAAGCAGAAATACATGGTACTTTTGCAACGGTTGTTAGGTTAAGCTGACATGTTGGCATTCTGCAAAACCGTGAATGCAATCCAGAAACAAGATCATATCAAATATTCCTTGGTTACTCTGACAGAATTTAAATGATTAAATTACTTGACCAATTTCAACCAGCTTGACTAAACTGTACATCTGAAAATGAATTGCACTTCTAGGTTAATGTAGCAATCGTTTACACAACTTTGCAGCAAAACCAACCCATCGTGTTTCGCAGCTCAGGGCTGAACAGGAGGAGGAAAATCAGGAGGTGGTTGAAATTATTGTTAAAAGTAATATATTTTAAGGTGCAGAGAGATAGACAGGTACAAGCAAAGGTGTAAAGCTGGAGGAGGTTGCTGGAGTAGGAAGAAGGCAAGCTGTGAAAAAGAGAAAGGGTTCTGTGGACCAGAATAATCAAGCCTCTGGCCTTTTCAATTGCTACCCTATCTCCAGTTCCTCTCCAAGATCAATGGATGCATTATTATGACTGGAATACACAGCTACCTATTGCAGGAGTTTCCTCAAATCATTTCTGACTGGCTTCCATCCTATCCCTAATGCAGTGGCTATTCTGGTCAAAGCCACCAATGGCATTCTGTGAGACCAGGATCTGTTATAACCTCCTCGACCTGCCATTAAGAAATTTTCTTCAGTACCTTTCATATCAGCAGCCTCCACAGCATTGCCTTCAGATGATGTGATCAACAACACTGGATCATGTAGGAAATTCAAGAAGATGGCAACACTTAACACACCCCAGGTCGTAAAGAATGCAGATAGCAACTCTGACCACAATGGTCCTACTTCTCCTAGCTTGGTCTGACAATGTTGATGCCATTTCTTGATTTCACTCATGATTTTGAGAATTGAAATAACTATGCTTCCAACTTCTATCCATCCTTTTTCTTTAACTATGCCATCTCTGACTTCCATGCATTTCTTTTTCCAACTCTGGAAGAAAGATTTCTAAAGAAACTAACGGACTTTCAAAATGACTTGGATTCTTCCTCGACCTATCCGGTTTCCAGTGAAGACTCCATCGCTTTCTCTCAGCTTCTCCATCATATCTGTTCTGATCAATTCACTCTCTGAGGCATGACTTCCAAAAGATGCTGCTTCTTTCTAAAATGACTTGTGACTGGACACTCGATGGTGCCCATTGCGTTTCTCTTGCCTCAGCACCCAATTCCCCATCTCTCATGGCAATGATAGCATTTTTCTGCCCTGGCCTTCCAACCTACCACCCTTCTCAGTTGCCAGACAATACTCTGCTCTCTATAGAAAGGCCCTAAATCAACAGGTATTTCCCCATCTCCCTCCTCTCAGATTCCTGAAGGACCCAGTCCTCCAGGATACCATTGTTTGTTTTTCTACTACCCAAGTTCCCAATTGCCCTTCCAGCACTTTTCTGTTTAGGTGCCATAGCTGACGCAAGTCTTACTAAATGTATTTGTAGGTAAATTCATTTTTTTGGGAGCAGCACTTTTTGTATTGTTTGACAATTGAAAATGTCTACGTTCACCGCTCCAGTTTTGTGTTACCATGGTATAATTAGAAATGAAGATAAAAATGATCATGGATGCCGATGCGGTTTGAGCCATGGACAATAGAATCAACTGTGCATGAAGAACTTTGGACTCAAATCCTTAAGGAGAGAAGCTGTGTGCTGCTGTACTCCTGCTGAAAATGCTGGCAGTAGCCAGTTGGATAGCAGGTAAAAGATGAAGAAAAAAATGACCATTTCTCTCTCACAAGGATCGACTAGGGCACAGCAATATAAGGCAGATATCTCTGGTATCCTGAAGTATGATCGGACAGCAGATCATCCTACACACTTCTTCGCAATTACCAATAGATAATGCAGATGGTATACTTTCTTCCTCCATTTGATGAGGTCGTTTCTGCCACTCTTATCTCAGAGAGGTGATCGGATACTAGCAAAACCATAAGCAAATTACTGCGGATGCTGGAATCGGAAACGAAAGAGAAAATGCTGGAAAATCTCAGCAGGTCAGGCAGCATCTGTAGGGAGAGAAAAGAGCTAACGTTTCGAGTCCGATGACTCTTTGTCAAAGGTGATCGGATACTAGTCGACATGTCTGATTATAATGTGGTCTGCAGCTATGCAGCCTTTCATTGTATTTTGAGATGAACATTGTGTGCTGCTGGCCTACTTGTCTCTATCTCGAGAAGAAGGTTTCTGCCTCCTAATGGTTTGACACCTCCCAGCCAAACATGCCAGATTTCATTTGATTTCAGACCAAGTAGAATATGGCTCTTGTTACAGAATATTACTGCCCATTAAAATATTTAAGCGTTTGCCTACAGTTCTGGTTTAATAACTGCTACGATATGTAAATACATTTTTTTAATATAAAGATCATCAAGCTATTAAGAAAGTAAGGAAATCCATCTCCAGACAGAGTTCCAGGTCACAAAGTAACTGCTATTATTTTATGAGATGCGCAAGATCATTTTCAAACTGCAACATTATGAAACAGCCTCCCGAGATTGGCTGGAGATGGTTTGTACGCAGGACTAACCACACACTCACTCCCAATGAGAACAATGGCACTGCATGTCACAGCTCAGCGAAAAAGGTAGAGATGTTGAACAGACACCTGCCTTCTCCCAAAAACTTCATCCAGTTAGGTAAATTAAGATCAGGCATGCTACTCGTGATAGATTTGGAACTCCATGGGCGGAATTTCCCATTTTTTCCCTCCGGAAAGAGCCAGGATCTGACTTGACTGAAAACCGGGGTCGAGCTTTACAGCTAGGTTTTTGGACCAGATTTTCAGGCACTCTGAGGGAAAATAAGTGGGCGGCATTTACACGGTAAATGGGGCAGCACGGTAGCACATGTGGCTAGCACTGTGACTTCACAGCGCCAGGGTCCCAGGTTCGATTCCCCACTGGGTCACTGTCTGTGCGGAGTCTGCACGTTCTCCCCGTGTCTGCGTGGGTTTCCTCCGGGTGCTCCGGTTTCCTCCCACAGTCCGAAGACGTGCAGGTTAGGTGGATTGGCCACGCTCAATTGCCCTTAAGTGTCCAAAAAGGTTAGAAGGGGTTATTGGGTTATGGGGATAGGGTGGATGTGAGGGCATAAGAGGGTCGGTGCAGACTCGATGGGCCGAGTGGCCTCCTTCTGCACTGTATGTCCTATGTACACCGTCAGTCCAGCGGGGTGGAGACTGTTAGAGCTGGCAAGGCTGGCGTCACTGAGATCGGGGCGCCCAGATCAGCACAGAAATTAGACGGCCCCCAGCATCTCCCCTGAGGAAATGAGGAACCCCCCCCCCCTCACAAGCAAGGGAGTGCACCACTGTCCCCCTTTCCCAAATGTCAACACTAGGGAACCCCCATTCCCAGCACACAGTCTCGGGCAATCCCCTCCCTCTCCTCCCCAGCATTGTAGTCCCAGAGGCACTCTCCCCTATCTCCCCACTCTCCTAACCCCCCCCCCCTCAACATTGCAGTTTGGGGGCAATTTCCCCCCCACAAGCAATGGCCCTCCCCCACACACAAAGAGGGAACTGCTTCCATGGGACTGTCCATAGGGCTCCCAGCCCTGGCACTGCCCCTGGCACAGGTCAGGCAGTGCCAAGGGAAGTACCAGTGCACTGCATAGACATGTCCCCCCCATGGGTCATACTTACCTTTCCCTCGACTAATTCACGTTTTTAAATAGCTGTTGCAAACCTTGCTGATGTGATGTCATGTCGGTGAGGTATAAATATTCAAAGAGGGGAATCATGTGGCCCAGGGGGTGGGGGGGGGGGGGTTGATAATTACATGTAAATGTATTTCAATGAGGTTCTCACCCTTTATGGGTGGGAACCTAGTTACATTATCAGCAAGGGGTGTAGAAAAGCTGGCGAGAGCCGCGTTTTCAGACAGTGATAACCCTCACGAGGACCATGAGGGATCACTCAATAATCTCCCCGTCGGGCTCATGGAGTATTGGTTCCTATGGTAGCGACGGAGGCCAGTCTAGCTGGGACCCGTTGTAAAGCCCTTTAAATACCGCCCGAGACCCGGATTTTGAGAGTTCCTGTTAGTCCCAGGCTGGGGCACTAGTGTTGTATGCCCCGGGTGCAGCTTTACTTTTCAGTTAAAATAAATTTGGTTTAACCTTTGCCTTGTGTCTCCTGGACTACTACACTGACTCTCGTAATATCTTGCGCCAGCATCGCCATTCTCGCTGATGGCTAACCCGGGCGCAAAACCGCCCCGCATATCTTCTTCATCATGAAGGCCGCCAACTTTCACTTCTGTAACATTACCCGTCCCTGCCCCTAACTCAGACTGTATGTGCCCAAAACCCTCATTATATCCACTGCCATCTCCAAACTTACTGCTCTCAATACGTCTCTTGGCTGACTTCTGATCTTCCACCTTCTATTAACTTTTCATCCAAATTCATACCCAGATCCACTGATTGAGGACTGGCTCCCAGTCTCCTCAGTGTCTCAAATTTAAATCTTTTATTCTTATTTTTAAACCTTTCACGGAATTGCCTTTCCAAATTTCTGTAATGTACACCACGCAGAATCACTCTCCCACTAACATTACCTTTGTCTCCCTGATACTCAGCTCAGGCAACCTCTCACTTCTAATCTTTAGCTTGGTATTTTTCCCCCAGGTGTCTGTGAAGTTTCTTGGGACGTTCTTCTCATGAAAGGCGCTATATAAATGCAAATCTTTTTTTTTTTGTGAAACTTTACCCTTGTACTTCTACTGGCAGGCTGGGTCTATAAATGTGGAATTAATAATTCCTCATGCTTGCTTCAATTTTCATCAATGCCATCTTTCAAGTGGAAAAACAGTAAAAATTTAAGCCTATGTGTAACAAAGGATCAAAATCAAACTTTAACAATGACATACTTGCAACCCTATTACGAACTGCAAGAAAATGTGCAGAAACCAGACTAAGTCACACATTTTCAAATCACAGCTATCCAGTTGCTAATTTGGTGAAAATGTAAAATTCAGTCAACAAATTACATACATTCATGATCCTCATCAAAACAATGTTCTCAAGCTATTCAGAAGGTTAAAATATCCGAGCCTTATTGTACGGCTGGATTTTTGTAGTTTACTTGGTGAGCTCTTGATAAATATTTTATCAAGGAAAATTATTGCCATGTCAAATTAAGCCAGGGGCTTGGGGTAACACACAATATTCTGTTTCTTAATGTTAATCAATGGCCTGGCAAGGTGTCATGCTTTACCAGGAGGTTAAGTGCCTAACTGAAAGACAGTGACTTACTCAATGTTAGCGAACAGGACAATTGGTTATTAGATTTTTTAAAAAGTCATGCCCAATTTTTAAGATGGCAAAGCCAATAACCATTACTACATGACCACACTAATGTCAATCCCCCTCTTCCCGAATACCACAACTTTTTTTAGACACAAAAGGTCAATTTCTGAGAAAGTGCCTCAAATCAAATCCAAGTTACAATGAAGCAGAGGCAGCAAAAATAGATGGAAAAACTGTCGAAAAGTTTGAATTCCCAAAAAGTACAGCTTCGCATCCATCAAAAATAGTTTATGCGTTGTAAAGCTTAATCTGTCTAATGACAGGATACTTGCAACATCTGTTCTCCCAGTAGGAGAGAAAACAAATCTGATTCTGTACAGTTAAAAGACTGGATGGAGATGACTTATTCAGTCCAGACCTATGTTTCGTGTCACACTCACGCAATTTGCACTTATAAAGTATAAACTCAAATTAGACATCTTACCTTAAAACAACATGGAGTTGAGAGGACAGGTGGTCTTTTATTTCTTGCCAATACTCGTGGAACGACAAGATCTCTGAGCTAAACTTCATGCCTGTACAGGTCTTGAGAAAGTCATTAAAGACCCTTCCTCTGTCTAATGGCTGCCCTTCTCCAAATAATTGAAGAAACTGGTTTCACACTTTGTACTTTGTATCAGTGTTCACCAAGGAGAAGGACATGATGGATGTTGAGGTCAGGGATAGGCGTGTGAACTCTCTTGACAATGTCAATATATCAAAGGAGGAAGTGTTGTGTATCCTAAATTGCATTAAGGTAGACAAGCCCCCGGGGCAGATGGGATCTATCCCCGGTTACTGCGAGAGGCAAGGGGAGAAATAGCTGGTGCCTTAACAGATATCTACACATCCTCTTTGACCACAGGCAACGTTCCAGAGGACTGGAGAATAGCCAATGTTATTCCCTTCTTTAAGAAAGGAAGCAGGGACAATCCAGCAAATTATAGGCCGATGAGCCTGACATCAGTGGTGGGGAAGTTTTTGGCAAAGGTACTGAGGAACAGGATATATGCACATTTGGAGGAAAATGGACAAGTTAGTGACAGGCAACATGATTTTGTACGGGGAAGGTCATGTCCCACCAACTTGATTGAGTTTATTTGAAGAGGTGACAAAGAAAATTGATGATGGAAGGGCAGTGGATGTAGTTTATATGGACTTTAGTAAGGCGTTTGACAAGATCCCACATAGCAGACTTATACAAAAACTAAAAGTACTTGGGATTCCGGGGGGGGGGGGGGGGGGGGGCTGGCGTGATGGACACAGAACTGGCTTGGTTATAGAAGACAGAGAGTAGCGGTGGAAGTGTACTTTTCTGAATGGAGATCTGTACCTAGTGGAATTCTGCAGGGATCAGTGCTGAAACCTCTGTTGTTTGTGTTATCGATCTGAAGGAAAATGTGGGTTGTTTGATTAGTAAGTTTGCGGATGACCATGAAGATTGGCGGAGTTGCTGATAGTGCCGAGAATTGTCAGAGGATACAACAGGATATAGATAGATTGGAGACTTGGGCACAGAAATGGCAGATGGAGTTTAATCCAGAGAAATGTGAGGTGATGCATTTTAGAGGATCAAATCTAGGTAGGAGTTATACTGTAAATGGTAGAACCCTTAGGAACATTAACATACAGAGGGATCTGGACGTGCAGCTCCACAGTTCCCTAAAAGTGGCAACACATTTGGCCAAGGTGATTAAGAAGGTGTATGGCATGCTTGCATTCATCAGCCGGGACATTGAGTACTGGAGTTGGGAAATCATGTTGCAGCTATATAAAACCTTGGTTGGGCTGCATTTGGAGTATTGTGTGCAGTTCTGGTCACCACATTATCAGAAGGACATGGAAGCCTTGGAGAGAGTGCAGAGAAGGTTCACCAGGATGTTGCCTGGTCTCGAGGGTGCTTGCTATGAAGAGGGGTTGAATGAACTAGGATTGGTTTCACTGGAAAGATGGAGGCTGAGTGGAGACCTGATAGAGGTGTACAAATTTCTGAGAGGCATAGACAGGGTGTATAGTCATAGGCTTTTTCCAAGGGTGAAAGTGTCAATTACAGGGGAGCAAAGGTTCAAGGGGAGAGGGGGAAAGTTTAAGGGAGATGTGCGGGGTAAATTTTTCACATAGAGTGGTGGGTACCTGGAGAGCGCTGTCTGAGGATGTGGTGGAAGCAGGCATAATAGCAACATTTAAGAGGCATCTGGATGGGTACATGAATAGGGAGGATATAGGGGGATATGGACCGTATAAGGGCAAAAGATTTTTTTTTTTAGTTAGGGCATCATGATTGGCACAGGTTTTGGAGGGCCGAAGGGCCTGTTCCTGTGCTGTATTTTTCTTTGTTCTTTGTTCACAATACTGTTCTTCAGATGTTGACCCCAGAGTTGAAAGCCAGAGAATGGGTGTAAAAAAACATCTATCACAATGATATCTCTTATAGATAGATTCTTGTTTAATAAGGGGGATCAGGGGTTATGGAGAGAAGTCAGGAGAATGGGGATGAGAAAAATATCAGCCATGATTGAATGGCGGAGCAGACGCGATGGGCCAAGTCGCCTAATTCTGCTCCTATGTCTTATGGTCTTATGATCTTATATCTCATTGGGTAATGCATGAATCCCATTGTTTGACAATGACCTAGTCATCAGAAACCATTTGTGAAGACAATGGGGAAACAATGCCCTCATCACATTATAGAAATAAGGGGCGGGATTCCCCGACCAACGCCGGGTCGGAGAATCCCCAGGTGCCGTATTCTCCGGCGCCTTCTTTCGGGCGTGGGTGGGATTCCCGCCACACCGGTCGCGGGCCGTTGGCAGCGCCCCCACCGGCGATTCTCCGGGCCCCGAATGGCCGAGCGGCCGTCCATTTTTGGCCAGTCCCGACGGCGTGAATCACTCAACTCAGGCACTGGCGGGACCTGGCAGGTGAGTATGCGTGGGCGGGCCTCAGGGGAGTGCAGGGGGATCCAACCATGTGGGGGGCCCCCACGGTGGTCCGGTCCGCGATTGGGGCCCACCGATCTGCAGGTAGGCTTGTTCTGTGGGGGCACTTCTTTCTTCTGCGCCGGCCCCTGTCGGGTTCCGCCATGGCCGGTGCGGAGAAGAGAACCCCCCCCCGCGCATGCGCCAAAATATGCCGGCCGGTCTGCGTATGCATGCGATCACGCCGGCCCTTCGGCGCATGCGCGAACTCACGCCATCCCTTCGGCACTGGCTGGTGCGGCGCCAACCCCTCTGGCGTCCACCTAGCCCACGAAAATGTGGAGAATTACGCACTTTTGGGGGCTGTTGACGCCGGAGTGGTTGGAGACGGGTTTCCCGCCGGCGTGGGGATTAGTCCCCAGAAGTGAGAATCCCGGCCCCAGTTTCTGATAAGGAGATTTAATAAGCCACATTGTTGGGAACAGAGAGGGAGCAATATCCAGACCAATGAAGAAATAAGACCCTGCCAAAGAAACACCTGTAGTCAGAGAATTTGGGTTGGCCCTGACCTCGCAACTGGAGGAACCAGATCAGGATTTTGCTACAGGGCTTCGGCTGCACCTTGCCTGGAATGTAACAAGAGCAGTCTACTATTGCCAAAGCAGTGAAATCCTTCTAAGCCTCCAGACCCTTTATTTCAGTGGAACAAAATATGGTTATGTGCCTGAATTGTTTCAGGGCTCCATCCTGGGAAAACCAAATGTACTAGAGTTGATGAGCAGGGCCTTGGCATCCCAACATCCAACTTTTGGTGTGGGGTTAGATGCCATCCACTGCGATGGGGCACTCCGCTTAGCTTAACAATTACACACAGATTTTAGGATTAACACTGATTGCAAAGCACATTGTTTACCATTCCTTAAATTCTTCTGAACCATACCTTGGTCTCTTAACCCCAGATTTCTTGGACACCTCTTCATTTCTCTTGCTTCCTTAACTGGCTGGACTTTAGATTTCTGGCATCTGTTTTCTTAACTGTTACTCTAGAGTATGGCATTTCTTCTAGCAAGGCTAAGAGAAATGTTCCTTCTTTAGCCTTCTAAAACCAACCAACTGCTTCTAGCAGAGCTATGCAAGTTGCTTTCTCTCTCATTGTCTTCTGTCTCTCTGTTAGACGTTTAGCTGCTGTTGTATAAAGAGTCAAAGGTTCTGCTCCTTTCACAAACACCTTTATTTCACTTTGACAGACTCTGCACAAAACTATATCAACACATCACCTGACACAAAGGTCACCTGAAGCCTCTTTACATAAGTGTGTCAATTATTGGATACTTAACATAAATGAGACAACTAATTGGAATGCCTCTTACCCCATTACTTAACAGTCTCGCCTTCCTTGGGGAAAAAAAATAATTAGGTGAAAACAAAATTACAAGAAACTCAAAAACACACACGCAATTTCCCCCATCTTTTTTTTCCATTTTTTGGAAGAGAAAAAACAGTCACACAAACTCATTAACAATATCCAAAAGTTTCTGTGAACTAGCCCCTCTTTTTGTAAAACAGTCTGACAATTGATAGCTACTGTCAACCCATTTAATTTTTGCTATTTCCCCTCTGTCCAACATCTGCTTCAAACTTGCGATGTCTATCCTTAATCTTTTTCATTGACACTTTTTGTAGAGTGCACATTTTCCCACAGAGATTTATTGTCAATGTGACATTCAAATCCCCTAATCCCAAAATTTCTGTCAATATCTGAGATATATAAAAAGCCATATCCACCGCCTCTACAAGGCTTAACGTCTCAGCAGCCAAAGTGCTTTTGACCACTCTCCTTATTTTCTTTGGTTCCCACGCAAGAGGGCAACATTTACCATTGTTCACCAAAATGAAAATTATAAAACCTCCTGCGCTTGAAACCCCATCACATGAATTTGCATAGGGCGCATCACCATAAACTGAGTTTCAAGTGCCTAAGGTCACCTAAAACCGGGAACCTCAAAACACACTCCTGCATTTTTAGTTTGACCAACGCTTTATTTGCTCTATTTTGTCTTCCACTTTGGGATCATTCATTTTTGTATCAACTCTAGGACATCAAAACTCACGTCCGGTCTAGTCTGTCTACCTAACCAATTCAGTTGCCCAATTAAACTTCGCAGTTGCTCTTTTTCCATCTTTGAAACCATTGCGTCTTTTTGTGAAACCCGGCCAATTGCTATTGGGCTGATGCTTTCCAAATAAGATTGCTGACGTAAAGTTGCCCCTAACTTAGTCTGTCCGATTTCCAGTCCAATTTTTTTAATGCACCGGAAGCCTGACTTCCAACCCTGAATTCTTTCCTCAAACCAGAGATTACAGTAGATTCAAAATCACTAGTCCCACCCCACAAAAATAATCGAAATGCATCATAAAGATGCCAGAAAGATTTCCTTTATAGTGCCAGTAAAACATTGCTTTCAACTGGCAACAGCCTAACTTTCACAAAACTGACCTTACCGAAAAATACCAGACTCCAGATGTATCATTTAATCCATATACATATTTGTTCAACTTCCAGAATACCCCTTCTGTGTTATCTGCCTCTTTAGGAGGACGGAGAAAAATGTCTCTCTGGAGCTGATGCCCTTGCAGAAAGGCAGCTTTTATATCTATAGATTTGCATTCCCATGCCTTTGTGGCTAATAGAGCCAAGAAGATCTTTAAAATAACCTTTCCTGCCATTGGTGAATGTACCTTAACTCCTGATCTTTTAAGTTTTCTTCAACTCCCCTTGACAGAAGCCTGGCCTTTGCCTTACAAGTTCCATCCGGAAGAACCTTTTCCGTGAAAATCCATCTGTGGGATAGAGCTCTTTGTCCCCTATCCGGTACTTCTGTGTATACCCCAAATTCACTCCAACCATGCAGTTCTTGCTGTTTGGCATCTTTGATAACTTTTTCATCTAATTTATTGGAAGCCACCAATATCTCACGTGCATGTGGGCTTCCACTCCTATTAGTATTCGTAGTCTTACTCATGTTCCGAGACCTTGATAAATTATGTCCCCTCTCCCTCCTGGTATCTCATTCTGTATTGCTACTGCTTGATCTTTCCCATCTGCTGTGGGATGTCCTTTCAATAGTTCTCGACCTTTTCCTGTGGACCTGGTCACTATCCGATATACTATCAAAACTGGCACTGCGTTTCTGTGCCCTCCATTTTTTAACTTTGTGTTCCCAATCCATTGTCTTGACTCCCTCCCCTGAATGCTGTACATTCAACCAATGTTTATACTTTCCAGTGGCCTTCCCGGCTCTACTAATAACAGTTGCATCCTTCCATTGACTAGACCCTTCAGGCAAGTTTGTCACTTTTGTACCAACTTTTGGCAGTCGTCCTTTCTGAAAAATGGCCTGTTCTAATTCATCAGAAGTGTTGTGTGCCTCTACAGAAACCCTGTCTATATCTGGTCCTCATAGTTCTTTAACACATGTGTACCAGATGACCCAGGTTCCTCGTCATGTCTGTCTGCCCTGTCTAAATTTGAAAATTTGTAATCTGTATCCATTATCCTTGATGAATGTACCCTAACAGTTTGATTGCCATTTTGCTAAATAATTCTTTTGCCATCTGTGCCTATGATCTCCCCTGAGCCTTTCCATTAATTAAAATTGTCTCTCTTATAGTATACCATGCCACCTTGCTGAAAAACGGCATCTGATGGCCGGACATTATGTCTTATAGCTCTGCAAATTCTTTCAGAGACTTCTGCTTCCAAAAAAGCTTTTCTACTTCTATGTAATGCATTTAAATGCTCAGCAAAGGCAGAGCTAATTGTAGTCCCTTCCCAAGCTGGAGGCTGGTCACCCAAAATGGACGGAATTTTAGGATTTCTACCAAACACTAATTGATAGGGGCTATAGCCCCCAACCATCTGCGATGAATTCTTTACATGTACCGCCCATGCTAACGCTGAATTTAGCTTGCAGTTTGGTCTATCTGCCAAAATTTTCCAGAGCATGTCATCGATGACAGCATAGTTTCTTTCACACACACCATTACTAAATGGGCTTTCCACAGATGTATTCATAACTGTGATATTCACGTTTTCACACATATCTCTAAACTCATCATTAACAAATTCTCCCCATTGTCCGTAAAGAATTTTGTCAGTGGGTCCTGTCCTATACATTTTTCCACGATTTGATCCAGAATTACTCTCTTTTCTTTACTTTATACAATCGTTTATTGACTAAATCTGGTTGCTAAATCTACAAAATAAATATATTATTGGCTTTATCCCAGGTCTTAAGGTCCATGGCCACAATGTCGTTAAAATCCCTGGCCAAAGGTAGGGTTACTATCGGTCGTGCTGGTGTCCTTCTGTACTTCCTACCAACTTCACAGCGATCACTAACCTGTTCTCTCAGTTTAGTATAGTCGTCATCCCTTACCCCTGCATTCTTTAATAAAATTTTCAGCTTCCGAGGAGATTGATGAGCAAATTGCCTATGCAGTTTTAATACAACAAGCTTTTTATCAACTAAAGTCCCATTTTCAACTGCCATTAACACATCCTTAACAACTGTACTTGAAATATTATTTGTCAGTAATGGAATACAATAGTGTCCCGACTGTGTAACTTGTAAGTCCACCGTCTTTCCAAAAACTGTTGCCATATCCTGTTCCATATCCAGTTTCATGTGTGCTTTCTTCATCAATGGTCTTCTCAGAAGCAAAGGTATCTCACTTGATACAACATTCGTGCTAATGAAATGATTCTCTCGGCAACATTGCAAGGGATCACCACTCTTTTCAGCGACTTCAGAGTATTATCATCCCCAAACCTGAAACTTGTGGAACTTTCAAATTCCTTAACCTTGTTACGATTTTCAGCATTCAAGGAGTCCAAGTAACATTTTAACCCACCAATTCCACACACACTAGATGTGTAGCCACTGTCCAATACAGCACAATTGAAGGGTTCTGCAACCAACACCCTCATTACCGGCGTAAAACTGCTTGTTAATAGGACAATGCCTTCTTTCTGGTCACTATCTTTTTCCTCTTCTGACTCTTCCGGTCACTATCATTTTCCTCTTCTGACTCTTCCGTGTCATGTGTCTCTTCAAACACTCTATTATAACGTGTTGGTCAGTTGAAAGCATAACGGTATTGAGAGTCACATCGAAAACATCAATTTATCATACCCCGGGTATTTCTAGGGTTCATCTTCCTATTGTAGGTTCTAACTGGGTTTCTGTCTTCAGAATTTCCGGGTCCCGATCTCCTTCTATAGTCTTGGAACCTGTTTGTAGCTTACAATTTCACCATCCTGTTAGTAGTGTATCTTCCATATTCTGCTTTATTGCAGACTGACCTATTTGGGTCATCAGAACCATCGTAATCAAATGTTTCCTCAGAAACTTTGTTTAAAGCTTCGGTCATCTGATCGAATAAGGTATCCTTATTCCCAAACTGAACTCCTGTCAAAACCAGGAGCCTATTCATGTTGCTCACTCTAGCACAGGCAAGTAATTTAAAGGCCAACATAGGCTGTGGAAATTCCAGGTCGTGTTTCTGCCGCCTTTCATATAGTCTGCTAAATTCCATTATATAGTCTTCAATGGAGAAATCCTCTATTTTCCGGAACCTATCAAAATCCGACCATACTTCACACGCACTTAACAAGTCATCCTTTTTATAAATCTTATCCATATAACGTAATAGAGTCTCCAGACCTTCTTCTGAGTCTAACTTTTCCAATTCCAGCTCAGTAAACACTTTGCTTCGGATTTCACTGTCATAAGGTAGAGAAAGAGCCAATTCTATTCCTTGTTTTCTCTTTCCCAAGACAGTTACCTTAGTCCACATAACTACTGCACTTCTCCATTGGCTGTACGATCCCCTTTCAGAAATTAAGGGGGGGGGGGGCGTAGTCATATCCGGCCATCTTTATCCTAGTTTCAGCCATTTATCTTTTTTTTCTTCTCACTCACTCCTTGGTTTGGTCTGGAAAAGTTGTATCTTTCAACCCTTCATATTTGCACAGTAACCATCCTCTGCTACCATTTGTTAGACGTTTAGCTGCTGTTGTCTAAAGAGTCAAAGGCTCTGCTCCTTTCACAAACACCTTTATTTCACTTTAACAGACGCTGCACAAAACTCTATCATCACATCACCAGACACAAAGGCCACCTGAAGCCTCTTTACATGTCAGTGTCAATTATTGGATACTTAACATAAATGAGACAACTAATTGGAATGTCTCTTAACCCATTACTTAACACTCACCACCTATCTTCAAATGCAATCAAATTAGCTAAACTAAAACTTAAAAGTTTCTTTACCGTACAAGGCCCGTTGCTAAGCAATCACTGCTGGTTTATTTGTTCTTCATGCCGTAGACCCCTTCAAACACAATAGAAACATAGTTGGAATTAACCAACCCCTTTGTCCAACATGAATCTAACTATAAGTTTGACCCTTATAGGCATAGAAACATTAAATTAAACCCACTCTAAAAACTATACCTTATTTCTAATGTTTACCAGTACAAATCTATTTCCCTTAAAACCACCTTTGTTTTCCTAACACTTGATACAACTGTACAGGGTGTTGGTGAGACCACACCTAGAGTCCTGTGTGCAGTTTGTCTCCTTACATAAGGAGGGATGGAGGAATATTCTTGCATTGGAGGAAGTTCAGAGAAAGTTCACTAAGTAGATTCCTGGGATGAAATGATTGTCTAAGGGCCTATACACTTGATTTAAAAGAATGTTAGGTGATCTTATTGACACATACAAGGCTCTGAGGGGGCTCAACAGGGTAGATGCTGAGAGGATGTCATCCCTCATGGGTTGATATAGAACTAGCAGACACAGTTTCAAAATAAGGGGTATCCCATTTAAGGTGAGGAGGAGCTTATTCTTTCAGATGGTCATTAACCTTTGGAGGTTTCTAACACAGAGAGCACTGGAGCCTGGGTCATTGAATATATTCAAGGCTGAGTTTGACAGATTTGTGATCTACAAGGGAAGCGAGGGATCTGGGGGACAGCCAGGAAAGTGAGGACTGACAGAATGCAATTTTAACTTTGAGGTCTCTGCAGTTAAACTTTAACCCAGGTATCAATCCAATAAAAAAGCTTTCCCACAATAACAAGAGTGAGGTTTCACAGGCCATTTCTTTTTGCATATAAAAATTCAAATGCAGAGCTGTGCATCACCTGTTACAGCGTTGCCACAGCATGAAGTTCACTGCGGACTAAGGGAAGGTTGTAAGCTTGTTCGCAGATACGTGAACATAAGTTTTATATCAACCAACAAGTTTAGTTAACGCAACATTCTTTGGATGCCTCTGCCAGCATCCTATGTTGCAATTTGGCAATACTCCATTCAGAAAACTAGTTACAGAATTTGACTACTTAATTAGCAGGGTGCTGATGTTCTGATTGTAGTCAAGTCGCATACACTATTTCTTCCTCAGAACGCTAAATTTTGTAAAGCATTGTTTGAGGCAATCAGGGAGTTTCATCAGAGTTCAAAGCGGAAAACATGGAAATGCCATTTACTGGAAAAATAAACTGACTTATGAGGTTAAATGAAAACATTAGTTTAGTGACCTAAATAGTTATGATTTTACACATTCCAAAATCTAAAGGAAATATTTACCACTCTACACAATCCAGCTGTTCTCTATGATAGAGCTGAGAAATTAGCCTGATAACAAGCCAGAAATCAGACCATTGCTTTATCTGTCTAAACATTTTTCTTTAAATCTTGCATTTTTATAGATTTGCGGTGCAACATTATATAGTCCACGGTTTTTTGAGATAGCTGGCTACAATATCAAGATTGAGTTCACCTTAATGATCCATCCAGTGCCTGGCCACTGTCTTCCCAAAATTTGTTTTTGGGTGCTCAATTTGCTTGCAACTCACTTATCATTTCCATCTATTCTATTCTACCTGTAATCACTTGGTCAAACAAATATGTAGCCAAATACCAACTCCCCGATCCAACCAGATTTGAGGTATGGGAACGTTTAACAGAAAATAAGGTAATTTTGCACTATTTTCAGTACAAAAGAACCATACAATGTTTTGATCTTCATCGTACCTGATTAAAATAACGAGTTCCATATGTGCATGTAGATTAAAGCCCAATTATAGCCACAGGCCCAAGAACAGAGATTGGAAAGGTTTTACAGATAACACTCTTTTTTTCCTACATGAGAACGAAAAAATGCTATAAATTCCCTATAATGTCACACGACTTCTAAATGGGCAATACAATCAGAATCTCTCAAAATTGCACAGGCCGTCACAGTAAAAAGTGATTAGATTATTCTACAGCAACTGCATTTCAAAATGTTTTGGCTGGAGCATTTCTCCGAGGAACACTACCTCACATTGGAGATAAATAGTGTTATTGTCAATTTACTAGCTGGCAAACAATGTGACAAAGGCACTTTAGTGCATCGTGAAATGGCATATTCCTGACTATTTTATTTGCCTTTCCAAACATAGGCCAGCAGGTCTCTAGTTTATAGCTCTGAGATAATGATTAACCTAAATTCCCACCTCAGGTGACTGTGCGGAGTTTGCACTTTCTCCCCGTGGGTTTCGTCCGGGTGCTCCGGTTTCCTCCCACAGTCCAAAGATGTGCAGGTTAGATGGATTGGCCATGCTAAATTGCCCCTTAGTGTCCAATAGGTTAAGTAGGTGGGTTATTGGGTTACGCGGATAGGGTTGAAGCATGGGCTTAAGTGGGGTGTTCTTTCCAAGGGCCAGGCTTGTTGGTGGATGTGGCACTGTTCCTGTTTCTTACAGACATTTCTGGTTATTCGGAGTGGCTAGTCAGTAAAGTTTCAGAGGGATCCGCTTGGATATCATGTAAATCTAATGGGGGGCAAATTTTCAACTAGAAGCCCGTAACGCATTTAAATAAATTAACCCCCCACCCCAATTAACTGAAATCTTAAATCCAGGCAACTGGCATCATGGCGGTGATGGCATATCCCCAATCTATTAGACGTACGTTTGTTTGACAGGCGGTAAAGAAGACAGGAAGAGGGTAGAAGCAGGATTAGGGCAGGGTGGCAGGGGGGGGGGAATTTTCACTTCAGAGCTGGCACTGGCAAAACAGAAGGGGAGGTTTATCCCTCCCCCAAAATTAAATTAACTAATTTAAGGGTCCAACTGTGCTTGACTTCACATTGATGAAATCAGTATGTGGAAATTTTACCTACAGCGATATAAATTAGCACTAGCATGTTTATAGCACTGCGACAAAAGATGATTGCAAATGTAATGGCTGATCTTTATTTCAGAGACGTTTTTAAAACCGCTTTTGCCCAATTAGAAACTGTGGCAGACTAAAACTTGCATTCTTTCCACATTACCTTTTAATAGGTAATGTGTCTGCCCAGTGTGAGGAGACTAAGACCTCACATTGTACAGTTTATTTTAATATGAAGTAAATGTAGAGTTGTGCTCATTTCTATCGCTGCTCGCAACAATGGAGAATTTGGCTGCGTCATTCACTGGTGACGGGGGTCTTTACTCCTGCCGCTTGGCAATGGGATTTCCCATTGAAACCAACTCACACTGACGGGAAACCCACGGGTGGGGGTGCGCTGCCGGTGGGACCACAAAAACCCTCCGCCAGCGAATGGCTGGAGAATTCCGACTATTAAAGACCCTCCTTGTGGGCTGCACAGACCAAATTCAAAGAGAGCTACACAAAGGCCATTTGCATTTTATAACTCAGGCTCGCGTGGACAAAGGGCGCAACAGCCTTCCTTTTAATTCTTAATGGTTGAGACATTGACACAGACACAGATGAGGGATACACACGACCTGTGTGAATTGGATTGGTTTATGGTCACATGTACTGGGTACAGTGAACAGTATTGTTCTGTGGACAGTTCAGACAGATCGTTCCATACATGAAAAGAAAATACACAGGGCAAACATAAAATACACAATGTAAATACATAGACACAGACATCGGGTGAAGCATCCCGGAGTGTAGTGCTACTCAGTAGAGAAGAGAAGATGTGAAGAGATCAGACCAGTCCATAAGAGGGTCATTTAGGAGTCTAGTAACAGCGGGGAAGAAGCTATTTTTGAATCTGTTGGTGCGAGGTGCGAGTCATGTAACAAGTACCTCTGGTTTGTGTAACCTGCAATATTGCCTTGCTGTAATGCAAAGTCAGTCTGCCATTTTACCATCTAACTAGCAACACCACAGACAAGGAACTCTGGTCCAGGTTGGTCACCAGCCATATCTACACTGCTTCAGCTGGGAGGTCTGTACCATCACCTGGAAGTCAGATTCATCTCTGCGTACTTATATCAACACCATCGAAAAATTAATTATCCAGCATCAGGGCCTGATGGGATCTACCCCAGAATACTGAAGGAGGCTGGAGAGGAAATTGCTGAGGCCTTGACGGAAATCTTTGGATCCTCGCTGTCTTCGGGGGATGTCCCGGAGGACTGGAGAATAGCCAATGTTGTTCCTCTGTTTAAGAAGGGTAGCAAGGATAATCCCGGGAACTACAGGCCGGTGAGCCTTACTTCAGTGGTAGGGAAATTACTGGAGAGAATTCTTCGAGACAGGATCTACTCCCATTTGGAAGCAAATGGACGTATTAGTGAGAGGCAGCACGGTTTTGTGAAGGGGAGGTTGTGTCTCACTAACTTGATAAGAGTTTTTCGAGGAGGTCACTAAGATGATTGATGCCACACTACCAGAAGGACGTGGAGGCTTTAGAGAGGGTGCAGAAGAGATTTACCAGAATGTTGCCTGGTATGGAGGGCATTAGCTATGAGGAGCGGTTGAATAAACTCGGTTTGTTCTCACTGGAACGAAGGAGGTTGAGGGGAGACCTGATAGAGGTATAAAAAATTATGAGGGGCATAGACAGAGTGGATAGTCAGAGGCTTTTCCCCAGGGTAGAGGGGTCAATTACTAGGGGGCATAGGTTTAAGGTGAGAGGGGCAAGGTTTAGAGTAGATGTACGAGGCAAGTTTTTTACGCAGAGGGTAGTGGGTGCCTGGAACTCGCTACCGGAGGAGGTGGTGGAAGCAGGGACGATAGTGACATTTAAGGGGCATCTTGACAAATACATGAATAGGATGGGAATAGAGGGATACGGACCCAGGAAGTGTAGAAGATTGTAGTTTAGTCGGGCAGCATGGTCGGCACGGGCTTGGAGGGCCGAAGGGCCTGTTCCTGTGCTGTACATTTATTTGTTCTTTGTTTGTTATCAGTTTTCAACACACCACCCGCTATGAAGCTGATTTAATTTTGATTCTGGAATCTATGTGAAACAATAATTCTTTTCTCTGTGGTCTCTGCACTATAAATGATTTTTTTCTCTATTCATGTTTTACTGTATGAATGCAGAGGAAGCAAAGTTGTGACCCTCCTCCAGAGGTTTTGAGTGTGTGCAAATAAATTAACCTTTTTGAGATCATCCTATCTCGAGTTTTCTGTGGGGAAATTGGATCACACCAAAATGATGGAGGGATTTGAAAATACTCCATCACTTATTAAGAGGAAAACAAATCAAACACCTTTCTGTTTATGGATCGATAGTGAGAGGAGAATTTTGTGCTGTTTAATTTAAACCCCCTCCTGTCTGTAACACCAACTATGTAATTCCAAATGTTTTCACCGAACTAGTTGATTTTTAAAAAATTTTTTTTTTTAAAATCGGGAAATATAACATAATATAATATAAAAGCACATTACATTCCAAACATTCTTGCATAGTATACCTAATTCTCAATAAAAAGTGAATGCGTTTCTAGAGTATCCAACTAACTAAACAGAAAGGATCACCATGAAGGTCACCTCAGGAAAATACTATGATACAGAACTTCAGGTTTTAAAAAAAATTTAAAGTACCCAATTCATTTTTTCCAATTAAGGGGCAATTACATTTTTAAATTTTAAAGAATCTTTATTGTCACAAGTAGGCTTACATTAACGTTGCAATGAAGTTATTGTGAAAAGCCCCTAGTCGCCATATATCGTCGCCTGTTTGGGTACATTGAGGGAGAATTCAGAATGTCCAAATTACCTAACAGCACATCTTTCAGGACTTGTGGGAGGAAACCGGAGCACCTGGAGCAAACCCACGCAGATACAGAGAGAAAGTGCAGACTCCACACAGACGGTGACCAAAGTCGGGAATCAAACCTAGGACCCTGGAACTGTGAAGCAACCGTGCTAACCACTGTGCTACTGTCCCGCCAATTTAATGTGGCCAATCCACCTACCCTGCACATCTTTGGGTTAGGGAGGTGAAACCTATGCAGACACAGGGAGAATGTGCAAACTTCACACAGACAGCGACCCAGGGCCGGGATTGAACCTGGGGCCTCGGCGCCGTGAGGTACCAGTGCTAACCACTGCACCACTGTGCTGCCCTAAGAACTTCAGGTTTTTAATACTGTAATGCAGAAATAAATTGCTTTATCTACAGATATAGGGCACGATTTACCAACCACGTCACTCCGGAATCGGGACCGGACGCGGCTGATAGATCCCAGGAGAGGCCTCTCCCAGGATTCTCGATGGTCGTTACTTTGTAATCTGGATTCTGCCCACAGACTCACAGAGCTAAAAGAACTTTAAAGCAAATTTAGCTGTGCCGCCGCCGGATCGAACAGCCACCTGGCACCGATTGGCCAGGCAGCTTCAGGCAGAATGGCACTTGGGCGCGGCCTCCCAGGCGATCGGAGGCCCTTGGGTGGTTGGTCTCTGGCCAGGCTGGCACCCTGGCACTGTGCGTGCCAGCTGGGCACAGTGGCAGTGCTACCTGTGTGCCAGCGCCAAGGTGCCTGGCTGGCAATTTAACTGCGCCCGTGATCGAGCCCAGGGGTGCCCTGCCAGTATGAGAGTTGGGTGGTCAGGGGACGCGTAGGGGGGATCGAGTGTTCAAATGGCGACCCGATCTCTTCCTGCATGGAGGAACTCCGCTCGTCGGAGCTCTTCAGTGCAGGGTATGCTGTTAGATAGCACGGTCGTTCCCGGCGCTTAACGACTCCTCGATTCCCTCCCAGAATGGACTCTGTTTTTTTCATATTAAATCATGTTAAATAATAAGTACATCTGGAACTGGGAATCACAAACAAAACCAAAGGTACTGAACTGCGATTTCTGTTACAGCAGTTTCAGTTTTGTGAAGAAATAAATAAATCAATTACCACTATTTTGACCTAGACTGGGGCAATTCCCAATTCACCAAGAACAAAACCTTAATTAATGAGAAAGCTCACTGCTTTACATGGAAATTTGTGGAAAGCTATCCTAAGCTTAAGGCCCGCCCCCGATGCTCTGTCCCCAATCGTCCGAGTTCCCGACCACACGTTGTACAGCACCGCTACAGTCGGGGAGGGAGCTGTGCTACTGCTGGAGGGGAGGGGCGGGGTTCCACAAGGGCTGGGGGTACTGGTGGAGGGTGGCTAGGGAGGCACTTTCTGGCAGGTTGGATCCGCACACGATCAGCGCCATGTTTTATGGCGCGACTGTTGCAAGTTGTCACCGTGCGTATTCTCCGGCCATTTATATTGTGGAAGCTGGGTATTTTACACTGCGCAGCTACTAGCCCCTCACCGGTCGCAGGATCAGTGAGGGGGCACTGCCGATCCTCCGCACTTAGCCTCAGAAACGGAGAATCCAGTCCCTTGCCTTTAATTTAGTAACTTTATCATGACTCTCACACGCAATCAATTTCTTTGAAAGTGGAGTCAATGCTACAAATTATGCAAATGCAGCAGCAATTTTTCACACAGCAGACTGCATTAAGTGGGAAATCAGTTAATTAATTTAAACTCATCCATCTTTTGCCTAGCATGAAAGACAGGGTGTGACCTAGCAATATTTGCATATTAAAAAATGAGACTGAGACTATACAATCATTCATCCAAGTCCATTATACCTCATCCATTTTGCTTAAAAAATACAACCATGTTAAAAAAGCCCCATTGTAACAGAGAAAGTGAGACTAATATTATACTCGGGTGGCATCCAAATGATTATCACCAATTATGTAAAATCTTATTTATGCTAATGTTGCAGTGTTGTCACAGATAGGCTAAAAATCTTTGTATGGTTGCGTAAAATGCGATCTTGTTGTTTCAACTATTACCCAAATATTTTCTTTGGATGAGAAGGAATATTAAAAAATGTTATTTAGCTACAAGACAGTTAGTTGCAGCATTTAGCTCTTTCCAATCAGCAGTCAATTGGTTGCTGTTTCATGTTCCCTCAATAGTCTATTTGCCATCTATACCTTGAAGATGCATCACTCCCATATGTTGGTATCAGAGCCCACTACTGTGGTCAGGTAGGGGTATTGTGAACTACACATACAGCTCATGACAGTTTAAAGTTCCATCTTAATTTTCATGCTACTTTAGTTTTCAATGTACATTTATTATTTTATTGAGCATTATTTTATATTCGTCTCGTCAGCACTGAAATAAATAATAGCATGTGTTCCATTATGAAACTCTTTCTTCCCCTTTCAACGTTTGAGCTGAAACTTGATTTCTTTATTAATACTTCCCTTGGGTACCTGTAGAACTGAATCTAGGTTGTTCGGTCAATGAAAATTGTGTTTGCACAGAGGGAGCACGGAGGGTGGATGAAAATGATAAGAATTAAACCAGCTCATTAAATATTTTAAAATTCAGAGATATGAGCATGTTATGTATTTTTCAAGCTTCCTGTAATGCAAATGCAATAACCTATCTGAAAACTCATTTGCAAGTCTGATTAACCCGATGATCCAATTTGGGAATTTCATTTCACAGGTGCAAAGTGAAGGTGAATTTTCGATTCGAAAGCGAAGAAGGGTGGTCTCAGCTTTTCTGAGCAACTGGTGCTAAACTTGGTGATAATCTAGCATTCGTGTTGCACGTGACTAACTTGTGTGTGACATTTACATGTACATTTCAAATAGAAATTTGGGTTTGATTTGAGGATGTTGCATTTTTCGGACAGGAGAAACTTAATGGCTCATTTGAAAACTAAGTTAGCATTCTCAGACTCAAAGAACTGGTCCTGAAAGGTAACTGCTTGCCATTTTGATGAAAATCTGAGTGTGTTCATGTCCACAAATGGACAGGTAGACATCCTGCCAACAAAATAGCCGTTAGTCTCCGTGTTGTAAAATAAATAATTTCTTGGAATATCTAAAATAATATCAGACGACTGTTTTCTCACTTGCCTTGAACTATGAAGGTTCAAAGGATTTTCACCCAACCTTCATCCATAGATCTGGGCCCACGTTTAAGTCTGTGCAAATGTGTGGTTTAAAAATCGGGCTCAAGAGTTTTCAATCCTCAAGATTACAATCAAGTTTCTCAATTTTACAGGCAAGTTCAGCTTTCACCGATCATTAAAATTGGTTGTTACATTTACCTGTTAAATAGTGAAGACAGTATCTGAAGTCTAGACTGATACCAACTGGTTCTGGATTATGGAATGGCGCTGCTCCTTAGGGGGTGAGTGTAGGGAATTTATAGAGATTTAGGTTTTGGTTTACCTTAAAATTGTGTGTTGCTCCTAACATCAGTGCAGACCAAACATAGACACAGCTGCAGAAAATAAATCAGTTGTAGATTCCCAAGGGAAATTAAATGGGAAAATTGGGCAGCCCCATTGAACAACCATCTAGTTTTTCTGTCATGATGGCTCATGGTTTAAACAGGAGCAAACAAATCAACTAACATGGTCAGAAAAAAAACAATGAATAACGATAAAATTGATCCCGATTTTAAAAGCAGTGATTATAATAAAACATCCTTTCTAAGGAATATCAGGATTACTTTCATTTCTGTAGTGCTGTGTAGAATTTCCATCTTGTAACAAATAGGGAAATTCAGTGTTTTAAAATGGAGGCGGTCTTCCTTAATCCAAATTTCCTTTAACCTCTGATGGTGCTGTTCTGTTTTTCCACTCACCCCTCATGCTCCATCCTCAGATTCATGCTATTCTTCCTTTGGGTTCCTATTTCTATAGATATGGCTCTCCATTCCTCTTGGCCCTTGGCTCATCCTCTGCTGCTTCTGGTCAACCACCAATCCTTTGTTGCTTCAGCATCTACCATTTCTCTTCCGGTTGCCAAATGGAACTGCTTTTCCCCTGCGTATCGCCCACTAGTGGTCTTCATTTCACTGCTGATTCCTTTCAGTTCTATTTTGGGCTGATTACTTCCGTTTTTTTCCCAATCGTGAAACTAGCCGTTTTACGCTTCAAAATCTGCCACATGTCATAAAGGTTGTCCTTTTCCATGTTAATCCTGACTGCTGCCCTCAGAGACAAGCTTCTCCTTCTCTCACTTATTCCTGTACAGACGTTCCCGGTCCGTGCTCTGCTCGCTCCTCATCCTTTTACCTGACCATTCCCTTCCCTAGCAGTATACCTTCTTCCTAGGTGACACGACTGACAATCTCTCTGATGCTGCATCGTCACCTTGCACAAGTGGTAATTACAGGATTTTAAAAAACCCTCAGCAACCCTTACTCGTTAGCGATACGCTTAATGCTCCTTTAGTTAGGATTTCTGAATTGTGTAATAATTCCTCCCTTGAATCTCTTCTCTTTAGCTTTCACCAAAAATAAAACACGCAAGGAGCTTTTATTTTCATTTGGTGGATTGATACGAGATAGTAATCAAGATCCAATGAAGAAAAGAGTATGTCACTTACCTGATCCCACCTTCTGCTCAATGACTCATGAAGCACAATGACTCATGAAGACAGTTGTCCGGATTAAACTCCATCTACTAGTTCTTTGCCCAAGACTCATCCTGCTGTATCCTCTGACAATCCCCTTCACTATCCGCAACTCCACCAATGTTTGTGTCATCTGAAAACTTACTAATCACACCAGCTACATTTTCTTCCAAATCATTTATATACTCCACGAACAACATCGGCCCCAAAACTGAACCCCGCTAGTCACACCCTTCCATTCAAAAAAGTATTCTTCTACTGCTACCCTCTGTCTCCTGTGCCGAAGCCAGTTCTGTATCCAACTTGCCAGCTCTCCTCTGAACCCATGTGACTTCACCTATTGTACCAGTCTACCATGAGGTACCTTGTCGAAGGCTTTACTGAAGTCCATGTATACAACATCTACTGCCTTTCCCTCATCTATCATCTTTGTCACTTCCTCGAAAAACTCGATCAAATTAGTGAGGCACAGCCGCCCTTTCGCAGAACCATGCTATCGATCACTATCAAGTCCATTTGTTTTCAAATGTGAGTAAATCATGTTTCTAAGAATCATAGAATTTACAGTGCAGAAGGAGGCCATTCGGCCCATCGAGTCTGCACCGGCTCCTGGAACGAGCACCCCACCCAAGGTCCACATCTCCACCCTATCCCCACAACCCAACAACCCCACCCAACACTAAGGGCAATTTTGGACACGAAGGGCAATTTATCATGGCCAATCCACCTAACCTGCACATCTTTGGATTGTGGGAGGAAACCGGAGCACCCGGAGGAAACCCACGCACACACGGGGAGGATGTGCAGACTCCGCACAGACAGTGACTCAAACTGGAATCGAACCTGGGACCCTGGAGCTGTGAAGCAATTGTGCTACCCACAATGCTACCGTGCTGCCCCCAATCGTTTCCAATAATTTCCCTACCACTGATGTAAGACTCACTGGCCTATAATTTCCTGGATTATCCCTGCTGCCCTTCTTAAACAATGGAACAACATTGGCTACTCTCCAGTCCTCTGGAACTTCACCTGTAGCCAATGAGGATACAAAGATTACTGTCAAGGCCCCAGCAATTTCCACCCTTGCCTCCCTCAGTATTCTGGGAAAGATCCCATCAGGCCCTGGGGACTTATCTACTTTAATGCTTCTAAACATAAGAATTATTTTCTATGTTTCTCTGGAAGCTACTAACTTGGCGCCGAAGTATCAGAACATAAACAATAATAATGCTTCCTCACTGACCGTACTGGTCGAGTATGAAAAAATGTAATTTGTTACATAAGGTTGTCTCATGTGGATTTCAGATCCATTAATAGCAACTACAGTGTTAGTGGTAACAATAGCTCCATTGGAGTATCTTGACATGGACATTGTAGGACCTTTTTCCCTGATCTAACAGGATAATTATTACTTGCTAATATGTTGACAGCTTCTTCAAATTGATAGAGAGATTCCAACTACGCAAGCAACACTCAAACAACTTATGCCTAGTTGGTACAGGAATTCTATTTGTGTTTCAGAGTTCCATCTTGCCTAGAATCTACCAGGCACATTGTTCAAAGAAAAAGAGGCAGACAAAATTCGTAACATGAGTTTGTCTTATCATTGTCAGTGTAATATCCCACAGGGAACCTACGGGGTGGGAATGCTGGTCTTCTCCATGCTCCTTGTGAAGTCCAACCTCCCCCGCTAGGGGCGGTTATCTCAATTGACTAATGTATAAAAGATCAGTCAGTAAAGCACCGATCAGAACTGGAACCCGGTAGTGATCTACCGGGTGTTGTACATATTGTTTCTGTAAATAAAACTTTGTTGCTTATTTAACTCAGTTTGGACTATACGTGTCCTTATTAAAGTCAGCTGAAACAAACAAAGGTGAACTGAATGAATCATTAATGCCATAAAGTGGTAAATGGGCCAGAAATACAAATCATAGGACTAACATATGGCTTCTCTGACTTTTGCAAGCCAAGCTATACCTCCTGTAACATGCTTGGAAGCTTTCATAGAATTTACAGTGCAGAAGGAGGCCATTCGGCCCATCGAGTCTGCACCGGCTCTTAGAAAGAGCACCCTACCCAAGGTCAACACCACCACTCTATCCCCATAACCCAGTAACCCCATAACTCAGCAACCCCACCCAACACTAAGGGCAATTTTGGACACTAAGGGCAATTTATCATGGCCAATCCACCTAACCTGCACATCTTTGGGCTGTGGGAGGAAACCGGAGCACCCGGAGGAAACCCACGCACACACGGGGAGGATGTGCAGACTCCGCACAGACAGTGACCCAAGCTGGAATCGAACCTGGGACCCTGGAGCTGTGAAGCAATTGTGCTATCCACAAGGCTACCGTGCTGCCCCTCCTGCTATACCTCCTGTAACATGCTTGGAAGCTATACCTCCTGTAACATGCTTGGAAGCTATACCTCCTGTAACTGCACTTGATTTTATTGTGAACCTTAGATCATCCATTGTTCAATCGGTTACATAAAGATATGGGCCAGGATTTACATTCTCCACTGCTGCAATCGGAAAACCCGATTGACCGGACGATGGAGCGTCCCCCGAAAAACGGGCTCACGCCCCACGCCAGCAAGATCATGCAGGATCATACATTTGAGTGTGATTAACAGGCTGGTAGTCCAATTTTCCGCTCCCTTGGTGTGCTCTGACCCCCACAGTGGGAAATCCACTGGGCCTGACGCGGTGGACCCCGAGGTGGGTTAAGGGGTTGATAGCATAACTGAGGTGCCCCCCAAAACCCATTAGAAGGCCGCCCTCCACCCCTCGAAGCAAATCATGCCACCCCTCTTCCCGCTAACAAGTAGGGGCATCCTCCCTCCACCTTGGGAATAATAGGTCACTTCCCCCTCCCCCAACAACATGCCGCATGAAGGTGAACTGACACCCCAGCTCCTCATTCGATCAACCAGCAGAGACCCCCACCAGAGACCCCCCACCAGAGAGCCCCGACCAGAGATCTCTATCAGAGACCTCTATCAGTCACCCCTGCCTGAAAGTTGAAGAGCAGTCCAGGCAATAGTGTGAAAAATCACTGCATTTTTACTTACCCTTCCCTAATATCTGCTGCCTCAGGCAAAAGTGTTCAAAGCAGCAGCTGTTCCAAGTGTCAGAGGATTCCTAGGAAGCCAAGTACACTTAAAAGTGCTTCAGATTCCTTGACAGCCTTTGAAATGCAAAACTCCCATTCAATTTCACAGAGCAACACATTTCACTAGCCAGTGATTGACAGTGTTATTGGTCCAGACACAGCTGCTTAGGGGGTTTATTTATTTATCTTTCCATTCATGCGTGAATGCATCCCAACTACTCTGCTTTGATGCTAACCATAATGTTTATAGACATTCTTGCTATGATTGACAGCTCTTCAACGCATCAAAAAGAGCTAGGTGCTTTCTGCTGAGAAAAAGAGGGTACTGTGGGGGCATGGCCCATTATTCCTGTGGGGAGGGGGGGGGGGGGGAGAGAGATGCCCTACTTGCCAGTGCAGGTGAGGGTGCCTACAATGGGAAATCCCATTGCCCAGCTGCTGGAAAGCTGAATCCCACTGCCAGCCACGGCGCGCTGCCAAGAATCCGGCGGCTGGGAGGCGGAGATCTCAATCCTGAATATAAGCAATTTGGTCCTGATTCTTCGGATACAGATACAACACAGGCAGTCACAAAAGATTTCCCAAAGCACTGGAAAAGGCTGATCAGTTTTGCACCTTCGAGTTGCTTTAACCCATTATCCAGGTCCGACCAAACAAAGTATATTTAAGGTGAGATTTACGTTGGAAGTGTTGCTATGGCAAATTGGTAGGATTAGGGAATTACTCACCCTAACCTTAGAATCATGACAGATGCAAGGACTAGAATTGCATCTCTCCACTTTCTAACCACGAGCTCAGCTCCACCTCATTTAGCAAACATATTATATTTTATTTTCCTGCCACAGAACGAGCAAAGAATGGCCGTTAATCGTATCACTTGTCATGATATGCAAACATGCAACCAATGAACACTCAGAATAGGACACAACCAATGGGCAGTCAGGACACTCAGGGGTGGCATCACCACAAGGGGGCATGACATAACACTATAAAAGGGATGAGGCACTCACACCCCGCCTCTTTCCACAGACAGATATCTAGAGAGTTAGGCAGGGTTGACCAGCAGCATCACACCCCAGCATGGGGCTTAGAGCAAGCTGATACAGTTGGACTGAGTTACTACAGTTAGATTAGCAGAGAATCAAACTCATTTGAGACATGTGTTAATAGTTCAATAAACACGTTGAACTCATTTCAGAGTCTGGAGCATCCTTTAGTTAAGACTGCATCAAGTAGCAGTCTGTGTTATCCGACGCAGCATACCACAACAATACTGAGTTCATACCTCTGGGGTGAGGTATTTACTGATCATCTCTTGTCCTTTTTCTTCACGTTTTTCATCTGGCATAACTTCATACTCTGTCTGGAGACAAATAATAAAATAGTTTATAAACCATGCAAACCTATTGTGGACAGAAAGTAATCAATTCACAAATATGTACAAAATGGCCCATTGCGAAGATTACATTTTGAACTGTAGACCATTGATTATTCTCAAGGCCTTCATTTTTATATAATTTCAAAAGTGCTATTTACATACAAGTTGACATTTCATTTGGCACAGAAATTATCACAATCTTCATAACTGCGATGCAATTCCAGTTAAAGCCTGATGCACAGGATTAATGTGCTCTGTTCAGAAGAGCAGTAAGGATGACAGGACTTTGGCTCTTTGTCATGAGAAAGGGTCGTATAACTGAACTCCTGCTCACTGGGGAAAGAGACAAAATGGAGACACAGTCCAGTTTATTAATCATGTAAAAACTGGATCATGCAGCAGGTTATTTAACTGAGGCCATTAGTGTAGAACTTTTAAAATAATTATGATTGGGTAGGAATATGCATCAGGGGAAAAGGAAAATTATGAAATTCGCAGATGCAGCCCCGTTCCTATCTACACTTCGCTGTTATTAGCACTGAATGCATTCCCCAAACACAATGGGCGCGATTCTCCCAAAAGGGAACAAAGTCCCCCAGTGAGTGCGTTTAGCCGTGTGTTTCCCAGCGCTCACAGCGGCGAGAAACGCAATGCTATTCAACGTGACTCGTGTCGGCGGGATTTACATTGCAACGTCTCAGGTCTCGCGGGCGTGACCAGCCGGGTAGATTCCTGGAGCGTGGTCTCCCAGCTTTCTTTGGCCACGCCATGCGGCGGCGAGCTGCTTTTTGGGCGCAGCACAGACACGGAGAATGCGCAAACTCCACACGGACAGTGACCCAGGGCCGGGATTCGAACCTGGGTCCTCAGCGCCGTAGTCCCACTGTGCCACGTGCCGCCCCTACCGGCGCCATGTTGTACGCCCGACTGCCGCAAAAGACCACCGTGCGCATGCGCGCCCATGGACCCAGCAATTCTCGATCAGTATATGCAGGTAAAGCTGGAGGGGCTTTACGTGGCGCGGCTGCTAGCCCTCCATCGGGTGGAACATTGGTGTGGGGGCGTCAACGACTTTTTGGTTGTAAGATAAGACACATGCTCCGGACATAGCCTCAAAATCAGAGAATCCATCCCCAGATTCCCGGCCCAGAGGACTGGAGAATCAGGAGGGCCTGGAGACTCTGGTGCCTGGCCCACTAAGTGGATACAAATAGATCATTGGGACCCATTTACATCCATCAGCATCCTCCCGCTGGTGCGCCGGTGCGAACACCGATCCTGTCGCCAATGGGGGTGTGGAACACGGTGGTCGGTTCGGCACCCGGCTCAAAACTCGATTTCGGCCAAATGCCCAATTTTCTGCCTGATCGCGATCCCGGCATCACGGGGTGGAGAATCACGGCTAATGAATGGAGTTGCTGGCTCGGTTACCTGACTGTCAATTGGGTTGGGTGTGTAACCAACAGCTGACCCACCAGTGCCAATTTATGGGCCTCTGCCAAAGTAGAAATTGACCCCATTGGCCCAACATTCATTTCAGCGGCTGGAGGTGGATGGCAGGGTCAGAAATGAAAACCAGATTATATCAGGGGACTCGGCCAATTTTGCCTGTTTCAAGCCAGAATTGATTATTACCATTTGCATCTGGAGTTTAAAGTACACTTACTTTCAGTGCAATTTTGAGCTCTGCTGCATTTTTAGTGACACAGACTATAAAGCACGGCACAGCAGCCAACATACCTTGTCTGAGTCATTCATGAAGAATCAGAGCTCTACATTCGGCACTTAATTGTAAGGAAAATGAGATGCACATGTAAATTTGGTCGAAACAAACATTTATTTGGATCAGATTGCTGAACCCGACCGATAATGTGCCAAACAGATTAATTTCTGAAAAACTGACTTCTTGATTTGCCCCCTTAATAGGAGCTGATCCAATGTTTCTTTGCCCATTAACATTTCAGACAGCCTGCAGGGCCAATCCGATTCTAAAAAAAGGAGAAAATAATTTAGGTCAAATAGAGTCCAGTGCTTGAAAAACATTTTCCCAAGACACAAAATGATTGTTCCCAGGTTTATTACAGCCAACAAAGCTGGAGATTTCATGATAAAAGAGGTTTGCTACTGGTTCCCCCTCCTTATTGTCAACATGTTGAGATGCGCAAATTTCAAATGACTTATTCACCATCCCTCAGAAGAAACCTTACGAGATGAACAATTACAGCGCGAGTTCGGACTGAGGAAATACTTCCAACACATTGAGAAAATGACTTGCTATGAAAAGGCAACAAGGATCCGCCTGATAAAGCACTTGAAAGAGGAAACCTTTTATCAGCTTCACCACATTAAAACATTTTTTTTTTCCCCTGGTTGCAAGCATTTCTAATCTGTGAAACAATTTCTCCAAAGTTATTTCTGGGAAGTCGATGGCATTGACAAGATGGGAACAAGATAAGCAGGAAGGCAAATGCTAGAATGTTTTCAATGATCTGCTCCAGCATCTTTGGGATGCACAGTTTTTACTGAAGGATAAAATCAGCATGAAGGAGAAGGCATTCATTTGTTAGGCACCTTCAAATTCTTTACTTCATATGATGGGAGATTCTGAACTGATCATTTCCATGACTAACGGAAGTTGAAATACTAGTTTCACTTGAAGAGTTATAGATAAGTTATACCGTAGTATCTAGTGACTTACAATGTGGTCCACAGGTAATTAGTGAGCCATCATTCCCAGATTATACTAATCCTTCTACTAGCTCTACCGCTCTGTTGTCACGCTTCCTTCCTTTCTCACACTCTCATCACCTTTCATCTTCCACGTGGTCTTTCCACAGTTGAAAACTATTCCATAACCTTTCAGGGGTACCAATCTACAGCAACGTGGCCCACACAATTTTATCACCCATGATTTGAAGCGCCTTTCTCTGCACGACATTGTAAATAAAGTGCTTAGAGATGTTTCTGGAAGGTGTAATAAGAGACTATATAAATGGGGCGGGTGGTGAAATATCTTTCTTTCCCTTACTGCACAAAGGTTTGAGCTGACTTTCAGGCTAATACCCAATATTACAGCAAGACAAACGAGGAGGAACAAAGACCTGCATTTACATAGTGCCCTCACAACCTCAGAATGTCCCAAAGTGCTTTATCGCCCATGAAGTACCATTAAAGTGTTATCACTGTTGTAAGTTATGAAATGCAGCAGCCAGCCTGCGCACATTAGCCTCCCACAAACAGCGGTGTCATAATGACCGGATAATTTATTCTTGTGATGTTGATTTGAAGGATGCATGCTGGCCACAGCACCAAGGCTCATCTTCAAATAGTGCCATGGGATCTTTTATGCCCATCTGAGAAAGCTATAGCAGAGCTATAGTTTAATGTCTCATTCGAAAGATGGCACTTCCAACAGTTCAGCACCCCCTCAGCATTGCCCGGGTGCCAGCCTTAACTTATGTAGTCCTGGAGTGGGACTTGAACCCACAAACTGGTACGAAGACGAGACTGATACCAACCAAACAACAGCTGACACAGTATCATAACCTATGTGATTACAAAACTGTAAAAACATTTAACATCTACTTATCTACCTTCACTCAGGTTCAGTTGTGTGTTGATTAAAAATGCATTCCTCTCAAATCCAGTTAGGCAATCTCCCTCCACTGTTTCATGACTTAATCTACAATAATATTTCTAGAATACGGGTTTCTAACTCTTCTGTTTTTTGTTCCACATTTTCCAACAGTACATTGAGTCGATCATGAAATGCTCATGGAACATAGCAATAGGCCATTTAGCCCTCAAGCCCATTCCACCATTCAATGAGGTTATGGCTGATCTGTATCACTGACTTACTCTAAATCAAGATATTTTTGCTGCATCACACACATGGAAACAGCCTCAAGCAGTTAGGATAAGAGTACAAAATGGAAATGTGCATTCCAGGTTTACTTAAAGCACTGCCGTTTTCAGAATGAACTATACAAGTTCAGAATCTGTTTTTCAAGCGAAACCTCCTTAGCTACCCATAAATGTAATTTATTTTTGGCGTGGTGGTGGTGGAGGGGGTTGTTTGGCTTCATTTAGTTTTGCTTCAGTCGCACACAGGGGCTCTAGGACCCAGAGAAACAAGTAAACACTAAATTCAAGTCTCCAGCAAGCATGTTGCTATTTATTATACAACAGGAAATGTGTGCTGGAGAGAGATTGACCTTTAAGTACAAACAATTTTTTCCCCCTGCTAAACAGATCAATATCAATTAGCTTATAACTCAAAACAATGCTGTTAAGAATGTAGGATACAAAACACTACTCACAAGCTTCAAGTAGGAATTCTTAAAGATTAAAAAAAAACTTTCCAGCCACTTTTCCACAGTATTTGAATTCCAATTATATAATTTTATTGACTGCATTCCATTAGTTTATATATGTGTGTATGTATGGATGTGTATATATATATATATATATAATACTTCATCTTGAATAGTAATGCATCAATTAGAAAGGGGCGATAGTGTCAAGATGAAGTTATTTTCAAAATACATACCTTACATTCCAGTTTTCAATGAGATTGCAGCACAGATTGTTTTCATCATTTCACACAGAAACAGGCCATTGAGCCCAGCTGGTCTATGTTGGCACATATGCTCCATGCAGACTTCCTACCACCCCTCTTAATTCAACCAATCAGCATTCCCTTCTGTTCCTTTCTCCCTCATGTGTTTATTGAGTTTACCCTTAAAGGCATCTATGTGGTTTGTCTTAAAGGGAAGGCGGCAGTGCAGTGGTATTGTCACTGGATTAGTAATCCAGAAACCCAGGGAAATGCTTTGAAGACCTGGGCTTGAATCCTACTAAGAGAGATGGTGCAATTTGAATTCAATAAAAATCTGGAATTAAAGAGATGACCGTGAAACCATTCTGGATCACCAATGTCCTTTCGGGAAGGAAATCTGCCATCCTTACCTGGTCTGGCCTTCATGAGACTCCAGATTCACAGCAATGTGGTTGACTCTTAAATGCCCCTTGAAATGGCCTCGCAAACCACTCAGTTCATGGACGAGTGGGGATAGGCAGTAATTGCAGGCCCAGCCAGCGGCATCCACATCCCTTGGATGGATTTTGAAAAAGCTACATGTGGCAGCAAGTTCCAAATTCTGACCATTCTGGATAAGGAAGTTTCTCCCAAGTTCCCTATTGTATTTAATGGTGGCCAGCTGAGATAAAAGGGTGCTAAGTTTTGGCCACCCTCACAGGCCTCACTTCACCAACAATTTAACTACCTCCAGTGCATTTCCCCCTCGGCTTTCTCTTTTCTAGAGAACAGAACCCCCAACAGCTTTGTCTTTCCTGGTAAGTATATATCCTCTCAGTTCTATATCTTTTGGATGTTTGCTTTCAAATCAAATGCAGTTAAAATTCCACAAAGGATCAGGTTTTACATCTGTTACTGCCATAAACATGCAGGTCCACACATGTGGCGGAACAGTTTCTGAATAGGCTGTTCTGAGGACTGACTTTGGATGAAGAACCACTGTGGCAATTCATGTCTCTACAAGAATACCTTATGTAAAAGTGAGTTAGTATTCCAATTTCTACACTATAATTGACAGATGATTTTATAATATATATACTGTGATTCATGTCCCCTCAGCCGGCGAGGGGGGGGGGGCAAGGATGATTGTTTTGATTCAGTCGCTGCAATAGTGTTATGTACCCAAATTTGCATCACTTTCACTTTGGGTGGTAGCTTCATATGCAAGGCGATGACCAAATGTTTTGCCAGCGTAAAAGAAAGCAAAAGCAATCCACAATTGCGAGGACGGGAGGGAAGAAACAAGAGGGGAAGCAAAGGAAATTGGAGGGAGAGAGGATGAGGATATATTGGCTCTGAAAGCTGCCCACAAAAACCTAATAATCTCTGTGGCATAAACTTTCCCTTTCATGACCTCAATTTGAATCTGGGTCATACGCCCAGCAACAGTGATGTCATCAAGCAGGTAAGCAGCCAATCACATTGTGATATTCTCACAAACAGCAAACCATAAGAACTAGAAGCAGGAGTAGGCCATCTGACCCCTCGAGCCTGCTCCACCATTCAATGAGATCATGGCTGATCTTTTGTGGACTCAGCTCCACTTTCCGGCCCGAACACCATAACCCTTAATCCCTTTATTCTTCAAAAAACTATCCATCTTTATCTTAAAAACATTTAATGAAGGAGCCTCAACTGCTTCACTGGGCAAGGAATTCCATAGATTCACAACCCTTTGGGTGAAGAAGTTCCTCCTAAACTCAGTCCTAAATCTACTTCCCCTTATTTTGAGGCTATGCCCCCTAGTTCTGCTTTCACCCGCCAGTGGAAACAACCTGCCCGCATCTATCTTATCTATTCCCTTCATAATTTTATATGTTTCTATAAGATTCCCCCATCATCCTTCTAAATTCCAACGAGTACAGTCCCATTCTACTCAACCTCTCCTCGTAATCCAACCCCTTCAGCTCTGGGAGTAACCTAGTGAATCTCCTCTGTTCACCCTCCAATGCCAGTACGTCCTTTCTCAAGTAAGGAGATCAAAACTGAACACAATACTCCAGGTGTGGCCTCACTAACACCTTATACAATTGCAGCATAACCTCCTAGACTTAAACTCCATCCCTCTAGCAATGAAGGACAAAATTCCATTTGCCTTCTCAATCAACTGTTGCACCTGTAAACCAACTTTTTGCGACTCATTCACTAGCACACCCAGTTCTCTCTGCACAGCAGCATGTTTTAATATTTTATCATTTAAATAATAATCCCTTTTGCTGGTATTCCTACCAAAATGGATAATCTCACATTTGTCAACATTGTATTCCATCTGCCAGACCCTAGCCCATTCACTTAGCCTATCCAAATCCCTCTGCAGACTTCCAGTATCCTCTGTACTTTTTGCTTTACCACTCATCTTAGTGTCGTCTGCAAACTTGGACACATTGCCCTTGGTCCCAACTCCAAATCATCTATGTAAATTGTGAACAGTTGTGGGCCCAACACTGATCCCTGAGGGACACCACTAGCTACTGATTGCCAACCAGAGAAACACCCATTAATCCCCACTCTTTGCTTTCTATTAATTAACCAATCCTCTATCCATGCTACTACTTTCCCCTTAATACCATACATCTTTATCTTATGCAGCAACCTTTTGTGTGGCACCTTGTCAAAGGCTTTCTGGAAATCCAGATATACCACATCCATTGGCTCCCCGTTATCTACTGCACTGGTAATGTCTTCAAAAAATTCCACTAAATTAGTTAGGCACGAACTGCCCTTTATGAACCCATGCTGTGTCTGCCCAATGGGACAATTTCCATCCAGATACCTCGTTATTTCTTCCTTGATGATAGATTCCAGCATCTTCCCTACTACCGAAGTTAAGCTCACTGGCCTATAATTACCCGCTTTCTGCCTACCTCCTTTTTTAAACAGTGGTGTCACGTTTGCTAATTTCCAATCCGCCGGGACCACCCCAGAGTCTAGTGAATTTTGGTAAATTATCACTAGTGCATTTGCAATTTCCCTAGCCATCTCTTTTAGCACTCTGGGATGCATTCCATCAGGGCCAGGAGACTGGTCTACCTTTAGCCCCATTAGCTTGCCCATCACTACCTCCTTGATGATAACAATCCTCTCAAGGTCCTCACCTGTCATAGCCTAATTTCCATCAGTCACTGGCATGTTATTTGTGTCTTCCACTGTGAAGACCGACCCAAAAAACCTGTTCAGTTCCTCAGCCATTTCCTCATCTACCATTATTAAATCTCCCTTCTCATCCTCTAAAGGACCAATATTTACCTTAGCCACTCTTTTTTTGTTTTATATGTTTGTAGAAACTTTTACTATCTGTTTTTATATTCTGAGCAAGTTTACTCTCATAATCTATCTTCTCTTCTTTATAGCTTTTTTAGTAGCTTTCTGTTGCCCAAAGATTTCCCAGTCCTCTAGTCTCCCACTAATCTTTGCCACTTTGTATGCTTTTTCCTTCAATTTGATACTCTCCCTTATTTCCTTAGATATCCCCGGTCGATTTTCCCTCTTTCTACCGTCCTTCCTTTTTGTTGGTATAAACCTTTGCTGAGCACTGTGAAAAATCACTTGGAAGGTTCTCCACTGTTCCTCCACTGTTTCACCATAAAGTCTTTGCTCCCAGTCGACCTAAGCTAGTTCTTCTCTCATTCCATTGTAATCTCCTTTGTTTAAGCACAAAACACTAGTGCTTGATTTTACCTTCTCACCCTCCATCTGTATTCTAAATTCCACCATATTGTGATCGCTCCTTCTGAGAGGATCCCTAACTATGAGATCCTGAATCAATCCTGTAGCAAAGCCCTTCGCCTTTCCCACAACTTTTGATCACTTCAATAACTTGACCAGCAAGCTTTTTTGCACTGATACAGCCCTGAAATGCAGTCTGCTTCTATTTAATTCCTCTTTCATAGTTCTAAATTGATTTAACTTTATATCTGGAGGTCTATGATATGCTGATTCATCTTCATTGTTATACAAGGTCATGTATCAGTGCATTTCCAAATTATATCACAGCGAATCAAGTTGTTCTAACATTAGGCAGGGTATTAGCAGAAGATCATCAAGAACTGTAGGTGGGACACTACCACACATTTCCTCAACGACTACAATCACATTTGATCATATTCAAATGTATTCATCAACTAATCCAAAGTGCTTACAGTTAATAGATTTGAACCAACTCAAGTAAATTTGTTAGTTGATTGTGTGATATGGAAGTTTATATTCTGGGGAAAATGTCCTGTAACTAATCAGAAAATCTGTTGGGATGATCCTAAACTGTATAAACAATGTTTTACCTCAATACTGTGAATTCATATTCAACAGAGAGTAGAAAGGCCTTTGGTAGAGGGAGAGAGAGAAGCATGTGAGAGAAGGAAGGACACATGAGGTACATGAATAGAGAAGGAGACAGAAAAAGTCAGGGGCATGGTTGGGAAAGCGAATATGAGGAGAAGGGGGAGACTGGTGTGGGAGGAGAGGGAGCAGAGGCAGAGGATGGAGAAAGAATAGAGCGAAAGACAGACAGAAGAGGGAATAGCAATAGAAGGGAAAGAGATAGAAAGGGGACAAGAGATAGAGGGTGGGAAAGATAGGGGAGGGGAGAGAGATAGAGGGTGGTGAGAGATAGAGGGGGGGGAGAGATGGAGATGGGAGAGCAATAGAGGGGGAGAGAGATAGAGGGGAGAGAGATAGGGGGACAGATATAGGGGGGACAGATATAGGGGGGACAGATATAGGGGGGACAGATATAGGGGGGACAGATATAGGGGGGACAGATATAGGGAGAACAGATATAGGGAGAACAGATATAGGGAGAACAGATATAGGGAGAACAGATATAGGGGGGACAGATATAGGGGGGACAGATATAGGGGGGACAGATATAGGGGGGGAGAGATGGGGGGGAGAGATGGGGGGGGAGAGATGGGGGGGAGGGAGAGAGAGATGGGGGGGGTGAGAGAGATGGGGGGAGAGATATAGGGGGGGGGGGAGAGAGATGGAGGAGGGGTGAAGTAAAATGCTGAAATAGAGAGGGAGAGACAGGGTTCCAGAGAAAGAGAGGATAGAGGGGGAGAGAGAGAAAGAGAGATGGAGAGGGAGAGGGAGAGAGAGCGAAACAAGGAGAGAGAGAGAGACGGTGGGGGAGAGAGAAACGGACGGGGAGAGAGAGACGGAGGGGGAGAGAGAGATAGATGGAGGGAGAGAGAGAGAGAGACAGAGGGAGAGAGAGATGGAGGGGGAGAGAGAGACGGGGGGAGAGAGAGACGGAGGGAAGAGAGCGGAACAGAGGGCAAAGAGAGAGATGGAGGGGAGAGAGAAAAATGGAGGGATAGTGAGAAACAGAGGGAGAGAGAGTAACAGAGGGAGAAAGGGGGAGGAAGAGAGAGAAAACCGGGAGAGAAGGAGAGAGAAAGAGAGACAGAGAGAGAGAGACAAAAGATACAGAGAAAGAGAAAACCAGAGCCACAGGAAAAGGAGAGAAAGAAAGACAATGCAGGAGTGAGAGGGTAACATAGGGTGGAATTTAATGGTCCCCCAGGAGCTGGGAGTGGTACAGGTCTTCACCTTCCTTCTTTCCATCCCAATTATGCCTGGGGTGGGGGAGTGGGAGAAGGCTCAAGAGTGGCCATCCCATCAGAAAACACTTGAGGCCTTCATCCTGTCAGTTTTGATATTCAACCAATGGCAGATGGTAGCTACATCATGTGGGGAAGCCACCAGGTAAACACTGCAGGACATGCCTATGGCCAAGTGTAGGCTCCCTCCTTCCATGGGCAGCATGTGCTCAATAGAGGGACCTGCTGGTAGTAACGGGTGGAAGGTACACCCTGCCCTTTGCACCAACCACTTTCCCCACTCTTGCTGAGGCCTTCCTGACTGGCCCCATTTACCCTCTGTTTCAGGGCTCCAGTGACAATCCTTCAATTGGGGCTTACTGCAGTAGCAGCAATGGCCATTCCTCCTGGTGGGGCCGCAGATTGATACACAGGGTTGCGGGGTGGGTGGAGAAGAGTGTGGATGGAAAGAGACAGATATACACGAGCAGAGACCGGCTCAGAAATGAAAGCCAGTTGCAAACTGAAAAGTCCAGAGAAATTGTACAAGATAGTGAGAGACAACACAAGACAGAGACAAAATGTATGTGTGAGAGAGAGGGAGACACACATACATAGAGAAACACTGACAAAGACAGAGACAGAAATCTATGTTGGAAAACATTTGCTGTGTCTTTCAATTTTCAACATTGAGCTGTTGCATCCTTATGCATTTGTCTAATGCATGCCTTGTATGTCTAATGCTAAACTGCACTGAGTGCATATTCCCAAGAGCCTTAAACAAATAATTTGGTCAAAATTAAGGCTCCATATGTGAGTCATTAGAACTTGGCACACCATCAAATTGTAAACTGGTTCATTCAAAGAGCATTAACCCTTCAGTTTGAGAGAATGAATTGCGCCACATTAAATTACTCTTACAGAGGACTGCCAAAATAAACTTCATTAACAATGCTGTCTCAGTAATTATTTTTCACCTGGATTTGCTTTATAAATTCCCTGGAAATAATGGAAACTTCAGAAAGACCTGAGTGAGAAAATATGCCGTCTAAATTAAATCCACAAGTCCCAATAGGTTACAAGAATAATAAAGCAAACGTTTTATATCATTTTCTTTTGAATGTGAGGCAGTCACTGCGGGAGCGATCTAACGGCCTCGCCGCGCCCGACTCGGTGACGTGACGAGGCCGGTAAATCGAGAGAGAGGCCTCTTGCGAGATTTATGATGCTCATTACGCCTCGCGAGCTTCGAGATCTGGATCTTGCCTTCAGTGGGTGTGACCCAGATTTGCATATTCAAGAGAGGAGTCTCACTTGAGTATGTCTGCACCAGTGATACCCAAGGCAAGGGTCCTAACAGCTTCGCCTCGGAGACCCCAAGTGGATGTTGTTTAGTACTGGTTTCCATAAACGTAGACCAGGCATAGCGGCACGTTGCGGTCAGGGTTTCTAGGCAATCGGGGACCCCGGGTGGTCGGGCTCTGGGCAGGGTAGTATCCTGGTACTCCTGATACCACCTGGGCATACCCTGGTACTGTCAGCCTGAAAACCTGGTAGTGCAACTGGGCACTCTGACAGTGCCAAGGTCCCCATGTGTCAACTTGCCCGTGCCGGGGACTAGTTCCAGGATACCTGTCCTTATGAAGCTGGGGGGCTCGCTGAACCTTTAATTGTTAAGATGGGGAATTAGGGGAGGGGTGGGGGGGGGGGGATGTCTGGAGGCCATGGTGGAGGGATCCAGTGATCCCGATCCCTTCATGCACTGGTGAGCTGAGCTCGTCAGTGCAGGAAATTAGCCTAAGTGCGGCCTCAGCGGAGCATTCCTCGCCAAGGCCCAGAAATGAAGCAGGAAGCAGAGTCCCGTTTAATAGCAGATAATTGAAGTGGGAATGACGGCTCCAATGGCTGCTATAAAATTACTGTCTAAATGCCAAAATCAGGCTTGGAAATCGGAATATCCAGTTAATAAAAAAAACTGACACAATCTCAACCTGATAATTCAAAGACGTGTTTCTAAACACGTGTTATCCAATAATTTGAAAGAAGCAATGCAAATACCAGAGGAAAGTGTGAACTTAATGCTAAAAGTTAAATTATCAGGTTAAACAAATTGAGTTGGACAGTCTGCACCTTGGAAAGCACAACACTTTTCAAGAACTTGTGCGTCCTTACTTAACAGGAACTGCGCATTTTGTACTCCAGATCGCTTTGATCCGAAGCTCAAGACACACTGCCACGAAAGCAAATCCCTGACCCAATTTCCCTGACACACTGCCACAAATCCAACACTGCTGCCTCAAAGCAAGTTTGTGACTGACGCAGAATATTTGTGAGCAATTACAGCAAAATTCCCAATACCCCAACCCTACCACTGGATGCTGTTGCAACACAAGCAAAATACCACAGAGTACACAAATGGATGTGTGCAAGGCTCCCAGCGCTGTGCAGCAAGCAGTAATGAATTGGTTCCTCCAGTCACGCTGCCGGCGGCCCCCCCGCGGGTATCTCAGCCGCGGAGGGAGCGAGTGGGAAAACCAATTGACAGGCCAATGGCAGGCCGCCTCCGCCACCACAAATGGCGCCACGGGGTGGAATCCCACCCAATAATTTGCCATCGGATTAAACATTGTTGAGAATGCAATTCATGTTAAAATGGAAGTGCAACAATAAAGTCGATAACGATCTAAAAGGGTAAACAGTATTCAGAATCTTCTATAAATCTCCTTTAAATCTGGTTCGATTTGGTTGGATATGAATTCTAATGCTGTCATTAATTATGGCCACATTGTTAACATTTAGCACTTTATATCTGGTTAAAAACAAATGAAGCCTTAAATTGCAGATAACCATTTAGAATTTTCGTTAAAATCTACTGAAGTTCGTCCAAGTTAATGATGTGCCAAATTAATGTTCACAGGAAAATGATATAGTATTTTCTTGTGGTCTTGGTCATGATTTAGGATGCAGGTTTATCTAGGTTATGTATGACGAGAACACGGTGTAATCGCATAACTGAGCAACAGACACATCTTGGAGTCTTAAAGTTCTGTACGTTAAGATTGGAGGCAGTTTCAGCAGCAGGTTGGGAGCGGGGTCGGGGGGTGGGGGGGATTTCTACCTTGGGAAACGACGGAGTTTGAGCCGGGGAGGATGGATGCGAGGTTCCGGGAATGGGAGGAGAAGGGGAATAGGGAGATGAGGGATCGGTCTGGGAGGATGGTTTGCAAACTTGGAGGAGCTGAATGAGAAGTTTGGGTTGGCGGGTTAGGGGGGAGGGGAGGGTGTTATGGGAGGATTTTGGAGGAGGATGAGGAGTCCATCAATGGTGTTAGGGTTAAGTGGAAGGAAGAGCTGGCGCATTACTGGAGGAGGGATTGGGGTGGGAGGTGCTGCCCAGGGTGAATGCCTCGACTTTGTGTGCGAGGCTGGGGTTGATATAGCTGAAGCTAGTATCCAGGGCATGTGGCCATCTAAAATGGCTGCCCGCAAAAGATAAAAGGGAATTGTGGTCAAGTTGGGACACAGACGACTTCCTGTTGCGGCGATGCGGAGCTAAGCCGCACGTTTCGGCAGCTCCCGCGACATCGGACTTTTGGGCTCTCTAGAGGAGCCCCAACGGAACTTTTGTTGAATTGATCCCGTGTGGGAAGGTGCAGTAAGGTCCCCCCTTACGATATATGGCCGAGATCAGCGGTGGTGCGACGAAAAAAGAGGCTCTGGAGCAACGACAAAAACGGGGGGGAAAAGGCAAGATGGCGGAGGGCGGAGAGCTAGCAGCCTGGGGGCCTGACCAGCAGGAGTTCCTTCAGCGCTGTGTGTCGGAGCTGAAAAAGGAGGTGCTGGCGCCAATGCAGTTGGCAATCGAGGGGCTGAAGGAGACCCAGAAGACCCAGGCGGTGGAGCTTCGTGAGGTGAAAGACAAAATGAATGACAACGAGGACGAGATCCTGGGCCTGGCGGTAAAAGTGGAGGTGCACGAGGTGGCGCACAGGAGGTGGGCCGAGAGAATTGAGGTCCTGGAGAACAAGTCGAGGAGGAAGAACCTCCGGATTCTGGGTCTTCCCGCAGGAGTGGAGGGAGCTGATGCCGGGGCGTACGTGTGTATGATGCTTCATGCGCTGATGGGAGCGGAGGCCTCTCCGACCCACCTGGAGCTGGAAGGGGCTCACCGGGTCCTGGCGAGGAGACCCAAGGCTGATGAGCCGCCAAGGGCGATAGTGGCAAGGTTCCATCGCTTCGCGGACAAAGAAAGTGTGCTGAGATGGGCCAAGAAGGTGCGGAGCAGCAGATGGGAGGACTCGGTGATCCGAGTATACCAGGATTGGAGCGCGGAGGTGGCAAAGAGGAGAGCTGGCTTCAACCGGGCTAAGGCGGTGCTGTATAAAAAAAGAGTCAGGTTCGGCATGCTGCAGCCTGCGCGACTGTGGGTCACTTATCAGGACCGACACCATTATTTTGAAACGCCAGAAGAGGCTTGGACCTTTATTCAGACGGAAAAACTGGACTCGAACTGAGGGGATGTGGTTGTGGGGGGAAATGTTGGTTGTATATGGGGTTGTAAATATTGGTAAAGAATATTTCATATGTGGGATGATGGATGGGGATGTGGGTAGAGTTCTGGTTCAAATTCATAAAATTTCCTTTTTTCTTTTCTGTAGACGAGCTGATGATGATGGGGAATGTGGACGTCGGTGCTAGAGGGAGGTGAGACTCGGGGATGAGGGAACTGGGATAATGGCCGCAACAGGAGCTGCGCCACAGGGGGCGGGGCTGGTTCAGGAAAGCGTGGGCTTTTTCCCACGCCAAAAGGTGGGGGGGAATGGAGGAAGGTAAGGAGGAGGAGAGACTCCCACATGGGGGAAGATCAACGGAAAGGCGGAGGATGCCGGGGTCAGCAGAAGTCAGCTGACTCATGGAAGTAATATGGGGGGAGCAAAAGAGCTAGATGAGGATCTAGCGGGGGGGAATTCTAGGGTTGCTGCTGCACTGTCCGAGGGGGAACTGAAAATGGAAGAGGTGGTCGGGGTGGGGGTTCCCCGCCTGGGGGAGTGGAGGGAGCGGGAGGCGCGGGCACGGGACAGGCCTAAGATAGGAGATGGCAAGTTGGCGGGGGGTGTAACCCCCCAATCCGGCTGATCACGTGGAATGTGAGAGGCCTAAATGGGCCGGTTAAGAGGGCCCGAGTGTCCGCGCACCTAAAGGGACTGAAGGCAGACGTGGTCATGCTTCAGGAGACACATCTGAAGGTGGTAGATCAGGTCAGGTTAAGGAAGGGATGGGTAGGACAGGTGTTCCATTCGGGGCTGGATGCGAAGAATAGAGGGGTGGCAATACTGGTGGGAAAGCGGGTGTCGTTTGAGGCCAAGAACATAGTAGCGGACAAGGTAGGCCGATACATGATGGTGAGTGGTAGATTGCAGGGGACGGAGGTGGTACTGGTGAATGTATATGCCCCGAACTGGGACGATGCTGGATTCATGAAATGGGCGTATTCCGGACCTGGAGGTAGGGAGCTTGATAATGGGTGGGGATTTTAACACGGTGCTGGATCCAGCATTAGATCGTTCCGGATCTAGGACGGGGAAGAGGCCGGCTGCGGCCAAGGCGCTTAGGGGGTTTATGGATCAGATGGGGGGAGTAGATCCGTGGAGATTTGCCAGGCCTTTGGCCAGAGAATTTTCTTTTTTCTCCCACGAACATAAGGCCTACTCCCAGATAGATTTTTTTGTTCTGGGCAGGGCATTGACCCCGAAAGTGGAGGGAACGGAGTATTCGGCCATAGCCATTTCAGACCATGCCCCGCACTGGGTGGAGCTGGAGGAGGAGAGGGACCAATGCCCGTTGTGGAGGTTGGATGTGGGACTGCTGGCAGACGAGGAAGTGTGCGGGAGGGTGCGGTGGTGTATTGAAAGGTATCTGGAGGCCAACGACAACGGGGAGGTGCAGGTGGGAGTAGTATGGGAGGCGCTGAAGGCGGTGGTCAGGGGAGAGTTAATTTCCATCAGGGCTCATAGGGTGAAGAGAGAGGGCAGGGAAAGGGAGAGGTTAGTGGGGGAGATTTTAAGGGTGGACAGGAGCTATGCAGAGGCTCCTGATGAGGGACTACTCAGGAAGAGACAAAGTCTCCAGACGGAGTTCGACCTGTTGACCACAGAGAAGGCAGAGGCACAGTGGAGGAAGGCACAGGGGGCGATATATGAATATGGGGAGAAGGCGAGCCGGATGCTGGCACACCAGCTCCGTAAGAGGCTGGCAGCGAGGGAAATAGGCGGAATCAAAGATGGTAGGGGAACCACGGTGCGGAGTGCAGGGAAAGTGAATGAGGCTTTTAAGGCCTTTTACGAGGAACTGTATAGGTCCCAGCCCCCAGGGGGAAAAGAGGGGATGCGGCGATTCTTGGACCAATTGAGGTTCTCAAGGGTGGAGGTGCAGGAGGTGGTTGGTTTGGGGCACCAATTGGGATGGAGGAGCTGGTTAAAGGACTGGGGAGCATGCAGGCAGGGAAGGCCCCGGGGCCAGATGGGTTTTATAGGAAGTATGTGGACCTGTTAGCCCCGTTGCTGGTAAGGACCTTCAATGAGGCAAGGGAGGGGGGGACCCTGCCCCCGACAATGTCGGAGGCGACGATCTCTTTGATCTTGAAGCGGGATAAGGACTCACTGCAATATGGGTTGTATAGACCGATCTCGCTCCTTAATGTAGATGCTAAGTTGCTGGCAAAAATGTTGGCCATGAGGATTGAGGACTGTGTCCCGGGGGTGATTCACGAGGACCAGACTGGATTCATAAAAGGTAGGCAGCTAAATACTAATGTGCGAAGGCTCCTAATGATAATGATGCCATCGGTGGAGGGAGAGGCGGAGATAGTGACAGCCATGGACGCGGAGAAGGCCTTTGACCGAGTAGAGTGGGAGTATCTCTGGGAAGTGTTGAGGAGGTTTGGGTTCGGGGGAGGGTTTATTAGTTGGGTTAAGCTCCTGTATAGAGCCCCGGTGGCGAGTGTGGTCACGAACCGACGGAGGTCGGAGTATTTCCGGCTGTATCGAGGGACGAGGCAGGGGTGCCCCCTCTGCTGTTTGCATTAGCAATTGAACCTTTGGCCATGGCGTTAAGGGAGTCGGGGAAATGGAAGGGGGTGGTTCGACGGAGAGAGGAACATCGAGTGTCGCTGTACGCAGACGACCTGTTGCTGTATGTGACGGATCCAGTGGAGGGGATGGTTGAGATAATGCAGATCCTATGGGAGTTTGGAGACTTTTCGGGCTATAAGCTCAATGTGGGAAAGAGTGAGCTCTTGGTGATCCATCCGGGGGACCAGGGAAGAGGGATAGATGACCTACCGTTGAGGAGGGCGGAAAGGAGCTTTCGATACTTGGGGATTCAGGTAGCTAGGAGCTGGGGGGCACTGCACAAACTTAATTTGATGCGGTTGGTGGAACAGATGGAGGAGGATTTTAAAAAGGTGGGACATGTTGCCACTCTCGCTGGCGGGTAGGGTGCAGTCGGTTAAAATGGTGGTCCTCCCGAGATTTCTTTTTGTATTCCAATGCCTCCCAATTGTGATTACTAAGGCCTTTTTTAAGAGGGTAAGCAGGAACATTACGGGATTTGTGTGGGTGAGCAAGACCCCGCGGGTAAGGAGGGGGTTCTTGGAGCGTAGCAGAGATAGAGGAGGGTTGGCGTTGCCGAATTTGGGTGGTTATTATTGGGCAGCCAACGTGGCAAGGTCCGTAAGTGGGTGATGGAGGAAGAGGCGGCGGCGTGGAAGAGGTTGGAGATGGCGTCCTGCAAAGGAACGAGCCTGGGGGCGCTGGTGATGGCACCGCTGCAGCTCTCGCCGACAAGGTATACCACGAGCCCGGTGGTGGTGGCAACGCTAAAGATCTGGGGGCAGTGGAGACGGCACAGGGGTGCGACGGGAGCTTCGGTGTAGTCCCCGATCAGAGACAACCATCGGTTTGTCCCAGGAAGGATGGACGGGGGATTCCAGAACTGGCATCGGGTAGGGATTAGAAGAATGGGGGACCTGTTCATTGACGGGACGCTTGCGAGTTTAGGGGCGCTGGAGGAGAAGTTTGGGCTACCCCCGGGAAACGCTTTCAGGTGCATGCAAGTGAGGGCGTTTGTGAGGCGGCAGGTGAGGGAATTTCCGCTACTCTCGGCACAGGGGATTCAGGATAGGGTGATTTCGGGCGTATGTGTCGGAGTGGGCAAGGTGTCGGCGATATACCAGGAGATGAAAGAAGAGGGGGAGGCTTTGGCAGAGGAGCTGAAGGGTAAATGGGAGGAGGAGTTGGGGGAGGAGATCGAAGAGGGGCTATGGGCTGATGCCCTAAGTAGGGTTAATTCCTCTTCCTCATGTGCCAGGCTTAGCCTGATACAATTCAAGGTGGTTCATAGAGCGCATATGACGGGGGCGAGGCTGAGTAGGTTCTTTGGGGTGGAGGACAGATGTGGGAGGTGCTCAGGAAGTCCGGCAAACCATGACCATATGTTTTGGTCATGCCCGGCACTGGAGGGGTTCTGGAGGGGAGTTGCGGGAACAGTATCTCAGGTGGCGAAAGTCCGGGTCAAGTCAAGCTGGGGGCGAGCACTATTTGGAGTAGTGGACGAGCCGGGAGTGCAGGAGGCTAAAGAGGCCGGCATTCTGGCCTTTGCGTCCCTAGTAGCCCGGCGAACAATCTTGCTAATGTGGAAGGAGGCGAACCCCCCCAGCCCCAGTGTGGAGGCCTGGATAAATGATATGGCAGGGTTTATCAAGTTGGAAAGGATAAAGTTTGCCTTGAGAGGGTCTGCGCAGGGGTTCTACAGGTGATGGCAACCGTTCCTAGACCATCTCGTGGAGCGTTAGATGAAGGTCGGACAGCAGCAACCCAGAGGGGGGGAGGGAGGGGGGGACATCGTTCGAGGAGGGGGGGGGGAAAGGGGGGGGGGTTCCGCTGGGGGGCATTTGATCAAGAAAACACATGAATGATCCGGAAACTGACACGTACGGGAAGATTCCAGGGGGGGGGGGGGGTTTGTTTGTAAGGTGGAAAATATTGTTGTTGAAAAATTCTTAATAAAAACATATTAAAAAAAAAAGTTGGGACACAGACAGTACACAGCTCCTGTGTATTGTGCAAAGGAAAACCAGACCGAACTGAAACTTGCACCTGTTAAAGGTCAATCACTAATTTCCCCAGCACAATAGACTCAAATTAAGGAATAGCAACAGTAGCAGTCTCCCCGGTGACACCTCCCCTTATACTTGGGACAATGGTGACTAGGACCCGCCCAGCCATCGAAGGACCCGCCCCTGATTGGCCAGTATCGATTAGGGTCTAATTGCACGAAAGAGAAGATAAGAAGCCCTGCACACTAGGGTTTGGCCTCTTTTGGGACGGGCCTGAGCCTACACCAATCGCAGCATAACAACCAGCCAAGTTCAAGACCCACAATCGCTACCTGAGAGAGACGAGCCGCAGCGGAGACGAACCTGACGATTTCCAGCCGAAACACGTGGGGACTCAGATAAAGACCTTATCTACCTGCACAGAGCCGGTCATCCAGAAGTTAAGTAAAGGTCATCTTAGTTGAAAGGTGTAGTTTAATGCGTAGCCACGTGTATCATTGCACAGAGAGACAAGTCTTGTGTTTAATAATAAACTGTCTTTTGAACTAACATACTGGTTGTGTGGTCATTTGATCAATACCAGAAACATACTCACTGCTTGTGGTTTGTTAAATAAAATAGCAACAGGTGCACTTGACAAAGTCAAGGGTGAGCCGGCTGTGTGAGGGGGTGGAGGATGTCTGTGCATGATGTCAGAGGGGCCCTGCGAACCATCTGCATATGTTTCGGGCCTGCCCGAAGCTGGAAAGGTTGGGTGGGTGGTTTTCAACACCATTCTGGGGGTTCTGCATGTTGATGTGGAGCCCGATCCCCTGAAAGCTATATTCGGGGTGTCGGTCAGGCCGGAGCTATAGACGGGCCTGGGGGCAGATGTCTTAGCCTTTGCCTTGCTGGTTCTGTTGGGATGGAGGTTAGCTTCTCCACCCTGTGCTTCGGCATGGCAGGGAGTTTTTGGCCCTGGAGGAGGTGAAATTTGCTCTAAGGGGCTGAGTGATGGGTTCTACAAAAGTTGTGGTTAGGTTATTTTGCATTTTGAAAAGTTGGGTTACCGTTGACTGTTGAGGGAGGGTTGAGGAGGGGGGGGGGGGGGGGGGGGGGAGGGTGGGGGGGGGGGGGGGGAGGGTGGGGGGGGGGGGAGGGGGGGGGGGAGGGTGGGGGGGGGGGGGGAGGGTGGGGGGGGGGGGACCGGGTGGGTGGGTGGTTTAATGTGTTGGGTGAGTTTGTTACTGGTAAATTGTAAAAATGTAGAAAATTTGGAGTAAAAATACTTTTTGAAAAAAGTTTTGAACTTTCTTCGGAGTGGTCATTTTATACATTAATCCACGCTCTGCTTACCCTAAACTCAAAGTCAAAGGTTTGGTATTAACCTTTTCGATATAATATGCAATCAGTTTGCACCATAATTTTAAATGCAGTGTTGAAACTCACCTCCTGACACCCCACAGCCTGTCCACCATCTACAAGTCACATGTCAGGCATGTGATGGAATACTCTCCACCTCCCTGGATGGGCACAGCTCTAACAACACTCAAGCTCAACATGCAGCCCACCTGATTTGCACCCCATCCCCCACCTTAGACATTCACTCCCTCCACCATTGATGCACAGTGGTAGCAGTGTGCACCATCGGTAAGATGCAGTGCAACAACTCAGCAAGGATTCTTTGACAGCACATTCCAAACATGCAACCTTTATTATCTAGAAGAACAAGGGCAGCAGGCACATGCAAACATCATCACCTCTAAGCTACACACTATCCTGACTTGGAACTATATTGCTGTTGCTGGAACCCTCCCCCCCTGCCCTCCACTGGTGGCGCTGTGGGCGTACCGACATTACATGGACCACAGAAGTGAGAGAAGGTGCAGCACCACCATTGTCTCAAGGGCAATAAGAGATTGGCACCCACTGTTAGCCTTGCTAGTGATGCTCGCCTCCCATGGAAGAATGTTTTTAAAACCTGAAAAATACTTCTTGAACTTTACTGTATCATGGAACATTGCAGTAGCACCAAATCAACAAGTTCTAAAAATGTGAAGTTAACAATTAATTTTAAAGTGAAACAAAAAATTAGCATACTCAAAATTAATATTAATCTACATTTTGTTTAATTTTTAGGAATGTTTGTGGCTAGGTATCAAAACACAGGCACCCTTCTATTTATGTTTAAATTGATGATCAATTTGCAATATAATTTGGCCTCTGTAAATATATCAATATTAAGAAACTGATTAAACCTAGTTTAATATAATTTCAGTATGAGTCACAGTATTTATGTTCGGGAAACAAAGGTAGTTTTATGGGAATTATATTTAGATTTGTGAACAATAAAAATAAGATATAGGTTTAAGTGGGTTTAATTTAATGTTTCTGTGCCTGGAAGGGTAAAGTTTAAGGCTCGATTCTTTCGATTCAAAACCAAATACTGCTGCCAGCAGAAAATACGGTGCATGTGCAGCTGGTTCTGGCAGCATCGCGGAGGCGGAATTCAACGACATTTTGAAACTTATATGGGGACGGGAGAGTTTTGTGCGGGGCTTGAGAGGGGCTGACAGGTCCCACTTCTCAGATATCGGGGCACCATTTTTATAGGGGGCTCCAATCTCAGAGGAACATGGCAGCCACCCCCCTCCAATCACTGGCAGCCCCCCCTACACATTCGTTGGCAAGGCCACCCCTCCCCAAGTGAGCGACTCCCTGTTATTGGCTCACCAAATGTCACTCCCCTGCAGGCCCCTCCCTCCTCAGTCCCTTCTTCAGTCCCTGCCGCTTGGCAGTGCCAACCTTGAGCTGTGGACTCAGAAGGAGGGCAAGGGGGTGAGTACTCTCCCTACACTTACCCCAGGATGCTAAGGGAGGACCTGCTTGGGGGGGGTCATGTGGTAGGTCTTCCCTCTGTTGCTTTGAAAATCACTATACTGACTTTTAGCATGTCAAATTAGTTTTCCCTCTATAGCCTTGAAACCCTTTGATGTCAATATCAATGATCTATCAGATGAATGGAAAATCTTCCCTTTGATGTGTTGGAAAATCTTGAAGTGTTTTTTTCACAGTCAATTTCCTTCTCCTTTAACTTCTTCAAGCCCCAAGTGTGGGGGCAACACTCAGACAGAGCACCCAGTCTTTCTAGGAAGCTCTTCAGAACAAATAAATAGCTTCTTTAAAAAAGCTGCAGTTAGAAATAACACCTGCTCAAAAGAGGAAGCACTTCAGAGTTAATGGATCATGAAGAGCTATAAAAACAAAAAAAGCAAAGCCCTCCTTTGAAATAGCCTGGATCTGTCAATCAAGAGGCTTGCGAAAGGTAATGGACTGTGAAATTGAATGAAAGCAATGCAGTTCAAAGCTTTTAGGCTTCTCAGCATGCCCAGAGGTTTGGAAAAATTAAAAAGGAATTAAACTGACTGTGAAACACCTTCATCTGACAAATCTTTGAATTTTACATGCTGGAAGAGACATCAAAGGCTTCCAACACATCAGAGGGAAGACTTTTAACTGTAACTTGACATGCTGACAGATTGTTGAATGATTTTCAAAGTTACAGAGGGAAGACCCCAACTCAGGAAAGACCCCTCCAGCCCAGCCCAAGTCCCCTTCACCCAACGCTCCCCTGAAGGATCCTCCTTGACACCCTGGAGGTAAGCGTAGAGATTGCACTGACCCCCTTGCCCCTCCCTCCTTGAAGTTCACGGAACCTGATTGTCAGGACCAGGAGAGATTGGGACTTCCAGCTGAGAGGGGGGGGGGGGGGGGGGGAGTATACCAGAACATCTGGCCTCAACCCCAGTAACTATATTTAAATTCGTGAAGATCAGTTGGTATAAGGTTCTCATCTGCTCTGGCCGAGCACCTGATCAGGCCAGGCACAGTGGGCTGGGAGACTCACAACTGGTTTGACTCTCGGTGAGAATCCTGTTTGTGCACTCATGCCCGATTCAATGGGCCATCAGGAATCCAGCGTGGGGCTAGCAGCTCTGAGGAATTGTGGCCCTATAGTTAAAATCATGCTGGATAAAGATGTTTGTATGGGGGTTGGTTTCAATTCCTAAAATTTAAAGAGAGTTAAGTGCATTCCAATCCCCCCCCCCTTCACGCTTGAGTGATATTGAAGTGGTTAGCTGGAAATTGGCAGCACTTAACTCTCTTTGAAGTGGTTGATGCTTATAAACATTGTGGTTAGAGCACTTCAGAGTTATTCAACCATGAAGGAAGATGAAATGAAAAAAATGAAATGTAAATCGCTTATTGTCACAAGTAGGCTTCAAATGAAGTTACTGTGAAAAGCCCCGAGTCGCCACATTCCGGCGCCTGCTGGGGAGACTGGTACGGGAATGAAGAAAGGCTGACAGCTGTGTGGTGTGCAGCTCCCAATCACAGCCCACTGAGGGAAATGAATGAATGGCTCGCAGCTCAAGGATCTGAGGGGTTTAAACACAGCTGACTGCTTTCTCTTTCCAGGAATTGATATGTGGTGCTTCCTGTGTCTGAGCCCGCAGGTATATTGCTCAGGTGAATGTAACAACAGTAGTCTTTTTCACTGCCTCAATCTGTACTTATCCTCCGCTTCAAGCCAGGTTTCTCTTTTCCGAGGGGGTTTCCTGACATGTTTCTCTTTTTTGGGGGTGGTGGGGGATTCCTGACAGGACTCTCTTCTCTGGGGGATCTGTGAGGAGGTCTCCCTATTTAGATGGGTCTATGAGTGAGGTCTCTTTATCTAGGGGTTATCTGGGGGGGTCTCTTTATCAAGGGGGAATTTGGGGGTCTCCCTATCTAGGGGTCTGGTGGGGAGGTGGGGGGGGGGATCTGGTGGGGATGGGAGGGGGGGGGGGGGGGGGAGTCTGGTGGGGATTGGGTGGGCAGGCTTTGCGTTGTGGGAGGGGGCATGGAGGGTGGCACACGGATGGACTTTGGGGGCACTCTCTTAATGAGTTACCCCCTTGACCCACTGCAAGATCCACCTCGTCGGGGCCACGCTGGGAAATACCTGTAGTAAATCTCGCCCACGTGATTCCCGGCCCAGAGGACCAGAGAATCAGGTGGGCACGGACAAGGGTGCCCGGCCTGCTAAGTGGGTGCGAACCTCGGTCCTGCAGCCAGCGGCGGGGGGGGGGGGGGGGGGGGGGGGGCATCGGTAACGGAAGCGCCGATCTCGTTTTCTTCACGAAGCCTAATTCCCCGCCACATCGGGAACACTGCTTACAGGCATCGGGCGGCGTAAAATCCAGAGTTCAGTGAGACAAGGGGAGGGATTCTCCGACCCCCTGCCGGGTGAGAGAATCGCCAGGGGTTGGCGTGAATCCCGCCCCCGCCGTCCTCCTAATTCTCCCGCTCCCCAAAAACCGGCCCGGCCGCATGCGAGGGGATAATGCCAGCACGCTCTGGCGCCCCTGCGCATGTGGCGACTCGCCCCAGCCGGCGGAGGCCCTTCGGCGCTGGTTGGCGTGGCGCCAAGCCGCTATCCCGCCGGCCAGCAGGGCGGCAACCACTCCGGGGTGGGCCTAGCCCCTTAAGGTGCGGAGAATTCCTTTGGGGCGGCCCAACGCCGGAGTGGGTTCATGCCACTCCGTCCCACCAGGATCCCCCACCCCGCCGGGTATGGGAGAAGCCCACCACTGGTGATTCAAAGTATAAGAATTATCTGGGATTTTAAAAAAAATTTAGAGTACCCAATTCTTTTTTTCCAATTAAGGAGCAATTTAACATGGCCAATTAACCTACCCTGCACATCTTTGGGTTGTGGGGGTGAAACCCACGCAAACACGGGGGGAATGTGCAAACTCCACACGGAATGTGACCCAGAGCCGGGATCGAACCTGGGACCTCGGCGCCATGAGGCAGCAATGTGCCACCATGCTGTACCTTCTGGGGGGGACTTTGAGGAGAAACCGATAGACATTCACTTGGATTCAGAGTGAAGTGGGTCTTACTACAGTCACCTTGCGTGCTTTTAATGAGACAGTTGTATCTTAAGATGTACATTGCAGTCTGTGTTAATCTTAAAATCTGTGTGTAGCTGTTAAGGTAAAGAGTAAAGGAGTATTTCATCATAATCCAATTTATCATGTTTAATAATTGATTAGTTTTAACAACAAGAAAAAGAAACAATGTTCCTGTGACTCTGTTCCTCCATATTTTATTTAAATAATAAAAGTTACAGTGTTTTGAGCCAGGCTACCATTCTGGGATCTTGCTATCCAGTTACAACACCAACTGGTATCATAACAATTTATGGCCCATCAAATATACAAATATCAATATTTGATTTAGCTTTACTTTGAATACTTGTAAAATAGAATTAATGGACTTGTATAGTTACCAATACTAGTGTTTACACGGTGCCTTATCACAACAAAGCCTCTCAAAGCACTTAATTTGACTGTAGACAAACATAACAGTCACTGTCAGAAATCCCAACAGCAATGAGATGAATGAACTTGTGTTTGGTGGTATTGACTGAGGGAGGAATGTTAGCAAAGGCACCGGCCTTCAATCCCTGTTCTTTAATAGTTTCACGGGACGTTAAACCCACCTGATCCAGCAAAACACTGAGATTTGTTTAACATGTCATTGACAGTGCAGCATCACCAAAAATTTAACATTGTCTTCGAATTGCAGGCTATAATCCATATTTGTTTTGGGTCTCAAACTGACTATCTTCTGACTCAGCGATCAATAAAATGTTATCAACTAAGCTGATGTTTCTCTCGTTCTTATGCTTCCCGTTTGTAATTCCCCACGGGGGAGTTCAATCTTTGCGAAGGAAAATTAATGCAGACATGGAAATAGCCCAGGGTACAACTGAGAAACATATACTGGAGTCTATCCAATGAAACTCTAGATGAGCTGTGCCCAAGATACGATTGGATGCGTACATCAGGCAGATGCTCAAACCCAAAAGCAGCCGCAGTCAGATTGAAATGAAATGAAAATCGCTTATTCTCACAAGTAGGCTTCAATTAAGTCACTGTGAAAAGCCCCTAGTCACCACATTCCGGCGCCTGTTCGGGGAGGCTGGTACGGTTATTGAACCGTGCTGCTGACCTGCCTTGGTCTTCTATAAAAGCCAGCTATTTAGCCCAGTGTGCTAAACCAGCCCCTGATTTGGTCAGGCGGTCACAGTACAGATTGGTTGGACGGGACAGGCCTTGCGTGCTTTGTTACAATAAATTTACTGAAGCTAATAAATTAAACATGAAGAAAAGATTTGAAATATTTCATAGGAACATTCAATTAAAACATCTTTCAGTTGCCAACCATGGCAACATTCCCAGACAATATGATTGGATACAGGGTTGCATACAGATGAGAAAGGGGCATGGAGTATGTCATGTGACCTCCTATTTTCTTCAGAAGCGATTGCCCAATTAATTGCTCCACCTCTGCATCCAACTCCAAGTGGAAGTTGGGTGAACACATTTATCAAGACTATTAAAACCTCACCTAACCTAGGCACTCAAACATCCAAGCACACCACCCAAATAGTATTCCGAATCATTTTCCATAACCAACTTACCACTAAATCAAGAAAATTTATGTAGTGTTGAAGTTCAGGCTGGGCTTCACAGAACTGCCGAAAAAGTAATCTTCCAATTGGTTGCTTGTCACAGAGGCTGGAATAGTCTCTCTCTACAGAGGCACAAGGCGGGGAGGGGGAGGGGGAAGAGAAAAAAATAAACAATAAAACACTTCATATGATTTCCTTAATGTTGTTTTAATTTATGCTTATTAATTGTGACAGTAACGTAATGAATTTTCAACGGTTGTGAATTATGCAATTATTGCTCACCCATTCTGTGTGAAAAGATGGATGGTGCTCCAAGCATATAGACATAATATGATGCACTAAAATGCATCATCTGAAAAGGTTTTTAAAATTAAGTCTACGGTTTGAAAATATCCTGCTTTTATATTTTTGCATACTTTCTTCATGACACTTCAGTTTCTTGTGAATAACACTGTGATATACTACATTGCTCAACAGTTTACATGAACACTGCATTATGTTCAGCAACGACATACAGGCCGCAATTTTCTTTACTCAATCATGCCTCGGTGGCAAGGCCAGCATTTGTTGCCCATCCCTAATTGCCCTTGAACAGGGGGCCCTTGCTAGGCCATTACAGATGGCAGTTAACACTCAACCACATTGCTTTGGTCTGGAGCCACAAGTAGGCCTGTCCGGGTATGGTTGGCAGATTTCCTTCCGTAAAGGGCATCAGTGGACATGACGGGTTTTTACGACAATCGATAGTAGTCGCCATGGTCACCATTGCTGAGTCTAGCTTTATATTCCAGGTTTATTAATTGAATTCAAATTTCTCCCAGCTGTCGTGGTGGGATTTAAACCCATGTCCCCAGAGCATTAGCCTGGGCCTCTGGATTACAAGTCCAGTGACATTACCACGGCACCAGTCTCCCCATAAAAATGAAGCGCATCTTTATTAAAAAAGTGAATATTAAATTTCTTAATTTGCCGAGATCCAACGATCAAGCTCGTGACTGAAAAGCAGCTCGCCGTGGCACAGCGGGACCAATAAAGGCCGGGAAAGCCCGCTCCTGGGATCTACCTTGCTTACAAAGCCTCGCAGGATCCAATGCAATCTTGCAAGAAATTGTGACGTAAATCCTGCCCATTGTGGGCGGGATCACCTTTTGGCATATCTGCAGATGAGAGCTAGTCTGCCAAGGTGCCTAGATGGCTTTGCCAGCTGGCCTTGGCACTGCCAGGGTACCAGGCTAGCACTGCCAAGGTGCAAAGCTGGCATTTTTGCATACCTGCGATTGGGCCGTGCATGCCCTGCGCAGGTGTTGGGGCTCCGTCTCATAGTGCATTCATGTTGGGAAAGGTCCGGGGATTACTTCGGGGACCTCGGAGATCAGGGCGACCTCTCGCTACGCTGGGGAGCTATAAAATGGCGTATGTGCGGCCTTGTGTTCCCCGCTGAGACCCCTTATACAACGTGAGTCGCGTTGAATAGCCATTACCACGTGTTTCTCGGCAATGCGAGCGCCAGGAAACACACGGCTAAACGCAATCACAATGAGACTTTATTCCCATTTAGTTGAATCGCGGCCACAGAATGATAAACAGTTGTCAAAGAAGTTGTTGAAGTGACTCAGTACAAAGAGGGAAAATGGTTTGTAACAATGGCTCCCTGCACAATAAGCCCACCACTTCAGTTGTACTTTCTTGCAATCTAGACACTGACCACTGAAGAGGAAGATTAAATATATAATTGAGACTGTGAACTAGCGTGATTGACATCTGAAAGTACTATGGGCCTGGGAGCAGACCATCTTCACGTAAAAAAAATAATATTTTTGATTGGCAAGACTGGGAAATGTTCACATTCAGAAGGACCTGGGTGTCCTTGTAAATGAATCACAAAAGGTTAACATGCAAGTTAAGCAAGCAATTAGGAAAGCAATTCATATGTTAGCTTTTGTTACAAAGGGATTGGATATGAATGTAAAGTTTTACTACAATTAGTCAGGGCATTGATGAAGCCACACTGAGAATAGTTTGTGTAGTTTTGGTCTCCTTACCCAAGGACATCATATTTGCTCCAGAGGCAAGTGCAAAAAAGGTTCATTCGATTAATTTCTTGACTGAGGAGTGTGTCTATGAGGTGATCTTATGCAGACTAGGTGCGTTTACCATGGCGATTACAAGAATGAGGGATGATCCAATTGAAATATATTCTTAAGGGGATGTTGTTGCCAAAATGTTTCCCTGGCTAGGGAATCTGGAACATGGCCTCACAGTCTCAGAATAAGGTGTTGGCCATTTGGGACTGAGATTATGAATTCATTTGAAATTTCTACCTCGGAGGGCCCTCTGCGCTCAGTCATCGAGTATTTTCAAGACTGACAGTGACAGGCGTTTGGGTACTAATGGAATTAAAGGATCTGGGGCTAATGGGGGATGGTGGAGTTGAGGTAAAAAAAATCAACCATGATCTTGCTGAATGGTGGAGAAGGGTCAAAGAATGAAATGGGCTACTTCTGGTCCTGGTTTCTATGGATGGAATTTTCCCAATTTGTGACTAAATGTTTATAAGCGGGGTGGGAACATGCAGCGTCGAAAACACGATAGAAATTCCAGTCCAAGCCTCATTAATCATGCACCCCGGTGTTTCATGCCCTATTCGGTGATGGGGCAGGCCTGGATGGTATGTAATCTGCCATTGTGTCTGGATGCCATATTGAAATTGTATCCAACATCACTGACCTATCAGTGAACAAAGTGGAACTTCTGAAAATGAAGGTAGATCTTCGGGAGCATTCTGAAACCTGAAGATAGAACTCCTGAGAACGTTGGTGGATCTCCAAGAACATTCTGAGGTTGGAAGATGGACTCCCCCCAGGACCCTGAACCTGGAAGGTCACATACAGATGCACCCCTGATCCAGTGCTGTGCTTTTCCAAGGACTAGGGTTTTGGGTGACCTCCATCTGAACTCCCAGAGTCAACCCCAGGCTTGTTCAGACGAGTCCCTGGCATCTGCACATCACGTTGTACAAGCATGTTTCATTCCAGTGTACCGTGGAGAATCTGGCATGGAGGGGTGGGGGTGGGGGGCTGAACTCTATCCTGCCTCCCCAGAATGGAAATATGGTGGGTGGGGCCCTTTGTCTGCGCATTGGGATGTTTTCCGACTCAATCTTCATGCCCCCTCGCCAAAAGTCCAGTCCTAATTGGCAGGTAGAGCTACTGAGGTTTTGTTCTGTTTTAATTTTCTTTTTTATGCAATGCAACTCACTTCAGACTGAGCCAATATTGCAAAGACCAAGGATTACAATTTTGGTGCAACAGCATTGCTTCTATCAATTTCACTAAATGAACATAATTACCACTTGCACCAGAAAGACTGCATTCAAGGCCATGTTCGGACTCTCTTTTCTAGGGCAGCATCCCACTTGTTACTGTGGAGTAACCAGGGCAAATGGTCACAGCATCTATCTTAAAGCAGTCAACTTGCAACTGAGGAAAGGCAGCAGTCAAGTTGCCCACAGCAGGGTCCTACAAACTGCAATGTGATAATGGTAAGATGTTGGATGAGAGATAATATTGTCCAGGACACTGGGATGAACAACTGAACCACAGCAACCCAATTTTCCTTTTTGACCAAATGTTGGCCATATTTGCAGGTTATTCTGACCTACCCATGTCTCACTATCACAATTACTTGCCTTCAGATATCCTGAGGGTTGTATTCTCAGCTACAATTGAAACGTCCGCTTTTCTAGAGGTGTCAAAATTTGTGAAATTATTCAGCGACATACACTAGTTTTCTAGCGTGGCACCCGACTCTGCTCGTCAGCTAGGCATAACATTGGGCATGATCCCAAGGCCACGCTGCACCCACAAAGCAGCTTGCCAAGGTGCAGTGTAACCAATAGAAGCCAGGAGACCCCAGGATCTATCTGGCTCGCAATGCCTCGCAAGATCTAACACGAACTCGCGAGATGCTGCGATGTAAATCCCGCCCATTGTGGGCAGGATCACTTTTTAGCAAAAATGCACATTAAAGCACAACAGTTTCACTTTAATATGCAGTTTCTGGCGTTAAGATCTACCCCTGCGCCTCCGAGAACTCGGGCGAGCGCCCTTCTGCACTGGCCGTTTCAAACGGGGACCACACAGGACGGCACTCATGAGAGTCTTCCAGGCGTTCAGAGGCCCCCAGGTGCGTGCCCCTTGGGCAGAGTGGTACCTTGGCACTGCTGGTGCCAAGGCATCCTGGCAGTGCCACCTAGATGACAGCCTGGCACTGCCACCTCCCATAGTGCATTGGCATCTGGGAGGCATCGGAGTTTGCGTTGGGGGCCTCGTAGATCTCTCGCTACACTGAGGAGTTCCGGCGAGTGGAGCTCCTCAATGTAGAAACCAGGGCGACATGCAGCCTCAGCCGCGCGTTCCCCGCTGAGGCCTCTCATTTAACACAAGAGGTGTATAGCTATTGGTTCTCAGCACTACGAGTGATGGGTAATACGCGGCTAAATGCACTTACTATGGGACTTTGTTCCCATTTAGTTGAATCACGTCCTATATATTGATGCACCCTTACACTTCATAGCTACTCTGCGATGAACAATAATTTGCTTTACAAGCAGATGATGTAGGTTTTGGACAAATGTAACCAATGTGACATATGGATTTTAGTAGGCCTGCAGTCAGGAAACTTTAAAAAAACATTTCCATCTGTGTTCCTTGTTTAATTGGATAACTTAATTGCAAGATTAGTCATTGCCTTCTGTTTCAAACATGTGCACATGTTAAGCAGAGATTTAAATAGCTACTTCCATTAATTTACCACCATACCTCGGGTTACTGTTCCAATAATGTGTGTTTTTTGGATTACACGATGAAAATGAATCCAAAGGCAATTCAACATGCGGCGCAATTTAACAGGGACAAAACAGAGTCCTGTTCTGGGCGCATTTACTGGGGTGTTTCTCTTCGGGTTTCTGCAAGGAATACCCGCCAAGGCCGCATTTACATTCATTTACTACATCGACAAGCTCAGCTCACCAGTACAGGAAGAGTTTGGTGTGCCGTTTTTAAATGCCGCCCCAATCTCATGACCTCCAACATCCCAACTTACCTATTAGGGGTCCTCGAGCTCCTCACCCCACCTCGTAAGGGCAGGGCACCCCTGGGCCCGATCCAAGGCATGGACAACACCCCACTGGGCACCTTGGCATTGTCAGCCTGGCACTGCCCCAACCAGCTTGGCAGTACCCACATGGGAACCCTGGCAGTGCCTGGGTGGCAGTGCCAGGGTGCCCAGTGGCACCAGGAGTGCCAGGGTACCACCCTGCCCCAGAGCCTGACTACTGGGGAGCCTTCAATCTTCTGGTGATGCCCCTAGCACTAAGAGATGCCGATGTGAATGTTTACATATGTAAGTATTATAGATTACAGTGCCAGGGTATTGCCCCCACCCCCCTAGTTTAAAAAAATCTGTTGTAAACATCAACAGTGTGATATCATGCCACCGGGGCAATGGGGGATGAGGCCTGCTAATTATATTAAAGTGTACTATTATGGAGTCCTGTCATTGCATGACGGAAAACCCATTACGTCATTGGAGGAGGGTGGGACAGTCGAGCGAGGTAACCTCACCAACGTAAAAGCCGTTTTGAGACCCCTCCTTGATTCTCCATTCCAAAGACCATAGGGGCTCACAGAGTTAAATTATATAGACAGGATGGGTAGACTGGACTTTACTCCCTTGAATATAGATCATTAGGTGATCTTTTGGGGGTGTTTAAGATAATTCAAAGGAGCACATAAGAGTAGAACAAAAGAAACTAAGTGCTTGGGTGGGGGAAATTTCACACATAACCTTAAAATTACAGCTCGACTGTTCGGTGATGATGTCAAGGAAAATATATTCAGGTAATGGGCAGTGGAACTCGGCAACACTCTCTCCCAAACAGCTCGGACAAAACAAATTCAGGGTATTAAGGGTTATGGAATTAAGGAAGGTAGATGGAGCTAAGATGCAGATGAGTCCCAATCAAATTGAGGGGATGAGTGATCTTCTATTCCCATGTTCCATCTCATAAGGGGGAAAACTGGCTTCAAAATTATTTGTTAAAATAAAAAGAGGTCATATTATAAATGTAGAGGTTGCAAACTATTGCACAGACAGAATTAATGTTGACGAAAGTTTTAATGTCCTTTAATTTTTCAGCAGTTGGATCAGGCACAACTATATTCCCTTTTATCTTAACTCTGGTCTGAGAGATTCCCCATTCAGTGCTTACAATTGTAATTTACTCTTTTACTTATCACGCTGTGTACTCATCTACCAGCTCTCCCCAATTCTGTTATTGTAACACTTATTTTACACAGCACCAACCTTTTCTAATTTTACAATCACAATGTAATCTATAATACTTACATACCTAAATAAACACATGCCATGCAACTCTCGTCGCATTGCTCAGAGCAAGCAGAACCTGGGGCGGGATTCTCCAACCCCATGCTGGGTCGGAGAATCGCCGGGGGTGGCCTGAATCCCGCCCCCGCCATGTCCCGAAGTCTCCGCCACCAGAGATTCGGCGGGGCGGGAATCGCGCCACGCCGGTCGGCGGGGGTGGGAATCGCACCGCGCCAGTCAGCGGGCCCACCCCCGCCGATTCTCGGCAATGGGCCGAAGCTGCTGCTGGAATGCCTGTCCCGCCAGCGCAGATTAAACCACCTTCTGAACGGCGGGACAAGGTGGCACGGGCAGGCTCCAGGGTCCTGGGGGGCGCCCGGGGTGATCTGGCCCCCGGGGGTGCCCCCACGGTGGCCTGGCCCGTGATCGGGGCCCACCGATCCGCGGGCGGTCCTGTGCCGTGGGAGCACTCTTTTTCTTACGCCTTCACCATGGTCTTCACTATGGCAGAGGTGGAAGAGACCCCCTCCCCTGCGCATGCGCGGGGATGACGTCAGCAGCCGCTGACGCTTCCGCGCATGCGCCGACCCGCGTCACCCGGCGTAGACCTTCCGGCCCCAGCTGGCGTGGCGCCAAAGGCCTTTCCCGCCAGCTGGTGGTGCGCAAACCACTCCGGCACGGGCCTAGCTCCTCAAGGTGAGGGCTTGGCCCCGACCTCCGCACCTTTGGGGCGGCCCGACGCCGGAGTGGTTCCCACCATTCCATTACGCCGGAACACCCCCCCCCCGCCTGCCGGGTAGGGGAGAATCCCGCCCATGGAGTTTCAGCTTACCTGTCCATTGCTATTTCCCTAACTCAACCTACCCCTTCGCCTCTTCCTGCCTTTCAGCTAAAATATCTTCCGCTCCCTCGGGGGTGAGGTGAGCGTGAGTGCCCTTGACATTAAGGCAGCATTTGACCAAATGTGGCATCAGGACCCCTAGCAAGACTGTAGTCAATGGGAATCAGGGGGGGGACCACTGGCACAAAGGAAGATGGTTGTGGTGGTTGGAGGTCAATCACCTCAGCTCCGGGATATCACTGCAGGAGTTCCTCAGGGTAGTGTCCTAGGCCCAAACATCTTCAGCTGCTTCAGCAATGACCTTCCTTCCATCGGACGATCAAAAGTGGGGATGTTCGCTGAAAATTGCACAATGTTCAGCACCATTCACGACTCACTGGATAATGAAGCAGTCCATATCCAAATGCTGTAAAACTTGGACAACATCTAGGCTTGGGCTGACAAGTGACAAGTAACATCCATGCCACATAAGTGCCAGGCAGTGACCATCACCAACAAGAGAGGATCAAACCATCACCCCTTGATATTCAATGGCATGACCATCACTGAAACCCCCACAATCAACATCCTGGGGGTTACCATTGACCATAAACTGAACTGGACTAGTCGTAGAAATACTGTGGCTACAAGAGTAGGTCAGAGGCTGGGAATACTGCAGCGAGTAACTGACCACCTGACTCCCACAAAGCCTGTCTGTCCACCATCTACAAGCCACAAGTCAGGACTGTGATTGAATACTCTCCACTTGCCTGGATGAGTGCAGTTCCAACAACATCCAAGAAGCTCAATACCATCCAGGACAAAATAGCCCACTTGATTAGCACCCCTAGTCTGTGACAGGCACCTCCCATAAATGCATTTTTAAAAAACCTTCCTTCATCACCTTCAATGGATGCATATTTTACACAGTGTTGAGCATTATTTCTCAATTTATACTCCAAGGCTCCAACTTACAAAATCTACACTCTATTATCGTCATGCCTTTTGTTTTAAATGTTAGGGCACATTATCAACCTCTCCTTACATTTCAAAGTGCTGGGTTATGGATTTTGCAGTTCCTCTACATCTCCAGTCTTTCTGAATTTTTAACATTTAAAATAAATATCTGATTTATTCTAAAATGTATTATCTATCTTTTTCGTACATTGTATTCCATCTGCCCATCCTACAAACTTTTATCTTCCTGAAGTCACTTGCAGTCTCTTCTCAGCTAGCTCTGCTCCTTAATTTTTTGCCATTTGCTCAGAATTTATGGATGTGTTTGGTAACTGCCCTGGAGAAAAGTATCCACTTAATGCCCTGGTTTATACAGCAGGTTGATGCCTTGAGAACAAAATACGACACTGAAGGCACAAACTAATAAAATATGCATTTTTGACAAATTGTTTAAAACTTCTTTTGGAAACTAGAAATTTCAATTACTGAGAAAAACGGAAGTTTTTTGTTTAAAAAACAGCAGACTGATTCAATCGGTTCTGTTTTGCTGTCTTTTTTGTTATTAATGGTAGTTTTTTTGTTATTCCTGATTTACTGCTGTTCTACATCAAGCAAGATTGCTGACAGCAAAAGTATGATTGGAAAATTGTAATGACAGGAAACAGTGAATATGTGAAATTGTGTGTTACATCCACGACTTGTAAATGTTGCAGAGATAGATGGATTGATGGCTTTATATGCAGATTCTGTTCTGTTGCCAGGAAAAGTATAAAACAGGCACAATTCTCCGTCTCGCGATACCGCAAGTGTGAACCGCAATGGGGCATCCGGCTAAAATCGAGGTTGCCTTGATCCGGTCCCGCGTTGGTGGCGGATGACAAGGTTTGCGGCCCGTGCTGGCATTTGCATTCATTTAAATGTGATTGGCAGGTTGGGACACAGTATGCTCCGCCCCTCCGGGATGCTCTGTTCCTCTCTGGCAGAAGTCTCACGGGTGTGAATTACTACAAGTATTTACAAACGTGGGTGGGCGACAGGGCTGTGGAGGAGGAGCGGGAGGCTAAAAAACACTGAAAAACCATTGACATCTGTCGGCTTGCTGGGGGATGGCTGCCCAGGCTGGGTGCAGTAGTGGGTAGTGACTTGGTGCCAGGTCCGTTGACTTAGCTTATTCCCCTTGGGATCAGGGTGGCCTGGCTCAGACTGCCATTGCCGCAGTCTATCGTTTAAATGCACCCCTTTGGTTTTACTGACAGGCTCCTGGCTGCCCACACTGCTGAGTGCTGCCTGTGTCCTCTAAATGTTTAGAAGGCCTCTGGCCATCTGGGAGCCCACCCGGACCGGTCCTCTAGATACCCTCATACCCCAGCTATATCATCAAGGGCCAAGCTCAATCAGGAGCCCACCAGGTGTTGGCACTCGTCAGATGCGCTGCCCCAAGGCGGTTGGGTGATGCAGTTGTTAGCACTGTTGCCTATGGAGGGGAGGACCTGGGTTCGATCCCCGCCCTGGGTCACTGTCTGTGTGGAGTTTGCACATTCTCCACACGTTTCACTCCCATAACTCAAACATGTGCAGGTTAGGTGGATTGGCCATGCTAAATTGCCCTTTAATTGGAAAAAATAACTGGGTACTCTAAATTTGTATTGAAAAAAATATGCACTGCCCCAATAGAGAGTAAGCAGGGAATCGGCAGAGCTCACCTCAAACAGAGGACATCTGCACCACAGTCTTCGGAATCGTCCCTGGTTCTCTACCCTCTCAGGGCAGAGAATTCACCAGTGACCCCCATCCCTCCAGATCACCAGCTGTCTCCTCCGGATGAGGCTGGCAGCACTGATTGCCTCTGTCACCATCTCCCGGTGTCCAGGATGGCAAGCTTAAGTCTGCGGCCCACGTTGGGCAAGAGGGTGTCCTTCCACCCCTCACTAGCATGGAGCTGTCGGTCCACCTTGAACTCCCGACCTGAGGTAGGGTTGGAGGGGGGGGGGGCGCACAGGTCTTCTCTGAGCCATCTTGGTGGCTGCAGTGTGTAGGGGGTAAGTAGAGCACTTCAAAACTCCAGCTCCCAGGCCCTTTGGTGGTTAGGACACCTACTGGGCCAGGAATTGCTCGGAATTCGCGGCAACATAGTGCTGGTTCATTAGCATGTCATGAACTGCGACATAAAAAGCGCTCCCAACAGGTTCATGAACCGCACTCAATTCAGTTCCCGGCATCAACATTTCAGAGAATTTTGCTCAATTAGTTGGATCTATCCAAATGAAATTGATCATATCGTAACCAAAATGATTATTCACAGATCAAGTTCTTTAGTAGTATAGAATAAAGTGTCAGAACTCCACAACGGCTCAGATTACGGGTTTGAATCCCGCCACGGCAGATAGTGAAATTTAAAGTTGATAAAAATCTGGGATTAAAAATCTCATGGTGAGCATGAAGCCATTGTTGTAAAACCCATCTGATTCACCAAGTCCCTCAGGAAAGGAAATCTGCCATCCTAACCTGGTCTGGCCTCCATGGAACTTCAGATCCACAGCAATGTGGTCGGCTCTTAAATTCCCTCAGGGATGGGCAATAAATGCTGGCCTAGGCAGCGACACCGACATCCAATGAATTTTTTAAAAAGTATTTACTAAATCAAACAGCTCTGTAAAAAGTAAACGAAAAAATGAGCTCAGTCTCAAGATAGAGTTAATTATTTTGGCCGAACCATCTGTACCCAACAGTAAGTATAACGAGATCTCCGATGACTTGTACTTTTGCTCCTGATTGCTTTAACAAAAGGCATCTTTGTTCATTCCGTCTGTATTTAACTTAATTTTAAAATGCAGTTTTAAACCCCACGTTCAAAATGAAGTTACACCCTTATTAAAAGTGAATGCTTTGGCTGCAGTTGGGAGGTGGTGCCCAAAAGGCAATTGAAATTATGCTGCTCAGGTTAAAGTTCAAGAACTGGCCGAGTTCCCGACGCCGTGGTTCTAACCAGATATCAGCCGTCTGGAACCTCGGGTGGCGGCTGCGGATTCAGTCTTTTCTTAAGGAAAGTCCAGAGTGAAATGCCAGTGTTTTGATGCTAGCGTGGGGACATAGCCCCATTTTTGGAGAATCCAGTCCAAGATTTTTAGTAAGGATGCTCAGTCTGCGAGTAATCTAATTTTAAACCACCAAAAATGGCTGAAAAAAACACTATTACTGAGCTATTTAATAATTATATTTGGCCTCCAGTAGTTTAATTGTCATAACCCGCACAGGACTTACAAAGTGACAATGATTAAACATGCCTATCAGATCAACAGACCAATCAATACACACACATAAATCCCTGAATACGAGCTCCGCCCTTAAAGAGGGCAGGGAAGCTGAAAGCAGGTATCGCTAAACCTCTGTATAAAGTCAGCCAGTTTGGATACCGGCATAGAGGAGAGGCCCGGCTGGGATCTTCCGTGTCGTGTAAAAAATAGTTCGCTCGGGCGGCACGGTGGCTAGCTCTGCTGCCTCACGGCGCCAAGGACCCGGATTCGATCCTGACCCCAGGCCACTTTCAGTGTGGAGTTTGCACGTTCTCCCCTGTCTGCGTTGGTCTCACCCCCACAACCCAAAAGATATATGGAGTAGGTGGATTGGCCACATCAAATTACTCTTAAATTGGGACAAAAAAGAATTACGTACTCGAAATTTAAAAAAAAGTAAATAAAACTTTATTTCCTTTTACAACTTGGCATGGACTCCCTTTGTGGTCTACTAAGTTAATAAATCAAATTTATTTTACATGAAACAACTTGGGAAACATATCTATAAGCGGCCTGTGGAGCTTAGAAAGTTAATTCAATTTGAAGGGTCTGTCCTAACCAGTGAAATCTCACAACTTTGTCTCGGGGCATGGCTGCCTTTGTGGGCAGCTCCTGATTTTTTATTTATGTTTTTATTCTCCATTTTCACATTTTCCTTCAAAAGTTACACCCCACCCACAAACAGTAAACGGTAACAAATACAAAATCAATCCCCTTAACAATACCAACGATCCCATCCTCCCACTGTCATGATATTCAGGTAAACATCATGGTGCAAATATACATACATACTGATGGACAGATCAACGGACCAATCAATACACACACAACATCACAGCCAATCACAGGCAAGAGCATACACATTATAAAACGGGGAACACGGCACTTCCCGCTAATTCCAGCAGGAGACAGCTCAGGGCACAGAGCTCACACCAAGCCACTCAGACATTCACCATGTGTTGAGTGCCACTCCAAGATAATGTTAGGGATAGGTCCACAGATTCAAGTGTAATGAACGAACCACAGTAACCAGTTTACCACTGTAAATATTGTTAGTAATAAAACTGAGTTGTACCATCCGCAACTGTGTTGGTTCGTCTATGTAGCAGAGCACCGAACACGACGTAGTACCAGGATTGGAACCCGGTAACTGTGAGACCTACCTACAAATCCTCAGGAATCCGCCATCCTGCGCCATGGACACCGTCAGCACGCCACAGCCGTTACAAATCGCTGGAAACCTCGGCGTCAATTGGAAGCTGTTCAAACAGTGCTTCCAGTTCTTCCTGGAAGCCACCGCAAGGAAGAGCGCTTCGGACACCAGAAAAATCGCCTTCCTCCTCTCCACGGCAGGGCAACACACCAACCATGTCTACAGCTCCCTGGTGTTCGCGGAAGGTGAGGACAAGACCAAGTACAAGATGGTCCTTCTCAAACTCGAGCAACACTTCAGCGTCGAGGTAAATGAGAGTTGAGAGAGGTATCTCTTCCAGCAGCGCCTGCAGGGTAAGGATGAGCCCTTTCAATCTTTCCTTACACACCTCCGCATCCTTGCGCAGTCCTGCGGTTACGACACCACCTCCGATTCAATGATTCGGGACCAGATTGTTTTTGGGGTCACCTTGCGCGCCCTACGCCAGCAGCTCCTCAAAATTAAAGGCCTCACCCTAGCCTCCGCAATCGAAGCCTGTGTCCTTAATGAAAACGCGACCAGCCGCTTCTCCCAATTTCAAGCGGCCGAATCGGCGCGGCAGGGGTCCTACGCCCCCGAATCGACAAGGCAGGCGTCCTACGAGGCCGAACGGGTCCAGGCGATCGAGTTCTTCCCGGCCCGCGGCCCAGACGAGGGCGGCCGTTTCGTGCGCTTTCCATGGCCTCCCGCGTTTGTGCGCGCCAAAAAAGACGTCGCGCAGAGGGACGTGGTGCGCAGGCGCGCTCGACGCAAGACCGAACTGCGCATGCGCGGTTGCGCAATGAACGCCATGACGTCACGACGTGCGGCAACTGCGGAGCCGCACATTTAAAGCGGCAATGTTTGGCAAAAAACCGACAATGCCTCCGCTGTGGCAAGATGGGCCACTACGCTGCCTGCTGTCGAGCAGCTCAACCTGCCAATGCTCCCCAATTCCAACAACCTCGCAGGGATGTGCGGACCATTCAGCCTCCGTACTACGAGTCGTGCCCAGACGATATCCAAACCAGTGACACAGACGACCAGGACGCCTTCCGTGTTGCGGTCATTGATAGGAACCGGATGTCTCCAGGCAGGACCCAGTGAACAGCGTCAATCCGGGTGATGAATGGTGTGCCAGTGAACAGCGTCAATCCGGGTGATGAATGGTGTGCCACCCTAATGGTCAACCGATCACCGATAACATTCCGTCTGGACACTGGTGCCTCCGCCAACCTAATAGCATGGTCAGCCTTCTACGCCTTGAAGGTCAGATCACCAATTCGGCCATCCCATTGCAAGATGGTCGACGACAATGGAAACGTTATCCTGGCCATGGGATCCTGCCAGCTCCAGGTGACACACAATACATACACGGCCACACTGTCCTTCAAAATAGTCGGATCATCAAAGGACTCCCTGCTAGGTGTACAGGCATGCAAAGTTCTCCACCTCGTGCAGCGGGTCCACGCTCAGTCTCCAAAAGGCACATCAAACTTCCCGGATGCAGAATTTAGGGCACAGCTTCAATCGCTCCTCGCCCACAACCAGGAGGCATTCGACGGCATGGGCACGCTGCCCTATACTTACAGAATACGACTCAAACCGGACGCCACCCCGGTTATTCACGCACCTCGCAGGGTCCCAGCGCCACTCAAAGACCGCCTCAAGCATCAGCTACAGGATCTCCAGGACCAAGGGGTGCTATCCCGGGTCACGGAGCCCACGCCATGGGTCAGCTCCATGGTGTGTGTTAAGAAGCCCTCTGGCGAACTCCGGATCTGCATTGACCCGAAAGACCTGAACAACAACATAATGAGGGAACACTACCCCAGACCCAAACGGGAAGAAATCACGAGCGAAATGGCCCGGGCTAAAATCTTTACAAAGCTGGATGCCTCGAAGGGTTTTTGGCAGATCCAACTGGACCAGTCCAGCAGGAAGCTGTGCACCTTCAACACTCCTTTCGGCAGGTTCTGCTATAACAGAATGCCGTTTGGCATCCGAGGTCTTTCACAGGATCATGAAACAGATGATGGAGGGCATCGAAGGGGTGCGCGTCTACGTTGACGACGTCATCATTTGGTCGACCACACCACAGGAGCACATCAATAGTCTCCAGCACGTCTTTGTGCGGATACGGGTAAACGGCCTGCGCCTCAACCGAGCCAAGTGTTCTTTCAGCCAAACCGAGCTGACGTTTCTGGGGGACCACATATCCCGGTCAGGGGTCCGTCGCAGACAAGGTGAGCGCCATTACAGCCATGCCGCAGCCGGCAGACAAGAAAGCAGTGCTACGCTTCCTAGGCATGGTCAACTTCCTGGGGAAGTTCATTCCCAACCTTGCCTCCCACACAACGGCTCTTCGCCACCTAGTCAGGAAGTCCACGGAGTTCCAGTGGCTGCCCGCACACCAGAAGGAATGGGAGGAGCTCAAAATTAAGCTCACCACAGCCCCGGTATTGGCGTTTTTCGACACATCTCGTGACACTAAAATTTCGACTGATGCCAGCCAGTCCGGCATTGGGGCGGAACTCCTACAGCGGGATGACACTGCATTATGGGCCCCGGTCGCCTATGCCTCGCGGGCCATGACCCCTACAGAACAGCGCTACGCGCAGATCGAAAAGGAGTGCCTGGGTTTGCTAACCGGAATAGGCAAGTTCCATGTCTACGTGTATGGTCTCCCCCAGTTTACCGTTGAGACTGACCATCGCCCCCTGGTCAGCATCATATATAAGGACCTGAACGAGATGACCCCTCGCCTCCAGCGCATCCTACTCAAACTCAGGAGGTACGGCTTCCAACTGGTCTACACCCCGGGAAAGGACCTTATCATTGCGGATGGCCAATCTAGAGCAGTGAGCACACCACCCGACTCGGAGGGGTTTGTCTGTCAGGTCGAAGCGCAGGTGGCCTTCACATCGGCAAATCTGCCAGCCGATGACTCCAGTCTGGCCCGTATTCGCCGGGAGACTGCGGCTGACCCCCTTCTACAATGTGTGATGCGCCACATGTCGGGAAGGTAGCTCAAAGGACAGTGCCCGCAGTTCTACAATGTCCAGGGCGACTTGGCTGTCATTGATGGTTTGCTCCTAAAGCTGGACCGGATTGTGATTCCGCACAGCATGCACAAGGCGAAGGTGAGTGTGGACCTTTTTCACGCGCTCGGCAGGGACTATGTAATCATCATAGATTACTTTTCAAACTATCCAGAGGTCATACGCCTGCACGATTTGACATCGTCCGCTGTCATAAGAGCTGCAAAGACACCTTCGCACGCCAGGGCATTCCAATTACTGTCATGTCGGACAATGGGCCCTATTTTGCCAGCCAGGAATGGCCTTCCTTTGGTGCTTCGTATGGCTTCACACACGTGACGTCCAGCCCTCTGCATCCCCAGTCCAATGGAAAGGCGGAGAAGGGCGTTCACATGGTCAAGCGGTTCCTCTGCAAGGCTGCTGCTGCCGGATCGGACTTCTGCTTAGCCCTGCGAGCCTATCGCTCGGCCCCACTAGCCACTGGCCTCTCACCAGCCCAGCTGTTGATGGGTCACGCCCTCAGGACCACTGTGCCATCCATTCTGGTCCCCACAACCAACCATGCTCCAGTACTGCACAGGATGCGACAGCAGCGCGTTCGCCAGAAGGTGGCACATGACACATGGGCAACTGATCTTCCCGCCCTGGCGCCTGGGGACGACGTCCGCATCCACCTACCAGAAGGTGGCCGGTCAGCTCCTGCCGAAGTTCTCCGACGCGTGGCTCCCCGCTCGTTCCTGGTTCGCATGCCTGATGGCTCCATTCGCAGGCGCAATCGCCGGGCTCTTCGCCTACTTCCACACTTGCTACGGGAACTTACACCGGTGCCACGCCCTTCCTGATGTCGACTTCGTGGAGCTTCCTGCCACCTGCCCATTCCATCGTCGCCCGTGGCCAGGCCCATTCCTCAGCCGGTGAATCCTGACCCACCCTTGAGGCTGTCAACCCGAATTCATCGCCCACCTGCTAGGCCGGACTTATGAGCCTGTTTGAACATTGAACTCACTGATGTATCATACCACTGTGTTAATATGTTTCTCTTTTTCCTGGTCGTTACAGGAGTTCGTTTTGACGTTTAACATTTCCACGTGTTTTGTTTAGGGTACAACCTCGTTGCTATGTCGCACCTGACATCGCCCCATGTATATAGTTTAGCCTCATGTACATGCTGTAGATATTGCACACACACACATTCAGCTGCACTCAGTACACATCTCTATTTATAACCACATAGGCACATGTTCTTGTAAAAAAAGGGGCAATGTCATGATAGTCAGGTAAACATCATGGTGCAAACATACATACATACTGATGGACAGATCAACGGACCAATCAATACACACACAACACCACAGCCAATCACAGGCAAGAGCATACACACTATAAAACGGGGAACACGACACTTCCCGCTAATTCCAGCAGGAGACAGCTCAGGGCACAGAGCTCACAGCAAGCCACTCAGACATCCACCATGTGTTGAGTGCCACTCCAAGATAGTGTTAAGGATAGGTCCACAGATTCAAGGGTAATGAATGAACCACAGTAACCAGTTTACCATTGTAAATATTGTTAGTACCAACTATGTTGGTTCGTCTGTGTAGCAGAGCACCCAACACGACACCCACCACCCCAAACAACGGCCCACCTGTCAATATATGCATCCCATAAAACAAACCCTCCCACGGTGGAAACAAAAAACAAAAGAGAAAAAGAAAAAGGAGTCCGGGACCGCCCATGGTCACCATTGACCTATAGAGTCCACTCCCCCTCCCCCCTACACTCAACGCCATCCAACCTCTGAAAGAATACCGTACATGATACCCAAGAGTTGTACACCCCCCCCCTCCCCCCAGTCTCCAACTCCACCCGTCCACTGCCTCTTGTAAAACTCCTCCCCCCCAACCTCGGTTCCTTTCCCCCCAACTTTCCACCCCGGCTAGACCACTCGGACCCTGTTCTGCCAGGCTCCGATGGCCGCAGCCCCTCCCCCCACCTCACTCCCGTTCACTGGCCAGCTTAAACCGGCCAGCGTGGAGGCCCCCGCCCGGGTCCCTTTCCCCCTTGCCCGGCCCTAGGAAAGCCCAGAAATCCCCTTTTAGCATACAAACCCCGCATATCCATCTACACCCCAAAGAGCCCTCATTTCGAGTGAAAGTCCCATCCCTTCCCTTGTCCAAATATATACAACATTGGCTTCTTTAGCCCCTACACCCACACGCAGTGAAACAAAAAAAAAGAAGAAAATACAGTCATGAGGTCACATCGGCACATGGCCATTTCTCAATGTGTCAGTTCTGCCACAGTCCTTCTGCCTTCGCAAACTCCTCCGCTGCTTCCGCCGTTTCAAAATAAAAGTCCTTGAGCTTATAAGTCACCCTCAGCTTTGCTGGATATACAATGCCGCACTGCACCTTGCTAATGTCCAGTGCCCTCTTCACCCGGTTGAAGGCAGCCTGCCTCCTTGCAGCTCCACCGTAAAGTCCTGGTATACACGTATACCAACTCCAGCCCACTGCACCACCCGCTTCTGCTTGGCCCAGCTCAGGGCCTTCTCCTTCACACTGTACCTACGAAGCACAGAGTCACTACCCTTGGCGGCTCACTCGCCATTGGTACAGGCCTCCACGACCGATGAGCCCTATCTAGTTCATATCGGGAGGGATCCTCCCCCTCCCCCAATAGTTTCGCCAGCATCGCGGCAAAATACTCAGTCGGCCTCGGTCCTTCAACTCCTTCGGGCAGCCCCACAATCCTCAAATTCTGTCGCCTGGATCTGTTTTCCAGGTCTTCCATTTTTCCTCGCAGATCCTTGTTAATGTCCATCACCTTCCGCATCTCCTTCCCCATCGAGGCAAGTTGATCACCGTGCTGCAATAACGTCTCCTCCACTTCCTTCAGCGCCTCCCCTTGCTCTCGCACCACCGCCACTCCGCTCGCCACCGCCATCACCGGGGAAATCGCCTCCTCCACCAGCGCACTCAAAACCTCTCTCATCTCCTTCCTCATTGTCTCCATGTATCTTGTAAACTGCCTTTCGAATTCCGCAGCCATCACCTTAGTTATTTCTTCAGCCGTAAGCAATGCGGCCTCCTCTGGTGCTCCAGCCTCCATTTTCCTTGGTGACCCCGCGGTGACCTTTCCACTCCCCGACGGACCTTCAGCTGTTTTCTTTACGGACGATTTTTTGCTTACCCTCGACATTTTTCTTCACTGTGCCTTCACTGTTTCTTCCTGCTTTTGCCACCTCAGTGGACCCTGGGACCTGGCTTAAAGCCCCGAAAATGCCGTTCCCGAACGGGAGCCCTCCATTGTGCGGCCGCCTCACGCCCGCCGTCACCGGAAATGGAAAGCTCCTGATTTGAGCGAATTGAACCGTGAACCAATATTTTTTTACTGAGAATAGAAAAGCAAGTCGTTTTGGGTTGAACTTGCGTTTAAAATTGCCCAATCCTTTTGCACTGGGTTCAGCTGATTCCACTCCAATATTACTAGTGTAAACAAGTGTAAACTCTACCCCAAAAGAAATGTTCTCCAAGACAGGATGTCTGATTTGCTGCCACATTATATCTCTGAAAGGAACAAAGACGTAAATGTCAAAACCCTGATGGTTATCCTCATGTTCAGCTCGAAGAAGAGCTTTGTCCGACTAGATTCTTTGATTAACCATGTGTGAACTGTTTCTTGACAGATTAATAAGTAATTCAATATCTTGTAAGAATTAGTAGAAATACACTATGGACTGTTGTGAGGTGCGTTCTTCCATAGCGGACTCTAGACCTGGGAGATGATTCTAATATACTCTGATTGTTAGATGATTCTAACATACGTTCTTATTGGTGCTAGAACTAAACAGGTTGCAGAGTAGGCACTTAGCTCCGTGACATGATTCCAACCTCTCTGTCGAGGCTTATCATCATCATAAATAAGCACATCCCATCTATTCACCCTTTATATTACATCTCCTCCCCAGTCGACTGTACTACTTTTTTTCAAGTATTTTTATTCAACAAACTTTCAACAGTTTTACAATACAAAACAACCCCACAAAATCTGCCAGTCGACCCAAATCACCCCCCACCCTCAACAGTCTATGGTAACCAACTCTCGAAAATGCACGATGAACAAACCCCAAAAATTGTGGAACGCATCACTAACCCTCTTCAGGGCATACTTCACCTTTTCCAGGGTCACAAACTCCAGCATTCCTCTTCCCCCCCCCCCCCCCCGCCCCCGCTGCCACGACAAGGCACAAGGTGGAGAAGCTGACCTCCACCCTAACAAGACCCGCCTACGAGCAATCAGCGATATAAAACATCTGCCCTCGCTCCCATCCGGCCAATCTGACATCCCAAATGTGGCCTCTAAGGGACTGGGCCCCACATCCACATGTAAACCCCCCCAAAATGGTGCTGAACATCATCCTCCAAAACCATTCCCGCTTCGGGCACGACCAAAACATACGCACATGGTTCGCAGGGCCCCGTAACAAACTTCACAGATATCCTGCACCCCTCAAACAACCAGCGCATCCTAGACTTTGTGAGGTGCACCCTGTACACTACCTTCAGCTGTATCAGCCCCAGCCTCGCTCACAAAGTCAAGGCATTTACCCTCGGCAGCACCTCGCACCACAGTCCCTCCACCAACACATCTCATCCTCCCACTTCGCCACTAAGCTGCTTTTTAACAATGATATGAAACATTTTAAACTATTTACATTATATTTCTGCAACTTCCCTTTTTACAATACAGATTCCAGCTACCAGACTCCTTGTCCCATCCCCCAAGTCACAGTGCTGGGGGATTCAATCTCCCTCAGTATTCTCAGCTCGTCAGGAAAGACAGCTTGGAGACACAAGGGGCTGGACTCTCCAGTCGCCGACGCCGAAATCGCGTTTGGCGATCAGCCAGAGAATCCAAGTTTTCGACCAAATCGGGAGCGGTGCCATTTTCACGCTGCTCCGCCCCCTCCAAAGCGCCGTACTCAAGGAGTACGCCGTGCCACGTATCGACGGCCTCAGGACATTGCCTGAGGCCCGACCCCGATGCTCCGCCCCCGAACGGCCGAGTTCCCGACGGTGTGGGTCTCCCATGGTCTCACCCGTCGGGAACTCGGCGTTGCGAATGCGGACTCAGTCCAGCGCCGCCACAGTCATGGGAGGGGGGGGGGGGGGGACATTATTCGGGGATGGGGCACTGTGGGGCAGTCCGGAGAGTGCTAGCCGGCCGAAGGGAGGGCTATTTCGCGCGCCGAGTCCGCAAGCGGTCTCCGCTATGAAGCAAGGCACGGCCGCGGCAGGCCGCCGGCGTGTGCATGCACGGCCACAGACACGGCAATTCTCCGGGCGTATCGGCAGCTAGAGCCGGGTGCTCTACGCTGCATTCCTGCTATCCCCCAGCCAAACGGGGAATCGGTGGCCATTTTGCGCTGGTTTTTCTAGCGTAAAACGCCACCGTTCCCACGCCGGTGTGGGGACATAGCCCCAGAATCAGAGAATCCAACCTAAGAGCTTTCTCTGTGTCTGGTTGGACATTGTCACCTATGTCATATTTTCTGCTTAAATAAAAGCAGAAAATGCTGGAAAAACTCAGCAGGTTTGGCAGCGTCTGAGGTTAGAGAAACAGAGTTAACGTTTTGCGTCTTTATGACTCTAGGAGGGAAAGATGTGATGGATTTTGTACTGTTCAAGAGGGGTGGTGCAGGCGGAGCGAAGAAGAATGTGTGAGCTGGGAGAATTTGTACATCTGTTTAGGGCACAGGAGAAAAGAAGTGTTCATGGCAATGTTAAGGATTAAAGACGGTGCTAATGGTCGCATAAAGGCAAGATAGCAGAATATCTGAATATGTTAATAGATTAGTACTCGGTGAAAGCAAAACTTAAGAACAAGTGACAACAGGTGGCCTTACTGGGGAATGGGGTGGGGGTGGGGGTGGTTCGCGTTGGGGGAGAAAAACTATTTGGATTAATAAAAGGGACCAAGGTGGAGGATAAAGTTCACAGTCTAAACTGTTGAACTCAATGTTTGAGTCCAGAAGGCTATGCCTAATGAGGTGGACATGTGGCTCCTTCAATTTGCCTTGGGCTTCACTAGGGCATTGCAGCAGGCTAAGGATGAACATTGGGGCATGTGAACAAGATGCCAAGTTGAATTGGCAAGAGACTGAAGGTTGGGGGGTCATGCTTGCAGACTGAGCGCCGATATTCCACAAAATGGTCACCGAGTCTGCATTTAATCTCCCTGATGTAGAGGAGACGGTACTGGGAGTAGCGGATACAGCAGCCCAAATTGAAGGAGGTGCAAATATTGTTTCAGCTGAAAGGAGTGTTTTGGGCATTGGACAATGAGGGGGTTGGGGTTATGGAGCAGTGGACCAGGGTGCCACAGAGAGAACGGTCGCCGTAGAATGCTGATTGGGGGGGCGGGGGGAGATATTTCATGGTGGCATCATGCTGGAGTTGGCAGAAATGGCAGAGGATGATCTTTGAAGGAGGCGGCTGCTGGGGTGAGAAGTGAGGACAAGGGAGACTCTATCAAGGTTCTGGGAAGTAGAGGAATGGGTTGAGACAGAGGTGCGGGAGAATGTGCCCCCACGGTGGCCTGGCCCATGATCGGGGCCCACCCGCAGATCGTGGGACCCGATCATGGGCCAGGCCACCGTGGGGGCACCCTCCGGGGCCAGATCGCCCCAGGACCCCGGAGCTCGCCCGCACCACCTAGTCCCGCCAGTAAGAGAGGTGGTTTGATTCTCGCCGGCGGGACAACCATTCCAGCAGCGGGACTTCGGCCCATCGCGGGCCAGAGAATCGCCGGAGGGGGGGGGGGGGGGCCCGACCGGCACGGCGCGATTCCCACCCCCGCCGAATATCTGGTGCCGGAGAATTCGGCAACCGGCGGGGGCGGGATTCACTCTAGCCCCCAGCGATTCTCCGACCCGGTGGGGGGGGGTCGGAGAATCCCGCCCCAGAATAGGAGAAATCAGCTACTTTGTCTATGATTCCAAGAAATATACCAACTTCGCCATCCAATAGCGATGTTCACTGTTTCGGAAGAACATAAAGAGACTCAACAATCTGTCACCTGTTGCTGCTGAGAGCAGCAATTATCCTGCCTCTGATTGGAAGATGAATGTCACCTGGACCTTGTAATGTGATGTCTGATGGATAAAGGGTCATTGACTGAAGCCAGTCAAGGTCATCTGGTAATAGCTGCTCTGGTATTAATTTTTAAAGTAGAATTGAAGCCTTGAACTTGGACTGTAACTGGCAGTAATCTGGATGAAGACTAGTTATTTCCAAGATACTCGCTAGATCTGTCTTGTTCGTGACTTTCCATTTCGCGGAAGGAATTTGTTTCATAATTGCTTTCTGGTCTTCAGCTTCAATTAAAGTTGCTGGGTTTGCAGAGATACTTGAAATGACCTGGTTTGCCACACTGAAAGCATTCCGCGTGTCCTTCTGGGCAGTCATGATGCTGGAATTCACACTCCAATGCAAGCATCCCAAAATAGCTGCCGGCATGGAGAGACCCGCCCTCTCCGATGGTTTATCAGTCTTACATATACGTTGGGCCACAGCTTCAATCTACCGAGTGAAGCCTCGGGCTCACCATGAATGATAACCCGATTAAATGCTCAAAGTGGAATAAGATCAGCTTTGTACTGCAGAAAGTCAGAGTTTTTCATCCTAGGCATCAATAACTATGTGATCATGGATTAACTCGTCCTTCCACGCCCGCATCCACAAGACCAGGATAGGTGATGTTGGTCTGTTAGGAATAATTCAATTGTTTCCCCCAGATCATCATGCGTACTGGTTAAAACCTGCTTATTCAATCTATAAAATTTGCTTCAGTTTAAAATAAGTGCCAGAGGCTTTAATAATAGAATTACAAGGGCAGCACGGTGGCGCAGTGGTAGCACTGCAGTCTCACGGCCCCGAGGTCCCAGATTCGATCGCGGCTCTGGGTCAGTGTCTGTGTGGAGTTTGCACATTCTCCCCGTGTTTGCGTGGGTTTCGCCCCCACAACCCAAACGATGTGCAGGGCAGGTGGATTGGCCACGCTAAATTACCCCTTAATTGGAAAAAATCAATTGGGTACTCTAAATTTAAAAAAATAAAAATAAACCATAGAATTAAAGTCCACAATGGACTCCTGCACAAAAACAGAAAACACTGGACAATCTCAGCAGGTCTGATAGCATCTGTGGGGAGAGAAGGGAGCTGATGTTTTGACAAACACTCAAGATCTTTGGCCCTTAGCTGCCCAATAACTACAAGGTTTGTAAAGCTAATCACAATTAAATTTATTAACTACAATAACTATAATTAAATATGCAGCAAATACAACAGGTTAACTATTGTCTAATTCCTAACCTCCCCCCACCACACACTTCAACTCATCTCACCCTCTATACACACAAGCCAGGCAAAAACAGAGATGAGAAGTGGGGGTAAAAATAATAACTAAAAGGGATAAAAGCCTTTGTTTCAGATGGTTGTCTTATAGCACACCTTCCTTCATTTTAAGCTTCCAGTTAGAGGGTTTCACTGTAGATTCATGCAGATTCTGTGTCCAGCTTTTCTGGAGAAACCACTGGAGAGAGAATAGCTTCTTTCCTCTGAACGTCCGGGACTCCAACCTCTTCCCCCGGCTCTCTGAAAATCATCCCACTTTGGCAGGACCCGATCACTGCCTGTTACTGGGGAGAATACGGCCTTTTGGCCAATTCGTTGGCCATCAGCCAACCAATTGAACTAAGTCCCAACGGTCTTTCCGGGTGCCGGAAAGTCTGGGGTCTGCTGTCTGAAAGCTCGTACAGTGTTCTCTTTTGTAACTTTCCTCATTTCCCCTGCTCAACTCAAAGGTAAATGTCCATTCAGCATTCTTGGATGAAAATGATACCAGCAAAAATAAAGGGAAAAAACAGGAATCAACAAGCAGGGCTCTTACAAGTCGGAAAAAACCCTCTAATTTATGAAATCCATTCGAAGCTTTTAAATCTCAAACATTTAACCTCTTATAAAAACAAATTCAGACGTCACATCAAAACAGTTGTTCGCTAAATAGCCTCTTTAAGCTATCAAACCCGTTTCTGCTGGGATAATTGTAGCTTTTGAAACTCAACCAAGCATTCAGAATGACTGTCAAAATGTCAACAAAGAACTCTATTGAAACTGTACAACCATAGATACCTAGAAGATAGGAGCAGGAGGAGGCCTTTTGGCCCTTCGAGCCTGCTCCGCCATTCATCACAATCATGGCTGATCATCCAACTCAATAGCCTAATACTGCTTTCTCCCCTTAGCCTTTGATCCCATTCTCGCCAAGTGCTATATCCAGCCGCCTCTTGAATACATTCAACTACTTTCTGTGGTAATGAATTCCACAGACTCACCACTCCGTGTGAAGAAATGTCTCCGCATCTATGTCCGAAATAGTTTACCCTGAATCCTCAGGCTGTGACTCCTGGTTCTGGACACACCCATCATTGGTAACATCTTCCCTGCATCTACCCTGTCTAGTCCTGTTAGAATTTTATAAGTCTCTATGAGATTCACCCTCATTCTTTGAACTCCAGCGAGAACAATCCCAACCTAGTCAATCTCTCCTCATATGACAGTCCCGCCATCCCTGGAATCAGTCTGGTAAACCTTTGCTGCACTCCCTCGAGAGCAAGAACATCCTTCCTCAGAGAAGGAGACCAAAACTGCACACAATACTTCAGGTGTGGCCTCACCAAGGCCCTGTACAATTGTAGCAACACATCCCTGCTTCTACACTCAAAACCTCTTGCAATGAAGGCCAACATACCATTAGCCTTCTTTACCGCTTGCTGCACCTGCATGCTTACCTTCAGCGAATGGTGCACAAGAACACCCAGGTCCCGCTGCACACTCCACTCTCCCAATTTACAACAATTCAGGTACTAATCTGTCTTCCTGTTTTTGCTTCCAAAATGAATAACCTCACACTTATCCAAATTATACTGCATCTGCCATTGGTTTGCCCACTCGTCCAACCTGTCCAGATCTTGCTGTAGGATCCTGCAACCTCGTCACAATTCACCCTCACACCTAATTTGGTATCATCTGCAAACTTTGAGATTTTACATTTTGTTCCCTCACCCAAATCATTGATATATATTGTGAATAGCTGGGGTCCTAGCACCGATCCCTGTGATATCTCACTGGTTACTGCCTGCAAATTTGAAAAGGACCCATTAATCCCTACTCTTGTTTCCTCTTCACCAACCAGTTTTCTATCCACCTCAATACATTTCCCCCAAACCCATGCGAAACCCATGCGCTTTAATTTTGCACAATAATCTCTTATGCGGGACTTTGTCAAACGCCTTCTGAAAGTCCAAATATACCACATCGACTGGCTCCCCCTTGTCGAACCAAATGGTAATGTTCTTGTCTTGCCTACATCAGGTGGCATATCAATCAAATCAGTCCAGCAGAGTTTTTTTTTTAATCTCTCACTGAAAGCTGTTTCACTGATGTTTAAAGAGCAAGGGACATTAACAAGGTCAGATCATGACACTTAAACAGATCTAATCCGCTGTTTACATCTATTCCATCAATTTGTGATTACCACACTTCAGGTTAAGACCTTTCAACCAGTTAAAATGGGATCCCTCAGCACTCAATTCATATGGCCTTACGGAGTTTGGGTTTCCCTCCTATGTGTATCATGATTCACCCATTTCCCACTGCCGGCAAAAAACTGGGTCTGTCAGAAAAGGGGACAGGACTTTTACATGTTTCAATGAGATTACAGTTGATTGCTTCTAAACCTTGGAAAACACAGGCTCATCCTGCCAAATCTTCTCTGAGGTATCAACCCTCCGACCCAAGAACCAATCTAGTGAACGTTTGTTGCACACTTTCCTTGGAAATATATCCTTCCTTAGGTGAGGAGGTCAAAGGTGCACATAAGGTCCCCAGATGTAGTCTCATCAAGGCCCTATATAATTGCAACAAGGCTTCATTACTCATACGCAACACCCTTGAAACAAGGCTAACATACCATTTGTCTTCCTAATTGTTTGCATGTTAATTTTGTGATTTGTAAAAAAGGACCTCTAGATCCCCCTGAGTTAGAAACTATTCTCTCACCTTCTAAAAAATACTTTCCTTTGACATTTTTCTGATCCAAGTGGGTAATTTCACATTTCCCCATGATAAGCTATCTGCCACCTTCATGCCCAAATCACTTAATTGGTCTATATCCCTTTGTAGCGTCTTTCTGGTTCTCACCTAAGTCGTTGATACAGATTGTTAATAGCCAAGGCACACGCACTGATCCCCGTGGTTCTCCAAGAGTTCCACCGTGCCACCCCAAATATGTCGCATTCATTTCTACTATGTTTTCTGCCAGTAACCAACCAATCCTCAATCCATACAATATACAATTCACAATCCCACAGAACCCAAATCTGGTGGAAGACGCTCCTGCAAGGCACCGTATTGAAAGCCTTCTGAAAACACCAAACTACTACATCCACAGGTCCCCCTTTTCTACCCTGTTAGTTACTCTCTCAAAAAATTACCAGAATGTTCAAATGCCATTTTCCTTTCACAAAACCATGGACTTCTAATCTCGGTGACATCCAACCAGGGCCTGTGAGCCAAATGTGACCCACAAGCCTGGGACCCCTCTAAACAGTTCCAATTTTAGCTGTTTGTATTTTGCAAAGAAGGTAATTTTGAAATAACTAATCTCGGCACTGCTCTTTTATTATTGGTGAAAGAAAATCTAAATCCATCTGTTACAGATTGAAGGAAAGATTTTACGTTATTGGGAATCACTGAGGTCTACAAAATCATGAGAGGTATAGACAGGGTGGATAACAAGAAGCTTATTCCCAGAGTGGGGGACTCAATTATTGGGGGTCACAAGCTCAAGGTGAGAGGGGAAAAGTTTAAGGGAGATATGCTGTAATAATCCACAGGAGGCAGGGGTACCGTCACTACACCAGTATTTATTTGCAATAACTTATATACAAGAGCAGCTCCAAACAGTGCTGCTAGCATTCCAGTCAACTTAAGACTTCCTCACAAAGCCTACACAGGTGCTTATATGGGCCCCCTCAATAAGCTATCATTGAGGGAGCTCATACTCCAATTGGCCAACCAATAATACCAATTGGAGGTCATTACATGTGCGTGGAAAGTTCTTTACGCAGCGGGTGGTGGGTGCATGGAACGCATTGCCGGTGGAGGTGGTAGAGGCGGGCACGATAGCGTCATTTAAGATGTATCTAGACAGATACATGAATGGGCAGAGAGCAGAGGGATACAGATCCTTAGAAATTAGGCAACAGTTTTAGATAGAGGATCTGGATCGGCGCAGGCTTGGAGGGCCGTAGGGCCTGTTCCTGTGCTGTAATTTTTCTTTGTTCTTTCTTTGATCAGTTGGCAAAATTGGTTAGTTTACTACAATGTAATTGCTTGTATGTGAACTGCAGAGTTCAAAGTTATGCAATAAAGTTCTCCATGAAGAGAAAAATGTTGGGTGTACTTTTCTCTAAATACTTGTAATATGAAACTCAAAGCACTTGAACGACTACCAGATATAAAAATAGTCCAATCACCCTTTCCTATCTTTTCTATCTTTTTCAGGTTGTACTAACAACTCCAAACAGGTTTCTTCTGCAAGTCACCCATGTGAATGATGAGTTTTTCAGTTATGCACCATCAGCAATGTGCACGTTATGCTGGAAAATGTTAACGTAGTGCCAACTAAACCAAAAAATAAAACTTAAGGATGTTGGCGTATGAAAATTAACTCTAGTCTGATGGGATTGTTCTGTCGATAAGTAAGCAGGTCTGACAACTTTTAATGAGTATATTTATACACATCACCAATCCACATTTATTTTTAAACGCCACCACTCCCTTTGTACATCGTAGCACTCAATACTTTAGAACTTTGTTTGACATGTGAAGGATCCTAATAGGTCAATGAATAGAATATAGGGCGTGATTCTCCTTAAACAAATGACTAAGTGTCAGTTTGGGTGGGTTTCGCGAGGTGATCCCCATCGAGTGTTTGGGTGCGACCCAGACCTGTATTTTTCACCCACACGTTTTTTTTTTAGCTTTGGGGGGATTCTCACTGAATCGTCCCACACTTAAGACTGGATTCTTCGGCCACGCCTGCCAAAGATCGCCACGGACGAGACGGGGACTATGTGAAGGTCCATTGACCTAGAGCGGGAATTTCTGGTCACTGGGCGGGTGCGGCTGAAAAATCCCACCCTTGGAATTTTTTTCTGCAGTGAGGAACTAAAGACGGTGACAAAACCAGCTCCTCAGAGAGCCTATTTTAAAGGGTGCCCAGATCTCAAAGTGAGGTAATAATAATAATCTTTTTATTGTCCCAAGTAGGCTTACATTAACTCTGCAATGAAGTCAGTATGAAAAGCCCCTAGTCGCCACATTTAAACGCATGTTGGGGTACACTGAGGGAGAATTCAGAATTCTCAGCCAGTACAGGAATTGAACCCGCACTGCTGGCCTTATTCTGCATTACAAACCAGCTGTCTAGCCCAAGGGGCCTGCACACTCCCAACCCACAGACACCCCGCAGATATGGGCAACACGCCCAACCTTTGACCCCTGAGGGGCAACCTCCCTCATCACTAAATGTCGGAGTGACCGCCCCTCTCCCAACACCACCCAGGCATGAGGGTGACCCGGCCCCGCCCACATCAATCCGCATCGGCACTGGCCATCGCCCCCCCACCCCACCCCCAGTGAGCACACCACGCTATGGGGTCACTGGGTGCCCCCCCCCCTTTAAGGCCACCCCTCTTTCAGTACCCTCTTTTCAGGCACCCCCACCCCGCCCTTCAAAACTCTCCAACAACACCACCCCCCCACCCTGCACCCCCCCAACCTTCATACCCATGCATCAACCCCCCCCCCCACCCCACCCCTCACACATCCCTTCAGGCTTCCCCCTTCATTTCCATTTCATGGGCTTGGCCCCCCCTCTGACCCTGCCCCTTGTCACCCAGGCACTGTCTGGCACCTGGGCAGTGCCCCTGGCACACCTGCAGTGCCAATTGGACAGCGACCACATAGGGGCTCCAACAGCTTCCGAGCCCCATGGTGTCACCATCACATCTGATTTCCGTTTTTGGAGACCAGTACTTAATTCGCGAAGGCCTCAGGCTGCACTGGTGGGGCTGACGAATCCCGGGAGCTGGGATACTCAGGCCTTGAACGGGTTGTGCATACTTAAATGAGTTTAACCACTGTGCCTATCAATCTAGTCAACCTCCTCTGAACCGCCTCCAATGCATTTACATCCTTCCTTAGAAAAGGAGACATGAACTGCACTCCGTATTCAAGATTTGGTTTCGCCAATACCCTGAATCACAAACAGCATCCTGTTTATTTTAGTGTTACCCTTGACCAAACATTAACATACAGAAAACATCTGTGCAAGACAGCAGCCAAGATCAAAATGAAAAAAAACCACTACTTCAGAAAAGCTGCTTGATTTTCATGGTGTCAACATGCTCAAAATGGGCAGCACAGTAGCACAGTGGTTAGCGCTGCTGTCTTACAGTTCCAACATTGGGTGACGGCACCTCCTCCCCATGTCTGCTTGGGTTTCCTCCGCGTGCTCCAGTTTCTTCCCACAGTCCAAAGATGTGCAGGTTAGATGGTTTGGCCATGATAAATTGCCCCTTAGTCCAAATGTTAGATGGGGTTGCGGGGATAGGGCATGATTGAATGGCAGAGCAGATTTGATGGGCCGAGTGGCCTAATTCTGCTCCTATGTCTTATGGCAAGGGATTGGGCCTAGGTAGGGTGCTCATTCTGGAGGTTGGGGGGGGGGGGGTTCGGTGAGACTCGATGGACCGAATGGCCTCTTTCTGCACTGTAGGGATTCTTCTTTTCTAAACCTTCAGGATTTCAACTCTTGCCATCGTCTACTCAACCGCAAAGTACTGTGCTCCAGTATGGTATAACTCATCCCATACCAGTCTTGTAGATATCCAGCTGAACGATACAAATCATACTGGGTAGCCTCTGATCGACTCAACACCCCTGGCCCCGAGTCCGAAGCAACATCCCGCTCCTCACACAATGAGGGAGATTGCAACATGAAAGCTCTTGGAGAAAGTTTATATTAATCCAAGCCTGCTGCTGCACAAGGATTTGCCAATCCACCTGCTGCTTGGCACTATTAAAAATCACTTCCTCATCACAGATCCATAGCCAGCCCACCTGGCTTCAACCTGCCATGCCAACATTGGGCACTCCTCAATCGTTCCCACACCGGTCAAGGCCTTTGTGCAGCAAATCGGCACAGGTGCAGGGAACCCAGCTGGCAGCTCTGGTGCACCCGAATCAATGAATCACATCACTGAGGACTGCCCCCTGACAAAATTCAGCGGCGAGCTCAGACAGCCCCTTTTAGCCACTGCCGATTACTCCACATGCTGAAAAACAATGCCCTGTGTAAGTGAAGCATAACATCCTTATTTTTATGTTCAATTTCTCTTGTAGTGAAGGATAGCATTCCATTAACAATCTTAATTACTTGTTGTACCTTCATACTAACATTTTGTGACTCATGCATTAGAACCTCTAGATCCCTCTGCACCTTGGAATTCAGCAGCCGTTTCGATTTGAACAAAACTCTGCCTTTTTATTCCTCTTACCCACATTTTCCCACATTATACTCCCCACTCACTCAACCTATCTATGTCTGTCTACAAATTCCTTGGGCGGGATTCTCCGACCCCACGCCGGGTCGGAGAATCGCCGGCGGGCCGTGCAAATCGCGCCACGCTGCCCCGACGCCGGCACGCGATTCGCCGCAGAGTGGAGAATTGGCGCCGGCGTGGTTGGCACGGCGCCGGTTGGGGCCGCTCTACGTGGCCGGCCCGCCAATTCTCCGGCCCGGATGGGCTGAGTGGCAGTAAGAAAAGAGCCGAGTCTCGCCGTTCTAACCTGCTCTGGGCCAGCGGGAAGGGTCGGGTGGCGGCCTTTTGGAGGGGGAGGGGGGGTCTGACCCTGGAGGGGGCCTCCAATTTGACCTGGTCCGCGATCGGGGCCTACCGGCTTGGCGCCGGTGCCACTGCGCATGTTGTCGTTGGCGCCGGCGCAACTCCGCAAGCGGGGATCACGCAGCGCACAGTTCGCGCCGGGATCTGCAGCTGGAGCGGCGCGAACCGCTCCAGCACCGTGCTGGCCCTCTGTAGGGGCCAGAACTGTGGGAGTGGCCCGTTCACGCCGTTGACGATGGCGTGCACACTCTGCCGCGGGATTGGAGAATCCCGCCCCCCATGTCCTCTTCACAACATGCTTTCCTACCTACCTTTGGGTCATCCACAAATTTAACTAAGTCATTGATATAAATTGTAAAAAGGGGAGGCCCCAACATAGGCCCCAGCAGGACCCCATTCGGCACATCCTGCCAATCAGAAAAAGACCCATTTATGCATACTCTGTTTTATGCCAGCTGGACAATCTTCTATCCATGCTAATATTACTCCTTACACCACAAGCTTTTAGTTGCCAAAATAACCTTTGATGTGATGTGGCACCATATAAAATGCCTTCTGGGAATCTAAGTACAGTGGCCGGGATTCTCCCTTCTGGGGACTAAGTAACCACGCCGGCGGAAAACCGGCGCCAACCACTCCGGCGTCAACAGCCCCCAAAAGTGCTGAATTCCGAACGGCGACGCTCCAGCTGGCGCCAAAGTCCCGGCGTGATCTCGCGCATGCGCGGAACAACCGCCGTGATTCTGCGCATGTGCAGACCGGCCGGCGTATTTTGGCGCATGCATGGGGGGTTCGCTTCTACGTGACAGCCACGACGGAGCCCTACGGGGCCGGCGTGGATCAAAGGAGTGCCTCCACGGAACAAGCCCGCCCGCAGATTGGTGGGTCCCGATCGCGGGCCAAGCCACCGTGGGGGCCCCTCCCGTGGTCGGATCCCCTCGAGGACCGCCCCCGCACACTCACCTGCCAGGTCCTGCCGTGTGTGAGTTGAGTGATTCACGCGGGTAGGACTGGCCAAAAATGGACGGCCGCTCGGCCCATCGGGGCCCGGAGAATCACCTGGGGGGGGCGCTTCCAATGGCCCCCGACCGGCGTGGCGGGAATCCCGACACCGCCCGAAAAATGGCGCGGGAGAATACAGCAGCCGGAGTCGGGGCGGCATCCCACCCAGCATGTCTACCAGCTCTCTTTTATCCAAAGCACATGTTACTCCATCAAAGAACTTCAGTGGTTAAGGAGACTCACCGTTGCTTGCCCAGTTCACTCAGATCCCAAATGTCTCATATAAGGTTCTATGTTGTTTCCATCTCGCACTCCCAGCAAATTCCATGCAAAATACCATGGAGATTAAACAGGTGAGGTTACCCAACACCAGGCACTGGGCCAAAATAATTTGAAGAAAATGGAAGAATTGAACTCCAATGACTTTCATGGATGTTCCATACATTTTACTGTGTCTGAAACCTAACAGTTTTCATTGAGATTCTTGTAGGATGTTTATGACAAATGTCTGAGGATGATAACTGCAGGAATATAATATAAATCTAGAAGTTCATAGTTCACAGCTCCAGGGAGCCAAGTTCAATGCCGGACTTGGGTTACTGTCTGTGTGGAGTTTCCACTTTCCCCCGTGTCTGTGTGGGTTTCCGGTTTCCTCCCACTGTCATAAAGATGTGCAGGTTAGGTGGATTGGCCATGCTAAAATGCCCCTTGCTGTCCAAAAGGTTAGGTAGGATGACTGGGTTACGGGGATAGGGTGGGGGAGTGAACAAGAACAAAGAACAAAGAAAAGTACAGCACAGGAACAGGCCCTTCGGCCCTCCAAGCCCGTGCCGACCATGCTGCCCGACTAAACTACCATCTTCTACACTTCCTGGATCCGTATCCCTCTATTCCCATCCAATTCATGTATTTGTCAAGATGCCCCTTAAATGTCACTATCGTCCCTGCTTCCAGCACCTCCTCCGGTAGCGAGTTCCAGGCACCCACTACCCTCTGTGTAAAAAACTTGCCTCGTACATCTCCTCTAAACCTTGCCCCTCGCACCTTAAATCTATGCCCCCTAGTAATTGACCCCTCTACCTTGGGGAAAAGCCTCTGACTATCCACTCTGTCTATGACCCTCATAATTTTGTAGACCGCTATCAGGTCGCCCCTCAACCTCCGTCGTTCCAGTGAGAACAAACCGAGTTTATTCAACCGCTCCTCATAGCTAATGCCCTCCATACCAGGCAACATTCCGGTAAATCTCTTCTGCACCCTCTCTAACGCCACCACATTCTTCTGGTAGTGTGGCGACCAGAATTGAACACTGTACTCCAAATGTGGCCTAACTAAGGTTCTATACAGCTGCAACATGACTTGCCAATTTTTATACTCAATGCCCCAGTCAATGAAGGCAAGCATGCCGTATGCCTTCTTGACTACCTTCTCCACCTGTGTTGCCCCTTTCAGTGACCTGTGGACCTGTACACCAAGATCTCTCTGACTGTCAATACACTTAAGGGTTCTACCATTCACTGTATATTCCCTACCTGCATTAGACCTTCCAAAATGCATTACCTCACATTTGTCCGGATTAAACTCCATCTGCCATCTCTCCGCCCAAGTCTCCAAACAATCTAAATCCTGCTGTATCCTTTGACAGTCCTCATCGCTATCTGCAATTCCACCAACCTTTGTGTCGCCTGCAAACTTACGAATCAGACCAGTTACATTTTCCTCCAAATCATTTACATATACTACAAACAACAAAGGTCCCAGCACTGATCCCTACGGAACACCACTAGTCACAGCCCTCCAATTAGAAAAGCATCCTTCCATTGCTACTCTCTGCCTTCTATGGCCTAGCCAGTTCTGTATCCACCTTGCCAGCTCACCCCTGATCACATGTGACCTCACCTTTTGTACTTGTCTACCATGAGGGACCTTGTCAAAGGGCTTACTGAAGTCCATATAGACAACATCCACTGCCCTACCTGCATCAATCATCTTCGTGACCTCCTCGAAAAACTCCATCAAGTTAGTGAGACACGACCTTCCCTTCACAAAACCATGCTGCCTCTCACTAATGCGTCCATTTGCTTCCAAATGGGAGTAGATCCTGTCTCGAAGAATTCTCTCCAGTAATTTCCCTACCATTGACTCACCGGCCTGTAGTTCCCTGGATTATCCTTGCTACCCTTCTTAAACAGAGGAACAACATTGGCTATTCTCCAGTCCTCCGGGACATCACCTGAAGACAGTGAGGATCCAAATATTTCTGTGAAGGCCTCAGCAATTACCTCTCTAGCCTCCTTCAGTATTATGGGGTAGATTCCATCAGGCCCTGGGGACTTATCTACCTTAATATTTTTCAAAACGCCCAACACCTCGTCTTTTTGGATCTCAATGTGACCCAGGCTATCTACACACCCTTCCCCAGACTCAACATCGACCAATTGGTGAATACTGATGCAAAGTATTCATTTAGTACCTCGCCCATTTCCTCTGGCTCCACACATAGATTCCCTTGCCTATCCTTCAGTGGGCCAACCCTTTCCCTGGCTATCCTCTTGCTTTTTATCTATGTGTAAAAAGCCTTCGGATTTTCCTTAACCCTATTTGCCAATGACATTTCGTGACCCCTTCTAGCCTTCCTGACTCCTTGCTTAAGTTCCTTCCTACTTTCCTTACATTCCACACAGGCTTCATCTGTTCTCAGCCTTTTAGCCCTGACAAAATGCCTCCTTTTTCTTTTTGACGAGGCCTACAATATCTCTCGTTATCCAAGGTTCCCGAATATTGCCGTATTTATCCTTTTTCCTCACAGGAACATGTCGGTCCTGAATTCCTTTCAACTGACACTTGAAAGCCTCCCACATGTCAGATGTTGATTTACCCTCAAACATCCGCCCCCAATCTAGGTTCTTCAGTTCCCGCCTCATATTGTTATAATTAGCCTTCCCCCAATTTAGCACATTCACCTTAGGACCACTCTTATCCTTGTCCACCAGCACTTTAAAACTTACTGAATTGTGGTCACTGTTCCCGAAATACTCCCCTACTGAAACTTCTACCACCTGGCCGGGCTCATTCCCCAATACCAGGTCCAGTACAGCCCTTCCCTGGTTGGACTGTCTACATATTGTTTTAAGAAGCCCTCCTGGATGCTCCTTACAAATTCTGCCCCGTCTAAGCTCCTGGCACTAAGTGAGTCCCAGTCAATATTGGGGAGGTTGAAGTCTCCCATCACAACAACCCTGTTGTTTTTACTCTTTTCCAAAATCTGTCTACCTATCTGCTCCTCTATCTCCCACTGGCTGTTGTAAACCCCCTGTAGTAAACCCCCAACATTGTGACTGCACCCTTCTTATTCCTGATCTCTACCCATATAGCCTCACTGCCCTCTGAGGTGTCCTCCCGTAGTACAGCTGTGATAGTCTCCCTAACCAGTAGCGCAACTCCGCCACCCCTTTTACATCCCCCACTATCCCGCCTGAAACATCTAAATCCTGGAATGTTTAGCTGCCAATCCTGCCCTTCCCTCAACCAGGTCTCTGTAATGGCAACAACATCATAGTTCCAAGTACTAATTCAAGCTCTAAGTTCATCTGCCTTACCCGTAATACTTCTTGCATTAAAACATATGCACTTCAGGTCACCAGACCCGCTGTGTTCAGCAACCTCACCCTGTCTGCTCTGCCTCAGAGCCATACTGTCCCTATTTCCTAGTTCTCCCTCAATGCTCTCACCTTCCGACCTATTGCTCCCATGCCACCCCCCTGCCATACTAGTTTAACCCCTCCCATGTGACACTAGCAAAACTCGCGGCCAGGATATTTATGCCTCCCCAGTTTAGATGCAACCCGTCCTTCTTATATAGGTCACACCTGCCCTGGAAGAGCACCCAGTGGTCCAGATAACGGAAACCCTCCCTCCTACACCAGCCTGGCTAGGGTGCTCTTTCCAAGTGCCGGTACAGACGCAATGGGCCGAATGGCCTCCTTCTACACTGTAGGGATTCCATGGTTCTATGAAGTACATGAAAGAAAAAAGGATGCGAGGAGGATCACTGCAGTTTTTATACACGTCCCCAAAATATTGGAAGAAAATTGAACTTCATTGCTCACTGAAATTGGGTGCAATGACCTGCACCCCAAAAGTGTCTGATGTAAAACAGGTCAGGCTGTTATTCAGGCATCTGGGGAGGCAGCCTAAAATAAGCAAAAGGCGCTTTGAATATGTTCATAAAAGGCCTAACACCTGTTTTAGGATACTGCCTCTGAGAAATTGGGCTTCTCTTAGATAAGCAGGCATTAAGCCCACTTCTGCTTTTCTGTTTGTGGATGTGATGCAGCCAGGGGTTTCTTTATAAACTGACGTGGAGCCACCAGAACACTCCGCCAGCTTCATAGCACTCGTGCTGGCCATTGTCTCCTCCCTCACACCACACCCGCTATGGGGCTCTTTCAGTGCCACCACCTGCAAGGCAATTGGCTCAAAATTCAATTGTGGAGATGTGCTAGGCAGCATGGGCAGCACGGTAACACAGTGGTTAGCACTGTTGCTTCACAGCTCCAGGGTCCTAGTTTCGATTCCCGGCTTGGGCCACTGTCTGTGCGGAGTCTGAACGTTCTCCCAGTGGCTGTATGGGTTTCCTCCCGGTGTTCCGGTTTCCTCCCACAAGTCCCAAACGACGTGCTGTTAGGTAATTTGGACATTCTGAATTCTCCCGGTGTGTACCCAAACAGGTGCCGGAATGTGATGATTAGGGGCTTTTCACAGTAACTTCATTGCAGTGTTAATGTAAGCCTACTTGTGACAATAAAAATTATGATTTTGGGGGTTACAGTTTGTCCTGATTATCTAGACAAAGCTCAAGCACCGATTCCTTGCAATTTTCTGCAGCAAATGTCTGAATCATTCCCTGGGCCCACTTGTTTGAAAGTTGGTCTAAATGAATTTCTAGGCCATGAATCCACAACTTGACACAAATGATTTCAATGTGTCAAGATAATACATTCTTCAGTGACACAATGACATTTTTCTCAGCAAGTTTCATAACTCCAAACCTCAATCTACAAGCAAATCAGAATGATGTCAAAGACTTTGTTTTATTTTAGAACACAGACTAGAATTTCTGGTACAGATGAAGTGCTGCTGCTCTATTTTAAGACTTCCTTCTCGGTTAATGCAGCAATTCTTTTAAAAGAATTTGAAAACAAAGTATGATTTACGAGAGCTAAAATAAAACAAGTGGAACCATTCTTAAAGATACATAGTACTGATAGAAACTTGAAGATCTATTTGGACTGGAAATATTTAAATTATCAAGCAATGTACAAAACACAAATGCTAGGCGTAGTCAATTTTTAAGAATAAAGTAATTGAATTAAGCGTTGGTTTAGTTTGTTAATTCAAAAAGCACTTCTTTTAAGAAACCCAGCTCAGAAAAGCAAAATGTCCTGTAATAAGTAGAACAATGTTGGTTTCCAAATGTGATGGTTACAGCTAGGGTGATACATATTTTAGAGCTAACAGAGGCAGGTTCACCACAACTTTTCAGCATTTCAACTGAATTCTAGATTTTGACATGGGGTAAAAGTGCTTTTGTTCCACTATAGATATCGTAGATATCGACATATAAGTCAGCCTTTAAACCCTCCAAAAGTCATGCCACAATTGTCGGCCAATTTATACGGCGAAGATACTTGAAATGGGTGTGTGTGGGGGAATCGCCGGTAATTTCACATTGATGTAACTCAGTTATTTTTGTTATTATAACAACAACACAATAAACAATGTACATGAAACTATAAAAACAGTGCAAAAGCCGTCTCCCTCCCTTGCAGGTACCACCTTTATTAACCCCCTACTCTAAGCTAAACTAACCCCCCTCCCCCCTTCTGCTGACGATTAATTTTCCATGAAGAAGTCAACGAACGGTTGCCACCTCCGGGCGAACCCTAACAGTGACCCTCTCAAGGCGGACTTGATTTTTCCCAAACATAGAAAGCATGCCATGTCCAATAACCAGATCTCCGACTTCGGGGCTTTGAGTCCCTCCATGCTAATAGTATCCGTCTCCCGGCTACCAGGGACGCAAAGGCCAGAACGTCTGCCTCTTTCTCCTCCTGGATTCCCGGGTCTTCCAACACCCCAAAGATCGCCACCTCTGGACTCAGCGCCACCCTTGTTTTTAACACCGTGGACATGACATCTGCAAACTCCTGCCAAAATCCCCTCAGCTTCGGACATGCCCAGAACATGTGGACATGGTTCGCCGGTCCTCCCGCACATTTTGCACACCTGTCTTCCACCCCAAAGAATCTGCTCATCCGGGCCACTGTCATGTGAGCCCGGTGAACGACCTTAAATTGTATCAGGCTGAGCCTGGCACATGTTGTGGATGCGTTGACTCTACTCAACGCGTCCGCCCATAGACCATCCTCTGTCTCTCCTCCCAGTTCATCCTCCCACTTGCGCTTCAGCTCCTTGGTCTGCGTCTCCTCTGACCCCAAAAGTTCCTTGTAAATGTCTAAGACGCTCCCTTCTCCTACTCTGGAAACTACCCTGTCCTTAATCCCCCTTAGCGGTAGGAGCGGGAAGGTTGACACATGTTTACGTAGGAAGTCCCGCACCTGCAGATACCTGAATTTGTTCCCCCTCGCCAATCCAAACTTCCCCTCCAGCGCCCTCATACTCGGAAAGCTCCCCTCTCTAAACATATCCCCCATCCTCTCAATCCCTGCTCCCCACCATATCCGGAACCCCCCATCGATACTTCCTGGGGCAAACCGGTGATTATTACAGATTGGGGACCAGACCGATGCTCCCTCTGCTCCCACATGTCTCCTCCATTGCCCCCAGACTCTCAGGGCTGCCACCACCACGGGGCTGGTGGAGTACCGTGCCGGCGGGAACAGCAGAGGCGCAGTTACCAACACCCCCAAACTGGTGCCCTTGCATGAAGTCGCCTCAATACACTCCATGCCGGCCCCTCCCTCACCACCCACTTCCTGATCATGGCTATATTCGCCACCCAGTAATAGTTACTAAAATTTGGCAGCGCCAGCCCGCCCTCTCAACGACTCCGCTCAAGCATTACCTTCCTTACTCGCAGGGTCTTGCCCACCCAAACAAAGCCAGAGATCACTTTGTTGACCCGTTTAAAAAAGGACCGCGGAATAAAGATGGGGAGACATTGAAATACGAAAAGGAATCTCAGGAGGACCGCCATCTTCACCGTCTACACCCTCCCAGCTAATGACAACCGGAGCGCGTCCCATCTCCGAAAATAGTCCTTCATTTGATCTACTAGCTGGGCCAGATTTAATTTATGCAGCCGATCCCATTCCCACGCCATTTGAATGCCTACGTACCTAAAGCTTCCCCCTACTGATCTAAACAGCAGCTCCCCCAATGCGCCTCTCCTGTCCCCTCGCGTGGATCGCAAACATCTCACTTTTCCCCATTTTTAGCTTATAGCCCGAAAACCGGCCAAATTCCCTTAGAATCCTCATGATTTCTTCCATCCCCTCTAATGGGTCCGATCCATACAGAAGCAGGTCGTCTGCATAGAGCGAGACTCAGTGCTCCACCCCTCCCCGGACCAACCCCTTCCAGCCCCTTGAAGCTCTCAGAGCAATTGCCAATGGCTGTATAGTATAGCTAGCGCGAACAACAGTGGGGAAAGGGGGCATTCCTGTCTCATCCCCCGGTGCAGTCTAAAATAGTCCGATGTTGTCCTATTCATCCGTACACTTGCCACAGGAACCTGATACAGCAACCTGACCCAGTCAATAAAGCCCTGCCCAAATCCGAACTGTCCCAGTACCTCCCACAGATAATCCCATTCTACCCGATCAAAAGCCTTTTCTGCATCCATTGCAATCACTACTCCACCTTCCTACCTTCCGGGAGCATCATGATCACATTTAACAGCCTTCTTACATTGGCCACCAACTGCCTACCCTTAACTAACCCCGTCAGGTCCTCCCCAATAACGTCCGGAACACAATCCTCAATTCTCGAGGAGTAAATTTTGGCCAGCAGTTTGGCGTCAACATTCAACAGGGATATCGGCCTATAGGACCCACACAGCTTCGGGATCTTGTCCCACTTCAGAATCAGCGAAATCGTGGCCTGCGACATCGTCTGGGACAGCACCCCTCTTTCCCTTGCTTCATTGAACATCCTCATCAACACTGGCCCCAATATCCCAGAGAACGTTTTAGAAAACTCCACTGGTACCCGTCCGGCCCCTGGGCTTTACCCGCCTGCATGGCCTTCAGACCCTCCATTATCTATTCCAACCCGATCGGGGCCCCCGGCCCTTCTACCAGCTCCCCGTCCACCTTTGGGAAGTTCAGCCCCCCTAAGAAGTGCCTCATCCCCTCCGGCCCCGTAGGGGGTTCCGACCTGTACAGCCTACTGTAGAAATCCCGAAACGCCTTAGTCACCCCTGCTGAATCTCCAACCAGGTTTCCATGTCACTTACTTTCCCTATCTCCCTGGCTGCCTCCCTCTTTCTAAGCTGCCGTGCAAGCATGCTGCTGGGCTTTTCTCCATATTCATAAATCGCCCCCCTCGCCTTTCTCAGCTGTTCCACCGCCCTCCCTGTGGTTACCAAGTCGAACTCCACCTGTAGCCTCCGCCTTTCCCTTAAAATCCCTGCCTCTGGGGTCTTCGCATACCTCCTATCGATCTGTAGTATCTCCTTAACCAGTCAATCCGTCTCTGCCCTGTCCACCTTCTCCCTGTGGGCCCATATCGAGATCAGCTCCCCTCTGACCACCACCTTCAGTGCTTCCCAGACCATCGCTGCTGAAATTTCCCCATGTTGTTGACCTGCAGGTAGTTCTGAATATATTTCCTCAGCTGCTCGCACACCACTTCATCAGCCAAAAGTCCCACATCTAACCTCCAGTGTGGGCGCTGGTTACTGTCTTTACTAACCTGCAGGTCAACCCATTGCGGAGCATGGTCTGAGATTGTGATTGTCGAGTATCCCTGCCAGTAAGGCCAGTTCATGCTCAAAATAAAGAAATCAATCCGGGAGTACACTTTATGCACGGATGAGTAGAAGGAGAACTCCTTCACCCTCGGCTGCCCAAATCTCCATGGATCCAGCACCCCCCATCTGCTCCATGAACCCTTTTAGTTCCTTTGCCATTACTGGCACCCTGCCCATTTTCGAGCTTGACCGGTCCAAGCCAGAGTCAATAACTGTGTTGAAATCCCCTCCCATGACCAACCTGTGCGAGTCCAGGTCCGGTATCTTCCCCAGAATCCTCTTTATAAACTCCACATCATCCCAATTTGGCGCACACACATTTACTAATACCACCTGCACCCCTCCAGTTTCCCACTGACCATAATGTACAGACCTCCTACATCCGAAACTATTCTACCCGCCTCAAACACCACCCGCTTATTGATCAGGATCATGACCCAACTCTAGTCTTTGAATCCAGTCCCGAGTGAAATACCTGACTGACCCAGCCTTTCCTCAATCTAATCTGGTCAGTTACTCGAAGGTGCGTCTCCTGCAACATTGCCACGTCCGCCTTCAGTCCCATAAGATGCGCGAACACACGTGCCCTCTTGCCAGCCCATTTAACCCTCTAACATTCCAGGTGATCAGCCAATTGGGGGGCTCATTGGCCCCCCCCCTTTCGCCGATCAGCCATCCCCTTTTTTAGGCCCGCCTCCAGCCCATGCTCCGCGCCTCCACTGGCCTGTCCCCAGGCAGCCTCCACCCCCAACCTCCTCACTGTCCCTTGGCCCAAGTCCCTCCCTCGTCAGCATGAACATTTTCCCCGCCTCCGCCCCCCCCGAGTAACAACACTCTGTAACCCAACCCCTTTGATAAACGAAACATAAGCACATCCCCCACTACGCTTCCGTGAGCTAGCTTGGTGTCCCCCACCCCTGGCACCGGAAAGTCTCCCACCTATTGTTCCCTCCCCCCCCCCTTGTTCCCTCCCCCCCCCCCCCCCCCACTCATACAAACATACTCCAACATCAAACAATCCCCACACAATTGCCCGACAGAAAGACACCAAAATCTAAACAAGCACACCTCCATCCCCCAACAGTGCAAATGAAAACCTTAACTCACTCAGCTCTGCCACTGGTCCCAAATCAATACAGAAGGCATTACAAACAGCTTCCACAAATCGAAAAACGAGAAGCTTTTTTTTTTTTTAAAACAGACAAACAAAAAGAAAAAGCAAAAAACACGAACGCTGCAGCAAAGTTCAAAAGTTCTCAGTCCACCACCAGTCCTTCCTTTTCACGAAGTCCAGCGCGTCCTCAGGCGACTCAAAATAATAGTGCTGTAACTCGTACGTGACCCAGAGATGGGCCGGATACAACAGTCCGAACTTCACCTTTTTCTTAAAAAGGATCGACCTGATCTGGTTGAAGCCTGCTCTTCTGCTGGCCACCTCCACACTCAGGTCCTGGTAGACCCGTAGGATACTATTGTCCCATTTACAGCTCCGTGTCTCATTGGCCCACTGTAGAATGCGTTCCTTATCCAAGTACCTGTGGAATCTCACCACCATTGCCCTTGGGGGGTCTCCCGTTTGCGGCTTCCTCGTGAGTGCTCTGTGAGCTCTGTCCACCTCCAAGGGTCGGGAGAATGCCCCATCCCCCAGCAGCTTCTCAAGCATATCTGCGATGTATGCCCCAGCGTCCGCTCCTTCGGACCCCTCCAGGATCCCAACGATTCTCAAGTTCTGCCGGTGGGACCTATTCTCTAGGTCCTCCACCTTCTCCAGGAGCTTCTTCTGCTGGTCCCTCAGCATCCCCACCTCCAACTCCACCACAGTCTGATGTTCCTCCTGCTCAGCCAGCACCTTCTCCATCTTCTGGATTTCCCGATCTTGGGCGTCCAATCTAAGCTCCAGCCACTCAATCGACTCTTTTATTGGGTCCAAGCAATCTCGTTTCTACTTCGCAAAGCCTTCCTGAATAACTTGCATCAGCTGCTCCGTTGACCGCTGGGTCGACAAACCAGAAGTCCGGTCCTCCGCTGTGTTGTCTCCCGCTACAGCTTCAGCCCAAGCCTTCTCGGTCTTTCTGTTTCTGTCTTTACGAGCACTTCTAGTCCTTCTCTCCATGCACCGATGTGGGAATTCAGTGCACAATTGCGTCTGTCTTCAGTTTTACAGTTCAAGAATGGTAGAAAATCGGGGGGAAAGGTCCAAAAGTCCGACCCGAGCGGGAGCCACTAAATGTGCGACTTACTCCTTCATAGCCGCCACCAGACGTCATCAGTTTATTTTGTCTTTAACCACAATGAAAAAGTGTTTCCAAATCACCAAATTTATTGTCTCTGACACATGACGGAAGGAGTTCATCAAATTCATTCTGAGCCACTTTTAACTGTGGCATCATCGTAAGATTACACTCTGGATCAGATACGGTGCTTTCGGTTTCACGATCATTCCTCCACAACCATTGTCCTCTCTCCATCCATTGAACTGAATATTCTGCATTTTTAGATTGGTCTGACAACAGTTCAGGCACTAATGGCATCCCATGATTTGATGACGACACCACACAAAACATCAAGTCGAGCAGCACACATATTTCCACTCTGAAAGTTTTTTTTTTGCAGGTTAGGTGGGGGTCACAAGGCTGCGAGGATAGGGTGGGGGAGTGGGCCTCGGTAGAGTGCTCTTTCGGAGGGTCGGTGCAGACTCAGTGGGCCGAGTGGCCGCTTTCTGCACTATAGGGATTCTATGGATTCTATGGAAACTGCATTCTTTACGTAAGCCACCAGGACACCTATTTCACACACTATCAACCCACAACGTCACTCCATTCTCAGCCATCTGATCGGCATCATGTAGCTGCATAAAAACTTCTGCTGGGAACTTGATTTTCAGCACAGTTTTACATTTGAAAATAATCACTGGCTTTAATTTGTTCCATCGGCCAGGCAAGCTAATATCACATGAATCTTGTCTGCTCATGTCATATCAATTTCACTAAAACGGTTTTCGAACCTTTCCGCTCCACAGTTTAGTTGTTGGACATATTCAAGTTCATGGGTGTTTCACCCGCGTTGCTGATGTGGCATAATGTGGTATATTTTTTTTTGCTACTGTCTGACAAAGAATCAACGGAAATTGTTATTTTGGCATCAAGGCCTCTTGGTAGTCTTCTGAATGATTTTAGTCTTCTTCCATAACATGAGACATTCTCATTCCGTAAAGCAGCTGCATATTGCATTTCTGATTATGGAGAAACCTTTCTGACATTTGTTCGGGGGCCCATCCCGATACAATGCATCTCAAGGCCAGAGGCTGGTTCTTGTTCTTATGGTGCATTTGGGCTTGAGCATCCTCTTCAGGGAGGATTCTTCCTTCTTCCAACCTCCTACCAGATTTTTGCTGAATAGGGAAGTTGATGCAGCAGAGTTATTTGAAGAGTGCGCCTTTTAGCGTGAAATCAGCTTCAAACTTCATCCGTTTTGTTGGGAGATTCATTTCTCTTTGTCACTCACAATGCGGGGTCTGCTCTGTGTGGGCTTGTCTTAAACTCCCATGCATCTTCACAACGCAGCCCATGTCACCTGCTCGATAGCTTGAGCGCAGTTAGAAGGCTCGTAAAACATACCTTTGTGGGGTGAAACATTGAGGCTGACTACGAATGTGATTAAAATGTGTTGTGGCTGAAAAGGGGAGTGGGGCGGGGTTGGTACATACACCAAGAATATGCTCAAAATATGATTTTCGAAGCCAGAAAAAGGGGATTGTCGTCTCCGCCGGGCCCAGATATGTGCTGTGATATACAGTATGTTTTTTTGGTCAGTCACTGAATGACAACAGTGATAGTGGTAATTATGGAGACTAATTGCCAACTCACCCAGCGGAAGGTGCGATGAATGTGGGAAATTGTTATATATATTGTATTATAAATCTGTTGCAGCAATATTTTTATAAATCCTGTTTAATTAAAACATATTTATGAAGAAATGTTTTCAGATATCACATCTTCACAATCATATTCAAACAACAATGGCAATATTTCAAACCCCATACCTCCCAGAACGAACCCAAAATGAAAACCAATCCTGCCCGATCCCCCCGCCCCCGTCCCAACATCGGACGGTGACCAGCTCCCTGAAGTAGGAAATGAATGGTTGCCACCTCAAGTAGAACCCTTCCGTCGACCCTTGTCATAATATACACATCAGTATATGATGGTGCAGAGACACGCACTGACTGACACACTGCAAGACCAATCAACACACACAACACAGCAGCCAATCACCAGTTAGGACACGGTCACTATAAAGACAGAGGGCACTAGTTTTCCCGCTCATTCGGGATGCAGCCTCTGAGACAGACATAGAGCCCGCAGTCAGTAGCACAAACATCCACCATGTGCTAGCAGTATAGGCTGGTCAGATTAAGCATAGGTCTTCAGTCAATCTAACATAGTGTCGACCCACAGTGCAAGTATGTTTAACAGCTCTTAGTTAAATAAAATAGAGTTGTACTATTACAAGTATTGGTAGCCTGTCTATGTTACTGCTAAGGTAAACACAGTCTCCACAGATCCAGAGTACCCAACACATCAACCCTCTAAAGATATACTTGATTTTTTCTAAATGCAAGAATTCCATCAGGTCACTTAACCACGCCACAGCACTGGGCGGGATCAAAGACTGCCATCCAATCAGCAGTCACCTTCAGGCTATTGGTGAGGTGAAGACGAGAGCATCTGCCTTCGCCCCCGTCTGTAGCCCCGGGGTATCTGAAACCCTCAAGATAGCCATCAAAGAGAATGACTCCATCTCAACCCCAAAAATTCCCGACATGGTGCTGCAGAAGGAGACCCAAGAGCTCATGGTCGGGCTCCTATGTAGTCCGACGCCGAAATCGAGCACGGCAATTGGGTGGAGAATTGGCTCTCAACGCCAAAGTCAGGGCAGGTGCCGATTTGACGCGGGTTCACGATGCTCCACCCCTTTCAAATCGGCATCACCGGGATGCACAGTCGCAACCCTGTTGAAGCATCATCAGTCAGCCCACCCGTGATGCTCCATCTCCGATGGGCCGAGTTCCCGACGGCACGGGCCAAGTGTGTCTGGGGTGCCGGCTGCAGATAGTGTCCAGCACCGCTACACTCGGCTGGGGGGTGGGGGGTTTCTTTTATGGCTGGTCAGCTTGTCAGCCCTGTACATGTGTGGCCCGGGACCCGGCAATTCTCCGACCGTTTCCGCGCGTTCCACGGGTGTTTCACACGGCGCTGGTGCTAGCCCCTCACCGTACTGGAATCGGTGAGGGTTTCACACTGATTTTCCCGTCGTGAAACACCACGGCACTTAGCTTCAGGAATGGAGAACCCAGCCCCCTATGTTTAGAACAAGACCAGAACATGTGCGTTTGGTACGACGGACCCCGAAAACACCACTTACACCTATCATCTACTTCCGAGAGGAACCCATCCCCGCCGACTAGCCATCTCCTTTTCTGGGCCAGTCCCTTGTCCGCATCTCCCTCACTCTCCAGTCCCCCAGCTGGGGGACCCCCGTCCCAGCCACCTCTTCTGTGTCCCATTCTCTTTCGGCCAGTGCAGCAGCAACCCTTTCCCCCCCCCCCCCCTTCCCCCCCTCCCTCCTCTCCCCCCTCCCCCCCTCCCGCTAGATCCCCGTCTAGCTTTTTTGCTCCCCCCATATCCCTCCCATAAGTCAGCTGACACCGGCTTCCCCCGCCATCACTTTAACCCCCCCGTGTGGGAATCTCCCAATCAATGTACATTCCTTTGTTCCCCTTCCCGCCCTTTTTTTGCCGCGCGCGGGAAAGACAACCCCGCGCTTCCCAAAGCCTGCCCCGCCCCCCATGGCGCTGCTCCTGTCATGGCCTTGTCCCTCTCCCCCAGCCCATATATCCTTTCCTGCGCGTGGTTGACCCCCTATGTACAACAACCATCATACTTCACCCCTCAAACACCTCCCTCCCACACAAACCCTCAATTAGAGTCCAATTTTTCAGCTAATATAAAGGTCCACGCCTCTTCGGGCGTTTCGAAGTAGTGGTGTTGGCCATTATGTGTAACCCACAGTCGCGCGGGCTGCAGCATTCCAAATGTCACCCCTTTCCGGTGCAGCACCGCTTTGGCCCGGTTGAAACCCGCTCTCCGCTTAGCGACCTCCGCGCTCCAGTCCGGGTATATTCTGATCTCCGCATTGTCCCACTTGCTGCTCCGTTCCTTCTTGGCCCATTTCAGGACCCTCTCTCTGTCCGTAAACCGGTGAAATCTCACCACCATCGCCCTTGGCGGCTCTTTTGCATTGGGCTTCCTCGCCAGCACTCGGTGCGCCCCATCCAGCTCCTGCAATCTCGGGGGGGCCTCCACACCCATCAGCGTCCCGATCATTGTGCCCGCATATGCCGCGGCATCGGCCCCCTCCATTCCTTCTGGGAGACCCAGGATTCTCAAGCTGTTTCTCCTTGATCTGTTCTCCAGGTCTTCGAGTCTTCCCGCCCACGTCCTGTGCAGCGCCTCGTGCCGCTCCACTCTCTCCGCCAGGCCCACGAGCTCGTCGCCGTTCTCACTCACTTTTTCCTGGATCTCCTGAATCTTCACGTCTTGGGCTTTCTGGGTTGCTCCAAGTTTTTCCACCATTGCCAGTATAGGCGCCACCATCTCCTTACGCAGCTCCTCAAAGCAGCCCTTGATGAACTCTTTCATCTCCTCTCTGTCCGTGGACGCCGCCATTTTGTTTTTTTCTTCTTTCTTCTCCCGCTGCTCCAGGGCCGCTTTCCTCGCTGTTTCACTGCGGGTCCGGTCCATGCAGGGCTGTAGGGGGATTCCTCCCTTCTTCCCCACGGGTTGGGTTTTTTTTTTTTTTTTACAGGTCCGTTGGGGCTCCGTTAGCGGGCCCAAAAGTCCGTTTCTGCGGGAGCTGCCGACTCGCGAGGCTTAGCTCCGCATCGCCGCGACCCGGAAGTCACCAAAAGAACCTTATCCATCAATAGAGCAGAGGTGCTAAGGGGAAGGAAGATATCTCCTTGCGTACAAGGGCTGATAATATCAAAACAGGTTAGCTCACCGAAGCCGGTGTTTGCCCACCCACTCCTCAAAATCAGCAAACTTCCCATCTATAAACAAACCACCAAACTGCTCCAGCCTCTCCTCCCTCCGTGTCCCAAACAACGAGTCTAAGGCAGGCTGCCGGTACAGAACAATGATTCTGAAAGATTGGGCCCAACAATGACCTAGTACCCAGCTTAAAATGCTGCCTAAACTGTCTCCAAATTCTCAAGGTGGCCACCACCACTGTCATAATATACACCAGTATATCATGCTGCAGATACACACACACTGATGGACACACAGCGGGACCAATCAACACACACAACACTGCAGCCAATCACCAGTGAAAGCACACTCACTATAAAGACAGGAAGCATCAGAGCTCCCGCTCATTCGAGATGCAGCCTCCTGGTAGGACAGAGCTTACAGCACAGATCTTCACCAAGTGCTGAGTGCATAGACTGGTTAGGACAAGGCATAGGTCTTTAGTTTAATCTAACATTGTGTTAACCCACAGTGAAAGTATGTTCAACAGTTTCTAACTTAATAAAATAGTGTTGCACTATTTTAAGTGTTGGTAGCCTATATGTGTTCCACGGATCCAGTGCACCCAACACATCAACCACTGGACTGCAAGTCCATTTAGCCGGTGAGAATGGAAGTGGAGCCGTAACCAAGGCTCTCAAACTGAAGCCATTACAAACACCCCTCTCCATCTGCCCCCATGCAGACTCCGCCCCCCCATACCACCCCCACACCCTCTCAATATTCACCGCTCTATAATAGAGTAACAGATTCGGCAAAGCCAGACCTCCCAACTTTCTATCTCTTTGCAAAAACACCCTGCGAATCTGCGGGGTCTTACCCACCCAAATAAAAGAAGATATAATTTGACTGACTTTAACAAAGAAAATTTAGGGAGGAAAATTGGAAGGGACTGAAATAAAAACCTTGGGAGGATGTTCATTTTTACCGACTAAACCCTACCCACCAAGGTCAGCGGGAAGTTTTCCCACCTCTTCAGGTCAGCCTTCACTGCATTGACCAGATCACCAAAATTTAGCTTTTGGAGAGCGGCCAAACCGTGGGCCACCCGGACTCGCAGAAAACGGAAGCTGGACCTGGCCAGGCGAAAGGGCAACCGCCCCTGATCAGCTCCCCTCCCTGGGAGATTCACCGGAAAGCATTCTCTCTTTTTTTTTTTACAAATTTAGTGTACCCAATTAATTCTTTCCAATTTAGTGTGGCCAATCCACCTGGCCTGCACATCTTTGGGTTGTGGGGGCGAAACCCACGCAAACACGGGGAGAATGTGCAAACTCCACACGGACAGTGACCCAGAGCCGGGATCGAACCTGGGACCTCCGTGCCGTGAGGTTGCAGGGCTAACCCACTGCGCCACCGTGCTGCGGAAAGCATTCTCTTTTGCCCAAGTTCAATTTATACCCCGAGAAGGAGCCAAACCTCCCAAGCAGCTTAATTTTCTCCCCTGCACTGATAGATCTCCAGTAAAAGAAGGTGGACCTCCTCTCTGGCAATGAATAAGGAAGATCCAGCTGTAGATGGCCCCCACCCCCCCCCCCCCCCGCCCCCCGCCCCAACTGCTGTGGTGTTCCAGGGTCCGGGGTTGCTGACGGCCTCCATCCCGAACTCCGGAGGCAGCCCATGTATTATCCCGACATCCGCATTCCACTTTGCTCTGGATGTGTTCTGGAAGACGCCTTTTCTTGCTGGCGACTGGGTGTGGGTGGAAGGGTGAAATTCACACCGGTGTATAATCGACTTTTGGACTCCCAACAAAATCAGGCCCCACACCCATTTGCCATTGAACCCACCAGAAGACTGAAGTCAAAGGAACAAAAAACTGGAATCTGAACAGGCTACTGCACCGGTCTCATGAATGGGGGTTTTAGATTTAGATTGTTGGTCAGTCCCAGAGTCTGCTGGGTGGAGGGCCCCGGGATGTGCTCCAGCGGATCCTCCTCCCTCCGGGTGCTCATGGGCCCCTGGGTCACGCTATAGGATGGAGGGCAGCTGGAGTGAGCTCCAGAAGCCTCAACATCATCTGGTGCTACCAGTCCTGGAGGCCCGCCACTGTCTGAACCATACAATTGAACCCCTCAGCTATGGTCCTCAGGGACTGAGCCTGAAATCGAGCCCCAGGTTTTCCACTGCAGTGTTGGGCTGGGTACCACACATTACCGGCACAATGTCTTGCACCAGAAGGCTTTGGGACTGCATCATTCGATCTTGTATCTCTGCAATAGTGGTGATAGCCATGCCGCTTCTACAGTTTCCTCCTCAGAGGTCATGTCGAGGGTGGGCAGTGGGACACTGCTGGTCAGGCCCGGCTCTTTGGGTGATGGTCCTGCAAGGCAAGGAAGATGGTATTATTACATGTCCTGGCCAAGGGGTTGGACTAGACAGAACTCATTTGAGTTTGGCCATATGGATGAGGGTGCAGTGGCTCCTCACTTTTCTCCCGCAGGCCAATCTCAGTCTCAGCAGAGATCCGCTCCTGCTCCACCACTGCGAGCTCCATGGCTCTCTCCTTGTAAGGAGTCAGGATGCTCAACTTGGATATCCCACCGCCTTTTTTCTCTCACTCGTGGTGATTGCGGGCAAGCTTCTCCTGCAGGATCACAAATGACGGAGTGAGCTGGCCGCCTGGCGGGTCAGGTATTGGTCATACCTGGCACGTGTGGGCACTGTGCGTAATCAGGGAAGGATTCTGGTGAGGAGTGCCAGGAACTTGTGAGAGGTGGGGTTCTGGGGCCCTGCGAGGTGGCAACATGTGGGATCGAGGTGACATCCCGACGTTAAGGTGGAGTGCGGAGAGGAGACTGGAAGCACTTACCCTGGCAGAACGCAGTAGGTCATTCATCTTTTTTCAGCATTGTAACCCCGTCCTCTTGTGCAGACTGCTGGCACTGACCAGTGCTGCCATTGTCTCCAGGATCGTCACCTTGCTGGAGGGTTTCCTGCCAGCCTGAGGGGTACATAGTTGCCCGCCTTTCTACCACGGCATCCAGCATATGGGTGAGGGCCCCCTCCGTGAATCGAGGAGCAGGTTTCCTCCATGCCATCCTCCTAGCTTGAAAGAGAGCAAGTACTGTGGAGCTGTTTAAATGCAGCACCCCCTTCATTGAAGTGCTCAGGTGCCACTTGGGACAGGCAACTCAGATGCTTCATATCTCAGGTGCAGTGATTTCATGAGGGGAATCAAAAATAAAACTTCTAAGTGCCTCAAACTTGTATTCCAGATCGCGCTGCCGGGGCCAGCAGGAATTGCACCGATTTTCACTCCGAAAATTACATTTTGTCATTTTTTTTGTTCAACTCTCTGCAGTGGGACTTGAACACAGCCTTCAACTCAGAGGCGAGAGTGATATGAAGTCAATTGTGATTGGTAGGGAGCAGGAGAACAGGAATCCATAATTCAACTAAAAAGTGAAAGCTGCCCGAGAATCATAACAGTGCATTTGTTTTATATCTGCAGTTTAATTCTACACCAATGATCCAATTATCTACCTTTTCATCTTGTTAGTGTTCTACTTGAGAGTATAGCTACTTTAAGAATGCCAAACTGATTAAAGCATGATTATGCAGAATGAGATCACCAAATTGCCAGTAAATCATTAAATATTAACATGACCTTTTACAGATGTCTAATCTGTGCCCAGGTCTACTGAATTTAAAAATAATACAAAATTAATATGATTCTAATAAAGACATATGTCTATCAGCTGAATTGCACTGCAACTTGTGGACATCTTTGGTGGGCGATTCTCCGAGCCCAGCGCCCGGCCGGAGAATCGCCGCAACCGCGCCACGGCGGCCGAATGCCGGGGCCACTGATTCACCGGCCCGGATGAGCCGAGCGGCCGCGCGGATACGACAGAGTCCCACTGGTGCCGTTCACCCCTGGTTGCTGCCGGCGGGAACTCTGTGCGAACGGTCGGGGGGGCGGCCTGTTGGGGGGAGGGGGTTTCCGTCCCCGGGGGGGGGCCTCCGATGGGGTCTGGCCCGCGATCGGGGCCCACCGATCGGCGGGCCGGCCTCTCTCTCTCTCCCTCTCTTCCCCCCCCCCGGCCTACTTTCCTGTGCGGCCGGCCCCTGAACATAGACACCATGTTGAGTCGGGGCCGGCGCGCATAATGTAGCCACCTAAAATGGCTGATTTCCGATTAATTTGTCCAAAACCCGATGTAAAATGGCTAACCGAAAAGGCTGATGGGAAAAGCAGCCAACAGGGCACAAACGGACAGCTGCAGACAGAACAGCGTATTTGGCTCTGGGGAAGTCGGCCCAGAACGATACCTGCAACCATTAGCAGCACATCAACACAGACATCTGCAGTTTAATCGGCTATCCCCGGGAACAATTGCAACATATTAGCAATTGAATGCCGATCCAGACCTCTCGGTAGCCAGCAGTGGCCGAGACAAAGAAAGGTGAACGACCACCCCCCCGGATCAAGGAATCGCCCCATTATTGGAGCATATCGAACCCAGTGATTGGGAACAAGTCCAATCACTTGGGACCAGGGTCAAGGTCCGCCCCGAGAGGCGGGAAGCCCCTGGGACCTATAAAAGATAGGGACCAAGTTCAGATCGACCCTTCTCTCCCTTCTTCTCCTGCTCGCAACCTTCGCAAGAACCATCGACCAGCAACCGTAAGTTTGACTCCAGCGATCGCTACCCGATAGAGACTCCTAGCCATCGACCTGTATCAGCCTTTTGAATCCCGCAGGCCAGACCCAATTCGATAAGCCATTTGTTTCCCTGACCTGGTGGGCCATTCCCAAAAGTTAAGTATTGGCCAGTAGTGGTAGGTAGTGATATAGAAAGTAGGATTATTGTGCAAGTATTTATTGCTTTACATAATAAATGACCGTTGATTTTAATCTTACTAAGCGGTGTGCTGACTTATTAATCATAACTAGAGCTTGAACCACGTGGCGGTATCAGAAAGATACCTGGCTACTCGTGAGCAAAGGTGGCAGAATTAGAGCTAATAAAACTAAGGCTAATAAGAGCAACAATAAGAAGTCCCCCGCGCATGCGCAGATTGGCGCGGTACAACTGCTGGAGCTGGAGCGGCGTGAACCGCTCCAGCGCCGTGCTAGCCCCGGGCCAGAATCGGTTGTTCCCATGCCTGTTTCGTGCTGTCATGAAACGCGACGGTGTTCACGATGGCGCCAACACTTGGGCTCCATTTGGGAGAATCGCCCCCTTTAAATATACATTGTGCTGAGTCTTTAGTGATTCAGACACAAAATGGCCTACAGAATGGTGATGGCAGGTTCTTTGCAGGTGAAGATCATGGGATGACTGATCTCTGTAGTCTAAAGAAAACTTAAAATATACCATTATTTGTTCAAAATAATAATGTTGTATGTAAAACACCATCTATCAGACTGAAATACTTAAAAGAAAGTGAATGCACCTTTTGTTGTTTCAGACTTGTACCCCAAATATCCAATGTTCCAGGATGCTTGTTCATTCCATCTATGTGGAGCTATTAAATATCAGTCGGAAGGAAAATTTTCAATCATTGAAACCTATCCCCCCCCCCCCCCAAAAAAAATGATTACTGTGCACATTAACCCTATTTAATGTGCCCTGCTTTTATTGTGGAACACCCAGGTGGGCAATGCAGCACTTTGGCAAAAAGTTTACAAACACTTATAGTCAAAAGACCAAATGAGAACCCACCACCCATATCAATTATTAGTCTTTGCTGATGAACACAAAGCCACTGCTGTAAGAAAAGCTGTCTGGCCCTTTATTTCTCTTTATAATTACAATTTCTAATGTCAAACTAAACTTTTAAAATTCAAAAGATCATATTTAAGCATATCGATGGAATTTCATCTTTCCCTTTTATTGCCTCCATTTATGTTTTAATTTGAAAGTCTCTCCAAAATGCACAATTTCCCAGGCTGCAAGAGTAGGGTTTATCCCGCTGAATGATGCCTAGGACTCCATCTCTAACAAAATCTATTTGGTAAGTTTCACAAAATTATTTGTCTGAAGCAAGGAAATTGGTCTTCTTGTGCGACAGCCCATACGCCAGCCTCAGTAGGAAGTGATGGGGTAAACTGGTCACTCATGGATTTGCTCTGCAAATTGGATAGAGCATAGTATTGTTGTGGAAATGCACATATCCTGATGACCACATTTGTGTACAGCTGTATTAAGACTCTCAATATGCAAAGACCAAGTGTCACCTCATGCTTAGGCTCAATCTATCCCAATTATTGAAGAATAATTCTGATCATCCTGTGCCACTCAGAAACTACACTGTTCGTAGAAAGCTTTTATGCAGGAAAAGACTATTAACTACAAGTTGATTGGCAGATATGTCTTTGAGGTCCTGCATAAAAATGATAGGATGGTTCCTGTTGGGACGGTTCCCCAAAACAGACCACCAATTACATTTTTATGGAATGCCTCATCACCAGGACATTCAAACAAGCGCCATAGCATGGCTGGTGGCGAGATCAGCTCTCCCCGTCAGATCCTTCACCAATGCCTGGAGTCACAACGCCGCTGCAGTTGCCCTTGAGGAACCAGGGGTGGGGAAGAGACCGTCATCCATCTCCTTCTGGAATGTGCGTTTAATAAGACCACATGAAAAGATCTGCAGTGGGTTTTGACGAGGTTCGTCCTGAGCAACAGAGGCAAACATTAACTGCTGCAGTAAGGCAATCAACTTGGTGAAAGATGCTTTCTGGTCTGCCTGAAACCTATTGTTTGACCTTGCAATGCCTGGGTGTTGCAGACTAACACGTTCTAAGTTCCAGGAAAAAGTGTTGAAGGGCAGACACTCTAAAGCTTGGTCCAGCCATTGCAAAGGCTCAAGTGGAGAAAGGCCACCATTCAGGGCACCTCTAGTACACTAGAGGGCTGGAACCAGTGCAAACGCATGACGTATCGTGGAACATTTAATGCAACCGGAGATGCAATCCACATTGGAAGTGGAGTGAGCCATCCGAGAGTCCAATGTACGGCAATTAACCTAACAGCTCTGTAATGTACTGTAATTAACCCAATAGATCTGTAATGCACTTCATGTGAACTGTCCACATTTGAATTTTTAAAAATATGAATTTAGAATATCCAATTATCTTTTTTCCAATGAAGGTGCAATTTAGCGTGACCAATCCACCTACCCTGCACATCTTTTGGGTTGTGGGGTTGAGACCCATGCAGACACGTCGGAGAATGTGCAAACTCCACACGGACAGCGACCAAGGGCCGGGATCGAACCTGGGTCCTCGGCATCGTGAGGCAGCAGTTCTAACCACTGCGCCACCATGCCGCACACCTGTCCACATTTAAATTGTACTGTAATACACCGTACCAAATTTTATAAATAAAATATTTTTCTGGATAAAAACAATGGGATACACACACCTGGGATTGTGAAATAGTTTGGTGCAGAAATGAAAAAGGATTGAAAATTGTTCCCATTACTCACTGGCATACAAAAACAGCTGCTTTGTCGTATCTTGGTTTGATGCCAGTGCCTTTCTGAACAACGACATATTCACAACCACGTGTGCACTCTCTGCTCTTCACCTCCCAGTATATTCCTCAGCCATGCTCCACAATCAGTGGCACCTTTTTCTTGCTATCATCCCCTGCTCTTTGGGTTTATTTTACCCAAACTCAAGTCCCTCCACTTCGGCATCTCTCTCTCTCTCTCTTTTCAAGACATCTTATCTAGCCCTTTCTTCAGCCATGCTTTCAGTCTCACTCCCTCATCCATTTGCCGACTCTCCTTCCTACTCAAAATTCAGTATTGTTCTTCCGCTCTGCAAATGAATTATTTTATCTACCCAGTCCCAAAGGAATCTATATTTCACTGCAATGCATTTAATGTGGAAAAATATTTGACGCACATGTAAAAACTAAAACAAAAGAACTGTATGGGATTTGACTATCTTTGTGATCAATGTTGTTGAATGAAAATTTGCATAAATCGCACTGCAGATTCATGAGCAAGTGGAAAACAGGTTTTCCAAAACACACATCACACCACTGCCATTTAAATTTGTCATTGTCAGGATATTAACATTCAACAGCATAGCTTCTACATTATTTGAGAATGTTCCCTGCCACTTCTCTTTTACACCTAATTGGCAGCTCATTTAGAACAATCTGGGATTCGGTGTCTCTATGAGGAAGACTCAATACTAATTCAGTTGAACTTTCCAACACACATTGTGAATATTTTTCCAGTTCTTAATGGAACAGCTGGACACAGACCCTCACAGCAGTGTAATGTTCTATCTCAATATAAGAGTGGAAAGGAGGTCAAGTGCTGGCCGGAAGAGTCACGTCTGACTGGCAAACTCCAAATAGACATTAGCATGGACTACATTCTATCTGGCCCACTTCCATTGCTCTTTATGCACTGATCTTTTTTTTTCCTAAATTTAGTGTACCCAATTATTTTTTCGAATTAAGGGGTAATTTAGTGTGACCAATCCACTTACCTACACATCTTTGGGTTGTGGGGGCAAAACCCACACAAACACGGGGAGAATGTGCAAACTCCACACGGACAGTGTCCCAGAGCCGGGATCGAACCTGGGACCTCGGCACCATGAGGCAGCAATGCTAACCGCTGTGCCACCGTGCTGCCCCTTTATGCACTGATCTAAGTGTCTATATTGAGCTCCTCCAATATGAAGGTGGAAGCTTCCCCAATGATCATTGTTGAGTTCAAATGATTCCACTACAATTTATACACAGTCACTTTGATTGAGAAACAAAATCTTTGTCAAAGCCACTGAACTAGAGATGTTTAACCATTCTCTGCTCCCTGCCTTCACAGCCTGCAGATCATCTAACTGTGATCTGTTGCAGAACAGTTCCGCAATCATGAACAGCAGCAGGTCAATCTTGTACGGGTTTAGACACTGGGGACGACTTTGAGCCCGCGTTAGCGGTCCAGGGGATCGCCGATGCGGGTGCAAAATCCAGAAAGGATCAGGAAACGCGATTCTCTCCGTACTGATTGCATTTCCCAATTTTCCAAACCCCCTCACCGGTGTCATCACGAAGTTCCTGCCCACAAAGACAAGAACCTCATTTTCATGTTTATGAATACATTTTAATGAGATCAGCCAGCCCCCCGCCAGATGATCCGCCTCCTTACTGACTATTCAAACCTCGCCACCGTGACATCATTTTGGTGAGGTTTACAACAGCTGTTTGAAGACTTGAATCAGTCGAGTGGATACCCCTGGGGTCGCCAAGTTAAGTATAGGCCCCGAGGGGTGGGGGGAGTGATAGAGCGCCAACCTGTGCCGGGGCAGGCCCTCTAGCGGCGGAGTTGGGAGCTGAATTGTTCTTCACTTCTGATTGGGGCACTCTTTAAAGATGGCGCCCCGACGTCTGTCGAACTGGCCTTGCAGGCTCTAACAGGCCTCACCTTGCCAAAGTGATGGCATAAATCACGAACACTCAATTTTGTACTCGCAGGCTCAAGATCTGGTGTGAAAACTGGTCTGTGCAGCTGGAGAACCTGACACTTTGGAAGAAATATGGTAAGATTTCACCCATTGACTATCAGAGTTTATTCAACTGTGAATACCAGCGAACTCAATATGTGGAAGAGAAGACAGACTTGCATTTATTTAACACCTAACCTGTGTATAGGATGTCCCAAAGGGCTTTACAGCTAATGATCCACTTTGAAGTATAGTCACCTTTGTAGAGTAGGAATCTCGCACAGTTCCCAGAAGTAACAATGAGATAACGACCAGATAATCCACCGTAATGATACTGATTGAGGGATAAATATTAGCCAGGGCACCAGGGTTAACTAATCTTCTTCAAAATAATGCCATGGAATCCACTCGTGAGATCAGACAAAGGTTCTCAGTTTGATATCGGTGGATGAGGCGCTATTTAGTTTAACGCTCTGCGATTCACCTCTTGTACAATATTAAATTCAAATTGCACCTGAAACCAGTGATGAACCTGCAAACAGTATTTCGGCCTGATGATATTTGCTCAAAATACTCCAGATAGAAATCATGGGCGGGATTCTCCAATCCCGCGGCAGAGTGTCCACGCTGTCGTAAACGCCGTTGCGTTTGACGACGGCGTGAATGGGCCGCTGCCAGGACTAATTCTTTTCTTAGCTCGGCCCATCCGGGCCGGAGAATTGGCGGGCTGTATTGGCCGTGTAGAGCTGCCCACAACCGGCGTGGCCAGTTCACGGGCCTGCCCGCCGGCGCCAATGAATCACGTGCCGGCATGGCCAGTTCACGGGCCTGCCCAGGGCTGGGTGAATCCCGCCCCATATTTTGACGGGCAAAATCTACAGATGTAATTACTGCAATCATTGCGTGTTTGGGGTTCTTTGCAGTTTGGAAATAAAATATTTCACTTACCACAATTTTTAAATACAGTTCTGTCATAAGCAACTTCTCAGCTTTCATCAAATCAGTTGTTGCCATGAGCAACCTAAACATCTTACTATTGTGAGAGTTGATACAGCCTACCATATTAATGCTCGCGCAATAGTGTTACCAGAGGATCTATATTACTTTCATTCTGCATCCTACAGAATACAGGTTGAGGAGACAATAGTAAAGATTTTGCACAAGAATAGTATAATATATTATGCAATTATTCAGGTTGAGGATTAAATGCTATAGTATTCTATTCCCTTGATTATATAGTATTTTCAATATAATTACAATTAATGGAAAGCAGTGCAATTTCAAAGCACAATTATAATTAAGCAACTCAATAACTAATGAAATGGAAAGAGGCCAATATATGAACTCTCTTATTTAATATTAACATGCTACCTCCCGGTGACATCATCCAAAAACACAAGATTAGTTTTCTCATGAATACTAATGACACCCAGTCCTACCTCGCCACCTCCCTTGACTCCTCCAATGTCCAGGTCTTGCTGATCCGGCATCCATTAATGGATGAGCAGAAACTTCCTCCAATTAAATAATGGGAAGACCAAAGCCAGTGGGCACAATTTAACGGAAATGAAACCGAGTCCTGTGTCGAGAGCATTCAGCCGGGTGTTTTCCGGAGCTTGCTGCGCCGAGAAAGGCCCCACCCCACCACGGGACTCTTGTTTCACTTCAGGGCCACAGCGGGGAACACCCCACCGAGGCCGCACTCAGTCCCATTTCTTGCACTGAGGAGCTCTCCTTGCCAGTGCAAGAAGAGATCGGGGTGCCATTTTTAACAGCCACACCAATCCCTAGACCCTCCAATGCGTGCCTCCCAACTCCCCCCCCTCCCTCCCTTACTCACCTATAAGGTAATCGAGTCCCCCCCACACCCCACCTAATAAGGGCAGGGCAGGGCAGGGCAGGGCAGGGCAGGGCAGGGCAGGGCAGGGCAGGGCAGCCCCCCCCCCCCCCCCACGGTGCCCTATCCCCGGCATTGGCAAAATGCCCCCTTGGCACCGGCACCCTGGCAGTGAACCCGTCAGCCTGGCTGTGCCACCGAGGTACCCTGGAAGTGCAAGGGCAGCACCCGGTGGCAGTGCCAGGGCACTAGCATACCATCCTGCCAGAGCCCAGCCACCCAGGGGTCCCCGATCCCCTGGGAGACCCTCCCCTGGGAGACCCCCACCCCCACACCCCCGTGTCTGGCCCCTGTTTGTGGAGTTCAGTACTAACCGGTGTTTGCTCAGGGTTTCCGAGGAGCTGGGGCTAGATCCCGTGCCTTGGGTAACTCCGACAGGTGCATTTCAAAGTGCTGATTATTGCAGTACTTTAAAGTGCAGAATAGCCAGATCACGATGTCTCGCGAGATTCCATTAGCTCTCACAAGGCGTGGTCAGATGGGTAAATCCCGTGAGAGGCGCGCGCGGCCGTTTGATCGGGCCCAATGTGTTCTGTCTCCACCACAAATTCCACTCACTCACCACCATCTTCATCCCTCCTCCCAGAACTGTGAGGTTGAACCAGACAATTTGAAAACTCGTCGTCAAACAAGATGAAGCTTTCAACCACAGAGCCCTGTCCTCAGTAAGACCTCCCATTTCCACCTCCATAACATCACATGTCTCAGCTCTTCTGCTACTGAATGCCCCATTCCTGCCTCTGTTACCTTCAGACTTCGTTATTCTCATGCTCTCCCGCTTGGTGTCTACATTCTACCCTCCTTAAAGCAGTGGTCAGATATCATTCACCCATCACCCCATAGAACATAACAGCGCAGTACAGGCCCTTCGGCCCTCGATGTTGCGCCGACCTGTGAAACAGCTTTAAAGCCCATCTACACTATTCCCTTATTGTCCATAAGTCTATCCAATGACCATTTGAATGCCCTTAGTGTTGGCGAGTCCACTACTGTTGCAGGCAGGGCATTCCACGCCCTTACTACTCTCGAAGAACCTACCTCTGACATCTGTCCTAAATCTATCTCTCCTCAATTTAAAGCTATGTCCCCTCGTGCTAGACATCACCATTCGAGGAAAAAGGCTCTCTCTGTCCACCCTATCCAATCCTCTGATTATCTTGTATGCCTCAATTAAATCACCTCTTAACCTTCTTCTCTCTAACGAAAACAGCCTCAAGTCCCTCAGCCTTTCCTCATAAGATCTTCCCTCCATACATTCTGGTAAATCTCCTCTGCACCCTTTCCAATGCTCCCACATCTTTCCTATATGCGGCGACCAGAATTGCGCGCAATACTCCAAATGTGGCCGCACCAGAGTTTTGTACAGCTGCAACATGACCTCATGGCTCCGAAACTCAATCTCTCTACCAATAAAAGCTAGCACACCACACACCTTCTTAACAACCCACTCAACCTGGGTGGCAACTTTCAGGGATCTATGTACATGGTCACCGAGATCTCTCTGCTCATCCACACTGCCAAGAATCTTACCATTAGCCCAGTACCCTGTCTTCCTGTTATTCCTTCCAAAATGAATCACCTCACACCTTTCTGCATTAAACTCCATCTGCCACCTCTCAGCCCAGCACTGTAGCTTATCTATGTCTTTCTGTAACTTGTAACATTCTTCCGCACTGTCCACAACTCCACCAACTTTAGTGTCATCTGCAAATTTACTCACCCATCCTTCTACGCCCTCCTCCAGGTCACTTATAAAAATGACAAACAGCAGTGGCACCAAAACAGATCCTTGTGGTACACCACTAGTAACTGGACTCCAGTCTGAACATTTCCCATCAACCACCACCCTTTGTCTTCTTCCAGCTAGCCAATTTCTGATCCAAACTGCTAAATCACCCTGAATCCCATGCCTCCATATTTTCTGCAGTAGCCTACCGTGGGGAACCTTATCAAACGCTTTACTGAAATCCATATACACCACATCAACTGCTTTACCCTCATCCACCTGTTTGGTCACCTTCTCAAAGAACTCAATAAGGTTTGTGAGGCACAGCCTACCCTTCACAAAACCGTGTTGACTATCTATAATCAAATTATTCCTTTCCAGATGATTACACATCCTATCTCTTATAAACCTTTCCAAGATTTTGCCCACAACAGAAGTAAGGCTCACTGGTCTATAGTTACCGAGGTTGTCTCTACTCCCCTTCTTGAACAAGGGGACAACATTTGCTATCCTCCAGTCTTCTGGCACTATTCCTGGAGACAAAGATGACTTAAAGATCAAAGCCAAAGGCTCAGCAATCTCCTCCCTAGCCTCCCAGAGAATCCTAGGATAAATCCCATCCGGCCCAGGGGACTTATCTATTTTCACACTTTCCAGAATTGCTAACACCTCCTCCTCATGAACCTCAAGCCCTTCTAGTCTAGTAGCCTGAATCTCAGTATTCTCCTCGACAACATTGTCTTTTTCCTGTGTGAATACTGACGAAAAATATTCATTTAGCACCTCTCCTATCTCCTCGGACTCCACGCACAACTTCCCACTACTGTCCTTGACTGGCCCTACTCTTACCTCGTCATTCTTTTATTCCTGACATATCTATAGAAAGCTTTAGGCTCCCAGTTAAACAATTCCTTGGTTATTAAACTCTCATCCTTGTTTTCAAAGTGTGCCATGGTTTAGCCTATGCAACCTTCCAATATAACTGCGCTTCTCTAAAGTTAACCTCTGAAGCATCCCCAACTTTAACTGCTTCTTCTTGGTGGCCATGCCTCCAGCTGCTCAAAAGATCTGGAATTCCCTCCATTAAAATTTCTGCCTCCCTACCTTGCCTTTCTCCTTTCAGATGATCACTTAAAATCTAACTTGTTTGCCAACCTTTTGAGTCATTTTCCCTCATATCTCTTCATGTAGTTCAGTATTATATTCTTATTTTGTTAAAGGCCTTCTATCATAGAATCTTAAAATAGTTACATCACAGGAATAGACCATTCATCCCATCATGTCCATGCTAGCTCCCTATGTGAGCAACTTACATAGTCCACTCCCTCACCCTTTCTCCATAGATCTGCAAATTTCTCTCCATATAATCATCCAATGCCTGTAGGTTTTGTGTCATCTGCAAATTTTGAAATATTGCATTGCACACCCAAGTCTAGATAATTTTTTGGGCGGAATATTTTTATTGAAATTTTAACAATTTTTAAATACATAAATTTAGAGTAACCAATTTCTTCCAATTCAGGGCAATTTATCCTGCACATCTTTTTTGGGTTGTGGAGGTGAGACCCACGCAGAAACGGGGAGAATGTGCAAACTCCACATGGACTGTGACCCGGGGCCGGAATCAAACCGGGTCCACGGTGCCATGAGGCAGCAGTGCTAACCACTGTGTCACCGTGCCGCCTGACATTTAAAAAAAAAAATTTAGTGTACCCAATTAATTTTATCCAATTATCTTTCAGTTTTTGTAATCTTGCTGTGTGCGAAATCTGTTGCTGGGTTTCCGACATTATATTAATAGTAGCCTCTTAATCAATCAGCAGCTTTGAATCATTTCCTACCATGTTCCCAGAGAGATTAATCGACAGTTTTTAATAGATATATACATACATTTACATCTGTGCACGTTTTATTTAAAAACAATCAAGGCAGCCCTTTAATCGGAGGAAATAGGGGCTTTTTGTCAAAACAGACACAGAACTGGGCCACATCCTGGCCAGAAAATGATCTTTTCTTTACTGCTTTCATAAGAGAGGTTGGCTAATCTCTCCGATGTCACAATATTTTGTCTTATAGCTGGTTGACACTCTCGAGTTGACCTCTGACCTGTTACCAATAGGGCACATGTGTAACTGGGTCAGCAAGGGTGGTCTTCTTTTGGCCATGTCAGCCGAGGCGTTCCAAGCTCCAGTCGGGACAGGTGGCTGTGTGCCCGGACCGCGATAAGCCAGAGCCTAATGCTCTTGGAGACAGATAGTTTGAATCCTGCTCGGCCGTTTGCGAGGTCGAATTGGGTGTTTGAATTGAATCGGGAGTTTGAATTTTAGAACCAGCTGGAACGACGATCCCGGCGCTGTTGGAGAGTCGTGAAAACCTGACCCGGGTCCTTTAAGCAAGGAAATCGGCCATCCTTACCCAGTCAGGCCTACATGTCAGTCCAGGCCTCCACAGAGATATGTTCGACTTTTAACCGCCCCTCTCTAAAATAGCCCTGAGCAAGAAACTCGGCTGTATCGTAGGAGCTTGCCAGGATGTCCAAAAGTGCCTCATGTGAAGGAGTTTTGAGGTGTTAGTCAGTGTTGTAATGTTGGAAAGGCAGTAGCAGACCTCCGTGTCATGATATACAAACATGCAGCTAATGAACACATAGACTAGGACACGACCAATGAGCAGTCAGGACGCTCAGGGGTGGTATCTCACTATAAAAGGGATGAGGCACTCACACCCCACCTCTTTCCACAGACCAACATCTACAGAGTGAGACAGGATGTATCCTCAGCATCACACCCCAGCACGTGGCTTAGAGCAAGGCTGGTTCAGTTCGACTGAGTTACTACATTTAGATTAGCAGAGAGTCGAACTCATTGAGAACTGTGCTAATAGTTCAATAAAACACATTGAACTTTAAAAAAAAATGTAAATAAATTAATCCAATTAAGGGGCAATTTAGCGTGGCCAATCCACCTAGCCTGCACATCTTCGGGTTGTGGGGGCGAAAGCCACGCAAACACACGGAGAATGTACAAATTCCACACGGACAGTGACCCAGAATCGAACCTGGGACTTCGGCACCGTGAGGCATCAGTGCTAACCCACTGCGCCACCGTGCTGCTGTCACCCGCCCTGACATTTTAACTATTTTCATACAAAGTTTACAAAAAACAAATAATAACACAACAGTAATAATCCCCCAACCCCTCCCCCTACAGCAATAAAACTAACCCCCTCCCCATCCACCCTATCCCCCCCCCCCAACAGCTAACAGTGGCCAGCCCATTAAAAGTACATTATAAATGGCTGCCATCTATGGTAAAACCCTTCCACCAACCCTTACAGTGAACTTGGCCTTCTCGAGCTGTAAAAATTCCATCAGGTTACCCAACCACGCCGAGGTGCTTGGCAGTGTAGTCAACCTCCAGCCTAAAAGGATCCGCCTCCTCGCCAAAAGCGAGACAAAGGCCAGAACGTCAGCCCCAGCCCCAAAGATCGCTACCAGTGGGCAAGGCTCCAACCCCAAGTCGAGATAATTAATATAGATCCAGAAAAGTAGTGGCTCTCGTACAGCCTGTGGGAAATTCCACCGTAAACCTTCCTCCAGTCTGCAAAACAACCAATTGCCACTACTCTCAATTTCCTCTCACCTCCTTCCACTGCCACATTTTCTCCCTATTGGCTTTAACCTAACCAATCACCTCCGTTAGCGTTTGAAGAGGTCAGCTGGAAATCAACAGCACTTAATTCTGTTTGAAGTGGGCCAGGACCTGTCAATCAAAGACTGATGTTTAGAAACATTGCATAGAGCACTTCAGAGTTACTCAACTATGAAAGACGATGAATGAAGCAAGGCTGACAGCTGTGTGTGTGTGTGGGGGGGGGGGGGGGGAAGGGGGGAGCGGGGAGTGAAGCTGTCAATCACAGCCTAGTAAGGGAAATGAATGAATGGCTTGCCGCTCAAGGATCGGAGGGATTTAAACACAGCTGACCGCTTTCTCTGTCCAGGAATTGACAGGTGGCTGCTTCCTGTGTCTGGGCCAGCAGATATATTGCCCAGGTAAGTGTGCCAACAGTAATTTATTTTGCTGCCTCTGCCTGGGCTTCTCCTTCGCTTCCAGACAAGGGTCTCTTTTCTGGAGGTCTGTGGGGGGGGGGTCTCTATTTAGGGAGTCGGTTGGGGGGGCGGGGGAGGGGGAGTCTCGTGGGGTCACTCCTGTACTTGGGGGAAAGGTGGAGGGGCCCATAAAATACAGGGGTGGGGAGCTGAATTGTGATGCGGGAGGTGTGGGGTGGGGGGCTGAATTGTGATGCCGGGGGCTGAATTATGATACGGGGGGGTGGGGGCTGAATTACGATACAGGGGAGTGGGGTGGGGGGCTGAATTGCGACGCAGGGGGAGCAGTGGCAGAGAAACCAGGGTTGCGCTGCTTTTCACTCTGATGCACTCTACCCTGACATCATGCTCAGCACAAGTTACCAGCTCAATTATTTCTGTCACCAGGGAAGCCTGGGTACGGAAAAGTGAAGCTCACACTGAGGGCAGAGGCTACTTCCAGCTATTCCAACAGATCCGTCTTCTGATGAATTGCTTCCTGAACTCTCGGCTGGTAAACCCAACAAACAATCGGAGTAGAATTTGTACTGCGATTCGGAGGTTGAAATACAAAATGAATTCAATTAAATCTGAAAGTGAACTCACCTGTGGCAGGTGAATCTCATACAAGCAGAAGTGTGAAATATCCCACTTCAAACAAAAAGGATGACATAGGCACTGAGTTAATGAATGTCAAAATAACAAAGGACAAAATTCAAAAGGTACAAGGAAGAAGTCACTGTTAAACAGTGCCCAGTGAGGCCACAAAGGAGGCAATTAAAAGGACACCTCAGAGGTACATGGTAGCAATTCTAACACAACTCTAAACTGTGTAGGTGGCCATAGGGATACAGATTCAAACTACTGTAAAACTAATTTTAGGACCTATATCAACAAGTTCTTCACACAAACAATAATCAACATTTGGAATGGACATCTTCATTGAGCATTGGAAATGAAGGGCACGATTTAACGGAAAAGGTACGGGGTCATTTCGGTACGCGGTCATTTCGGATGCAATTTCCTTGGTGTTTCCAACGGCCACACTGGTGAGATAGTACTTAGTGCCGAAAATGAGCCCCCACGAGTTTCACGCTGGCACTGGCTGTCTCGCCAGCAGATTCGACAGACTTGCGCCCAGCAGCTCCCCGCTAACAAGGGGGAGCTGCTTTTCAAAGTGCCCTCAGAACTCATTCCCAGTCAGCACACGAGCACGGCACCACGCAGACCTGCTCCACCCTTCAGGAATGCTGACCTGGCCAGTCTTCTGGATGCTGCAGAGGCGAGACGGGACATCCTGTTCCCCTGAAGGGGTCTGAGTACTGGAAGCAGGACCGCCAATGTCGCCTGGGAGGCAATGACTGCGGCCTTCAGTTCAGGTAGCGTAACCAGGAGGACCGCCATACCATGCAGGAAGAAGGCTAACAACCTCCATCGAGCCGCAAGGATAAGTGAACACTGGTTCCATGACATCAGTTCCGCCAGCCACCCCCTTGACCTATGACCCCCATCCCCAACAAGTCAGCGGTTGGCACCTTGCAACCTCCCCACATCAGATCACTGAGATAGTGCCCCAGCACACCCTGGCACCCACCAGTACAACCCCCTCCATGTCCAGCTGCAGACAAATGCTACCTGCCATAGACCCCCCTGGATACATCAATCACACAGCTCACTATGCGCCCTCTCTGTCCCGCAGGAGAAGTTAGCTCATAATAGGCGTGGAGGATCCAGAAAGGCAGCGGAGTTCCAAATATTAGAGTCCTCACCCCTTATGGGGAATGGGCCCCGGCGATCGCAGGGTTGACCAAGGAGACAGCAGTAACCGACAGTGAAGTTGGCCTGAGCCACAGAGTTGAGGATCCACTGCCCCTTCACCCAGATGACCTGCCTCAAATGAGTCGTTCATGTCAGACAAAATGATCCTTCCCTCTCACTGACCACATGTCCATTGTCTTGCAGGATCTCCACCCTCTTTGGGCAGCACGGTAGCACAAGTGGATAGCACTGTGGCTTCACAGCGCCAGGGTCCCAGGTTCGATTCCCCGCTGGGTCACTGCCTGTGCGGAGTCTGCATGTTCTCCCCATGTCTGCGTGGGTTCCCTCCGGGTGCTCCGGTTTCCTCCCACAGTCCAAAGACGTGCAGGTTAGGTGGATTGGCCCTGCTAAATTGCCCTTAGTGCCCAAAAAAAGGTTAGATGGGGTTATTAGGTTATGGGGATAAGTTGGAAGTGAGGGCTTAAGTGGGTCAGTGCGGGTTCGATGGGCCGAATGGCCTCCTTCTGCACTGTATGTTCTATGTTCTATTCTACCCAAGAGACCATCTTGGAGGAGAGCTCTGAGGATGCCACCATTGAGGCGTCACAGCTATCACCCCCACCTTCCACCACGCAGAGACAGGCACCTTGGTGGATGACATTAGTGGACTGGCTTCTGTGGCACAATCTGGTGATCACCACACAGATGCTGATGTGCATCAGGTGGAGGCAGGGCCATTCAAGGAAGTCAGCAGTCGGAGGTCATCTGGATCCCAGGACTCAGCTGAGTCGCAGTCAGATGCCGAGGCTCTAGGAAAGGTTATCCCGGAGCTGATGGAGACACTAGGGCACGGTCATGACTTTTAGGAAGGGATGTCAGTGACAACTGGCAGTGCACAGCCGATTGGAGAAGTCTCAATGGCTACGGGTGCAGGAGATGGCACTGGCAATGTGTGGAACCGAGGCCAACACTGCTAGGGTGGCGGCCACAGTGGAAAGCAAGGCGTGGCTAAGTCTGTGACGACCATGGCTGAGGGCCTTGGTATCATGTTCCAGTTGATGAGGGACATGTCCCAGACACAGGTGGACATTGCCGAAGCTCTCCGGAATGTGACCCAGTCACTGAGGAGCATCGCCGAGGGCATCAACACCATGGTGCAAACAATGGGGAGCCGCCAGGACCGGCAGAGCCAGATGACTCAGAGGCCTCTGGAGCTCACTCCAGCTGCCCCACCATCCCATGGACACCGCCCAGACTCTACGGGCACTGCCCAGGAGGAAGGAGCGCTGGAGGCCGACCTGGTGCCTCCCACCAGGAAGATGACGGCGGTCTCCACCTCACCTGAATCCCGCCTCCTGACACCGGTGCACCTCATGGTCAGTGGTCAGAACAGGGTGGGATGGCGATGCCAGTGGCACCAGTAACTCTGCCATGACCCTCCGGCACCAGGCCCTCCAGAGGATGTCCGCCAAGGTCATCAAATGCCAGAGGGCACAAAAAGCAGTAGGCTGCCTCCACCTCTGACGTGCATCTTAGTGACACGCCTAGACGTAGTGGTACAGCGCGAAAGATCAAGACGATTGAGTATCACTGAGTGGGCACGAAGGGGGCATTATCTGTCGCTACGGGCAATGGACGTTATAAATGTTCACCAATAAACATGTAACACCTGTTACACGAGCAGGCTGGTTAAATGGCAAACTGATTCGCCCCCGGGCATATCCTGATTTTGGCCTCTCCCGTGATGAAACCTTTGTGCCTGGATCCACGCAGGGTGCAACGCGCCCATTAAATCGTGCCCGAAAATTCCGAAAACAGCTGAGCACTATAATGAGAGGACTGTTGTTTCTTTCTGACTGGATGTAAAAGGATTCAGCAAATGGTCTTCCTCATCCATACGTGTCATTATTATGAGGTGCACAAATTGTAGAGAGCCTCTTAGCTAAGGATAATTATTTTCCAGAGGTACTGTGCATGTAGTGACGTGTGTATATTTGTTGAAGGACTAACAGTTGTAAACTTCAAACATGTGTATTCTATTTTTATTGAATTGTGAAGGGTGTACATATTGATATACATAATATAAATATGAAAGAGCTTTTAGGGTAATGTAGGCCTCACTCCTATATTCGTCATGATATGGGAACATTGACTGAGCTTCTGTACTATATCCGATCATACATACCGCAAAACATCAACTATATTAAGTTATAATAATAATCACTTGTCACAAGTAGGCTTCAATGAAGTTAATGTGAAAAGCCCCTAGTCGCCACATTCCAGCACCTGTTCGGGGAGGCTGGTATGGGAATTGAACCCGCGCTGCTGGCTGTGTTCTGCACTACAAGCCAGTGATTTAGCCCACTGTGCTAAACCAGCACGCTGCGACATTCATCTTTTGGTGCTACACAAGGGGTTTTTAATAAAATGGTTGATAATTACTGTTTTACCAGAAATATTAATCTTTATAATGTGGTTAGCACTTCCCAAACGTTGCATTTGTGATTGTTTATTTGAGGTAAATCTGCTAAATGCATGTTATATGCTTCACAACTTTGTTAAATCTACCCACTAATTACCATGCTAACCAAGACAATCAAATTATCCTGAACCACAACACAATTTATCATAATTAATGGTCTGTAATCTACAAAAATGTTGGTATCCCTTCAGCATACAACAAAATAAAATCTGTATCACTGCAACTCAAATGCGGCAATTCCAATGCTTCGAGGCATTCTGCGGCATAAAGAACAAGTGGAACTGAAAAGACTTTCCGAGTAGTTGCATGAAGCGACCACAGTTCAAAAGAATGAGGCTTCATTTGTGTTCCTAGCCTGTTGGTAAAAGATGTAGGCCGAGGCTTTCTGGCCCCGCTCGCTGTCGGTATCTCCCAGTCCTGCTGAAAGTCAACAGATTTTTGGCTGGCCCACCATATTCCTCCGCGGCGGGTGCTGCCAATCAGGGCTGGAAAATGCGAGCCATACACTTCGCAAACCTCACCTAACGTACAGCATTATGCATGTAAAGCAATGCAGCTGTTAAGTTGCTGTAAGGTAAAGTAAATGCTGGAGTCAATTACGAGTCAATTTGCAGAACAGAACCTTAGCTTCATTTGATTTGACAGGTGAATGAATAAGTTGGAGATTCGTGGAAGCAGCATTTTCTCAATGAGATGGAGAGATGGAGCTGTGGCATACTTTTCACTTTGCCTCTGAATCAGAGAGACCGAGCACCAGTGAAAGGATTGAATTACCCTGAAAATCAATATTTAAAGCATTTAAACTGCCTATATTCAAGACTTAGGCTGGATCTCTTGAATTGTTTTTATATTATTTGAAGTTCATTTGAGTCTGGCTGCAGTTCCACAGAAAATAACAATCAGTGTTGGGAGACAATTCCATGGAAATCAGCCCATCAAATGCAAATTAAAATCACTCGATAGGTTGGAATATTTTCAGTATACTCCATACTATGGAGTAATGGTGAAGAAAACAGATGCTAGTTAAGGAAAACAGCTAGTTAAGGAAACTAGAGAAATGAAGAGAAGTTTCCAAGAAGTCTGGAGTTAAAGGAACAGGGGTAACTGGGAACAGGGCAGCACGGTAGCACAGTGGTTCCACAGTTGCTTTACAGCTCCAGGGTCCCAGGTTCGATTCCGGCTTGGGTCACTGCCTGTGCAGTGTCTGCACGTTCTCCCTGTGTCTGCTTGGGTTTCCTCCGGGTGCTCCGGTTTCCTCCCACAATCCAAAGATGCGCAGGTTAGGTGGATTGGCCACACTAAATTGCCCTTAGTGTCCAAAAAAGGTTAGGTGGGGTTACTGGGTTATGGGGATAGGGTGGAGGTGTGGGGTGCTTTTTCCAAGTGTCGGTGCAGACTCGATGGGCCAAATAGCCTCCTTCTGAACTGTAAATTCTATGTCTATGTCCAACTGGAACAGATTAGTTCAGTAAAGTCACAGAGAGTTGAAAAGGCATTGGAGTATGAGAGGCCACAAAGATATTTGCAGTAGTACTAAGATTTGTGAGAAATTACCATATTATTTTAAATTGTGGAAATTGGTGGCGGGGTCTGAGAGTTTGTTTAGAGCCTTTAAGACGAAAGACATCCTAAAAGGGGTGGTATAAGTGCTGGATTGGATTCACTGTTAAAAGTGGAGCGAATGCCTTGTTTAAAAGTGTCACTTGGAAAACCTGGTCTGGGTTTTGGGATGCAAACCGCCAAGAGAAAGCATTATTAATGAGAGAAGATTTTAAAGTGTGTTTTTGAGAGTGGAGTTTGGAACAATCATCTGTGACAATCATCTGGCGGGGGGTTCGGAGGAGAAATCTACAGACACTAACTTGGGTTCAGAGCAGAGTGCGTGTATTTGACCACAGCCAATTTGCGTGCTTAAAAGGGAATTTGTGTTAATGAGACCATGAAGTTTAAGATGTACTTTTAATCCGTGCTAATCTTAAAATCTGTGTGTGTCTGTTAAGATTGGGGGGGCGGGGGGGAGAGATAGAGTAATGAACTAGCTTACAATAATCCAACTTTTCATGTTTAATTGAAGCTTTTTTGTTGTTGCTAAAACAATTGGTGGTCTTGTGACTCTGTTCCTCCACATTTTATTTTTTTTTAAAGTAAAAGTTACGTTGTTCTTTTGAGCCAGGGTTCCATTCTGGGATCTTCCCATCCAATTATAACATCAACTCGCATCGCAACACTTAGAATGACGAAAGTTCATGTTCATAGAATCATAGAATTTACAGTGCAGAAGGAGGCCATTCGGCACATCGACTCTGCACCAGCCCTTGGGAAGAGCACCCCACTTAAGTCCACACCTTTAACCTATCCCCGTAAACCCACCTAACCTTTTTGGACACTAAGGGCAATTTTGCATGGCCAATCTACCTAACCTGAACATCTTTGTCTTGTCATTTTTAAGCCATACTTTTGCATCAACTCGTACCATAGGGCGGCAAGATAACACAGTGGTTAGCACTGCAGTTTCACAGTGCCATGGACCCGGGTTCAATTCCCGGCTTGGGTCACTGTCTGGCGGAGTCTGCATGCTCTCCCTATGTCTGCGTGGGTTTCCTCCGGGTGCTTCGGTTTCCTCCAACAAGTCCCAAAAGACGTGCTTGTTAGGTGAACTTGACATTCTGAATTCTCCCTCAGTGTACCCGAACAGGCGCCATAGTGTGACGACTCGGGGATTTTCACAGTAACTTCATTGCAGTGTTAATGTAAGCCTACTTGTGAGACTAATAAAGATTATTATTGTACATGTTTATATTCATTTCCCATTCAATTTCCGTACAATGGTGTTACAGTGCAATTCCACGTTGTGGCCACTGGATGGCTTTACAGGAAATTTTTCAGCTCCACTGTCATTAGCCTTTTGCACCCTTTCAGGTTTTCACTGTAATTACACTCAACTGATTCTTTTTTTCCCCCATGCCCAATCACTTTTTCTCACTTACATGTCAATCCCTTGATCTCCTGCGTATGGGCATCCAGACACCTTTCCAAACTGCTAGCTCCAACATCAGCTTATTATTCATCACTCTAGTCTTGCAAGTTCCTTCTACCGGTTCTGCACCACTACCTTCCCTGCTAATATGTCTCCCCGCAGCTCATTCACCCCCACTGCTTCTACAAGTCCCCCCATTTCATGCTCCGTTAATGCCCACCAGTGATCCCCATCAAGGCACCCCATCCCTCTGTCGGTGGATCTTCACAATCACAACTCCCTGCCTCTATTAGAATTCTTTTGTGGCCAATTTGAGCGTCTCTCCTCTTCATGATTCAGCCTTACTTGACGTTAGCTGCTGCTGCTCATTCCCCTGACCATCCATGTGCCATGGTTGGGATGTTTGGGGGCAGGTGGGTGATTTGTAAGGTGAGTGGGTGTAGACGGTAGAACAGGCAATGGCAATATCTTCAAAGCAGACATCTCAGTGATTCTTCCCACGGGAGGAAAGGGGATAGTGGCAAATTTATTCAGGATTGGGGGCTCTATGCCGGCCCCAGAAACAAGATGGTGGATGTGCTGCTGCAGTGGCACAGCAGCCAGCTGAAATGTGGGTCAATGCTGGCCTATGTTGATCTGAAAAAAAATATTTTTAACCCAAGTGGGCCTAGAAGCATAATAGACAGAGGATGAGCAGCAGTGGGTGAGAATGAGTCATGGGTTGTGTAAGGTTTTCGGGCAATTCGGCCCTTTTTGGACTGCCCAAGAATAAAACTCAGAGACTGTAAACTGACTTTTCAGCCAAGAGAACGGAACCAGTTTTCCCAGCAGGCTTGGTCCACTGAGCTGAGTAGGGACATAAGTACATAAGTATTTACAAACCCCCCCCTAGGAGCTACAAGGAAGAAGGAGCCAGACAACGAGATAACATCAAAACACAGACAAAGGGGCACGGGAATACACAGGAGGCTCGCCTGCAAGCAGGACAATGGGATGGTCATAGCCCCATGCAAATGTAAATGACTTTGCCTCCACCAGAGCAGAATCCAATCAACACCCCATCAACATAGCAGCTATCTCCGGAGCAGATGGAAGTCTTTGAAAATCTTCAAGGGAGCTCAACCTCGTTATCTCAAAAAACAGACTGGAGGCGGACCTAGGGGAGGTACTCCCATCTCGACAGGTCTGACCGGCTCAAAGGGGGCGGGACCAGCGGGAACTTTAAATCTTACCTTTTTCAATGCAAAAGGGGCTGGCCGAACACAGGAAAGGGCCAGGTAAAACAATATAAAAGGGGCTGTGTTTCGATTGAGGGTCTCTTCGTTCTTGGCTCGACCTCTGCACCCCTGACTTGACCTCTGCAGCCTGTGACCGTAAGTACCCTGCAGCAGCTTGCGAAACTCCCTTGACTTTAATAGTGGTTGAGGCTTTGGGGAAGGGAACTTGTTTTGTGCCTTGTGATATTGCTAAAAACTGTGTAATCATAAGAATTTTCGTTGTGTCCGCTATATTACTTTTGAATAGACTTAGTTTGTATTAGAGCATAAGATTTTATTGTGTTTCTTCTGTTGATGATTTTGACCTGGGTTTTGCAATAAACCTTGATTTGATGATAATTGGAGTCGTTTAAATTCTTCAATCTTTCACCAGCGATCTCTGACCAAGTCATTGTTAAAATACTCCTCACCTTAATTCCGGGTTCAAGAATCGAGGGTCATCTTGAGCGATTCACTCAGGACAGACTGCTGGTTAGGAAATAAACAGCAGTGTCCTATTCTCTCTCTTGGGAAAGCTACCCTAGTGGAGTAGGAACCGGGTGGGTGTTGCACCACCGGCAAGAGAGAGAATCACCTGGGTATTGGTAGGGGTCTGGAGATCTGTGTGATATAAGTCTCAGGCTGTCGGTTAGGAATAAACGGCAGGCTTGAATCAGTGCTCTCTTCAGTGGAAGTGTCCCAGTGCGACATCCCCTGGCCGCTGAAGTTTCAGTGCCAGCTGGAGAGAGACACACACAGATATTCAAACCCCAGATATCGGCCCAGTAGTGGAGTAGCGGAGATGGCACCCTCTACAGTTGGGAGAGACAAGGTTGGGGGAAGAGACCACAAAATGCAGTGATCAGGCCTGCACACTGCAAAATAATTACCTACAGATCATTAAAATTGAAGCGTAATTTAGACGAAGATTAAATTAACATGGAACTTCACTCATAAGGTCAGTTAGGGAATTTCTGAAGCTGACAGGGTGTCCTACAAAAACGGGGAGAAAATAAATTTGAGGTAATATTTTACCTGGGAGAGTCCATGGGACTAGCCAGATGAAAAGAGCAGAGGTCCAGTTAGTTAGAATTCCGTCATCTACCAGTTGGATGGCACAATGATAATAGAGTTAGTTGTTGACTTACCATAACAATCAATCTCTTCAAATTTGCCTGCAACAGACCTAGACATGGTGCAAGGAAAACCCCAAGTGGTTGAAAGTTTTGGGAACCACAGACCCCAAATTATCTCTAACTCCCAGGCACAACTACACATAACATGTCTCAAATTATACCTAGGCTGTATCCAAACAGGTTATCTATATAAGAGAAATTTAAAATCTACAAGTGTTACCTTGTTATTCACTCTGCATAATTGTAATGCAATTGTTTTATCAGCAGCTTCCACCCCTCGTTTGAGGCCTGCAACTATATCATAATAGGCCTTTCCACTATAGGAGTTTTAACATACTTTGCACAGCTTTACCATTAATATATGGCCATTCAATGGTTTTCCATGTGTTATTGACATTAAAAAAATACTCAAAGATTGTGTCAACAGGAAGTGTAAGGTGTGCAGGCAGGAAAGTGGATGTGATATGCAAGACTTTGCATAATACATGTGGAGAAAATAAATTATTCGTAACAAATGGCATTTGTCACTTAATTGAACGCACACAGATTTGTTGGTGTTGACGCAGCATTCTCCAATTGTGTACCTAAATATGGGAAAGAGTTAGCATCTGCGCAGCACAAATCAATTGAAAGAGTTATTCCAAAATATCTTATCTTAAACTGCTGAAATTTACCTTACAAACATTTCTTCTATAGTAATCTCTGCTAAATATTTTGAGATTTATGGTCCAACTCTAAGGCTAAAATCGAAGTCAAAATTTGCTTTATGCCAGGGCTTCTTACAAACCCTACCTGGCAGCCCGGCATGGCTGCAACTAAATTAACAGATAAACCAATTGCCAGGGCAATTGGCAAAAATAATTTAGAAAGAAAAAAAAAAGAATAATTTACCTATGCATGCTGAGAGCTGCAACCCAACCAGAGGCCTAAACCTGTGACAGGACTGCAATATTCGTAAGGTATAGAACCGCTCAATTTATCAGACAGGAAATAGGGTCAGCCAGCCCGATACATTATTATGGAAAAACTAAGCTGTTCTCTGCAATAATTTCATCATCTTACATTTGTGCTCTCACTGACCAAAGGAAACAACACATCGTCATAATCCCTTCATTATCGTAAAGACGTTCTAGTTGTCAATCTTGGCTGAATTGGCACACTTGTGCGTTGCGGATCCGAATCCTGCTCCAGACATAATCTAGGCTGAGTACTACACTGTCAGAAGGGGCTATCTTTTGATTGAGTTGCTAAACCAGAAGCTCAACTGGCCTTCTACGTGGATGTAAAACGTTCCATGGGGCTACTGGAAAGCAGAACATTGATTGGATAATCAATTCTACATTCCAGCTCACTTGTTGATGCCATGGACCGAATTTTTGGAGCACGCCAAGGTCACAAGCTTAGAATGCAGAATAAATGCAAAAAAGGCAAAGTTAAGGCATTCTCCCTGAACGCAAGAAGCATTTACGACAAGGTAGAAAATGGAGAACTACAGACCCATTAACCTTACATCTCGAGTAGGAAAAATGCTTGAATCTATTACAACGGATGTGACAAATTAACACTTGGATAATCATGATCGGATTATGCAGAGTCAGCATTGATTTATGACTGGGAAATCACATTGGATGAACCAGTTGAAGTTTTTTGTTGTTGAGATACTTGGATTATCAGAAGGCTTTTTATAAAATCCCTCATCTTGGGTAACAAAAATAAAGCACGTAAGTAACATACTGGCATGGATTAAGGGTTGTTTTTTAAAAATATTTTTATTCAAATTTTTTACATATTTTCAACAAACCCCCCCTTACAGTAAAAAGAAAAACAAAGAACCCATAAATAAACATCTTACAACTACATCACGAATTCCCCCAATATACAAACCCCCCATTAAGCAATAGTAAACCCAGTCGAAAACACAAAGTACACCCCCCCTCCTCCCGGGTTGCTCCGCTAGAAGGTCTAGGAACGGTTGCCACCACCTGAAGAACCCTTGCACATACCCTCTCAAGGCAAATTTTACCTTCTCCAATTTAATGAATCCTGCCATGTCGCTGACCCAGGCTTCCACGCTTGGGGGCCTCGCCTCCTTCCACTGTAGCAGAATCCTCCTCCGGGCTACAAGGGACGCAAACGCCAGAATACCGGCCTCTTTCGTCTCCCGCACTCCCGGCTCGTCCGATACCCCAAATAGTGCTAACTCCCAGTTCGGCTTAACCCAGGTGTTCACCATCTTAGACACCGTCCACTAACGCCCCACCAGATTCCATCCAGCGCCGGGCATGCCCAGAACATATGGGAGTGATTTGCTGGGCTCCCCAAGCACCTCACACACTTGTCTTCCAGCCCAAAGAACCTGCTCAGCCTCGCCCCTGTCATATGCGCTCTGTGAAGAACCTTAAATTGTATCAGGCTAAGCATGGGGTAAGAGGAGGAAGAATTAACCCTACCCAGGGCGTCCGCCCATGTACCCTCGTCTATCTCCTCCCCAAGTTCCTCCTCCCATTTACCCTTTAGCTCCTCCACCGAGATCTCCTCTTCCTCCTGCATCTCCTGGGAGATCGCCAAGACCTTGCCTTCTCCAACCCACATCCCCAAGAGTACCCTATCCTGGATACCACGTGCTGGAAGCAGCGGGAACTCTCTCACATGCCGTCTTACAAACGTCCTTACCTGCATGTACCTGAAGGCATTTCCGGGGAGGAAGCCCGAATTTTTCCTCCAGCGCCCCAAGGCTCGCAAACGTCCCATCTATAAACAGGTCGCCCATCCTTCTAATTCCTGCCCTGCACCAGCTCAGGAACCCTCCTTCCATTCTCCCCGGGACAAACTGATGGTTCTCTCGGATCGGGGACCAAACCGAAGCCTCTACCTCACCCCTGTGGCGTCTCCACTGCCCCCAAAATTTCAAAGTCGCCGCCACCACCGGACACGTGGTGTACCTTGTCGGCGGGAGCGGCAGCGGTACTGTCACCAGCGCTCTCAGACTCTTGCCCACACAGGACGCCATCCCCAGCCTCTTCCACGCCGCCCCCTCCCCCTCCATTACCCATTTGCGCATCATCGCCACATTGGCAGCCCAGTAGTACCCATACAGATTAGGCAACGCTAACCCTCCTCTGTCCCTACTCCATTCCAGAAATACCCTTCTCACCCTCGGGGTCTTTTTCGCCCACATGAATCCCATGATGCTCCTGCTGACCGGCTTAAAAAAGGCCTTAGGAATCAGGATGGGGAGGCACTGGAATACAAAAAGGAACCTCGGAAGCATCGTCATTTTCACCGACTGCACCCTACCCACCAGGGACAGTGGCAGCATATCACACCTTTTAAACTCATCTCCATCTGCTCCACCAGTCGCGTCAAGTTGAGCTTGAGTAGGGCCCCCCAGCTCCTGGCCACCTGGATCCCCAGGTACCGAAAACTCCTTTCCGCCCTCTTCAGTGGAAGCTCGTCTATCCCCCTTCCCTGGTCCCCTGGGTGTATCACGAAGAGCTCACTCTTCCCCACGTTGAGCTTATACCTGGAAAAGTCCCCAAACTGCCTGAGGATCCGCATCACCTCCGGCATCTCCCCCACTGGGTCCGCCACATACAGTAACAGGTCACCGGCATACAACAAAACCCAGTGTTCCTCCCCCCCCTCCGGACCAGCCCCCTCCAGTTCCTGGACTCCCTCAAAGCCATAGCCAAAGGCTCAATTGCCAATGCAAATAGCAAGGGGGATAGGGGGCACCCCTGCCTCATCCCCCGGTACAGCGGAAAGTATTCCGACCTCCTCCGATTCGTGGCCACACTCACCATCGGGGCTTCGTAAAGTAGCCTAACCCAACTAATGAACCCCTCCCTCAACCCAAACCTCCTCAACACTTCCCCAAGGTACCCTCACTCCACCCTATTGAAGGTCTTCTCCGTGTCCATCGCCGCCACTATCTCCGCTTCCCCCTCCACTGCAGGCATCATGATTACGTTAAGGAGCCTCCGCACATTGGTATTCAGCTGCCTTCCCATCACAAAACCCGTCTGGTCCTCAATCCTCAGTCCTCAATTCTGGTAGCCAACACCTTCGCTAACAGCTTCGCGTCCACGTTGAGGAGCGAGATTGGCCTATATGACCCACACTGTAATGGTTCCTTGTCCCGCTTCATGATCACCGAGATCAGCACCCTGGCTATTGTCGGGGATAGGGCCCCCCCTCCCTTGCCTCATTGAAAGTCCTCACTAGTAGAGGGCCCAGCAGGTCCATGTACCTCTGGTAAAATTCCACCAGGAACCCATCTGGCCCCGTTGCCTTCCCCGCCTGTGTACTCCCCAGACCCTTAGTCAGCTCCTCCAGCCCTACCGGTGCCCCAAGCCCAGCCACCTGCTCCTCCTCCACCCTCAGGAACCTCAGCCGATCCAAAAATCGACGCATCCCCCCCTCCTCCGCCGGGGGCTCAGACCTATACAGCCCTTCATAAAAGTCTCTAAATACCCCATTTATTCCCACCGCATGCCTCACCGTGTTCCTCCCTTTATCTCTAACTCCCCCAATCTCCCTCACTGCCTCCCGCTTCCGAAGCTGGTGTGCCAGCATCCGGCTAGCCTTCTCCCCGTACTCATACACCGCCTCTTGCGCTTTCCTCCACTGCACCTCTGCCTTCTTGGTGGTCAACAGGTCGAACTCGGCCTGGAGGCTTCGTCGCTCCTCGAGTAGTCCCTCCTCGGGCACCTCTGCATACCTCCTATCCACCTTTAAAATCACCCCCACCAATCGCTCCTGCTTTCTTCTCTCCTTCCCTTCCTTGTGGGCCCTAGTAGAGATTAGCTCTCCCCTAATCACCGCCTTCAGCGCCTCCCAGACCACCCCCATCTGCACCTCCCCAGTATCGTTAGCCTCTAGATAGCTTTCAATCCACCCCCAGATCCACCTGCTCACCTCCTCATCCGCCAGCAAGCCCACATCCAGACGCCACAGCGGGCACTGGTCCCTCTCCTCCCCTAGCTCCAGCTCCACCCATTGCGGGGCATGGTCTGAGATGGCAATGGCCGAATACTCCGTGTCCTCCACCCTCGGGATTAGTGCCCTGCTCATAACAAAGAAATCTATCCAGGAGTAGGCTTTATGGACATGGGAAAAAAAAGAAAATTCCCTGGTCCCCAGCCTGACAAACCTCCATGGGTCCACTCCTCCCATCTGGTCCATAAACCCCCTCAGCACCTTGGCCGCCGTCGGCTTCTTACCCGTCCTGGACCTGGAGCGGTCCAATGCTGGATCCAGTACCGTGTTGAAGTCCCCCCTCCCCCATTATCAAGCTCCCTGCCTCCAGATCCGGAATCCGGCCCAACATGCGCCGCATAAATCCGGCATCGTCCCAATTCGGGGCATATACACTCACTAATACCACCCGCACCCCCTGCAGCTTACCACTCACCATCACACATCTACCTCCATTGTCTGCTACGATGTTCAGCGCCTCAAACGACACCCGCTTCCCCATCAAAATAGCCACCCTTCGATTCTTTGCGGCCAACCCCGAGTGGAAAACCTGCCATACCCACCCATTTCTCAGCCTAACCTGATCAGCCACCCTCAAATGCGTCTCCTGGAGCATAACCACATCTGCCTTCAGTCCCTTCAGGTGCACGAACACACAGGCCCTCTTGACCGGCCCGTTCAGGCCTCTCACATTCCAAGTTATCAGCCGGATGAGGAGGCTTCCCGCACCCCCCTAACCCCTGCCGATTAGCCATCCCCTTTTCTAGGCCAGCCACGTGTCCGCGCCTCCCGCCCTCTCCATTCCCTCCAGCGGCAGACCCCCGCTTCGACTCTCTCTCCGAGCTCCAGCTCCCCTTTGGCCAATGCAGTAGCAACCCAGTTCCCCTCCCCCTCCCCCTTCCCCCCCCAGCTAGCCCCCCCTTAGCTCCCCCATAGCACTCCCGTAAGTCAGCTGACTCCTGCTGACCTCGGCCACTCCATCGACCCCCCAGTGTGGTAGTCTCCCGCCCCCTCCTGTCCATCAGCGGGCGCTCCTCTCCAACACCGCCCTTCCCCCCGGCCCTGCCCCATTCCTTCCCTAGCGCAGGAAAAAGCCCATCAAACCGGCCCCGCCCTCTCTGGCGCAGCTCCCTTTTGCAGCCTAATCCCAGCTCCCCCACCTCGGGCCTCCCATCTCCCCTCCCCCCCCCCCCAACGGGGCCCTGTCTTTCCAACCACCGACGCCCACACTCTCACAAAACCCCCACTTCGAACCATTTCACTCTACCCCACCCAGCACCCAAGGAAACAGCACAGAACAGAACAGAACATCCCCCAAAGCACAGTAACCACAGTAGCCCCCCCGCGACATTCCCTCACAACCGACCCTCAGTCCGTGTCCAATTTTTTGGCCTGGATAAAGGTCCACGCCTCCTCCGGCGTCTCAAAGTAATGGTGCCGCTCCTTAAACGTGACCCACAGTCGCGCCGGCTGCAGCATCCCAAATTTCACCCAGAAACCACTTTCCCGCCAGAAATGGACTTTTGGGCTCTTTCTAGGGTCCATTTCTGGCGGGAGCTGCCGAACGTGCGACTTAGCTCAGCATAGCCGCAACCGGAAGTCGATTAACAGTTGTTAACAATCAAAAAAGAGAGAGTAAGAATAAACGGATCAGTTGCGCATTGGTAGACTCTGACTAGTGGGATACTGCAAGGATCAATACTTGGACCCAGCTGTTCACAACAGGCTTCAAACCTAAAATCTCCATATAGTTGTTAAGCTAATGTGAGAAGTAGCGGCATGTTGTATCAGAATCCAATTTTTCATGCTTAAATAAATGTTTTTTTCTTGTTAAAACTATGGGCCAAGCGCTGGCAAATGGCATTAGGTAGGCAGGTCAAGTGTTTTTCATGCGTCGGTGCAGACTCGATCGGGCCGAATGGCCTCTTCTGTGATTAATTAGCTGTCGTGTGACTCTCTTTTATTAAACAAAGTTGTGGTCTTTTGAGCCAGGGTTACATTCTGGGATCTTCCCATCAGTTCTAACATATCATAACAGTGTGTGATAGAGGCGATTGTGAGTTTGTGTGTGCAAGAGAGGGGGGAGTGTGGGCGTTCAAGAGGGGAAAGTATGGGCGTGTGAGAGAGGTGAGTATGTGTGTGCATGTGCGCAAGTGAGAGAGAGGTGGGTTGTGCGTGTGTGATTCTTATGGGTGCAAATGTGGGTGTGTTTGTTTGCGCAAGAGAGGCGTGTTGGGTGTTCCAGAGGGGCGAGTGTGGGCATTCCAGAGGGGCGAGTGTGGGCACGCGAGAGGGGCATGTGTGGGCATGCGAGAGGGGTGAGTGTGGGCGTGCGAGAGAGGCGAGTGTGGGCGTGCGAGAGGGGCGAGTGTGGGCGCATGAGAGAGGTGAGTATGTGTGTGCATGTGCGAAAGTGACAGAGAGGTGGGTTGTGTGTGTGTGATTCTTATGGGTGCAAATGTGGGTGTGTGTGTGAGGAAGCAAATGATCAGCGTCATTCCTCCCGTTAAAAATGACGAAAAGGTAAGACTTGGAAATATTTGTTGAATAAGAGCACTTTGTAATTATAATAAATGTATACATGTAAGAAATAGAAAAATCTTTTAGAAATGTGTTTTCGTAGGTTTGTACCTATTGCGCGTGACTGGAAACCTTGGGAAATTCTGCTCTAGAATTTCGAAGAATGAAAGGCGATCTCACTGAAACCTACAAAATACTTAAACAGTTAGACAGGGTAGATCCAGATAAATGTTTTCCCCTGGTTGGGGAGTCTTGAACCAGGGGGCTGATACGGGGGAAGCCACTTAGGACTGAGATGGAAAGAAATTTCTTTACTCAGAGGATTAGGAATGTTTGAAATTCTCTACCTCAGAGCCCAGTGCTCAGTCATTTTTTTATATGCCAATTGGATTGGATTGGATTGGTTTACTGTCACATGTACCAAGGTACAGTGAAAAGTATTGTTCTGCGTCCAGCTCAAACGTCATTCCGTACATGTAAAGAAAATACGTAATAGGGCAAACATAAAATACACAATGTAATACATAGACACCTGCATCTGGTGAAGAATACAGGAGTGTAGTACTACTCAGTAGAGAAGATGTGTGAAGAGATCAGATCAGTCCATATAAAGGGTTTGGGAATAGTGTGGGAAAAAGGCATTGAAGTGCATGATCAACCATGATTGCTTTGAATGAGAGTGGCTCAATGGGCTGAATGGCCTACTCCTGCATTCTTAAACTGAGGTACATGGGGCCCCACAAAAAATCTGATGGAATGGTTGTGCCAACTTCCTGGTCTCATTCCTGGTGTCAGCTATTTTGTTGTGGAAGGGTTCAGGGCTTGACTGGGCTGCCCATCCTCACAAGGTTGGCTGTCAAGTAGGCTCACTGACATCTTGTTATAAGGGCACCTTATAGGAGAGGAAACCAGTACGGAATTTTCTAGTCAGCCTTCAATTTCCCAAGACCACTTGTGCCTGTCTGACTGTGGGTGTAGGCAAAAGGCTATCATGTAAAGGGACATCCTCCTTCACCAAGGGTGCTCGGGTGGCACTGTCAGGGTGCCAGGCTGGCAGTGCCACAGTGCCCCGGTGGCATTGGGGGGTGCGAGAATACTACCCTGCCCAGAACCCGACCACCCAGGAGCCTCCAATCACCCCCACCCCTCCAAAATGCCGGTATGCCTGGTCCACCTTTGTGGAAACCAGTTTTTGTTTTGTTTTTTCAAAAAATATACTTTATTCATAAAATCTTTCATAAACATTACAGAACATTTTGAATTGTCTTGACTGTACATTTCCATCAGAGTTACACATTCCCTTGACTTCCATTCAGTTTTGATAACCTTACACACATCGCTCTTTACGTTACAATTCCTTCTTAAACATTTACATTGTCATGTTTCTTTTATACATTGGAGTGTTAATGACCCAGACCGAGGGGGTTTTACACTGTTACCCGCCCCTCGGTGCACATTTGCTGGTAAGACCTTATACTGTGGTCTTTCCCCATTGCGCCTTGGCGGCAGCTGCCCCAAGCTTGAGTGCGTGCCTCAGCACGTAGTCCTGGACCTTGGAATGTGCCAGTCTGCAACACTCGGTCGAGGACAGTTCTTTGCACTGGAAGTTCCGGACAAGTTTGCAAGTTCCGGACAGACCAAAGAGCGTCTTTCACCGAGTTGATGACCTTCCAGCAGCTGTTGATGTTTGTTTCGGTGTGTGTCCTTGGAAACAGTCCGAAAAAGCACAGAGTCCTGTGTCACAGAGCTGCTCGGGATGAACCTTGACAAATACCACTGCGTCTCTCTCCAGACCGTCTTTGCAAAGGCACATTCCACAAGGAGGTGGGTGACCGTCTCATTTCCCCCACAGCCACTACGAGGGCAGCGTGCAACTGCGCTGAGCCTTCGGGTGTACATGAAGAATCTGACAGGGAGGGCCCTTCTCACCACCAGCCAAGCTAGGTCTTGGTGCTTGTTTGTAAGTTCTGGTGATGAGGCGTTCTGCCAGATGACTCTGACAGTCTGCTCAGGGAACCGTCCAACGTCCTCCACAGTCTCCTTTTCCCTGAGGGCCTCGAGGACATTACGTGCTGACCACTGCTTCATTGCCTTGTGGTCAACGGTGTTTTTCTTCAGAAACTTTTCCACGAGAGACAGGTGGTACGGCACGGCCCAACTACTTGGAGCGTTCCGCGGCAATGAGGTCAGGCCCATCCTTCGTAACACCGGGGACAGGTAGAATCTCAGTATGTAGTGACCCTTGGTGTTTGCATACCGGGGGTCCACACACAGCTTGATGCAGCTGCACACAAAGGTGGCCATCAGGATGAGGGAGACGTTGGGTACGTTTTTCCCTCCCTTATCCAGAGGTTTGTACATGGTGTCCCTTCGGACACGGTCCATCTTGGATCTCCAGATGAATTTGAAGATGGCCCGGGTGACTGCTGCGGCGTAGGGTCGGGTAATGGGCCAGACCTGCGCTACGTGCAGTAACACCGAGAGTACCTCACACCTGATGACCAGGGTTTTGCCCGCAATGGAGAGGGAGCGTTGCTCCCACCAGCCCAGTTTCTGTCTTACCTTGGCGATGCGCTCCTCCCAGTTTTTGGTGCACGACCCAGCCGCTCCGAACCATATCCCCAGCATCTTCAGGTAATCTGACCTGGAAACCAGTGCTAAACGGCACCAACGCGGGGTCTCTGAGGCTAGACTGTTATGTCCCAGGCGCTGGGTAGCTCCAGCATAGACATGGACATATTCAAGCGAGACTAACTGCTCACGTGAATCTGTAAATCTGGCGGGATCCAGATTGGGACACGTCACAAGATCTCGTTAGAGGCCTCGTGAGATTTACCGGCCTTGTCGTGTCCTAAGTCGGGTATGGCGAGGCCGATAGATCATGCACATTAAAAAAATTAGTTCTTCAGGGTTGAAGTGCGCTCTCCATTACCTCTCACTGCACCTTGCTCCTTCTCTTCAACTGAGACGCCTCTGGTTGACCCTTCAGCTGCTCTTCATTGAACAGGGAACCTACTGCCCTTAATTGAACAGGGAACCTGTCTCAATACAATTGGGGACTTTGTCCCAGCAGTGAAACTGCACAATGCAGCTTCCAAAATACCAAATATTGAAGTGATGTGCAGAAAAGAACTTTCTTCCCACATAAATGTGTATAGTTAAACTTGCACAGATGTCCATCTTTTATTCCCAGGAAAGCACTTCTTTGATTTAACAAAATATATTTATAAAGTGTAAATGCAGAGATCAGGCCCAAGGTCTGCAGACAGTTCAAACAATAAGGGACATTACCAAGTAATTTAGCAAAACAGTACGTGGCAGTTACCTCTGCTAAATATGTTTTGCGCTATGCTCCAACAGGCTACAATTAACTTTAACCTTGCAGACTAGTGATAATGACTGAAGCGCAGTTGAATGAGCAAACTGCCAACTGGTCTAGTCAACACAAAAGAAATGATGATTCTCGACAAGTACAAGTTATTTTTCAGATGTGTTGAACTATAATTAGCAATAATAAATACCGCATGTCCTGAGAATAATGGCACATTTCTGCTCACGTTGAATTGGCAGTGCATCACCAAGTAAGATGCACTAGAAAACAAGCACGCTTTAATGTACTTAGACCAGCAAATGCAATACTTACGAATCTGGCTATTTTTAAAATGACATTTTAAATCAATCCTGATATTTCTTAAAATGGAAATTTTCCTTTTAGGCAGAAAATTTGCGCTGAAATGTACTAAAACTGAATTTTCATTTATTCCATTCTCAATCACACTTCAAAAAATATCCAAAGATTTCACTAAGAATGGTTGATGCATTTGCCGAGGGATAGACACAAAGATTGGAGAGTGAGAAAGAGACTTTTAAATGTGGGAGTTGGAAGTCCAGTCCCAGAGCTGGGTTGCTCACGGAAAGCGCCAAGAAGATATATTTCGAAACATAATTTATGTTCAATGGCTGACTCTTTCACTACTTCATGCAGTCAATTTAACTCCAGGGGTGGCACGGTGACACAGTGGTTAGCAGCACCAGGGACCCAGGTTCAATACCAACCTTGGGCGACTGTATGGAATTTGCACGTTCTCCCCACGTCTGCGTGGGTTTCCTCCCGGTGCTCCGGTTTCCTCCCACAGTCCAAAGATGTGCAGGGTAGATGGATTGACCACGTTAAATTGCCCCTCAGTGTCCAGCGGTTAGGTGGGATTATGGGATAGTGAGCGGGAGCAGGCCGAGGTAGGGTGTCCTTTCAGAGAGTCGGTGAAGACTCAACTGGCCAAATGGCCTCCTTCTGCTTTGTAGGGATTCATTGATTCTATGAATGTTATCTTTTACTCCAGGGAAATTGCATAGTAAAGTAGAGAGAGGGGTTATGCTTCAGTTATACAGGGTATTGGTGAGACCACATCTGGAGTACTGTATTGGTCACCTAATTTAAGGAAGGATGTAAATGCATTGGAAGCAGTTCATAGAAGGTTGACTAATACCAGGAATGGGCAGAAAGTCTTAGAAGGAAAGATTGAATAGGCTAGGCTTGTAGCCACTGGAATTCAAAATAGAAAGAGGTGACTTTATTGAATCATTCAAGATCCTGAGAAGTCTTTGACAGTGTGGATGTGGAAAGGATATTTCCCCTTGTGGGAAAATCTAGAACTACGGACCACTGTTTAAAAATAAGGGGGTTCTCATTTAAGACAGAAGTAGAGGAAATATTTTCTCTAAGAGGAGTCATTAGCCTTTGGAATTCTCTTCCTCAAAAGGCAGTGGAAGCAGAGTCTTTGGATATTTTTAACACAGAGATGAATAGATTCTTGATATGCAAGGGGGTGAAATGTTATTGGCGATAGGTGGGAATATGAGTTTGAGGTTACAATCAGATCAGCCGTGGTCTTGCTGAATGGCAAAGCAGGTTCGAGAGGCCGAGTGGTCTATCATGCTCCTAATTCTATGTTCGTAATACCATTTCACTGTGTATTCTCAGGTATATAAAAGGCATGGTATAAAAAGATAGAGAAAGATCTGTATAAATAATACCTAAAATAATTAAAAGTCCCTTATTTGCGATTTTTAGAGTTGTCAAATTCAATCCCAAAGAAAATCCACAAATATGATGTAACAAAAATGGACTTTGCTTAAGGCAATGACTTTGGTACCTTCCATGATAGGACTAGCAGCCCTGTTTTTATATGATAGCCAATCTTCTTGTAACATGAGCACAAATGATAGGTGTAGGGACTGTGATGAACTGTTACTGCCTTATCATCATGTAAGGTGATGTCCCCTTTAAGACCAGGCTTGGAACCCTGGGGACTCCGCCTCTGGCTCCGCCCATCTGGGAGCCATACATAAAGGCCTGCCTCATGGTCTGTATAGCAGTCAGCTCTCGTCCAAATCTGTAGCATAGTTATTAGCCTAATAAAGCCTTCTTTACAGTTTAATCTCTAAGCATAATTATTGAGGGTACCTCAATTTATTAGGCTAAACTAGATTCAGGATGGACGCAGACCTAAAACCAGAGAAGCTCAATCTGGAAGCACGAACGCCGGAGGCATAGGAAATTTTTAAATACTGGCTGCGGTGCTTCGAGGCCTACCTGGACTCCGCAGAGACTCCCATCCTGGGGCCACGCAAGCTGCGTCTACTCCACGCCCGGGTGAGTCACAGAATCTCCGCCACGCTCGAAAAGGCGGCGAGTTATGAGGAAGCGATTGAGTTGCTCCGCAAGCGGTTTGTCAAACCAGTCAATGAGGTGCACGCCCGGCATCTGCTCTCTACCTGCCGGCAGCGCTCGGGGGAATCGCTCGACGAGTTTGTTGAGAAACTCACCGCGCTGGCCAGGGACTGTGACCATCAGGATGTGACAGGGGAAGTCCATATGAACCTGCACATCAGAGATGCTTTCGTGTCCGGCATCCGCTCGACCTACATCCGGCAGCGACTGCTCGAAAACGGGGCAAAAGACCTCCAGGAGACGCTAACGCTCGCCTCCTCGCTGGAGGTGGCCCGACACAACTTGGGTACGTACCCCGCGGATTCTGCCAGCCCCCCCCGGACTTCCTCAGACTCACCCGTATTACAGGCCTGCGCCACGCGGCGACCCGTTCACCATGGGGGCACACCTTGCTACTTCTGCGGGCAGGGCTAGCACCCACGCCCACGCTGCCCAGCCCGCTCCGCGATCTGCAGCGACTGCGGGAAGAAAGGGCACTTTGCGAGGGTCTGCCTGGCCAGACCCAGGGGCCAGAAAAACAAAGAACAAAGGCCTCGCAATGCTGCTGCGCACCGACCCGACACGTCCTCTTTTGACGCGTCATCAGCCTCGTGCGAATCATGGGAGCGGCCATCTTCTCGACCCGACACGTGCGACCAACGGCAGCGGCCATTTTACGACTCCGACTACCCGCGACTGGGTGCGGTCACCCTCGATCAAACACGGCCAAAACACCTGCAGGACTCCATGATGCAGGTCCAGGTCAACGGGCACGACACTGCATGCCTCTTCGACTCCGGGAGCAGGGAGAGCTTTATCCACCCTGAAACGGTAAGGCGCTGCTCCCTACGCACCCATCCCACATCCCAAACCATAGCCCTCGCATCTGGGTCCCACTCGGTACAAATCAAGGGGTACTGTATTGCGGATCTCTCGATCCAGGGTGCCAAATACACCCGTTTCAAATTTTATATCCTCCCTCACCTCTGTGCCCCCCTGCTGCTCGGACTGGATTTCCAGTGCAGCCACCGAAGCCTGACACTGAAGTTCGGCGGACCCTTGCCCCCCCTTATGGTGTGCTGCCTTGCGACACTGAAAGTCGCCCCCCCCTCGCTATTCGCTAACCTCACTCCTGACTGTAAGCCCGTCGCCACCAGGAGCCGGCGCTACAGTGCCCAAGATATGGCTTTTATCAAGTCAGAGGTCCAGCGTTTACTGGGAGAGGGGGTCATCGAGGCTAGCAACAGCCCTTGGAGAGCGCAAGTGGTGGTAGTCCGGTCCGGGGAGAAGAAACGGATGGTCGTGGATTATAGCCAGACCATAAACCGATTCACGCAGCTTGATGCGTACCCCCTTCCTCGCATCGCGGAAATGGTAAATCGGATCGCCCAATACCGAGTCTTTTCCACGGTCGACCTCAAATCTGCCTACCACCAGCTCCCCATCCGACCAAAAGACCGCCCCTATACTGCCTTCGAAGCAGCCGGCCGGCTCTTCCACTTCCTCAGGGACCCTTTTGGTGTCACAAATGGGGTCTCCGTCTTTCAAAGGGCGATGGACCAAATGGTGGATCAGTACGGTTTGCGGGCTACATACCCGTGCTTGGACAATGTCACCATCTGCGGCCATGATCAGCTGGACCATGACGCTAACCTCAAAAAGTTCCTCCAGACCGCCCGAGCCCTTAACCTGACCTATAACGAGGGCAAATGAGTTTTCCACACCACCCGGCTGGCCATCCTCGGCTATGCCGTGGAAGACGGGGTCCTAGGTCCCGACCCCGACTGCATGCGCCCCCTTAAGGAACTTCCTCTCCCCCGCAGCCTCAAGGCCCTCAAACGGTGCTTGGGGCTTTTCTCCTATTATGCCCAGTGGGTCCCCAAGTATGCGGACAAAGCCCGCCCACTCCTAAAGACCACCACTTTTCCCCTCTCGGCTGAGGCTCAATTGGCCTTCAACCGCATCAAGGCCGACATCATCAAGGCCGCCATGCACGCGGTGGACGAAACCATCCCTTTTCAGGTAGAGAGTGATGCATCAGACATCGCCCTGGCTGCTACCCTCAATCAAGGAGGCAGACCAGTAGCGTTCTTCTCCCGAACCCTCACCGCCTCCGAGATTCGACACTCTGCAGTCGAAAAGGAGGCACAAGCCATTGTGGAGGCTGTACGGCGCTGGAGACACTACCTCGCCGGTAGGAGGTTTACCCTCGTCACCGACCAACGGTCGGTCGCCTATATGTTCGATAACACGCAACGGGGCAAAATAAAGAACGATAAAATTTTGAGGTGGAGGATCGAACTCTCCACCTACTCGTACGATATCAAGTATCGTCCAGGGGAGCTCAACGAGCCCCCAGATGCCCTGTCCCGCGGCACATGCGCCAACGCGCAGGAGGACCACCTGCAAGCCATCCACAATGACCTCTGCCACCCGGGGGTTACCCGGCTTGTCCATTTCATCAAGTCCCGCAACCTACCTTACTCAACCAAGGAGGTCAAGGCCATGGTCAGGGCCTGCCAGGTCTGTGCGGAGTGCAAACCGCACTTCTATCGGCCAGACAAGGTTCGGCTCGTGAAGGCCTCGGGCCCCTTTGAGCGACTGAGCGTGGACTTCAAGGGGCCCCTCCCATCCACCAACCGTTATGCCTATTTCCTCACCGTGATCGATGAGTTCTCCCGTTTCCCATTCGCCATTCCCTGCACCGACATGACCTCAGCCACGGTGATTAAGGCACTGCACAGCATCTTCACCCTGTTCGGTTTCCCTGCTTATATCCACAGCGCCCGGGGTACATCGTTCATGAGCGATGAACTGCGTCAGTATCTGCTCAGCAAAGGCATCGCCTCGAGCAGAACGACCAGCTATAACCCACGGGGAAACGGGCAGGTGGAGAGGGAGAACGCGACCGTGTGGAAGGCTGTCCTTCTGGCCCTGCGGTCGAGAAATCTCCCAACCACCCGCTGGCAGGAGGTCCTACCCGATGCCCTACACTCCATTAGGTCACTCCTCTGCACGGCCACAAATGAGACCCCTCATGAGCGATTGTTTCGCTTCCCCAGGAAGTCTACCTCCGGGGTCTCGCTTCCACCTTGGCTGACGGCTCCGGGACCTGTTTTTCTCCGGAGGCACGCGAGGAGCCATAAAACGGACCCCCTAGTTGAAAAGGTCCGACTGCTCCACGCCAACCCCAGTTACGCCTACGTGGAGTACTCCGACGGCAGGCAAGATACGGTTTCCCTCCGGGATCTGGCGCCCGCTGGATCCTCCACCGCAGACGCCCCTTCCCGCGCCGCTCCCCTGCAGGACCCGTCGCCCCCTACAACACACCCCCTTCCGGCCCTACCACCCGTTGGTGAGCTCCTACAGTGCGCCCCCCCTTGCGCCCCCCCCTTTACACACCCCGCCGGCACCGGCCCCGCTACCCCCAGCCCTGCCTAGTTCCTCTGCCCCGGCTCCACTACCCCCGGCCCTGCCTAGTTCCTCTGCCCCGACCTGGACCGAAGCTCCGACTGCTGTGCTCCCGGATGTGCCCTCAACCGGGACGTCCGTGCCCGCCGCACCACCGCCCGAATTGAGGAGATCGAGGAGGACGATCCGGTCGCCGAGACGGATGGACCTATGATGGCACTTCACCCCCGCCGGACTCCTTTTTAAACAGGGGGTGAATGTGATGAACTGTTACTGCCTTATCATCATGTAAGGTGATGTCCCCTTTAAGACCAGGCTTGGAACCCTGGGGACTCCGCCTCTGGCTCCGCCCATCTGGGAACCATACATAAAGGCCTACCTCATGGTCTGTATAGCAGTCAGCTCTCGTCCAAATCTGTAGCATAGTTATTAGCCTAATAAAGACTTCTTTACAGTTTAATCTCTAAGCATCATTATTGAGGGTACCTCAGGGACCAAAACAAAATCTCAGTTTTCAAAATCAAATGGAAGATATGACTTGGTCATCTATTACATCAAACTCACCATTTGTCTTTCAAATTCCAATCTAGCTTTACCAGGTCATGTGATTTCCATTTATTCCAAGTCAATTTTCCCCAATTTGTACTCTTGAAGCTTTTTCACGCAATGTGGGGACTGGCACTGCTTCTCATATGCAAATTAGCCTGAGCCGTTTTGCATAAATTCACAGTACATAAACATGTCCCTTTTTTGTTCCTGTTTACCACGAGGGTAAACACATCAATTTAGCTGCAGTTTCATGCTGTGAATCTGCCAAAGGCAGCCTCAGAATGCAAAAAATGTGTTTCTGGTGAGGAAAAACCCAAGGAGAAAACAGTCAAATTGCCTAAGACTGAGTTAGACTGGCAAACATAAATATCTTCATGTGAAACTTGTTCTATTCTTTGCTTGTTTGGAGAGGAAAGGTTTCTTGCTGGTTGGAGTTTTCACCCAAAGTGTCCGTGCATGATAAATAATTTTAACTGCAGCTTTTGCACAAATAAGGTAAATGTACCATAAGTTACTCACCTATTGCTTTCTTCTGTTCTTCACATTGGATCACGTGAGGAAACCTCAGTATTTCCTTCCACTTTTTACTTTTACCCTTGCGCTTTCCTCCACCACCTACACAAACAGAAAGAGTTTGAGATGCAAACCCCAAAACAAGTCATTTTTAAAAAAAAAGTTACTTGCAAAATTGTGACCTTCCTCCATTTCACATTACCGTGTGCATCAACACCTATTTTAAACACCTCCTTGTGCGAAATGGCTCCCCAAAATTGCCATATTTCAAAACATTAACTGTTGATATTATGCTGAACTTCAAGAAGTTACTTCAGGGCTTGAGCACAAATATCAAGCTGACACCCCAGTGCAGTACTGAAGGAGCACTGGACCCAAGGTGACATCTTTCAGATGCAATGTTAAACTAAGCCCGTGTCTGCCTGGATGTAAATGATCCCATCGTACTATTTTGAAGAGCAGAGGTGTTCTCCCAGGTCTCCTGGCCAATATTAAGTCCTCAATGAACACCACAAAAGAAAATATCTGGTCATGAGGACATTACGGGAGTTTGCTGTGTGCGGATTGGTTGCCGCACTTCCTAGATAACAGCGACTGCACTTCAAGTGTATTTCATTGGTGGTAAATCGCTTCCAGCCTTCTCGTGGTCATGATAAGCGCGATATGGATTATAAAACCGCAGTTGCTTTCTGGTGTGAAAGCTTAATATCGAGGCACCATTCATTGGAAAAATCTTGGGAAGACAACGTTTCTTTATTACTTCATAGAATGTGAGTGCCCTTGGTAAGGCCAGCAGTTGTTGCCCATCCCCAATTGCCCTTGAATTGACTGCTTTGCTGGTCCATTTCAGAGGGCAGTTGAAAGTCAACCAGATTGCTGTTGGTCTGGAGTCACATGTAGGCCAGACCAGGTAAGGACAGCAGATTTCCTTCCCTGAAGAGCCTGGTTTCATGGTCACTATTACTGAGACTAGTTTCCAATTCCAGACTTTTCAATAATTGAATTTGAATTCCACCAATTGCTGTGGCGAGATTTGAACCCATTTCCTGAGCAGGATTTAATAATAATCACTTATTGTCACAAGTAGGCTTCAATGAAGTTACTGTGAAAAGCCCCTAGTCACCACATTCCGGTGCCTATTCGGGGAGGCTGGTACAGGAATTGAACCGCTGGCATTGTTCTGCATTGAGCTGCTGGCATTGTTCTGCATTGATCTTCCAGAGAAATCAAGGCATCTAAATTGCATCTTCAGAAGCCCAATAGCCTTCTCATGGAGGTTCCTCGTCTGCACATGGCTGCTGTTGTATTGACATTGGAGCCCTGCCTTAAGCCACATCAAGGAAGACAGCAACTACCTGTTATCGCCAACCATGGACCTGTGATGTGGGCCTGGAACACCTGTCAGCCATGAATACCTCAGGATGAAAGCTTCATGGCAGCTTCCTTGACAACATACACAAATGTGCGGGAAAACCTTCCTGTGGTCATACACCACCTGGGCTTGTGAGTGGAAGGATTTCCTGCCCACAAAGGTTTCAGGCTACTGAACTGGGAGCCATTGTAGACCCAAGTGTGTGCAGATGAACATTCGCCGAATTTGTGTAACACCAGCTGTTCCAGTGAAGCTCTGGTCCTCTGTACCTGTGATGCCACATCTGCTGGGAGGTTGGTCTGATCTGCTAGCCGAGTAGAGCTGCACCACTGGGTGGCTATGCAGAAGAGATATGCAGAAACCTGGAAGGAGCCAACCGGTTGGAAATGGAGGGCTGTGGTAACCTTTAATGGGACTGGTAGGGCATGAGGGTTAGTTGAGTGTGGCGCTAGACCATACTCCCTCATGGTACATATTTCTCTAACTATTTCTTATAGCCTTCATGTCGAGGTAGAAGCTTCGGAATTGTTAGACTCTTACCTCAGTGTACTATCTCATGCTCCTCCTACTTCTCACTACATGAGGTTTTGCCACTGCCAACTCTTGCCCGTGACCCCAGGTTCAGGCCGCACATTGCTGCCACTGCCTTACCTCTATAGCCTGTATGAGGGACAGAGCCCATTATTTCCACTTCTGTCATTTGCTGTTGACTCTTTCCCCAGAAAACCTGCTTCCCACCTGGTTGCCCAAGGCAATTATCCTGGCGGCCCACACAGTTATGCCCTACCAATGCCACCAGCTTCTAACTCCCTTAGGGGTCAGCCACAGATCTCTGAGCTGGAAACCCATTCTGTAGTCGGACGTTAAATTCTCTGTTCACTGCACAAGGAAAAGCTATTGTCCCAGAGGCCTTAAGAAGTGTCCATGGCTGGTCAACAAAATCGTAAGTCACACAATAGAGTTCGATCACTTCCAGTGACAAAAGCCACATCCGTTTGAAATATGCAACACTTTCCAACGTCCTGGCAGATTTAGGAGCTTAAAGCGCATCGCACCTCCTTTCCCAAGTAGCGAAAATTCTTTCCACCGGAAATGGAGCTGGAACTTCTGAATCAGCCGCCATTTTGAATGCTCTGCAGAGTCTCAGGACTCTCCAAAAACCTGGCCTTATATCTCAGTACACAGACCTACCAAATTTCAATAGGTACTTCAGCAGCCTGCCTGCAAAGAAATATCTAATTTTTAGCAGTTATCTCTGCTTTCTGGACAGTTTAGCTCAGAGCCTCTTTCGAACCTTTTTGCACAACCATTCAGAAAATAGGTGATTAATAAGTAATGCATAGCTGCACAAAAATCTGTCTGATCTAAGGCAGCCTGGCAAAAAGGCTTGCCACAAACCACATCCACATAATTGACATGAGAAATTAAATCTCGTTTGAACTTGTTTCCTGTCAGTTTCAAATACCTTGCAATTCAGGATATTTTTTGCAGATAAGGGGGTCATCAAGGCTTCTTTGATGAGTTAACAGCCCATTTTCAGAGTACACCACTTGAATTCAAAAGGAAATAAATTGTTCAAGAGAAAAAAATGTCCCCAGCTGTCTTCAGAAAAACACGGTTGCTGAAGCAGAAGAGTAAAACAAGGATATTTTGTTAAATCTGAGATATTGTTTCAAAACTGAATGTGGTGGAAATATGCGGAATTAGGACAAGTTGCAATTCGTAGCCAATCCAACTCTGCTAGTTTTCTGATAATGGGTGAGGTTCTCTGGCGGGAGGTGGCCCGCCATTGGTTGGCGACGGGATCTTCTGGTCACGCTGATATCAATGGGATTTCCCATTGAATCCACCGGGAAACACGTGGCGGGGGTGCGCCGTGGGCGGGACCGAAAGATCCCACCCTTATGAACAGCCGGACGATCATGCCCAATCTATACACTTGCAAAATATAAGATAACAGACAATTTATAATTTTAAATATACACAGTTGTGAGGCATGTTTGTATAAGCCTCATCAAGCCTTGTTAGCTTTCAAACCTGAGACCACACTGCTTGGTAGGTTGAAGATCAACATGCAGAATGACAGCAGAAAAAAAAACTCACTGATCAATACGAATCAGATATTGACTTAAATTGACCTCCACAGGTTAGTAAGCGGGCAACACAACAGGACGGCAATGGATATAGTCCAAAGCACCCTTCTAACAGAGCAGATGCATCTGAATTTGCAGTAGATTAAACTGGACTAATTTTGAAATGATCTTAAAATAGCCAATTAAGACTTCTTTTTTGTTTCGTCTTGCCACTCATTTCTGCTGGCTTTTCCTCCACCACTGGATGTCCTTCTTCCATAAAATGAGGTTGCTCTTGGAATGCTGAGTGAGAAACTACAATTGTCAAACAATAATCCATTTACTGCCCTGAAATAACTGAAATAATAGCTTTATCTAATTGTAATCTTTTGAATCAGGTGAGATGGGCAAGTCTTTTAAAAAATGATAATTAAAAAAACAAGTATAAAAACTTCAGTGCTTGGAACAAAGTACTGGTGATAGGAATAACATGGCTGATACTGTGAAGATTGATTTGGGTTGTGGGGCTTGAGGCCCACGCAGACATGGGGAGAATTAATTTCCCAAGGTTGATTCAGAGGCATAAAGGTCAAAAATAACACAAAAAGTAACCAATTTTTCTCACTGCATCTTCACTTGAAGAATCCACTATTTTCCTCGGCTTCAAACATTTATCTAGTTTCTCTTAAAAGATGCAATTATTTTTGTCTCAAATGCTCTCTGAGGTAGAGCATTCCATGGTCCAACTATCTTCCGTATAAGTAATCAATTCATCTTTCTCCACACCCTTTTGTTTTTGAATAGTACAACACCGAGGCTGGCCACTACAGCCCAGCAAATCCATGTTAGCTTTCTGTAGAGCAAACCAGACAGTTCCATCCCTCTGTTCCATCAGCAAAACCCTGCAAGTTGATTTCCCCCTGTGCCCATCCAATTTCCTTTTGAAATCATTGGCCCATAACTTCCAGGTTTCCCTTCAAGGAAGTTCCCACATAAGGGTTTACCCAGCAAATGGCCAGAAACACCAACTTCCAACATTGCGCTGGGCTGGGAACCATCCAACAGAAGCGATTTAAATTGTTAACTTCTGATGGTTCTGCCAGTGTTACCCTGATTGTTACTTACTAGAGTAAATGTTTAAAAAGCTCAGACCTAGCCTTGCTTGGGACACCAAACAGAAACACGTTTCCCCCCCCCTCCCCTCCTCCCCACTTCCCTCCCTGACTGACTGACCCCCCCCCCCCCCCCCCACTGCCTCCCTCCCTCCCTGACCACCTCCCACCCACCAGCCTCCCTCCCGGTCTGACCCACCTTCTGGAGTGACACCCCTCCCTCTCTCCCTCCCGGACTGACACCCTCCCCCCTCGTGGACTGATCCCCCTCTCCCTCCCGAACTGATCCACCCTCCCTCTTGGATTGACCCCAACCCCCAGCCCCAGGGTCTGACTGATTTGCCCCCAGTCACCTCCCCTCCCCGCCTCTCCATATAACTTATCTGTTCTCTGGAAATTGCTCCTTTAAACCTCCCCAAAAGTGACTTCCCTCTTTGCTGGTGGATGCGCTTTGCTGCTCTAGTCTCAGTCTGAGTGAGGAACGTTGGGTGAGACACGGACTCAGGAATTACAGCGCAGGTACATCTGGCGAGAGTAGCAATCCGATGAGATTGCCACTCTGAGGACGTTCCGGGCAGTAATGTCTCTGCTTTCAACACACTGGTAGGCACTGAGCTCCAGGTCATTATCATTCGCTGTGTAAAAAAGTTCTTCCTCAATTCCCCTCTGTATGGCGACACGGTGGCATAATGGTGAGCACTGCTGGCTCACAGCACTAAGGACCCGGGTTCGATCCCAGCCCTTGGTCACTGTCCGTGTGGAGTTTGCACATTCTCCTCATGCCTGCGTGGGTCTCATCCCCACAACCCAAAGATGTGCAGGGTAGGTGGATTGGCCATGCTGAATTGCCCCTTAATTGTAAAAAAGAATTGGGTGCTCTCAATTCTTTTTAAAAAATGATTCCCCTCTGTATCTCTTTCCCAAATCTGTATCTCCTTGTCGAGAATAATTTTCAGTGTCCACCTATCTAAACCTGTCATAATCTTGTGCACCTCTAGCTACTCTCCCTCAATCTCCCTTGCTCCAAATTGAAAAAGCTAGGTCTCCAAATTAACCTTGTAGCTAAACTCTCGGGAACTATTCTGGTGAATCTCTTCTGCACCTTTTCTCAAGTATGGTGACCAGAACTGGCAGCAATATTCTTGTTGTGGCCCAACCAGGGGCTTTATAAAGGTTCAGCATAACTTCCCTGCTTTTGTCCTCAATACCTCTGTGTATGAAACCCAAGTTCCATTTGTTTTGCGAACAATTCTGTCAATGTGCCCTGTCACCTTCAAGGGTCTGTGCACATGAAACTGCAGGTCCCGTTGTCCCTGCACACTTTAGAACTGTCAAGTATATACCACTTCTTATTTCTTCTGCCCAAATTCATCACTTCACATTTCACTGCATTGAATTCTCTTCACTCTTAAACCTTCTTGTGTTGAACTTCCTGCTCTTTCACCGTGGCCTGGGTAGCATCTTCTTCCTTAGTAAAGACTGATGTCAAGTATTTATTTATTACCTCAGCCATCTGCCTCCATGTGTAAATCCCCTTTTTGGTCCCTAATCGGCCCAATCCTGCCTTTACCACCCTTTTACTATTTACATACTTACAGGATACTTGGAATTCTCTTTTACATTGGTTGTCGGTCTCTTTTCATGTTCCCTCGTTGCCTCTCTTATTTGCTTTTTCAATTCCTCTCAGAGTCTTCTATATTCAACCGAGTTTCCATCTAACATCTGACGTAAGCAGACTTTCTTTTCTTTGTCTAAATTTCAATTTCCTTAGCCATCCAGGGAGGTCTGGATTTGTTTGCCCTGTGCCCTGCCTTTTCCTTTTAGAGGAATACACCTTGACTATGCCTGAACTCACTGCTTGGCCACCATTTTGTTCTGCCAATCTTTGACGCCATTTTATTCAACCCAGATCCATTCTTACCCCATGAAGGTTGGTAACTACCCTCCAACAACCCCCCCCCCCCCTTCTCCATCCCCACCCCAAGTTAATTACTCTTAGTCAGGATTTTCTTTTGTCCTTTCTATTATGCTTAGAGAGGTCTGTGGTGTGGAGAATAAATAAGCCAGCAGTGGCTGCTTAGCAACTGGGGCCTTGTAAGGTCGAGCAGCTTTTAAGTTTTAGTTTAACTATTTTGATTACAGGTGGAGATAGGCAGTGAGATAGCAGGCAGCTCTCACAGCTCTGCTAGAAGCAGTTGGTTTAGAAGGCTAGAAAGGGCACATATCACAGCTTTGGTTAAAGAAAAGCCATACCATGGAGTAATGGTTACAAAAACAAATGCAGAGATCTGAAGAGGAGCTACTTAAGGAATCTAGAAAAATGAAGAGTTTCTGAGAAGTCTGAGGTTACATGTACTGGAACAGATCACTGTTCAATAAAGACAGACAGAACTGAGAAGAAGAATGAGATGCCAGAAAGATAGCTGAAGTGATTTTCACATTTGTGAGATCCACGTTTGTAGAACAGGAGTTGAAATAACTATGGAAATTGATGGCTGGATCTCAGAGTTTGTGTAAAAGCAGTTAAGACAGAGGAAACCTAAAATGGTGTGGTGTAAAATCCTGGACTGAATTCATTGATAAAAGAAAAGGCTCTGTTTAAAAATGTTATTTGCAAAACCTGGATTTCAGAATGCAAAGCACTAAGGGAAAGTATACTAATGAGAGAACATTTTAAAGTCCGTTTTTGGGAGAGCAGTTTTGATACTCTTACGTGACAATCATCTGGAGGGATTCGGAGGAGACTTCCACAAACATTCACTTGGGGTTCAGAGTGTAAAATATATTAAACCACAATCATCTTGTGTGCTTAAAAGGGACCTTGTGTACTAATGAGACCATTGTAGCTTAAGACGTATTTTGTAATTGGTGTTAATCTTAAAATCTGTGTGCAATTGTTAAGATAAAGGGTGTGTAAATGAGTATTGTATCACAATCCAATTTTTTCATGTTTGATAAATTTGTCAAAACTAATTAGCGGTCCTGTAAATCTGTTCCTCCATGTTTTATAACAAAAAAAGAATTAAAGTTCCAGGCTTTTGAGCCAGGATCCCATTCTGGGAACTTTCCGTCCAGTTATAACATCAACTGGGATGGGAACACTTATCAAAGTGATAAACATCCAAAGGGAAAAAAATTGCAGGGCTACGGGGAAAAGGGCAAGGGAGTGGGATTAGCCAAATTATACTTACTGAGAGCTGGCATGGATTTGAGAGTGCAAATGGCACCTTCTGTGTGGTGACATCTTTTCACTCTTGCTATCGATTGAAACTAATGAAACGTGGGCTTGTTGACACCACAAGCAGTCCCAAGGCAAAGATCAATGATACACAGTAAATGACAGGAGTGCGATTTCACTATGAAGCTGTTTGTCTAGCATAGATTGTTTTAGATTCTACAACTTCTGCGACCCTTTGTATCTTTGTTTGATCTCAGAGTCAGTTATAAGGCAGGATTTTCCTGCCCTTCCCTCTGGCAGGAGCTTCTGGTCTAGCCAAAGATGGCCTCCACCATGGGTCTCCGGGTGACAGGACGGGCAATCCAAGCAAAGGCCACTGACTTTGGCTGGCCCGTAAGATCCTGCCGGTGGCCAACAGCGAGCCACTTCCGCTGCAGGAATACCCGCCGCAGGATGGCTACAAAATCTCGCCTATTGTTTTTACACCAAAGATTATTTTTAAACCAGGATTCCCCATTAATGTTGGGAAGGGCGGCACGGTGGCGTAGTGGTTAGCACTGCTGCCGCACGTCACCGAGGACCCGGGTTTGGTACCATCCCCGGGTCACTGTCCATGTGGAGTTTCCGTATTCTACCCGTGTCTGCGTGGGTCTCACCCCCACAACCCAAACATGTGCAGGGTAGGTGGATTGGCCGTGCTAAATTGTCCTTTATTGGAAAATTTTTTAAAAACTTAATGTTTGGCAAGGACCACAATCCTGAGCAATGAATTCCATACATTTCATAGAAGTGCTGGAGTGACAACGTTGAGAGAGTTTGCCCTTTCAGATAGCAATAATAATCTCATGGCAGCATCTGTGGAGGAGCAAGGAATCCACCAGTGTCTTTGCAAACAATCATCCCTCAACCAAATCTTCCAAAACCGACCAACTGGTTATCTATATCATTGGCATTTGTGGGATTATATCTGTGAAAATTGGCATTTGCCCACAACAGCAATTACATGACAAACGCAATTCACCGTCTGTTAAGGTACTTTGGGATGTTGCGTGCTCCTGAAGTGAACAATACGAATACAAGTCCTTCATTTCTTGCTCAGGTATCATTTTCACAGAATTACCATGAATCAATTCCATATTTCTGTTTGTAAAACATTTTCTGTACGAATCTCTCATTTTCTGAACTGAGCTCCAGCAGTACTTAGCGCACCAGAGCCCAGAGAAATCAGGTGATGAGGAAATTAGCTCCTGGGTTGTGCCTGGAGTATTTTGCTTGAGAGGAGTGCTTCAAAGAAGAGTGCCAAATAGCACACTCGAGTGACTTATTCCAGTAACTCCACGATTTGCACGTCAACATTGTCTGAAATAAATTGCTCGCTCATCACAAGTGTGTCCACAGCAACATGCACTAATTCTTGTAGAAAATAGGTAAGCATACTTCACATGCATCCAGTTTTTAACAAACAGCTATCACTGCTCGGTAACTGAAGTAAGGTACTCACAAAAAAGTTCACTTTTTGTCTTATCATTTTACCAATGTGATGCAACAAAGGGGTTGGGAGACAATGTCGGTGGAATTTAGAGACACAACATAAGTAATCAGAAGACCAAGTTAAATAAATGAACAATTCATCGATTAACACACTTGAAGGCAAGCAGCCACGTTCATAGTCATATAAATGGAAAATGGGCTCAAGTTACCGAGGCAGGTTTTCAGCCGGTGCGTAGATCAATTCCAAAATGTGTTTGATGGTCATAACCCACAAAGCGCACAGCAACAAATTCACACAGGAATCCAACATCCTCCTCGCTGATCTACTTATATAATCTATCTGAGGGTTTGCAACTGAACCTCATCTCCAAGATTGATGTGGACGTACTTCCAGGTTGAAGGTTGTCAGTTTCTTCTGGCATTGCAGGTGGCCATTTTGGGTACGGCCTGGCTGTACTCGGCAGCCATGTTGAGTGAGGGGCGGGTGGAGCTAGAAAGTGGAGGAACGAGTATCGGAAATACTGCCCCTCCAGTACCCAACCCCTTGTAAAATCACACCAACAAATGCACAAGTACATCCATTTATGCCATGTGACTGACTACTGAGGTCATATGCCATGCGGTATCTATTTCTCATTTATTTTTCAGAAATGTAAACAGTCCCATCAAAATTCCCAAAAAGGCACATCTGACTCGTGACTAACACACTGTTGAACACTGCCTTACAAGTAGTTGATGTAACTTTTTTTTTCATTACCTGCAGCAGTCCAGCTGTCAGCTATGACTCAGTGGTAGCACTCTTGCCCCTGCATCAGAAGTCCTGACACACCAGTGCCGTGCTGCATTGTCAGAGGTGCTGCCCTTTGTATAAGATGGTAAACCAAGTCCCCATATGCCCACTGAGGTGGATGCAAAAATTCCCATGGCTCAGCTTTGCATCTATCCCTCAGCCAACATTAGAAAAAGAGATTATCGGGTTAGTATCATGTTGCCATTTGGGGATCTTGCTTGTTGTACAATGAAGCACTTATTGGCTATAAGGCACTTTCAAATGACTTGAGGGAGCGAAAGATTCTAAATCAATGCAAAACTCTTTCTTTCATAATAACTGAGCTGCTACTGATTTAGTGCCTCATTTCTGGAACAACCTTTTGCACAGGAATCGCTACTCAAGGTCGTGCTGAATGCAAGTCTCCACTTTGCAATTTCAATGTGGTGTAAGGTGTTTTAACTAAAATGTTATACACTGCTCTCCCTGCCGACAGACCCTGTTGCATTTAAAAGGAGAGTGTGAGAGCGCAATAAAATTGAGCAGCTGGGGATCGAAAAAGAAATGAATTTCAACTTCAATTTGTCACCCAGCAAATGTACTTTTGGTGAAGTCAGGCTCACCAGAGCAATTTTTGTGCCTCTTCCTTGGCACGTTCCTTTAATAGCATCGAGGCGTCAAGCTATTTTCAGAACTGTGAGAAAAAACGTAACTATTCACTTTAGAACATGTGCTTTGATGGCCCTACTTTTCTATCCAACTTAGTCTAATTCATCAAAGGCATTTGTGCAGTGTAAACTACAAAATCCAGTCCATTGGTATATTAGTAGCATTGTATCATTAACTCCTTAAGAACATAAGGAATAGGATCAGGAATAGAGCACTAAGCCCCTCGAGCCTTCTCCGCCATTCAACGGGACCAGGGCTGATCAGATCCACTGCTCTTCCTGCACCCCCCTCCCATAACCCTAGACTCCCTTGTAGAGGAAAAATCTGCCCAACACAGCCTCAAATATCTTCCAGATTCCACTATCTACGAGGCACAGAATTACAAAGGCTATGGGGGGCTTTTTGGCTCCGGCTTTTTGGGTTGCACGGGGAGGGGGGGGGAAGAGAAAGGGGAGCAAGAATGGCAGAGAATTGCATGGGTGCCCCAAAACACCTTTTAAATCGGCAGGATGCCCCGTTGCACTTGCCCCTGCCCCACCCCCACCTCAGGCCAATGATGCAAATGGGAATCCCTACTTGAAAAAGTCAGAATCTCCATTTGGATCAACTTAAAGGTCATTATCAGTGACAGTCCCCTCCATGTTAGATTGTCCATTCACGTCGGCAAGAGGGATGCCAGTGTGAATTGTGGAAGGTGATCTATGACATGCACCTGGTAAGCATAACCCACCAGAGACTCACGGGTGAGTACAGCCCCCATAGGGGACAGTATGCCCAGGGGTGTTGTGCTGTGGGGGTGGGGTGGGGAGGGAGCAGTGTTGCAGGGGAGGGGGTTGTCCTTGGTGGTGGTGGGGTGCAGAGCTCTGTGAGGGAGATGCCAGGCGAGGGGGAGACAATGTTTCACTTTTTATTCATTTAAAAATGGTGCCCCGATTGTTTAAAAGTCGATTTTGTTGGCGGGACGGGCTCGTCTGTAAGATTCACCCTTTCATTTTGATTTGCCAAAGCCGCTTCCGCTTTTCCCACCCAAGTTTAGACTTTGTCCCAGACACTCAGAGAAGAAATTCCTTCTTAGCTCCATCTTAAATGGGAGAACCCTTATTCTGAAAATGTACCCCCTGGTTCAAGATGCCTCCAGGAGGGGAATAATCTTCTCAGGATCTAACCTGTCAAGTCTCTACAGTTGTAGACTTCCCTACTTCTGCAAAATATCCAATTTGCAAAACGTCACTAAACAGTAGTCCAGGAATTAAGACCTCCAGGCTGACAAATCAAAAACAAAATAATTTGTGGTAAAGTTTATGCCCTCATTTCAGTTAGCTATCTATTTTGTCAGTACTATATGCACAATGCACTGAAAGAAGTCATCAGGGTTTCTTTGATAGCATCTTTTATCACCTAGAAGGACAAAGGCAGCAGATACATGAGAATTTCATTGCCTGCAATTTTACTTCCAAGCTACACACCATTCCTGACTTGGAATTATATCGCCGTTCCTTCACTGTTGCTGGGTCAAAATCCTGGAACTTCCTCCCTAACACCACAATGGATGCAACTGTACCTCACTGACTGCAGCGGTTCAAGAAGGCAGCTCACCACCAACTTCTGCAGGGCAACTAGGGCTGGGTAATAAATGCTGGTCTAGCCAGCGATGCCCACATTTCATTAATGAATACATTTCTTAAATGCATCTGCAGCCTCCAACGACCCTCCAGGAACTCTGTGTTGCTCAGATTCTGGCTCCTTATGCACCCCCAATTTTCTTCACCCAACATCTGACGGTCATTTGTCCAGGTCCCGTAGTGGGGTTTCCTCCCTAAATGTCTCTGCCTCGCCATCTCTTTCTCCTCCTTTGTCATTCCATAAAAAGTACTTCTTTGGTCAAGCTCTTTGTCACCTCTCCCAATGTATCCTTACCCTGCCGGTTCATTTTCAGATGTTGTCTGTGTCTTGGGGTGCTTTACTATGTTCGGGGTCCTATATAAATGTGATTTGTCATTGATATTTGCTGTAATCAGTGCAGTTTACTCTAGCTATGAGGCTCTGAATTTGTGACTCTGTAACAAGGCTAGCTTGTTAAAAGAAATTAACTCAACATCAAGTCTTTAGAATCTCTAAGATACAAGACGAATAAAAGGCTGGAAATTGTGACTGTGCCGTGACAGTTCAGTAACTGCTTTTCTCAAATGTTTTTTTTAAACTGAAAGTACTACAGGGACTCAAATTAAAATAACGAATTGAAGAAAATAACTTTTAGAGATCTCACCTCCTTTAGGCATTACTGATTTTGATTGGTTGGCGGTTTTCTTTTAAACACATTAAAAACTTAACTTCACTATTGAAGTTGATTACTTAATGATTGCAAGAGTTGGTAGACTGAGCCCCATGACTACATTCAATATGTTGTGGAAATCTCAGTGTTCGATACTTTTTTTAAATCAACTTTATTTTGTTTATATATTAAAGCTTTTTAAAAAGAAAGATATAAACACACCAGTGTACACTATAATATATGTAATGTTAAGGATTATTTTATTTGTTTAACCTTTGTTATTCTGGTGTAGCCCCGGTGATTAGTACATCAACAAGGTAAACCATCACCGTGGTTGGATGAGGTTTTCCATTGTGCGCTAGAAGATAGCACAGGCTGAAACAATGCCGAATGGCAATATGATATACTGGAAAAGACCTTTGTGGGTATTGATTGGAGCAAACCTCAGAGACTCCTCATCCAACTCTAGTTGCAGGTAGGTGTGACTGAAATCCAATTTTGGATAGGTGAAACCTCCTACCAGCTCTTCAATTTGTGGAATCGGATACCAATTGACCTGGACAGCTTGATTTATGGTCAGCTTATAGTCCTCACAAATCCTTGTTGACCACTCAGGTTTAAGGACAGGGATTATCAGTGCCACCCACTCTGAAAACTGAACCGGCTTGATTATACCCAACTCTTCAAATCTCTTTCACTCTGCCTCATCCTTCTGATGCAATGCATATGGCACTGGCCTGGCTCTGGAGAACTTGGGTGTCAAATCCAGATTGACATATATGTTGACGTGGATGACGTCTTCATACCTCCTTGAGCCATATTGGAGGACGCCGTCGGATATTTTGAAGATTTCCAGCCAGTTGAGCCTAATCTTCTGTAACTAGTCTCTTCCCAACAGACTGGGTCTATGTCCTTCCTTGACAATCAAAAGCAGATTGGCCTCTTGCCCTCTGTAGACCACTGGAGTCTTGGTTGTTCCAAGGATCTTCAAAATCTCCCCTGTGTATATCGAAAACTTGGCTGTTGTACTCTTCAAACTTAAAGAATGCGTTCCTGCACATAGCTATTGGAAACTCTGCTCACCCAATGCAGTCGCCAAAGCCCTGGTGTCAACTTCCATTTTAAGGAGTCTACCCTTTACCCTTAAGACAATTTAAATTGGAGCCGTCTTATTCATTTGGACTGCATTCAACCGATGCATTGCAAACTCTTCTCGAGATCACTTCTCCAGTATGTTCAGTGGCACTGTGGACTGCAGCTGCTGTTGTTTTACTTTTTGCTTTGACGTGCTTTGCCTCACGCAGTAACGTGCTTGAATGTCCCCCCTTTGAATGCAATGGAAGCACACAAACTCCCAAACTTGCCAGGTCTCCAGGATATGGTCCCGTCTGTAATGATATGTATATCGGTATACCAGTGAAGTCAGTGAAGGGTTAATTATGGGGCAGCACAGTGGCACAGTGGGTTAGCCCTGCAGCCTCACGGCGCCGAGGTCCCAGGTTCGATCCCGGCTCTGGGTCACTGTCCGTGTGGAGTTTGCACATTCTTCCCGTGTTTGCGTGGGTTTCGCCCCCACAACCCAAAGATGTGCAGGGTAGGTGGATTGGCCATGCTAAATTGCCCCTTAATTGGAAAAAATTAATTGGATACACTAAATTTATTTTTAAAAAGTGAAGGCTTAATTATTACATCTCAGTGTAATTCAAACACTAGAGAGCATCACCAGTTCCCAGTATAAATATCAGACCTCAGGGAATCTTAGGTAGTTAAGTGTTAGCAGAGGAAAGGGATTGATCACAGCTCAGGGAGTAATATAGATTAGAGAGAAGCATCACGAGTACATCATTAGTTAATACTAGATTATAGATTACTATTGTTATGGGCGTGGCTTTTCAGAACCCCAAAACGTATCATGGAGTTCAACCAACCTATCCCTTTAATGGATTTGTTGCTTTACCTAGCACACGGCTTTTTCCCTAGGTGTGGGATTACAATTATGGACACGCGGGTTTTTAAACACAAAACACTGTTTATTCCATGAACTTTGGGCAGCACGGTAGCATTGTGGATAGCACAATTGCTTCACAGCTCCAGGGTCCCAGGTTCGATTCCGGCTTGGGTCACTGTCTGTGCGGAGTCTGCACATCCTCCCAGTATGTGCGTGGGTTTCCTCCGGGTGCTCCGGTTTCCTCCCACAGTCCAAAGATGTGCGGGTTAGGTGGATTGGTCATGATAAATTGCCCTTAGTGTCCAAAATTGCCCTTAGTGTTGGGTTATGGGGATAGGTGCTGAACTTGGGTAGGGTGCTCTTTCCAAGAGCCGGTGCAGACTCGATGGGCCGAATGGCCTCCTTCTGCACTGTAAATTCTATGAACTCAACTTAACATCTTAAATAAACATTGGATCTCTTAACACCCCTTACTTCAAAGATAACTCAGAAACTATTGCAAATATTGTAAATAATTCCTTAAAATGTTCCTTCAAACTTCCAACAGACTTAACATTTTTAAACAGTATCACATCAGGTTAAAGGATATATATATTTTCTGTAGAATGGCAGATACATATTAGTTTGGTTGCCTTCAGCTCCAGCAAAACAGCCAGGCACTGTTTCAAACCTGCAAAACCAGCCAGGCACTTTTTAGCTGCTCTCAGCAAAACCAGCCAGGCACTTTTTAGCTGCTCTCAGCAAAACCAGCCAGGCACTTTTTAGCTGCTCTCAGCAAAACCAGCCAGGCACTTTTTAGCTGCTCTCAGCAAAACCAGCCAGGCACTTTTTAGCTGCTCTCAGCAAAACCAGCCAGGTTCTTTTCAAAACTGAAACTAAAAACCTGCAAAACACAGACTGCAAAATGGCTGAACTGCGCTGAGCTCCACCCACTCTCTGACATCACTGTTTTCTTAAAGGTACATTGCTTACACATCCATTTCTTAAAGGCACTCTTGCATGACACTATATTAATAGTTATTGCTCTATAGAATGTGCAAACTCTATTTAACAAATTAGTTTTGCTTAAATCTAAAGATTGCTGGTTTCTTTATCATCTACTCATTAAACCATTCTGGATCTCAAGGCACAGAATAATGACATATCACAAAGTGTAATATTACACAACGATAGCAGTCCACCTCAGATGGGCAGCACTAGCAGACTTTTGGATGAGCTCAAGTTTACAGAAGGTGAAAATGGGAGTACCCGAGGGGAGGGATCACAATGACAGTAACCCTTCACTGACTTCACTGGTATACCTATATACATATAATTACAGACGGGACCATATCCTGGAGACCTGTCACGTTTGGGAGTTTGTGCTTCCGTTGCATTCAAAGGGGGGACATTCAAGCACGTTACTGCGTGAGGCAAAGCACGCCAAAGCAAAAAATAATGATAAGTAGAGTCTGGGGTTAACAAAGGCATGGGTAACGGTTTCAGCAGCTATTGGCAGGAACAGAGACTGGCTATATTATGAAAGTGGTGTGGTTGCAATTATCACAGGAGGTTTGCAAGGGGTGCAATGGAAACATCCCACTTTAAAGCTATTACTGTGATTTTATTTTGCCCATCTTCCACTGTACTGTTTTGAACAGTGGAAATATGTCATACAGGATGTCACAATCAGATTTATGTTCTTTGCTACATTGCTAATATTTACAGAAAGGATGTGCAACAGCTAAATGCTGCATTAAGACAGCTTCCAGCATGTCCCTTTACTATCGCACTACAAATACCACACACAAATACTCCATGCCGATGACCTGAAAAAGAGGGACCACTGGCCATTATTAATTATTTAACCAAATGCAGTTCTTTCCACTGAGTGTTAAGAAAGATATTTTACCAGCAATGGATTTTTTCTTTGAATGATCTGTTATTTTGTGCTTGATATTTTATTTAAAAGTTAACACAGTGGGTGCGATCTACCGGTCGCATTGCGCTCTCGCTCAAGCACAACGCGGCCAGTAGATACCGGGAGAGGCCTCTCGCGGGCCTCCCGACAGCCTTCACACCTCGTGGAATATACCCAAGTCCCACGAGGCGTCGGAATCAGTATCCCGTCCAAAAGGGGTGTAACCACGTGGCGCGAATAGGCGGGGTTTAAACCTACTTAGGCACTCTTACCCAGAGTCTACCGGCATCCTGGGATCTACCAGCTTCCCGAGGGAGGCTGCAGCCAGGCGCCATTCAGTACTCACCCACACAAATGTGCAACAGGTGGAACTGCATCGGGGAAGGCTCCTGGGCCATCGGAGGCTCCTGGGTGGCCATAAATAGTCTGGTACAGGCACCTTGGCACTGCCCAGCTGGCACCAGATGGCTACTGCCAACCAGGAACTGCCAAGGTGCCTAAGTGGCACTGCCAGTGTGCCCAGATGCCAAGGGTCAGAGCCCGAGGGGGGTCATGCCCATGAAAGGAGAGTGGAGAGGAGTATGAAAGGTGGGAGAGTGCAGGGCAGGTAAGTAGGGGCTTCTGGGAGGTTGGGGGTTGACAGGTGGAAATCCTGGAAGGGGGGGGGGGGCTGTAAGGAGGGTCACCCCAGCGACCTCACAGAGGGTGTGTGTGTGTGGGGTAGTTCTTATGTGTTTGGGGGGGTGACATTGCCCATGGGGAGGTTGGAGGGGGTGGGGGGGTCAGGGAGTCTACCAAGCTCACTTAGAAATCGGAGCTCCCTTTCTCCGGGTTCAGAGAGCCACACATAGCCTCGCTTTGTGCACTGAGAAGTTCTGCTTGCCAGAGCTCCACAGTGTAGCGAGAGATCTCCAAGGCCCCTGAAGCAGCCCCTGATCCCACCCCCTTTGTTTGTCTTCTTCATCCACGTTCTTGCACCTCTGACTGTCATTGTGATCCCTCCCCTCCCATCCCCCCACGCCTTGCACATCCCTCCTTCCACATTGTCCCCCGTGTCTTTGTCAGGCCACCAATAGGGGATGCAAATCAGTTTCATGCAGGCCTCCAGTGGGAGTGTTGATCTAGCATGGCAGGCACCATTGGAGGTTCCCGCTGTAAATTCACGCCGGAGCGAAACAGATTTTTGGGCCTCCTGCCGAATCCATCCCATTTCCTCACCCCCACCCGACCACCATTGATCCTGCTGGTGGAGGCATGGGTGAATTCCACCCGCTGTGTTCGAAGCAAGTTTGATGTTCCGTGAGTCTAGCCAAGCTATGGGCTGTGGCCACCACCACATCCAATGAGATTACTTTTCAGCTTATTTTCAAGAAGTATCAACTACCAGTCTAAAAATCAACATTCTGATTGATCATTTAAAAAGTTATCATTGCATTCTTTAGGTTGTGCCATTTCTTCCCAAACTCAAAATTAGGATAGAAAATGCACATGGCCATAGTCAGCTCTTCATTAGTGGGAGTGTTTTCAAAAAACTGGCTGGGCAGCATGGTAGCACAGTGGTTAGCACTGTTGCTTCACAGCACCAGGGTCCCAGGTTCGATTCCCGGCTTGGGTCACTGTCTGTGCGGAGTCTGCACCTTCTCTCCGTGTCTGCGTGGGTTTCCTCCGGGTGCTCCGGTTTCTTCCCATAAGTGCTGAAAGATGTGCTGTTAGGTGAATTGGACATTCTGAATTCTCCCTCAGTGTACCCGAACAGGCACCGGAATGTGGCGACTAGGGGCTTTTCACAGTAACTTCATTGCAGTGTTAATGTGAGCCTACTTGTGGCACTAATAAAGATTATTATTATTTTTTAAAACATGACAAAAGTTCACTCACAAACATTTGTCTCTCCTGCACTCATACTTATCCACTTTCGGACAAATCGATGAAGGGATGGCTAGAGTTAAATAACTTAAATCATAAAGGAGTGTCTGGAAAAATGTCATATCATAATTCTGTATAGTCCCACATCTGGGGCGGGATTCTCTGACCCCCCCGCTGGGTCTGGGAATCCCCAGGGGGGCGGTGTGAATCCCGCCCCGCCGCTGGCTGCCGTATTCTCTGGTGCCGGCTTTTGGGCAGGGGCGGGGTTTATGCCACTCCGGTCTGGGGCCGTTGGCAGCTCCCCCCCACCCCCCCCCCCCAACCCCCCCCCCCCCACCCCCAGCAATTCTCCGGGCCCTGAAGGGCCGAGCGGCTGTCAGTTCCTGGCCAGTCCTGCCGGCGTGTAATGGACATGGTCCCACATGGCGGGACCTGGCTGGTAGGCTGTCTAGTGGAGTCCTCGGGGGAGCGGGGGGGAGAACATGGGGGGGCACGGTAGTCTGGCCCGCGATCGGGGCTCACGGATCTGCGGGCGGGCCTGTGCTGTTAGGGCACTCCTTCCTTCCGCGCCAGCCTCTGTAGGGCTCCGCATACACAGGAACATGCATGTACATGCGCATGCACAGGAACACGCCGGCTGGTCTGCGCACGCGTGGAACCACACCACGGTTCTGCACATGCGCCAACTCGCGGCGGTTGGCATGGCGCCAACCCCTCCGACGCCGGCATAGCTCCCGGAAGTGCGGAGGATCCCGCAACTTCCGGTTGGCCCGACGCCGGAGTGGTTAGCGCGTTCTTGGCACCGGCGTCATCCCGCCAATTGCGGGAGAATCCGTCCCCTGATGTTTCATGGATACATAGAATCCCTGCAGAAGGAGCCATCGAGTCTGCACTGACCCTCCGAAAGAGCACTCTAACTAGGCCCACTCCCCCGCCCTAGCTCTATAACCCTGTGCATTGCTCATGGACAATCCACCTAACCTGTATACCTTCGGGCTGGCCAAACATCCAAGTTCCCTTGCAGTGAAATGAGGTGGAATGAAAAGAGCAAAGAGAAGCAATCCAAATTCATTACTGATGTTGATGGGATGGTGAAGATAGGGGTGGGTGGGGTGCACAGACTGTTAGTTCTTTCATGGCAATTTATCCTCACTTGTCTTGCTGCTTTTGGGTTTCAACCTTCCAGTCAAACTGTTCCAACGTCAATTGTAGGATGCAATTTCTTGTATTAGTTGAAGAGAGCCAACTGTTGCACAATTAAGATCATTTTTCAGTATTGTGAGTTGGCATGTAATACAAGAGTCAAATGGTTTGCTTGGAACCATTACTTAAACATAGTTTGCTGCAGTATGTTGACACATCCAATAGCAATTCCAAGGGTGAAGCTTCCATCGAGGTCAAAAATCAAGCCAAGGAAAATAAAGGTTGTCAGTGAGAGTTTGAAAAACACAGCTTTATATGAAATCTCCAACGGTAACGCAGAGAGAATAAAGACTACACAAATATTCTTAAGTCTTCCCTCTGTGTTTGTACCCATGTTAAGCTATATACGAATGAAGCATGCAATGTGAAAAGACTAGTTCAAGTTTATACAATTGACAGGAATTCTAATTAATTTAAAGAGGTTTGATCTCTTGCACCTTGGGTAGAAATCAACTCAGTGTTTTGCTGCTTTTCCTTTGTTCGTTTGTGCAGTTACATTTTGTAGAAAAACATATTTTGCAACTCCTATTGTGCCGAGAGAGCTTCAGTGAGGAAGAATGCAGCCAGCGACTCCAGACCCAAGAACATAGTGATTTTGGCAGATGTTTTCCTCCTGGTTCCTTGAAACAATTTCAAAAGAAATAATGTACAGCCATCAAGTGACTAGATTTCAAGTATGAATTCAAATAAGTTAAAGAGATGCCTTTTACTGATTTATTTTTGAGCATTTCATCAAGCGGTACGTTGTATATTATATTTCCCATGTCTCTCATGGATGTTCCAACAATACAGGGAGTGACTCAGTCTCCAGAAGTGTCACTTGTGACTCAAGACAAATCTCCCCTTAGAGGTTTTCCTTCTTCGGAGCAACAAGCCCCTCTGATATTGGGAGCTCACCAACTGGGGAGTCACTGAGATGAAAATCACTCTACATTTGAAAACGGAATAGAAAATGCAAGTCAGATATGCTGCATTAATCCAAATCTGTACAGCACTATCTGGAATTAACGCACAATGCTTGCGACAATAAGCTAACCTTTGTCGAAAATAAGTGTTTAGCCGATGTCACTTTTTTTCACCACCACCGCCCCCCTAACTTACTGTTCAACTCACTGTGGAGACCAAACACACTTGTGACTAGTGCCAAGCCAAACAATCTTTGATTGCTATAGCAAACATTCTGTGGGCCACCTGACAAGTTCAATCACTCTGCAGAGTAACATGAAACTGCATAGATAGCAGGGAGAGCAGGATCCTGGCTTAAACTGAATATGGGAGTGTTTTTTCATGCAATGATAGGAGTTGGGGCAATAACTCAATAGTCCCTTTGGTGGAAACATATGAAAGTTATTTCAAGTGAACATTTTTTGAAACATGCAAGAGAAGGAGCAGAAAACAAGAGGCTATACACCAATACAATTGTTAATATTGAAATGGGCGTACAATGGCAGAGGGTTCACACGTATAACACTGTAGGTTATAGCGTTCTCATACAGTGAAAAGGTAAAGTCGCCATAGTCCCAGATGATCATAGGCTGCTTCCCCCTTTGAGGGGGAGAGCTGACTGATTTAACCTGAGGATGACCACACCTCAGGCAAGAGGCAACGTTAAGAAGGCAGGACCTTCATGGATAACCTAGAGCCACCCCCCCACCCCCCCTTGAGCCCTACATCCCGAGCACTAAGACAGGAGCTCCAGAGCTCCCCAGGGCTGCATGCCCGATTTTGAAGATGGTTACTCACCTCCTCTGATCACTTCAGCAGCCACTACTATGCTAGCTTCACATTTTTAAATAGGTGTGCTAAAGGACGCCCGCCTGACCGCATGCTCGGGAGCCAGTTAGATCACGGGAAACCGTTCAATAGGGGGTCCTTCCCGTTAATGATATGGTGATTGGCCTTAATAGGTGATTATTGGTTTTCCGCCACTTCTAGACGTGATCCGGAACCCGCCAACGGGAACGGGCCAGTTAGATCGGAAATCGATCGCTGCCTGCCGTCGATCCTGATTTCAGCCTATCCCACGATTTAACCGGCTTGCATGGATCTGCGCCGGGCGGAATGCAGCCATTGGACCTAGAGACTCTCATCAGACTCATCCATTTTTGGTCTCAAATAATTTATTAACAATAAACTTTAAAAACCTGCCGTTGGATCCTTCGGCCGCACCTGCCACAAGACCGCCATGGGCAGGACATGGATCATGTAAAGGTCCATTGACCTTTGGCGGGAATGTCCTGGCGCTGGGCGTATGCAACTGGAGAATCCCACCTCCAGTAAAACTGAGACTAATGTACAAAAGCAAGTTGGGGCAGGACAAATCTTGATTTTTTTTTCAAAGAAAACAACGACCAAAGGATTTGATGGAACCTCAAAAGTAGGAGGGATCAAGTGAAAACCTGACTCCAGATAAGAAATTGGTTGAAGTATTAGGTTGCAGCGGATACGTGTTGGTGAAGTGCTATCAGGCTGGCCAGTATAGAAGTGTTGTATAGAGCAGTTGCGGGATCTTTGTCTGGATGTAACATGTGACTTGATAATATTTATTGGCCGGGATTCTCCGATCCCGCGCCGGGCCACAGAATTGCCGGGTTACGTCTGGGAGCTCAGAGTTCTGGCTGCAGGGTCTGTCCTGGGGGGGGGGGGGGAGGATCCGTCTCTGGGGGGTGGGGGGGGGGGGCCTCCACGATGGCCAGGCTCACAACCGGGGCCTGTCTCCCGATCGGCGGGCGAGCTAATTCCGGGGGAGGGCCAATGTTCCTCCGCGCAGGGCCCCTGTAGGGCTCCGCCATATTGCCCGGGGGTCGGAGCAGAGATTGCAACCCGTGCGCATGCGCAGACCCGCGCCGGCCGTGGAGCGCCGGCTTTTGAGTGCAGAAGCAGCCGTCAGCACTCCGCCGCCGTACTAGCCCCATAGGAAGTGGTGAATGCCTGAGCCTGGAGGCCCGTTGATGCCGGGGTCACTCGCACCGGTTTTGAAGCCGGCATCAACACTTGGCCGGCATTTTGGAGAATCCCGGCCACTGTCTTTTACATATAGCAAAGCGACTTCCAAACCTACAACTGCTACCACCCAGAAGGTCAAGGAAAGCAGATAATTGGGATCACCATCACCTGGATGTTCCCCTCCAAGCCACACACCATGGGAATACTTTGTCATTTCCTCACTGTTCAAAATCCCTCCCTAACAGCACAGTGGGTGTATCTGCACTACATGGACTGCAGCAGTTCAAGAAGGAGGCTCACCACAACCTCAAGGGCAATCAGAGTTCATAAGACCATAAGATGTATGAACAGAATTAGGCCAAAGAGTCTGCTCCGTCATTCAATCATGACTGATAGATTTCTCCTCCCCATTCTCCTGCCTTCTCCCATAATCCCTGATCCACTTATTAATCAAGAACCTATCTATCTCTTTCTTAAAGACACTCAGTGATCTGGTCACCACAGCCTTCTGTGGCAATAAGTTCCACAAATCACCACCCTCTGGTTGAAGAAATTTTTCCTCATCTCGGTTTTAAAGGATTGTCCTTCAGTTTGAGGCTGTGCCCTTGGGTTCTAGTTTTTCCTACTAGTGAAAACATCTTCCCCACATCCACTCCCTCTGGGCCTATCAGTATTCTGGTGGTTTCAATGAGATCCCCCCCTTATCCTTCTAAACTCCATCAAATACAGTCCTAGAGTCCTCAACTGCTCCTCATATGACAAGCCCTTCGTTCCGAGGATCATTCTTGTGAACCTCCTCTGGGCCCCGTCCAAGGCCAGCACATCCTTCCTTAGATACCGGGCCCAAAATGCTCCAAATGGGGTCTATTGGGTATCAGATGGGCAACAAATGCTGGCCTGGCCAGCATGCCTACATCCCATGAATGAATCAAAAAAATAAAAGAGAGAAGGCAAGCGAAAATGCTGCTTTTAAGTAAATCTTGACATGCCGAGAGACACAGGTGTAAATTAGGGAAGGAGAATTTTAGAATTGAGGTCATAAATTACCGCATATTAAAAGGCGAATTCTTCAACATAGTCCAAGGCAGGCTAGGGAAGACCAAAGCCCTGAAATCATTAAAGGAACAATTGGATTACATGATTGGAGCTATTGTAGGTTCTTCCATATGAATGAGGTCAAAAAACCTTTCTCAATGTGAAATATTTTCTGACCATCATGCGACAAACTCATCCAGAATGAAGAAAACTGAGTGACTGGCAAACAGGGAAAAAAACATACACTTCTGTTGTCAACAACGTTTATGGAAGAATAATTCTCAGAAGTGATATAAAATATGATGGATATGAGTAGCATTTTCTGCAGACACGGGAATGTTGACATAAGGCACAGAGGGACAAATAGATGGTTTGAAGGCAAAGTCATATTTTGAGATGATCTATGCTAGTCAAAACCTAAACATCCATACACATTTAATTCTCTTATACCATTCAATCTCAACAAGGTACTCATGAAAAGTTATCAGGTGCACGCTGGGGTGAGGTGACTGCATTGATGAGGCAGCCGGTGTTATGAGGAACAATGAGTTTGTGATTCAGCCAGCTTTCAAGAACAATGGTCACTTGATGCTAAGGCTGTAGAGTTGCAGAAAATATCAAGCATTCTGATAGACAAATACCCAGTATACAAGGACAATATACAAAAAGGTACTTCATAATTTCTCTATATATACTCTGAAAATTAGAACCGTAATCTTCTAAGAAATTAGAGAACTAATTTAGATGGTTCTGTTCTACTCCAGCTATTCTGAGTTAAGTTCAACAAAACATCAAAAAAGGATTTCATTAATTTGGAAGTGACCCTTACAAAAGCTGACTTCCAGATGTTGGTTATCTATGGATACACACACAATAATGAACTAATGATACAAGTTTTAAAAACATCTTTTGCAAAGTCATAAATTAAAGCTCAGAACTATCATTAGCGTGTTACGACAATAGGGGAAATTCCGTCACTTAATTAATGCTGCTAAAATGGCAAAGAGAGGACAGCAACCCGAAGCAGGGTTGAAAACAGACATTTCTGAAACAGAATAATAGATCTGGATCTCTCAATTCTTTCACTGATCTCACCACAATAAACAAACTCCAGCTGAGCAATGTAAGTAGCCTTGTGAGAAAATGGAAGCTATCTACTCCCACAGTCCCTCTTCGGCATACAACAGTAAAGATAACACTGTCCAAACTCTTCTGGCGCTACAGGCATCCTCCAAATGGTACGACTGTTTGGATTAGCTACTGGAGCACCTTAAAGCTGCATAAATATTCACATTTCGGTATCTGAAAGTTGACACCTCTTCAAAAGATTTTAGCTTTGTAGATAACAGGGTAACATGTAATGCAAACAGCGAGATCCATGTATTTCTGCACTTCTAGAGCTACACAACGCTTTTACTTTCCAGAAAATTCATGGGGTTGAGGTAATCTACAATTTAACGACTGGTCCCTGGTATGAACCTGTGAAATCCTGACTAACCAATCTGGTGTGCCTGTACTATCTCCTTCAGTTATAGCTGAGGTCAGACTGTAGTTAAAGGCAATAATAACGGCACATGCTGTAATTTCAAGTAAGCCACTAATACGTATTCTGTCATCCACAGCATGGTTTGTCAAAATTCCTGCCTCACTAGTTATGATTGTTTTTGATTACTGGGATGCACCCGTCATGGTTGACTTCTGGTGCAATAAAATCTAGAATTCAGATTCCTCTTGTTCAGTCTCTTCCCACCTCCATCCGTGACCATTGTGACACCGTATATCATCTCAACCGAACTGCCTCCTCTTCATTATGGACACAGTAAGAAGTCTTACAACACCAGGTTAAAGTCCAACAGGTTTGTTTCGATGTCACTAGCTTACGGAGCGCTGCTCCTTCCTCAGGTGAATGAAGAGGTCTGTTCCAGAAACATATATATAGACAAATTCAAAGATGCCAAACAATGCTAGGAATGCGAGCATTAGCAGGTGATTAAATCTTTACAGATCCAGAGATGGGGTAACCCCAGGTTAAAGAGGTGTGAATTGTACCAAGCCAGGACAGTTGGTAGGATTTCGCAGGCCAGATGGTGGGGGGTGAATGTAATGCGACATGAATCCCAGGTCCCGGTTGAGGCCGCACTCGTGTGCGGAACTTGGCTATAAGCTTCTGCTCGGCGATTCTGCGTTGTTGCGCGTCCTGAAGGCCGCCTTGGAGAACGCTTACCCGGAGATCAGAGGCTGAATGTCCTTGACTGCTGAAGTGTTCCCCGACTGGAAGGGAACATTCCTGCCTGGTGATTGTCGCACGATGTCCGTTCAGTCCGGCAGTCAAGGTATTTCAGGGGTTACTGGGTTATGGCCGGCGCATACTCGATGGGCCGAATGGCCTCTTTCTGCACTGTAAATTCTATGATTCTATGACCACCAGCTAACAACTTCATTGAAATTTGACTATCCAACTCTAACCAGTGAGATAAACTTGGCGCAGCGTTACCTTCTACCCGTGAGATTGGTTCTTGTTTGAAATAATATTAATCTAAAACTGTTAGCTTGTTTAGAAGGAAGGGTAGATCTTGACATACTCAAATAGTTTCCCAGGTAAGTCGAGTTGCATTTTTTCACATGGATACATCTCATACCAATGTTTGTTTCAAAGTTCCTTTCCTTATATTTTCTGACAAATGTTCGGCGGGATTCTCAGTCGGCGGGATCCTCCCCTTCACCGGCAGCGCACCCGCGCCTGCAGGTTTCCCGACGGCGTGGGGTGGCCACCATTGGCCGGCTGCGGGAACGGAGAATCCCGCTGCTGGCAGAGGTGCGCCGTGCCAGAAAACGAGGCTGGCGGGTCGGAGAATCCTGCCCGTTATTTCCAAGTAGGGAGAAGGAGTTTGGTTTTGCTGCTTCTGTCAGGTGCACAGCCAATGATCTCAATTTATTCTTCAGCATTTGCGCAGTATCAAGACAGTTATTGTTAAATATCAAACATTTAAAATCCTAGTGAGTGTACTGTTTTTTGTGTTAATTTGGATGTATATATCTTTTCATTTCCAGTCGCAATAGTTTTAAGACAATTGCAGTGCATTGTTACCCTGTAGAAATATGAAAATACTACTGTTCTGAACCCGCTATCCCAGCCACAAATTACATTCCTATTGAAAATCATTTTGCGTCACCAATTTCCTAAGAGACGGTAAGTGGAAATGTACCTCGAGGATACCTCGAATTTTTTGCTCGGATTGTTGTTAAAAACCCCATCTGATTTCCTCTTCAGGGAAGGAAATCTGCCGCCCTTACCTGGTCTGGCCGACATGAGATTCCAGGCCCACATCAATGACTTTTGACTGCTCTCTGTACTGGCCGAGCAAGCCACTTAGTCCTTTCAAACCACGACAGAAAAGTCAAAATTACCTACACCACATGGACTGCATTGGTTCAAAAAAAAACATTTCACCACGAGCACCTTCCCAAAGGCAATACGTGTTAGCCATCACAAGGATGAATTTTTAAAAATATAAGTTAATACCAGGAACCTATTAAATTCTTTATATTTTTAAATGACAGCGCATTACGAAACCGCATTATGAAACCGCTTTACTTATGTGCAACTGTACCAATTTATGATCACACAAGGATTGCAGGTTGCGCAGATAGACTTTGCCACTTAATCAATACACTCTCACGGTCATGCGTTCTCAGTTGTTAGACTGTGGTTTCCCCAGATTTTCAGTTGATTCAGCAAATGGCCTGCTCTTTCCAAATCCCTGCTAACTTGTCCCTAATTAGATCCTGCATTTCTCTTTTTTTTTTCCTAACTTGAACTAAGGCAAGAACACCTCGGCTGTGATTTGATAGCATGTGCCTTTCCCCTTGAACAGAAATCTCCATCTAATATTTTGACATAATACGTTGTTTCTGGATTTCAATGCGCACAATTACTTTTGATAGCTGTAGCAAACAGAAGTGATTGTTTTGACAGTTCTGATTGGTTAAGAGTTTCCTCAGACAATTCAACGGGTAAACTAATTTTTATAAATTTTTGGCGGCTTGGTTAAATACAGGTTTTCCATTCTCTAATTGGTAATTCCACAAAATGAAAATCATATTTCACCAAATTAAGTATCTCTGTCTGGATTTTACCCAACCCACAAAATAAAACTGCAAACTGACCAGGCGTTTCTGCAAAAATTAGATAGAGCTGCCACCAGTCCCCTCTCGATTAAACCTTGGATCTGGTCTACTCCAAAAGACACAGCCAGCCTGAAAGCTTCTCATGAGACTAAAGCTAGACTCCATGCAGTCTCCTGCTGCAAACTGAAGCACAGCCACTATGACACTGCCTTGGCCCGGCATTGCACTCTCTCCGCACCGGCTAACAGCAGTATTTTGCCAGAGGCTTGTTATGAGGAATGCCACAGGATATTGTATAAACGTACATGCATATACCTCAATAGTTCAAGCAAAAGATATATGGATTCAGGAATACAGCCATAAATATCCCTTGAGACTTAGAATTCCAGTCTCAGATAACATACAATCCAGTTTCAGATAACATACAATCCATAAAGGAAGATTAGACCAAAATGTTACTCGTTCTTCTCTATCAAGTGTATCATGTTTGATGCAGGTACAAATAAACGTTCAGCTCAGTAATCACACTGAGCCAGGCAAGTGCCAGAGATGTCAAGAAGGAGAAGAATACTCAAACTTTTAAGGAGAGGGCAGTCCTTCTCATCAATCAGCATTTCAGTGTTCCAGGGTTTGGGAAATTTTCAACTTGCTCCTGAATACTCCAAACCAAATTCTTTCCTTTTAGCAATCGTATCGAGGGCACTTTTGAGAGTCTCTGGCATTCATTTGTTCTCATTGGGTTCAACTCGTCATGCCTCCCTCTAATGGAACAAAACTTAATAGGAGGCGGAGGAAAAAGGGGAGAAGGTGAGGAAGGGAAGAGGCAAACAACTTGGAGTGATGGCTTGGGAGGAGAGAATGATGGCACACCTTTAGAGGAAACAACGTCAGCCAAGGACTGCTTGGGTTGCAAAAATAACCATTTTGAATGGATGCAATAGGGAGAAATGTACTGCCAGCTCCTTGAACCGGGGATGGATGAATAATACAAGCTTGAAAAGGTTGGAGAGGGTCAAGAGGACCATTCTGAACTATGTGAAAACTTATTTTAGCATTGTGGGTGATTTAGATCTGGAATGCATTGCCTGACAGATTGGTGGAGACAGATTCAATTGTGGCTTAGAAAGCAGGATAGGATAAGCACCAGGATGAGTGGGACTAGCTGAATCGCTCCTGCAGAGAGCCAGCATGGACACAACAGGTCAAATGGCCTCCTGCTGTATTGTAAACATTCAATGGTTCTACGATGTTTGAGCAAAGTTAACTGCCAGCTTGAATTGGGAGGATCTTTCTAAGCAGAGTAGAGAGTTGAATATGCAAGAGTGGGACATGAGGTGGTAACTGAAGTAGTTTTTGAGGATGTGTTGGTCTGGTTAGCCTGAAGAACCAAATTAAAAACTTGCCAATGGTAAAGTAGAAAATGTTTAATATTAACTACAACATGCCATTAAAAATTAAGAGCATTTCTCCAGACTAAAAGAAACAAGCTCAGTTGCTGCATGGAAGGGATGTGCACAATTCTAAATATTTACATCTATAGCCAGCATTATCTATGATTAGTAATGCAGAGATTAAGCCTCATAGGAGCTCCCAGTAATAGATTATCTGCTGATTTTGTGAGAATGTTTTAAGATACAAATAAAAATAATGGATTTCCAATTCCCAAGGAGCAGTTTTTGATCAAACTCAAATATCCTTTTGTGAGGAAAACAATGTTATAAAGAACAAAGAAAATTACAGCACAGGACAGGCCCTTCGGCCCTCCCAGCCTGCGCCGATCCAGACCTTTTATCTAAACCTGTCTTCTATTTTCCAAGGATCTACTTCCCTCTGTTCCCCACCCGTTCATATATCTGTCTAGATGCATCTTAAATGTTGCTATCGTGCCCGCCTCTACCATCTCCGCTGGCAAAGCGTTCCAGGCACCCACCACCCTCTGCGTAAAAAACCTTCCACGCACATCTCCCTTAAGCTTTTCCCCTCTCATCTTGAAATCGTGACCCCTTGTAATTGACACCCCCACTCTTGGGAAAAGCTTATTGCTATCCACCCTGTCCATACCTCTCAATTTTGTAGACTTCAATCAGGTCCCCCCTCAACCCCAGTCTTTCCAACGAAAACAATCCTAATTTCTTCATAGCTAGCACCCTCCATACCTGGCAACATCCTGGAGAACCTCCTCTGCACCCTCTCTAAAGCATTCACATCCTTCTGGTAATGTGGCAACCAGAACTGCACGCAGTATTCCAAATGTGGCCTAACCAAAGTCCTATACAACTGGACTGGGCTAAATCGCTGGCTTTTAAAGCAGACCAAGGCAGGCCAGCAGCACGGTTCGATTCCCGTACCAGCCTCCCCGAACAGGCGGCGGAATGTGGCGACTAGGGGCTTTTCACAGTAACTTCATCTGAAGCCTACTTGTGACAATAAGCAATTTTCATTTTCACATGACCTGTCGACTCTTGTACTCAATACCCCGTCCAATGAAGGCAAGCATGCTGTATGCCCTCTTAACCACTCTATCGACCTGCGTTGCCACCTTCAGGGTACAATGGACCTGAACTCCCAGATCTCTCTGTACATCAATTTTCCCCAGGACTCTTCCATTGACCGTATAGTCCGCTCTTGAATTAGATCTTCCAAAATGCATCACCTCGTATTTGCCTGGATTGAACTCCATCTGCCATTTCTCTGCCCAACTCTCCAATCTATCTATATTTTGCTGTATTCTCTGACAGTCCTCCTCGCTATCTGCAACTCCACCAATCTTAGTATCATCTGCCAACTTGCTAATCAGACCACCTATACCTTCGTCCAGATCATTTATGTATATCACAAACAACAGTGGTCCGAGCACGGATCCCTGTGGAACACCACTAGTCACCTTTCTCCATTTTGAGACACTCCCTTCCACCACTACTCTGTGTCCTGTTGCCCAGCCAGTTCTTTATCCATCTAGCTCGTACACCCTGAATGCCATACGACTTCACTTTTTCCATCAACCTGCCATGGGAAACTTTATCAAATGCCTTACTGAAGTCCATGTATATGATATCTACAGCCCTTCCCTCATCAATTAACTATGTTTGTAAAATAAAGTCCTCCATCACTCCTGTAGTAAGTTATATTTTGTGCCTTAATGATTTGCAATTCTCCTTCAGACTTTCTAGTCTTTACGTTAGTGGGTAATGTTGGGTTACACTTACATTTAAACGGTCAGACGGATATCATCACAAAGAATTTTATTTGTTACAGCAGGTAGCACAATAGACAGCCACCAACGTGCCAGCACAGTAAAGAATTAGAGTTTGAATTAGGCGATGGTACGCAAAGCATTTTTAAAAAATGTACGAGCCGTTTGCGTAACTTACTGAAACATCCTTTACTCCTAAGGAGGCCACTTTAAAACTTCCTGCTGATTAAAATTAAACTTCCAAGGCATAATGCTCCACTTGTAATAAAACCCCATGTTTCCTCCGATTTAGCATGGGCAAGGCTAAGAGAAATGTATTTGTACGTGCTCAAACACAGTTAATTATATGTCAATTGTGTTCAATTCTGTGCAGGTGGAAAGCAATAATTGGGGTTTCACTTGAGCAGATATAAAGAGGCACTCACTGAATCTGGGTGGGTTTAGGTTAGAAGGCAAACGTTTTGCTCTAACATTTATTTACAGACTGAGCAATAATTGGCTTCACTTTCTGGAATACAACACTGGTACAGCTAGTATGCATTTTGTCTGCCATTCTTCAAGCATCCCACTTGGCTGTCACATTTATTTATGGGCAAATTTTGCATCATGTTGGCTCAAAAACAATGAAACACAGCGAGTAGGAAACATACAAATCAAGCATGAAAAAAGCTGGTATGCTTCCAAGAAGGAAGTGTTGTGGACATGGGAAAACAATGAATGAAATATGGGCAGTAACAAAATCTAATAGGCAAAAATAGAAAGGGCAATGAATCACTCCAAACAGATTTTGAAAAGCCTTCAGACCACCAACTTGGTCTCTCTCATTAGCTGAGTATGCACTGTGTAAATAAGATGTGCAACATGAGACATTTAAAGATTACACTTACCTAAACAATGACTTTTCCATTGGAGACCTTTGCATCAAGATGCAGCTCCTCAGAAGTAACATGGTCAGCTGAAGAGGCACAACAGAGCTGGCAATAATGTCCACTGTGCCTGTCACGTCTCTGATGGGCAACAGGTCTAGCTAGGGTTTGAAAGGTCATGTCATGCTGCTTGTAAGTCCCACCTCCTCAGATGGAAAATTACTGAGAAGGAATATTCCTCAAGAAGTGCCAATGAGTATACTATAACAGTTGGTGAGGACAAGAACTGAATGCAAATGCAAAGACGATTATCAGAGATTGGCAAAGACTCAAAGAGGAATGACAACGCAGGCCCTTTATATTTTGTAAAGTATTTTAAATGATCAAACCAGTGTGATTACTTTTATTTTATATGCTTATACGCCAAACTCAAAAGCAGAGGTTTTGGCAGACTGAACCACTATTCAAGGGTGGAAGGAGGTTTTGAATGAATGGCCTGAAATTAAAGATTTATTTAAGAACCGACTACAAACGTATTTATAAATCCTTATTCTGTGGAATACATCCCAGTAAAAATGTACCATTTGACCTCACTCTGAGGAACACCACACTACATCTGCTATATTTAAATAACTGCTGATTGCTTTTAGTTTTCATTGGGCCATGCTTAAAAACCAGACTAATATGGATGCTCAGAATGAAAGTAAATGCTAAACTATTCCATCATTTCAATCGGTTGCAGCGTTAATCTTGAACAAAAACTGCTATCGCTCACCCCTCCTGTGTCCAATTTGTCCCACTAACTGTATTGATTGACGAGAATGCTAGCTTCATCAACACGTGTACTAACATGCGGGGATATAGCAGTGGAAGAAGAAAATGAAAAAGAAAACTACCCAGGTTGAGTGGGTTGTTAAGAAGGCGTACGGTGTGTTAGCTTTTATTGGTAGAGAGATTGAGTTTCGGAGCCATGAGGTCATGTTGCAGCTGAACAAAACTCTGGTGCGGCCGCATTTGGAGTATTGCGCGCAATTCTGGTCGCCGCATTATAGGAAGGATGTGGAAGCATTGGAAAGGGTGCAGAGGAGATTTACCAGAATGTATGGAGGGAAGATCTTATGAGGAAAGGCTGAGGGACTTGAGGCTGTTTTCGTTAGAGAGAAGAAGGTTAAGAGGTGACTTAATTGAGGCATACAAGATGATCAGAGGATTGGATAGGGTGGACAGAGAGAGCCTTTTTCCTCGAATGGTGATGTCTAGCACGAGGGGACATAGCTTTAAATTGAGGGGAGATAGATTTAGGACAGATGTCAGAGGTAGGTTCTCAGAGAGTAGTAAGGGCGTGGAATGCCCTGCCTGCAACAGTAGTGGACTCGCCAACACTAAGGGCATTCAAATGGTCATTGGATAGACATATGGACGATAAGGGAATAGTGTAGATGGGCTTTAAAGCGGTTTCACAGGTCGGCGCAACATCGAGGGCCGAAGGGCCTGTACTGCGCTGTAATGTTCTCTGTTCAATGTAATAAATCACATACTGCTTCCTCACTTGTCCTGATGTAATTCTGTGTTTCTCCAATGCAGTCAAACTTTGCCCACATTCCAAGTGATGCAGGAGTGGGATTCTGTTAGGAGCTAGACAATTCAGCCCCTGCTGGTCTGTTCCTCAACTTCATTGACTCAGCGTTTCCGAACATCCCTCTACAGCCTTCCCTAATAAAACTCAAATCTCACTCTGAAAATTTCATTTGACTCCTCTGCAATTCAGTCATTATCAAGAAGAGCAGCACAGCTGCCTACGGATTCAGAATTCCACAGGCACTTCAAGGATTGAATCCTTTCATCTTCTTCCTCCAATGAACAATACTGATCCACCTTGGGAATGAGCGACCATAACATGTTAACATGTTTCATCAATATGGA